>NC_142133.1:47260205-48510205 GCF_024610735.1 Ursus americanus | reverse complement strand
TTTATTCATTTATATTCATCTTAGACCCCAGTCCCACTCCACCCCCCAAAACTTCATACACTTAGCCCAACTGTATGCATGGTCTTCATTACTCACTAGCTCCTGCCTGCATTTCCCCAAGCACAATTTGGTTCTAGTATTTTGAAATTCTGTATTTTTGCTACTACAATATGCCCTTAAAACTTAAACCCTCTGTTACTCAATTAAGGAACATAATGATAAATCATGATTACATAAAAGCAATCAAGTAATTTGCACCTTAGATGAAGGCTGAATTACAAAGTCTGCAGGTAAACCAAAAATCAAATGTAGTTAAAACTGTTCTTCAAATGAAAAAAAAAAAATCCCTGTTTATCTCCAGGTGAGGCACCTTAGTGCGATGGAAAAAACACAGCCAAACCTAGATTCAAATCCTCCCTCCATCACTGAGTAGCTAATTATGCAAATCTGGACAAGACTCCTTTTCCCAAATCTATCTACTTGTTCTGAAAATGAAGATATTACCACCACCTCAAAGATTGGGGGTGGCAGAAAAGTGGAGATTAAAAAGAATACCCGAAAAGGACCTCCTAGATTGCCTTCCTAATCCAATGGGTCTATAATTAGGTCCTGCTGGGGAAGAGAACACCTAGTCTGCATTCATCTGCCAAAGCACTAACAATTTAAATCTTGTTTCCATTCAAATCAGATAAAAACAAACGCACCAGAGAAAATTTTACTTGGCAGGTGAAATAAACCACAACAACTACGACCGAAATCTGGTACACGAAACCCACTTTATGGAGAAGGATCATTAGCCCAAAGCAAACAGGTTGGCCATCTTTGTACCACACTACTTTCTTTCTATAAAAACAGCAAAACCCGGTTTGCTGGGAGGAATGAAAAGGAGAAAAACCAAACTTTACAGTGCATGACACGAGTCCTTTTGTGACACAGGGAGCATAATGGTAAAAATAGTGGGCTCAAGTATCAAAACTTCCTGGGTCAGAACACAGGCTTTGCCAATTTCTAGGTATGTGACTTTGGTGAGATACTTAATCTCCCCCAACTCTGATATTTTTGTCTGTAAAATGAAGCAATATTAGTACCTCCTCCTGAAGAGTTGCTGTAAGGATTAATAAGATCATGGCTATGAAGTGTTCAGCAGGATGCCTGGCACGTGGCTAAGTGCTCAATAGTCACTCCTCCTTTTCCACGTGAAGACAAGGCACACTGGAAGCTTTAAAAATATACGACCACATATCCTTCTCCAACAACCCTTTGCAGACTAAAACTGGTTTGGGCATGTACTATCACCTTAAAGTGTTCGAATGAACAGTGTGTCAGAAATCAACATGTATTCGACTGCCAATGCTAAAACTTGCTTCCCAATTTGAACATAGTTTTCAAGAAAAAGCAGTAATGATCCAGTGAAGATGCTGAAATATATCCACTATCCAGGGTGGAAATCTCTTCTGTTGTAACAAGCTTCCTTCAAGTTATCACCACTTTGGAGTCTTTGTTAGGGACCTTTCTCCAGTTATTTTTGCACAAAGGAGTCTTTGTTGGTAGAAGAGCTTCCTTACTGGTTGTTCCCAGACAATCCTTTGCCACCAATACTTCTATTGGAGAGTACAATTAGAATTCATCTCTTTTTGAAAAGATCTAACTGAAAAAGGTTCTGAGTGTCATTCTGATTAAAAATCACTGCCCACATTTGTTCCCGTTTCTCTCCCTCCCCCCAAACACCAAAGTGGAGTATTTCAAAGCCATTCCTCTAACACACCATATAAGGGTCGGCTCCACCCCTGCCCTCCATATATGGTCAAAGCCCACACCTACCTAGAGACTCATCACAGGCGACCAGGAACCCACTTCCACCCTGACCCACCATATACGGACAAGAACCCACCCTAATATGCCAAACAGAACTAAGCTCCTCCCTCTTCACTCACACCATTTCTATCAAGCCTGAAAGTTTAACAAGTTGGGTGAAGAAATTAAGAGGAACAAACAAACAAAAAAACCACCTGGAAGCGCTAGCCCTCGATTCTTAATGATTCCTAACATCACCTACTTGACCAATCTAGTTAACAACACTCCCCCTTCCGAGAACTAATCATACAGTCCCAGGAAGGCACAGCGCGGGCAATAACGAAGCGTGTCTGAGCAACCCCAAGGCCGTCATTAAACACAGGCAACTGCAGGCCAAACACACCTCGGTTCTACACAACCATTTCAAAGACTTTCAAGGTCTAGTTTTCTGCACCTTCAGATCAGATGCCAACTTTTTGGTCGCCCTTTTCAGAAGAGGGAGGGGGGCCCCCACTTGCTGTCTCGTTATCAAGGTAACTACAAAACGTCCGACAGCTGAGGCCCGGGAGCTGACTTTACCTTCAGGTCCTTCTTGGTAACGTCGGTGTGGGAGACGGCTCGAATGGTCCCAGAGAGCCAGGGCCACTCGGCGACGCGCTCCACGTCCCAGCTGTCGTGGCCGTCGTCGCTGCCGTCGGCTGCGGACAGACTGAGGAATCGCTTCCCCACCAATACTGGCCAACTTTCTCCGAGCGTGAGCACCATGGTTTCCACGCCTGCAGGAAGGGCTCCTCCCTGCAAAAATACAAAAACAAAATGCAACGGGGGCTGCCGGTGGGAGGGGGCCGGGAAGAGAGGACGCGAGGGAAGCGGAGGCGGAGGGATGGGTCCTAACCCGGCTCGGAGCACCAGACCCCAGGCGGCGACGACCGCGGCCGCTGCGAGGGAGGACTCAACACCCGATCTCTACACCGGCGTCCTCCCCCGCCCCCCGGATCCCTCCCCCACCGCAAACACGGGCCCAAGCGCCGCGTGACCCTCGTTCTCCCAAGTTTCGCTTTTCCAAAACCTTAAACCTAAACGCAGAGGGAGTGAGGGGAGAATTATTCTGCAGCTTCAGTGGATTTTAAAGTGTTCGGCCCCCCACCCTGGGCAAGAAAAGGCCAAAAGCGAGGGCCCGTCCGGGGCGGCCGCGTCCCCGCCCCGGGCGGCCCCGCGGGAGGGGCGAGCCCGCGGTTCAGCACTTGCCCCGCCGCCCCGCCCCGACACAGCGCTCTCCCGGGCGCAGACCCCCGGGCGTCCGTCGCCCGGGCCTGCGCCGCAACACGGGGGCGGCAGGGCCGCGGGCTCGGCGCCTTCATCTTTCTTCCTCCTCTCCCCTCAGCCGAGGCCGCGGCGCTCTTACCCCGCCTCCTGCCTCCCTGAGTCACCGGCGGCGGCCGCCGTTTCCAGCCGCCCAGCTCTAGCTCTGACTTGGTTCAAGAGCTCTCACAAGACACGCACAGCCTCTCGGGTCCGCCCCCTCGGAGCCGCTTCCGCCGCTCATTGGCCTAGTCCAAGAAGCTGGGCGAGGCTCGTGGGTAAATAGCCCATCACCATTGGCCGGCCTGGCGCAGGCGGGGCGAGAGAAAAAAACAATTCCTTGGCTGCCTCCTCCCTCTCCCCTCCCCCTTCCGACTCCCGGACGACCCCCATTAGGTTAAAGTACACAGAGCGTAAGCGAGAGATCCCTCCGCCACAGCCATTCTTTCCATTTGTTGCCTACGGTATGCAAAAAAGTCCCGCGAAATCGCTTATCAACTTTAAGGGCCAGAGGAAAATTGTAGGGGTGCATAGATAAGAATGAGTGACGAGCCCCAGGGCTGTATATGCCTATTGGATTGCTCTTCAATTGCGTAGGCTGTCGACGGAAAATGGGCTTTCCACTTGGCGGAAGAATCTCACAGGAAAAGGATGAGGGCGGTGCAGAGTCAGCGGGGGAGGGAAGGGACGGGAACGTGCGGTTTCAAGCGTACTCAGCTAGAGGGAGGAGCCACTGGGCTCTGGAGGCTCTTGCGCAGGCGCTTCGCAGAGCAGAGGCTGGAGTTTGGGCTGCTGAGCGAAATGGCCGCGGGAGGCGCAGGCGCACGTGGTGTTATTCGTGGAACGTCTAAAGTCCGCCATTTTGAAGGAAAAATGAAGAAAGGCATGGAGTCATTGGGAAATGACGTTCTTTGAATCTAGAGCAAAAGAGGCCATTCAGTACAATGCAGAATGGGATTTTTTTTATGTAAAGGGAAGTTGGGAAGATATTCTGAGTCTTATATAGAAATTGAAAGACTAGATGAAGGCCATAATGATGCAAGAAATATGAAGAGGTGACTTTGAAGGACAAAGGAGATAAGAGGCGATTGTGTCTTTTGGACCTGAAGTTTTTTGGTTGAATAAAGAAGAAATGGAATGAAGGAATTGAAGACCTTTCAATAAAGCCTAGAGCTTGACATGGCATCACGTTTAATCCTCAAGATTAAATGAAAATTAAGTGAGAAACACTTAGTGCCAATTTTACAAGCGTGAAAACTGAGAATCAAAAAAAATTCAAAAAGGGATTGTGCATACAGATTAGTGCCAGGTGTTGAGTTTTAACTTATATGTTCTGAATATATGACATTAAATAAATTTTAAAATCTAAATATAAACACTGAAGAATTAAATTGTATTTATAATTTGCAGACCGTTAAAAAGGGGGGAAATGGAACAAAGAAAACTTATCCAGCCCAACAAAAGTCAGAAATGAGAACAAGAAAGGAAAAAGAAACTTGAAGGGAGTATAGTAAACAGAAAAAAATAAGACGAGAAAAGTAAGTCCAAACATCAGTATTTACAATAAATATAAATGGATTAATTTTACTCATAAATTAAAAAGACTCACTGGGTTAAAAACAAAATCCAGTTATAACTAGACCACAGGCAAGCTCCAACAAAGACACAGAAAGCATGAAAATATTAGGTTGAAAGATTTACTAATCAAATGGTGATAGAAGGAAAGCAATATAGCAATGTTAATATAATGGAAAAGAAAAGCATCAAAAAAGAAAAGGGTTTTATATTAATAAAGGATAAAGTCCACAAAGATAATATACACTCTTAAACTATTGTCGCTCTGAGAACATAGGTAAGACTAAATATTAGAATTACGGGAAATTTTTGACAATTTGTAATAGAAGCAGAAGATACAAATATATCTACCCCAGAAATAGGGATCTCAGATTTTAAAAATAAGTGGAGGTATGGAGGACTTCAATTACATAATGAACTATTAATTTGAAGAACAAAGAGATAAGTTCTAACAAGATTCAAAGAACATATAATTCCTATATTTGTGGTTCCAGAACATAGGAAAGATGGAAAAATATCTGAAGCATTTTTTTTTAAGATTTTATTTCTTTATTTGACAGAGAGAGAGCATAAGCAGGGTGAGCAGCAGGCAGAGGGAGAGAAGCAGGCTCCCCACTGAGTAGGAGCCATATGCGGGCTTTGATCCCAGGACCCTGTGATCATGACCTGAGTCAAAGGCAGACACTTAACTGACTAAGCCACCCAGGTGCCCCTGAAGCATTTTATAAAACTTGCAAAACCCTGTTATCAAATCTGAATCAGGAGAATACAAAAAAGGAAAAGTTCATGTCACTGAGGCTCATGAACATAGATGGAAAATTCTTAAATAAAATTGGGGCACCTGGGTGGCTCAGTTGGGTCATAATCTCAGGGTTGTGGGATTAAACCCAGCATTGGGCTCCCTCTGATTCTCCTTCTCCCTCTGCCTCTTCCCCAGCTTGTGTGTGCGTGCTCTCTCTCTCTCTCTCTCAAATAAATAAAATCTTGTTTAAAAATCAAATGAAATTAAAGTCAGTATTTAAAAAAAATATAATCACTATGATTAATTAGAATTATATGAATACAAGGATATTTCAAGATTAGAAAATTACTATAATTCACCAAAACAGGTTAAAAGAGAAAAACCATATGTTCATTTTAGTAGAGGCTAAAAAGACCATACATTCATATTGAACACTGAACTGCCTAGAATGTTAGGAATGTTAAGAGACACACATATTTAGCACTAATTATTTTTTTTAATAATGTTAAACTTCCCAGACACCTATGAATATAAGATATCGACCCTAGAAAAACATCCACGCATGTGAACTAGGCAACATCAACAAGTTTGTTCATTTCAGCATTGTTTGTAGTTGTGAAAGTTCAAAATAACCCAAATGTACTTCAGGTGGGGAATGAATAAATAAAATGAATAAATGGAGTGTGATACATCTAATAGAAAGCTGTAGAGCATTTGAAAATGAATGAAATATATTTATATTTTTTGAATGAAATATATTTAGATGTACAAATAAGGATAGATTAGCAAAACACATTTTGGATGAAAAGAAAGTTGCATTTGGTAATATTTGAAAATGCACACAAATAACACTATATATGTTCTATGAAACATACTTAAACTCATGATAATAGTTACTGGTATTGGGGAGGCATAATAGAATTGGAAGTATTGGTCAAAGGTGATTTAGCATTATTGGTAACTCTCTCATTTTTATAAGGCAAATGCACGTTACTTTTGAAAGCTAATTTTTTAAAAGATGTATTTATTTATTTTAGAGAGAGAGCATGAGCTGGGAGTTGGGGCAGAAGCAGAGGAAGAGAGAGAATCCACAAGCAGACTACCCTGCAATAGTGCAGCCTAGTATGGGACTGGATCACTGGATCCCAGGACCTTGAGATCTGACCTGAGCCAAAACCAAGAGTTGGCCACCCAAACAGATGAGCCAGCCAGGCATCCCTGAAAGTTAGTTTTCAAATCCTGTGAATGGTATCTACTACATTAACACCCAAGAGCATTTGTGCCAAATTGGTAGGGCTAATATAAGAGTCAAAATGTGGTGCAATAAAAAAACAAAGAAAATCAAAGGAATTCCTATTCCTTAAGCAACAATTAGAATGTACAATAGAAAAAAAGAAACCATCTATGATCCTGAAAACTGAAAATACCTATGGAAAAAACATAAGGTGAAATCAGTAAAATGTATATGAAGAAAACTGTAAGACTTTACTGACAGGCATAAAAGAAGATTTGAAAAGTTCTGTCTCCTTATATGACTTGGTAAAAATGCCATTTCTTCTTAAACTACACTATTAATGAATGAAAGAATCAAAACAGAAAACAAAACTGTTGAGAATACAGAAGCAGATCCATGTATATATGAAAATTAGCCTATGATTAGCACAGAATTTCAAATGAGTGGAAATAAACTATTCAATATATGCCTTAGGGTCTATTGGTTAGGTGGATCTAAGAGCTAAGTAAAAATATAGTAATTAAAATTTTTTTCCTTTCCTCTTCCTAGACATTTCAGTCCTAAAGGCAGTAGGAGTGCAGAGCAAAGTATGTGTTCATAAGGACAGGCTGCCTGGCATGGAATGATTGAACTAGAAAGAGTAAGGAGTTGTAGCCTCACATGGGGAGGGAGAGCCCAAGTGGGGTGGGAAGGGTAGACACACAGAAGATGAACCCAACAAAGAATATCTAGAGCTCAAGTGAGGTAAGGAGGACATCCATGAATGGGACTCACCTGGTGTAGAATGTCAGAATCCAACCGGGATGAAGAGACTGCCCACATTGGGGGAAAGCCTGGCACAGGGTATTAGAGCCTAAGGAAGGTGAGGAGAGCATTCATACAGGGACCAGCAAAGGACAATGAAAAGACCAAGAGAGATGTTTCAAGCAGAAGAACCAGGAGAGGGGTGCATCCTGGAAAGAAGACAGAAGAGAATTCCAATTTGGAGAAATATTCAGAAAGATCATAGGATATGCCAAGGTCAAGGCAGATAAAGAACTGAGTAGCAAGTTACTGACATTTCCAACAAATATATTTTAGCCTGGAGGTATTATCAGAAATCACCTCTACTGGTTATAAAGCTCCAGCATATACCTTCCAGTCAAAATCTTGTCACTAACAAGTTGAGTTGACTTTTACCCGAAAGAACATCAGAAGTTTCTAAAAGACTTTGAGAAAGTTAGCAACTAGTAATTTGGAATTTGTTTGGACCCTAATCCCTCAGCTGCAAAACAATTAGAATATAATATTTACTGTCTAAATCTCCTTTCTTGGGCCACCTGGATGACTCAATCAAGCATTGGACTCTAGGAGCACCTGAGAGGTGCACTCTGATAAGCAACTGACTCTTGGTGTCAGCTCAGGTCATGATCTCAGGGTTGTGAGATCGAGCCCCACATTGGGTTCCACCCTCAGCATGGAGTCTGCTTGGGATTCTCTCTCCCTCTCCCCCTGGCCCTTTCCCTACTCATGTGCTCTCTCTCTTTCTAAAATAAATAAATCTTAAACAACAACAACAACAACAAAAACAGGCATCAGACTCTTGATTTCAATTCAGGTCATAATCTCAGGGTCATGAGCTCTAGCCCCACATCAGCTCTGCCCTGGGCCTGGACCCTACTTAAGATTCTCTCTCCCTCTCTCTCTGCCTCTCCCCCACACTGTCCATGGGTGGGCACACACTCTCTCTCTAAAAAAAATAATAATAAATCTTCTTTCCTTAAATAGCACAAGAATGGTGTATTTGTGTGAAAATGTAAATATCTTATGCTATTTGTTAATGCGGTGCACCTGTGACAATTAATGAAGCAAGTAGAGCATCAATACTAAGTAAGCTCCTTGCTTCTTTTTTATAAGAACTTTTTTCTGTTCACTTACATCTAGGGAAATGCACAGACCTTAAGTGAACAGTTTCATTAGTTTTACAAAGGCCTACATCCATATAACTCACACCCAAATAAAATTAGAACATAGCCATACCCATTTGTTTATGTTTTATCTATGACTAATTTCATGCTACAATGGTAAAGTTGAACAGTTGTACTAGAGACTGTATGAACCTCAAAGCCTAAAATATCTACTCTTCATCCCATTACAGAAAGGGTTTGCCAAAGTTTTGCCAAACCCTGATAGAGAATACTCCATCACCCCTGAATGTGCTTTTCATCACCCCTAAGTGCTTCTCTCAAGTCAATACTCCTGCCCATTGTAATCTTTGTCCCAATTTTTATCCACATAAATTGGTTTTGCCTGATCTTGAATTTTATTTAAATGACGTAATACAGTATGTACTCTAGTGCCTAGCTTCCGTTACTCAGCATATTTTTTGAGATCCATCTCTGTGATTACATCTATAAGATGTTTATTCCCTTTCATTGCTAGTTAGTATTCCATTGTCTGAATATGCCATAGTTTCTATATCCACGCTCTGTTGATCGATACCTGACAGTTTTCAGTCCTCGGCTATTACGAATAATATAATTATGAATATATTTGACTTTAAGTCTAAGTTTTATTTTTGTCTTATCTGTTCTGCCTTTATATTTTCTGATATTTTAACTCTGCTGTTCCTCATTCCTTCCTTCAAAGACAGCTTTCTATCCAATATAATTTACCTTCAGCCTAATGAACTTTTAAAATGGATTAACAATTTTTTAGCAATTTAGATAGCCTAAGGACCAATCAAAAGAATAATGTAATAATGTTCATTGTACAATTCTGCCCACCTATAATACTAAGCCAAGACTGATATATACTCCACTTAGTTTCATTACATGTTTCCAAGTGTGTGATTTGATCAACAAGAAGAAAATATGTACACAATGTCAAGCTGTTTTTCTTTTTTGTTTTTAAGAGAGCTCAATGATTTGGGGAGTATGTATACTATAGAGAACATAAGGGGGAAAATACAAAATGATAATTAACACTGATGTCAGAATTCATCTCATAGTTACAACTAATAATATTAATTTTTGCATTATTCATTTTGCTTTAGTGTATACATCAAAGCCATCAATTTGACTTGAGGCATATAAGCAATATATACATAATTGTATGAGGAATATTTCTCATAAGTAACATTTAAAAATGAAACTGAGTAACAGTGCTGATTTGTTTTTGGTTTTTTTTACTTAATGGAATAAGAGGAGAACAACATTCAACTAGGAAGGATTACACCGATAGTAAAGCTCTTAAATATGTCTTCCTCTCCCTTTTTGCTTACCACAAGCTAAGCAATGTTCTGTGAGGATTCATCATGAGAAAAATGTCAGTCACAGCTTTAAGACCTTACTTTGGAAGGAACTAACAAGAAAGTAAATTAGAAGGTGAGGCTTCATCCTCGTTTTCAAATAAGTGATCTTAATTGTTCTTCTTATAGAAAAAGTTTAATTTAGTTTATTATAAATATATCCAAACCATTGATTTTTGCAGCCTTCAGATAGGGCCCAGCACTTCTTTTATACCAATGAATTTCTTTTAGTAGATCTTGCAGTACAGATCTGTAGATAAATTATTTCAGCTTTTGTCTGTTTAAAAACTCCTAATTTCACCTTCATTTTTGAAGGATATTTTTGCTAGATATAGAATTCAGGATTGACGGGATTTTTTTTTTTCATTTAAAATTCATTTAAAGATGCCAGTATATTATCTCTTGGTCTCTTTGAATTATTTGAGAGAAGGTCAAGACCAGGACTAAGGTAAGAGAAGTGAGGCATTTACTGAGGTACACAAAGAGACAGGATCCATAAATGTTGTGCTGAGCTATTTTGGAAGCCGAGGCAGAAGGGAAAAAATCAGTAATACCATCTCTGTTGTTATTTAAAATTTTTAGATTTTGCTTATTATGGATTTTTTTGCATAACTTTGAATTTTGTAAATATTGCATTAGAATGTTATTTATCATAATTGCTGAGTTTTTTGGGTACCCCTTTTTTGTGCCAAGGGCAAGCTCTTCATTTGCCTCATTGGTCTCACCCTAGTCCTAACCCTCTGGTATGAGAACATTTAACATGACTTGGAATCTGAGTGTCTGGAAGATTCGTCTTCCTTCTCTTCATCTACCCACAGATGTCAGCAGATTGCATGTGACTGCATTTCAGGGGTCCTGTTGAGAGCTTTTCTATCTCTTCCGAGCAGCAGATACTGTCTGATATTCACTGTAAGGCTGGGAATGCTTGTGGGGTTCCTTCAGGGGGGGTGTCTCAACTTGTCTTTCCCCAGTGGGCAACTTCTTGACCTCCTACGCAGTGTAAGGCCCAGAGTGATTCTTCATTCTCTCACTTCACCCTCAGACGTCAACAGGACTAACACATCTGCGCCTCAGAGAGTGTCTTTCAGATGGCCTGTCTTAACCTTTCTTCTGAGAAGTCAGTGAAAAGGTCTATGGAAAAGAGTTGGCAGTTTGGTTCAGACTCCCCTGTGTCTTCACATTCCAGGAATTCTAAACTGTCATTCTAGACCACATCCTGCCTTTAAAATTCATTTAAAATTCAGCTTTGTTCTTCTTGCCTGCGTCCACAGATGCTTCCTTCTGCTGTTTCTGCTACTCTACCATGAGTGAAATCAGCCATGGGTTCCTTTCTCCTAGGAAGGCTTGCCATTTCATGGATTTTCATTTACTAGGTTTCATTCAGACTTAACCATCATTCTGTAGATAACTCACCTCATTCTCATCATTACAGTGGGAACAACATTCTCTTGAAGATTTCTACATCTAAAGTAGAAAGCAAAAGGCAATTTTTTTTTGTTTTATTGCTCTTTTTATAACAACTGGGCTGACACTGATCCACTGTTTGAAAATTTTGGCCCTTGGATGGCCATGATCTCGGACACACCTGCCTTTGACTCAGTCTTGACCACAATCTTTATGCATTCCCTGCATTTAAATTAGGCATGCCTACCTTCTCATTCAAAGATCCTGCCTGGGATTTTTCTACTCTGTCTTATTTTTCTTCGAATCTATACTTACTAGCACTAGTTAACAGCAGTTGCTCAATAAATATTGAGTTGACTCTTGACAGTTTGGATCTATTGCTCCCAAATTCCTTACTGATTCCTCTTCCATGTATATTCTGAACCAACTTCCTTCTTTACACAGTTCTCCCCAGATTATCTGAATCCTTGCCTTTTTCTCTGTCAAGCCCAGATCCATTTACAGCTTAGAGGACATGAGCAGGCATGGCTGAGAGGAACCAGAGATACCAGGCAGATCCATGAGGTCAGCAGATGTGCCAGGCAGATTTCTCATGTGAACACAGCATAACCACAGGAAAGTCTGCACAGAGACACACAATAGAAAAAAAAAAATCAGAGAGGCTCGGCATTCAAAGGGCACAAATACCTGGAAAGGAAAAAGGGAGAAGGCAGGACAATACGCCTAAATGAACCAGGTAGAATTCACCAGTGAAGTCATCTAGTCCTCGGGTTTTCTCGCTGGTTTTTGATTACTGATTCGATTGATCTCTTTACTTATCATAGGTCTGTTCAGGTTTTATAGTTATTCTTCAGCCAATTTTAGTGGTTTTTATGTTTCTAGGAACTTGTCCATTTCACATCTAATTTGTTAGTGTATGATTGTTCATAGTATTTTCTTATAATTCTTTTTATTTCTATAAGGTTGGTAATAATAACCCCACTTTCACTTCTAATTTTATTAATTGACTCTTTTCTCCCCCTTGGTTAATGTAGCTAAAGGTTTGTCAAATTTGTTGCTATTTTTCAAAGAACCAACTTTTGGGGTCATTAACTCTCCCTATTGTTTTTCTAATCTTTATTTCAATGATCTCAAATCTTTATTATTTTCTTCCTTCCACCAGCTTTGGATTTAGTTTGTACTCCTTTTCCTAGTTTCTTAAGGTGTACAGTTATTGATCTGAGATATTTTATTTCCCTCTGTGCATGGTTTTTGCTGCATGTCATAAGTTTTGGTATGTTGTGTTTTTGTTTTCATTTGTCTCAAAATATTTTCTATTTTCCCTTGTGATTTCTTCTTTGACCCAGTGATTATTTAAGAGTGTTGTTTAATTCATACTTCATGAATTTTCTTGCTTTTCTTTTGTTAATGATTTATAATTTTATTCCATTGTGGTCAAAGAACATGCTTTGTATGATTGCAATGCTTTTAAATTTATTGAGATATTTTGTAACCGCTGCTGATCTGGGAAGTGGGGGCATGGTAGGTAGGTAAGTAAAAATGCCAAACAATGCTATATTACAAAAATTTAGCGGCTTATTTCTGCATTTAGCATTCCTCTGGTTGTTATACATTTTTGCAATGTTCTAGAGTTCTGTAAAAGTTCATTCAGACAATTTTTATGAACATAATCATTCCTTTAAAAGATGAACAGAGTTTTAAACCTCCCTACTCTGCCATTTTCAGTCCTTTACGATATTTCCATTTTTATGCATTTTACTTTTACGCATGTCATTAGCTCCCAAATACATTTTTATTACTTTGTTTAAAATCAATTATCTATTAACGAGATTAAGTTAATAAGAAAAATCTTTAATGTTTACCCACATAGTTACCATTTCTGGGGTTTTTCATTCCTTTATGTCAATCCAGCTTTCCATTTGGTATCTTTTTTTTTTTTTCCTGCCCATAAAACTTCCTTTAACATTTCTTGTACTGTGGCTATGCTGGTGACTTTAAGTCATTTGATTATCATGTGCTTGAGGTAGATTTCTTCATGTTCTTTTTTTTTTTTTTTAAAGATTTTATTTATTTATTTGACAGAGAGAGAGACAGCCAGCGAGAGACGGAACACAAGCAGGGAGAGTGGGAGAGGAAGAAGCAGGCTCATAGCGGAGGAGCCTGATGTGGGGCTCGATCCCAGAACGCTGGGATCACGCCCTGAGCCAAAGGCAGACGCTTAACCGCTGTGCCACCCAGGCGCCCCTGATTTCTTCATGTTCTTATGCTTGGAGTTGTTGAGCTTCTTGGATCAGTAGATTTACAATTTTCAAATAATTTGAAAAAACAGTCATCACTTCAAAAAAATTTTTAGATTTTCCTCTCTATCTTCTTTCTCTTACTCCAGTTGAACATATATTGGGCCACCTGAAGTTGTCCCACAGCTATCTGATGCCCTATTAAATAGTTTTTCGGTCTTCTCACTCTGTTTTATTTTAGATCATTTTTATTGCTGTTTTCCAGTTTACTATTTTTTCTTCTGAAGTGTCTAGTCTGTGCTAATCTCTTCCATGGTATTTTTCATTTCAGACATTGGTTTTTATTATCTCTAGAAGTTTAATTTAGGTCTTTTGTATATTTTCCATGTCTCTCCCTCACATGTTTCTGCTTTCCTCTATCTTTTTGATCATATGGGATATATTGGTAATAACGATTTTAATGTACTTGTCTACTGATTCTATCATCCATGATATTTATGGGTCTGTTTCAATGGGTTGATTTTTTCTTCTCATTGTGAATAAGTATGTCTAATGGTTTTTGCTCAGATGCTGGATGTTGAGAATTTTGCTTTGCTGGATCCTGGATATTTTTTGTATTCCTACAAATAGTACTGAGCTTTGTTCTAGTGTTTTATCACACTATTGAGGTGATTAGTCTAAGGCTTATATAGCTCTTCTGAGAACTTTACCTAATACCCCATGAATGGTGCTATATTCTACTCTGCCTGGTACAATCATTGGCTATTCCTGGCTCTCTGTGAGCTCTGGTGATAGCATTCCTTTCAGACAGTTATTTTCCTAGTTTTGGGTAGATTACTTTCTCATATGCTCTGAGTATTTAGAGCATTTAGCCAACCACTTGAAGTGAACCTTTTACAATTATCCAGAACTTTTTCTTTGTGCAGCTCTTTCCCCTCTGGCACTCTGCTCTGTGAATTCTAGCTGCCTTGGCCTCCCCAGTCTCCTAAGTCTATCTGTTCAACTCAAGGAAACCCAGGGCTTTGCCTGGGTTCCCCCGAACTGTGGCCTAAAAACTCTCAAAAATGTAAGTTTGGGCAGTTGCAGGGCTCATCTCATTTGTTTCCCCTCTTTCAGGAATCATGGCCTTGCACCACATAATATTATGTTTGAAACCCATTGTTTCATATATTTTGTCTGTTTTTTTTTTTTTAATTTGTTTTAGCCAGGGGGTAAATCTGGTCCCTGATATTTCATTTTTCAAAAGCAAAATTTCACCAAATGTGTAATTCAGATTAGTGGAGAAAAAGATGAATTATTCAAAAACTGTTGCCAACACATCTTAATCAGTGTTCTAATTTGCAATCATAGAATCCAATTGAGATAGTTTTAACAGAAAAGAAATGTATTAAGCAATATTAAGTAGATTAAATTTTTTTCTACAAGGGTCATTGAATTGAGCTTTGGGGTGAAGCATTTGGAAACTGAGTTAGCCTGTTCAACTGCTCACAGGAATAATTGCACCATTTCTAGTGCTGGTACCACACTTCACAGCATAGATGTGCTGCTGCTGCTGCTGACTTCTTATCTTTCCTCTGTGCTTCATCACTCTCCTTGGGAACTATATTGGGGTAGTATACCTGCCTCGCCATGACGCTCTTTACCAAATCAAGACCTCACTTGTACATGCCTAGGTCATGGGCCTTTCTCCTACCCACAACAGAAGTTGGGGAATTGAATGTTGCCTCATACTTTGAGGAGGCAGGGCACATAACATAAGAACATCCCCAAATATAGAAATGAGATTCAAATGACACTGGGTGGCCACAAGTATAACAAATGATCCCACAGCAAAAACTGGATAGTCATCTGAAAAAAGGTAAAGCTGAGTCCCTACCTCATATGTTACACCAGAAGTTGAAAGATTTAAGCAGGAAAAAATAAAACTGTAACAGTAGTAAAAGAAAACTAAGAAAAATTTTAAAAATAACTTATTTTTTTGCATCTCTATCTTTTAATCAAATATTTAAGAGCTTATAGATTTAAAATAAACAACATTAAACAGACCAATGAAATGCTGATGACCTATGAAATGAACATAAATCCAACTCAATGACTCTGCCTTAGGAGTGGGCTGTATTAATAGCATCTGGGAGGTGTTCCAAAGACTCTACAAAGCTTCTTATCCGTATGACAAAGTATCCACAACCAACTGACTGCGTTTCTGGGTCCTACCCTCTCAGGTCTCTATTTTTGTCATCAGATACATTTCCCATGGAGCCTTTTTAGCTTCTAAGAGCTTTCTGGGGGTGAAAGGGTCTTTCTTGTGGTGTTATTAACAGTGCTGCTGAAAGTTCTAAATTACATTGGTCAAATAGCAGACACAAGGAGAGGCACTGGTACAGTGGAAATAACAAGGGCTTTGACTCATGCATGAACCCTGATCATGCCCTGGCTCCATCATTTACTGGATGATTGAGCACATTATCTAAGCTCTATGGGTCTCAGTTTCCTCACAGATAAGATTGCTCCAGTAATACCTACAGTTATATATGTGTGTGTATAATAAATTAATTTATATCATATATTTATATATAATGTTATTTTCATTAATCAAAGTTAATTATTCATCATTCATTATTCATTATTAATGAAATTAACATTATAAGTACATATTATTTTCATGAAACAAGGTATGTGTAGTTATGCATAGTTTAATGTATACATATGCCCAACAGTATTTATAAAATTAATTTTAAGATAGCAAAGTATCATAGCACTTTGGAAAATGAGGAAAATTATCCTTCTAATATGTCGAGGAAGACAGGGTTTGCATTGTGGAATAGGAAACATGTACAGAAGGCACAAAGAGTCACACATTTAAACTATCAAGGACTCACAGTTGAACTGATGAGATTAAGAGGTTAAGAAAATTAAGA
This sequence comes from Ursus americanus, assembly GCF_024610735.1. Lineage (NCBI taxonomy): Eukaryota > Metazoa > Chordata > Mammalia > Carnivora > Ursidae > Ursus > Ursus americanus. The sequence goes on along the minus strand of NC_142133.1, from coordinate 48,493,710 downwards.
TAGTAAAAGGCTTTCACTGTCAGTGATTTTTAACAGTGATAGCCTTTCAGAACTCCATCTCATTTGCCGAAAGTGAGAGAGGCATTCCCCTCATTTCTTATCACAAAGTTCTGGAAAGTAAAACAGGTTTTATCCATTCCATATTTAGGGAAACACAGGTTTCATCCTTGCAGTTCCTGGTTTAACAAGGGTTATAGGGAAGTAATATCTAACCTTGGAAAGTCGAGGAAATATTTATGAAAAAACAAATTATTGAATAGACCACCTTAAATATCTTCTGTTTAAACATCTTCTTACTTCCCCAAAAAATTATATTTTGACTTAGCTGAACTTGCCTGTTAGAACCAATAACAAGGCAGATTTGAAGACATAGTTGCCATGATGAGAGGCTCTAAGAAATGAAATCCTCTCATTGGCCCACTTAACGTGCCATGCGGCACCTTCAAATGATCTTTTATACACTACGCACCTGCTAGAATGGCCAAAATCCAAAACACTGACAATACCAAATGCTGATGAGCATGTGGAACAACAGGAACTCTCATTCATTGCTGGCAGGAATGGAAAAATGGTATGGCCACTTTGGAAGACAGTTTGGCAGTTTCTTAAAAAACTAAGCATACTCTTACCATGGGATCCAGCAATTTGCTCCTTGGTATTTCCCAAAGGAATTGAAAACTTATGTCCACACAAAAACCTGCACACAGATGTTTGTATCAGTTTTAATTGTAACTGCCCAAACTTGAAAGCCACCAAGATGTCCTTTAGCAAATAAATGAATAAATAAACTGTAGTATATGTAGACAATCAGTACTTAGAAAGGAATGAGCTATCGAGCCATGAAAAGACATGGAAGATTCTTAAGTGCATATTACTAAGTAAAAAAAAAGCTAATCTGAAAAAGCTACATTTTGTATGATTCCATCTGTGTGACGTTCTGGAAAAGGCAAAACTATGGAGACAGTAAAAAGATCAGTGGTTGCTGGGAATGGGGAAGGGCAGGGAGAGGGATGAATGGGTAGAGCACATAGGATTTTTAAGGCAGTGAAAATACTCTGTACGATACCATAATGATGGCAACATGTCATTCTACAATGTCTTATACATTGTACATAAAATGTACAACACCGAGAGTGAACATAATATAAACTATGGGTGATCATGATGTGTTCGTGTGGGTTCATCAGTTGTAACAAATTTACCGTAGTCGTGGGGAATGTTGGTAAGGTGGAATAATTCCTTTCACTTTTGCAACAAGACTCCAGTGCCACCTCTTTGACCCTCCCAGAATAGGCTGAGGACCAAGCCTTCATTCTCCTACCCTCAGGACTCAGAGATTAGGGTGGGTATGTGGGTGGGGGAATAGTCAACAGAGAGGGTGATGAATGCTAGGACGGCGAAGTACAGGCTTCTGTCCGAGCTCCCGTTTTGTGGAAGAAGTGACACTGCAACTGTTAGCCAGGCAAAGAGGGGATGGAGATGGCATAAAACTGCCAAGGGAAGAGCATGTGCAAAGGCCCAAAGAAAGGAAGCTGAAGAGTTATACTGGCCCAGATAGGGGATTTAAGCCATGTCAGGGAGTTTGGACTTCATGCTGAGAGCAAATAACAGCCGTTGAATGGCTTAAGTAAGCTTAAGCAGATCATGAGTTATCAAATGGAAGAGATGAGAGCAGCAGCAGAGATAAGTCAGGAGACTGTTCTCTTAATTGAGACGGGAGATGATGGTGGCTTGATCTAGGTTAGTGACAGAGGAGGTGGAGGGTAATGGAAGGGCTTGGAAAACAATAAGGAATAATCAGTAGGACTTGGTGATGCATCAAAAGGGGCTAAAAGTATAGGAGGAATCCAGGATGATTCCAGGTTTTCTGGCTTGAGCCATGGTGACCCTATCCCATGAGATGGGAGACCAGTGAGAAAGCTGGTTTACTGCAGATATGAGTTGATCTAAGGACACTTACAGCTTAAGTTTTTTACTTCTCAGCTACAGTGGAGTCATTTAATATTTAACAAAGATTAGCTGAACCTCTAATATGTGCCAAGCCCTGTTCTAGGCACTGGGGTCCAGTAATAAATAAGGCAGAAAAAATTTTTTGCCCCGTGGCGCTTACATGTCAGTAGGGAGCTGGGGAAAAATAAATGTGTGTATTATACAGAATATCAGAAGATGGTAAGTACTGCGAAGGGGAAAAGGAGGCTCGAATGGGGTTCCCACACGTGAGGATGTGTGGGAACATGCATGTGAATACCTGGGGAAAGAGTGTGTGCAGCAGAGGGACCAGCAAGTGCCATGAGGCAGAGGTGGACCTGGCATGTCCCACGGAGGCCAGAGTGGCTACAGCAGAGGGAGTGAAGAGGGCTAAGGCTAACAGGTAACAGAAGGCCAGTGTTGGCCCTTACAGGCACTATAAGAATTTGGATTTTAGTCTGAGTGAAATGGGAAGCCACTGGAAGGAGAGAGATGACCTGACATAAGTTTGGTCAGGATGCTTCTTGGGGCAAGAGCAGAAGTTTGGAGCCCAGTTAGGGGGCTGTTGCTGGGGGAGATGGGAGGTAGCAGTGGAGGTGGTGAGAGGCAGTCAGATGACGGATGTATTTTGAAGTCTTTGCTGATGATTGGATGTGAGGTGTGAAAGAAAAAGAGAAGAGTCATGGACAGAACCCATGCCCTCATACTGCCCCGTTTTTACACAGTAGCCTCATTCGCAGATGTTCTTCATGAATGGCATTCCCTTGGTAGCTGTGCTCACTTCTGTGGTTCACCACAAAGTCCATGTCCTTGAGAATTTGAGCTTGATGGTGCCAATTATGGCATCTTTAACATCACCACAAAATAACTGATCCATGTTCTGTATCCTCTTAACATGACCCTCAAGAAGCAGGTGCTCTCTGTTCTTAGGTGCTGCATAATATTTTGAAATAGTTAACTCCTTTATTCTCCCTGAATTTTCCCCTTTTTCTTTCTTCTATGAAGGTTCCCAACCCCATACTGTTACACTTAGGAGTCACATAATATGTTGGCAAAAGTGAAGTGGATCGCTTTGAAGCAGAAACTTTAAGAACTAGCACATAGTTCTCCACATCTCCCTTCCCTCAGCCACATGGCCTACAATACTCCATATAGAGGCTGCTCCTTCAGCATGGGTCCCGAAGTGTAAAGAATGTGGAATACAGACATAGCCTGGTCCTCAAAAAACATGTAGCATGAGGGAGAAATAAACTTTGCTGCTATTAGCCATTGAGATTTGAGAATCACCTGTTACTGCAACAGAACCTAGCCTATCCTGACTGATACACCCACTTATTAGTGATACATATCTAACCACGAAGCAGGGTTGCTGAGATTCCGGGCCTCAAACCCGGGCAGTGTAGCAGCTGTTATTGCACCCGTAGCAATATGTAACACTTCCTATCTATCTATCTATCTATCTATCTATGTATTATTTTAAACTAGAACATGTATTGTGACTAATTGCTGAAATCCTTAAGATGTACTGGATCCTGAAACACCTGCTCTCTTGGGCTTAGGTGTTATTCCTTCATGGAATCTATGCCTAAACCTGCAGCATACAATCTTTGGGGGCCTCATCTTTCAACCTTAGCACTCCAGCTATACTTTCTCTTCTGCTTAGCTGGGAAGCCACACTTGCCACAGGTCAACTTCTGAAGATGGTAGACCTTAAAGTCACAGCAGCAGCACAACACGTGTGTCTCCTTGCCATGCTTTCCAAACGGTTACCTTCTCTTTATCACCTTGCTTCTGCAGCTGAGACAAAAGAGGCCCAAAGAGTAACACTGCCTCTTTATATAGACACAAGAGCTGGAGCACACGGCAACTCAGACAAGCAACATACACAGCTTTTTAGATAATTTGCCTTCATTTCTGTTTCAAGCCTCTACTCTATCAGAGTGCTACAAACTGCAGTGCAGGGTTGCATCTAAAACAGTATATTCTGGACAAACTTCTAAGTTAGTAGATACAGATTTACAGAGTGACCTTTCTAATTCCCATCACTCCCCTGTTTAGACTTCTCCACTGACGTCCATCATATTCTGAGTAAAATCCAACCCTTACCATGGCCTGTACATCCCCTTGCACTGGCCTGTCACTCCTCTGGTCTCTTCTCCTACCTCCTGGTACCATCCACACAGGCCTTCAGCTACTTCCTAGACCCATAGCCTGGCTCCCAAGTAGAATGGTGCCACCTCCAGGAACTCTGTTCTCCCTGATCTTCCCAAGACTAGCTTCTCCTAACTTACGTGTCAACTGAGCATTTATTTTTTGAAAAGACCTTGCCTGACAAGCTGTTCTCTGAACTGCCTCTCCTCTTTCCCCCACCTCTGATGAACACATTTATTTATGGAATTCATCATTACCTGACTTTATCCTGTTGATTTATTTACTTGTTTATTATCCATCTCCACCCCCACCCCCCTTCACACACCAGGCAGAGAAGAAATGTGTGTCCTGTTAACTACAGAAAACCTGCTGAAAACCCCTGCAGGGCCTTACACATCGTAAGTGCTCGATTTTGGAAATATTAATATTTTAAAGAGTCTTGATACATATTGTCAAAATACTTTCCGAAAAATATGGACAAGTTACAGTCTTGCCCTGTACCCTTGATAGTATTAGATAAGATTCACAAATTCTGATTTTGCTAATTTGCTATTGACCAAATTTGAGTCTGATTATTTAAAATCTGCTTTTCTTTGATTACTAGTAAGGGTGAATATTTCTTACCCTTTTTCTAAAAATTGTTTATTCATACCCTTTTTCCATTGACCAGTTAGGGAGTTAGTGCTTGTCATACTAATTTACATACCTTCTTTATAATGAAAGCTAGAATTTTAAAGATGAACGTCCTTCTGGGAGCTTGAATGTATTTTAAAACATATCACTGGAAGCCCAGGATGAACACATGCACACAAAAATGGTTTGTTTTGTTTATTTGCTTGTTTTCATTATGGAGGGTGCATTCCTAGTTCATAAGCATGTCAGGGGATTATTCCAGTAATACTGGAATACTGGAATACCCAGTAAACAAAATACTTTTTACAATATGGTAAAATACCCTATTGAAAACAGAAATGGGAACCTACGAAGTGAGTCTGATGGATAAGCACAAGTCCTAGAACAGGCTTTAAAATAAGATTGAAGGCGAATTCCAAAGGGAATTGCAAATCGAGGTCTCTTTATGAGACCAGCATTAGATGAGTTACAATTAATAATATTAAGGCTAATTTAAAAGGTAAAGTTAAACTATTATTTCTATTTATTGTTTGTTAATTTATTTAAATCGTGCTTATTAACTCTGTACACTTGAGCCATTTTAATGAAAAGTTGATTTGGTGGGTATTTTGTATCTGCCCCTCCAGATTTGCTTCCTCCTATTTCCGTGCCCCAGGAGGCTGGCCCTCCTATTGGAGAAGAGATTGGAGGGTAGGAGGAGAGAGCAGTTTGAGTGTTTATTCCCCAGGCTCTTCTTTCCCTGCTGGACCCTGATTTAACTACATTCCTTTAGTGGAGGTCATATCTCCTGCTGGGTGTCCCTCTCCTACAACCACAGCTGCTCCTTCCAGGACCCAGTAATGCCTTCCTCCTTTTGCCCCTTGAGAGGAGGGGCATGATGGCTCTACATTATTGCTAGCCTTAGAGTACTGTCCTTGCGGCCAGACTTAACCCTGTCCTCGCCCCGTAGATAGTCCCTTCATTACATGCTCCTCAGTTATCCCACTTGAACCTGCCATTTGCTGCCAGGATCTTGACTGATAATGCACGTTCCTTATTAAAAAGAAGGAAGAAAAGAAAAAAGGAAGGAAGGAAGGAGGGAAGAGGTACAAATTTAACAGTCACCTTAGTTGTACTACTACCAATTGGTAGAATCATAAAGTATACAAAGAGGAAATAATCTCTTAACAGCTAGACTCACAAACCTCAGTAATGACAAACTTAATGACTATTTCCCAGTTTTCCTTGCACAGTTCTGCTTGCATTGTGTCCCTGTACCTCTCTCTGTTATGTATGTTGGCAGAGACAGCTAGTTGTCTCTGCATATCCATTATCTTCTTTTAGGAATGAATTCCCAAGTTTAAGCTGGACCCATAGCTGTCCAGCTCAAGGTTAAATTTCTGAGCCTTCCTTATAATTAGATGTGGCCATGTGACTAAGTGTTGGCTAGTAGGATAGGAACAGAAACAACAGGTATACCTCCAAGTTATGCCTTGAAAGGGAAGGCATGACTACCACTTCTTCCTCTCCCCTTCCTGCTGGATGGAGTGTTGAAGGGTGACCAAACAGTTCCTGTTTGTACAGATTCCTGAGACTCAGGACTTTCTAAGCTAAAACTGGGACGGTCTCAGGCAAACGGGGACGAGTTGTCCACCCTAAGTGTAGATGTGATGGTAGGGACTGGAGTAGCCATTTTGGAAGCTGTTGAACCCCTGGCCCTCTCACATCATTGAAAAATATACTCTTATTTTGTTCAGGCTATTGTTATTTTGGTTTCTCGTACAGTGCTAAACCTATATCCCAACGAATTCATGGGTTTTTTTCCTTTTCTTTCTTTCTTTCTTTCTTTCTTTCTTTCTTTCTTTCTTTCTTTCTTTCTTTTTTCTCTTTCCTTTCATCTTCTCCACCTCTCCTCATTTGTCCTTCTCTCCACTTTTGTCATCTTCTCCTTGAGAGCGTGTACTCCCCACCGGAATATGATAACGTTTTTAGTTAAATTTACCTAAGTTTTTATTTATGTTATATTTTTAAAAGATGGCCCATTAAACACATAATCACCATATGACCCTGCAACCCCACTCTTAGGTGTGTACCCAAAATTACTGAAAATAAATGCTTGAACAAAAACTCCTAGATGAGTGTTTATAGCAGCATTATTCACAATAGTCAAAAGTTGGAAAAAATCCAAATGTCCAACAACTGATGAATGGATAAACAAATGTATACCCATATGATGGAATATTATTTGGCCTCAAAGAAATGATGAAATACTAATACACACGACAATATGGATGGACTTTGAAAACACTGTGCTGAGTCAAAGAAGCAAAAGACCACATATTGTATGTCTCCATTTATATGAAATATCTGAATATGACATTCTACATGGACAGAAGTAGATGAGTGGTTGCCAAAGGTTGGAAGAGAGGGATATGAGGATTGACTATTTAATGGATACAGGGTTTCTTTTCACAGTGATGAAATGTTCTGGAACTACGTTATCGTGATAGTTGAACAACATTGTAAACATACTAATGCCATTGAGTTGTACACTTTAAGATGGTTGAGATGGTGAACTTTATGTTACGTGAATTTTACTGCACACACACAAGAGTCTATATAAGTAGAGCTGTGAAAGTTGAGGAAGCTGATTGAGTTTCCTTCCTCCCTCCAACAGGTTCTTCTCACTGTTCTACCATTCTTATGAATTCCTAGAGAGCTAGGGCAGTACCATAGCCAGAGCACAGTGTTCCCTCGACTTTCAACACAAACCACTGGGCCCCACTCCTTTCTTTGGAAGAGCTCTCTGTTTGGCCCTGGACAGGGTACTGGGCACTAGACCCCATTTCCATATGTCAGAAGTCAGGGGAATATTCTCAGCTGCACAGGTGTAACATGGTAGAAGTTCCTCTGAGGTAGATGTGAATAAGCCACCCCTAATACAAGTTAGGGCTTAAAGAGTTAGGGCATCTTGGAATGAACACTAGGTTAATCCTTAGAGGGCCTATGATAGACAGAGTAATGGTCTAAAGACATCCATGTCCTAAACCCCAGAACCTGTAAATATATATTTCTTACATGGCAAAAGGATCTGTAGATACAATTAAGTTAAGGATCTTGAGATGGAGAGATTACCCTGGACTGTCCAGGTGGACCTGAATTAATCAAGAGTCCTTGGTGTGGGGATGAGAGGTGGCTTCGTTCAGGAGAGTCAGAGAAGGGGCGCCTGGGTGGCACAGCGGTTAAGCGTCTGCCTTCGGCTCAGGGAGTGATCCCGGCGTTATGGGATCGAGCCCCACATCGGGCTCCTCTGCTATGAGCCTGCTTCTTCCTCTCCCACTCCCCCTGCTTGTGTTCCCTCTCTCGCTGGCTGTCTCTATCTCTGTCGAATAAATAAATAAAATCTTTAAAAAAAAAAAAAAAGGAGAGTCAGAGAAGGAGATTGTGACTACAGAAATGGATGAGAGTTGGGGAAAGAGGGAGAGAGGGAGGGAGGGAGATGGCCTCTAGAGGCTGAAAAGACAAGGAAACAGATTCTCCACTACAACCTCCAGAAAGAATTTAGCTCTGCTGATACCTTCATTTTAGGACTTCTGAGCTCCAGAAATGTAAGAAAATAAATCTGTGTTATTTGGGGGCACCTGGGTGACTCAGTCGGTTAAGCCTCTGACTCTTGGTTTTGGCTCAGGTCATGACCTCAGGGTTGTGAGATCGAGCTCCAGGTCCAACTCTGCACTCAGCTCTGAGTCTGCTTGGGATTTTCTCTCTCCCTCTGCCCCTCCCTCTCTCTTTCTCTCAAAATAAATATATCGAAACTTAAAATTTTTTGTGTTATTTTAAGCACCCCCTTAAAAAAAAAGGATGGCACAGTTGAACCTTTTCTGGTTCTCCGTCAAGAAATCTTAACATCTTAAAAAAATTTTTTTTCCTGCATAGCTGTAAAGCAAATGGACAGTTTTCCTCCTGGTGAGTTAGTGATAAAGGCTATCCTTTGTTGACTTCTTATAACATAATTTGTAAGCTTTAGCTTGTGGAATCTTCCAAATAGCATTATAAGGTAGGTAGATTATTCCTACTTTTCTCATGAGAAACCTGAGCCTAAGAGAGGTTAGGAAATTTACCCAAGAGCACGTAACTAAGAAGGGTAAGTTGATCTGCATTCAAAGCTGGTGTGTTCATTTACCCCTGTCCTATACTGTCTGTGACCCTCAGTGTAGAAAGGTGCCTGACGCCACCACACACCATTATTCCGGGCTGCAGCTGTGACAAGCACATACAAGGGGGTGAAGGGGCCGCCTGGAAGCCCAGCTGGTTTGACAGATTTGGCTGTCAGCTGCTCATTACTGCCGTGTGGCTCCTCCTTGGAGCGTCCTTTGAGGGGGTCCTAACCCCTTTCCCTGCTCCCACGCTGGACCCCCTTTTCACCTCCCTGTAGGGCTGCTTCAATCCTAAATTCCCACTTACACACTCACCCTTGACTCCCCCTATCTTTCCTTATTAAGGATTTAGTCTGAAATACTTTTACTTGTGTACTTTTTTATTGTCCTAGTATGTGTTTTATTCGCGTTTAGGTTGCTTTGAATTATTTTAAATGGTATGATTTTTTCACCTTTTAAGTCTTGATCAGTTTTCTAGTTTTATCTTTCTGATCTTTTCATACTTGTTTTCTTTTAATCTTTTAAAACTTTTTACACTTTTATTTTGTATGCATTTAAACAATATTTTATTTTCCTAACATTGTGTTTAATTTTAAATCTTTTTTTGCTTTTTTTTGGGGGGGGAAGGGGGAGAGGGAGAGAGAAAATCTTAAGCGGGCTTCATGTCCAGCACAGAGCCAGACTTGGAGCTTGATGTCACAACCTGAGATCATGACTTGAACCAAAATCAAGAATTGGTTGCTTAACCAAGTAAGCCATCCGGGTCCCCCCTTTTAATCTTTTTATAGCTGTTTTTCTCCCCTTAATCTTTTTTTTTTTAAACCTGGCTATACCTCAACAGTCACTATTTTATCTTCAATATTTTTGATATTTTGATTTTACTTGTTTCAATTTTTAAGAAATACTTTACATTTTAAATTTTTACATTTTAAATTTTTAAGAAATACTTTACGTTTTAAATTAGTTAGCTTCCATATATCTGAGAAGGGGTTAATATCCAACATATATATTAAAAAAACTTATATAACTCAACACTAAAAAACCAAAATCATTCAATTAAAAAATGGGCAGAGTACCCAAATAGGCATTTTTCCAAAGAAGACATACAGATGGACAATAAACACATGAAAATATCACTTATCATCAGGGAAATGTAAATCAAGACCACAATGAGAGATCACCTCACACCTGTTGGAATGGCTAGTATCAAAAAGATAAGAAATGGTAAGTATTGGCGAAGATGTGGTGAAAAGGTGAAAAGTGTGTGCACTGTTAGTGGGGATCCAAACTGGTGCAGCCACTGTGGAAAACAGTATAGAAATTCCTCAAAAAATTAAAAATAGAACTAGCACACAATCCAGTAATTCCACTTCTGGGTATTCACACAAAGAACTCACTAATTTGAAAAGAGACGTGCAATCTATGTTTATTGCAACATTATTTACAATAGGCAAGACATAAAAGCAACCCAAGTGTCCATCAATAGATAAATGGATAAAGAAGATGTGTGTGTGTCTGTGTGTGTGTGTGTGTGTGTGTGTGTGTGTATGCAATGGAATATTACTCAGCCATAAAAAAGAATGAAGCCTTACCATTTGTGACAACATGGATGGACCTAGAGGGTATTATGCTAACTGAAATAAGTAAGGTAGAGAAAGACACATGCCATATGATTTGACTTCAATGTGGAATCTAAAAAACAAACAAAAAACAGAAATAGATTCATAAATATAGAGTACCAGTAGTTGCCAGAGGGGGTGGAGGTGAGAGGAAGGGTGACATAGGTGAAGAGGATTAAGAGGTACAAACTTCTGGTTATAAAATAAATAAGTCACAGGGTTGAAAAGTGCAACATGGGGAATATAGTCACTAATACTGTAATAACGTGTGGTTACAAATGGTAACAACACTTGCCATGGTGAGCGTCGTGTAACATAGACAAATGTCGAATCACTATGTTGTATGCCTGAAACTAAAATAACATTGTATGTCAGATATACTTCAATAAAAAACTAATTAATTACCTTCCTTACTTTTATTTCATAATTTCTATTCTTAAACTTTTAGCCTCTTTTGTTATCTGAACACATTATATTGGCTTGGGATTTATTTATTCATTCTTTAAGGTCATTTGGTACTTTGTTGTTGGTATTCATTTTCATATTTACGTTATTTTAAATTCCTTAAAAATAATTTTATATTTAAACCCTGCCATTACTTGTACCAGAAGAATTATTAAGCTCTGGTTTTGTTTGGTTTGAATTTGTTTCATGCATTTGAACCATGATTCTTTCCCTCCCCTTTTCATTGATTCCTTTGTCCACTTGAAAAGATAACTTCATTGTCATAGTTTTATCTATTTCTTCTTATTCTTTTTTTTAAAGATTTTATTTATGTATTTGACAGAGGGAGAGCGAGGACAAGCAGGGGGAGCAGCAGGCAGAGGGAGAGGGAGAAGCAGACTCCCCACTGAGCAGGGAGCCCAATGCGGGACTTGATCCCAGGACCCCGGGATCATGACCTGAGCTGAAGGCAGATGCCTAACAGACTGAGCCACCCAGGCATCCCTATTTCTTCTTATTCTTAACTTCTACTTTTAACTGTTTGTTTCCATAATCAGGGAGTCGGTGGGAAGTTGGAAGTGTCAGCAAAAACTCTTTAATATAAACTGGGAAGATTTCTTTTCAGCTATGGCTACAGCTGTCCCTCTGGTTTCTCTTAATAGATTTCACATGCTCTTTGACACTGCTCTGAAGATTTAAAAAATAGGTACATGAGAAACACATCACCCCTCCGAATGTCTTTCTGCCACAGATGGTTTGCTGTGCACCAACTGGGGGGAGGCACTGAGTTCGGGGAGCCGTATGTTGAGACGAAGGCATACACAGAGGCCAGCGGTGGGGGGGGCACAGGATTCTTTTCTGCTGATGTTCACATCATTGGCCCCTAAGCTCCTGAAAAACATCTCTCTAGCAAGCGAGTCATTGTGACGTTCAGCCCATAAAGACAGGGATGTGAGAAACTAAGCCTGTTTACATCCGCCACATTCTTTTTTTTTTTTTTTTTTTTTAAAGATTTTATTTATTTATGTGACAGAGAGACAGCCAGCGAGAGAGGGAACACAGCAAGCGAGTGAGAGAGGAAGAAGCAGGCTCCCAGCAGAGGAGCCCGATGTGGGACTCGATCCCGGAACGCCGGGATCACGCCCTGAGCCGAAGGCAGACGCTTTAACGACTGCGCTACCCAGGCGCCCCTACATCCGCCACATTCTTACCTTACTCTCCGTCTCTGCCAACCAGAAGAATCTAACCGGAGTCATGGCTGGGGTCCCCATCCGTAAAGTTCTGTCCAAGAGACGGGTGTGCAGGGTGTCTCTCTGGTCATTGGTCATCTGAGCCAGGGCCACGATATGCTTCTGCTCCATGCCTGACAAAAAGGGTACCCATCCCTTCCAAACCTAAAGACTCCCTCCCTCCCTGGCCCTCCTTCTCCTCTGCCTCCTTTCCCTTTCCCATAGGCTTTTTGGGTTTAGGGATGATTCTTTTGTCATTTAAAATTTATCTTCGGACAGGTAGAGTGAAGATTACCTCATGTAAGTGACAAGAGCTAGACCAAAAGGTCCTCACTTCCGTGGAGCCTGGGTCAGAGACGGTAATCTGGGAGGCACATTCCATTCCCCGATTAGACCACTAAAGCAGGTTCTGAGAATGGAGGACCCCAAGAGACAGAAATGCCCACCCTTATCCACCCCCTGCTGGGGGTCAAGGAATATTGGCTTAGCATGCCATCCGGTACCTGGTTCGAGGTACCGAAAAAGGGTTTGGGGCTAGATGTCCTACGAGCTGGGCCACCAAATCCATCTTCAGCCACATATTAAAGCGAGGTCAGAAATACGCATTCTGGAAGTTTAGTATTGTTTTCCTCAATTTCTTAGTGTACTTTTTGGGTACAATCTGGAGGGTTTTTTTCTCAAAGGAATACAATGGACTTTCTGAGTGGGATAATTCTTTGATGAGTAGGACTGTCCCTGCCCACTAAATGGCAGTAGCCTTCCCAGTCATACTGATAAGCAAAACAAAAGCAAAAGCAAAAACAAAAAAACCCCAATTCTCGCGTATTTCTCAGTGCCTCCTAAGAGTCAAGAATAGCAGAGGGATTGGGTCCCAGTGTCTCAACCTGCAAATTATGCTGGTGTCAGGATAAGCTCCCAGGGGGAGCTTGGGCTGCTGAAATATGTACCCAGAAGGGCAAATACTTCTCTGGCTCTGTGACTCATTTAGACTTTGAATGCTTTGAATGCCGTGGAAGGGTCCCAGTATGTCTTCCATGGCCAGGTTTCATTCTCCTTGACTTACTTCTCCTGGCATGAAATCACTGCCTTACAAGTGGCGACAAGAGTGGGTGGGATCTCCCACTGAAGTAGAGCTTCCCTCTCATGAGTGTGGGCTGGGTGGAAGATGGTAGCCGTCACCAGTCAGCCATACTTTCCTGAACAAGGAGCAGGGGCCAGATGAGAGATTCTGAGCTAGCTCAGGAGAAGAGCTCTCTAACCAGGAGCTGGAGAGGAGGGGTAGGAGCCCTGTGATCTTGACTGAACCAGTCTGGAGTGGAGTTTCCATCTCTCCGAGTTGGGAACGTGGAGGCAGGGAGCATACCTGGGTTCAAATACTACTGACTCTTGCTACTCATACTGAATTCTAGTAGGTTTTCTTGAATAAATATTTCTTCAATTCCTTGGAACCATTTCCAGAGGCTTTCTGTGGTTTGGGGGTTTATTTAAAATAATTTTCACCAGCTTCACTTGGGAGTGGGTCCGCTCCAGAAGTCCCTCTTTCGGGTTCTCTCTTTTTGCATCTGTAAGCTGGTAAACCTTGGTTGTGTGTGTGTGTGTGGGGGGGGGTCCTTGGATGGGGAGTGGGAAAGAAGCATACTATACATCCCAAGGGTCATAGCTTCCATTTGGCTAAAGGCAATTCTCTGGAAAGAGGGTCTGCTGTGAGTTGGTAGCCACTGACTCTACAGCAGCTAGGGGATGGATGTCCTGCCCAAACAAAGGGGACCTGGGGAGACCACAAAAGAATTCTACTTCGTTACTCAGGCCAGGCCTAGGGCAAGGTGACTGAAGCAGCTTGCATGCAAAATTCAAAGAGACATTCCCTCTTAGGGTCATGCAAATGCAAGCTCAACACCTGAGCCCGGGAGCCTTGTCACCTGTGTGCTTCATCCTAGGGGCCCTGACACCACCCATCTTTTTTTCTCCCACTGTTTAGGCCTACCTGTGACTTTCATCCCACCAATGACTCCCTCTTGAGGCGTAAGCAATTCCTCACCTTAAACGCTGCATCATAAACACTGCATCATAAACACTGTCAACACTTCCGCTGCAGCGCACAGGGCACTGTATTATTTCATTTTTATATTATATTTTTTTGCTCACGTCTCGCCCACTTAATGGACCATTGTTCCACAAAGTCAGGAATAGGGTCTAATTCTTCTTGGCATCGGTAGCCCTGAGGCATATTAGGCACTCAGTAAATGTTGGGTAATTAAACGAATGAATCTAACCAGTCACTCAGCTCCTACTTCACAGTAAATCTATAAAACAGATGTTAGAGCCGGAATCTCCCTTCATAAGCATCTGATCCAGCCTTTCTTAAACTCAAGTACTATTTGCATCTGTTTTCAACACAAAAACTATCCCACTAAACCCCTGACACTAGTTTCATGGACCCACAGTTTCCTTGTTTCCAGCTTGAGAAAAGCACATAAAAAGCCTTACTCTATGAACACTTTAGGGATTTTTCACAGCGAGTAGGAAGATACATCATTAGAAATGGTTGAGGACATTTTTTTGAGGTTGTCATCAAAAAGAAAGCAGCAAATTTACAATTGCTCTTGGAACTCAGCCTTGTACATGTACCCTCAGATCTCACCCCAGCCCCTCATTTTAACTAGCTTCGTAGGGCAGGAGAATTCGAGTCTGCATTTTAACTCTGCTAATTTTTAGCTTTTTGGAGACGGGCAAGTCACTTGACCTATAAAAGTCTCAGTTTCTCCATCCATAAAGTAGTAATAATAACGTTGATGGTATAGGGTTGTCATGGACATTGAGTTAGAAAATCGGGGACGGTGTTTTGGATGACACACTTGGCCACACGCTGAAGTTTGTTATTGTGTAGAAAAAACTCGCTCTTCCTCCTGCCCGTCTCCTTTAGTCTCACACGACTACCACACTCCCAGGGCTTCTGCCACCAGATATGAGTGAGCTTTGCCCCCACCAAGCACCACTCAGCGACACCAGCTGTGTGTCCTGTAATTTAATTCAGTTCTGACACTATCTACCTGGAGAGTGTTGGGTCCCACCAGTCAAGGGCTCAGTTCCACAAGACTGCCTGCGCCCCACTTCAGATGCCAATCACAAGTCCAGGTTGTCACCTGACTCTCACAAATAGGTTATAAATTGGAGGTTCCCATGACCCCCTCCTCAGATTCGATTAATTTGCTGGAGCAGCTCACAGAAATTAGGGAAACCGTTTATCTACTGTTTGCCAGCTTCTTTCGAAAGGACGTGATCAAGGATCCAGACGAACATCCAGATGGAAGAGATGCACGGGGCCAGGTGTATGGGAAGGGGTATGGAGCTTGCGTGACCTCTCCAGGCACGCCACTCTCCCGGCACCTCCGCGCGTTCACCAACCTAGAAGCAATACGAACTCTGTATTTTTGAGATGTTATGGAGGCTTCATCAAATAGGCATGCTCAATCATTAATTCCATTTCCAGCCCCTCTCCCCTTTCTGGAAGATGGGAGTGGGGCTGAAAATGCCAAACCCAATTCGTATGTTGAAGCCTAATCCCCAGTGTGATAGCATTTGGAAGTGGGGTCTTTGGGAGGTGACTAGGTCATGAGAGGAGACCGCCATGAACGGGATTAGTGCCCTTATAAGAAAAGGCCCCAGGGAGCTCCCTCTCCCTTCCTGCCATGTGAGGTTATGAGGAGAACACTTCCATCTGTGAACAAGGAAGAGGGCTCCCACCGGACACTGAATCTGCCAGCACCTCGATCTTGGACTTCCCAGCCTCCAGGCCACCCTCCTTCCCACAACTCTTCTGTAACACCTGTCATGGTAGTCTCCAGTCTCTGCTTCCTCTCTAACTCCTCCTTCTCTGCTTCTTTCCCTGGCTTCGATTGCTTGTTCCACCCGTGAAGGGAGTGTTCCACAGAGTTCTTTTGTCTTCTCTTCCATCTACACTTTTTCACTTGACAATCTCACATAATACTGGGAATTAGAGGCATTTGTGACCACAGAAAGAAAGAAGCCCTATGTACTATGGAGTAGACAAGAAAGGTGACTTCAGTTCTGTTCACCCTAAGCCGTGACTTAATAAGGCCCTTTATAAAGGTTACTACAAAGTAAATGAGACAAGGGTTCATCTCACGGACATGAATTGAGTTGTAAAATCACAGTAATTTGCTGATAATAACTGAATCAAAGTACTTGTATTCTGAATCTTTGATTAGATCATTTGCTTAATTACATAAAAGATGAATACCTTGTTCTGAGTGAAAGACAATTATTAGCGACACCACGAAAATAGAACTTAAAAAATACTAATTATTTCACAGGCATGTATTTCCTCCATCTGTGTGGTATATAACTACTTATACCATCTGCTTGTAACAGTGACCTCCTTCTTATAGGAAACTATCCCTGCACCCCAGCCGTGAGTCTGCTTCTGGCCGCCAGTGAGGGTTGGTGGCAGAAGCTGGGCATTAATTCCTAAGGCATCGTGATTGGGCCAGCAATGGACACATGACCTAAGACTGGACAATCAGAGTTTTCCCATGGGATTTTTCTCATTAGCACTTGGAAAAGAGCCCTGTTTTCTCTCTGGTTGCACATTCTGAAGATGTCAGGTTGGGACTGTCTGTGCTTACGTCCCCTCACCCAAGGAGCAGCCAGTCTAAGAGAACAAAACCGCCCTTAGGACTCAGTGGATCAGATAATACCTTAGTTCATGATAGTCGGTTTGGGTTGCCTAGTGTCCCACGTTCAAGATTCAATCTCCATCAGGGCCCAAATTCAGCCTTGTTCTGAGAATTAGTGCCCTGGGAGCTTGTGGTTTCATGGGGTGGTGGGGGAGGGGGTGTTTTGAACTCTCTTCTCTAAAGAGGCACAGGGCTTCCTATGTACAAAAGAGGTTCTTGTACCAAAGGTTAATTGAAAATCTTCCCTAACGTGGTTTGGTTGCTACACAAACTAGGATAATATTAACTAATATGGCTTTCACTTCTACTATCTTAGTTAAGCTTCACAGCAATTTGTCAAAGTAGGTTTTATGATCTCTGTTTAATTGGAGGAAAACTAAGACACAGTTCTAAAAGTTAAATGCCTTGCTCAAATTTACATGGCTCATAGGTGGTGACAGCTGGAGTCAGACTGCCAACTGCAACACTGTCCCCTCGCCCACCCAAAATAGCTACCTAAAGGCATGTTTACATCACCAGCCTCTGGCATCTTCTCAATGCACAGAGCCAAATTAGATTTATCTAGCTTTGGCCAAGGGTGAGGGCATGGAGTGGGGTGGATGGAAGCAGGATACCAGCGGGTCTCAGGATAGGCTGATTTTGTTGAACTCCAAAGGATCACATTCGCAAAGGTGATGATTACATTCTCATACATATTGAAGTATTTATGGATAAAATTATATCGTGTCTAAAATTGATTTAAAATGGCCAGGGGGCACCTGGGTGGCTCAGTCGGTAGAGCATGCAACTCTTGATCTCAGGATGGTGAATTCAAGTCCCATATTGAGTGTGGAGCCTACTTAAAAATTAAATTAAATTGAATTAAAAGGCTGGAAAGTAAGAAAGTGGTAATGAGATAAGATTGGCCATGTGTTGATAATTGTTAAGCTGAGTGATGAAAATATAACTTATTATACTATTTTCTTCACATAATAAAAAATAAAAGCTGTACTATATTACCAAGACAGGCATTCTGGGCCATAAAACACACCTTAACAACTTTAAAAAATAGAAACCATACAAAGCTCTCAGACCACAATGGAACTGAATTAGAAATCAATAATAGAAAGATGACAGGAAAATCACAAAATACTTGGAGATTAAACAATACACTTCAAAATATGCTGAGCACGGAGTCCACTTGGGATTCTCTCTCTCTATCCCTCTTCCCCTGCCCCTCCCCCTGCCCATGTGCCCGGTCCCTCTCTCTCTTGCTCTCTCTCAAGTAAATGAATCTTTAAAAAAAAAGAGAGAGAGAAATGAGAAGACAGCCACAGACTGAAGAAAATATTTGCAGATCTGTCACATACCTGAGTATTATCTAAAATATACCAAGAACTCTTAAAGTTCAACATTAAGAAATTGAACCTGATAAAAAGTGGGCCAAAGACCTGGACAGACACATCATCAAAGAAATACAGATGACAAGTAAGCATATAAAAGGTTGTTCAACATCACGTCATTAGAGAATTACAAATTAAACAACGGTAAGATACCACTACACACCTATTCGAATGAACAAAATCCTAAACACTGAAAACACCAAATGCTGACAAGGATGTGGGGCAACAGGAACTCTCATCCATTGCTGGTGGGAATGCAAAATGGTACCTTGAAGCCACTTTGGAAGAGAGTTTGGTGGTTTTCTTACAAAACTAAACATACTCTTACCGTACAATCCAGCAATAGTACTCCTACGCATTTACCCAAAGGAACAAAAAGCTTAGGTTCACACAAAAACCTGCGTGCGGATGTGTTTAACAGCTTTATACACAATTGCCAAAACCTGGAAGCAACAAGATGTTCTTCAGTGATGGATGGATAAATAAATTGTGGTTCATTCCGAAATGATATATTATTTAGCACTAAAAGTAGATGAGCTATCAAACCATGAAAAGACATGGGAGAATCTTAAATGCAGACTATTAAGTGAAAGAAGCCAGTCTGAGAAGGCTTTATAATCTGTATGATTCCAACTATATAACATTCTAGGAAAGGCCCAACTATGGAGACAGTAAAAAGATCGATGGTTACAGTGGGCGTGGGGGCGGGGGTGCAGCATAGGGAGCAACGAAAGGACTTTTAGGACAATGAAACTATTCTTTGTGACACTACAATGGTGGATCCATGTCGTTATACATTTGTCAAAACCCATAGAGTAGACGTCAAGCAGGAGCCCTGATGTAAGCCATGGACTTTGGGTGGTAATGACGAGTCACTGCAGGGTCCTTAATTGCAACAAATGGTAGCACTCTGGTGAGTAGGGGAGCTGGGTGTGTGTGTTTGTCGGGGGCATGAGGTTATATTAGAACTCTCTCTCTTTCTCTCTCTCTCTCTCCATATCCCTACATTGGCTTATACAAATGATAATCCACTTTCAAGTAGGCTGAGGTAGGAAAGAGGAAGCTACCCAACCAAACACATGTAACGGTATGTGAGCCTCAGTTTGCTACATTTATTTTTTAAGTCAACTTAGCTCTGGCTCCAAGACCTTGTCCTTTCTACAAGATCCCTCATGGGCACCGTCCAGCTCCCCCTGCTGGGGTGTTGCGGCACCCAGAACGTGCATATGGAGCCCTGAGAATCAGAGAAAGGTCTCTCCTCTCCGGTTCATCGCAGTTGTCACTATCCTCATTGTTCAGGCCTGCAGCGTCTCCAGGTATGAGGTCACTTAAGGGACCCAGGGATCTCTTCTGAGGTTGGGAATGCCCTACTGGGGTCTCGGCCTCCGTCTTTACCGTGCTCAGTCGTCCTCCTGAGGCCTGGGTAGCATCTCATGGGACCTGGAGCAGAGTGACAGTGACAACAGCTCAAGGCTCCCAGACCTCCTCCTTCCTGTTCAGTTTGAGGGTTGGCGGGTAGGGGGGTCCCCTGCCTGAGTCTCAGAGGCCCTGCCCCTCGTGCACACACATCATCATCACTTCTGTGGTGACCTATGTTGTGATGGCAGACAGGCCTCTCTCTTAAGACTGTCTCTGCCTAAGGTTGGCCACCCGGAAAAACGAGGAAGGGACAAGATGGAAAGGAGTGTTGGGAGGGGGAAGAAAGAAACAATCACTTCTACTTTTCCACCAGATGACAGGGCCAGAGGAGAGCCAGGCTGGCCTGTGGGTCCTGCAGGATTTCTTTTCTTTCTTTCTTTCTTTTTTTTTAAGATTTTTATTTATTTATTTCACAGAGACAGCCAGCGAGAGAGGGAACACAAGCAGGGGGAGTGGGTGAGGAAGAAGCAGGCTCCCAGTGGAGGAGCCTGACGTGGGGCTCGATCCCAGAACGCTGGGATCACGCCCTGAGCCGAAGGCAGACGCCTAACGACTGCGCCACCCAGGCGCCCCTCCTGCAGGATTTCTTTAGGTCCTCCAGCTCCTGCTCTCTAGATCCGAGCCGTGTCCGTTCTGGCAGGGCCCTCACCTCACGGGGCTGCCTCCCCACAATGCACTTGTGTCTGGGCCCCACCGCCCCTGGCTGGGGCCTCTGTCCCACCTCCTCTGCTGTAAGGTGTAATTGTCCCTCACCGGCTGCCTCCATCGCTGGACTGTGCACTGCTACGGGCCTCTGAGATCCAGGGAGCCGAGCCTGCTAGCCGGCATCTAGAGAACAATGAAACGGTCGTGTGAGAAAGGCACGCTGCCTCTTTTTACCCTGCCCTGCCACGAGAGCCAGGGGAGCAAACCCAATCTGCCTCTTCTCAAATTTCCTCACCTTGCAGCTGCCAGGAGACCCCGGGCGCAGAAGGCAGAGATCGTGGTTCCCCGGCGCTGCCACCCTGCCAGCCTCTCCCCTTTGGACCCACTCCTTGAAATTCCCTATTCCCACCCCTCCCTCCCACACCCACAGCAGCAGGAGCCATGGGCTACAGACAAAGAGGTATCCTCAAGTTCCTAGAACGCGAGCCTCCCAGAGGCTCTGCAGCAGGCAGCTTACCTGGGCTTGCCAGGGGAGTGCGGCCCCACCAGCGCTCAGACCTCACCTGCTCTTCTGCAGAATTGCCGCCCCTGCTATTTCCCGAAGGCCTCCTGAGTGTGTGGCCCCGGGCTGCCGCCAAGGAGACACAGATGTGGAGAGTACGTGCTCTGCCTTCAAGGAGACTTCACTCAGATTCTGGGGCCCGGACCTGCTGTGCGACAGTTACATACACTAACCGCATGGATTACTAATTCCAGCTTGAACTGTGCTTCCCATCCCACCCCACACATCTTTACACATCTAGGATGCTGGAGGGTAGCTCTCCCCAGATGAGGCCCCAGATTCCCCAGTTCCTTTATCTCTTCAATCTTCCACTCACCCCCAGTGATGATGCGTGTGTTTGAAATCAAAAGATGAAAGGTTACAGTGCAGTGTTTCTCATGCTCGCCCCACTGCTATGGTTTCCCCATACATGCCTGCCGATGACTTGCGAATTTTGCCTTACCAGGCCTGACTTTTCTATCAAAAACAGAAGAAATGTACCAATAAATACATACATATCCAGCAGGGCCACCACCTTTGACACAGATCGGCAGGTCACTAAGGGTAGAGAAGAAAACCTTGAGATGGCACAGACAAGAAAATACCAGAAATGGCGATAACAATTCTGTCGACAGTCCACTGTCCAGAACTCGGTCGCAAGGTTCCAACCCCAGGCGAAGGGGAGTGGCCTGGGAAATGTATTTTAGTTTCAGCCCCAAGAGCAGAAGCAACTGTGTGGGTGGCCACGAAGCCCGAGCCCACCTTCCTCAAGAGAAAACACTGCCGTAGCTGTCAGAGTCCCAGGTTAGAGTCTTCCTTTCAATTCCTCACTCTCCAAACCTTGATTTCCTCCTCTGAAGGATGGCAGAGATAAAATCAGCCTTGCCCATCAAACTGGGTATTTTCAGGGACAAGTAGCATCAGGATGTTGTTTATAAAAATTCTTGCTAAACTGAACCCTAGAGGGCTAAGCCAAAGTTCACCATTAATTCGCTAAAGCATTTAGGGGAATCTGGGCGTTCAAAGTTCTCACCTGCGTCTACCCAGATATCCCCGTTGCAAGTCTCAGAATCCCACTCCTTGCAGGCCCCTGACTGTGGGAGGCCACACAGAATGGGGCTGAGAATCCAGCATTCCCTAATGCTCCCCCATTATGATTAAGTCCAGAGCTGGAGTCTGGTCTTCGGCTCTGTCTGCCTTCAGGCTGCAGGAGATCAGAGTCTCCTTAAATACTGCCGAGGAGGCCCTCTGGCTTTCATATTTTGCCTTGAGTTGGTGAATGACCCCCTGTGCTGGCCATTTTCTCTCTTCAAAAACTTCGATGTTCTCAGCAATTGTCATGCAATTCTGTAGTCCTTCCAGGCACCCTCATGCTTCTCCAGTGCTGGGATTATTGTAACTGCTGGTGTGCCCCCTCTACTGGTATTCCTTCCCAGTTCACCACTGGTCAAAGTTGGAAGGGTTGCATGGTTACAGCATGCCAGGGGCTATCTGTATTCCACCAACCACCAGTAATGGGGTCCTCACTGCCAGCTAGCCAACACATGATCCACTTCCCAGGCCCCTCCCACCTTTTTTTTTTTTTTGAAGATTTTATTTGTTTATTTGACAGAGAGAGGCAGCAAGAGAGGGAACACAAGCAGGGGGAGTGGGAGAGGAAGAAGCAGGCTCCCAGGGGAGGAGCCTGTTGTGGGGCTCGAGCCCAGGACTCCGGGATCGTGCCCTGAGCTGAAGGCAGATGCTTAACGACTGAGCCACCTAGGTGCCCCTCCCCAGTTCCCTTTTTAGAGTCAGCTTCTTAGGACCACTCCTAGCCCTGATTATCCTAGAATAAATTTCCATTCTGAGACTGAGAACTGCACACTGTCTCCCCACACAAAGGGTTCATTGGAAAGTGTTTGCGGGAGGCGCTTCTATAAGGGAATGAGGAAGGTAGGGCTGTGCAGAGAAGCCAGCCGGCAATGTGGTTGCAAATGAAGCCTCAGCCCATCCTAGGAGGAGCTCTGGAGTTGGAATGACCCTTTAGAAGGGTTCCAAATGGAAGCAAGGGAAGCTGGCTTTAGGATCCCTACATCAGCCGGTCTCTAGCTGTAGGCTGCTCCTGCCCAGAGGGTCATTTCCCACAGCCAGGTCAATTCCCACTGCGTAATGGTCAGCCACCAGAGTTCCCAGCAGCTGGGGGGTGGGTGTATCCCCTCCAGAGGGAATATGGGGGAGCACCACAGTATCCCACTCTAGCAGGGGTTTGTCTCTTGGCCCAGAGCTTCATATGGCTACACCATTTTCTACAGCACCCCCTTCTTTTAACCAAGAGACCCTACAGGTTAGCATTCCTCTCTTTTCATTTAACTTCTGTACATTTCTCGGGGCAGAGGGGCTCAGGAAAACGTGGCTGGCTGTTCCCCCATGCCACTTCAAGCCAGGGGAAGTTCAGTAAGGCTGACCCACCACCTCTACGTCCCTGGCGTCCCAGTTCCTCATTTTTACTCTATGGCTCCCCCTGCATGAGGGCATGAGAAATTCCTGTGAGGTACCAGAGTTCTGGAGAGCAAGGAGGAACAGAGCTTCTCTGCTCTCGGCTCCCCACCGGACAGTGCTAGACTACTGGTTTCCACTCATTTGAATCTAACCTGGGTGGGAAATGACACCCTGCCCTGGGACTCCCTCCAGCCTCCAGTTCTCCTGCTTCTCTCCAGGTGTCTTCTGTTCCATAGGCCAAAGGGAATCTCCATCTCCCCTTGACTGTGTGTGGTGGGTGTGGGCGGGGACATATCGCTTACTAGTTTCAAACACCTCTCTCCATTGCTTTCCCATTATTTGCTCAGTGATATCCGTCATTAAATTGCTGGCCTTGCCTCAGACTCACGAGAAGAGGACGGGGTTGGTCACACAATGATTCACTGAAAGTGTCCTACGAAAATGCAATTCCTTTTATTACACAGGAAGCTATTCAAATGGATATTGATTAATAGACTTAAATCATTGATATGAACATTAGATTTTCTTGTTATGCAGCATGTATTTCTTTACCATAACTGAGTTCTGTTTAAAAACAAACAAACAGGGGCACCTGGGTGGCTCAGTCAGTTGAGCGTCTGCCTTTGGCTCAGGTTGTGATTCCGGGGTCCCGGGATCTAGCCCCACATCGGGCTCCCTGCTCAGCGGGGAGTCTGCTTCTCCCTCTCTCTCTGCTACTCTCTCTCTCTCTCTCTGTCAAATAAATAAATAAAATCTTTTTAAAAAATAAATTAAAATAAAAAATAAAAACAAACAAACAGGATTCTGGAATGGGAATCTAGCAAGTGAAAATCTAAGAAAAAGTCATCTCACCGTATTCCAGTGATTGTTTCAAGAGGGAACATGGATACAAATGAACTGGTAAATATCCAGCAGCTCAGGAGGGGGGTTTCGGGGGGAGGAAGGAGGGAGGTGCCCCAGTTCAGAAACAAACCGCGGAATGCCCTGCGGCCAGCTGTCCAGAGCAGAGTTTACTAAGATCACGTGATCACACTGCTGTGTGTTTTCGTTCTCTCTCCTCGTGCACAAAGAAAGGAAATATTCAAGAGAGGGAGGAAGGGGAAATGAAAAAGGTGGTAGTGGACCCCCAGCCACAACCCCACCGGAGCCATAAAGAGGCAGTTAAGTTTGCTCCGGGAGAGACATCCGATCTTGAAGTTCAGCTCCCAGAAGGAAGTGTGATGTCAAGCTTCCCTCCAGCTACTGAATGCCAGAGACATGCATATTCCTTACAATGTATCATACATTTTCTTTTAGTTACGAAAGTGACACAAGCTCAGTCTAGGAATCATGGATAATACAGCTAAATACGAAGAAGAAAAGAAAAATTAATCACTATCCAGAGATAAACACTTACCATTTCCTCCTGTTTCGTTATAGACACATACATACTTTATTTAAACATAATTGAGAATATTCTATAGATATATTGTTTTAGTCTTTTCCCCCTTTTTACATTATACCATGAGCATTTTACAATTTCCTTAAACATTTAGAGTAGCAATTTTTAATGACCACATAATATTCCATCTTGTAAACTCTCCGTAACTCATTTAACTATTCTCGCGTTGTCAGACTGTCAAGGACTTTCTTCCCTCTTCCTCCCAGCACGGCAGTCATCGGATGTTTGCCTCCCTTATCATGGGTCTCTAGGAGTGGAAACCCTACCTTCCAGAGCGTGAGGTCTACACAGTTTTGGAGGCACACGTGGCCAGGCGCCCATCAGACAAGTCTCTGCCAGCCCCAAAACTCCAACTGTAGACAAGTTTCAGCTGTTTCCTGCTCGTCACGTGAGCCCTGTTCAAATCAAAGGATGCTGTTTCTCCGTGTCCCGGAGAGCCTACAACAGCTTAGAGCATGCTGGCTACCAGATTATTGCTTTATCAGCCCCTGAGTCACCCTTTTGGGCAGCTCTCGGAAAATGGGGCTGGGACTTTGACACATTTTTCCTTTCCCAACTGGCACGAAAGCTTGAGCAGTAGAGGGCTCTGGAGAGACCCTGCAGAAGGAAAGCCTTTTGCTTCTGGGTCTCGTGTTCTTGCTCGGCAGGTTCCTGCAGCAGGAAGGCTTCTGAAGCCCCAGGCTCTTGGAGCACCTGGGGGCCAGCACCTCCGGCCAGCACCACAGCTCCGGCAGTTTGGCAGTTTCATAGCACAGCACCTCCGGGGATGCCTGGCCGGGAGCAGCGCTCCCCAGCGTCCCAGAGGCCCCGTCCCGGGCAAGTGCTGCCGCTGCAGCATCTCAGCAGCCCAGCCATCCCGTGCACCACGGCAGCACTAGGGCAAGCGGCTACTCCCTGCAGCCCCTGTTCCTAGATTCTTTAGAGTTCTCTTCACACCTTTCTAGCCAACCCCCCGTTACTCCAATCCGCTATTACAGTTAATAGTTCTTTGCATTAAACTTCCCCTGTTCAAGTTGCTGTTTGGTTTTGCTTTTCCAAATGGACCCTGACTGATCCAGGGGCTAGATGGCCCTGATCTCTCCCACGGGTGATGCAGCGTGATTCCTCAAGCCACCTTGGATCTCAGCTCTGCCAGCCCCACATAGCCTACGTTGTAGTATTAAATAATTGAAATTCTGACTTAAATTTCCTTTTAAGCTTTCAGGTTAAAAGCCTTATTGACATTTAATTTAGGAGGCAAAGTATAGGTACTACTGAACCACGGCTTCTTCCTCTTTTCCACAGGCTTCTATGTAACAGCCATCCAGTCAGTCAATTCCTTTTCTATTCCTTCTCTCCTCTCTGTTACTGTCTCTCCATTTCCCTGTCTCCATTTCAGGCATCTGATCCAGGTAACTCTTTCTGCATTGTGCTCCTCTAATCCAAACCAGTGGCATCTGGGTTAACAGTCCCCAGCCATGACCTTGGGTGGTCACTAACCTTGGAACCTAATGAAGATAATTTATTTTCCCTTTCCTGTTATTATCCAGAGTCACCAGCAAATGAGGCTCCCTGACTTGTTGGGTAAACAAGAGACACCAAGGATAACTGCTATTCTGCTCTGTTGAGCGTAAAACAAAACAAACTAAACCCTTGGTTTAAGGGTATTTGAAATGCTATTGAGTAATAATAAATTCCTCCTCTTCTGCTTGCTGGAAATCACACACATCCTTCAAGATCCAAACCTAACATGTCCCTGTTTCAGTAATGCTTTGTCTCAGCTTATCATTAGGAATGAATCCCCTCTCGCCTCTGTGCCCTTATTATGTTTGTCCCTCGGCTGTAGAGCAGATCACAGTTTGTCCGGGTTACAGTCAAGTTTCCCATCAGGTTGTGAATTCTTAAGAAGAAGGTACCATGTTTTGTTCATTTTTGTGTTGACTCACCAGTGCCTAATTAAGGAATGCTATATTGTGATAGTACCAGTAATAAAATTAATACCACGTGATAAACATGCAGAGGACAAGAACAACCAGAATAAGATGAACTCAGACAAGTGGTTCTCAAACTTGAGCTTACATTAGAATCCGGAGGTGAGGGTAGGGAGGGTGGAAGCAGGTGGTGCTGGGAGAGGGGGGCTTAAAACACAGATTCCTGGGCCCCATCCATAGAGTTTTTAGCGCAGCAGGTCTGAAGTGGGGTCCTCAAATCTGCATTTTTTTTTTCAAATCTGCATTTTTAACAAGATCCCAAGTGATGCAATAGCTGCTGGTCAGGGACCACATTTTGACAACCACTAAACTAGCTCTCCCCTAGCTTTCTCAATATTCCCTCCAAATGTGCTTCTGTGATCCTCAGATTAACCCCAGGTCTGGGAAGATTCCCAAGGTGCACTTTTCCCTAGGGAGGTACCTGTCATAGAATCAGTGATTCTTGACACAGAAATTTTAATCAGTGAAACTTCAGAGTTTTCTCTTAATTTCAACTTTGTGTCCAAAGCAAGAATCCTTTTGACCATCAAGAGGTCCTCTATACTTGAAAATTCCTCCTCCCTAATAGTGCATTGTTCTAGTCTCCTCGTTGACAACCTCTGACTGGGACATGAACAGCTTTCACCTCACCCGGCTGCCTCAGACCAGCGCAGGTCTGAAGGTGATGTCAGGGCACCAGCACCAGGGGACTGCCTGTCGCCTGTGCAGCGGGCTCCTCCGAGAACCTCTCTCGTTTTAAAATCTCACGCACCTGCTCCTGATTCATGCTGGGCCCTCCCCACAGGGCGTAAGTATTCCAACTGCCCGGGTTTGAACTTGGGGACCTCACTTAATTGCGGTCCCTCGAGAAGAGCCGAACCCCGCTGAACGCAGCGGGGGCTTCCAAGACTCCCGCTTCCTCCCCACCCGCCGCCGTGGCTTTTCTCGGGCTCTCCCCGCCGGCTCCTCCAGGGGGCGCGCCGGCCCCAGGCCAGTCCCGGGGGAGTCGCCTCCCCGGGGCCGCGCACCGCGGGCCCCCTGGCTAGAGTGTCCTAGCTGGGGGCAGAAATCCGGTCGCGCGGGCTTGCTTCTCGGTGGGACGGACCGTGGGGCGCAGGCACCGGGGAGGGGCCTTCTGCCCGGGCCGGGGGTCGGATTGCTGGGTCCTGTTCTGACGCTATGCTCCTGCGTGACCTCGGGCCAGTTACTCAGCGACTCTGAAACCTCGGGAAATTGCAGGACTCGTGGGACCATTTCACAAGAACATGCATTTAGAGCACTCAGCACCAGCTTGGGACACGGCAGTGTTCTAAACGTTACTTGCTATTATTAGGTTTGGATCCATTAGCTTCCATTTGAGTCGAGCATTTTCTCATCTGATGCGGGGCGGTCTGCAGGGCAGAGCCCGGGCCCAGGAGTCCGCAATTAGAGGGAAGGTGTGGGCACCTGAGCAGGGGCGTAGCAGGGTGGGGCTGGCGGAGGCGCAACAGGAATTGAGGGAATGCGTACCTGCCGCTGCCTTCAGACGCCGTAGATGTCCTCCTCCGAGTACAGCAAGAAAACCAAAACAAAACAGAGCAAACAAACGAAACAAGAAAGGCATCCCTATTTTAGAGATAGTGGGTGGCGTGTAGGGAGGTCCGCAGTCAGCGCGCAGAGCTGGGGTTTGAACCCGGAGTGGAAAAGCCGAGCTGATCTGCATGCAGCGGAAGCCAGGGCACGGAGGACGCTCGGCTCAGGGTAAGGCGCACCTGGGGAAGGGCAAAAGCGACTGAGCAAGGGCACCTGGGTCTCCGCGGATGCTGTCCTCCGTGGGCTGCGTCACGAAGGCAGCCCCAAGGCAGCCGGAACCACAAACAGCGCAGCAAGCCACCTGCCTCTGGCCCCGAATTTATATTTCAGCCCTCCTCGTTACAAATAGAGATCTGTCACTTGATAGAGGCAAAGTTTAACAGTCTGGTACCAGCCTGCCTCGGTTTGCGTCCCAGCTGGCGTGCTAACCAGCTCTGACACCCCCTCCCCCTTCCCGGCAAGTTACTTAACTGCTCTGGGCCTCAGTGTCCTTATCTGTAAAATGGGAGAATAATAACACTCAACTCCTAGGACTGTCAGGAGCTTAAGTGAGTTTTATTTGTGAGGCTCTTAGCACAGTGTCTGGCATAGAGGAAGCGTGGGTCAGGGTTTCTGGGAATGGATCGGACTTGTCAAAGATTGGTTTGGCTTGGCTTTGTTGCCAGCCAGCCTGGCAACCTCAAGGGGCCGTCTCCTGTCTCTGATCAGCATATTCCTCCTCTGTACGGTGGCGGTAGAATCCTTTTGCTAGTACTAGGTGTCCGTAGTGTTCTATCCTCTTAATATGTTGAATCATTCACTGCTCCTGACTACCCTGGGAGATAATTGCTAATATTATCCCCATCTCACAGTGGGAGCACTGAGGCTCTGAGAGGTGAAGTGCCTAACTTCACGGGGCTGGGAGCGCCAAAGCTAGGAATCAGAGTCCTTTTTTCCAGACATAATCCCATAACAAAGACCTGTGGGTGAAACAGCTCAATACAGTTTCACTCAGGGTGGGGGGAGTAGGGAAGGGCCTAGAACATCCACCTCCTAGCCGCCCCTCCTCCAGCAACTCTGTGGACGCCCTGGCTCAGAAGATCACAGATCACTTTCCCAGTGCCTGTTCTTTAATTTGGCCACACATGTCTGCTTTCCTCATCTCCATGCTCAGTGTAGACCTCTGGCTCCTGAATAAAATATACCCACTGCAGAATCTCTACTTTCCTGGAGATAGTCTTTCCATCTGGAAGGCCCTGGCTCTCTGACCCACCCATATGACTAATAATTAGATTGTCTAATACTCATTGAGAGCTTACTCTCTGCTAGACACTTAAGGAAAAAACTCTTTGCAACATTAGCCCATTTAGCCTTCAGAACAAGCCTATGAGGTTGGAACTATTTTTGTCTGTATTTTACAGATTTTTCGCCACTGCATGTTGTTTCTGCTAAGTCTTGCCCTCAGCACATAGTATCTTCAGCTCTGTTGTTTCTTCTTTCTTTTAATGCACACATGTCTTATCTGCCCTTCTCCTTACTAGCTTTCTGAACTTGGACACATTATTTATGTCAAAAGCCCTGATGTGAGGCTAAATCGAGACTTGTAAAGTCTTAGTGTGGTGCCTGGTATGCTATGTGCCCAATAAATGTTATAGTTTTTATCATTACATTATTAATAAGAACTGGATAATAACCTTCAAATGTTTTTGCCTCCTTGTTCTCTCCCTAGCACCCAGCCTTGCCTATGGTTAGTGAAATTCTGCTCATTAACTAACATTATCTGCACACCGGGGCGTGTTATCATCTCTACCGTAGAGGGGGGTAACTGAGGCGTGCAGTGTATCCTGTCCTTGGGCCCATGATTGGACTTTGCACAGATTGTTTTCAGAGGGTTGCCCTGTGGCTACTTGTCACAAACCCACGGCCCTGTATGCTTTGCTCATATGACTGTGATTCCTGCCCTGGGCCCTGCAGACGATGCAGGAAGAGCCCAGACCACAGAGAACATGGAGACACCAGGGCAGCTCCTCCGGGAGTCGCAAGGCAGCCGCTCATATTAGTTTCCTGGAGCTGCTGTGACAAATCAGCACAAACTGGGGAGCTTTTTTTTAAAATTTTTTTAAAAAGATTTTATTTATTTATTTGACAGAGAGAGACAGCCAGCGAGAGAGGGAACACAAGGAAGGGGAGTGGGAGAGGAAGAAGCAGGCTCCCAGCAGAGGAGCCTGATGTAGGGCTCGATCCCATAACGCCGGGATCACGCCCTGAGCCGAAGGCAGACGCTTAACGACGGAGCCACCCGGCGCCCCTACAAACTCGGTAGCTTAAAACAACAGAAATTTATTCTCTCGCAGTTCTGGAGACCAGAAGTCTGAAATCAAGGTGTTGGCCAGGTTGGTTCCTTCTGAAGACTCTGAGGGAGAATCTGTCCTAGCTTCTGGTGGTAGTCAGTAGTCCTTGGCGTTCATTGGCTTCTGGATGCCTCACTCCAATCCCTGTCTGCATCATCATATGACCTTCTTCCTGTGTGTCTCTGTGTGTCCTCCTCTCTTCTAAGGACAACAGTCATTGGTCCTAAGTCCTAAGACTGGCCTAATCCCATATGACCTCATCCTAACTACTTATATCTATAAGACTGTATTTCCAGATGAGGTCGCATTCTGAGGTCGGGGTAGATATGAATTCTGGGGGACATTGTTCATGCCACTACACTCCCTCACCTCCCCATCCCACCAGTGGGGTTGCTACTGATCCTAGGAGGTGATCCTGGTCCCTCACAGAGAGAGACATACATGGTTTGCGAAGCTGAGACTATGCTTAGATTCAAAAAAACACACATAGATGCTCTTTTAGTTGGGAAGTCTTTGCTAGGCTAGAATATCATGTTTGAATTATCTAATTCTGTCATTCACTGATGGGTGGGAGAGTGGTGTTAGGGATGAAATGGAAAAAAAAAACAGTATTGTGTGGCAAATTTGGGCCTCACTTCAGATATTTCTGCACACACCTCACGGTGCTGACAAGAAGGTCTTCTAGTGATCTTTGAGAAAATGCCAGATAGTGTTTAGGGATATCTGTAGAGGTCCGCCAAAGCCAGAGGTAGAAGGAATTTGGGTAAGGTGCAAAGAGGGCTGTCTTGGCTTGAAATATTTTCAAATACTGGATGTTTGAGATGCTGCCTGAATGTTTGAGGTTTATAACTAAGGCCTCTCTGCCTTCTGTATTCTCTGAGACAATCCCCTTTTAAAATATTCTGCCCACTACCCAAAGAACTATATATACATTTGTCAGATGGCTGCCCCATTTTGGGGGCATGAAAAGAATAGTCACCCAGTCCTTAGCACATAGTCAGTCTTTCATTCAACAAATGGCGCTTACTATGTGCAGGCACCAGGGAGCCAATGGTGCTGTTGGGAATACCTGTTGTCCCTACCCTGGGGAGCTCATCAGTATCACAAAGGTGTAATCATCCGTGGGGGTAGTAGGCCATGAAAGAAACTTCTGGGAGCTCAGAAGGTGTGTGAGGGACAGGAGCACTGCTCCCATCTGGAGGTCAGGAGAAACTTTCCTAAAGAGAGAAGATTCTGTCCAGGAAGAAGAAACAACGTGAATGGACATGGTATGCGGACAGTCCCTCAGACTAACACAGCTCCCCACTAACCATGAACTGGCAGGGCTGGGGCAGGGCTGACTCCAGGTTAACCATGGCCAAGTTGCAGCAGAGGCTGTGGCTGAGCTTCCCCTCGCCACCCCAGCCCCCCTTTCCAGTGGCAGGAAGACCAAGAACCAAG
Source organism: Ursus americanus (assembly GCF_024610735.1). NCBI lineage: Eukaryota > Metazoa > Chordata > Mammalia > Carnivora > Ursidae > Ursus > Ursus americanus. Next base: position 48,461,636 of record NC_142133.1, on the reverse strand, counting down.
TTTTGGGGCAGGGCCATGGGTGAGGTTTGGGGGCCGAGACAAGGGGTTGGCTGGCTTCCAGGCCCAGCAGGCCTGGCTTTGCCAGGTACAGCCCCCTACTCCCCTCCGAGTCTATCCAAGAGTAGGGCCCACATGCTGCCTTCTAACCAGCCCTCCTAAGTGGTTGTGAAGCACCACTGAGGCACCACGGCTCTGCCACCCTAGTTCAGGTGGCCATGGTAGGGGGAGTGGAATGGGGAACTGAGGGGGATGACGTGTTAGAGGGGCATCTGGACAGACAGAGTGCCCAGACTGCGTGGTACAGTTAACTCTACAACATTCCCGGATGGTGGGGGGAGGGCGGGAGGGCTGGCGGAGTTGTCAGTGGCATCTCTGAGTCACAAGTAAGCTTTGAATCCCCTCGCTGGAACAATGCCCATACGCACACGTAAACCCATGTGGACACAAACCTTTTGGGGTCAACAAAGCGTCTGTGGGTCCCAGGTTAACACTTTCTGTTCCAGGATGGCAACGTACTCTGGGAAAGAGCAGCCGTGTACCAGGACCAGGTCCCTCCCACACCGCAGGCTCCCTGCTCCTGGCTTCCAGAATTCAGGCTGCAAACACTCAGCGGCTTTGTGGGTTCATCAGAGGGTGGTGCTGAGCCGGACCTAACCGCTTACCGGGCAGCGCAGTTTCCATGGGGAAATGCAAGCTTGCTTCCACAGCAGACTCTAAAGGGGTCTTGCAGCACCAGAGTTTGTGATTTGGGGGCTGGTTGTCCTGATGGTAATCCACTTTAATGAGCTCAACAGACAAAGCGGCCTTTTCGGGGCCTTTTCTTACGGCCCTGGCTCTGAGTTTAAATGCTTCCCACCTCCACTTCCAAGTGTTCTGCAAGCATTGCCCCCGTGTGCCATGGCTAGCCAGCGCTCATCACAATAACTGGACTCCGGGTGGATTAATTAGAGTTTATGGTAGTAATTCACCCAGCTTCCACAGAACCTGCCTCTGCCTGGAGAGAGAAAGAAATGGCTTTAATTAATTCTGAATTAAAACGACTAGGCTACCAGGCTACCAATGAGAGAGAAAGCAAACTGAAAATGCAGCCAGCCGGAGAAGCCAAAACTCCAAGTTTTACACACTCAGCTGGCTCAAATGATTAATGTTGATCTTATACTCGAGTTAACCATTTTAAACGAAATACACTGAAATACGAAAGCAAAAGATAATCATGTTAAAATAACAGTACCTGTTCATTGAATGAAAGGAATAGAAACATCCAGAACAAATGTGTGCATTTATATTTATTTAAGCTACTGTTCGTGAACTTCTCTTTCCCACTGCAGTGGGATAGACACTGACTATGGCGGAGAAGTAGCTGAAATTTAGCGAGTTCCCCTTTGCGTCACCCTGATACTTGCTACCTGATTCATATGTGTTTTTTAATTTAATTTTTAAAAATTTTGTCTTGCAAACAGCCCTGTGGGAGATACTGATCTTGTGGGTAAGAAACTGAGGTTTCCAAAAGCTACAGTCGATGATGCTGATGACGATTTCTACAGAGACTCTTCTTTCCTGGATAGCCTAAATGTTACTGGCTCTTGAAGGTGGGGGATGAACCGGGTTCTTTTTGGTCTAGCAATTTTCCACTTGTATAATCCACACAGTTCTCACGTTTGGAGCGAGAACTACTTGTTTTTCCGGACTTGTCAGCCTTGTCTTCTGGAACAATGGCATTCCGGGGAAGCATGAACTTCCTGCACACTTCTCAGGGGGACATTCCCCTGAAATCTAATCAGCTCTCTCTAGGCCCTCACCCAGGGGACCCTGGACCCTTGGGAAAGGAAGGATGTGCAGCGAGCTCAGCATTTGTCCAGCCCAGCTGTCTTAGTCTGCTCAGGCTGCCGTAACAGAATACCAGAGACTGGATGGCTTAGAAAACAAACCTTTATTTCTCACAGTTCTGGAGGCTGGGAAGTCCAAGATCAAGAGGCCGGCAGGTTCCATGTCTAGTAGAGAGCCCACTTTCTGGTTCACAGTAGGCTGTCTTTTTGCTGTGCCCCCAGGGGCAGAAGGGATGGAGAATCTCTCTGGGGTCTCTTTTATAAGGGCAGTAATCCTGTTCATGAGGGCTCCACTCTCTTGACCTAATCACTTCCCAAAGATCCCATGTCAAGTACCATCACGTCAGGGATTAGGTTTGGACATGAATTTGGGGGGAACACAAACATTCAGTCTGTAGCACCAGCTTTGTGGAGTAATGAATGAACTTCTTAGGTGGTCACCAGGGAGATGTAGACACACTTCAAAGACATCAGAAAGCTAGAAGAGGTTGGGTTGAAGGTGGGCGTGGGAAGAGCAGACCAATCAGCTTCTTCTCTGGGTTGGATATGTGCACCTGGAGGAATAGAGCTTCTTTCTTCTGGGACTGCCAATCTGGGGAGATGTTAGATTGGGGCTGCTGAGGCCATCTGTCTTTGACTGTCTTTGTGGCCACCGCTTCCGTGCAGACACAAATATCAGAGAGGCAGAAGGAGACAGAGCTCACTGGGGATGATTCGAGTGGAGAAATCCTGCTCTGGTAAAGCAGGCAGAGCTTGGGAGTTTGTCTGTTTTTTTCATTCATTTGTTAGTTCATTCATACAACAAATTTATGTGTGACAACTGCCACATATTTACCATAGATCCATGAGCCAAGGCGCCAAAACCATAGATGGATAAGCCAGGCCCATGCTCTCTCAGATCACCCTGTCTCCTGGGATTGAAAGATATGTAGTCAAATACGAGCCATCTCACCACCACCTGTTAGGTGGGCAAAGGAGGAAGTAACTAGATTTGCTCCAGCCAGGAATATACAAGATGTATAAGAGGTCAGGGAGGTGAGGAAAGGGTCTTTCTGACACTGAGCGCAGCCAGGGTAAGTATCACGCAGATGCTGCTCTTGTGTGTTGTGGGAGAAAGCCGGGAATAGGGAAAGCAGGAATAAAATCTACTTACAGAAGGGCACCTGCTGTGGATTTGAGCCCCACTCACTCCTTCCTTCCCACTCACTCATTCCACAAACACTCGCCAAGTGCCTGCTCTGTGCTCGGCGCACGTACCAGGGACGCAGCTAGGAACGTAGCAGATTGAAATAAAAAAGACAAAAATCTCTGTCCTCATGAGCTCACATTTAGTGGGGGAGACAGACAGCAAACAAGTTAACAAAGTTTAATCTGTTTTCTTTATTTGTGGTAGTTCCGTAAAATCAGCACAAACACTGAGTTAGCAAATACGGAGCGGCTGCTTCTAGGGGAAATACAGGGTTAGGTTCTTGGGACCTGTTACAACACTTTCATCCACCAATCAATCTATACCTTGTTTTATGCGTGTTTCTGCTGAAAGACACCCTATTGAATATATACTACTGTCTCGTTGACTTTGGACTCACGGCCAACAGCATTAGCATTTATGCCTGAATGAAGCTTATCCAACACACGTATTTTCTCTGTAAGGCTCATCGCAGAGTCTTGCAGTTAGGAACACCAGGCAACACTTCAGCATGACTCTTGGGGCCATTATAAACAATGAAATCACCAATAAAAAGCACAAAACTTCAGTAAATAAAACAGCACTAAGTAGATCACAGAAAGGACCCTTGTCTATAGAAGGAGAACAAAAACAGGCAAAGCATTGCTTTGTTTGACCTCCGTTGGGAATGTGTGCTCTGGGTGACTCAATTTTTCAGAACTCTGTGCGTGTCCACAAATGACTTGTAATCCCCAAATCAATGCTGCGTGTGTTGATTTGGGGGTTACAAATTTTTAGCAAGTAGGTGAACTTACAAATACGGAATCTGCAAATAATGAGAATCAATTGCGTATAGTATACTAAAAGGTGATAGATAATGAAGGCAAATAAAGCTCTCTTGAGGGGCTGTCTGAGCTGGAGGATGACTTGAGGGGCCTGGGCTGAGGGTGTGGGCGCCAGGGTTCCCGTCCCAGAGAACTGGCATTACAGGCTTGCTATGCCTATAGTTGGCTGTTGGTGAATATCCCTTAGCCTCCAGGGGTCCCCGATGGTCAGAAAGCCTGTGATGGGAATAGTTGGCCCTTTGCATGTCCACCTGTGATCCTGTTTATGTCCATCTGCGATCCTGTTTTCCTTTCTGCTCCCAGAATGAATAAACATCTCATGGGAATAATGGGATTATATTCAGGACTTTTCAGAACATCTCATTTGAGCCTCACAACAACCTTGCAGGGAAGCAGGGCAAAGGCAATTTTTCCTACTTTACGGGTGGGAAATAAAAACCTGAAACTCAGACAGGTTGTGATTTGTTCCCAGGTCAACAGCTCATTTGTTGCGGAGACAAAAATCTGAAAATTCTGATTCCCAGGGCAGTCCCCGTTGCTTAATCCACATTGCTTCTCCAGCATATAACTTGCCATGCATGTGTTAGTAGCTGAGCTTGTGTAGGATGAGTTCGGAGGCCTCAGAGGACCCATGGACCCTGAGCCATTATCCTCAAAGAGCTTCTCTCCAAGCCTGACCTGAAGTTTTTGTCTCCAAATAGCCCTTCTTTAAATGCAGGGCTCCTACCTTAGAGACCCTGAACCTTGGGCTGTTATAATAAAAGTACCATAGACTGGGTGCTTAACCAACAAGAATTTATTTCTCACAGTTCTGGAGACTGGGAAGTCCAAGATTGAGATGCTGGCCCATTTGGTGCCTGGTGAGGACTCTCGTCTTGGTTTTCACTGGCCACCTTCTCATTGTGTCCTCACAATGTGGAGACAGAGAGGGAGCGAACTCTCTGGTGTCTCTTCTTACTAATCCCATATGAAGACCCCAACCTCATGACCTCATGTAAACCTAATTATCTCGTGGAGACCCCATCTCCAAATACCATCACATTGTGGGTTGGGACTTCAACAAGTCAATGTAGTGGTAGTGGGACAAAATTCAATCCACAGCAACCTAATCTGTGAAACATTAGCACTTGTTAAGACAATCTGAATTAGTTGATCAATTTAGTCAGATGTCACCATGGAGAGTAGAGCACAGGATCCTGACAGAATGGACACTAGACAGGTCAGTTTTGCCTTTTACTGGAGAAGAGGAGACTAGGAAAAGCCAGGGCATTATCAGGGAGGGGGACCTGGAATAGGTTATGGCAAGTGGAGAGTCCTGATATGGTAGTGATTATTATTTCCAGCTTCTTGCTTTGGGCCATGTGATAGGATTGTACTTCTTGGCTCCTCTGTGGTAAGATAGAACCATATGAGTGGGTCTGTTCATTGAGATATGAGCTCAATGGTCACCCGTGTAAGACTCTTTAGAATACTATTTCCTGAGCAATATTCCAGTGGTGGCCGTTCTGTCAGCCTCAGTCCCGGAGTGAAGAGAAGAAGGAGAAGAGCCCCCACCCAACCTGTAATTGTCATATAGTGATAAGTGAGAAGTAAATTTGTGTGACTAGCCATGGAGAATTTGGGGTTGTTTGTTGCTGTGGCAAAATCTAGCCCCTCTTGATTGATACATCTGGATCCATAGAAGGGTGGGAGGCTGCCCTGGACATGGTTGTGGGAGGAAGTCACAGGGACTGTGTCTTCATGCTTTGTAGTTGAGTGCCACTGGAATCACACCATTCAGGCACAAAACTCAGTCCTGCTGACTCAGTCTTCAGGATGTAGGACCCTTCTCAATGATGCTAGTGAATTCCTTAGCATCTGTTCTTCTTTTATGAACATGGACCAAAATTCAAGGTTTCCATACAGCACCTGCCATGTCCTTCACTTCCTGTTCCAAACACCTGAGAGGGAATCAACATGGCCACTGCCAGTGGTGTCCCTGGAGACCCTGAGCATCCTACCAAAAAATGCTCCCTCCCTGGCTCCCTGCTCATTCGTCCACATGCCAAAGCAGATTTGGGTTCTGTCTAAAGAGGTCAAGGATGCCCTTTCCTCCCTCCCAACATGACACATCTTTACCTTGGTCCCACAGCAGCCCAGCTGTGTCTAGAATCCCACATAGTCTCCCATTAAATCAGGCCCTTCCTCTTGTCCCACCCACCCCTCAGATCCTGCAAGCAACATTCTTCCCCTCACAAAACCAAAACTGGACTCCACCCTCATCACCACAGCAAGAGGCAACTTCTCAAGGAGAATGTCTTCTACATTCATTCACAGTCAAATAACGTTTACCTACACCCATGCCTTAAAATAAAATACCTACACCCATACAGAGAGACAGAGAGAAGGGTAGATACTTCCCACAGTTACAGGGTACAAGGGCACACAATTTCACATTCCCAAACAGCAATCTCAAAAGCTTGGATCCATATGACAGTAAGGCCCGCATCTTCCCCAAGAACAGTGTATGCACACTCGGTATACCTTTAGGAAATTTAAAAGCCTATCTTGGTCTTTTATCAAGTCAAAGAAACAATATGTCCCAGAGATTCATTCATTCAGTACATATTAATAGAGTTCCAACCACGTGTCAGGTATCAATTGATGGGTGCTTGAGCTCCATCATAGACAAAAACCAACCGGGAGCCCTGCCCTTGTGTGATTTCTATTCTAGAATAGATTTCTACAGACAGAAAACTTCTTGCAAGTATTAAATGGCAGTTCATTCTTCTGACTACATCTGTGGTTTCCCTTCCGAATTCCAGAGATATTTTTTAGCATAGAGTTTTTAGAGATTCGTGCACGTTGTTGCATGTATCAGTAGTTCGTCCCTTCTTAGTGCTGAGTAGTATTCCACTGCGTGGATCCCCCATATTTTGTTTATCCATTCACCTGTTGATGGTCATTTGAGCTGCTTACTTCTTAGCTGTTACAAATAATGCTATTACAAACATTCGTGTACATATCTTTTGTGATCATATATTTTTATTTCTTTTGATGGTAAAGTTGTTGGGCTATGCAGTAAGTAAACATTTCTTTTTTTGTGAGGACATGCATTTTTCATAGTTATGCATTTTATGTATATAATTCATTTTATAAGAAACTGCCAACCTGTTTTCCAAAGTGGTGACATCATTCTACATTCCCATCAACAATGTATAAGAGTTCCAGTTGTTCCTCAGGCTTGTCTGCCTTGGTATGGTCAGTCTTTTAAAATGTAGCCAATCTCATGGGTGGGAATATCTCATTGTGGTTTTAAATTGCCTTTCCCAGGCACTGTCTTAAGTGCTTCATTAGCTCACTTATCACAATAATCTTACGAAATACGTACTGTTATTGTTATTATCCCCATTTTACATGTGGGGAGACAGAGGCATAGAAAGGTAAAACAGTTTGCCCAAGGTCATGACATATCTAGTAACTGGCAGAGCCAGGGTTCCATCCAGGCACTATGGCTCCAGGGGTCAGACTCATAACCTCTCTGCTACACTAACCTTCCCAAGAAGTTCTTGGTCTCTACCATGGGAGGTCCTTCATAAGGTGGCCTGGAAACAGCAGCCAGTCACCTGAAGAAAAGAAGTATTGCCTAAAATAAAGCTTTACAGCCTAAAGATAGATGTCTGAAGAGCCATATACCAGGAAACAGAAGAAACTTCCCCTACCAGCCCACGTGTGGGGGTTGGGCCAGGATGAGGGCCAAGAGCCCCTCGTCTCAATCTCTTGCCTTTCCCTGCTAAGCCTTGCCAAAGGGCAACATGCCAGCTCTGCCTTCAACAGATAGTACAGTGTCGTCCCCCATCAACCCCTTTCTGCTGTTTGAATCCTGTTGGCTCCTGGGGAGGGGCCCTGTCTGACTCAGTAACAGTTAGAGGCATCTGGGATGTGACAGGGGAAAGACTATCCTACTGTTTTGAATCTTTTTGGAAACAGGTGGGGTATAAATTATAAATGAACACATGTGCTAGTCCTATGAGGGAATAGGGAACAGCCAAAGAAAACTTAAAACCTGGGGCACCTGGGTGACTCAGTCAGTTACACCTCTGCCTTGATTCGGGTCATGATCCTGGGATTCTGGGATCCAGCCTCACGTCGGGCACCCTGCTCAGCAAGGGGTCTGCTTGTCCCTCTCCCTCTGCCCCTCCCCACCACTCATGCTCTGTCTCTCAAATAAATAAAATCTTTTTTTAAAAAACAAAGAAAAGAAAATGTAAAACTCTATACAAGTTTCCAGTGTATCCATCTCAGATTCTGTGACACTCAAGGAATAGGACAGAGCAGTGGCTCTTGGACTTTTGAATTTCAAACACCAGTGAGGCTTAAAAAAAAAACAACAATCAAAAACCCAAACATAAGTTTGGTAGCTTTTTACTTTGCCAAGAAAGACATTAATAAAGCAACAATCTCTAATTGCTATCACCATTATGTCATAAAATAAAGGACCTACTAATAACCCCAAAGGTAGAAAGGATGATCTCAGAATAGGAGATGGTCTTTTAAATGGGTTACGTTAGCTATATGAAAAATTCACTACATTCTCCTGATTTTTCTTAATGTAAATGCTATCACTGCCACGTGCTTGTTCTCAGGATATACTAGTGAAGTAGAAAGTCCCTGGTCTGAAGAAATCAGAGAGATAGGTTCAAATCCCAACTCTGTTACTCTACCTGGAGCTTTACATGGCATTCTGGTTAGCTATACATTGCTGTGTAACAAACAACCCCAAAACTTAGTGGCAGAAAACAATCACCATTTCATTACACTTATATATTCTGTGAGTCAGGAATTTAGACAGGGCACAAGATGGCTTACCTCTACTCCAATATATACAGAAACTCAGCTGGGAAGACTCAAATGGATGGGGTGATCTAATAACTAGGGGCAAGAATCATCTGGAGGCTTCTTCGCTCACATCTCTGGTGACTGGGCTGGGATACTTGAAGGACTGCCTACTGGAGTGCCTACATGTGGCCTCTTCATGTGACTTGGGCTTCCTCACAGCATGGTGGCCTCAGGGTAGTACACTTCTTTTATGAGCCCCATAGCTCAGTGCCCCAAAAATGAGTAGTAGGTACGGGGAAAACTACATGGACTTTTATGACCTGGCCTTAGAAGTCAAATGATGTCACTTCCTCTGTAAAATATTGGTCAAATCATTCACATCCTCACCCAGATCCAAGAGGATGGGACACAGACCCCACTTCTTGAGGTAGACATGCCAAAGAATTTGTAACCATTTTTGTAACCACCTCGTGGACGTTATTGCATTTAATTTTCACAACAAGTTATGTATCATTATCCCCATTTTATAGATGAAAAAAATGAGGATCAGAAGGGCCAAGAAACTCACCCCAAACTAGTAAAGCACTGAGGTAATACCTGACTGCCTGACCTTTCTTGTGTTCATGGCCTCTCAACCTGAACCTTTAGCCAATAGGCCACACTCTTGTCACCTAGCTGGTGAAGGAGCTGCAGATGTCCAAGGTCAGGGACCCACCTTCCAACTTGACTGATCTATTCCCATAAATTGGCTTCTCAGGCTCCCAGCTCTTGGGCTTCAATGCTGCACTTGGGGTTTGGTGTTGGGTTTTGCCTCTATGAGGCTTAACTATTGGTTTGCCTTCAAGGATTTTGCCCTGACTTGTCCCTCTGTCTCCACTTGGCTGGCACCTGGGTCTATGCTGGCCTGGCCTGTGGCCAGGGGATTTGAATAATTTGAGACATTCAACAGCCATGACACAGGTATGATGAAAGTTAGCAGAGACTGCTGGACCATTCTTCACAGAGATCCCTTAGGAGATGGGCTGGCCTGGGACTCAGGGCCTTATAGTCAGGGTAATAATTTACTTCTCAGGACTCTAACTTGCAAGTGCCAGAAGCCCACTCTATGCCCAAAGTGAGATGTGAGGTAAGGATGCTTTCATAATATGTGAAGGGCAGGCATAAAGCTGGACTCAGAGCTCTAGAAACAAGGTTTTAAATGATGCAGGCATTTCTTCCTTACTCTTGTTTCTTTTCTTTTTCTTTTTTTCTTTTTAGATTTTATTTATTTACTAGAGAGAGAGCAAGAAAAAGCACAAGCAGGGTGAAGGGCAGAAGGAGAAGCAGACTCCCCACTGAGCAGGGACCCTGATGCAGAACTTGATTCCAGGATTCTGGAATCATGACCAGAGTAGAAGGCAGACACTTAACTGCCTGAGCCACCCAGGCGCCCCTTACTCTAGTTTCTATATGACAGCTTAAAGTTCTCCTAATTCTGATGGTCTTCCATGCAAATAGGAAAATGAGGAGAGCATCTTCTGATGCATTCTTCATCAGAGCGGGATCATTGCATTTCCCTTATTCCAGCTTGAAAAATCTCAAGGAAGTGTTCTAATTGGCCTGAGTCAGGTATCCACCTCTGGACCAATCAACTATAAACAGGGAGGAGGTATCAATAGCCCAGAGTTGACCTCTTGGACTCTACCTTTCCTTATCTGAGTATTTCTCCATGAGTCAGACAGCCACCCTATGTGTTGTGTACTTCAGTACAATATGACCAAAATCCATAGGTGTTCTTAGGCAGAAACCCCTGACCTTGGCTTGTAATATCAGACTGAGCACAAAAGAAATGTTGACCATTTCTCAATTCATACTGTGGTCATTTTCTTGGTGTCCAGGGCTCCTGGATACAACCTCAGAACAGCGTGAGTGGAATACGAATGGAGTTAGTGGCCCTAGGATCTACACCTTACATGGACCTCTGATCTACTCAGTCATTTCAGCAGGAATCCATTAATAGAATGGAGAAAAAGTCCCACAGTGTGTTTGGTGTGGTAGACACAGCTCCATCTATTGGCTGTTTTGAGATATTCCCACTTTCTAATCCACTAGGCAGAGACTCCAAATTGTCTGCTCACTTAGTTCCAAAGTGAGAGAAACTTGTTGCCCACGTTCACAAGGCTGACCTGTAAGCAACTGTTTTGTTGTTGTGGCTGCCTCATTCTCTGAGCTCAGTATTAAGGAGGGTCCTATGGAAGATGGTGCTGAACTTGCTACAGTCTCCAGGGCTCAGGTGCGTCCAGAGTTGCCCAGTTAGAGCCTGGAGACAAAGGCTCTGAGGGTACTGAGGGCACATTCAAGACTAAGTTCTTTATATAATCAGTCAGGATACTGAGAAGATGAGATGTTGCTCAAGCAGACCAGGTGGATTTCAGGGATGTCTCAACCAGGGCTAGGGCTCCGGATTAAGTTTGTTCCACCTTTCCTTTCCCCACCGCACCCCTAGGATTGATTGCCCCTGTGGTCAGTGTCTTGATGTGGGTATTTCTAGGTATAGCTAAGAATTCAGTGAGTAGCTGAGACCATTGTTGGAAACCATTGACCATCTCCTTTGGCACCACTTCCTTTTTATTATATCTTTCTTCCATTCCTTTTTCTCTCTTTCTTTCTTTCTTTCTTTCTTTCTTTCTTTCTTTCTTTCTTTCTTTCTTTCTTTCCTTCTTTCCTTCTTTCCTTCTTTCTTCTTCTTCTTTTTTTTAATGCTCACCCAAACCATTTAATTTCCCCTGTTCTCCCTTCCTCCTTTCCCTCCTAACCTCTTTCCTTCCTTTCTTCTGCCTAAAGCTGTCAGTAGCCCTTAAAGAAGTTACTTTGATGTAACTTCTTAGCTGTTTTCTGAACCTGGAGGTATGAATTGGCAGACAGAGTGAGGTTATTTCAAGGAAGTTTCAGAATTGCCATTGGGTGAAGAACTTGACAGGAGCTAAGCTATGTAACACATGGATGAGTCAAATGCTTTAGAGTGGGCTCCAGGACGGGCTGGAGGCTGGGAGGCTGGCAATAACAAAGCTTCTTTCAGGAAGGCAGGGAGAGTTTTTAGAACATGAATTATTAAGACTGCCATAATGTGGAGTAGGGCACCTGACTGTTACAGCTGAGGTCATTGGCAGTGTGCTGATGTCTGTCCTGGGCTTTGTTCTCTCAGCATTGCATCAGAGGTTTGGATGTAGTTATAGATGGTGATTGTTGGAGTTTGACTTGTGTTCCCCCGAAAGATGTTTTGAAGTTCTAACTCTCGGTTCCTAAGAATGTGACCTGATTTGAAAATAGGGTCTTTGCAGATATAATTAATTAAGTTAAAATGAGGTCATACTAGATCAGGGTGAGCCCTAAATTCAACAACTGGTTTCCTTATAAGAAGTCCATGTGAAGGCAAACAGACAGTCATAAAGGGAAGGTGATCACATGAAGATAGAGGCAGAAATTAGAATGATGCAGTGATAAGACATGGAATACCAAAGACTGTCAGCCACCATCGGGAGCTAAGAAGAGGTAAGGGAGGACTGTACCCTGGAGTTTTCAGAAGGTATATGGCCTTGCAAACATCCTGGTTTTGGACTTCCAGCTTCCATAACTGTGAGAGAGTAAACTTTTGTTGTTTCAAGCCATTTAGTCTATGGTGATTTTTTATGGTAGCTCAAGCAAACTCATACACTGATCTTATCAATCGCATAGATAAGACACTGTTGGTTACCCACCCAACTGCCAGTTCATCATTCTTTCTGCCTATCCCAACCCCAATTTTGTTCAATGTCAGATAGCAAGGTGCTCAAGAAAGATGGCCAAGCTCTTGAGAAAAAAATCATGAATTAGTCAAAACAGAGTACATTCGATCCCCTTTTGCCAGGGATTAGATAGAGTGACCATTTGGCCCTCTTGTGGCCTCTGAAATGTAAGTGGAATTCAGGGTTGGTGTAGGGAGGGTGGCTTCTGGGAAATATTTCCTTCTTATTAAAATATGAGAGGCCTCTGCACTTTCCTTCTTGCCTTTGGACATGTTTGCATGAAAGCATATTACTTGATGCTGTTGCAGCCCTCTCCTAGCCACGAGAGAAAGGCCAAGTATATTGCAGAGAGGCTGACCTAAGGCTCTGATGTCACTGAGCTGTTAAACCCCCAACCTCTGCTGTACTTCTTGTTATGTGAGAAAAATGAACTCCTATTGTTTGCTTGGGTGATCTACTTATAGCTGAAAACAATCTAATAGATACACTAGGAATAATAGTACCACTGATAACAGGATTAAAAGTAATTTGATTTTACTGGAACACTTGCCCCAAATAAAAAAGACAAAATAGAACAGAGATAAATATAAAGTTTCTGCATTAGAGATAAAGATCAACTGCTGTATTAGCATAAAATAAAAATGAATATATAAATTAAAAATTATGTTTGTCAAAAATCCAACAGATAGATTTAAAAGGCAACTGGAGAAGTGGGAAAATTCCGGCATACATGAGGTTGGTATGCTGGTACAAAGAACTTTTGCAAACCAGTAAGAAAATGGCAAAATCACTCCAATAGGAAAATGGTAAGGAATAAGAAAAGGCAATTCTCAAAAGAAGAAACATAAATAGCTGCTAACAGATAAAATTCAATCTCACTAGTAGGGAACGCAAATTATATACAATTAAACATGCAGGGGCATATTGGCATATTCAGGACTGAAACTTTTGGAGCTGGGTCTTCAAAGCTATATACATGCAAAATTAAGCATGAATGTGAATTATAAATAAAGCTACCATGAACAAGTCTTTATATGGACATGTGTACGCATACTCTTGGCTGAATAAAAAGTGGAATTTCTGAGTCATATATAAAGTATATGTTTAACTTCAAAAGAAACTGCCAAACCATTTTGGAAAAACCATTTTACATTCTCACTGGCACTGCATGAAAGTTCTAGTTGCTCCTCATTGTCATCAGAACTGGGTAAGGTCAGTCTTTAATTTTAGCCATTGTTGTAGATGGGTAGTGGTATCTTATTGTGGTTTCAAGCTGTGTTTCCCTAATGATGTTGAGCATCTTCTCATGTCTTTTTTTTTTTTTTCTTTTTCTGTCATTTGTATATTTTCTTTGGTGAAACGTCTGTTCAAATATTATATATTTTAAGATCTTGGCTAATTCCATCATTTCTGTCATTTCTTGGTCTGTTTCTATCGATCTTTTTTCTCCTGCTTATGAGTCATGTTCTTTTTCTTTTTTTTTTTTTTTAAGATTTTATTTATTTATTTGAGATAGAGAGAGAGCACAAGTCAGGGGTGGGGCAGAGGGAGAGGGAGAAGCAGACTCCCTGATGAGCAGGGAGCCTGACTGGGGTGGGGGGGGGGTTCTGGATCCCAGGACCCCAAAATCATGACCTGAGCTGAAGGCAGACACTTAACCAACTGAACCACCCAAGCACCCTAATCATGTTCTTTTCATGCCTGATAATTTTTGTTCGCATGTTGGGCATTATACATTTTATAGTACTGAGTATTGGATTTTCTGTTTTTCTTTAAACAGTGCTGAACTGTTTGTTTGTTTGTTTGTTTGTTTGTTTTTCTGAGCACATTTAAGTTACTTGGGATAAATTTGGTCTTTTTGGCTCTTGCTTTTAAGCTGTGTTAAGGAAAGTCCAGCTCAGTTTTGAGTCTAGAGCTAATTTCCCCCCAATACGAAGTCCCCTCTTGAGAGCTCTAGCCAATGCTTCATACATTAAGAGGTCTCTCCATTTTGGCTTGTGTGAAGATAAAATATTCCCAGTTCTGTGTGAGCTCCAGGAATTGTTTGGCACACTGCTTTTTGGTGGTTCTTCCCCGGCCTCCTGCAATTTCACCCATGCATATTCTGAACAGTATTCAGCTAACGACTTGAGGGGCTCCCTGTGCCGATCTCTGGATCGCTCTCTCTCTCTCTGCAGCTCCCTCCTCTCTGATCCTCTGCTCCCCAAATTCTAGCTGCTAGAATTTAGCCTTCCTGGACTCCGATCTCCATCTTTTGAACTCTTTGAGATTGCTGGGCTCTGTTTGGGCTCCCCCTCGTGCAGTAATACCTGGAAACTGCATTGAGACACCAAACAACAGAAACAATTGCAGGACTCACATAAGTTAGTTTCCCTCTTCATAGCTGTCACAATCCCGGGCTGCCTGTTGTCCAATGCTTACAAACAGTTGCTCGGTATATTTTTTTTTCTAGTTTTCCAGTTGTTTACACTATTAGGACCACTCCCATGGCAGTTAATGGCTTCATGGATGAGAGTGGAGACTCTTTTTCTTATCTTCAAATTAGAAATCCTGGGGGAGAACTTTGGCCCAGCTTATGTTCAGTGATCACCCATGAACCAATCAAAGTAGTAAGGACATGTGAGAAAATGACGTTTTTTTAAGACTGGAGTGTGGGAAGAATCATTCTCCAATACAAAATGGAGAGGTCTTCTCAGAAGAAAGCAGAAGGGTGTGGGGCAAAAACAGAGAATAAGCATCCATCACAACAGCAGTTCATGTGAAAAAGAACATAAAGTGAGACCATTGATAAGGCTGTAAGAGTTCTGTTGTTGAGAAGTCTGTGTCCATTCCCTGGCCTCATGTTTTCCAGGGTCAAGGACAAACTGGAGGGGGTCTAGGGTGGAGAGATGTAAGATGTGTAACAGTTGCCCAGAGATAAAATGAAGTAAAGATGCAACTTTTTTCTCTCTCTAATCTTTCCCCTCCTCTGCCTGTTGAAATTTGCTGTGTGGTATGTTTTTTCACAAACATTAACTGAATTCTGGGGTTTGTCCCATTACTTTTCTGGTCTTCTTCAGACAACAGAGAGACCTTTAGATAGTTTAATCCCGTGAATGGTCTCATTTCATGAATTAAACTATGCAGTTCTGTGTAATAGTAAAATTACATTTATAGGAGAATTCCATTTATAGGAATAGAGGACATGCTTCAGGAGAGAAACAGTATGTGGAGAGATTCTTCTGTTTTTTCACCAAAAGGATATCTTTGAACCATAATATTCCACTCCCCAAGATAGCTAACAGCATATTCTGACCTCTCCGCGGAGTGGGGGTAGGAGACAAAGGGCCTGGATGGAGGGGAGGGGAGGTCTCCCGAAGGTCCCATTTACTTGGTACTGTCCTGATCTACCTAGTAGGTATTCCAGGCTTTTTCTCATGGGGTATTGTTTTAACCGTGTTATCTTGGGTAAGGCATGGTGAGGCTAGACACAGATCAAGAGAGAGAAACCAGAAAGTTTTACAGTTTTGTTATACTCAAAGTTCCCTGGACAGAATACAGCATGCCATGCAGGACATAAACCCTGGAGTGGGTTATAAGGCAGAGGGAGAGAGGGGAACTGTGGTTTCTGCAGGAAGGAAAGAGCAAGGCAGGAGAAGCAGGGTTAGCATCGGCTTCTTTGAGTAATTTCAGTGGGCTCTAGGGCAAAGGAGCTGTCTCTGGTTGTCTGGTACCTGACCTTGGAGCGATTAGGCCTGAAGTGAGAGAGCCTGATGAGGAGGTGGTTGGGGGTGTGGACTTAATGGGCTGAGCAAGAAGGGGAACCGACCAGCTTCTACCCAGGGCCTTAAAACTGGGTCAAGACAATATTAAATAACAACAGCTAAACTAAGCTGAATTACAGGTATTTCATGGGTCCTTTGGAGACCTCGTGTCATAGATGTCTCACCTCAGTCCCCTTATTGTGGGCAAGGCCTTTTCTATTTCTGCATCTCTGTCTCTGTCTCTCCCTCTCTCTCTCACACACACACACATTGCTAGTACATTTCCAGCCTCCTTCTGTCAAGGTCTGAGGTCTCCTTGCCTCTGCTAGGAAGCAAGCCACGTTGGGCAGGGCTCCTTTAAAGAAAGCTTCAAGCTAGCTGTCTCTGGTGCCTCTCACATCTGACACTGAATTATACATGACATTAGCATCAGTAAAGGGGAATAGTGTTCTGGGAGAGCACCATGGAGGGGGGTGAGGAAGGCAGAGGCCAAACAGAGGAACAGCGGACAAAGGTTTTCCAAGCATAAGGGAATAATGTATCAGAACTTATATAATAAGGGCCTGGACCAGGGTGAGGAAAGTGAGGCATTTGCCTTAGGGGCAAAATTTAAGGGGGGTGCCATAAACTGCAGTTATCAAGATAAATAACATTTAATGCAATTTAAAAAATATGTAAGGACGTGTGTGTAGGATACACATTTTCCCTTTTGCTTAAGGTATCAAAATGGCTCAGCAGGGCACTGGTGCTATGCATAGCAGCTTCTAGCTTCTTCCTGGCTAGATTATACCCCTGAGCCAATTCCACACAGAAATGCTGGGGCAGCCCCCTAGGAAAGGCCTTCCTCAGGAAATAACCTTTTATCTGAGCCTTGAAGAAGGAGGTGAGGCATGGAGTGTATGAACAGGAGAGAGGAAACAGCACATATGTAAATCCAAAATGCCTCCGTTGAAAAGAACTAGATGGCTATTTGGGGAATGGTGGTGGCAATGAGTTTGCAGGCAGGGACCAGATTATGTAGAAACTCTTTAGTATTTTAACTAGGGGAGACACATGCCCAGATTTGTTTCTTATGCACATAATGCCTCGTGGGGGGACAGACTGGAGGGGTCAGGCCTGAATACAGGTAGGTCCGTTAGGAGGCTAGCCGCAGTGTCCAACTGAGGGACGACCACATCCCCAACCAGAACAGGTGTAGATAGATTCCCAAGGTCGAGGTCCAGGCCTTGGTTTCCCCACCGTTCACACCGAGGGTGGGGCGGCACCCGGGTCTCTGCCCTGCCAACTGGTCCACCTCAAGGTTCCATCTGAGCGGCGGGTGCACCGGGGCGCGCGGAGGCACCGCCCGAATTCAGCCGCGGGCTGGGGCGATCGGGTCGGGGCGGGTCCCGCGGGCGCCCGACCAGCTCACCGCCCAATCGCCGCGGGCCCGCCGAGCCCCGGGGGGCTGGGGCCGCCGCCGCCGCCGCCGCCGCCGGAACGTGCCGCGGCTGCGCTGACGCGCGAGCGCCGGGCAGGGCGGCGGGCGCGTTCAGTCTGGTGGCGGCGGCGGCCGTGCGCGGACGGACGTGCCCGGAGCGCCGCAGCCGCCCGCGCCGCCCGCAGCCGAGCCGCGCCGCGCTGCCCCGGCCGCGCCGGCCCGCGCGCCCGCCATGGTGTCATGGATCATCTCCAGGCTGGTGGTGTAAGTGGCCTTCCCCGCGCCCCTTCTTTCCCCTCCTTCTCCGCCCCTGCCCCCCGGGCTGCGCGCGCCCCTGCAGCGCCCGGCCCGGTTCGCTCCGGCTATTAATACCCCGCGGCCGCTAAATTTAGCAGGTACAGTAGCTGCCGAGGACGCCTGCGAGCGGGCGACACAGGACGCGGCGGCCGCCCTGCGGGGCCGGGCCCGGGCGCGGGGGACCGGCGGGCGGGGCGGCGAGGGCCGGGGCGCACGGGGGCTGCGCAGAGGGCTGCGACCCGCAGCGCCCCGGCCGCTTTGTTCCCAGGTGGGTGGGATTTGCAGAGGCCCCTAATGGGCGCGCCGCGGGGACACGCGTCTGTCTCCTTTGGGAGAAACGCTGGCGGGGTCTCCCGTCGCTGCGCCGCGCCGCCACGCTTTTGTCAGGTGAAAATGACAGAGCCCAGACGAGCCTGAGGCGCTGCCTGGAGGGGTCAGCGCGGAGAAGGGTGGAGAGATGAAGGCGGGGCTCCTGATGGGATTGAAAGAATACTCCTTTTTAGGTTTCTCACATTGACAGCCCTAAAGGCAAGTAGGACATTAGCAGGACGTGTATGACTCTTGGGGTAGACGCCTCGCGGACCCCATGTCTGATTCATTTGGCGGGGGGGTTGGAGGGAGAGAGAGGGGTGGGCATCTCCAGGAATTCACGGGAAATATCGAAGGGACAGAGAGACAGCCACTCGGGTGGTGGCAATGACACCTCCCAGGCCTTGTAGGAGAGCGCAGAGTCATCTGGGGTGAGGCCTGCGTGAAGTCATTGGGGGTGGGTGTGGGGGGCGTTTTTCTCTGTCAAGCCCCAGAGCTGAGTAGACATTTGAAGAGCTCCTTCCCTCGTGAATTTATTTCCCTTTGGAGATACACATGGCTGTTCCAGTCCCTCTCCTTCCCTAACCATTTTTGCCTGAGTCAGGACAGATTTGCCACCTGCTCTGGGAGCCAGGGCTGAAATTGGCCTGGGGAGTGAGGGTGGGAGGTGCACCTCAGGCTTTTTCTTTGTCTGGGAAAGAGGGGCTCCAGACTCTGGTTGATTGTGCACTATCACCCCCAGTGTTGTGAAACATCTTCCATCCCCTACCCTTCTTTACTGATTTTCAAAGAAGCAGCTAGAGGCAGCCTTCTGAAGTCATTCTCAGCATTGTATCCCCGCCACCATTCTGGGCTTTCTTCCCAAAGCCAGAGTGAATGTGCCTCTTGGCCCCCAAGTCATTCATTCCATGCAGGCCTCTCCACAGCTGTTGCGGACTGCTGGGGGTTTGTGCTGTACCTCGAGGTGGCATGTTAAATATTTAGAAGATTTCTGAGGGCAGAGCTGGCATGAATAATACAGGGAAGTGACTGGAACGCCTTGCCCCACCTCATGCCTGACCAAGGCCTGTCTTGCCTTCAGGATGGTGTTTTCTCTCCTGAACTAGTATGTGATTTTCGCATTTGGCAGTGGCTTCTGGGGGGCCCTCAGGGTGTGGCCAGAGACTCTCATTGCCCTGGCTGGAGAGCTCATTCTCTATAGGTCCTACTGGGTTGGGGCTGGCCCCCCCGGAGCGTGAGGGCTTGTAGTCTGGGGGCCATGTGACCATCTTTAATTTTATTAGCACCGCCCCACCCCTGCCACTACACAAGGCAGCTGGGGGGTGGGGAGCAGTGGAAAAAAGAGGCATATATTTGGGAGGGGTCTCAGTGTTGCTGTTGCTTTTTAAGATCATGCTCCCCAGAAGTGAAGCTTCGGAGAACTTAAATGACGAGGAGAACTGCCCTTCAGGTCAGCCCAGGACCCTGTGCCCCAAGGGAGAATTTGTGGGATTTGAGGTGGTTATTTCCACTGTCAACTGACCAAAAGGTCAGAGATACCACCTATCCCCCGATCGCCGTCTGTATAGAAACCCAACATGTGTCAGTTGTCAGTTATTAAAAACCAATTTAATAAGCAGGACCGGTTTCACATAAATAATAACCTGCTCATTATAGGAAAATCAGAAGGTATAGATAAGTAGTTTGAAAATTGTCTACACTATTGCCACACAGAGATAGTTAATGGTAATTTCGAGAGGTATATTCTTCAAGATGTTTTTTCTATGACTGTAGGTACATACATTTATATTTCCAATTCAAGGAATTTATTGATTCAGCCCAAATTTCCATATACCTCATAGCAAGGAGTAGGAATACTGAATTTGGAGTCAGAAAACCCTTGGTTCAAATCCCAGTTCTGCCTCTTGCCAACACAATACGCAAGAGATCCTAGTTCAGGAGCTGGTTAACCTCATGTCACAGTCACAAAGATTTCAAGAACACGTGATATGTAAATTGCAGAGCATCTTCCGTTCCTCCCCACCCCACACACAGACCAGGTAACTGAGAGAGAGGGTGGGGGTAAGAGCTCTGGAAGGAGCTCTCAAACTTAATTTACTCCTGTGTTTTTCACACTGGCTGCCCTGAGAGCCATCCAGCCTCAGTGGATGGGCTCTGGGCTCCCAGCCCTGATCAATAGGAGTAACTCCCCCTTGGTTTGGTTTGTATATTTGGGGTCTAAATGAAAAATAATTTGGGAAATATATGGGTTTTAGCAGTAATAAAAACCACTCAGCAGTTCTCCCCTCTCATCTTTAAAACTGCAGAGGGAATGTGCCTTGCCCAAGGACACAAGCTGGTGAAGAAAACAGGCTCTCGATTTTTGGTCCAATGCCCTTTCCACCTCTGCCCGTCCTTGATAGTTGTCCGAAATTGGTCTCTTTCAAGCTCCTAAGACCTCTGCTATGGCATCCTGTGATTTTGTCCACCAGTCCCATTTCCTATAAGAAACTTTTTCAAGGCTTTGTAAGCCTCCGTAACATCAAAGAACATTTAAGGGAGACCTATCCCTGTGTTCTGAGGATGGAGAGGGAGTGTCTTCCTTCCAACCACAGGCCTCAAGACAAACTGATGGGGTCCAGGCACAGCCAGATGGTGCTTGTAGATCTCTGTCTTGCCATTGGCTCTGAGTGTTTTTAGGACAGTAACCATGGCTTATTTCCCTCTCTGACCCTTCGCCTGCTCCCAAGCCTCTTTTTTGAAGTACCTGGCACGTTGAGTGCACTTAGTTAAGGCTGGTTACGTGGAAGGAGCTCAGAGGCCCCGGGGTAACCGGGGGAGCCAGCCAGTGTTATCCCCTGGGCATGAAGGTTAGTGGGCATGAGGACAGGCTTGCGCCCACTGGGCAAAACTCTTGGAGTGAGAACCAATTGGAGACGCTGCTTTTTTGCTAGTTGTCTTCCTACTAACTCCATTGGCTCAGCCTAGGAATAATTAAAGACGAAATATTCAGTATAGTGGTAAGGTTGGCTTTTTAGTACCTAGTTGATATCTGCATGGAACACAGGGACTCATTTATGACTGGTCTGCTTGCCTCCTTTACAAGACTTTGTTTTCTTTACAAATAACTCAAGTCTTAGGCACCAGTGAATTTTAAACTGGGGAGAGTATGTTTATGCGCCTGGAGGATCGCACGGAGGTTGTCATCTGCCTTCTTGGGAGAACGCACTGTCTTGAAGCATTTATTCCAAGGAGCAGGTGTTGCCTCATTGTCTTTGGACAGAATTTTGGCTCAGGCCCAGAATGTTGGCTAAATGAATCCAGAGCTTCCCTTTTGGTTATTAGACCAAAACTCCAGTTCACTGTGTGGGGAAAAGAGAGTTCTAATTTTAAAAATTCTAGTTCTAATTTTAGTTCTAAATGGCAATGGCAAGACAGAGATCTAATTTTAGAAATAAAAAAAATGCACATCTTTAAAAAATTTTTGAGTTTTTAGAGGGTCCAGTCTGATGTTTAAGACAGGATCTCAGTTTAATGGCTGCAGATCTGGCTATATCCCAAGACTGTGATTTGGAGCATGAAGTCTATTTGTGCCAGTCAAGGATGTACAAATAGAGAAGACTGGAAGGAATGTGAGTTGTCCTCAAGATATTCTCCAACCATTGCAGAACAAATGGAAATAAATGAAAAGGCCATATATCCTTAAACATGGGCTTGCCTTTCTTTGGGGCTTGCTTTTAAAAAGTGGAATGCAGAAAAATGATCCCATTAATTGGAGGTTTAGGTTGGTTGAGGATTTATTTCCTGGCACTCTGATATGGTATAGGGTAGGAGCTGGGTAAATCCTTCAGTTGAATCACGAGAGGGGAAATGTTGAGCTGGAAGTCAGAGGATTTGGGATCTAGTCCCAGCAGTTTGGGATGTCCAGTCCCAGCAGTGGGCTGACCCACCGTTGTAGTCCTAAGGGTACCTGCTCCCACCCTGGGGCCCTGCTCCCGGTCTGTGGGACAAGGTTGTTGACCAGCGTCATGTTGGAGGTCCTTCACATCCTTTCTGCTTTCTTGTAGGGTTTATGGACGACTCTCTGGGCTTCAAAGTGAGTTTCCCCTTCCCTTCTTGGCAACATAACCCATCCTACTTCCCTCCACCCAGCCACAGGGGTGGGCCTGTGATGCAGGCCTATCTGCACATTTCCCTGGGCACAGAGATTGGTCCAGAGGTGGGTCTGTGACCTAAACTGAGCCACCAGCTCTTTCCCCAGAGCTTGTTGATTTGGAGTTAAACAGCCTTGCCTATAGGATCCAGAGCTGGAAAGACGTGAAGGTGGGGCTGTTGGTGGCTACACCCCCTGGCACATAGAGAAGGCCTGTAGGCAAAAGGGGAGAATATGGCAACGCCGAGATAAACGGAGAGCAGATATTGGCTTGTGCACTTACCTCTCCTTAAGGATCACGTCTGTTTCTTTTCATGTGTAGTAGGTTCCAGTGCGTGAGTTAGGACGTGGCTGCTCAAAGAGTAGTCTGTACCAGCAGCATTGACATTTTGGGAGCTAGTTAGGAATCCCAGGTCCCACCAAGACCTAGAGAACCTGCACCGTAACGAGATACCCATGAAGCTCGGGGAGCGCTGAGTCAGGTATCATCACCTCCCTTGTGAAATGAAAAGAAAATTGGCTCGTCTGAGGTTCCCGTCATTGGCTGTAGAAACAGAATTCAACCCCAGTGAGCCATCTGTGCTGGACTGTGGCTCATCCTTCCTGGTTCTGCGAGGTCACAACCCTGACTTTTTATGAGTTCTGAATGGCGTCACTGGACTCCCCCAACCGAGTGCCCAACCACAGGCCTTTCACAGAGGCGCTGCCTAATTGCGATCTGTGTAAAATTTAGTTTTGCCCGACTTGGGGTTTAGACTGCCAAGACAATGCCTGGCAGACGTAATATGCTGAGCAGCTCATGCTGCTCGGAGGAGAGTGGGATACAGCCCACCTTGAGAAAGAGGCATGGTGAAACAGTCAGCTGATGCTGGGGACTTACAGTGCATTTTCAGGAACATGTAGGGACTTTTTCTCGTGAGCAGAAGAGGCCAAGAACCAGTGGTCCCCATGTGTCCCTCTTGAGGAAGTTGCAAGGATCCAGCAGGGTCTGTAACCTCTTCAGGGCAGGTCCTGTATGCTGTGGAATCCAGTTTTATCGGGGAGTCTTCTTGGCTCTGTCTTCAGAATATTCTCCCATCCAACTGACTCCTGCCCCCATCTGACTCTGCCACCATCATTTTCCAACCCCATTATTGCTCTCCTGGACCATTTCAAAACTCTCTTGTTTTCCCTGCTTCTACTCCTGTCCCTCCAATGATTTATTTCAAATAGAAGATAGGTCATAGCTCTCCCCTGCTGTTTAAAAATTGTCCAAAGGGGATACCTGGGTGGCTCAGTTGGTTAAGTGTCTGCCTTCGGCTCAGGTCATGATCCCCAAGGTCCTGGGATTGAGTCCCATGTAGGGTTCTGCTTCTCCCTCTACCTGCCGCTCCCCCTGCTTGTTCTCTCTCTTTCTCTCTCTCTCTGGCAAAATGAATAAATAAAATCTTTTTAAAAATTAAAATAAAAATTGTCCAGAGAACTCCCATGATATTAATAATAACATTCAGATTCCTTACCATCCTTCATGAGACTCAGCAAGGCCTGGCCCCTGCCCATTACCCTGAACTCACCTTGTACTGCTCTCCCCACACTCAGCTCCAGCTTCCCCACAATTCCTGGAAGGCGGCAGGCTTGTCTCACTCCAGGACCTTTGTACTTGCTGTTCCCCTGCCCAGGACACACTTCCCTAGGCAGTCCAGGTGGTCCGTGGTCGTCACCCTCTTTCCATTTAGGTCTCTGCTCAAATGTCACCTCTCTAGGAAAGGCTTTTTCTGACCATCTTCTCCAAAATACATCTCACATAGCACTCTATCCCCTTCCCACTCCCTGAAATTATGCTTTTAATTCATTTGTTTACTGGCTTATGGTCTGTCTCTTCACATAGAATTTGATCTCCATGACTTTTGAGACTTTCGTCTTATTTACAGCTGTTTTCCCGGTGCCTAAAGTAGCACCATGCTCACACTAGGTGTTTAAAATTATTTGTTGAATGAATGATGACTCAGTATTCCCTTTGGGGTGTGAAGATTCTTTTTTAAACCTACGTTTGTAGAACCTTGATTTGTGACTGTGGCAAGTGACTTGACCCCTCGAAGCCTCAGTTTTCTCATCTGTAAAGTGAACGATTTGATTTCTGTTTCTGGCAATATGAAAAACTAAATGGTCTGGAAATCCTCTCATAATAAAACCGAATTTAAAAATTTCTAAAAGTTTTGGATAAAATATAAGTGACCCCCTCAATAGCATACCTGAGCTTTTAAGTAAGGGAATTTGCCAGAAGACAGAACAAAGAAGGAGGGAATCATTTTGCAAGGGTGTAAACTAGTACTGTAGCAAGTGCTTAATGCATTATCCTGAAATGTAGCTGAAATCAACAGCCATTTTGTTATCAACTCCCCTGGGTCTGTGGGTCCGGAATTTGGACAAGATGCAGGACACAAAACTCATCTTCATTCCAGGATGTCTGGGTCTTCACTGGGATGGTGCAAATGGCAGTGGCAGACTGGACATCTCTTTCTTTTCATGTGTTCCAAGGCCTCTTCATGTGGTCTTCCTATGTGATTTTTCCAGCATGGAGGCCTGAAGAGCTCAAATTTCTTATGTGGCGGCTTAGGGATCCAAGGTGAATGTCCAAGAAGCATCAGTAGAAACCCTAGGACTTCTTATGACCTGGTCTCAGAAGTCCCAGGATGACACTTCTGTGTTCTATGGCCAAGCAAATATGAAGGTCAACCTAGATTTGAAGGGAGGCAGATTAGACTCCTCCTCTCAGTGGAGGGATAGCAAATAATTTGCAGCCATCTTTAATATGCCAAGCAAAGGATTGGCCTAGCTTGGTTTTAATATCTACATAGCGAAAAGAGGGGCCCTTGGCTCTGTGGAGATCGTAAGTCAGAGCTGAACACTTGCATATAGCTGAGACTTGAAGCTGTATTCTGCAGTGTAGTTCTGAGTAGAAGGATAGACTCACAAGCACAGGGAAATGACAGCGAAGCTTGTCTGTCTTGCCCTGGGTTCTTGGTGGAGGAAAAAAAATCTCCCTTGGGACTTTGAAACCATCCATGGACCTGTCCTCATATGGGTTTGGGGTCTAAATGATTGCATCCTGCATGCAATGGCTGAGAGATTAACATAAAAATTAGTCCTGGGCCAGGGTTACTCCTGGGGTATCTTGCAGAAATTCATCCAGTCTCTCTAAGGGCCTTCAATATACATCGTACAGAATTAGCTAAAAAAATATGAATTTGCAGTCCAAAATTACAAAACACCTGAAGTAACAGCCACCCTTAAGCAGGAGTTAAACACTACCAGCAGCAGGCTTAGCCCTCTGGACATAAATAAATGAATAACACACATATATTAATTATATATATTACTTTATCTACAGTAACTGTTACTTAGAATCCTTAGAATAAGTCTTTCTAAGTGAAAAAATAAAGAATTGAAAATACAAGAAAACAACAGATCCTGGGCTGAGTAGGGAGAGGAATGGGCCCATTGGAAAAGAAGCAATTCTAAAAGTAGAAAATAGGGCTCCTGGATGGCTTGGTTAAGCGTCTGCCTTGGCTCAGGTCATGATCCCAGGGTCCTGGGATGGAGTCCTGCATCAGGCTCCCTGCTCAGCAGGGAGTCTCCTTCTTCCTCTGTCCCTGTTCATGCTCTCTCTCACATGTGCTCTCTCTCTCACATAAATAAATAAATAAAATCTTTAAAAAATAAAATAAAAAATTAAAGTAGAAAATAAAGTATTGAAATAAAAACCCAGTAGATAGTTTAAAATGATGAGAGATTGAACACCAAGGGAGGGAGGGGTTCCACACTACATCTTAGAGCTAGCAGGCATTTTAGTGATCTCAGGCTTTCGTTTGATTGAGAAAGACAGGACTGGAAGGGTTAGGTCATTTATCAAGGTCAGTAGCCTGATAGGCTAGGCCAAGACTTGAGGCCAGGTCTTAGTTTCTAAAAGTGCTTAGTTTTATGTTGTTAACAGGGGTTGGACTAGGACCAGTGGCGACCAGAAGACAAACTTATGGCTTGATAGAAGGATAGGATTTCTCGTAACTGGTGCTAATGTGAGGCAATGAGTTCTTGACTTCCAACCCTAAGACCTTCACAACTCTAAAACTATGATTTTAATATTTTCCCTTATAGTGGTAGAGGAAGAGAGATAAGAGTTACTGGGAATATTCTGTTTTTCAGTGGGTAGGCCTTCTGTCCTTGTATGAGATTGACTGATTGAATCATTCATTGATTCACTGCCTATTTATTGACCATTTGCTTTGTGCCAAGCATACTCTAGGCACCAGGAATATAAGATGATTGGATTTCAGTTCTATCTTTGAGAAACTAATAAGGTCACATAGCCGATCAGTAGGAAACTTGGACCTGGATCCAAATGTCCCCCCTGCCCAACCAGCGCTCTTTCTATCAAGTGTGTGTTTTGTGGGCACGTGTGGGACTTTTCTGGCTTTGGTTGGAAATTGTAGGGAGGGGCCCTTTTAGCAGGGGAGGTAGTGCATCCGACGTATGAAGGCATTGACCCACTGCTACATCTGTCTCCCCGGGGAAGGCGGTGGCATCCCATGTTGGGAGAGAAGAGGCAGAAGAGAGGGTGTACTGAGTGCAAACGGTCTGGACAAACAGATGGGTGAGGTTGAGCGTCCTCACCCACCATATTAGATAATAGTTTATAGTTGCTGCTGTAAGGGCTACAAACTTGGCGGCTTAAAACAACAGAAATAAGTCTCTTACAGTTTTGGAGGCCTGTATTCTGGAATAAGTCTTTTGGCGCTAAAATCCAGATGTTGGCGGGAGTTCTGGAAGCTCCGGGGGAAAATCCATTCCTTGCTCCTTCCAGCTTCTGGTGGCTGTTGGCATTCCTTGTGACCACATCCCTCCAGTTTCTGCTTCCGTCGTCACTTTGCCTTCTCTCTGTCTCCGTATCCTCCTCTGCCTCTCTCCTGTAAGGACGCTTGTGTTTCCGTTTAGGGCCCACCTGGGTAGTCCAGGATCCTCTCCCCATCTCCAAATCCCTAACTTAACCACAATGGCCATGTCTCTTTTGCCATAGAAGGTAACATTCATAGATTCCAGGGACTAGGCCCTGGATATTTTTTGGGTGTGTGTGGGTGTTATTCAGCCTCCCATGGCTGCTGGTCCAGCTGCCACTAAGCTGAAGAAAGCTCATCTAAAAACAGACTAGAGAAAGGTGAACACTCTGGTGTTCTAACATCTTATTTTGTCTCCATTTCCAGTCTTTCCTTGATTTGTGAAACGCAACAGAAAAGACTGCAAATGAAAGGTGAGGGTATAATGGATACCAATACAGTAAACACTCCTTTACTCAGTGCCTGTTTAAGAAATAGAACATTACGTTCATTGGATCGTTATACCGCCACTGTTGATGGACATGGAGATTCTTTCTAGATTTTTGTTTTTCTCTTCATTCTTGTAAAGAGCTCTGCAGTGAACTTTGTTGCACGTGTTTCCAGGTACACCTGTGCACAAAGTCCTTTAGGAACAGAATGGCTGAGGCATACGGTATAGGCTTTTTTCACTTGCCCAAATAACATAAATTAAATTTTCATACATGTGTAGGTCTATTTCTGGGCTCTTTGTGTGTCCCATTAACCAATTTGTCTGACCCTGCACCAGGACCACATTGTATCAATTATCATAACTTTGTGAAAATTCTTGATATCTAGCCTGGCAAGGCCCCTCCATATCTCGTTCTTCATAAATTGTTTTCCAAAATGGTTTTCCTTTGGCGATATGTATATGTATATGTGTGTGTGTGTGTGTGTGTGTGTGTGTGTGCATAACTTCAGTTGCACCAAGGCTTTACTGTCACTTGATATTGTCACAGTTAAGAATTTTTGCCAGTCTGGTGGGTACAAAATGGAATCTTATTATGGTTTGAATTTGCATTTCCCTGAATACTAATGAGATTGAACATCTTTTCATATGTTTATTGCCCATTCATGTTCTCTCTCCTGTGAAGGGCCTGTTCAAGTCTTGCCAAAATTTCTCTTGTCCTTACCTTATTAATTTGTAGGAGTTCTTTAAATGTTCTGGACGCTAATCCTCTGTCACTTATGTGTTACAAATGTCTTCTCCCGGTCTGTGATTTATATTTTTCCATTTTCTTTATGGTGTATTTTGATGAACAGAAGTTCTTAATATTAATGTAATGGATTTATCCATTTTCTTCATTGATAGTTTATACTTTTTATGTCCTAGGAAAACCTTACCTATCTGACATAATGAAGATATTCTCCTATATTGCTCCTAGCAGTTTTATTGTTTTGTCATTCACATTTAATTTCTTGCTCCATCTTGAGATGATTTTTGTATATGATGTGACGTAGGATGCCAGAATTTTTTCTTTTTTTTTTATAAGCAAAATGTTGTCCTAGCACCATTTATTATAAAGTTCATCCTTTCTGTTCAGATCTGCAATGCCCAGCCTTGTCATAAGTTAAGTTTCCATAGATGTGTGAGTTTGTTTCTGGGCTCTCTCTTCTGTTCCGTTGAACAGTTTGGCTCTGTGGCAGTACCACTGTCTTAATGACCACAGCTTTGTGAAAAATCTTGATGTCTGGAATGGCAAGCCCCCCCACGTTCAAGAGTGCCTTAGCACTTTCCTCTTTCATATACAGGCTTAGAATTATCTTAGAATTATGTATTATCACAGACACACACACACTCACACTTGCTCTAAAATCTGTTGGGAGTTTGACTGGGATAGCACTGAATGTATGGGCCAATGGAAAGTTGATGTTCTTAAGGTAATGAGTGTTCCAATCCATAAACATGGTGTCTGTCTCTTTATTTAGGTCTTTAATTATGTTCAATACAGTTTTATTAGTTTTGCTCTGTCTCGCATGTCATTTG
Organism: Ursus americanus; assembly: GCF_024610735.1. Lineage (NCBI taxonomy): Eukaryota > Metazoa > Chordata > Mammalia > Carnivora > Ursidae > Ursus > Ursus americanus. The sequence continues at coordinate 48,432,441 of NC_142133.1, read as the reverse complement.
TTAGATTTATTCCCAGGTACTTGATATTTGTTGATGACAGTATATTTAGTATCTTAATAAAATTTTCATCTTCCAGCTATTTGTTAGAAGAATGGAAGCTTGCTAAACTGTAGATTCTTTTGGGATTTTCAGATAGATAGTCATGTCATCTGAGAATATAGCACAGTGTTGTGTCTTTCCAGCAATTATTCCTTTTCTTCCCTTCCCGTTACTGCAATGGTAAAAATCTCTAATGCAAGGTGACTAAAAGAGGTGAAGGTGGGCATACTTTGCTTTTTTGTTCCTGATTTTAAAAGGAATGCTTCAACACTTTCCTATAAAGTATTGTGCTTGCTGTAGGAGTTTCAGAAATCAACTTTATCACTCTAAGTTTCTTTCTATTCCTAGTTTGCACAGAGTTTTTATAACGAATACTACTGTATTTTCTCTAATGCTTCCATTAAGATGACAATATATTTTTCTGGTCCTGAATCTTTTAAGTGACAAGTTGTAATAAGTATTTTTGCCATTAAGCCAACTTTGCCTTCTGAAATCAACTGAATTCAGCCATACAATTTTTCTTTTTTGTATTGTTAGATCAATCCTGGATTCAATTTGTTAATATTTAATATAGTTTTTTTTAAAGCTATGTTTGTGAGTGGTATTGGCTATATTGTCCTTGTCTGGTTTTGGTATTAATATTATGCTAGCCTCATAAATGAAGTTGAGGGTGTATCCTCTTTTTCTGTGCTCTGGAAGAGTCTGTATAAGATTGGATTTCTTTCTGGAGTAGCTTGCCAGTGAAACCATCAGGGCTGAGTGCTTTATATGTAGGAAGATTTTAAACTAGTTATTCCATTTCTTTAATGGTTATAGATTTTCTCCATTTTCTTGAGTCAATTTTGGGTGAGGACTTCATTCATTTAAAACATTTTTCCAAGTTATCGTTAACATTGCTTCTGCATGCCATCACTTTTGACCTCTCTTTCTAGCATACTCAGACGTAAATCAGATGTTCATACTCTATCCCCATATCTCTTCATTTCTTACTGCTGATTGCTTTTTCTGTCGTTGTTGCATTGTGAATAACTTCCTTCATGTCTGTCTCCTCAGCCATTTCTATGCAGCTGCTGAACATCCTCTGATTGTCAAATTTCAGTTATTGTATTTTCGAAATTTTATTCCTAAAATTTATTCAGAATGGTTTGGACATGTTTCATGGTCTGCGTTCCTTCTGTCTTTTAAATTAAAGTTTATTCCTTTAAACATATTTATTTTATATTCTGAATCTGAGAATTCTAGCATCTAAATTCTTTTTGTAAGTCTAACTCAAGTATCTATTTTTTCTGTTGGCTACATTGTATGAGGTACATTGTATGTTTTCCAATTTAAAATCTTTCCTTTTTTCTTTCTTCCTTTCTTTCTTTCTTTCTTTCTTTCTTTCTTTCTTTCTTTCTTTCTTTCTTTCTTTCAGATTTTATTTATTTATTTGACAGAGAGAGAGAGACAGCCAGCGAGAGAGGGAACACAGGCAGGGGGAGTGGGAGAGGAAGAAGCAGGCTCCCAGCTGAGGAGCCTGATGTGGGGCTCGATCCCAGGACTCCGGGATCACGCCCTGAGCCAAAGGCAGATGCTTAATGAGTGAGCCACCCAGGCGCCCGTCTTCCTTCCTTCCTTCCTTCCTTCCTTCCTTCCTTCCTTCCTTCCTTCCTTCCTTCTTGTATAAGCTTGTATTCTTTGGGACTTTATCTGTAGGAATACTTTGAGGCCTGGGTTAAAGGCAGGCTCCTCCCGAGGTTTGCATTTGCTTCTGCTGAGTGTCTAGAGGCACTACCAGTATTAGATCCCTCGAAAGTAAATTCTTGAGATTTTTTTATTTGACCACTTGGTTAGTATAAATTTGGGCTGCAAATGGGTGAGGACAGGCTGTGGCTACAGATTCCCAGGGGGAAACACTGTTTTCTCCCGCCTACTATCACGACTGAACAATGGGCATTTTCCTTTTGTGTACGCTCAGGCACCGTGGAAGTCCATCTCCAGTTCACCTTTTGACTGAGGGGTGCTTCCTTGGGGTTTCTGTTCGTTTCCCAGGGCTGCTGTACCAAAGTACCATGAACTGGATAGCTTAAAACCACCGAAATGTATTCTTTCACAGTTCTAGAGGCTAGAAGTCTGACACCAGTGCAATGTCAGGGCCACGTTGTCACTGAGGAATCCACAGGAGAATATGCCTTTCTCCCAGCGTTAGGTGGTTGTTAGAAGTCCTTGACTTTCCTCTGCCTCAGTTGTCACATGATTTTCTTCCCATCTGCGTGTCTCTTTTCGTCTTCTTATAAGGACACTAGTCATATTGCATTAGGGCCCACCCTGATGATCTCATCTTAACTTGATTTCAGATACAAAGACTCTTTCCAGGTAAGGTCCCATGCACAGGCACTGGGGTTAGAACTTCCTTATATCTTCTTCAGGGCCACAATTCAATCCATAACAGGGTTCAAACTTCATAGAGGGGTGCTCTGGGGCAGTGTTACTCAAAATGTGGTCTGAGGACCCTAGTGTCACCTCATCTGGGAATTTATTACAATTGTACATTTTCAGGTCCCCTCCCCCTGGAACTACTGAATGAGAATATCTGAGGCCAGGGCCCAGGAATCTGTATTCATAAGCTCTTCCGGCTTTCTTATTCAGGCTGAAGTTCCACAAGCGTTGCCCTTGAGTTTGTCCTCTGTAATCTATAATCTAGTTTTTCATAATCTAGATTATAGATTTTATAGTCTTTTATAATCCAAAGCTCGGTGCCTTAGTTCGGCAAGTGCCGTTCCTTTACCTTTCTAGGGCCCTCGTTTGACTTGGTGTTTGGCCTGTAAGACATCCTTACATTGATAAAGTATATCAGTATGTTTTAATACATTCTTTAAATTGACTACTTTTTTTATTTCAAAAACTGGGAAACCCATAGAAAAATTGAAAGAACAACACAATGAATACCTGTGTTACTTTAACCTTGGCATAACCACGCCATCTCTTTCTCCACAGATACACATACTTCCCTCCTGCTTAACCATCTGAAAATAGGCTGCAGACATCATGCCCCTTCATTCCCTAATACTTCAGTGTGTCACTCAAGGACAAGATTATGCTCCTACACTAGTGGTTCTCAAACTCGTTGGTTTCAGGACCCCTTTACACTCAAAAAAACCCTGGGGATCCTGAAAAACTTTTCCATGGCTTACATTTTTCAATATTTACCTTATTAAAAATTTAGGTGGAGATATTTTGAAATATGTATTTATTAATTAAATAACGTATTTTTTTACTAGAAGTAACTGTGTTTTCCAGAACAAAAGCAAATGGTGAGAAGAGGGCACTGTACATTTTTGCAAGTTTCTTTCATGTCAGTTAATTGCAATGTGGAAGCTGAAGCCGTATTAATAAAGGTTGATCTGTCTTACACTTCGAATGGATCTGTTACCCATGCATGATTCGTAACATCATGCATTTGTCATTTGGAAACTATTGGTTTACCAAATTAAATGAGGATCTTCTCAATGATGACACATTTCATTTATATAGTATTCGGAAATCACATGAATTAATAACACCATCAGCTCATTAGAAAAGTCTTTAAGTCTTTAAGTGTTGGGATGCTCATGGTGGTGGATACAGATTTTCCCAAATTCTAATTTTATCTTGAATTTCAAATTTTTTCATTGGCAACAAGCACTGTTTGTTTTTCTTGAAATAATGGGCTCATGTTGTTAATTTTCTAGAAACTGCTTGCCAGAGACCCAGGTCTAAATAACCATAGTTTGTCAGTCATTCAAGCAGCAGTGGTGTTCCATGAACAAAATTAGACAATCAGCACAACCACTCAATGATACATGTGCTTTTCCTCAAGACAGTTGTCATACTTTGGTACGCAACAGTACTTTTCGTGTACCTTTCATTTTATCACAGGATAGTAAAAATACCTGTACTCAGGAGTTAAGATTTAATAAAATTGGTGATTTTTACCCCATTATCAGTGCTATTCTTAAATGAAGCGGGCATTCCCCCCCCCACCGTGTGTCGCGGTGACTGCTGGTAGAGATTGGGGCCGCTGCCTTGATTTGTGCAAAGGTATCATAGCAGTTTTAACCTTCACTGTTTTTGTACCAGGAGTGTAAGTTCAACACAGTAAAAAGGGCAAATGTCTTAGTATTATTATTGAAATTGCCTGGACCTCATGGACCCCTGAAAGGGTCCTGGGAACCCCCTGAAAGTGTTCTGGGGTATTCCTGGAGTCTGTGGATCATATTTTGAGGACTGCTCTTCTGTACAAGCAAAAACCAGTACCACACCTAAGAAAATCAGCTCTAATTTTGCAACATCATCCAACATGTAGGTGGTCTGTACTCAAAGTAACCCCAATTTTTGAAAGTCCTTTATGTATTTTTTTCTTGTTACTCTTTGGATCCAGTTAAAGTTCACACATTGAATTTGGCAATTCTGTCTTTTGACCAATCTAGAACAGTTCTCCCTCCCCCACCCTGGCTCCCACCGACTTCGTGAAGAGTCTAGGCCAGCTGTGATATAGAGTGTTCTGGATTTGTCAGGCTTGACCTCTTGATGAGATTCAGGTCAAACACTGTGCAGGTGATGAGGTGCACCTCCCACTGCCTTCTGTCAGGAGGACAGAATGTCAGACTGTCCCATACTTAGTGATACTAAACTTGACCACTTGGTAAGAAGATTTACAGTTTATTTAAATCCAGAATTTTTAGTTGTTTTCAGTGGGAAGGCATGTCAGAACATCTTGTCTGATACTGTTAGATGGTCTCCTCTTGATGGTTCATTTTTGAAGTTTGAAGGTTCTGTCAGAATTCCTTTGGTTCTAAGGGGAAAAATACAGTTCATTCTGGCTTACATAACTTAAAAGTCTAGAATGGCACTGACTTCAAGTGAGGCTTGATCCAGCGGCACAAGATTAGCAGCGGAGCAGCAAGTTTTCTTGGTCTCTCCCCTGCACCCATGGTTAAGGCTGGCTCCCCTCATGGACCCAAGATGGTTGCCAGCAGCTTCTAGGGCAGTTGAGTTTCTCATTGATGTCCAGCAGAGGAGAGCATCTTCTGTGGGACACAAGGAAGTTTCTCCCCCAGAAACTCGTAGCAAACATCTTGCTCTCCTGATTTTGGTCATACATCTGTCCCTGGCCAATCCCTGTGGCTGGAGGATGGGAGGTGCTGACTTACTCAAACCAGCCAAGACCCACCCTGGACCTACGGTCAGCTTCTCCAAAGCACAGAGGCTGCGTAGGACTGGGGAAAGGACACAGGTAAATATCCATCAAGGTTTAGTTTCCATGATAATGTAAAAGACTCTACTGAGCACCTGCTATGTGACAAGTCTTGTGCCAAGCCATTCTTTATTCATGAGCAAGTGTGCTCAGTCGCCTGGTATTTAGTGAGATGCTACTGTGGGCTGAACGTTGGGCCACCACAAGGGAAAATGGAGTCATTGCCATCACAGCAGTTTTCCTATAAGGCTCTGTGCTATCACTAATAGAGCAGTCATACAAGGTGAGCATTACTATTTCTTTCCCAAATGATAAAACTGAGCCCAGAGAGCCAAGTAGGCTGCCCCAGGTTTCCCAACAAATTAGTGATGGAACTGCATCCAGAGAAACATGACGTGGCCAGCAGCACCACCTGGCCCAGGCCTGGGTGGGACTCGGGGCATAGATTCTGGTCCTGGCTCTACCTGGATGGGTTGGATGATCATGGACTTCTCTTCCTCTTGGTGGAGTTGGGCAGAACCTCCTGGCATGTAGGTTTCCTGGTTGTTCACACCACCCCATCCTCTGCATCTCCTAGAAGTGTCGACTGCTCAGAGCAAGGTAGACCCTCTGACACCCGTTCAGCCTCTCCCCAGAGTCTCGGGAGCCCTGCAGGGTCTTTGATATAGTTATGATGAGGAGCTGTGGGACAAGAGACGAAGGAGGAAAGAGACAGGACCTTCAGAAACTGCCTCCTCCCACTCCTATGGGGGGAGACAGTGGAGATGAGGAGCACTGGATTGGCTGGTGAGTCGTTCGTGTGGCTTCTGCCTTCCTGAACCCAAGAGAATCAATTTAAGGAGCTGCTGGATAGGTCTTAGTCCTTCCTTGGCAGCAGGTTAGCCCAGTTGCTGGGTTTCCTATCCCGGCCGGCACGCCCCGCCCACCCGCTCACCACACCTGTGCCCGCCTAATCCCAGGAGAGGCCAGGATCCAAACTCTGAGGTCAGCCTGGGCTGGTCCAGCCCTGCAGTGTCCTCTCAGGCGTGACAGAGGCTCAGCGCTTCCCCAGAGGCAGCTCGTCCAGCTTAATGAGGCTCTGGGCGGGGAGGTGGTTTCCCTGCAGGGCAGGGACAAATTTCCTGGCTGACATGGATGCCTAGGTAGCTGAGCTGCCGCCGCTGGGCTGGCAGGCTGGCGGCAGGATGAGGTCAGCTGTGGTTGCAGCATGCCTGGCACCAGGCAAGGGGCTGTGGGGCCGGGTGAAGTCACTTGGGGTGGGAGCTCTGATCCCAAGGGGAGAATCTGAAGACAGCTTCCTGGGTAGTTGAGCTATACCAGTCCCCGAAGGTCAGTCCTCCCGTTACATGAGTGTGCGACTTGACGGTTTTCAAACTGCTCTCATGTCCCTTGTTGGACACAGGGTCACAGAGGTGGTGGCTTTCAAGCTGAAAGCAGCCTGCGTGTGTGTGTTTGCCTTGCAGTGTTTTGTTTTGTGTTGTTTTTTGCCCTGCAGTATTTTAGATTTGAGTCCGTTACCAACATTTAACACTGACAGGGGTGGCACTTAAATCTAGATTTCTGCCTTCTGTTGGAAGAAGCAGAAGATCTGGCACCCTAGGATGATTCCAGTGGACAGCATCAGCTGAGCTGAGCAGTGGCTGCCCATGGGGTACGTGCTCCCAGATCTGCTCAGCCTCCGCCTGGCCCAGTTCCTGCAGGCTGCTGGTGGTTACCATTTCTCATCTTACACCTGGTTATTTCCATCCTCAGTATTTCCAGAGCAAGCTGGGGAAGTGGGCATTAGTATCTCCGTTTTGCCAGTGAGGTAACCAAGACCCAAACTGGTTTCGACATGTGATGCAGGAAAATAGCATGGCCCAGTTCAGTCATGCCTCTGCCGCTTAATAGTTCTGTGACCTTGAGGGAGTCACTTGCCCTGCCTGGGTCTCAGTTTCCCCATCCATGAGATGAAGTGTGTGAGGGGGGAGGGGAGCAGGTAGCTACATGCTCCCTGGGGTCCTACCTGCCCTGACACCTGTCACTCAGAGTCGTCATCAGCAGTGCTAGGTGCTGTAGGGACACAGATCTGTGCCTTGTTCCCTTAACCTAGAGGCCAAACTTAGATCCGTTCTCCCGTAATACAGATAAGTGCTTTTATTGACACGCCCGTACTCTATATCAGATGTTGCACTGGCAGTGTGCACGCAGTGTTTCACTTACCCCTGACCGTGGTCCTACGGGGTAGGGAGTATTCGTTCCATTTTAGAGATGAGCCATCTGAGGTTTTGAAAGGTGAAGGAATTTGCCCAGCTCTTAAATGTTAGAGCCTTGGATCTGTCCTGTATCACAACCGTTGCTTTGTCTTTGCCTGAGTGTTGCTGTATCCCCTGTGTGTGTGAAAGGATCATTAATAGTGGAAGGCAGTGCCTGTGGGCTGGAGGGCTGGTCTGGGGAGGCCGCGTGAACGAGGAGTGAATGGTCATCCATATGCACTGTGGGTGTCCTTCTGCAGGGAGGACGCATGTTCCAGGTGGTATGAGACTAGCTGTAGGGGAGAGAATGTGCTAGTTGTGCTTAAAGGGCCAGACTGGCTTGAGTTGAGAATTAGTGTAGTGACATCTTGGGAGTTCAGATGGGAAAGGTAGATTTGAGGTCAAAATACAAAACTTTGCTTTTAGGCAGGGGTGAGCCAGGGAGGGTGTTTGTAAGGGGGAGTGATGTGAGAGCAGTGGATTGCTGTCAAGCTTGAAGCAGCAATTCAACCCTTGCACCAGAGTCTTGGCAGTGGGAATGGAAAGAAGAGGGCTGAATCGGTGAATCAGGAGAACAGAAGTAATTGACAGGACCTTGAACTACACATGTGTAGAATCAGAAGGAGTTTTGGAAGGCAGCTGGTCCTGTCCTGCTCTGGCACAATGACCGCTTCGGTGACATCTCTGACAGCTGTGCAACAAGTCACTTCTAGTGCATGATGGTGGGACATTCTTATGTGGCTGTTAGCTTCTCAAGCCAGCACATAAGGGTGAGGGTTACTCAGTGTCTGCACTGTAAATAGTGTCCCTCCCAAAATTCATGTCCACCTGAGACCTCAGAATAGGACTTTATTTGGCAATAGGGCTTTTGCCAATGTAATCAAGTTCGGATGAGTTCATGCTGGCTTAGGGTTGGCTCTAATCCAATGACTGGTGTCCATATAAGGAGAAGGAAATTTGGACACAGACTGAGACATGCAGGCAGAATACCATGTGACAATGGAAGCATTTTGGAGTGATGCCTCTACAAGCCAAGAGACACCAGGGTTTGCTGGCAATCGCTGGAAACTAGGAGACGACAAGGAAGGATTCTCCCTCCGAGCCTTTGGGGAGAGCATGGCTGTACCAACACCTTGGTTTTAAACTTCTAACTTCTAGAACTGTGAGAGAATAAATTTCTTTTGTTCTAAACCACCAAGTTTGGGGCACTTTGTTACAACAGCCCTAGGAAACTGATACAGTGCCCATTACCTTGAAACACCCATAGTCCCTTGCTGACCTCCCTGCATAAGACAAAACAATGGCTACCCAGCATTGCTTGTCCTTAGAACACTCGTGCAGTCTCCAGGTTCTTGTCTCTTCTTTCTGCTACTCACCATCATCTCAGTAGTCCAACATAGAATTTTGCTCTGATGTTTAGGCCCTCTGTAATGTAGTTCTAAATTACCTTATTTTTCACTGCTCCCTGTGACCATCCCTGCATGTGCCGTGAGCTTCCCGTGCTCTGATTCGAGTCATTGTGACCTCTCTGCTGAATGGCACTCCCCAGCCCCCAGCTGTATCCTATCTATTTTTAAGGCCCACTTTTTCTTCCTAGATCATTTGAAGGTAGATTCTTGGTCCTGTAAGCTCAAAGCTCGTACCACTAATAACCTTTATCCTTAATGAGTGTCTAGTTTTTGTTTTGTAGGAATACTGACAAAAAGGGAATGAGTACTTCTTGACCTGCTGCCAGTAGCGTTTCATTCGGGTGGCAAAGTTAGGCCTGGAGGTCATGCTAGGCTCTGGTAGCCATGTTTGTACTGAATGACCCACCCTCTCTACTTGGCTATGGCTGATTGTATCAAAGTAGACATCTGACTCAGACTGAGCCAATTGTATTTTTCCTCCCCTGGCAAAACAGAAGTGAGATTTCGAGGTGTCCAGTTGCTGTGGACTGAATTATGCTCCCACAAAATTCATATGTTGAAGCTCTAACCCCAGTGTGATGATATTTGGACATGGTGCCTTTGGGAGAGCATTCGGGCTAGATGAGTCCTTGAAGGTGGGCCCCCCCCCCCATGATGGGAGCAGTGCCCTTATAAGAAGAGATACCAGAGAGCTCTCCCTCTGCTACTCGAGGACACAGGGAGAAGGCAGATGTTCATAAGTCCTCACCAGAACCGGGCCATGCCAGTACCGCGATCTTGACTTCCAGCTCTAGAACTGTGGGAGAATAAATTTCCCTTGTTTCAGCCACCCAATCTGTAGTATTTTGTGATGGTAGCCTGAGCTAAGACACCAGTTATTCAAGAGGCAGGAGTGGTAAGAGTAAGAGTGAGGAGGTGTGGAGGCCGTGTTCTGCCATGAAGAGCATGTGGACGGTGGGCCAGCAGAGAAGGAAGAAGACAGAGCTGTTCGAGAACGGAGGTGGCAGAGATGCCGCACGGCTTCCCGGGACTCTTCAGACCCTGGCTCCAGACACTTGCATGGCCCAGCTGCCCTGGGGGTCTTGTACCACCCACCGTCCTCCCCACAAATTCCCTTTATCGCTCATGCCAACTTGAGTCCGTTCCTGTTCGTTACAACCAAAAGAACCTCAGTCTTCCCATTTTACAGGTGAGCTAAACGAGAGCTTCGAGGCCCAGGGCTGCACTAGCGAGTGACAGAGTTCAGGCTGCAGTTGAGGTCTTCAGACCAGTGGTCTGCCTTTCCTGTCCTCCCAGGCTAGCAGTGAACTTGTTAAACAGACCCGGGAGGTTCTGAAACCTTAAGGAGAGATGCCCTTATTCCTCTACTACCAACCTTTTAAAACGAGACTTGTGTTCTGTCATACTGGCAAGTGTGTTTCCAACATCACATGTGTTTGCCCCTTTTGTCTGTAATCCCACAGGGCTGTCACCACTTGCATTTTTGCCTTTGAACTTTGCATCTAGGAGATTGTTAGCAGTGCACACTGGCTGCCGACAAAGGTCTTCCCAGTCCTGCGTGTGTTCTTTGCATTTGCCTTTTATTCTTGTCATCTGAGACACGTGTATCTCACGAGCCAGTGATCTTCTCTGAGCTCTATGACAGGGGATGCCTGACACCTGTGCCCTGTTTGGTTTCTATATTTATTTTATGATATAGTTTTAAAATGAGCTCATCATTAATTGGAAAATATCTGCAAATAGAAAGGAAAAGTTATTTCTGTCTGCACCATTTCAGCGCAACTGCCACAAACTAGTAGTTTTCTACTTACGAACTTAATTTGTAAAACTGTATAGCTGCAATTATAGGTACGAACAATTTTGTATTCCACTTTTCCCCCCAACATGATAATGTAAACAGTTTTGTGCTATTTCACACATTTCGTAAGTGTCATTCTTAATGGCCGTATCCGTTCTAGGAAGTTGAGCACAATTCATTTAAGGGTTTAGAAAAGCCTCTTTGGCACGAACGGGCAATACATGTGGATGCCTCTCTGGGAGACATTTTGTTTGTTTCTGATTTTGTGTGTATGTGACTATAGGTAATGGTACAGTCTTCGCTTTTGCTTTTCAGATGTTTTCCTTTTGCTAGATTTCATGAAGTGGAATCATGGATGCACAGGGGTGACTCTTTGAAAGGCAATCTTGGGAGTGTCTCGGTGTGTCTTGGGAGTGTCCTTTGTTGCAAGTGACAGAAATCCACTTCAGATCAGCTTCAGCAAGAGAGGATGCTGGGGCAGCTCCTGGAATATGGGGGTACAGAGTCCGTTGGGGCCTCACAAAGGACTGAAACCAGGGGCTGTACAATAGTGAGAACGCGGACAGCCCCTCTCTTTTAATTCATGGAACCAGTATCTGTTCAACTCCTAACTGTGTGCCAGCTTTAGGTTACAATAATGAACTAAAAAACAAAACAAAGGCTCAGCTCCTGCCCTCATTGATGCTCTGTGTCTCTGTCTGTCTCTCTCTCTTCGCATGAAAGGTTGTCTCTGTTTCTCTGTGTTCCGTTGCTCTCTCTGTCCCAGCAGACATCCTTTTTTGCCTTGGTGAGCGTTTGGCCAGGTGTGGCCACCTGGCAGCTGCTCGTCAGCAGTCTTCATCTGAAGTAACCTGCAGACCTGGTTCTGAATTCCTGGGGGGCAAGCATCAGAGAGGCCCAGCTTGGGCCCAGTGCTGGGTGCCTCAGCTCCGGCTTGGAGGCAGGGTCCTTGGTACATGCCCTGGGGGGGGGGGGGCTGAGTAGTCCTTATAAGAGAGGGGAAGGGGCAGCACGGCTGTGCCAAACAGTATCTGTTTGGAGGACTGTGGAACAGTCCTCTTTATTAGTGTGACCTGTGGGGGAAAAACGGTTTTTGTTTTCTTGCATAATGAACTTCTGAACAGCGCTCCGGCAATGATGTGGCTGCTTCCGGAGGGAGGATGAGGCCCCTTGCGGATTTGTTTGCACTAATCCTCAGAAACCTTTGTTGGTACAGAGGGCATCGATGCGTTGCTTTTTTTCACGGGGCGGGTAGGTAGCCAGAGCGTCTGACTCAGTGGGTCTGAAGTAGGGCCTGAGAGCCTTCATTTCTTTTTTTTTTTTTTTTTTAAAGATTTTATTTATTTATTCAACAGAGATAGAGACAGCCAGCGAGAGAGGGAACACAAGCAGGGGGAGTGGGAGAGAAAGAAGCAGGCTCATAGCAGAGGAGCCTGATGTGGGGCTCGATCCCATAACGCCGGGATCACGCCCTGAGCCGAAGGCAGACGCTTAACCGCTGTGCCACCCAGGCGCCCGGAGAGCCTTCATTTCTAACAATTTCCCAGGTGATGCTGTTGCTGCTGGCCCAGGGACCGTGCTTTGAAGACTGCTGCCCTATTTCCACCCATGACGATACCACCATCGGTCGCTCATTCAGATTTTTCTCTCTTTCTCTCCCTTGGCACCCACATCGAGTAGGCTCCAAGCGCAGCATTGTCCTCTGAAGTGACTGTCCAGCTCAGTCCTTTCTTATTCCTCTGACCACACTGGCTTTCCTCATCGTGTCTGGGGGACTTCGAGAACCTTCTAGCCATCTCTCATTCCCTCTGCTCTGACCAAAAGCAGCCCACCTTGTACGTCACAGCCAGACTCCTCTGCCTAGGGCACAGTGCTCCTCAGGCCACTCTCCTGCTTGTAACCTCCAGCTATTACGAATAAAGCTGCTGTGAATGGTCAAGTGAAGTCTTTGTGTGGACAAATGTTTTCATTTCTCTTGGGCAAATGCTTAGGAATGGAACTGCTGTGGGGCCGGGTAGGTAGCCGTAGTGGCTCTCCCCACCCTGAGAGTCCGTGATTGAAATAATAGCGTTCGGGCATCCAAGCCTGAAGGATGGGTTCTTGGCTCAGAGAGGAGAGAAGGGCATCACAGCGGCTTCTGTGTTCCTTCCTCTTAGTCAGAGTAGATATCTTTCATCTAGTTAGTCCTGTCTGTGGTGAGTTTGGATGCATTCATCTTTCTTTGTCATGCAATCTGGGGCTTGGTTGCTAATGGTTTTGCAGGAATCAGCCCTTTGTTGTATTGGAATCTATTGGTATATTTGTGCCACAGGGCATATGTGTGAATGGATCTTTACCCACCTTCCTTAGAAGGGGAACTCATACTCACTGGTTTCCTTAAGTCTTTTTTTTTTTAAAGGCTTAAAAAAATTTTTTAAATTTATTTGGCAGAGACAGAGGGAAAGAGCACAAACAGGGGGAGCAGCAGGCAGAGGGAGAAGCATCCTCCCCTGCATCTTATAAACTGCTTCTCTAACCTCCTGTCTGCCCCTGAGCCATTCATTCATTCATTCACTCACTCATTCATTCATATTTAGTGCATGTGTACCGTGTGCCAAGCACTGTGCTGGTTGGTGGACTTCTTCGTACTTCACGTCATCAGTCACTCAGGCTTGTCACTGCCCTCTTAAATTTTCCCTCCCCTCACCCCCCAGCCTTTGGATGGCCGCTGGCAGAATGTGCTCTGGGAGAGATAGCTCCCCCCAGCTACACTGAAACATGTATAGCCCCCAACCCATGATGCTGTCTCCTGTTTCTGGGCTTTGCTCATGCCGTTCTCCCTTTCTGGAATGCCTCCCCACCCCCATCTTCCTCCCCAATCTACCAACCCCCTGCTCATTTTTCAGGATCGGCTGGAGCATCCCCCACCTAGGGACGTTGCTGATTTAGAAGCTTCGCCTTGGCTCACAGAGCATAATTGTGGGTGTGATGGTCTGCTTGCGTGTCGTCTAGCTGGACTTGAACTTGGTGATGTTTAGGACTGTCCCCGTCATCTCTATATCATGACACTGATGGTTAAGGGATCAGATGGTACCGTGGGCAGTAGGATGGTGGAGAAAAGGAAAGGATAAAGAAGAACATAAAAACCACTCAAAATTCCACTACCCAGAGATACATTCTGGAGGGATCCTTAAGACTGTTTGAGCACGAAAATTTTATGTGAGGGGCACCTGGGTTTCTCAGTTGGTTAATCACCCAGTTCTTGATTTCAGCTCAGGTCATGATCTCAGGGTCATAAGACTAAGCCCCGTGTTGTGGTCCACACTCAACAACAGAGAGTCTGCTTGGGATTCTCTCTCTCTCTGCCCCTCCCCGCACCATGGTCGCTCGCTTGCTCTCTCTCTCTCTCTTTCAAATAAATAAACCTTAAAAAAAAAGATTTTATGTGAGGTTACTGTGTATCTTGCTTTTCCACAGACATTAATATATTAATATTTTCTTGTGTCCAGAAGATTTCTAAAGAGGATTTTAGTGACCTCTTAAAACCTTATAATCAATTCCTTTTTTTTTTTTATTGTTGGGCTTTTATATTATTTTCATTTTTTTGACATAATAGAAAATCCATGTAATGTACTTGTGCCTTAATCTTTGTTTGCCTCTGATGATTTCTTTTGGATGGATTCCCAGGAGTACAATTACTAGGTCAGAGGGTAGCAACAGCTGTTAAGATTTGAGAATAATGGCAACTTGCCTCCCGGAAAGATTGTAGCAATCTCTGCTCCCATCCGCAGTTTTTGATGGCTAGGCTTTAAATTCTTAAAGAAGATGGAGGCAAAAAACAGGGCTCTGATGGCCTTGTAATTGTCTCTGGCTTCAATTTGGAGGAAGTAGCAGCTTTTCCTGCGTCAGGAGCCAAACTGGTGGAGAAAGGCCTATTGCTGTGCAGAACCTTGGCTAGGAGCGTGGTCTTTCGTGACAAGGGCCAACGCTGTCAGCACAGCCGCTCCTTTCCAGGCAGGACGCTGGGACTCAGGAGCCCCCTGGAGGGAGGGACTGCACAGGTTTCCGAAGCACGGAGGGAAAGAAGCTGCTGGCTGACCTCTGGGCGCCAGGCTCTGGGCAGCACTCCGGTAGCCACACATCCATTAAGGAGCAACTCAGGCTCCAGGAAGCGTGTCTGGTTCTATAAAGCCTATCAGGAGTTAAAAGGAGAATGGAGTGTGGATGAAGCATTTCTTGCTGTCACAGTGTAGGGAGGTCACTGCTGTGCGTTCATCTGCGTGGGGCCCCCCTGGCCGGGGAAGCCCAGCAGCAAATGCGGGTTCTAAGAGGTCAGTCACTTGCCTGACAGGGGCCTGGGCCTGCCTGGAAGCTGCACTTGCAGCCTCCTGACGTGTACATCTGTCCAGGTATTACACGTGCTCTGTTGGTATTGTTTACTCCTGCCGACATACTCCCGGCATTGGTGCCACTTAGAGGGCACTTGGGAAATGAAGTCAAATGAACCCTCATCCAGTTTGTATTTTCCAGCTCATTGTATATAATGAGGACAATCTCTCGTAAATTGTATTTTAAAATTATACGTTGTAAAACTGAGTGACATTGTATTGTCACTTAGTCCATTGGAAACACGAGTGAAGATATGTAGTGTGAACGGAATGGGAGACAGTAAACTAGGACTTGGTGAGTGTGAAACTCTCTCGTGTCGATACTCTTGTCCCTTTAAAAGTCTCTTGTTCATTTAATCCTCAGAGTGGAAACTACTGTTATTTCTTATTTCTGTAGATGAGGAAACGGAAGGCAGAGACGTTAAGTAACTCGATCAAAGTCGTACATTCAGTAGGTGGTAGAAATGCGATGAGAATCTGGCTGTCTGCTCCAGAGCCCCTGCCCTTCTCAGTATTCGGGGGGTGGTTTTACGTCTGACTTCGGCGGGAGCTGGAAGAAAGGGCGGGTCAAGCCAGCTGCTGTTATCCACCCCTAGGGAAGTAGGGCTGCACCCCCTGGGAAAGCTGCGTGGCTTCTGCTGGGGCCGGGCTGTGCTCTGAGAGGGGCTTAGAGCCTGCTGCAAGGGAAGACAGATGGAGACGTGGAACGACTCTCAGCTTCTCTGGCTTTAGATTCTCCCTGTGGGTGCTAGTGTTTCGTTGGGGTAATGTGAATTTTCACGCAAGCGTACGCTTTTGGTGGCCACCTTATTCAGTCCTGGGTACTGTTGGGCTGGATTTCTGGCTCCCTCAACTCAGGGAGGAGATCCTCACCTGTGGGTCCCATCGTAAATCGGGTTTGTTGGTGGTACTGAGGTGTGAAGGGCTTTGTGCACACCGATGCATAATCTACCATCAGAGAGGCCTCGGTCAGTCCCAACGGATGTGCGTTCAGGGTGGAGAAGTCAAGGCCAAGGGGGCCTGAGCTTTCAGGCATCAGTTGTCAGAGGTCTGATGGCCCGTGTCTTAGTCAAGGCCTCTTTCCATTTTGGTTTTTGTCGCATGAACTAGGATAGACAAAACCAACAGGACTGAGGGGGAATTCTTCATTATGAAGAGTCAGAGAGCTACAGCTAGACTGTGTGGTGTACTAGGACCGAGCTGGGAAGCTGTTGGGAAGCCTGGCGTTCTTACTTCCTCTCCCTGCCCCCAGACCCCAGTCTCACCACTTTGCCTCTCTCTTTTTTTTTTAAAGATTTTATTTATTTATTTGACACAGAGACAGCCAGTGAGAGAGACAGCCAGTGAGAGAGAGACAAGCAGGGGGAGTGGGAGAGGAAGAAGCAGGCTCCCAACAGAGGAGCCCGATGTGGGGCTTGACCCCAGAGTGCTGGGATCACGCCCTGGGCCGAAGGCAGACGCTTAACGACTGCGCCACCCAGGCGCCCCACTGTGCCACCCAGGCGCCCCAACCACTCTGCCTCTCTAGCCACATCTGTGTTGTTTTCTGTGTGTGTGTGTGTGTGTGTGTGTATGTGTGTTGCTGTCTCTGATGCTCTCTCTCCAGACTTTTACTTTTTATGCGCACCCACCGTGGGCGTCAGTCCCCCTCCAAGTATCCAGCAACTACTAACTCAAGTTTCCCAGCCCTAATACCAGCCCCTGGGAGATAGGACCTGACTGCTCAGGATCGGGGGAGGCAGATAGTGTGAACCTGAGTGCTGGGGCCCACGCCAGCAGTTGGGAGGGGGAGTTCTTAAGAGGGGAGGAAGGAGGGCCGGATGACACCCTGTTGATGGGAAATAGACTGAGTAGACCAGTTTGGCTAAAGAGGTAGAATTTGGATTGGATCAAGGATTGGAAGCTCCCGGGTGAAAGATCTGAGGGCAGTGGATGAAAGAGCTCTCTAGAGTGGTCCGAAGTGAACCAGGCTGCTTTGGGTGATAGCGAGTTCCTACATTTGCAGCAGTTCAAACAGAGTGGGGAGTAGCATCCTGAAGGGGATCCAGGCACATGCTAGGGGTGGGCCAGATGGCCCTCAGGCTCCCCTGTGATCATGACAGTCTGGCTCTGAGCTGTCATCTCTGCTGCAGGTACTTCCCTTCTACTCTCTGTATACAGAAAAAGATGGGGGGACATACACAAGTATTTTATCTGTGTACCAGTGTTGGAGGGACATACCAGGAGAGCAGTATTTTGACTAGTGTTATTGCTAGTATAGGATTGTGAGTGATTTTGGTTTTGATTTCATTCTTTCCTATAATTAATTTTTTTCTACAGTAGACATAAACAACATTAACAGATTATGTTTACGGTAACAGTAAGCAAGTTAAACCCAGTGATTGAATTTCCCTAGACCAGTATTGTCTATTCTGGGGGGTATTGTTATTTATATAAGATGAACAAAATGTGCTCCTCGCCCTTAAGAAACTTATGGCCTAGTGGGGAGGGGCTGATATAACCACATATAAATCAAGCTGACAGGAGACCATGTTAAATGCTAGTAGGATATAACAACAGGTGTGGAAGGCACACGTATATATCATAACCCTCCTTCTAAGAAGTTCAGAGAAGGGTTTCTTGAGAAGAGTAGCACTGGATCTGGGTGTAGAACAGTGGTTCTCAACCAGAGGCTATTTTGCCCCCAGGGGACACTTGGCAGTATCTGGAGACACTTTTGATTGGCACACCTGGGATGGAGGTGTGCCAATGGTACTGGCATCCAGAGCTACTGGCCTTTCAGTGCCTGGGGATACTGCTGCACATCCCACAGTGCTCGGGACAACCCCCCTCCAACAAGGAATTGTCTGGCCCCAGAGGTCAGTGGTGCTAAGGCTTCGAATCCAGCGCATGAGAAACGTGTAGGATTTTGGCAGACAGAGACGGGGGAAGAGCACGATGGCAGAACACAGCGGCAGAAGCGCAGGGGGGGTGCGCGGGGATTAGTGGAGGGCACATGGAGTTGAGGGGTGGGCCATGGCTAGATGGTGGGGGCCCTCAAGTCCCAGGGGAGCAGTTTGGATGTTTTTCTGAGGGCAGCGGGGAGCCATGGAAGGTTTTTGAGTGGTGGAATTGCTCCGTCAAGAATGGTGTCAGTTGTCACCCCCACTTCGCTTCCTTGCTTGCTCATGTGCACATCCACAGAAACCTCCATCTTCCTGTTTTCCACCCCGGTCCATCCATTCTTTGCTTTCCTCCCATCTGAAGGAAAGCTCTGTCAGCACTCTGCCTTGCTGACCGTTGATTCCCATCTGCTGATGACAAAGGGATACAGAAAAAAGAAAAGGAAAAAAAAAAAGATCCCCCCCCCTTTGACCACATTACTTCTTGCTGCAATTTCCAGGAATATCCCATAGTGAGAGGGGACTGTCCAAGTTTGTCCTGATGGCCTTGTAGCAGCTTTGGTTTTTGGCTTATCACCACGATTTGGGTGTGTGCTGACATCCTCACACTATCTCAGGATGCAGAGTTAGTTGGGGGGGGGGGGCAGTTCATACTCAATGGTGTCCGTACTGTGCAAGCAGCCAAGCAGAGACCCGGGCTTGGACCTGGGTCAGACTGCAGTCATGGGACGAAAGAATGTCTGAGCCGGGGGTGGGGGGGTGCCCCAGAACTCCACAGCATGCTCTCCCCATCTGTTCACTGCTGGCGAGCCAGCAATAGAACAGTGCTGGACACCTTCTGTACTAGGTCAGGACGCTGTGTGCCAGGGCAGTAGGTCAGGGTTTTCTGAATGAAGGGCTGAGGAGCCCCAGGTCCGGGAGACACGGTTGGGGAGTTGTGATGGCCCAAGATCACCCTGCCAGTTGGGATCAAAGCTGAACGTAGAACCAGGGTTCCTGACCCCCAGTTGGGAGCCCTTCTCCTATGCCACTTCCTCCCTCCAGTGCACAGGGACCCAGAGGTGTCATCCTGAGGCCTAGTGGATATGGATCTTCCTGAGGCCAGGGCCCTTTACCCGGCAATGTATGCTCCAAACCCCTCCTGTTCCTTGAGTTCCACACCTCCCCAAACCAACCAACTAACCAACCAACCAACCAACCAACCAACCCACCCTAAGAAACAACTTGCCTTCTCTACCTGCTGCTGTGGCAAAGGAGCTAGAGAGCTACTCTATGCTCCAGTGTCAGAGCCTGCCAGTTACTTAGTTATACCCCTGAGGGGTATCTCCAGGACTGCCTCAGCCCAGGCGTTTGACAGACCAGCTGGGGTGGGGGTGGGAGGTAATAGCCTAGAAGTGCTGAGGTTCTGGCCATCTCTACCATTTATAGTAAAGCCTTCTTTACTATAGGGAGACTTGGGTCTCCCTCGGGAAAGGGAGTGGGTTGGACTTACGAGTTGTTTTCTCTCTTTATTTTGGGAGGGACCAAGACTGGTGTCCTCTGAGATCTCCCAGAACCTTTT
Organism: Ursus americanus; assembly: GCF_024610735.1. NCBI lineage: Eukaryota > Metazoa > Chordata > Mammalia > Carnivora > Ursidae > Ursus > Ursus americanus. Next base: position 48,412,936 of record NC_142133.1, on the reverse strand, counting down.
GGGAAGAGGCATTTCCCTAATGTCACACACCCAGAACCAAGCAATGAATTGGGGAGTAGGATACTTTGATGGTTCTACTGAGATGGTGGGACCCCTCCCCACAACCTCCAAAAGATACCTGCGTTGAAATATCAGTGTTCTTTTCACCCACACAAACCCCCAGGGAGAATCTGCCTTTTGGGCAGTGGCTATCCTTGGTCTTCCAGCTAAAGGGCATTCTTGGGTCTGATAGGCCTAAAGGCTTAACCCAGCACCACCCCAGGGCTAGTTAAATAACTCCCAGTGCAGAGGGCCCTGAGCCCCTGAGGTTCTTCCTGCTTTGTGGGCAGCTTAGGGTGCAGGCAAATTTACAGCCAGGCCACATCCCACATTCACAGGTGCTGACCAGCTCTGTGGCCAGGGAAAGCCACTGTTATGACTGTGGAAGATCAAGTGAGTGGTTTGTGGCACAGTGCACAGCTTGGAGTGGGTCCCGGGGCTGCATGTCCGACAGGCTTGTGGCACATACTCGCATGGGACATCCCGAGGGAGAAGTGGCTGTCCCTGACACAGTCCCTCGCCCTTGTTCGCTTGCAGCAGAAACCAAGTTACGTTACCGTTGGCATCAGCCTCGGTATGTGGGCCTCTGCATCGAACGATCTCATTTTAAATGAACAGTCCTCATGATAACTTAAAAAGATTTCCTCAGCAAGGCCCACAAATAATGTAATACAAGTAATGTGTAATCTAAATATTTAATTGACTTTGTGCCATCAAAAAGTTTCAGCACCCAACCTTTGAAATCTCACATTCATGTTCCAGCCTTGCCACAGACTCGCTTTGTGACCTTAGCCCAATTATTATTTAACTTCTCTGATCCTTATTTCCAGTCTGTGGAGATGGTAATCATGCCTGCTTCACAGAGTTTTTGTGCAGTGCCTAAACCCATGCCCGGCACGCTGCAAGCATTCAGTACATCACTGGTTATTATGTTAACTTGTTTCTTCTAACTGTGAAGCTTTCCTTCTCGGTGTTGGTTCCCTGGATAACAGGATTTCCCTCACTAGCCACTCCTGTTTGCCCGCCCTATGATTGGGGGCCCACAAATGGAAAGAACACATATTGTTTTCATTCTGAAGCAAACAAAATTTCTTCTGTCTCCAGCCTCAAAGCCAATTCTTTCAATCTGGGGATCTTTCTCTCCCTCTCAGTGACCTGGTTTTATGTGTTCTTTTCAAATCTGCAGAAACAAATGACACAGTCCTTCAAGAGTAGTTCCTGGGGCGCCTGGCTGGCTCAGTCAGTGGATCACGTGACTCTTGCTCTCAGCATCGTGGGTTCGGGCCCCATGTGGGGCGTGGATCTTACTGAAAAAAACCCAAAAAACCAGTAGTACTCATTATGTGGTTAGGAGGCATAGCTTTATTTTCTAAACAAAGTAAACTGTTTCTTATATTCCAACTTCTTAACTATTAAGTGGCATTCCATCATACCTGGTAGAGAGTGCCAAAGATTACCTTTACAACCGTCGAAAACGGTTATTACCCAGACCAGGGCCTCACCTTCTTCCTTCAGGGCTGGATTGCACTTGGTGGTGGCCAGAGCCCCCGAGCCCCAGAGCCGAGGGGTCCACACTCACTGGCGATCTCGCAGGGAAGCGGTGGACTTGCTTACATCATGGGCAGGGCAGGGGTTCCCTGGGCGGGGTGCAGGCTGGCCAGCTCTGGAGGCGCTTCGGAGAACATGCCGCTGGGACCTTTCTTTAGCAGCAGTCTGCTGTGTTTGTTCCCTACCTGTCCCTCATAGCTGCCATAACTCCCTCATAATCAAGACATGTGCTGGAGAGTCTCAGCTCAGAACTTTAACATCTCTCCCTGAGGGAAACCTGGCTGTTTTCTAGCTTGCTTTCTTTTCTCCGGCTGTTGTGGTCAAATCAGGGAGGTGTTCCGGGCATGAGCCAAACATCCCTGTTTCAGACCATCTTTGTTCTTCGGTGAGCGTAGGAGTCAGGTGTAGACAAGTCCTCGAACTCCTCCCTCCCCTTCAGGCGGGATGACAGCAGTGACTGTATTAGCTGCCCCAGACCTTTCTGCAGACAAGCCCAGTGGCCTGGAATCAGAATTTCTTATGAACCACACGGTTATTTATAACCCAGCCTCCTCAGATCCTTTCTGGAACACATCAAGGTATAAAAAAATAAATACTTAAAATATCAACAGCAGGAACATATTTAGTGGTGTAACTTCTGGGTAGCACAAAACATACAGCATTTTCTTTCTTTCTCTACAGTCAGACCATTTAAAAAATATATTTGCATTGCTTGTTAATTTTCACTCATTTAAGTCATGATATGCTCTAATGAATTGAGATGACAGTGCCTCTAAAATTGGTAAATTTTCTTTTGTTTGACAATTTCAGTAAATTAAATAAATAACAAAGTTTACCATCTTAACCACTTTTAAGTGTAAGTTCAGTGGCGTGATTGTGCAACTAATCCCCAGAACTTTTTCATCGTGCAAAATTAAAAATGGAAGCTCTGTACCTGTTACACAACAAGTCCCTATTCTCCTCCCCCCACCAGCCCCTGGCAACGACCATTTTACTTTCTGATTCAATGAGTTCGACCTATCTAGAGTAGTATCTACGTAAGTGGTAGATTTACCAGAGGGAGTCTACTAACATCAATGAAATCATACAATATTTGTCTTTTTTGTGTCTGGCTTATTTCGCTTGGCATGATGTCCTCAAAGTTCATCCATGTTGTAGCATGTTTCAGGATTTCCTTTATTTTTAAGGCTGAAAAATATTTCATCATGTTTATATTTACATTTATTTATCTCACACATCTCATCACACAGAAAATCATTTTGTTTTGTTTGTCTCTCTTGGCTACTGTGAATAATGCTGCTATGAACATGGGGGGTGCAAATATCTCTTAGAGACAGAACCATTTTTAAATCTTAGCTACATTCTGCTCTGTTAACTTGGCTTATTTTAACCATCAAAAACTCAGTAACTTGACATATAGGACCCACCTCTTTTGGCAGCCTGTGTTCACTTGGTATCGTGGGGCTGTACGCCTGAGGAATGCAGCCCTGGTATAGCTGACCGAGAGAGTTGGAAGGATCTGGTTCACCTGAGCAGGTGTGTCTGCCACAGGCCCACATCCCCGCTGCCAGGCAAGCTGGAAAAGTGAGCATTAACCATTTTCAGCTTCAGCTATGTTAAGGTGAAAACCTCACTACACAAGGCAGTTTGGGTCATTATTATACAGGGAAGCCAGAAGAATGATAAAATGCTTGCTACACCAGCTTTACCAGCATCTAGAATTTTCACATCACATGAGGTCACAGCTTTCCTACTTGCCTAGAATGGCTCGGTGTGGCTGAGGAGATCACACCATGACACATGGGTTTAGGGTGGATGTATAGTGGAGGACCACCAGATTCCTGGTGCTCGTGTCATCTCTGGAAACCCTGGAAAGCCTGTGCACTTTGGTCCGTGCTTGTTCCTCTCTATGGGTTGTCTCCTCTACCTCTGTCAGCTAGGACCAGCTCTTCCTTTTCTGCAGGGTTCCACGTGAGTCCAATGCCTTAGGAGCCTGCCATTCTTCCTCTCTTGATCGTTTCTTGCACTTGTTTCAGGGGTGGATCTAGTTTTCATGGGTCCTGAAGCTTTTACAGTGGAGAGCAGGAGCTTTTTCAGAAAAAGTCAAAAAAAAAATTTGATGAACATGGGGACGCCTGGGTGGCTCGAGTCGGTTAAGCGCCTGCCTTCGGCTCAGGTCATGATGTGTTACCTGCCCTGTGCGCAGCACTGGAGATGCTTAGATGGAGAAGGCCCAGTCCTTGCTGTCAGAGAGTTCTTAGTCTAGTGGAGGAGGCACTTGGACCCATCACCATAGGCTTTTTTGATACTTAGTATACACACGGCTTTGCCCTACTACCTGTCTTGTTCAGGTATACCCGGCACCCCAATCACTTTGTGATCATCCTGAGGATAAAAGTCTCTGACCTTCTTGAGGGTGTTGGATGGGAAAGAACAAGGGATTTGAAGCCAGGCAGACTTTGAATCCAGCTCACCCACTTAGCAGCTCTCTGACCTTGTGTTGGTCTCAGAATTTGGCACAGAATGTACTGAATAAACCTCTGATTGAATGAATGAATGAAACCTCCGTAAATCTCAGGTCCTGCCTGTGTAAAAAGGGAATAATAGTCGCAACTTCACCTGACTTTTGTGGGATCAGTGCCTAATACAGTGCCTGGTGGGCATCACTAAAGATTTATTCCCTTGTCCTTCCCTAGAGCCCTATGATATCCTTCCCCAGACAGGCACATGCACATTGTGCAGACCTCCAAGTGGGCTAGGCAGGACGATTCCAGCACCTGCTGGGGAGCCAGAAAGGGCACAAACTGAGCAGACTAGTCCTCAGGAAACCCCACAGGTGCCCCACAGGTACCAAACCTAAAAGTCCAGCTCAAAGAGTCCCTCCCACTAATTCCTGGACCCTGTCAGTCCTTTCCTCTCACCAGATTTATTCCTTGTAGGGGGCTTCAGAGGAATTTCACAGGAAGAGAAAACTATAACCCTTTACCGAGGGACCCCCTGGCTTGAGTGGCAGGTCTCTGGCTCTCAGACCCAGGGTGGGGGGAGGGGCATGAGTTGGGAGATGAGTGGCCACAGGGTGCTCATTGTGAAGACATCTGTTGTCTCCTTCAAAACATACTCAGCAACACTCAACACAATGATTGTTATCAATCAGTTATTTGTATAATTACCTGTGTGCTGGCTGCCTTCCCAAAGGACCCAGGGCACGTACTTAGGTGCTTAACAAATATTTAATATTGAACGAAATATATCTTGTGGTTAAGATTTGGCATTTGAAGTTATGATTTCTATAGAAAGGAAGAGAATTAATATTTGTCATTCGTCTGTGATGTTTCTGGCATGTTAAATCTTTACTCGCAGTCTCATTTAGTCTGCATAGTGGCTGTTGGAAGTAGGTACTTTGATCTGTATTCGCAGGGAATCTGGCTCGGAGTCATTAAGAAATGTGCCCGCAGTCCCAAGGTGGTCAGTGATGGAGCTGGATTCAATCTTAGGTCTGATACCAAAGCTCAGCCTCTAAATTTCTTAAGAATGAAATCTCTACAATTTAGACTTTAAAAAAAATATTCAGACTGATACTTGCAGTGGGTTGGATTGCAGAGTTTAAAGCTTAACAGCATGAATTGAAGATTTGCAGAGCGTTTGTTCCGTTTTGTGCTTTTCTAAATTGGGTTTGAGAGTAATTCTGTAATCCCATTTAAATTGGGATTTTTGGGGCGCCTGGGTGGCACAGCGGTTGGGCGTCTGCCTTCGGCTCAGGGTGTGATCCCGGCGTTGTGGGATCGAGCCCCACATCGGGCTCTTCTGCTGTGAGCCTGCTTCTTCCTCTCCTACTCCCCCTGCTTGTGTTCCCTCTCTCACTGGCTGTCTCTCTCTGTCAAATAAATAAATAAAATCTTTAAAAAAAAAATAAAAAAAAATAAATTGGGATTTTTATCACACCAGTTACAAACAACTCTATATAAGCAGTAACCCCCCACCCCCCTTTGTGCTGAGGGAGGCAGTGTGGGCAGGAAAATGGTCGTGGACTTGGAGGCAGGAGGCCTGGGTTTGAATCTTGTTGGATGGGGGTGCTTTCTGCAGACCCTGAAGAAGTTTATACTTAAGTTTGTCATTATTTCGTTGTATTCATGTTCACTGGGAAAGTAACCCCGGTGATCCCAGAGGGTTGTGCTGTGCGTCAAACAAGCGAATAAGCAAATGAGATGCTTGTGAGGGGCTTAACCCCAGGAGGAGTTTTGTGTGTGTCATTTGTTCCAAATCTGGACAGGAGTAGGGGTGCAGAGCACCATGGGAAAACAAGACTGCAGAGAGAGGTCAGCAGAATCACATGCCAAAACGAGAACAATGCGGCTTGTTTCTGCCCTGCCCGCATCAGCTTGAGTTGAGAAAGAGAGCCTCATTTGTGTGAACAGTGTATGCACTTGGAACCCTAGAGTTATATTGTCACCCGTGTCAATAAATATATAATACAGGGCCAGAGTCGAATTCTCTTAGGCAAGAAAGCAGGCAACGTTGTCTCTCCCTCTCTCTCTAGCTCTCTCTCTCTCTCTGGTCCTCATCCATCCATCCATCCATTCCATTCCATTCCATTCCATTCCATTCCATTCCATTCCATTCCATTCCATTCATTTAGGGATCACTGCAGGCTCTGAGCCATGCTCTGCGGTCAAGTTAATAAAGCAGCGAATCATGAACAGTGGAGTCAGATACCTGGGTTTGAGTCTGGCCTCCTCCCCTGACTAATGTTAAACTCAGTTATCCAATTTCACTAAACTCCAGTTTCCTCATCTGCAATACAAGAAAAACAGTAGCACTTGTCTTATAAATTTGTACAAAGATTAAAAGTGATAATGGTTATAATGAAGTTTGCACAGATCTTGGCACATACTGAACGTTCAATAAGTAAATGGCAGCTTATGCATCTTAATTATATAACTGCCAAGAAGCCAAAATGCATAATGGGCCAGTTCTGCTGTTTTCATATTTTCTCCTCTGTCCTCTTAGACAGTCACAGTGGGGAAGCAGAAGCAGAGGCCCAAGGGTTGGGACCCGTGGCAACCAAAGCCCAGGTGGTTTGCTGTGCCATGGGAATCTTGAACTGTGCGCCCAGCCTGAGCAGCTGTGCCCAGGTAAGCTTCTGGATAAGCACTGTGAGTGAGGATGTTCCCTGCAGCAGCATGGTAAAGATCAGGCTTGCTCAGTTGTATTTAGAACCCAGGCCCATGGTACATCTTTCAGGGCTAGAGTATTAACAGGCCCTGGAGGTGCATTATGGTTTTTGCGAGTCCTTGTTTCATTACATATGGACCCTCAGCTATCAAGAAGTCGTCTCAGACGTTGCAGGCTGATGCCCATGTTGGCTTTATCCATTTTTGGAGACACACGCATACACTCACATTTATGAGTGTGAGTTCCTCTAAATGCTTTTTTTTTTTTTAAGGCCACGTTTATTGAGATATAATTAGTAAAAGTCATTCTTTAGTGTGATTTTTCTTTTAATTGTGAATTTAAATTCTACATTTTAATAAATGCATACAGTCTATAATCACCAACACAATCAAGATGCAGGACAGGTCCATCGCTTCCCCAAATTCTTTCACTCTCCTTTGAAGTCAACCCCTCCCACTCTTAGCTCCAACTACCCGGTTCTGTTTTTGTTTGGTTGGTTGGTTGGTTTTTTTTTTTTTTTTTTTTTTTTTTTTTGGTCTCTATACATTTTCCTTCTTCACAATAGCATGTAAATGGAATCATGCAGCATGTTGACTCCTGAGTTTGGCTTCCTTCACTTAGTGTAATGCACTTGAGACTCCAACTGCTTTTGATTGCAGCAAGATTAGTGGTTCTGAGCTCAACATGGAAAATCAATAACATTCCTGTACGCCATTAGTAGCTAACAGAAAATTTAATTCAAAAATTCACAATACCACCCAAAGCCCTGAAGTACTTAGGAATAAACAAAACAAAACACATCAAAGATCTTTATGGAAAAATTTACAACATATCATGAAAAGACATTAAAGATGACATTAAAGACATTAAAGATGAGCAGTTGGAAAAGATGACATTCATAAAGAGAAAACATGGTAACATAGAGATGGTGCTTCTTCCTGAGTAAATCTATAAGTTCAGTGCAATTCCAACCAAAATCTGAGTAAAGGGTTTCATGGAACTCAACAAGCTGTCATGAAATTCATATAGAAAACTGAGAATAGGCCAGACAATTTTAAGAATATCAGAATTTATTACAAAGCTCTGAGACTTAAGACACTGCAGTATAGGTGCATGGTTAGGTGGTAGACCAGTAGAACAGAATGGACAGATGAAATAACACCTGGACATGTTAGAAAACTTTACATGTGATGGATAGAACTGAAACTGAGGGGAAGGGATTCAGTAAATGTTCCTAGGACAATTGGGATCCATTTGGAGAAGAATAAAATTGAATCCTGGACTCGCAGCATACATAAAGATAAATCCAGGTGAATTAAAACCTAATAGTGAAAAAGCAAAAGTTAAACACATTTATGGGAAAATATATGTGACCAGGATTTCCTTAACAAGATATAAAAACAAGCTATAAAAACAAGCTATAAAAGAAAAGATTGATATACTTGTCCATGTAAAATTTAAGACTTATACAGCAGAAGGTGCCATAAACCAAGTTAAAAGAGCTTTTTTTTTAATTGGAGAAAGGTGTTTGCAGTGCACATGTCCAAGGAGGGATTTATAACCAGAGTTCACAAAGAGGTCCTAAAAATCAGTAAGCAAAAGATAAGCTAACGGGGGATAGAAATAGGCCAGTTAAGCAGGCCCAAATGGCCAGTAGGTGTAAAAAGCTGCCCCACCTCACTGGTGATTGAGGAAATGCAAATTAAAATAGGCGTGAGATACCATTTCACATGTGTGAGACTGGCAAAAATTTTAAATCTATATCAGTTTGGCAAGAATGGGGAGCATTGGCAGTCTTCTGCACTGCCCGCACAAGTCAAAACGGGCAGAACCTCCTTGGCGAGTGGATTTGGATTGTATGGTGGACGGTGCTGAACCCCATGATTCACACTACATATCCACCCTAGAGAAAGTTTCACGTGTGCACAGGAGACATGTAGTGGAACGTTCATTACAGCCCTGTTTGAAATCGTAAAAAATTGGAAAGTACCTAAAGATGCATGAACAGGTGCACATTTATATATGGATAACAAAATTGTGATATAGTCACATGGTGAAATATCATAGAGTGGTTTAAAATGATCTAGAAAGACTCGTATCAGCATGGACCAAATTTCAAAAACACAAAGTTGAATTAACATATGTCAGTGGAACACATGGAGTGTGATTCCATTTATACGGTGTTTAAGGAGGTGTAACTTTGTTTCATCTATGCGTGGCTTACATAGTTAAAAACACGGTGAGAATGATAAACACCAAATTCAGGGTAGTAGTTATTTTGGGGAAGGAGGGAGTGGGACATATCAGGAAAAAATATATAGGAGACTTCAAATATATGTCGTGTCTTTAAGTTTTTTCACATTAAAAATTATAGTGTATTTATTTGAACGCCAGTAGGAGCTCAAAAGCCAAGAAGCATCCTTCTATTAGAGTGGACCCTAAAAATGGTCTTGGGGATTAATTCTCATAGAGAGTAATAAAAATCAATTCATAAGCTTTTAGAAAAAACCTTCAGAGAACAGCAATTAGAAATTACAGTTTTTAAAATTAAGAACAGAACACACAAAATGTGATCAGTGTAAAATTTAATAGCCTTTTAATGCTCAAAGGAAACAGTATACCTTCATGACTTGGAACACCTTTCGTGCAAATTCATTTTTGTGGATATGGGACACCACGTTTAAAAATTATAAAATATAACATTCACGTACAAAAAAGTGCACAGAACACAGATGTACAGTTTAATATACATTTGTAATTACAAAACAAAACCCTGTGTGACTACTGCCCAGGTCAAGACATTCAGCATTCCAGAAGCCCCTGTGTGGTATACCATTCCCTAAATTCAATTTATTTTTATCGTAATATGAATAACTGTACAGTAAGCCCATTATTTTTCTTACCTTAAAAATTAATTTTAGAAAAAATATTCCTAACATTGATTTTTAAATTTGTCAACACAGTTTGGGGGGCCCCGGGTGGCACAGCGGTTAAGCGTCTGCCTTCGGTTCAGGGCGTGATCCCGGCGTTATGGGATCGAGCCCCACATCGGGCTCTTCCGCTGTGAGCCTGCTTCTTCCTCTCCCGCTCCCCCTGCTTGTGTTTCCTCTCTCACTGGCTGTCTCTATCTCTGTTGAATAAATAAATAAAATCTTTAAAAAAAAAAAAATTTGTCAACACAGTTTGGGGGGCCCCGGGTGGCGCAGTCAGTTGAGCGTCCGACTCATGCTTTTGGCTGGGGTTGTGATCTCAGGGTCATGAGCTAGAGCCCCACGTCAGGCGCCACGCTGAGCGCGGACCCTGCTTGGGATTCTCTTTCCCTCGCCCTCTGCCCCTCCCACTCGTGCTCTAGTGCACTCTCTCTCTAAAATAAATAAGTAAATGTTAAAAAAAATTTTTTTTCCATAGAAATGTTAGTCCAATACTAGGATGCCTGAGAAGACTGGAAAATACTGTGTTTCATGGTTTGTAGAAGTCTTGGCCAAGGTCAGCAACCGCCTGTGTTCCAGCTTGTACTCGAGCTGCCGGCCAGCGAGTGCTCCCCTGCAGGCTCTGGTGACTGTAACTGGCATCGCAGTTATGGTTTATTCATGTGAGCAATACCTCTCTTCTCTTGGCCAGAGCTCCAGGAAGTTGATCAGTAGCTTCAGAGTTGTGTTTTCCCTGACGTTGACCAATGGGATAAGTGCGTGGTCTTTGCCATTTTGGATTGTCTCTTGCTATCTGAGCATCTGTTGTCTTGCCTGGGACCCTGGGCATTTTTAAAAAAAACTCTTAAGAGCGGATTGTCCTTGATGATTGAGTAAAGACTCCATGGCCAAGGACTGGGAGATAGCACACCAGACCAGGGTTTTTCCACTCGGCCACTTTTGACTTTGGGGCTGGATAGTTCTTTGTTGGAGAGGGGGGTGTCCTGTGCTTGTATGCTTAGCAGCGTCCCTGGCCTCCACCCACCGCAAGCCAGTGGCCTCCCTCAGGATGGCAACCAAAACATTTCCAGACATCACCCAGGTGTCCGGGGAAACGAAATCACCCTGGCTGGGAACCCTTGTCTGAGAAGATGAGACGCATGGTCCCTTGTAGATACGCCAGCTGTGGAAGTGATGGGGGAGGCCACCCCTGCAGGAAGGTCCCTAACTTGGAGCAAGAGAAAGAATGAAGGGCAAAGATAGGAGAAATGTGTCAGGCAGGTAAATGGAGCCAGTAAATTACGGGTTGGGGGCGCCAGGGTAGCAGTAAATGGCAGTGGCGAGAAGGGAGGATGGGTGCAGGGCTCTGAGGCTGGGGGTGCAGTGTGAGTTCTGTCCGGTAATAACTGGGAGGAGTGTGTTAGCCAGAGCCTGGTCTCCTCTCCAGAGGGAGGCACTCAGGCCTTCCACCGCCCCTCTGCTGGGGCCAGCCTTGAGCGCTTAAGCACTTTAGATCCTCTTAAGTATTTTACTGCTTTCCTCCTGCCCTTGTGGGGAGAGGTATGGGAATCTATCAAGTGGGTTAAGCTCCTTGGAGAGAGACTGCAATTCTTCGATCTTTATTCACTCAATAGACATTTAGCAGACAACCGCTTGGGCAGGGGCTGTGCCAGGCACTAGGGACCCCACTAATCAGACCAGACCTGCATGGTGGGGAGACAACTTAGCCAGCACAGGCAACCCTGGGAGGGTAATGAAGGCGGGCCCTGTGGTCACGCTGCCCAGGTCCACATCCCAGCTGTGCTCCTGGCTGTGCCATCTCTTTCGGCCTCTGTGTCCCAGTCTATAAGACGGAGTAGTGAGAATTCTTATCCCAAATGGGTATGGAGAGGCTTACGTGGGAGAACGTGTACAGCCCATACGGCAGTGCCTGGCATTAGTGAGCATTCAATAATAGTACTGGCATTATCGTTTAATCATAAAGGCTGTAGTAGAGCGCCCAGAAAATTCTGAGGGACAAGTGATCAGAGATTCACAGAAGTGGCTTTTTTGAGCTGGGTCTTAAAGGATGAGCGGGACTTTATCAGGAAAAAGTTGTGGAGTTGTGGAAAGATCAGGCACTAAGGTGCAGGCAGGAAGTCACGGATTGTGAGCAAGCGAGTCAGGCTTCAGGGGACAGCTGCTGGCTGTGAGATCTGGAGCCGCAGGCAGGGGTGGGCCGGCAGGCTGGGGAGGCAGGCGGGCGGGCCGCCGGAGAAGGGCCCTGGTCTGAAGGGACCGAAGTGCCCAGACCCTTTGACTTGCATGTGCTCCCTTTGTTATTTCCTTTCTCCAGAACAAACGTGAAAAACTCGCCATTTTAATCCCATTCCCCTTTCCCTGAGCAGTGAGTGCTAAGGGTGCTCCCTTCCCCGGAGGCGCTCTTGAGCCTGTAGAGACTGAAAAGCAAATCTGTCTTGCTGTCCCGTGCTGTCAAAGTTGGGGTGGGGTGCCGCGCAGGGGGACGGGGCGGCCGCTTCACGTCAGGAGCCCGGCCCACGAAGCATGCCCCCTCCTGTCTGGGCGCCCTTGAGGCTTTCCAGTTCTGTGACCCCTCCGATGGTGTTGGTGTTCTGCTCTACTCGCCGAGATCACGGAAGAGCAAAGCCATCAGCCAGCCTGGGTCGTGATGCATTTCCCACCTCTCTGGCTTCGGCAGCTCACACGCTGCCTCCGGGCAGGGGCTGGAAGTCATCCTGGCAGCCGTGGCTCGTTACCGCGGCGTCTGTGCCAAAGGAGCGGCGTGTTTATTTCTCCGGAACCCGTGGCCCTGGGCCCGAGGCTTTGCTGAATCAGCCTGGTGCCGTCTGGCGTCTCTCTGGATGCTGAGACCTCAATCCCAAGGTCACAAGTGTCCCCTGGATGGCTCTGGCCTTTGCTTCATCACTCTCTGAAACTTCACAGTGACTGTGTACTTACTGAACACTTGCCAGGCCCACGGGGGTGGGTATGAATGAGAAAGATACCTTCCTTGGCTTTGGCAGACATATAGTCTTAGAGTAGAGACAGACATTGAATATACCATTGTAAGTGGTGTGGATCAGGGCTAAGAAGGGGGACTGTCCAGAGTCACGATGCTATGGAACGGCGAGAGGAACCTAGTCTTGGGTGTGGGGTGTGACAAGGTCAGGAAAGGGCTGCTAAGAAAGTAAGACTCCCTGATACCTGAGAATGCTTGGGGCTGGGGCAGGGTGGCGTGGTTGGAGGGACCTCCCTCACCAAGCTGGCTCCTGACTGAACCCAGTAGGCTTCTCCACGAGGCGTCACCCTCCGCCTGCCTAGTGCCTTTGACACTGTTGCCTTCTTTCTCTTTCTTAAATTTCTCTCCTCCCTCCCCCAGCCTTACTTTTTTCCCTTCCTTTCAGACTACTCTTTTGTCTCCTTTGCTGGCTTCTCTTGCTCGCCGTGCATAATTCTGGCCTTCCCAGAGGATGGCCTTGCTCTCCAAAGCAGTAGACAGTGGTGGTGAGAAGCCAGGCTTGGAGGAGGCCAGCCTGGCTGGGTCCTGGCCCCCCTGCTTTACTCCTTATGGTCGCACAACCTTAGACAAGTGAGTGGCTGATGGCTGCATGTGTTGGTATCCTGTCTATAACAGAGGTTCCTTTTACCAGGCCAGTCTGAGGACTGAGGTTATGCGTATAAAGCACGTGGTACAAGGCCCGTGTGAGTCAGTTACGAAACCCTTTCTCTTTCAGCATCAGAAACTGACTCAGTTCCATTCACCTTCTGTTTTTCCCTGGAAACCTGATGAGTATGGAAGGTCAAGGTGTTACCTGGCCACAGAGCTGATGGGAAAGCTGACCCATGCTTGGTCCATTGAATCTGGACGGGGAGTTCAGTGTATGACGTCTCAATAACCTGATGAGGAAGCCATGGGTTTGGGCTTCCTGAGTATGGTGACACCTTGCAAGATCCTAGAAGCTCCATCTGTGGGGCTGTTACAGGAGATGTTGGCTCCTGTAGGGCCTGGGACCAGGGTGGCTCTGTTCTTAGTCAGCTTACACCTGGGAGGTGACCTGATCTCTCAGGTGAAAGGATTAAACCCTTCCAGCTCTAACATTCGGTCAGTTCATTCACTTAAAAATACCCATTGACAGCCTTCTATTTGGTCATGCTGAGAACACCTTATTGCACAAAACAGATTCATTCTGTGCTCTGGAGATTCAGTCGGGAGATGTTGTCAATCAGAGCATCACAGAGAGTAGTAAAAGAGCATTTTGGTAGTGTGTACATTGTGTCGTAGGAGATTTGACCTAGTTGGGGAGGTCAGGGAAGTCTTCCATGAAGAAGGCGTAGAGCTGGGATCTGATGGATGAATAGGCATTAACCAGCAAAGAAGGAAAAGGGACAATTCCAGAAAGCAAAAACAGCAGAGGCAAAGGTTTTGAGAGAGGGTGGGGCAAGGTGGAGAGAGGGCTGGGAGAGCTCTGGGGCTTGGCTGAGAGTCTAACTATTTAATGACCTCATGCAGCCGTGGGCGTGGTCAATGAGAGCAGAGGCCTAGACAGCCATGCTGGGGTCGTTGTATTTCCTTCTGCTTCTTAAGAGCAGTGAGAAGCGGGTTAATGCAGGGTGGGGATATGTCTCGGGAAGATTGCATTTACAATTTGAAAAGCAGATTCTGGCTGCAGGATGCTGGGATCAAGTGTGAGGGGAGTGAAATTTGAAGGAACTTGAAGTGGAAAGGTTTTTTTTGGATAAGGGAGCCCAAGGTGTGGGTGGGCCTTACAGAGCATCAGTGGGGATTAGCAGCAGGAGAGGAGAGTTTGACCTTTAATTTCAGAGGTCATGGCTGCTCGGCTTGGCTTCCCACCCCCACTCTCACCCCTAGTTTTGGCTTCCATGACCCTGAATCACTCTTTTACGTTGCCAAATCACAGACTGAAGGAAGGTGGGTGTGCAGCTGTACAGGAGACAGAGGCTTCTAAGTGCGGCCCAGCCATGAGCAGAAACCTTCAGGACATTCATAAAGCTAGACCAAGCCACACAGCAGCATCTTCCGTAGCTTGGAGAGCTGCTTTTGACGTTGAAGTCAGACATTTCCCATCAAGTAGGATGAATGAAAATCATGTTTCTCTTGTCTCTCTCTTTTTTCCCTCCAGGCTTATATTTGGCACCCTTTACCCTGCGTATTATTCCTACAAGGCTGTGAAATCGAAGGACATTAAAGAATATGTAAGTAGCACTGATGGGTGGGGGCCCGATGGTTGTGGAGAAGCTGCGTGTGAAGTAACGGGAGAAGGAGGATGCCCTCCATGGTGCGGGCACTGGTAGCAGGGCAGAGGAGCCCTTCCTTTACTCTTCTTCTCATGAGGCTTGCCTGGTGTGGACCAGGAGTCCTCCCCACATCTAGACCCCTGTAGAACCAGAGAATGGAAGGGAGGTGTGGCAAGAGGAAACGGAATCAGGGGTCAGAGGCCACCCAGGCTGCCACACACCACGGCACAAATGACCTTGGACAAATGACTTTACCTCGCTGAGCCTCAGTTTCCTTGTCTGGAAAACACTGTGTAGACCACTGTTACTGGGAGATAGTCCGCCGTGGGGGGCAGGAGCTCAGGTCCTCGTGACTCTGTGATGATCCCCATTCCAGTTGTGTGATCTGAGTACCCCATGATTTAAACTGTTGATTTATAAGCTTTTTGAGAACAGGGGCTGGTCATCATCTTTCATCAGATTCCCCAGCACCTAGCAGAGAGCCGACTGAGCATATAGGAGGGGAATTCAGTGTACTTATCGGTTGGAGGATTGTTTTATTGCTGGATGGTACCGTCACAGCCCTAGATGTGCTGGGTACCTCTGGGCGGGAGAATCCTCAGATCACCCCTGATTGACAAACACCTGCACGGAGTGGCTGATGAGGAAAGGGTGCCCCATCCCATGCGGGACAGAAACCCAGGTCAAACTACAGAGGATGTGAATTTGGGCAGCAAGAGTCTGAAGTCGAGTGCTGGCTCTGACATTTGATGGATGCAAAGCTGGACAAGAAGCTTAACTTCCAAGAGCCTTGGTTTCCTAATCTGAGGGGTGATTATCAACAATCCTGGCCCCCAGTGTTGTGGGGGACAAAGTGTCTTTGCTCTCCCTCTTTAACTCAGTAGTCACTTTGAAAGTTTGGCACAGGTAAAGAAATGAAGCGTACTTGAAAGTCGCTTTCTTTCTCAGATTTTCCAGGATGTCTTTATGATGAAAATCAGCCACCTCCGGGTCAACTGCGTCCGGAACTCACCCCCCCCCCCACCGCCGGCCCCGTTCCCTCAGTTTCCCTGAACTGCTTGCCTGGGCTTGCACCTGCTAAGCAGGGGATCCAGATGGGGGTGGGCTCTGTGGAGACTGGGTCCCTGGTGTATTCGAGGGAATCTGAGTGTGAACTGTAAATAGCTGTTAAGTTGCAAGAGGAGAACCTCATGATTCGCAGTTGGCTTGGCGCAGGGGTAAAGCATGAGGCAGCCTCTCGCAAAGTCTCTCTCCCGACCCCTTGCAGCCGAGGGTGCAGGGAAGCTGTGCCACGTAAGGAGGCATCATCAGGGTCACCGTGGTTCACGGTCTGATCCTCCACTTTGCAGGGGCAGAAACTCAATTCTGTCACCTCATCTGGGAGAGATCAGACCCTGGTAAATTGTTTTGCTCTGACCAAACTCACAGGAGCCTGGTTTATGACTAAAATGGCAATTCATTAATTTAGAGTGAAAAATCTAACTGGCAAGCAGAGCAGCTGTTTGTGTTGGCTCATGTGCACGAGTTGTTCCCAGTAGGGAAAGCTGGAGAGTTAAGATTAGAAGGTTTCTTGGTAAAATGGAATTGAAAGAAAGGAGCTGAGTAGTATGAGAAGAGATCTGCCTGCTTTTCCTGCACTTGCTCACGTGCACACACACTCTCGCTCACTCACACATGCTGTCACACGTGCTCTCGCACACACCCTCACACACATGACCTCCAACACTTTCTCACACTCTCGTGTGCTCTCACACGTTTTCTCACTCACACACCCATAACTCTCTCACGTGCTCTCACACACTCACACTCACATATTCTCTCACACATGTTCTCCGACTCACACACCCACACGCACTTCTCACACTCACATGCTCTCTCACTCACTCTCACACACACTCATTCATACGCTCTCTCACTCTCACACACTCTACACACACCTCTCATACTCCCACACACTCATTCATACACACTCAAGTGTTCTCTTACTCACACTCACATACTCTCTCACACATGTTCCCCCATTCACATATCCCACACACTTCTCATACTCACATGCTCTCTCACTCACTCTCACATAGTCTCACACTCACAGTCTCACACGATCTCTCATACACACATGCTCCCACACACTCATGCTCTCTCACTCTCACACACTCTCATGCTCACACACACTCTTACACACTTTCTCACACACTTTCACATGCACTCTTACACACATTCACACTCATCATTACACTGACCTCTTTCCCTCATTTTGACCAATAAATCCATTTGTCCAAGAGAAAACCTGGAATTGCCTTCAACTTCTGCCTCCCCCTCACCACCCGACCCTATACACACACCTGGTTGCTGACTGTGTCCTTTGTCTCTATCCCCCTAATGGTCCTTCAAACCAGGTGTCTCTCCTCCTGTGCTGCCACTCTCTCGTAAATGCGGTTCTTATCATATTTTCCCTGGAATGTTACAGTAGCCTACTGTATTTGTTTTTTATTGCCCCTGTAACAAATTACCATGAACTTAGTGCCTTAAATCAACACAAAGATATTATCTCCCAGTTCTAGAAGCCAGAAGTCTAATGGGTCTCACTGGGCTAAAATCAGGCAGGGCCACATTCCTTCTGGAGACTGTAGGGGAGAATCCATTTCCTGTCTTTTCTAGTTCCTAGAGGCCATCTGCGTTCCTTGGCTCCTGCCCCTTCCTCTATCTTCAGAGCCAGCGGGTAGCATCTCTGACCATTCTTCCATAGTCACATTTCACTTAGATGACAGCCTCTCGGTGACAGCCAAGTTCACATCACAGGAAGGCTCTGGATAGGAAGGTGCTGCCGATGTCACCACCAGGGAGGCTGGCTGCCAGCTATCTGTGCCGTTGGAACATTCCCTGCAGATTCAAAATCCTAAATCGAGCATTTGACTTTTCTAAGCCTATATAACAGGGCTTGCCTCCCACAACAATCCTCATGCTGGAAGACCCTCCCCAAATTAGGAAGGCATTGGATGTCGGTAGTAAAAACAAATAAATACAGTAAATAAAAACAAATAGAGATATACATATAGATATCTCTCCATTACAGTTACCTCTTTGGCTGCTCAACACCCACATTCCCTCCTTTGCCCATATTTTGGCTTCAAAAAAACTTTCCAGCAAAAATTCTGTATGATTTATGTACTTGGCAAATCCAATTTTTTTCAGCTGAGTCCAGCACCAATCCAGTATCTCTGGCAAAGTCCTCTCCTCCTCTGGCTCTGATCTTAATATTCAGCACTCTAAAAATTAAATTGTCAAGTGAACCATCACTGACATACCCCATATACTATATGAGGGAGAGAAAGAGAATACGTAAAAATAAAACTAGTTAAAATATTTAAATCTATACATAATACAGAAAGGAAGAAAATATGGATAGAAGCTATAGTCCTTAGTCATGCAAGTAGTCATGAGTTCATAGCTGGTATTCATGTCTTTTGTTAAAAGATAATTTTTTTAAAAGGGTAAAATCATGACTCTTGTACAAAAATAAAGTTGACACATGTTGAAAGTTTTACTTACTTACTTACTTAACTAATTAATAAAGGAACCAGTAAGGTGTTAAAAAAAATTCAAAGGAGACTCCAAAGAACGTGTCTAAGAAATCAGAAATGATTAAATGAATCTGTTAATAGATATTCAGCTGATTTTGGAGGAGGGTTGGGAGATCAATTTTACCTCCATTGAATAAAATTTATTTGCACCTCCACAGACAAAATCATTTGCATGTTTTCTGTAACTTACAAAGTTGCAAAACAGCTCAAAGATACTGACAAACAAGACACCTGTAGAATGAAGACAATTCGGAAGGCTGCTCTGGATAGCACCTAGCATTCCGCAGAACATCCATTCCAAACTCTTTCACAGTTTTTCCGATTTCTTCCTTCTTCTACCATCTAATTCATGTTCCCTTTGTCTTCAGTGGGAGCTTTAGTGAGTGGGGTTCCTTACCAGGGGCGTGGCCTAAATCTTCATTTGTGGGGAATCTGAGGCCTTTGTATTCTCGCCTCTGTCAGGTTGTGGTGATGGTCCATTGACTTTGACCTCTGAACAGGGCGGTACTCGCTCACACAAGTGATCACACTCAGATCCCTCCAGAGGATCCTTAGCTTCCATCCACCCTCCTTCCTGCCACACTGGGTAGCAGCAACCCTGGTTCCCCTTGATAATCAGGATCAGCCCCTTTACTGTCTATTTCCTGGAGGCATGGTGGTCCTGAAATGGCCAGGTAAGAGTGTCGTTTCTGCTTCCACGTCATTGAATCATTTTGTATCCCTGCTGAAAGCACCCCCCGCCCAGGTACTATGAGTATTAAAAAGCAGAACTCAGAGATTTGAGGGTAAAAAGCAAAAATGTTGTGAGTCAGTTAGACCAGTGATTCTCAATCTTCAGTGTGCGTATAGAATGAACAGAGGATTTTATTAAAATGCAGATGCTGATCCATTAGGTCTGGGCTGGGTCCTGAGATTCTGCATTTCCAAGCAGCTCCTGGGTGATTCCAATGGTGCTGGTCCGTGAGCCACAATTTGAGTTGCAAGAAGCTGGCAATAGGCTCACCCATAAGAAACACTGCTCTCATTTCCTTGGCCCCTGAACCTTTAGATTCTGGCTAAGCTGCAGAAGCATGTGTTGGTTACTGGTTCGTGGAAGAAACTGCACCCTCCAGGGCAGTGCCTCAATCACACAGAAGATCAGAGACTCCCCAAAGTGTCAGCCTATTGTCTTGGGTTTCTTTTCCTATAAAAGAAGGTCCTTGTTAGAAGGAGTGTTGGGCAGCATGCATCAAAAGGAAAAGGCCATGAGGGACTATGGACTCCGGGAAACAAACTGAGGGTTTTAGAGGGGAGGGGGGTGGGGGGATGAGCTAGCCTGGTGATGGGTATCCAGGAGGGCACGTATTGCATGGAGCACTGGGTGTTATAGGCAAACAATGAATCATGGAACACCACATCAAAAACTAATGATGCACTGTATGGTGACTAACATAACATAATAAAAGAAAGAAAGAAAGAAAGAAAGAAAGAAAGAAAGAAAGAAAGAAAGAAAGAAAGAAAGAAGGAAAGAAAGAAAAGGACACTGAGTCCATAGCTTACTCTACAGGCAGCAGGAAAAGCAAGTCTGCATGCAGAATAAGTGAATATTCCAGAAAAGACTCTGCTGCCCTTTCTGTAAGGGAAGGGGCCTGGTACGATGAGCCTGCTCCCAGAAGTCTGACTGGGGCCGTGAGATCTGGTACCATCATGGAGATGCTTGTGCTGCTGCTGGTAACTTGGTCTCTGAGCAGTGGCTGTGGCCAGGTCAGCCTCGGTGAGAGGGATTCCACGTTGCCAAGCCCACCTGCTACCTCTGTCCCTTCCCCATGGCCACTGGTACGTGACCACGTTGACCATGCACTGTCGTCCTGAGGAAAGTGTCCAGCTGATGTCCGCAGGGCTGGTCATCTCATCTGCTTGATCACCAGAAGCCTCCTCTGCCACGGGGGGCTTTCGATGAGCAGAGCAGGAGCCGCGAGTGTCTGAATTCTGTGGGCCTCTTCACATCATTCCAAACGACTCCAACACCAGTCTCTCAGTCTCGTCCCTTCCAAGTACCTCACCATCAAGCCAGTCCTCACCTGGTGTCTTAGAACGTTCCTGGGGTTTTGATCAGGTATGGTAAGGCATGCAGATGCAGAAATGACTGTCGTGAAGGAAGAAGTTCTTACCGTTTCCCCAGAAGTAGAAGGCACAGCATGCCACGGAGGGCCACGTGGGGGAAACAGCAGCGTCCATCATGAGTCAGAGGGAGCAACACTACGGTGGGGTCTGTAGGAAAGTCAAGGCTAGGCAGTGTAAGCAGGCTTAGGATTGGCTAGTTTGAATAGTCTCGGCGGGCTTTGGGGTGATCAGGGCTGGGGGACGTTGGCACAACCTGTGAGAGCCCTGTGAAAGAAGTAGTTTAAGAGTATGGGCTCCAGGGGCGCCTGGGTGGCACAGCGGTTGGGTGTCTGCCTTCCGCTCAGGGCGTGATCCCGGCGTTATGGGTTCGAGCCCCACATCAGGCTCCTCCGCTATGAGCCTGCTTCTTCCTCTCCCACTCCCCCTGCTTGTGTTCCCTCTCTCGCTGGCTGTCTCTATCTCTGTTAAATAAATAAAATATTTTTAAAAAAAAAAAGAGTATGGGCTCCGGACTGATCCGTTTGCCTGTGAAAGGTGTGCTCCAGGGCACATCCTTTGCTATCTCAGACTCGGTTCGTCCGAGGAGGGGCAGCTCTCTCTCCAGCCAGTGAAGCCACAGAGGCCAGAGCATCGAGAATGCAGAAAATAAGAAAATATAGTTAATATACCTGGTGACATTGTAAAGGCATTACCTCAAGACATTTCTTCCGGGCTAAGTGCACTGTTCAAAGTTCTGCCTGCAGGGGACTGTCGCTTTTGCTACTCTCTCCGGGCTACCCCTGGCTGTGCAGCTCTGTCCGGGGTGAGCTCATACAAGCAGATGGTGCAGAGTCATCGGTAAACCAGGCTCATATGTTTTCTTTCTCAGTCGTCGGCATAGGTAATTCTCTGTGAGGCTGAAGCAGGGCTCAGACGCAAAAGAGCGTGTGAAAGACTTAAGAAATATTGGTGTGGCTGGCATAGGAGAGGATCCAAAGGGGAGGCGAGGCTAAAGAGATGACCACACCAACCCATGGGGAAGGCCTTTTGCAGGCTGCCAGGAGCCCTGGGGGTAGAGTCTGACGAGCTGGGGCATCTCAGCCTGCCTCTGGGGTTCATGAGAAGTCTCCAGGCTCTGCCTCCCACCCTCTTGCTATGGTTTAGGGTCTCAGCTTCTCTCTATCTCCTCACTCCTGGATCCTGCCCCTGACCAGCTGAGAGGGACTTCCCAGTCATGCGGTCAGCTCTCCGCTCTGGAGTTGCTCCTGGACATTACTCTTCAAATCAGCCATAGCTTCCTCTCTCTATCCTGGATGCTGGCCTACCCAAGCTCCGCCTCATCTTATAGGAAGCATTACATAGAATCCCTCAAACTTGGCAAGTTCTATTTGAAACCTTGGAAAAATAGGTATTATATGTTTTCTCTGTGGCATGTTGGGGAAAACCATTTCCTGGTAATTTATGTATGGTTTCCATCTCTGGGTCACATGTTCCATTTACCCTGTTAGGCTCAGCAAATCCTTCTCAGACCCTTCTTTCTGCATGACAGTATTTAAAGTGAAGGAGTGCAAGGCAGAAACTTCTTTAGTTAACACTTCAAGCTTCCTCTTTACCATGGCTCCCTCATCTTCGTCCATAGTTTCAACCTCCTCTCTGAGATTTGGTCTTATCTTTTCAGTGACCTGTTAGGCATTCTTCGTGGATGTCCAGAACCCTCAGGCTCCCCTCAGCCTTATGTTGCTCAACCTCTTCTCCCTAAATCACCTGTTTCTTTACCCTCTTGCTGGTGTGAGTGGCTCCATATCACACTATGCCCCAACTTCAATAAGCCCCTTTCCTCCTATGCATACCCGGCCATCCATTCAGCAGGCCCTTGTGGGGAACATCTGTTGCCTTGCAAGCTGTCTAATTTTGCCTTTCTTCTCAAAAAGCCACCTAACCCAGTATTTCCCAAAGTATATTCTTTCTGAGCATTTAAAAACCATCCTGTCTTTCCCATTCACAATGTCAGTATCCTAATTGAGTCATTCGAACATATCCCTTGAATACCTACCATGTGCCAACAATTGTTTTAGGTACTAGAGATACGGTGATGTGCAAAAATAACTTGTCTCCACTCTCAGGGAGCTTACAGTCTGGCAAGAAAAGCATAGCAATAAACAGGTACTGTCAAAGCAGAGTAATAGGTGTTATTACAGGGAGCCATGTATGAGACACTGTAAGAGGAGGAAAGGAGAAGGTGCTTACCCAAACTTTGGACACTTCCTGGAGGTAATGACATTTAGGCTGAGATCTGAGAGCTGACTTTTGGAGGCAAAAGAAGCAGCACTGTTCAGAGAACTGAAAGAGGTTCATTATAACTGGAGTGAAAAATTCAATAAAGTATTGTGGAGGGGAGCTTTTACAGAGATAATTAGGGTTTTGTTCATGCAAGGACTTGGAAGCCAATTTAAGGAATTTGGGCTGCATCTTAAAAACTGTAAGGAACTGTTGAAGACTTTAGGAGGGAGAATCATCAAATTTGGATTTAAGATCATTCTGAATGGAATATGGAGGACAGATTAGTAAGGGGTCAGAGGTTTAGAGACCAAGCTAAAGGCTGTAGTTCTATTTTATAGGAGATGTTGGTGGTCTGAAGTAAGCAAATGGCAGAGAGGATGGAGAGAGGAAGATAGGTTCAACAGGGTGGAAGTGACAGAGCTTGGTGATTGATTAGCTGCGTGAGGTGAAGAATTCAGAGCTTTCCCAGGGAGAGTATCTTGTCCAGAGTTAGAAGAGAATGTCTAGAACAAAGCCTTGTGGAGGAATTGATGAACCCGAGAAGTAGCCAGAAAGTCAAGAGGGAAACCAGAGCAATTGTGGTGTTGGGGGAGCTTTTCAGGAAATGACAGTGTCATATCCATCTGAAAGTCAAGCAAATCAAGTAAAACAAAACAAACAAACCTGAAAAAGGGTCCATTACACTCCCTTGAAGTATATTACAAAGTGGGATCCCCAGTGAGAGCAATATTAATGCAATGAATGCAGTGCGCTGAGTAAGTGGGGGATGAGGAAGTAGACACTGCATGTATAGACGACCCACTAGACAAGTTTATAGCTAAGGATTGTGTCAAGGAAAGGGATTTTTTTATTGTTGTTGTCATTGTCCTTGGCTTTTTTTTTTTTTTTGCTTTTAAATTTTTAAAAAGATTATTTATTTATTTGAGAGAGAGAGACAGAGACAGCATGAATGGGGGGGAGGGGCAGAGGGAGAGAATCTTTAAGCAGACTCCCTGCTGAGCTCGAAGCCCAGCGATCAAGGGGCTTGATCTCCCGACCCAGAGATCGTGACCTGAGCTGAAACCAAGAGTCGGAGGCTCAACTGACCGAGGCACTCAGGTTCTCCATCATTGTCCTTTGTTTCTAATTGAAGATAATAGAACGGTTTGAATACTAAAAAGAAAAAGGCAATGGAGTGGGAATTCAGGCTCCTGGTTGTGTGTCTGGATACCAGTGTTGGGAGTTCTTGGATCCTGGGCCCCAGCATGCCATGAAACGTCCAGTTGGAAAGACCTTTGCCCCCTGCTGAGGAGTCTGTCCTGCTGCAGGTAATCTTGGCAGCATGTGGTCTCAGACAGCAGTTACTTTTGATGGATTAAAACAAGGTGGTTCCCAGCGGACAGTCTTGTTTTTTCTGAATAAAGACCTTCAAGTAATCTGTTGAGACACATGTTTCAGAGTTACAAAGAAAATGGGCATTCACCAGAACTGCCTTTATTTTTGAAAGATATTTTTGCTGGGAGTAGAAATCTAGGTTAACATTTTTTTTCTTTCAGCACTTTAAATATGTTATTCCTTTTGTTGTGCTAGTCATCGTTTCTGTTAAAACGTCATCTGTTGTCATCCCCCTGTATATAGTATATCTTTTCCCACTCTCTCTTAAGATTTTCTTTCTTTTTCAGCAATTTTACTGTGATGTGCCTGGCTGTGGTTTTCTTGATTTATCTTCTTTGGGGTTTTCTGAGTTCCCTGGTTCTGTGGATAGCAATTGCTATTTTTGATCTGTTCTGGAAAATTTCAGTCATTATTTATTCAAATAATTTTTCTGTCCCATTCTCTTTTTTCTCTCCTCTGAAATTCCTATTTCATATACGTTAGACGGCTTGATGCTATTCCACGGGTATTGAGCCTCTCCACTTTTTTTCCAGTCTAGATTTCTGCCTTTATTGACTTTATTATCTTCAAGTCCAGAGATTTTTTCTTTTTTGCATCCAGTTTGCTCTTAATTCCATTCAGTAATTTAAAAAATTTCAAATATTGGGTTTTTTGGTTTGAAGAGATCATTTGTTCTTTTTAAAGAGTTTCCTTCTTGAGCACCTGGGTGGCTCAGTCAGTTAGACATCTGTCTTCAGCTCAGGTCATGATCTCAGAGTCCTGGGATCAAGTCCTGCATCGGACTCCCTGCTCAGCAGGGAATCTGCTTCTCCCTCTACCCTTACCCCGTGCTCATGATCTCTCTCCCTCTCTCTCTCTCAGGTAAATAAAATCTTAAAAAAAAAAAAAAGTTTCCTTCTTTCTCTTGAAATCCCCCGTCTCTTCACTCAATATGTTTACATTTTCCTGTAGATTCTTTAATATATTTATACTTTTTTTAAAAAAAGTAATATTGAGTTATAAGGGGGCAGGCTCCAAAATCCACATATAAATTCCTTTAAGTCTTTGTGTGGCCCCTAAATTGCACAGAGTCAGCCACTCTGTGGTAGGCTGAGAAAAAAAAATTGGAAAGCTGGAAAAGTTGAGCAGAAATGTAGTTTCTTCCCACTGTAGTAGAAACAGAGTTTAGAGTTCAAGTCTTGCCAAGTGGAAGAGCTTGGTAAACATTTGGGAATTTTCACTGAAACATCTAAAAGGCCATACTTAAGTAATAAAAATTACATCCCAGCACTAAGAGATCAGCTCTAAGACTAAGGACACAACTGAAATACTCCTGTCCCAATAAATGTAAAATTTAACTGCCACAAGGTCAAGATGATATACAGAATTTAACTACCTACTAGAACAAAACTCAACATTCTTTATAGAATGTAATATAAGCTTATAGCAAGGCTGCAGGATATAAGGTTAATATATAAAAAATCAGGGGCACCTGGCTGGCTCAGTCAGTAGAGCATCTGACTGTGACAACTTCCTTCTCCAGGATTTTTCCCTCTTAATTTCTAGCTTCTTTAGCAGTCTCGAATTTCATTCTCCAGTTCTGCAGGCAAAATGAGTTCTGTCTGTCCTGTGATAAGTTCTTGGTTTGGGGAAATTAGCAAAGAGTGGTTTATAGGATGAGTTGGTGAAGGGGAAACCAGGAGACAAAGGAAGCAGTTAGAACACTTACGGTAGGTCCGGAGACAGGGGTCCAAGGCCTCCACTGGGGGAGAGAGGCAGTTGAAATGGAAAAGGTTGGTCATATGGGAGAGATTAAAAAAAAAAAAATCTAGTTTCTGTGAAGGGATGTGAGACTTTTCCACAGGAAACCATTCCTAAGTGACCACCATTCCATTCCAGAAAGTCTGGTCTGATTAAAGTTCATTCCAAAGTGTATCTCCGTTAAGGCCTGGAGAGTTTACTAACCTGGTGTTAGTCTTGGTAAAATGACCTAACTGAACCGTGAGTCACTCCTGGTCTGCTGGTCTCCCTGGCTCATGTGAAGGCTACAGATGGTCACCCAGGATCTGCTTTGACCTTGAGCTGAGGTTATTTGTGGAAACAGCCTGTTTGCCTGTGGCCCCAAGGTCTGGAGTGGAACTGAAAATGAGCTGTGGGAAGGATAAGGGGAAGGGGTTACAGATGCAGGATACACTGCCTGGACATGCATGCCTTGGCATCCATGATCCGAGCCTCTCGTTCTTGATGTTGGGCAACCCGCCATTTATCCTTGACCTTTTTTTACCAGCTCCATTGCTGTCTCTTTCAACAGGTCAAATGGATGATGTACTGGATTATATTTGCACTTTTCACCACAGCAGAGACATTCACCGACATCTTCCTTTGTTGGTAAGTACTCTAGGACTTGGGACTTTTCAAGGGAAGATGTTGCCTAGTATCAGTGGAGAGGTGGGAAAGGTCTAGAAGCAGTCTCAAACCTTACTTCAGAATGGAGAAGCAAGTGCAGGGATGTTAACTGGGATAGTTTTAATAAATTAATCTGTAAAGTTGCTCTTCAAGGAAATATTTGTTCAATGACCTTATAAAAGCAGGTATTGTTCTTATAATATAATGATGTAATGATGGGCAAAATACAGTTCTTCAACTAATGTAGTTGGTAAGGAAGCATTCATATATCAAAAAAAAAAAAATAGGAAAGAAACAGTACACACAAGTTCACCTTTAATAAAACTAGCTTTCTCTCAAACACCATCCACTCTCACCATAACTACTATTCAGAATTTATATGCTTTTAACATATTTATGTGTGTACATATATACACACGTATACACATATTTTTTAAACAATGGCATTATAGTATACCTAACAGTTCTCACTTTGTTTATTAAATTTATTTTTTGAATACTTTCATGTAAGCATAAGTTGATCTACCTATTTTTTACATGGCCACATGGAATTTCATGGTATAGAGGGACCATAATTTATTTTATCAATCCCCTTTTGATGGAAATTTTTTTTTTGCTTATCAACAGTGCCACTATTATAGCAATGGAGCAAGTAAAAATTATAAGCTAGGTCCATGTATTGATATATTGCATCTTCTAAGGTGAAAGAGGCTGTGGATAACATATAGCATCTTGTTTCTATTTAAAGGGCCTGAGTTTCTCTGTACACGTGTGGATGTATACTAAAAGTAGTTTGGAAATACCCATCCATTAACCAGAGTTATTTCTGCAACTTGGAATCATGGGGTTGGTTTTGTATTTGCTGTGTTGTATGAATTTTTTTACCATGATCAATTATCATCAGAGAGAATAATAAAAATATTTCCATTTTGGAGAAAGTCCTTACCCAAAGAGGCTCAGTATGAACTTACCCTCCAGGATGTTATAGGCCAAGGATGAGACCTGAATACCACTTCTATAAATCCTGTTTTGGATCACTGGTCTTAATGACCTTAGTGTATAGTTTTTCCCCCCAAAAAGGCTGGCTTTCATCTCTACTGGGAGAAATAGAGGTCTCAGCCATTGTGGCCTCAAGCTGTAGGGAAGAAATGTGGATTACCTAATTTAATACGTTCGTGCCACGCACCCAGATAAACAACAGACTCAGGGTGGGGCTGAGTGTCCAGGAGTCTCCAGGAGCGGAGAGGGAACTCTGCTGAGCCATCCTTTGTCTTCCCCAGGCCGCAGGGGCTGGTACTAGGGGTCAGGCCCCATATTGTGCAGAGGTGTGCTGGGGAGGCTCCTGTGCCCCATGGGGAGATGAGGGAAACAGGCCCCCAGTGAGGACTGTGTGGTCCGCTAAACGTCATGGCCGACTCCTCATGTCCTCTTCCCTCTGAACAATGTCCTGTGTGTGGTATGGGTGGCATCCTGCTGTCCTCCTGTCCCTCTCCTCATGAATATCATGGGGGAATAGTGTTAGTCTTATGAGCTCTTTCCAGGGGCTGGCATTTCTGTCTCACCCCCTTTGGCTAAGTGGAAATCTGGTCTAATGTTGGATGCACCCTCCCTGGTAGCTGGAGTGTGTGTTTACCCATGGCCCTGGAACTTTAGAATTTCATACTTAATAAATGCTTATCGGCTATTTCTGGAGTTGATTTGATTTGGATTTTTGGGAAGCGTATGAGCTTTCCATTGCTGCTGTAACAGATGGTCACAAATTTAGGAGATATAAAATAACAGAAATATATTAGTTCAGTTTCTGTGAGTCAGAAGTCCAGGTAGAATCAACTGAGTCCTCTGCTCAGGGACCCACAAGGCCAAAATCAGGGTGTGGGCTGGCCTGGGCTCTTCTCTGGAGACTCTGGGGGAGATTCCACTTCAGGCTCACTTGGATAGTAGGCAGAATTCAGTTCCTTGTGGCTGTAAGACTGAGGTCCCCATTTCCTGGACATGCGCCTCCCACTCCAGCTTCAGGCCAGCAAAGGCATGTCAGATCCTTGTCATGCCTCAGATCCCTGCCTTCTGCTACCAGCCAGAGAAAGAGCTCTGCTTCTGCTTTTAAGGGATCATGTTATCAGATCAGGCCTACCCCCAATAATCCAGTACAATTTCCCTATTTTAAAGTCAGCTCATTAATCTCAATTATGTCTTCAGAATCCCTTCTGCCATGTGAAGGGAACGTATCTGTGGGAGTAACATCAGGATGAGAAGGTCATGGGACCAAAATTCTGCCCCCGACCGGAGGGCCTCTGATACCTGGTGTTTTGGTGCCTGTGTGCAGGGACGGGTAGAATCCCCCTCTTCCCGACCTGCGTGCAGGCCTCATCTGGCCCATCGTAGCAGGAGCTGTCCTGGCGGTTTATGTACGGGAAGCGAGGGTCATGTGCCTCTTCTGCCAGGAAGAGGTTGGGAACCTTCGCTGCCTGCTTTAGCCCGCAATCTGGTCATGCCCTGGGCCTGCTTTCTCTTCCTCCGCACAGGTATTACAGGTCATAGCATCTTCAGACAGAGTCTTCCCACTCCCTCCTCCCTCGTGCTCTGGGAATGACACAGAGCAGGCTGATGAGACAGACAGAGCCCTATTTCCCCCTTCCAGGGACATGGACACCAGCTCAGCAGCGAGAGTGAAGTTTCTGTTCTACCTGGAAGCACCTTCTGGCTTCCTGGGAAGCATCTCTAACTTTGGTTCACTTCCAGGATTGGAGATTGCCCCTTCCCTTTATGTTCCCTCCCTCCTCGCTCATCCCCACTGCCCTCTTTCCACCACTCCCCTAGGGCAATTCTCTCTTCATAGTTAACTTTTTTAAACTTTCTATTGATGTAAACAGCAGTCATATATGGTCCCAGGAGACAGAGGGTGGTGACTTGTCTCACCACACCCACAGGCGATTTCATCTAGTTTTTTAACATTTACAAAATACTACAGCACATGGCAAAATGAAATTGAAACAATACACTAAAGAGTAAGGCCCTCCTCCCCCAGGCCTTCATTCTCTCTCCCCAGGGATATGACGGTTAAAAGTTACTTGTGTTTTCTTCCAGAAAATTTCTGTACACATTAATTGCATGTGTTTTGACAATTTCATCACATGTCCAACCCTCTTAAGAAACAGTTATCCCTCGGGAGTGTGAAGTATAACATCGGAAGGATTCTGGGAGCCTGCATCTCCCCCAGGCACCCCAGTGCTGTGCCCCTGTACCTGGGGAGGCAAATACATCCTAGAGGTCAGGACAGTTCAAGGGCTTAGCATCAAGGAATGGGCTGGGTCCTTCTCCACTTTTTGGGTGAAGGCTGGCACGGTGGTAGGTCAGCGGGAAGGTGACTTGGTTGGTGGTGATTGCACTGGTAGAGCCAAGTGAGTCTAAGGGCCTCTGGGAAACACAGGGTCTGAGTGGCTCAGCTGGGAGACCCTTATGACACCTGACAAGGTCCTGGTCCTGAGGTGAGGATTCCAGGGACAGTTTGAGATCATCCCCCGAAGTATACTGGTGTGTGTGTGTGTGTGTGTGTGTGTGTGTGGTGAAGGAAGTGTGATGTGGGAAAAGGATTGTAGAATAATGCCATGTGCGTATGGGGAGTGGTGCTAAAGGAGTCATATATACCCACATGATTATATATCTTAGGCATTTGAAGTCTACTACTGAAAATGTTTTTGCTTTTGGAAAAGGGACTAAAGGTCTGAGATGGGAATAAGACTCTTCGTTGTATACTCTTCTGGTAAAACTACACACATGCATTACCTGTTAAAACATCTTTTACAGAAGCGACACAAGTGCTGCCGTGTGATAGATCCCCTGGGATTATGTGTGTATCTTGTGTTGATGCCTGAGCTTGCTAGATTCATTTGTTTTCCCCTGGGGGCTGGTAAATAGTTGTTTTCAAGACCAAATTTCCTCCATTATTAATCACTGGAGGGTTCAAATGTGGGAAAATCCTGCCTCTGTTCCTTTAGCCTCTTCTTTGTGATGGCTGTAAAACGTTAAACAGTCTTGACATGACAATGTCCTGGAGTTGCTGAGGGAATATTTGGGAAGAGCCTGCCGGAGGCAGAAGGCAGAGGACCAGGGACCTCGATGAGGAAAGCAGGGTGGGTGGAGCTGCTGATCTGGGGGTCTGTGTGAGAGTTGAAGGCTCTGAACTGACTTGCCAGAAATTGCTCTTTATTTTCAGCTGCATGATGAGGGGGAGAGGGGGTGAGTGAGAGGAATTTACTTTTTTGACTCTTCAGGCTAGCACAGTGTCCTTTTCCCTCAGAGCATCATGTTTTAGGTACCCAGGATTTATTTTGGTTAGGTATGGGAAGACACATAGACTCAGAAATGACTGTCATGGAGGAAGAAGTGTGTTATACTCGCAGATGCCTAGAAACAGGGGGCACAGACCGTGAGGTCAGTCAAGAGGCAGAGGTCGGACGTGTGGGCAAGAACTTTTATGGTGGTTTCCACGGAAGGAACAGGCAAGGCAGGGAAACATGTTTAGGATCAGCTAGTCTGAATAATTTCAGTGGGTGTTGGGCTGTCCCTTGGTGGCTGATACCTGGCCCTGGGGTGATGAGAGCAGCAGGAGAGTGGCCCAGAGTGTGAGAGCTCATAAACGAGGTGGCTGGGGTAAGGGCGCTGGATTGGTTGGTTTGCATATGAAAGGCTTGCTTGTGGGCGAGTTGTTTCCTATCTTTAGGAATTGGCTAACCCAGGAAGGGGCAGTCTCTCCAGAGTCAGGAAGGTCCCAAGATGCCAAAGCATCAGAATAAAGAAAATAAAAAGACACGGTATTAGTACACATCAGGACGGCCAAATAGTGTTGCACAGGTTGTACACAGCACAAGATATCTGGCCAGGGTGGCAGGCGGAGCTGAAATTCAAATGAAGCCGGGTTCACTGGGCATGTGCTCGAGGACTGCCTCCAGCAGAAGGGGCTGGCTTTTTCTCGTGCATACAAATGCACCAGGTGGGCTGGCAGAGGCCCCTTACGGCACTGTCTCAGGTTGCTGTTCTGTATCACTTGCCATTATTTGATCAATCTCTGTCTTCGGGCCTGGACCATCAGTTCCAAGGTGGCAAGGCACTCTTACCTGTTACCCACTAGACCGAAAGCTCCAAGAGAGCAGGGGTCAGGTCTTCCTTATTCACCATGGTGTCCTCAGTGCTCAGCACAGGCTGACACAGGTTGGTGCTGGTAAGTGTTTATGTGATGAATAAATGAATAGTACGCAGGACTTCCGACTCCAGGACTGTAGGTGACCTGCGCCCTGAACTCTTCTCTTGGCACCAAAAAGATCAAGTTCTGTTCACCTGCCGTAGAATTGATTAGGGTGAATAGCAGCCTCCTCTTGGCTGGCAAGAGTTTGGCTCCTGTCCCTACCTCTTTGGGGACCAAGAAGACAGCCAAGGGGAGGCTTTGATTCTCAGTCTGGAGATTCTTTGTCAGCTCCTCCCTGTTCTACATCCTCCAGAGTTTTCTGCCTTCTTGGCCAGCAGTAAAGAATGAGTGACTGGGTGCAGGGCACAGAGGGCCAGGGTCTTCCGAACCTGCAGGCTGTGGCTGCAGCGCCGGCTCCAACCTCAACAAGCAGAACCCGCAGGAAGCCCAGTGGTTGCCAGGCCTGGCCGTAGGGTGATTGCTGGAGAGCACCTGGATCCCTGGCTTGCTTTGACAAAAAGAGAAAACGAGAACCTGTTTTCAAAAGAAGCCTTGGCCTGGGGTGGGGGGGGCATGTTGGGGGTAGAGATGACTTAAAAAAATAAAATCTTAAAAAAAGAAAAAAAAAAGGAGGCCTTGGGCCTTTGCTCTGTGTTTACAAGCGTTTACAATGCACAATTCACGGGTGGAGAAAGGAGGGATCCGGGGGCCTGCGGCCGTGTGCGGCCAGGAGAGGTGTCTGTGCTGCTGGGTCTCGGGCCGCGTTGCTGAGAACCTAACGGAACATGTATTTTCTCATCTGTCTCCAGGTTTCCATTCTATTATGAACTAAAAATAGCGTTTGTAGCCTGGCTGCTGTCCCCCTACACAAAAGGCTCCAGCCTCCTCTACAGGAAGTTTGTGCACCCCACGCTGTCTTCAAAAGAAAAGGTAATTTATGCTTTCACTGCTTCCAGCAAGTAAAAAATTTAAAAAGCGGTCAGTAAAAAGGACAGAGTGTTTCATTGTAGGAGACCCTCGGTGGTCTCATATCTGCCACCAACAATTTGTTCCTTCTAATCTTTTTTTTGAATCTATTTTTCTGACATGTTTAGAAATAGGGGTGAAATCCTCAAGAAGATGTTATATGTATCATTACTTATTGAAAAACATTTCCATACATTGAAACAAAAGGCAACAGAAGATTCGCTCATCATTCAACTCCCCAAACTGAATTTCCTTCCTTTTATCATGCCCAGCTCCTGTCCTTTTATAGATACGATTTTTACATAGACGATTAAAAAATACTTTTAAAACATAACACAGGTAAATGGAAGCATAAAGAGATTAAATGACTTGAACTAGTACCCAGATAGCTGCCGACAGACACTGGAAGGTAAGAAATTTCTTGTACGGTGTTTACCGTATTGTTCGGTGACAAATACATGCCTACCGATGGAATCCTTGCTATTTTGGTAATTATCAGTTGGTAAATACTGATGAGAGCAGTCATAATAATTTGTCTCACGTTATTTACCTTTTGTGTTTATTTTGCTTTGAACTACTTCACAAACATCTTTGTAATGAAAATATAGATTTGTCCAAGGCCAGAGATGGGAAAAATAAGACAGGGATAAATTGCAGGAAAGGGTCAGCAATGAC
The DNA here is from genome assembly GCF_024610735.1 of Ursus americanus. Lineage (NCBI taxonomy): Eukaryota > Metazoa > Chordata > Mammalia > Carnivora > Ursidae > Ursus > Ursus americanus. The sequence goes on along the minus strand of NC_142133.1, from coordinate 48,379,487 downwards.
TAAGAATTCAAGTAAGAATTACAACTTGTATCTCTTGAAAAGAAATTTAATTCTAAGCTACTTATAATAGCATTGTTTGTAAAATGATTTTTTGTTTAACATCTCCACTGAACGTAATTTGCTGGATTTGCTTTCACTGGGTGCCCTATTGGGTTTTTTTTTTTAAGGTTTCATACAATAATAAATGCATTACCTCTGTCTTACTAATTTGCTTTGATAACTTTGTTTTTTACGCATACCAGTCTATAAACCTTTCTTTAAAATAAAATTCTAAGTGTACCCCAAAAAAGCCCCGAATACCAAAAAACAACAGAAACACTTAATATAGATACAGTATTTAAATTCTGAGACCTTAAACAGATTTGCACATAACCCATTTGTATCTAATCTTCATAAAGATTCACGACCACCATAGTACATAGAGATTAATTTCTTCTTTTGATTTATTGTCTTAGAATAAATTGCCAGGAGCAGGATTATTGAGTCCAATATTGTATAACTCATTAATTATATTACATGATCTTCTAAACTAATTGGGATATGATTTTTAACATAAAATAGCACTGTAGGTGGCTTTATATTTAAATTTCTTTTTTTTTATATATATATTTAAATTTCTATTGTTTCTGAAAGTTGAGTACTTTGGACTTCCCGGGGGAGGCTTTAGGGGAACATATTCCTTGGCCGAGCAGACTACTGTAGACATTTCTGAGATCTCTTTTAGGAACTAGGATACAGCACTGCCTGTCTCAGAAGGGTGGGTTTTGAGGAATGCGATCTCTGTCTTGACCTGGTTGTCAAATCCCTACTCTTGGCACTTCCCTTTCCCCAGATGTCGGGCTTAACCCTGAAGCCACCAATGTCATTCACTTCCATTGAAGTGAAGGTGACTGACTCTTAAGGGCTGCCAAGAATCCCTACCCGAGTCAGTCAGGGGTCACATTGAAAACTTCGTGTGGTGACTTCCTGGGGAAGTCTTAAACAAGGAATGCACCGGGGTTGACTGTCCCATTGGCTACCTCAAAGCAAAGGAAATGCACTGATGTCCTGAACTTCAAATGAGACCAAGGCCAAGTGTCATTGTATTACTGAACTCAGAGATGAGCTACAGTGATGTACAAAACAGCTGTTCTTGAAACAGTGACAACAAAACAACCCAAACAAACGAAAAGAATAAGCCAGAGTTGATGCAGATTTGAAGTAAACCTCTATTTTGGCCACTGAAGGGACGAGACTTCAATCCTCTTTCCAACCTCCCCCCCACCCCAACTCTGGGGATATTGTTGGATGACTTCTCGTTTCTGCTTTTATTTCATTATCTGTCAAAAGATCTCCCTTATCAACAAAAGTAGCACTTATCTCTTTTTGTGTCCTCCTCTTTCCCCTTGATACCTGCATGGGGAGGTACTTGGATATAGTATGAAATAGCTACAGAATAGAATTTCAGAGCCGCAAGGGCCTGACCCCCTGAGATAGGAAGACGACAGTGGTTCTCACTTATTGAAACCAGCCATTGTGTTGGATGCTTCGCTGGAATGGTCTCATGTAATCCTCACTGTGCTCCATGAGTTAGGTACTGTCACTGTCCTCGTTTTTCAGAAGGCTAAACACTTGGTAAGGCCTGACAGCCAGTTAGTGGCAGGTCTGAGGTTAGATGCTCGGTTCTTGGCATTCTCTCCACTTTCAGTTCCTTCAGTGCCTTAGAGAGTGGCTGTGTCTAGTAGAATGGCAGGATCGCCCACATCCAGCACCCTGGACCCTTCCTGGAAGGTTAGAGCACTGTAAGAATAATCCTAGGGTATTGCTCAAAGAAAACTTTCCTGGATCAGTAAGTTGCTGTCGAAATTCCTCTTTCACTTCCCTGTATCTCTTCCATTTCTCTCCCTCCTCCTATCTACCCTCCCCTCAAACACACACCCCAAAGTGCGTATGACTTTTCAGTCCCAGTGAGAATCCGTGATTGGGCAAGCTGCCAAGCCCAGGGCTCAGAAGGGAGGAGAGAACAGAGATTTATTTGAACCTTCCAACTCAGTGTGCCTCTGTTTTTCTTTCGACAGGAAATCGATGATTGCCTGGTCCAAGCAAAAGACCGAAGTTATGATGCCCTTGTGCACTTCGGGAAGCGGGGCTTGAACGTGGCGGCCACCGCAGCTGTGATGGCTGCTTCCAAGGTACTGTGCGGGGGGAGGGGCGGGGGGGCGTGAGCATCTCGACCGTTCCAGCCCGTCCTGATCATCTGTCACCCATGTAACTCGAGCAGGACAGGCTCAGGGCCAATCAGTGGTTTCTCATCTTTTGGGGGTCCCTTTGAAAATCTGATGGAAAAATTGGTGAATCTTGCCCCCAGAAAATTGTGCAGATGCACGTACCGCACACACACACACACACGCTCACACACATGAACGATGTGTGCAATATTAAGAGGTTCCCAGAGCTCCTGAAACTCATTATGGGTCCCAGAATAAGAACCTCTGAATTACTTGGAGCTTACGTGTGGGGGAAAGAGGAAATGAAAAAGGAGGGAGTGAGCTCTTCTCTGCAGTTTCCCAGGGTGCACTGGGAGAGACCTCTGAACTCAAAATATAGCCAGGTGGGGAGACTACCGGAGTGAGTGGGTGGCTCCGAGCACACGTGGCCCAGCAGACCCAGGGGGAGGAACCCAGGGTCCCAGATGAGGTGAGTGGTTCAGACGTGGGGGAGGAGGATGTGTGTAGCAGCGGCAACTGGAGCTGGAGGAGGTTTGAAGTAAACACTGGGCACGTGGGACATTGGGATGTAGACCTCACTTCCTTCTCTTTCCATCCAGCCTCGTTCATGTCCTCTGTGGTCCTTCCTAGCTTCTTCTCACATCACGTTCTCCTTTTCGTTGTGTCAGTTTCTCATTGTGTGCCCATCCCTGAAAAATTAAATCGGTAGACATTTCCCCCTGGAGTAAATTCAACAGATTGCTTTGTGTTTCCTGGTGACAGTCCTTACCCCCAGTCCAGATGTGGAGGAGGGGTCTACCTTCAGCTGGGGGTGGAGGAGAGGCAGTTATACTAATGTTTGGGAAGACACACTGGCTGGGAGGTAGGTTATATGAGTGAAGGGAAGCTGTATGTCCTAGGTGGTAACTGATGGTTTTAGGCAAGGGGGACAGAGTTGTGAAAGGCTTTGGAAGAGGACGTTCCCCCTTGGTGCTCCATGGGCTCTGAGTGGATGGTGGGATGGAGCATGTCAACAGCCAGCTGGATCAGGGGACCGAACCTGGTTTTCTGTGTCCTGAACCAAGAGAAGCACATTAGGAGCAGTTCTGGAAGAAGGACTTACCCCTTGGGGCTGAGGTTTGTTAGAAAAGTATCATTCACCTGAAGTCAAGAAGGCCTGCGGAGAGAGAGAAGGAAAACCAAAAGGGAATGATTCCTGTTCAGAGAAGGACCAGCTCCTTCTGTAACACACTGTAGTGAGGTGTCCCCCTTAGTCCAATAGCTGCTGGCAAGGTGACAGATCCCAGTGAGTATCTTCGGAGGGGATATTCAGCTTTGGTATCCCAAGGAGTTGCATCAGGAGTTACAAAGAGCAGTGAATGCCAAGATCCTTCTGTTTGAGCTGTAACCACTTTGTGCTTTTATTTTTAAGCTGAAAGATAAGAGAACTCAGAATTGCTAAATTCTTAATTCATCAAGCCATCTTTGCAACATAAAGCTACAGAAAACTTCTCTGGCCTCTCTCTCCACCCCATCTCCTCTGCTTCTGAAGCCTGAAGGAACATGGGTTTCTACCCTTTGCCCCGCTCAGTCACAGAGCATAAATGTGGTGTATTAATCAGGGCGGCTCAGTATGGGTCTCCTGGCCATACAGCAACATGTGCGTCAATTTGATTCTGAAGGTAATTCTGTAGGGGCATCCTTTTCCAGGTCTGCCTCAAGCTGGAGCCTCCAGAATCTTGATACCGTCTTGGCCAGCCACCACCAGCCCCTCAGACCACCCAGGGAAGCCCGTGAACCCAGGCCCCCAGCCAGGGCCCTTACAACAACGAGAGGCAAAGGAAGCTCCAGACAGTCTGAAACTTGCCTCAGGAAATAACTGCTCATTAGTTGTTTCTAGTCGCGCTGCTGTAGTGAGGGATGCCCGCTTCCTGTTGAATTTGGTTTCAGATGGGAAAGCTTTCTGCCTTTTGGGGGCTTCGCTTTTCCTCTCTAAATATAAATATCTTGAGAGAGAAAACACATCTTCTCTTCCAAAAATAATGCCCTCTATTTTTGAAACAGCTGTGTACTTAAAAAAAGAAGTAGAAGTAAAATCCAATCTGGCTGAGGGGTCACTCAGTGGTTTCCACAGCAACCATGGATCACTCCAGGCAGGGGTCAAAGGATGGTGACTCACCAGTGAGCCCAAATCTGGCTTTCATGTCCAAACCACCTGGGAAGCTATGTTTTCATTTTTTAATAGATTCTCAGATGTGCTGATTCAGACTCTCAGGCAGTAGGCCCAATCTCTATTTTTAACAAGTTCCCCAGATGATTTTTCAACAGCCAGCTCTGCACAGGTCCCTGCCCGAGGTCCCATCCAGAACCGGAGCGCTCAGGTGATTAGGGTTAGAGCACTTTGCTTGACCATTCCTGGGATGCAGATTTAGAGCGTTAACCTTGAGAATGAGAAAGTGAGGGTGTGTGTGTGTGTGTGTGTGTGTGTGTGTGTGTGTGTGTTTCATTTCCTTAAAACTTCATGCTGGTTGGGAAATAACTATGGCAGGAAGACAAATTCCTCTCCCTCTTTGTAATGCTCCGAAGAGCCTAGCACAGTGCATTGCACCCGCTGAGGCCTGAACAACCTTGGGGATTCCCCCACCATGGGGCTTCAACCATGACTAGGGTGACCGTATACTTTAATACTTTAATGTCCAAACCAGGACACATCTGAGAGGGGAAGGGGTGCTGGAATAATTACACGAGAAATAGGTGTACATGTGGCCTGTTCCAAGCAAGCCGGGACTTAGGGTCACCCTACTCATGGTTCCATTTACAACTCTCGGACCCCGCCTCTCTCCTCCCGGAAAACACCCTCAACTCACAAATCAGTTCTCCCTCTACTTGTCTACTGCATTTAGTCAGATGGACACACAGAGTGTGAGGTAACTGAAAGACAGTCTCTTACTTCAGACAGATTAGGGGCCAGGTGCCTGGATGAGGGCTCACTCCTCCCCCGTCTTCTGCTCTTTTTTCCATCCTTTGAAGGCTCCCCAGAGGGGAAGTATGGAACTTAAAAGATATTTTGGTTATACTTTCTTCTTTCATTTTTTTAAAATTGAAGTATAATAGACATGAAAGATTACATTAGTTTCAGGTGTACAACATAATGTTAACCCTTTTTATTTTCTTGTAATGTTGAGCCCTGAGCGCTGTCCCTAAAAAAAAAAAAAAAGAAAAGAAAAAAAGACAAAGAATGTTTGCAGGGTTTTTGCATCAACAGGAAGAGTGAAGAAACTTTGTATACCATCTTTTACCAATGTAAGTTGTTACTAATGTTAACATTATTTTATCTTAGAACTGGAAAAACAAAAACAACACAATTACACATGGGAAATTCCTCCCTAGGCCTGCTAACCCGCATCCCACTCCCAGTTGTCCCTAGGGTCCAATCCCTCTCTCTGGTAGTGTGGATGCGTCTTCTCTTTCTACGAAAACTGCTCTGTCGCCTTCCTGAGGACACCCTTTTCTGGGACCATCTGTCTAAACGTCCCTTGTCTCTGAGTTGGCTCTGCGCCTAGACGTGCGGTGTTTCCTAGCCAGTAATTCCACCCAGAGGGAAAATTGAGCCCCAGGTTTTTTTAAGACTAGAATTGGAAATCTCTCTCTCTTTTTAAAAATAATACCCTAGAATAAGGGAAACACAACCTCACTCGAAAGAGAAACCGTAGTGAGAAAAACCAATTGATGAAAAGTTGGAAAACGGTGAGGTGTCCAAGGCCACCCTATGGTTCTTGAACTTGGAAGCACATACTGGGAAGCACATTCCACCTGCCCAGTTCTTAGACCTGGTAAACCAGCCTTGCTTTTTATTTGTCTTATAACTTGAAAAAGAATGTTGTTTTACTCCCTAGAGATCCTATCCCTAGAGCAGTTCCACTGGTACCCATAGCATTGGTAAAGTCTGGTTAAACCACTGCTCCAAGTAGTGCTGACATTCTGTGCATTCGGGATTCTTCTGCCCCAGATTGGGTGTGGGCTTTTCTCCCTAGAATCTAATATTTCCTATTATATCATTAGCTTTTGGAGATGAGGGCCTCTAGATTCTTTTCCTTTGTGTCTTGCTGAGAAAAAAAAAACAAAACAAAACAGAATAAAGAACCCAACAGTGCCTCCTTGTTTAGTGTTCTGTGCTCATAGCTACTCATCAAACCGTGATCGATCTGAACAATAAACTTTTTTGATTCTCTAGTCCTGCTCTGTGCAAGCGGCTCTTTACGTTTGAAGTAATTAGGAGTAAGTACATTTAGAATGCAGTTCCTCAGTCATACTAGTCACATTCCCAGTCCTCAGCAGCCACGGTAGCAGAGGAGGCTGGCACAGACACAGAACATTTCCAACATCACAGAAAGTTCTCTTGGGCAGCACTGCCCCGAGCCCTCTCTGAAACCTCTTGGCTTCTCTTTACCTTCTTTTCACCCCTCCACCTGCAGTGCCCTGGCTTTGACAGGACCCCTCCCTTACCCACTCGGCACTTTGGGGCCTCTTAAATGAGGTTCACCAGCAAAATAGGAAGATGGAAACTCCGCTTATAACATCACCCATGGTGTCGCTCTCACTTCTCCAATGCCTTCCCTGGTCCAGTCCCACTTTCACGCCATGACTCCATTTCCCCAATTTGCCGGCAAAACTCAGGCACTTTGCCTGCGGTTATGGTCATGGTCAGCAGCCACCAGGGTATAGCCAGGCCTTGGTTACAGCCCTAGCATCCGAACAGCTGGGCACAAGCCACAGAGAGACAAATAGTAGTGTATTCCCACTCACTTTTAAAATTCCCACTCAATTTTGCCTTAAAAATAAAACTCTACAAAACAGTTAAGCATAGTTTTTTTTTTTTTTAAGTTCTCTCCCTATTATCCTTATCTTTTATCCATCACTGCTTTATCAGACCTCTTGCTTAGAAAAAATACTGCTTTCAAACCACCATGAAACTTTATTTTTGGAACCAGAAGCTCATTCCCAGAAGCTCAGAAGACTACTGACTTGGGGCCTCTGGCCAGACTGGAGTTGTTTCCCCCTGTCTTTGGTTTTGTGTTTTGTTTTGTTTTTTCTAGCTACTTATCGTATATTAATTAGTTGTAAACTACCTGTTTATAATTAATCAGAGGGCAGGTACTGATTTCCCTTTTATAAAACTTCCCTGTCTGGGCGCCTGCTCAGAAGGTATTTCCAAGGAAAAAGGAAAGACTGTTGCCCCCTCCAGGTCCCCATGTCTCACTTCACTGTCACACCTTTGTGTCTGCTCCCTCCAAGTAGCTGAGGAACATTCCCCAGCCATTGTGCTAGGCTACTTCAAGTTAGCCTTCTTTCTTCTGTTTTAGCCAAGGACCGTGTGACATAAAATTAATATTTAGAATTCACCATGGCAACCGGTTTTAAACACCAAGATTATCTAAACTGTTATGGACAACCTGCTGAAAAAGTTTGGAAGTATTGCCTACCCTCTAAGTCTCCTAAACAAATCGACTTGCACCCGAGCTGAGCTTTCCGCCACTTGTCGAAACAGAACCACTCAAGACGTCTACCATGTTGGCCTCTGTCACTCAACAGCCCATCTTCCTGGATTCCTCTTCCCCTGTGCTTCTCCCAGGACTGCTGCCTCACCTCACTGCACCTGGCAGATGGTCAGGGAGAGGACAACAAACAGAAGACGTAGAGCTACCAGTCCGCTGAGGAAGGGCTGGGAACTCACGCAGATGTCTCTCACCCCTCTGTTCCACGTTTCCCTGTGGAGGTTATAGGTAGCTGGATGTCTCAGTGGGAAGAGAGAAGCCTGCCTGCTTCCCTGGCCTCTGAGAGGAGCCCGCTGGAACCTCGGAGGTCTGCGAAAGCATTTTTAAGATCACGTGTGAGCAGGACGAGCTGCTCCTTGGCTGGGTGATGTGGCACCTTCTTGGTCACCTCCTCCTCCCTGACTCTGCTCTCCCGCTCGCTCCCTTCCTCTTCCCCTGCCCCCCACAGTGTTGGGTGGGATTTCTGCAGGACCCCATCTCGTTCCCCTTCCCCTCCCAGATCATCTCATCCTTTCCCTCACCTTCAGCTGTCCCCTGATGCCCTGGCTCTCAGATCCACTTCTCTGCCGGGGGCTCAAGTACAGCGTTTCTGATTCTCTGCTGAACTTCTCCTCCCCTTGTCTCCTTGGTACCTTTAGTCAGTATTTCCCTAACTCTGAATCTGTCCCCTCCTCTTGTGTCCCGTCTGTCTGATGACAACGAAGTCACCAGCCACCCTCTCAGGCCTTCAGGCTCCAGATCTCCTCTTCCCACTTCACTCTTCAAGTCCTGCCCATTTGACATCCCTTCCCTTTCTCTAGGCCTTCCCCACCCGCTGCCTTTCAGCTCAGACGATTGCAGCAGCCACGCAAGTCTTCACTGCTCCTCTCCTTTCCTGTTTGAGCCCTGATGCTGGCTTTTCCGCCTTGTCCCGTCTCTCCTTAGCTTTCTGGCTCCTCTTGTACTGCACTCACAGCACCACCTTCTGTTCTATTCTAGAAATAGCAACTCTGTGTGCTATTTCTAGACGTTCTCTTTCTGGGCCTCTCCTCCTGTTGGTCCTTCATCTGTCCCTGCTGCCACCTATTTGAAATCCTGTCCACCTTTCAAGGTCAAATGCCACCTTCTCCACGGAAACCTCTTCTGATTCCAGGTAGAACTGTTCTCCTGCTTCTTGGTCCCCACATGGCACTCTCTTGTGATCATTTTAATTTGTGTCTTATCTGCATTCCTAGTAGGTGCTCAGGCAATGTTAAAGGAGTGAAGGACTGTCGTACGTATTTTGAGCTGTGTCAGCTAGTAGAGCAATGCTTAGCATCACGGGTGGGACTTGGAGGTAAGCCGAGCCGGATTAACGACGCCAGCTCCCGCACCCGCCGCCTCCCTTCTGTGAGCCTCAGCTCCTTCACCTGCAAAGTGGGCGTGACCACGGTGCCCGCCACAGAACACTTATGACACAGCGTACCTCAAGTCTTCGCAGAATGCAGAGCTCATACTAAATGCTTAACAAAGGTTGCCTGTCATTCACTTCTCCTGTATGTTGATTTCATCTTGAGGTTGGTCATTATTCTGTTGAGCAGAATAAAAGAAACGTCAGACGCTGGCACTGGGAGCTATTTACAATTCAGACTGTTCTGGAGAGGAAGCTGAGTTTCCCTCTCATGTGAATCTAGACTCTCTTCCTTCCCATCTTTTCTCTGCTGTGTGGTAGTGTGAGCACAGTATGTGGTGCTACCTGGGGCCTTGTCCCAGTCCGCCCTGCCTGTGCTGGGCCCCCCGGGGCAAGCCACCCTCCAGCACTCGCGTCCTGTCCCTCATTGCTCTCTGCCTGACTTTCCATACCGTTGTCTCCTCCTTCCCTTCTGCCTCCAGGTGTGTGGGTCCCTGGGGTCAGCTTACAACCGTGAGCCCCTGCCCTCCCCCAGGAGAGAAGGAACGTCAAACCTGTGGGTTGCTAGAGCAGGCGGGAGCCTTAGATGCCATCTTGTTCACCCCTTACCTCACAGGACTGGACACTGAGACCCAGGTGTTGAGTGGCTCACCCAGAGTCACACAGCTGTGAGGTGCCAAGCTGGGTTCAGAGTGAGACTTTGGAGTTCTCAGTCCAGCATTCCCTGCATCACTCCAAGCACCCCCAGACCCCTCCCCCAACCCCCCCCATCCCCCCATGCTGGGCGGACACTTCCTCACCATTATGTGCTTGGGTCGCGTCACTTGTCCCCGAGAACCCATGGCCGAGTCCCTGAGAGATGACCTTCTGTCACGGAGAATTTTAGAGACAGTCACAGCCCTGGGTGTTTCTCAGGTTGTCTGCCTGCTCTTGTGACCGTTCTATATCAGATGTCCCTCGGAATGAGGAAGGTGCGCTAATATGCAAAAGGCGGCCAGCAAGCGGCACCCAGGCAGGCTCCCTCTTTGCGCTGAGGCCAAGCTGGGGCAACACTTAAATGAGGATGTGGTACATACTAGGTTGAAGGAATTCGATCACACATGTGTTACCGTAAGATCCCGTTCCCTTAAAGCTTCGTCACTTATGACGGTGTGGGCATATTTGCAAATACCACGGTAGCTCTACTTCTCACTAACAGCGGACGAATGTGTCCTGTGGATGCCCCTCCCCCTCCGACCCTCATCCTTTCTCCCCCTCTTGTCCTTCAGCAACATCCCTCCCATGTTCCCTCCACTCCCCGGCCCGGAGGGGGATCTGCTACCACACCAACCTCCCCTCAGTGCCTTTGCTTCTCCAAGGAGGAAGCTTGCACAAGGCAGAGCTTCACAGCCGGGACTCGGGGGTGGACTTGTCCATGGGAGGGCAGGGACATCAGCTGTGTGTGGGGAGTCCTTCCTGGTGACCCCGAAACCCTATCCCCAGGGTGCGGGCCTGATTCAGATGGCGAGGCCACAGTGTCCTTCCCTGTCTGTTGTCTGTCATCTGTCGGATGCTGCAGCCCAGGCTTCACTCAAGTTCGAGCTCGTGCATGAGACCTCCACCAGGTGTCAGCCAGCTGCCCTCTCTCCCTCCCCTGAAAGTGGGACCCACATCTTTGTCATTTGCTGCCTCGTGTGCATTTGTGTCTGGGTGCCCTGGGCTAGACTGTGAGCTCCTTGGGAGTAGGAATCGGGTATCGTGTTTCATATGCATCTTTGTTCCTCTGTGGGGCTTCACACACAGCTTCGTAAACATTCCCTCTGCATCGGCTGCAAATGGAGGAAGAAAGGAGTGAGCGAGTGAGCGAGCGAGTGAGTGAGTGAGCTAGTGTCCTAGCTGAAGACAGCATAGCGCCCTTCAACCCTGTTTTGTAGGCTTGGTGCCCATGGCTTTTTTTCTTTTCCCCTTTGTCAGGTGGCTCGACTCTTTCATTTTGTCTCCTCTTTGGACCTCAGAGAAGGGCAGGTAACCCCGGGGAGAGGTGTGACTAACTCCAGACTGATCCAGTTGGGCAGAGAGGCCGGCAGCTTCCTCTGCCCACCGCCAGCCCGTGGTCTGGATCCGAGCCAGGTGTTTCCTCTCCCAACACCTGTGTGTGTATGTGTGTGTATGTGTGCATTAATCCCAGAGCCAGTCCCACTTCAGCGTCCTTCCAGAGCCTCTTTTGTGTGTTAATTTGGTAGCAATCTAACATTTGATTAACTTACTTGGGGTTTTTTTTCTTTGCTTAATGCCCTGAGAATGAGTTGAATTTGATGATTGATGCTATTGTGGAAGAGATTCTTTCTTTCTTTCTTTCTTTCTTTCTTTCTTTCTTTCTTTCTTTCTTTCTTTCTTTCTTTCTTTCTTTCCTTCCTTCCTTCCTTCCTTCCTTCCTTCCTTCCTTCCTTCCTTCCTTCCTTTTTCCTTTGTGTTAATCTAATGTTATGTCACAGTCAAAGCCCCCCATCTCCATCCAGCATGTCGAAAAGGAGCCTGCTTGGCCCTGATGTTGGAGCATGCGTAACTATAGAGGTTAACTCTGTCGGCGAGGTGGGTACCCCTTTGGAAGGAAGCACTAACTCTTTCTGCATTACCGGTGCGCAATGCAGTTATGCTGGTGGTTTTGTTATCAGTTGCCTGACTCACTAAAACCTGTTGTCTTTGTTCTCTTTGTCATTAGTTCCAGGCGTCCGATGTCTGTGAAGGCTCTCCTGGAGCCTCCCCCTGTGACTTGGTGTGTCCCTCTGGAAAAGAGGACCTCATCAAGGGCTTGCAGCCCAGCTTAGCTGCTGTGCTGAACCCGGGCTCTGTGGGCCCTAATGGCAGGGATCCTATTAGTGGTAAATTGTTTTCCTTGGAATGCCAGATTAGTAAAGGTCTGGGTTTTCCAGGAACACACCCCTTCCCCTGACTAAGAAAAACATCAAAACGGGCACTTGGCTGGCTCAGTCAGTAGAGTACACAACACTTGTTCTCAGAGTTGTGAGTTTGAGCCCCACGTTAGGGGAAGAGTTTACTTTAAAAAAAGATAATTAAAAAAAAAACAACAACATCAAAACATACAGAATTTGATGTGTGTTGGCAGAGTGGCTTTCTCGTTCCTTACCAGTTGAGGGAGAAATTAAAGATCTCAGAGTAATAGAAAGTTCAGTGACACAGTTTACCTCTTGAAGTCTTATTTTCTAAGAGTTCTAGCTAGAAAAAGGGATTAAAGAATCAGGAATGGATTACCCTCCCTTGTCCCAAGGAACTTCTGTGGGATTTCTGGGGGTTCAGGGAGCACAACCATGTTGTGTTGATGTGCCCAGAAAGCAGCCAGCTGGGTCCGTGGAAACAAACAACAGTAACAAAACTGGGTAGACGCACTTACGACATCATAGGGGATGCAGAGGTCAGGACTGCAACAGATTATAGGTAAGAGATTTGTTCTCATGGAAGGCTGAGTATGTCTCCCTTCCCAGTGCCATGATGACAGGCTGTGGAGAGGGTCTTGCAGAGGTGGGCTGGTAAGGACAGTGCTGACCTGCGGTATGACAGCCCCAGAGACAGGCTCAGATGTACCTGAAGTAAGCAGACCTTCGTTCATGAAAGGGCCACAGCATTCTTAGCTTTTCCTGCAGCACATATTCCACACTGAGTGTTGGCTGGGGAGGGAATGGATACAGGACTTTAAACACACACACACACACACACACACACACACACACACACACACACACACACGCATGCCTGCTGGAATCTATTCATCCTTCAGAGTTACCATGGGAGAACCAACATTTATTCTAGAGATTTTCAAATAATTCTAGAAACCGTTATTTTATTTTATTTTTTAAGAATGTATTTATTTGAGAGAGAGATCGAGATCACAAGCAGGGGGAAAGGATAGAGGGAGAAGCAGGGAGCCCGATGCGGGACTCCCTCCTAGGACCCAAAGATCATGACCTGAGCTGATGCTTAAATGACTGAGCCACCCAGGCACCCCTAGAAACCCTTATTTTAGAATTGCAGTCAGAGCCAGATAATGAGCCACAGAACAGGGTCATAGATTCTTAAACTCAGAACTTTCCAGTTGGAATCTTGTTCAATGATTTAATTTACCAATGAGGTTGCAAGGCTGAGAAAGACCAAGGTGACTTGGTCAAGGCCCCTCATAGCAGAGTTGACACTAGGCTCTCGGAGCTGGACAGTGAATACATTGCAGTTTCTGGAAGCACCACTTCTTCTCTGTTCTCATTTGTTTATTTATTTTTTTTAAAGTAGTTCTGTGTCATTCCTTTTTGGTCTCAATGGCATTTGCCAGCATCATGCAAGCCCCGTATTTACAAAAATGGGATCACCTCAAGGTGATCTTGGGAAAGTGCTGTGAGTGTTTCTGAAAATGAAATGGTAATGATTTCTTAAAGGTAATACACGCTTATGGTATAAAATCCTAAAAGCACAAAAGAGCGCACGCAGTGAAGAGGAGGCCGCCCTCCTGCCCCGTCCTCCTCCGTCGTTCAACCCCTTGACCCCTGACGTGTATCCCATAGCGTGGCAGACACCAAGGCTGCACTCGTCAATAAAACGAACAGTCTGGAGGGAAGACAAACCAACGAACAATACCAGTCGTTAAATATAATTGTGCGAGGTGCTGCAGAGAATCCCAGACTGCACTGAGAGCCTATGTCAGGGAGCTGAGCTGGTCAGAGAAAACTTCTCGGGGAAGTGCCAGCCATACTGCATTGAACCTAAAATGCTGTGGTTTCTAAGAAACATTGTTATCTTACGTACCACTAAGGACGACAATATTGCCAGTTAAATTGGGACGGAATGCTTTTGCACTTAGGATTTTTACTTCTACTTATCAGAAGGACTCTTCCAGACTAGTTTAGACATAGAGTCTTTGTGTGTCCCTTTTGTACATACATTAGAAGGAACACAGAAGCACAGTCAATTGGTTGAGGCCTTCCTAACTTCAGTTCTTCACTTTCTGAGTCTGACTCTTCGGAGTCACTTTTCGCCTGAGCTCCTCGGTATCCATTTATGACCACGCCGTGTCCCTCTGTGCCTTCCAGAGCCCTGGTGATGCAGAGCTGTCTCTGGGATTTTCATCCACGCGGCTGATACCCATTCTGCCCGGTTGGATGCTGCCCCTTTCTTGATCTCACCAGAGGTGTCAGTGGGATGTGTTTCAGACAACCGGGACTCGTGTTTCTTCTTCAGGTGGTTCTAATGGTTTGGGGATTGAACACTCAGTTCAGTGGAGGTGTCCAGTCCATGCTGTGGGGATAATCAAATGCATTCATATGTAGACGAGGACAGTGGTGTCAAGACAACAATAATTGTAAGACACACCCCTATTTCAGAGATGAAAAAAGAATATACGTCTTGAAATTGATGAAAATCATTTACAAGAAGTCTAGGAGTAAGTGGGTGCTGTCATTATGCTAGTGAGGGAGTGATGTCAAGGCTCTGCATGGATGTTTCTGTGAGTCTCCTAGTCACAAGACGGCAGCTCCACCACGCTCAGAGGCAGAAAACAGGGAGCGGGGTCAGGCCTTTCTTCTCTCAGCAAGAGAAAATCCCTTTCCCAGAAATCCCTTCCCAGATTTCTCCTTCCACTGGGCAGAATTGCATCACATAGCCCTCCATTGCTACAAGGGAGATCAGAAAATCTGGGGTTTTTTCACCATGTCATGAATGGGGTTGGGGATGACTTTTGGATGGCCGACTAACAGGATATCCCACTGTGGGCAAATTCGTTTGAGATACAGTGAGTTAACCTGAAACACCGTAGGACCTCTCAAAGGCTTTAGTGTGGTAATGTGGCTCATTGAATTATGGAGAATATGGTTTTAAGCTTTAACGAACTTAGCGGATCCAACTTTATTTTCCCCAAATAGGGAGCCCAATTTTGCAGAGTACCAGTGAACGCCTCTTGGTTGTTCCCAGAATCATAAACTGGAGGCTCTCCAGAGCAGAGCCAAGGTGGCAGGGTGGATTGGGGTTCGTGGAAAGCGAATGGGAATGAGGTTTGGAGAGGAGACTGAGCAGAGGTGAGCGGTTTACAAATGAGAGAGCCATATCAATTCTAACCATCTCAGATTGTTTTGACAGATAAAGGCTAATTTGTTTTTGAGATCCTTGTATCCGTGCTGCTGTGATTTCGCCTGAGTCAGGACTATGTTGATACAGAGCTATGATTATCCCTTTTTCTTTCCTAACCTCTGCCACTCCCCGTCTTCATGATGCTAGTGGTAGTGGAGCTAGGCTGGCTGGCTTCTGGGAGTGGAATCTTGTGCTTTGCCCAAAAGGACATGTATGCTGCCCTCTGCTGCTTGCTGTCAGATACACTGCTGAGCACTTGCAAGAGCTGGCAGACACATCGATGGAGTTCGTTCCTGGCCATTTACTGGGCTTGGGGTCATGAAGCCCTTCTGTGTCTTTTTGCCCGGATGTCGTCTTTTGATTTTTGTATGTCAGCAGCAACTTGTGTGTCTCAGGCGGCAGCAGCATCGTCACCATCATCATAATTGGCATTTTTTGGACACGTACCATGCATTGGGCTCTATCATGGCTATTGCATGGGCACACTCTCATGAAATCCTCACCGTGTGGATGCTCCTTGGCAGAGGAGAATATTGAGGAGGAGAGAGGTTACGGTCACCCAGCCGTTAGTGAGAGGACTGTAATTTGTCTCTAGGTCTGACTCTAGAACCCTTGCTCTCAGTCTTCACTTGCTGTCGCTCCTGGTATGGCAACTCTGTGTGGTTATTTGTACATTTGTCTTTTTATATTTTGTCCGAAATTGAGCTGTATTTTTGGTGTTTCCTTATAACACCTAGCACAGCGTCTTGCCCAGAGAACGTCCTTGATAAATAATTGTTGAACAGAAGTGACTGAATGGGAGGAAGACTGAAAGCGAGCCAGCGAGTGGTCTTCCTGGGAGTGAACCTAACACTGAATTACTCCATTGTCCATAGCAATATGCCCCCCCCTTTCAGAATCCGGTTTTGTTCTTTAGTCCTCTCATTTCTTCCAAGTTCTCGATGTCACCTAAAATGCTTCCGAGGGAAATAATCGTGGGTCATCGGCTGATAGATTTTGGAGGGGATTATACTGGGCTGCTAGTCCCACCTGGGTTTTGTGGCACAGACTACCCAACTGTTAATGTCTAGAAGGTGAGCCCTCAGACCCCTTGGCCGCCATCATGCAGAGTGGCGTCTGAGACTACCAGGGGAATTTCTATCTCTTTTTTACATCAGATACCCCTTTGCCTGGATTTATAATTCTAATTTTATTTTATCATTTGAACAGTTTTCTTTTTTGCTGTTAGTTTCCTAGATACGTTTTTATATCTTTGGTAGGTTGAGAACTGATCTTTTTCATATTTTCATGCATCTTTGTTTTATTCTGACATTTCTTCTAGACCTGTCTGGGAGCTCCTTTTGCTTCCCACCTCCCATCTAGCAAACTCATTCTGCATTTGCTCCTTTATCTAACTGGCTCTTTGACTAGTCACTTCTATGGACTGCTCTGCTTTGCTGGCTGTTTTCATTGCCTTTTTTTTTTTTTTCTCCTTAACTAAAATGAAAAAAGTCCTCCAAACCCTTTGCCATGTTGAAAGCATCCTACTAAGCTGTTGTGGTCCTTGTTTGTTTCATCAGTCCCACCCCCAACCCAGAGCCTTCTCGTTAGCTGTTCCCACTGATTTTGTGCTGATTCGTTGGTTCTGTGTAATCTGTTGTACCTTATTGTCCCCAAGTCCTCTAGCCCTCAAGAACCACTCTTTCCTTCATTATCCAAATAGAATACCTCCCCCCTGTTCCCTGCTGTCCCATGTACCTATGGGAAGTCTGCAGCCCCTCCCGTCTTTCTTTTTTTATAATAATTTTTTATTATAATGCTTTGATTCATTTTTTTCCTATTAAACACGAATTGAGCCTAGTATTAGCAGGGAGATAGCGAGTGTGCGTGTACACACACACTCTTCAGTATTTCTGACGACACCCAACTTCCTCCATTTGCTTGGTGGTTACTTGCCTATCTCCTTCCGCTCAAACCCAACTCAATTCTCCATAACTCCAGTCCCCTACCAGACCCCAGCCCCCTCTCAGCTTCCTTCTCCCCAAACACAAGCTCCCTCTCCAGCCCCTGCAGCACCCCTGAGGCAACGCCACTCTCCCTGAGCCTTCACTGTGATCTTTTTCACTCTGACACAGATTCTCTCACCCAGACAGCAGGGACCTTCCCCTTCATAAGTATAATGGATTGATCTTGCTTTCCCAAACAAAAGAACAATTTTCCCCGGAGATGAATTCTGTGACTCTCTCAGAATATGAAATGGTTATAGTCAGCAGGGTTTTTTTTTTAATATCATTTTTTTCCTCCTTCCTGATTTATTACCTTTTGGGTATTTTATGAAGCTCAAATGTGAGAGTGGAAGTAAACGTGCCTCATAAACAGTAACATGAACAGATAAGAGAAATTGCTGTTGTCAAATATGAAAAAAAAATACTGGCTGAATTTTATTTCCTTTGACAAGAGTAAGGACGGAGCACATAGATTATTAGGTTTTGCTCTTTCTGACCAGGTTCTTGTGTACTGGGAACTGAGCAAAATGTGGCTATGAAGGATTTGTGTTTACATATAGCCAGAGAAGCAGCAAACAAGCCCTCGAGAGCAGGGACTGCAGGCAGCAGTCACGTCCTTGGCCCTGGGTCTGTCTCCGGCTCTAGCTCATTGTGCGAAGTGGGCATCTGAAGGAGATAAAGGAGCCCGGAGCCAGACGAACAATTGCTGAGACCCACAGGAGGCCCTGGAACATTCCAGGCCTTGACCCTCTCAGAGCTTCCAGCAAGTCCACCAGGCACCTGCCCCTCTGCAGAGTCTTTCGAGGTCTTGAGTGCCACCCGGCTGACTGTCAGAACCCCCTCTTGGCCTTTGAGGTGTCTGCCCCCCACGAATGCCAGTGGTGTGTGGGCCAGGCCTGTGACGTGTGCCCCCTCCTGTGTTGTATGCAGGGACAGGGTGCCTTATCGGAAAGACTCCGGAGCTTCAGCATGCAGGATCTCACCACCATCCGGGGCGACGGCGCCCCTGCCCCCTCCAGCCCCCCCCCACCGGGGTCTGGGCGAGCCAGCGGCAAACACGGCCAGCCCAAGATGTCTAGGAGCGCTTCTGAAAGTGCTGGCAGCTCAGGTAGGTGTCACTTCCCTCTTCCCCCTTTCCGGTTTGGAGGCCTTGCTTTCGCTGCGAGCGGCGCAGTCCACCACGCGGCATGGAACCTGGAGTTGCCGTCCACACAGATGTCTGTCAGGTCGTGCCAGGCTGGCCAGGAGGCAGAGCACCACGCGGGCCAGGACGGAGGCTGGCCTGGGGATGCTGATCAGGGGCAGGATTAGGCCACCTGCGCCAAAGGGTCTTGCCTGCTCCATCTGATGATCTGAGGGTTTGGGGGTGGTTGGGGAATAGTGCCTGAACCAAGCCTGGAGGCAACAAGCACAGCTGCGCCAAGGCAGCTTTCTCTGCTCTCTTCCTCTTGCCCCTGTTCTCCCAGGAGGGCTTACCTGCACCTGAGTGTCTCCTCGTACCCGCCCAGGGCTTACGGCTCTTGTGGTCCCTTTCCCTTCATGAATGTCTCCTGACTTTCTCTCTCTCTCACTCTGCCATCTCCTCCCATCCCTGAGCCCCCATTCACCAGTCACATCCTCAGCCATGACGTGCCAAGGGCCACACTAGCTCCGAGGTCTGATTCCTGCGGAGACCACGGCTTTATGGAAACCACACCTGTATCCCGATGTCCAGGTTGCTTGTATTAGCATTGGCCTGGGGGCCTTGGTAAACACGCAGAGTCCTGGGCCCATCCCCGGAGGATCCCGTAAGTCTGGGATGAGACCCAGGTATGTGGTGGTGTTGAGAGACCCACTGGTGTCTGACCCATTAGTGGGTTTCAGGCTTGCAGAGGGCAGGGGCATGGATTAGGGGCAGGCAGGTGGGCCAGGACTCACATTTTCCCAGACCATTCTGGAGAGATTCCAGGGCCCTTGGCTCTCAGGAGCTGAGCACTGCCGGGTTAATGGTGAAGGGGGTGCAGGGGCCAGTTCTGGATTGCCACCTTGACTCCTCATCCTTGGTGGAAAATTGAGCCTCACGGGTGGGAATCGGGCCACCCTTTTGGCGCCTGTGTCTGTGACATATGCCTGGTGGCTGCCCTGCTTGCTCTTAAACGTAGAAACAGGGCCACACAAGCCACCTGGACCCTGACCCTGAGCTGGGAGGTGCAGCCCGCGGTGGGCGGCTTGGCCCCGAGCCTCAAGGACTCCACCTGACTTCTGGGGGTCTTGGACAGGGACAGGGAAAGAAGAGGTTCCAAGGCTGCCCTCGGAACGAGGACTCATGTGCCCTGCCAGGGAGAGGAGGACAGCTCAGAGCCAGGCCAGGTGTCCATCAGCTCCCTCCCTCTGAGGAATATCCCACTTTACCCTGGCCCCAGGTGTGAAAATTGTGGCTTTGTTTGTTGGAGGGAGAGATTTTAACTCTGGCGGGGTTGGGAAAGTAGAAGCTTGGCCGTAGGGATGAGGATCACCTCGGGGAGGGGTAATCTTTGGAGTGAACCCTCCCCCAGGGGAATTTGGCAAGGAATCCCAGAAGGGCAGGCAGGAAGGGACCTCAGGATCGGTCAGTCTAACCCTCGGATTAGAAGAGACAGAGGCGCAGGGAACTGTCACACCAGTGACTGGCGTTCTCCTGAGGCCTCCTGACGCTGGGCCGGTGCCCGCTGGACGTTCACCCCCGACCGGTACCCGCTGGGCGCTCACCCCCGGGCCGGTGCCCGCTAGGCACTCACCCCTGGGCCAGTGCCCACTGGGCGCTCACCCCCGGGCCGTCTAGGTTTCCTTGAGCAGCTACCGCTACTGGCCGCGGTCTCAGAAACAGGGACAGGAGCTGGAATTAGGTATCACTTCCACCTGTGGTCATGGAAACTGTTATTTGGAAGAAAAACAGACCCCAGTTCTGTGAGGCTTGGAGGGCAGAGCAAGAACCAATGGGATAAAGTTGGATAAAGTTCCGGGGGGGGGGGGCAGCTGGTTACTAGCTATGTGACCTGGGCAAGCTCTTACCCTCTCTGAACCTCAGATTCCGTATCTGTACACGAGGATGACAGTACCCATTTGCAGGGGTGTTTTAAGGATTCAAATAAGATAATCTGTGTAAAAGTCTTAGGCTCATGCCTGGTTCTAGGTAGTAGCTGCTATTATTGTTCCTGTTGTTATCTAACTCACCCATGAAAGCACTTTCTCATAGGAGAGTGTCCAGGGGAGAAATGGGCTGCCTTGCGAGGACCCTGGCATTGGAAGGGCCCAAACCAAAGTTGAATGGTCATGTACTGAGGCTCTAGGGAGGTCTTCCTGCTGAGACCTCTCCTTGGTGGGCGATTCAGGGCAGCCCAGGACATGGGAAAGGGAGAAGTCTGGCAAGGTCTGAAGGCGATGGGAAGCATCTCCTGGGCTTTGACCATTTTCCCAGACCAGCACCAGACAGACACGGGTTTGGGACGCTTTGTTTCGGTGCTGGCCCTGCCGCCTTCCATTAGCAGCGATGCCCTCTGCCACACCCCAGGACGCAGGCTGAGCCCGTGGAGCTGACGGAGAAGCAGAGAACCCGCGATGCTGCAACATGACGCTACACGCCCCTGTGCTCGCCCTTGGCCACAGCACCTGTGATTCCCGGGGACAGAGAAGGGAGGTGCTGACCCAGCAGGGAGGGCAGGGACTGTGTGGCACTTGCTCCAGCTGTTCTGGGGCCTAAAATAAAAGTCCTCTCAGGAAGAGAGACAGGTGAAAGATGACCCAGTGCCTAGGGCATGGGGCAAAAGCGCCCGATCAGAGGCTCGGGGGCAGTTGGGGATCGAGGTGCCTGGAAGGAAGTCTGGCAAAGGAGGCGCAGCTACAAAGGGCTGGTGTCCCCTCCCTCCCCGGCTGTGTGGGCCTTGGACACCGGGCATGGTCGTGTAGGGCCCGAGTCTGGGCTCCCATCCTGCAGGGCGACCGTGGCCTGTGCAGAGCAGCAGATGCAGGGTGAGTGAGGCAGACATTGCCAGCCAGTTGCCACATTTGTTCCCACTGGGCCTTGGTTCAGCCTCCGACCGTTTCTCAGAACGATACCCCAGGCGGTCACTACCGGAGAATTTGACCCGGGCACGGAAGAGGAGCGCAGTTCCCTTGAGCTTTCTCCTCTGAGAAAAGGGTACGGTAATCCCTACCCAGCCTATGTCTTAGGGTTGGGAGGAGAGCAAACAAGAGAATTTGCAAACCCCGGACAGGTGGCCGCTGTTGAAGACAGCTTGGCAGCAGACAGGTGAGAGGCGGCGGCTGGACCCCATGGAGTTGTCTGCAGCCGTGGGAGGCAGTGGTCTCAAGGCACATCCAGGCAGATCTCCAAAACCTGATGCCTAGTGAGAAAAGGACAAAGAGTGAGATATTATGTAACAGTGTATGTAAAATAAAAAGACATGCCCATGGTATAAAATAACAATATGGACTTTCCAGGAACACATTGCCCTCCCTACAGAATTGTGTTAGACACCCTTTATTGAAAGCTTGGCGTTGAATCCCGGGAAGTGTACAGAGGGTGTTAAAAGAATGATCCTTGCCTTCCATGAATTTGGAGACAGTCAGCATGTATTTAGTAGGCACCTACTGTATACCAAGGCCCAGATGTGCACCTAGACCAGTGGAGTTCGCAAGGCGACAGCCAGATGACTGACACTAAGCACTAAGCACTCTGGAGGGTCATCGGTCAGTCTGAGAAGGTTTCCTGGAGGTCGTTCTGAACTGGAAGGCGCCGAGAGGAGGGCTGTGTGGGCAGGTGCGGTGAGAATTATTTCTTCGAGGACATAAGGACTGACCTCTGTGGGCCAGGCAAGGGCATTTTCTAGCACCTGAGAGGAAGCCGAATCTGGAATGCTCTCCTCCCCCACCTTGGTGTCTCTACAGAGACCCACATTCCCGGGACCCCTATATTGAACCCACCGGAATCCCCACACCTCACTGGGGCTGGTTCCTGTCGAGGTTCCTGTCGAGTGGGGGATATCACTGATGGTGTCCCCCATCCCCACAGTGTGTACCTGCTGCTCCACGTGCAGGACCCGGAAAGGTGAGTACGCAGCCAGCCTCCGTGCAGCGCGCTGGACGCTCGCTCGGGAGGAGGTTCTAACCAGAAGCTGGCGCCTGAGCGTGGGGCTCCCTTTCAGCTGCATAGTCTGTGGGGAGGAATCAGGAGGTGAACTCCCTAAAATGACAAGCCTGTGTTATCTTACAGAATCTGCAGCCTACGAATTCAGGAGCTGCTTAACTAGGCGGTTCTGGGTCGGGGTCTATTAAGCGTTGTAGTCAAGATGTCAGCCCGGGCTGTAGTCATCCGAAGGCTTGACTGAGCCTTGAGGATCCACTTCTAAGAGGGCCGTCTCGTGGCTCCTGGCTGCAGGCTCAGGTCCTTACCACACGTCTCTCTGGGGCTGCTCGAGCGTCCTTACAACATGGCGGCTGGCTTCCCCCAGAGTGGAGTGACCCAGTAGAGAGAGGACACGCGGGAAGCCACAGTGTGTGGAAGTCACACACCCCCACCTCTGCCTTCTTCTCTTTCTTGGAAGGGAGTCATGAGATCGAGCCCACACTCAAGGGGAGGGGAACTAATCTCCACCTCTTGAAGGGAGACGCATCAAAGAACGTGAGGAGATATTTTAAAACCACCACCGGGTCATATTTCCTGGTGCTCTGGCGATGAGGACACAGGAACTTACCCAGGTCCTCTGAAGTGACAGAGCCCCGTAGTTCCAGGGGCTTGGGTCCAGGTGCAGCCAAGGGAGCCCTGGTCCTGCTTTGCCACTTACTAGCTACGTAACTGTGCGTGAACCACCTAACCACGCTGAGCCTCGATTTCCTCATCTTAAAATAGACGTGAAGATCCCACTTCCCCGCCTCACTGCGTGGTTGTGAAAAGGCTTTTTGTTACAGCCCCGAGCAGCCAGGAAACCTCAGGGAGCAGGGAGGGGCCCGGGGACTCCTGCTCCTGCCCTCCCTGTGAGTGAGTGAAGGCTTGATGCAGCCATGGTCACGCTGCGGTTGACCATGTTCTCTCCTGACCTGCTCCTGCTGTTTCCCTAACCTTGACTAGACGCATGAGGGACTGGAGGTAGCTCTGGCCTGACTCAGCTCCCCTTTCACCCGCCATGGAAGGCGCCCCCCCATGGAGGAGCTGCCTTTGGCTCCAAGGCAAAAGGCCACCCCACCTGCAGCTGCTGGCTGGCGTGAGAGGAGGAGGCAGGCACAGTCCCCCTACTGCCTGTGCTCCCGGCACTGGGGTGCTGAGGCGTGGCCGGCCCTCCTACAGTGGTGAGAACAGAGGGCATGAGCTGTATTTTAAGAAGTGTCCTGTTTTCCCTTCATTTCTTCATTTGTAAGACTCCTCTAAGGCTTTTGAAAGTCTGTATAAGACCTAGGGGTTTTGGAGACCATAAGCCCAATGTGAAGTGACAGTCAAAAGAGTTCTGAGCAGGGGGACAGTGGAGACCAGTGTCCTCCCTGGGGGCTCACTCTGGCCAGCTCTGTGTGCCTCAGACGCCTCCCAGTCCACATCAGAAACAGCTTTATATATATATATATCTCGAATGATGATGTTGCACACTTAAAACTAACTTGTTATATGTCAATTATATCTCCGTTTTAAAAAGGAAGAAAGGAATGCAGGGGCTGCATAGCAGTGCTAGAGGCACTCCTTGGACCTGGTGGACGCACTGGTTCATGGGAAACAACCTCGAGGTCCCAGCAACCTCAGGCGACTGTGGTTATTTCCAACTATTCACCAATTTTGAGTTTGTAAATTCCGTGAGCCATTCTGAAAGCCTCTAATTCTGGGATATTACCCCTTGGGGGACCAGGGAGAAGAAAGCTGCCTTGTCCTGCATTCCTTCTTCAGGGGACTGCTCTGTGCTGTTGTCTGGGAAGCCCTCACCCTTTGTGACCGCTGATGGTTTCCAAATCAGAGGCTGCACTCCCAGAGCATTGAAACAGAACTGTGGTTGACTGCAGGGATTTAGTCCAGTCTGTTCTCTGCAGGCCCTGCGGGGATGGGGATGTTGGGGACTGGGTAGCGGGCTGGGCTGGGTGGGGCCTCGGGCTGCGATGACTCTGCTCAGCTGTGATCTGGGAGTCTTTGCCCCAGCCCTCTCTCTCTCGGGCCCTCTGACACTCAGTGCCCCAGAGTTCTCCCCACACCTCCAGTCTCCCTAAGGTCTGCATGCAAGGAACCAGGTTTGTCTACACCCGGTCCCTTTGTGCTGGTGGGAAAGTCCCTGAACTCTCCAGGCCTCAGTCCCCTCTTCCTAAAGCGCGGTCATCTCTTCAAGTGAAGGGTGCAGGCTGTGGAGCGTCAGCAGATGGTGTTGGGGGGCTGGAGGCTAGCTCTGGCCAGTGATGCCATGGGAGAAGATTTCAGGGGGTCACAGATGCTTTGGTCAGAGGGCCCCTCCTGGTCCCTTGAGATGATTTTCATCTTTGCATCTCAGACCCCAGAAGAACATTCTCTCCCCGCTTCGGCTCCATTCCTTCCCTTCTGTCAGTCGATTCCCTGCTGTTTCTGGAAGGGGTCTCTTTCTATTATTATTATTATTATTATTATTATTACTATTACTATTACTATTATTACCTCTCCTTCCTGCCTGGCTGTTCTTTCTCCTTCCTCTTCTCTCTACCTGCCTTGATGTAATGTAGACCTCAAGTCTGTATGACTGCTCAGAATTAGTCATAGAGATGTACTTTTTTCTTTAAAAAAAAATCAACTGTGTGGGACATCATTTTAAAAAGCAAAGTCATGCCTTTTACTCCCCCATTGAAGGAGAGAGAGAGAGAGCATTGCATTGGCTTTGAGTGTGGCCTGGGCTGCGTGTTTCCTCCGGGCGGCGGCGGGAGCTGTCCGAGGTTTCGAGCGTGAGAAGGGAGGGGGTGTACGTCTGTGCGTGCACCTGTGCGTATGCACGCACGCTCACACGTGTGTGCGCTTCATCTCCGAAGACCCTTTCCCTAACAGGATATTGTTTTCTTTCTCCTCGGTGGCTGTCGGGGACGCGGATGTAAGTGTTCCAGACGGGCGTGCTCTTCTTCACGTTTGCTGACTTCCATTAATGGCTCCCACTAACGTGTGCTGTGTGGGATGTGTTTGCTAACCTGGGGGTTGTTTGGCACTGGGGGAGGGGAGGGGAGGGGGAAGGCCTCGGGCTTGGTGCAGACGCATCTACTCAGGCCTCCAAGGGCTCTGAGACTCGGCCAGTTTATTCCTCCTTGCTCTCCCCACAGAGAGAAGAGGTGGAGCTGCCCGCCAGCCTACTTAGTCCTGCTGACACATTTGCTAATACAGAGTGTCAGCCTAGGCTGTGGCAGGCAGCAAGGACTCCTGCACTTTCCTAGAGGCCACCCAGCCTTGGGCACTAGGGTGGCATCTCTGCAAGCTTGGCTGCTGTCGTCTGAGGTTTGAAGGTGGTGGCTGGGGCCATGAACTTGCATGAGAGTCACTACCCCCAAAGGTCGTCTCTGGGAGTGATCGGAGTATTAAGGAGTGGATAGTAATGGCACAAGAAAGGCCCTGGACCGAGATTTGGAGGGAACAGAGGCACAGACTCAAACAGTCCCCAAGCCCGCTCCCAGGATGCAGTTTCATGCTGGGGCGGAGCTCGCCAGGCTGCTTCTGTGGTTTCTGCTCTAGTCTGAGGCCTTTTGGCTCTAGGTAGGTCTGTTTCTTTTTCCTCCTGTCAGGCAAGAGGTATCTGTGTCCAGAAGGAATTTCTCTGTGGACGGTGTGAAGGTCTGACTTAAGATGAGAACTAAGCTCTCAGATGATGTCAGGATTCCACCTAGGACGGGACCAGAGGATAACCTAAACCCACCTACTCTACCCCCCAGGTGGGGGGATGCACAGAGCAAAAAAATCAAAGGAAGATTAGTGATCTAAGTCTTGGCCCTTACCAAGGCACTCACTGTCAGAGCAGGCCATTCCCAGCCTGCAAGTCTGCTTTGCAACTCCCAGTGAAGACAGCCTAGCTCTCGTGCTGCCTCCTGCTGGCTGTTAGGAAGTATAGCAGCAGTACCTGGAAAAGCTGCTCAAGATTAGGGTCTGTTCTTGGTTTTGCTTACCCCACACCTGGTTAAGTTGGCTGCTGCGTTACAGTCTAGCGAGTCCCTGTTGATGGAGGAAACACATCTGGTGGCTCACTGTGTTTTTAGGAGCAGTAGCAGGGTGTTCCAGGAGTTCTGTTTTCTTTCTGCAGGCCTGCAGTGGTTGACCAGATGATCTGAGGGCTCTTACATCTACAGTCTGTGATTCTAGGTAAAAGCAATATATGAAACATAGAGAGCTAGCTCTTTGAGTGTCAGATAAGCTGGGCATGTGCAGGAGGTATTTTATATCTTGACTGAAATAGAATCACCTGGCTAGATGACATGGATATGCTTAAACTTTGAACGTTTTAAAAAATACTGTGCATTCAACAACATGAATTAATTCTGGAGTTTCTCCTGTGGACTTAATTAAGGTAGACTAAAGCAGGAATCTTGCTGTCATCTGGGGGGAAGGGTATTCCGAGGTTCTCTCTCCACTAGGCTTCCTTGCTTCTCTGGGACTTGGCCTTTGAAATGAAAATCTACGTAACTTTGCTTAAGGTTCTCTCCTCAGGCTTCTTAGCACTTGACATCCTGTCTCAAAGGCTTGGAGCTGAATATGCAAATGTTATGCATTGTCCGCACAGCTTGTCTGCGGAAGAGAGGAAGCGGCGAGGCCCCTCTGACTGAATTCAGTGCAGTTACTCATTCTAGAGGCGACGCTTTCCCTGAGCATTCTTTGGTGTGGCATCACAGGTCTCAGCCCCAGGGTTTGACACCTCTCAGTTAAGGCAGAGTCCTCCTCCTGGGGCGGTGGTGCCCCCATCTCCCTTGGTAGCTTATCAGTAGGCTCTGGAGCCCTGCGTGTTCCTGTGCGCAGTGCCTGCTGGTTTCCAGTGGCACCCCCACAGCCCAGGACTGCCCTGCACGGAGGCCCAGAGGATGCTGGCTGCTTCTTCAGACACCGGGACCTCGGCTGTCCTAACAGGCTTGTTGTGCCGTGTGCCTAACCTTGACCTTGCCCGCCCTTCTTTGCTCCTTTCTACGCTGATCCCTCCCTGCTGTACTTTGTCTCCCCCGTGTAGATTGTAAATGGACATTAAGTGGTTGAGGGAGATGTGAATGAGGGTGGTGTGAAGGCTTGGGAGCCCCACCAGGTCCAAAACCCACTGGCATTTTCGGACGAGGAGGAGGAAGATCTGCTGGATTTCATGTACAAGTATAAGTCGCTTCGGAAGACGGAGTTCCCCCTGGAGGTACACGGTGTCTGCGGCTGCGGGTTGGAGCGTGTGTTTGAGATCTGGGGGTCCTGGGAATGGCAGCTCTTGGGGTCCCTGGCATCTCTCGAGTGCCTGGGGTAGAAAGATCTCTCTCCATCAAACAAACAGGACGAACGACTAGGTAGCATCCAGATACTTGCCAAAGGGCAAAAAAGACTCCGCTCATTTTATTTAGAAATAGGAGAGATGAGATAGGGCCTAAAATAAAATTTAAAAATTAGCAACCACTAACCTAAGATGATAGGTGAATGAAAAGCAACCCAAATGTGTGTTTTAGGGGAAGAAAACATGTTATTTGACACATTTCTATAAATGAAGCTGTTCATCACTGTATCTCCAAGACACAGCAGCAGTGCCTGGTACAAAGCGGATACCGATAGAATGTTATTGAAAGGGCACAGCCCTCTAAAAGGACCCAAACCAAATATACTTGATAGATGTACCGTGGCCAGTTGTGGATGTGGATAGAGTTGGCAGCAGGAGGGCCAAGCCTAGAGCCTCAGGGGCCTTGCTTTGTGATGTGGATAGGGAGTCCCCAGCCCTGGGCCCAGGTACGTGGCTGGCGTGGCTGGCAGAACTGGGGACTCCCAGGTCTTCTCTGCCCCTCACGTCTCCTCTCCTAGGCCCCACCTACTGAATACTGTGGCCTGAGAGTCCATCTGAGGCAAGCTGGGAGTCACCCTGTCCTCAGTGTAGGGACCCCTGTGAGACTTAGATGAGGGAATGCACTGAAATGTTCCCCTACTCAAGCACCTTGGCCTATCGACCCCTTTCCGACTAGGACTGTGGTTATTAGCAGTGGGCAGACAGGAGTTCACCAGATTCCTTTCCACGGTGGGGCACACATGGGTCAGTTTTACAGTTAGAGGTATTGGTAAAAGATGTTCTTGGTTTGGTCTCTGCTCAGGCAGTCTATCACAGCCTGGGCAGCCCCATGATGGGGGGAGGGGCTCAGCTCTCCCAAGGAGGGGGCCCCAAACATTGTAGGATCTGAGGGTTTGTACCATTTTGGTTTTGTTTTGTTAAAGCTGTACAAGCGGCTTTACTGTTTGCTTTAAATAGCCCGAGACAGGTAACTAAAAGTTAGGTTTCTCTGATTCTTCTTTTACTCTGTGTCCAGATGTGGCTGGTAAACATTTCCTAGTCAGAAAGGTGTCCTGAGGACTCTGGATGTGGAAGGCCAGAGTTTTCTATTTCCTGCTTTGTTCCCTTTCTCCCTTCCTCCCTCTGTGTGCCTTCCAGGCACTGAGTTACTTCCTGGGAAATGGTGAAGGTGGGCCTGCCCCTGGAAAGTTCACAGTGAGGAGGGGGAGACAGGGACAGAGCAAGCACGCTCTGCCACGGGCGCAGAGTCCCCTGATGTCCTCCTGTGTGCAGAACACTAGGAGAACAAAGAAAGTGACCCTGGGTGTGTGTGTCTGGGCTGTGGGGAGAGGGGCTCAGGAGTGATTTTTGAGCTGGGTCCTAAAGAGGACTATAAATGGCAAGACGGGGGTGGGGGAGGGCTTCAGGTCAGAAAGAATAGAGGTGTAGAAGGGTGCCATAGAAAAATAAGTTAGTAGAGAGAAGTGGACAGAGACAGGGGTTGAGGGTAGCTAGGGGTCAGTTGTGTTACTGCCCCCCCTCCCCGCCCCTGGCCTTGAGTGCTATGCCAGGACAAAAATTTGCTTTTCTTTCATTGTATGAGTAACTTCTGTGATTTGTGTGTTCCATGGAAGGAAGGCTCCCCCCTTGACAGCCATTTGTAGGGGAGATGAGGTGGAACCCTTTATCCTTAAGGACAGTGTTTCCCTTTGCTGTGTGGCTTGCTGTGCATTTAAGGATTTCACATCCGGAAAGAGGACTGGGAACTTGGTGATGGAAATTTTACGCCCGTACCTGGAAACACGAGGCTGGTTTCCAAAGGAAGTAACAAAGACAAGGGGAGAGATGGGGAGGCATTTCTCTGTGCTGAGTCACTTGTTGGGATCATTTTGCTCCCGAGGCGGAAACAAAGGTGTGTCGTCCTTCTGTGCAACCATTTGCTTGGGAGACGCAGGGACTTAGGAGAGTATGAAGAGGGGTGGGGGCGCCTGCCTTCTCAGTTGGCTCACCGCGGGATGCTTGGGATGTGACCCTGATTCCCAGCCGGCCGCCTCACACACATGTGCGTGTGGCCAACGGAGCTGTGTCTTTCCGCACGAACCCACACCGGTGCCCGCCTCACAAGGTTCCACGCATACGCCGAATTGAGGGATGCCTTTTTCTGTTTTCTCTGCCAGGCACCGCCTAGAGTTCTTCGACCCCGCTTTAGGAAGAAAAGTACCTCATCCTCAGCCACCGAAACCACGTGAGTGAGATGAGCCCACAGCACCGGACCCACAGAATGTTTCTTCTCTGCCTTAAAGAGCTAGTCACTAATAGCATAGAAACCCGCAAGCTGGCGTGCTTAGAGCGTGCGGCCTCACAGACGCAGCCTTTTCCCTCTCCCCTCTTGCACTTCGAAGATTTTTATTTTCCTTTTCTTTATGTTGCTGGGGAGAGGCCAAAGGGAATGGTAGTGGGGGGGGGGTGACCTTTAAGTCTGAGGTTAGTGATTTTCCACAACTGGATTGTCAGCAGTATTTTTAGAACAAGAGATCACCCTCACACTGCTGAGATGTACATTTGTAATTTTGTGTTGCATACTTCGTTTTTAGTCCTGTAAATGCAAACTAAGCAATTTTTTAAAACTTTGTTGTTGTTGTTGTTCTTGGTACTAATACTTTGGACTATGATGTACATATTTATGGCTTTTGGCTTAATCTGATGGACTCGCAAGGGCTGCCAGAGGTTCTGATATGTAAGAAAACTGCGAGATATGTAAAAAATTATTTTGATTCTAGAGAATGTCTCAGATGTGCTTCTAAAACTTCTAAATACAACTCCAGTAGAACATCCCTTTTCCAGCAGGACGACGGTCCATCTTCTTCAGACAGATGTTTAGTCCAAACACCAGAGATGCTTAGCACGAAGAGACAGTATTGTAATGACAGAGAGGAGTGTGATGAGGCCAGGGGAGCAGCCCAGAATGAGAGAAACCACAGGAAGCTGGTCTCCCCCTGGGTTCTGGATTAAGAGCTTCTGAGTCTATCCAAGGGATTCACCAAAGCCTTAGGCAGGTGGCTCACCCTTGGTAAAGCTTCCTGGGGATGTGAACTCACAGGCCTGCTGAGAGGAATCATTTTGAGTGTTCCAAAAGTGCTGGACGAATGACTGTTTCTGCTTCATAGTTACAGTTCTGTGACTTATTTCCCCAGGGAGAGGAGCCTACAATCTGAGCACCTTGATTAAGAGAACACCAAGCAAAAGCCAACCAGTCCACCCAACCCAAACCAAACCCAAAACTATGTTTCAGATATGCCATCAAATACATCTGAGACACCTATCAAAATGCTGGGCTCTAGAAAGGTTTCAGAGGTTGAGATCTTTATGGACTGACTTGCTGCTCAGCTCCCTGGGTGGCCGTGGCTCACACCCTCTGTTCCCTTCCTGGCTTGTGCAGAATGTGAGCGAGAGAAGTCGCACACTCATGGGCACTCCATGTCTTACTGGACGTCTTATGCAAGCCGGGATCGCTTAGTAGAATAGAGCACTATCTGAGGGGACTCTCTACTTAGACTGAGAACTTTATCAGAAAAGGACAGTCTGGTTTAGGTAGCATTTTGGCCCGAGGTATCTCCTCGAGCCTTGGAGAGCTGAGCCTAAATGTAGGACTTGTATAGTTGTGCTTAGAGTTGGTGTTTTCTTTCAGTGTAATGCATGCAGTGGTCACAACCCAGTCACGTATAATACTCGGATTGTGTTTGCTCATAGATATGCCCTGAAGACTAGAGAATTAGTGTTACGTACCACATAGAACTTACTGTCAACCAGCTGTAGACAGCCCGGTTAAAGACTGTTTGCATTACTGAGCGACGTGAACGCGCATCAGTAGTCTTTGCTGATGACACACTGACTGGACCTTTGCCGCCGAGAAAGGTTTTTCCTGAAGTTGATTGTTGCCAGATACGCATATTTAAATCCCTTCTTCCCACAAATCCCCCGAAGGTGACTTTGTAATTTACAACAGGATTTAGGAAAAGCAAATTCGTGGTTCAGAGGGCTCTTCGTTGTCCGTGCCCCACACCCACCAATACCTAAACCCTTTAGGGAAGACAACATCTGTTTCTTCAAGCTCACTGAATAGTTCCAGAGGAAAAATATATGCTTTAAATGTATTTACCTGTTAGTTGGGAGTACCCAGAATTATCAGAAACAGCTTCACTTCAGCAGCTTTTTAGCAAATTTTTTTTTGCCAAAATATTAAATGCCTTTAGCAGCAGAGATCCTTCGTGAACAACCTATGTTTTCACCATTTTACAATGTAAAGTTTTAACAAGTACAAGCTACCGAGTTTGCACTCAACTATGCCAAAACCAAGTTTGAAGCGCTCTACTCTCAGACACGCTGTATTACTTCTCCTTCAAGATTTAAAAAAATACAAAGGTATCCAAACTGCTGTCTTAATGTAAATGTAACTATTTTTCCTTCAAGTGTTGATTAGGGAGTTGTTTTCTCTCTTAAAAACACTCACTGTACAAATGAGAGCAGCTGTCATATTTCTGGCAAAATGTGTTTACTTATCCCACGAGCTGTATATTTGTGTATGGACTGACATAAAATGTGAATGCCCAGTGTACATAGAGTGGTGTGCTGTTCTGTCTAGAGGATATCACCGCACATTTTTAATTTGCTGATTTACAGACACAGGCTGTTTACAAAATGCTAGCTCGAAAGTCTGTCATTTTCATGGAATAACTTTTAGTTATTTGCCTTTGGGCACCTGTTTCTGAGGAGGTGAGACGCGGGGGTGTACTTAGACCCCGGAGAGCTTCGTCGTAATCCCTCCCAGCTTTGTGTGAATAGCTTGCTCACTTCACCGGCCTCTGAAATGTGTTCTCTACAGTAAACTGTCTGCGTGTTTGTGCTCCCAGTGCTCGTCCACCATGGTCACAGCTGAGTATCTCCCCAGTCCTCACCTTGCACAGTATGTGACATGGCAAGGGATGTGCTTCCTTCTCCAACAGCACACTCAGAGAGCTGACCTTCCGATGGTGACTGTGCACTTTCCCTAGTTTAGTCCTGTAGTCGCTATAGAATGATCTGTAATAAAATAGTATACTGGACTGTGCGTCAAAGGGGTGTAAAATTACAGTATTCCAAAGGTTGAAGTTCTGCTGTTTTGTTATAATGCCTGATACCTATCTTGAATAAAGTCTTAACATTTTTCTTTTAAAAAACATCTTTGTAATGTTGAGCTTATAAGGAAAGAGAAAACACTTTAAAAAACAACAAACGTGGAAGGTAGCAAGGGTGAGAAGCTGAGAGCTCCGTCACTAAGCGGCCTGGTGCCTTGGCCCCATGCCTACTGCCTAGAATTGGTGTGTGTGTGGGGGCGGGGGGAATCAAATGCGTGTTTTGCAAACCAGTCGAGCACATAAATATAAACCTAGTAGTATGTTTTGCATTTTGAAAGTCACCAGTGGAGGCTGTGTAGCTGTAAAAATAGAGCAGTTCATTTGGTGGGCAGTTTTAATTCTGCAAACAAAAATTTCTGGTCTGCCGTTTCCCTTCTTGGTACCTATTCCCTTCCCTGCAAGTGAGGGAGTACGTGTGAGATCAAGCGGGTGGTATGTGCAGAGGCGCACGGGGTGGTGCGGACCCCCTTTACACCACCGCAGCCCCTGCCTTTAAACGGTGAGTGGTCTGAGCACCTCGCTGGCTCAGTCGGGAGAGCTTGCGACTCTTCATCTCAGGGTTCTGAGTTTGAGCCCCGCGCTGGGTGCAGAATTTACTTAAAAATCTGCATCTATGAACAGGCACACATAAGCTTCATTGGCTGGTCACAAAGACTTGGACACTTAAAATGAAACATTCTCTTTGCCTTTATAGTCTTCTGTATGTTTGACATGAGGGCTATAAAACAGAGCGGTAGCAGGTAAAGAAGCACCCTCAGAAGGCTGGAAGGAAGATGAAGAGATGGAAAGGTTGAAAATCCATTCATTTATTCATTTACTGAGCCAAGTCCAATGGCAACAGAACTGAGACTAACCAGGTTAAGAGCTGACAACAGAAAAGCAAAGTTATGATTTGAAGGCTCACTTGATAAAGTACTGAGTATGTATAATGCTACATTATAGTCATTTGTTGATTTAGATATATGAGTTTCCGTGTTAAGACTCCAGGAAATGCGCAGGACTCCAAGACATTAGACCGAGGTTCTGTGACTTACCAGCTGTATTTTGGGTAATTTATTTAACCTTGTATAAGCTGCAGTCTCCTCAAATCTAAACCAGGGATAAATAGCATCTCCCCTGGGCACGTGGCCGGCTCAGTCCAAAGAGTGTGAGATGCCTGATCTCGGGGTCATGGGTTTGAGCCCCATGTTGGGTGCAGAGATCACTAAAAAAAAATAAACTCAAAGAAAAAATACCACCCTGCAAGGCTGGTATGAGGCTTAGCAGTTTTGTATATATATGCCCATCCCTATGCTGGGACATAGCTGGTGTTCAATAAATTATACTTTTACATACATTTCCATGTCATTTAGGTAGATTCTTTAATGTGTTTGGTTTTCAAACTTAAAATCAGTGTTGATGATAAGCCCTGCTACCCGTAAAACAAAAATTATATATATGAAAATTCCCTTTCTCTGAAATCCTATGCCTGTCAGCCCTTCCACTTCAGCCCATGTTTGGATGCTGAGGCCTGGTTGCCAGTCCTTGTCTCTACCTCTCCTACCTCTGGCCTACAGGAAAAACCAAGGTGCTCTGAGGCCCCCAAAACAGAGATCTCTGTTGTCCGCATTTGCACTAGAGAAGTCACGGAGGCAGTGGGAAAGTGGCCTCCTCCTCAACTTCTTCGGGTGCCACTTCCATCCTGCTACCAGGGGTGAGTGAGAGAGGCAGGGGCCAGGCGGCTAAGAAATGATGCAGGGATGCCTCTTGATTTTGACTCAGGTCATGATCTCAGGGTTGTGAGATCGAGCCCTGTGTTGGGCTCTGCACTCAGCACGAAGTCTGCTTGTCCCTCTCCCTCTGCCCCTCCCACATGTGCGCACGCTCTCTCAAATAAATAAATAAATAAATAAATCTTTTTAAAAAATGATGTGGAAACCTTATGAATGGTTGGCCTCTGCTGCCTCAGAAGTTATGAGGAAAGGAAAACCAATCAAAACAGAATGCCATCGGATGCTTGAGTCTTACCTCATCTCAAATCCAATGTCTGTTCTTTATTAATTGGCTGTATAAACAGACATACAGCTGGCCTTCTAGTTTTAGAACCCTCTATCGTCACTCCTTTTCCTCTTAAGGAACATGCACTGGTTTCAAGAAATTCCTCTAATAATCCTAGCCTGACTTGCCACAGAATTTCAATTTGGTTATCCTCAGCCTTATTCTGTTAACAATAGAGAAGCTTCATCTTATCATCATCAACTACTATAGTAAAGGATTTGAAGTAGTAATTGAGGCATAATTCTATTTAATACTGACTTATGATGGTTTGACTTAGGTTTTTCGACTTTATGATGGTGTGAAAGCAGCATTTGGTAGAAACCATACTTTTAATTTTGATTTTGATCTTTTCCCGGGCTAACGATACACGGTAGGACACTCTCTTGTGATGCTGGGTGGTGGCAATGAGCTGAGACTCCCAGTCAGCCAAGTAATCACAAGGGTAAACAACTGACAGACTTACAACCATTCTGCGCAGACACACCCTTTCTGTTTTTCACTTTTGGTACAGTACTCAATAAACATGAGACAGTCAACACTTCATTATAAAATAGGCTTTGCGTTAGATGATTTTGCCCAACTGTAGGCCAGCGTAAGTGTCCTGAGCACACTGAAGGCGGGCTAGGCTAAGCCGTGATGTTCGGTAGGTTGGGTGTATTAAATGCATTTTCAGTTTAATGATATTTTCAACTTAGAATAGATTTTTTGGGATGTAACTCCATTGTAAGTTTGTTAAGATCTGTAATGGTTTTTCAACCAGGCAAAGTGCTTTGTTGTTTGAAGATGCTTCCCAGATGACTCTGATGGGATAGCTGAGAACCATCGCCCTAGACCTGAACCACACAGTGAACAGGATTTTCCTCAATGCCTGTCATCTAACCCTCTTCAAGTGAACAATGCTTAGCTCTTGTATCATTTCCAAAATGATTGTTTTCCCTTAGTTTCTACAGTGTGTCTTTGGAAAATGTTTATTCTCACAATTAAAAATATGAAATCTCAGATAAACTAGCCTTTAGGAAATACAGTGCCTTGGGGCCCCTGGGTGGTACAATTGGTTAAGCATCCGACTCTTGATTTAAGCTCAGGTCATGATCTCAGGGTCAAGATCGAGCCCTGCGTCAGGTTCTGTGCTCAGCATGGAGTCTGCTTGTCCCTCTCCCTCAGCTCCGCCCCCCTGCTTGCATGGTCTCTCCCCCTCTCCATCTCTCTCAAATAAATAAATAAATAAATAAATAAATAAATAAAGTCTTAAAAAAAAAGAGAAAAGAAAATACAACGCCTTTCAACTCTTGGATAAAAAGTGTTTGTCTTCACCTCGAAAGCCTCTTGTTTCATGAATGGGCATACTGAAAGGCTATCTCATTTACTTGTCTCTCTATGAACTGAGAATTGTCATGAACACCATAAACCTAGAATACTAGACGTGTGTTGCCACCCCATGCTCACCTCTAAGTGAAACTGTTTATATAACTATTTTTTGCTCCATGTGACCCTGCTTAACACACCCAAGTGAGCCAGGGTGGGTTCCTGACGCAGGTCAGTGACTCCTGATGAGACCTGGTGTTTAGTGAAGAGACAAACTGGCCCAGTTAGTCTGTTGGCAGTTAGAGCTGGGAGATAGAGGCTGAGGGTTGGGATGCAGAAAACAACCTGTGAGGTGCAAGCCAGTTATTATGGGGGCAGAAACTGAGTCGCATACATGGCAGTCCCCAAGCCTAAAAAATCTATCTTCTGCTGCTGGGGCCCTTGGAGGTGCCTTGTATTCGGGAACACCATGTAATTTCTGTTCTTCCTGAGGCCTGGAGGTTAGATGGGGGTGGGGGGTGGGGGTGGCCAGGTGGTTCCTGAGTTCCCACGTATATATCTTAAAATAAGGTCACACTGCTGGAGCTCACTTGTTAGCTTTACAGCCTTCTTACACCTGCCCTAACTTGAAACTCCTTGCAACTAAATAAGCCTCACTGGAACTAGTAAAGCCATTACCATTTGTTAAAAATAATGAACAATTTTAAACTCCTATTTCCCTGAGCAAATCTGAAAATGTTTAATCCATTAAGGGTTCAAACTTTAATACGTTTAATGTTGGAGCTGCGTGTTTCCATACCAATTGGCACAATTTACATCAAGTTTTGTACTTATTCCATTTTGCAAAGACATCATATACGTGAAGATACATACTCAATAGCTGGGAAGTCATAAAACTTCTGATCTATACTTTCAGGTTTGTCCGATCATGATACTTCTGATAGGGATCGTCAGCATACCAGTTTCGCCTCTTCCAGAAAGACGTTGTCATTTTATCTAAGAGCTTACTCTGGGTTTTATTGCAGAACACGAATTCCCTCAAGCGCCTTTTTCTTGCAGCCGTCTTTTTCCATAATTTTTTCTTATAACCAGCCTGTAGATGATATTATAAACATTCAAAAGATGATGTTATATAGGAAACCACAGATATCTTCACTATTCATGGCTTATAGGCCCAGTGGGAACAAAGATGAGACTTACCAGGGCTGGTATGTTTTTCAGAAAGATGTGATTCTCAGTGAGGGGTAGATACAGAAAGCACGTGCAGTTTGAAAAAGACATATTAATAATTTAATACTTTGATAAAAGATTATTTAAATTAGAACCACAGAAAATAAAGCCAAATGACTCTGTGGAGGGCAAAGGATAGAGTAATGATATATAATTATAATTGCTAACTTTATATACATTACCTTATTATCTCTTCAACAGTCTTCAACAACATACTATTATTCTCATTTTACAGATTAAAGAGAAACAACCATTGATTAGAGAAGTTAACGGTAGCAGACCAAGATCAAAGAACTAGTAAGAGTTCTTAACCACTACTCTACTATTTTTCCCAATGTGGAGGATGAGGAAGGGCATTCCTGGCTAGTTGATAACATTTATACTCATTTAAGGGGACTAAGTATTACAGAGGCTGACAAAACCCAGTTCTCAAGTATACTGCTTCATTTCTTCCTTTCACACTGAGGACCAGTTTCTATAGTATTTTTCTAAGGAATAACAAATATAATAAAACCACCGTTGGGAGTGGTAAAGGAATGGTTAACTCGTATATTTAACCCAGAACTGCCATATACACCGTCCAAGCATTATTAATTTTGGAGAATTAATTTTTGAATTAGAAAGAAAGAAAAAAAGAATTTCTGAAGAAAAATTAGATTAAATATAAAATTACAATCATCGTCTGTGTAGAGTAGAAGAGACCTTAGGTGCCCCACAGGTTAATACATGGCGAAAACCACATAGAAAGTTACAGGGGAGGAGAGACTAACACTCAAGCTATTGCTAAGAGCCCCGCGTCCCTCAAGCCAAGAGTGCCCTGGGGCGCTACACTAACTGAACAAAACCACAGCCCTGGGCTGAGAAGGCACCTTGGGTTTCACTCTGACCAGCAACTTCCACACAACAGTTATACTCAGAAATAAGGAAACGTTATTTAAGAGTTCTGGTTTTAACATGCCAGGGATTAGATTTTCTCTACTCCTTGCTTACAATGTAAATTGAAAGTTTCAAACCCAAATCCCCATATCTCTGTAATAATTTTCTAGTTTGCAAGCCAATCTGGGTTCCTGTGGGTCTCTGACTTACAGGTAATTTGCTGTCCTGCCTCTTACCACTAGTACCCTCTGATCATTACTCTATGGAATGCAACCACTATGAAAATGCTTGAAGCTTTTTAGGCACTCTCTAGGTTCAGAAATGGGAGGGAATAAAACTGCTGCAGAAAGTATTTTCAGTTTTTATACATTAATATAAATTAACCCACCCAGCTTTTTTGTTGTCCTCTTAATATTACATTTTGATGAAGCAGGCCACTCCATATATAGAATACTTTTTGGGGTCCTGAGTGGGGACTAGGCATTATGACTGGAGAATCTGATCAGGTCCTTTTTAATAACATGAGCGTTTCAGGGTCCAATAAAAGAGATGTAGAAAGGAAGGCAAAAAACCCCACCCAGCTTATTTTATCTAGGGCCAGATGAAGACCTGGAAATAATCGTATGACAACAAGGGGGAAGAAAATTTCTGGTCCAAAATTCAGAACTATTAACCAAATGACTTAAGTTTAGCTGCTGACGGATTACGTGAGCTTCTGTTTACGAGTGTAGCAAATGAACTACCACGGTTCTGTTCCGAAGGAACGGTCAACCTATTTACCTTAAACTCAGGATTGTTTATAAGACAGGAGATAATCCTTTCAACTAGTGAAAGTCCTACCAATTAAGTATTTTATTTTTATGGGGAAACAAATTTTGATCTTTAAAGAATCGTTTCACTTCCGAGTAGTAAAAGGGAATTAGAATTTGAATAGTTATCAAAACTCAAAGGTGGTTTTGCAAAACTCTAGTCTTCAACTGCTTTGTAACTGTCAGCTACTGTTTCCGAGGATAAAGACGTGAGTGAAAAAGGCCACACACATGCTCACGACATGCTGTGGGAGAGGACAGAGCAGTAATAATTTGCCAGAGGTCCCTTTGGAGGCTGTGGTCCCAATCAAACACGCTGACAGAGAGAAAATCATACAGTTAAGAAAGTGTATGTGGGGTTAATATTCTGTCATAAAGACTAAGACACTGGATATGTATTAATATCCAACCCAAAGCTGGAAAACAACGACAACAAAGTAAGCAGAAGGGCCCTGCAGCCCCCAATCTGAGCCAACCACGCAGTCCCTGCGCAGGCGCCTCTGCAGCCGTGACACTCTAGGCTGAAAGAGGGCCTCCCCACAGGCTATCACACAGGAGGGGTGTCACAGGGCTGCTGGTGATCACTAGATACGCCCGACACGTAGGAGACCTGAGATGAACTCAGCCTACAGTGAGGAGATGAACCACTGTGGATGATACTTGTTTTATGAATGCTTACACACGTCCTCCTCACACGAGTTCATTGACACGAAGAGACACCCGCCAAGCTGGTACTTGAGCCCAGCACCGTAAAAGCTTCTGGTCAACGGGACAAAGATATGTCAAGGAACAGTCTCCCTGAATTCTTCATTTTCATCTGCTCCCATTCCTTTTTCAATTAAATAACAGTGTGAAGACTCACCTTCCTCCTCAGCCACAGGCCAGAATGAAGTCGAAGAAACCTATAGACGACAGCTTTCACGGTCTTCCTTTTCCCTTTCCGTGAACTGAAGTACGTGACGGTTCTGACTGGTAGCTTCAGGACATCTGGAAGCAAGGGGGCCACCCTAAAATATATTAAGAAAAAATTTAACTCCGCAATAAGACTCATTCGAGGATAAAATTCATTTCTATACTTAGAAATGAGTGAAGGAGTTCCACTGGAATAGAGCCGACTTCAATACACATTGTTACCTTAAATGACCCAGGACACTAAGCATAAGTAAGAGCCACTATCGCCGACTGGTAAGCCTTCCATCAACTACCCCCTCAATCCCTGTGAGAGAATTCACCCTATGTATTTTAAGCACCTGATTTCTTCAGATTACCAAGTCTTTGAGGACTTCAGTTTATCTTTGTATCCTTTCTGCCAAGCCGGGCACCCCGGAGTCCTCAACTAAGTATTTGTTGACTAAATGAACACCAGCCTCGCATGCTGAGCGTCTCGTTCACCCTCCGCTTTGGCTGACAGCTTCCATCCAGGAAACCACATCTAGAACATCAGAAGTGTGCTCCGGTGGTCCCTGCTGCTGGCACGTAGGCATATGGGGATAGCAGTCATATTCTCCCACTCCGGCAGGCAAAGTCTACATGACAAACTGCAGGCAGGCGAAGAGTACCATCTGCTTCGAAGGTGTCTCTGCGGGCATGAATATTTTACAGTTTCTGTCTAAGCACCACGTTCACTGAAATACACTCTACCTGTTGAGGATTGCTGCCGTATGCCCACATGGCAGGTTTCTGACACAGGCGCTGAGTCCGGGAGCAGAGGAAACAACTGGTGTCTGAAG
Source organism: Ursus americanus (assembly GCF_024610735.1). Taxonomy (NCBI): domain Eukaryota; kingdom Metazoa; phylum Chordata; class Mammalia; order Carnivora; family Ursidae; genus Ursus; species Ursus americanus. The sequence goes on along the minus strand of NC_142133.1, from coordinate 48,338,699 downwards.
AGAACTAAAATGTCGGGTGGACAGTGCAGAGCTGAGACAGGCATTCTTGACACGGCTTTGATAGGCTGAAGATACCAAGGTGTTCAGGGGCCGTAAGACTCCTGTAAAGAGAGAAACATACTGGTTTCCTACAATACTCCAAAATATGCATCCAGATATTTATGTAAAATGAATGTGTCAAAACAAGGTGAGCGTCAGACTCACCTGTGGAGATTTTTACCAACTTCAGTGAGGTATAACTTACGTACCACAAAATTACCCATTTCTGTAATTCAATGCTTTTTAATAAATTTAGGAAGTTGTGCGACCACCACCACGATCCACTCTGATATGTCCTAGTTCTGTGTTCAACAGTAGGGAAGAAAAATGTTCGCAACACTAAGTCCCCCCTGCCCGATCCTCTCCTCTGACGAGCCAGGGCTCCCTAGCACAGAGTGCAATGGCAAGGCGGACACAGAGAGCCTGGCCGTTCCCCGGAGAGGCAACAGAGTGGCAAGAGGAGTCATAAAGAAAGCAGAAGAGGTACTTGAGCTCTCTAGGAAATGAACAGGCCACGGGAGGAGCAGGTAGCGAGTCCAGGTAGGATGAACAACATACAAAACGGCAAGGGGGGCTGAAACAACGTGCCCGGAGCGGGGACTGGACGAGCCAGAGGCTGACACTGCTTGCCCGACAGTAGGCGATGCCTGGGCGCCGTTCAGAAGGCACCTCATGGGGTGGGGGCCGGGGGGGCCGAGATGCGTGGACTGAATCCAGTCCTCTTCACCTATTCCTCACATTATTGCCAAAGTAAGAGTCCGGGGCTACAAAGCAGAATCACTCACAGGGCACTGACCCGACTCCGATTCTGAGTCGAGGGTGGGACTCAAGAATGTGCACGCCGAGAAAGCGCCACGGGATGATGGAAATGCCCCCAAACTGGATTGCGGTGATGGTGGCACGACCCATTAAATTGACTAAAAATCATCAATCGTACACATAAAACAGGTAATTTTATGGTAGGTAAATTATACCTCAACCGTGTTTTTTTTTTTCCCCAAAGATTTTATTTATTTATTTGACACAGAGAGAGACAGCCAGCGAGAGAGGGAACACAAGCAGGGGGAGTGGGAGAGGAAGAAGCAGGCTCATAGCGGAGGAGCCTGATGTGGGGCTCGATCCCAGAACGCCGGGATCACGCCCTAAGCCGAAGGCAGACGCTTAACGACTGCGCCACCCAGGCGCCCCTCAAAAGTGGGTTTAAAAAAAAAAAAATTCCACAGGTGAGACTGCAGTTCAGCCAGGGCTTAGAACCACTGCCTTCCTGTTCAGTGCACTGATTTCACATAACAAATGAGGGGCGGTGTAGCGTGGGCCTGGACTGCTGGTGTTTGAGTCAGACTGTCTGCACTCATATTCCAGCTCCACTCTCACTAGCTGTGTGACCACGGGCAAGGTACTTAACCCTTCTGGGCTCCAGTTTCCCCAAATTTAAATAAGGTTAGTCATGGGGAGGTGATAAGAATTAAATGAGAGAAAACATGAAAAGTGCTAGGAAGAGCACTTGGCACAGAGAGATCATTTAATGAATGCTAGTAGCAGAGAGTTAAGAGCAGAGAAATGCTTAGCAAAAATGGTATAATGTTAACAGATGGCAGGAGAAGGACTGAATACGTAAAACCCATATTTTGCTTTTCTATTCTCCATCAAAGATAACAATTTTCAAACTAAAAAGGGTAGTATAAACATTAATGAGTGAGCTGAAATCCAAGATTCAGGAGACTGTTGAGGGAGCCCCTCTGGGAGCTTGGAAGTGAAATTCTCTACTGCAAGGCATTCAAGTCTCCAGGTATAAATAACTTGTATTTCAAAGAATTGTAAATATTTGCAGACATGAGTACAAACTAAGAGGTAATCTTTGAAAGATTAAATGAATTGAAGAGGAGAACAGTAGACAAGAAAATGTCCCAATTTTCACAAGGTCACCAGAACTTGGTGTCTTGGTTAAAACAAAACAAACAAAAACTCTCAGAAATTCTTAGAAACCTCCCCTGAAGGAAGTGAGCAGGTAAGAGTCTAGAACATATAAATGGGTAAATTACAGGCTCATTTGTAGGGAAAAAAAAGGAGTTAGAATGGATAAATAAACAGGAAGTGCACACAAAAAAAATCTACATTGTCAACTGGGAGGGAATCGTTCCTTGAAAAGATGGGGGCGCCTGGGTGGCTCAGTCATTAAGTGTCTGCCTTTGGCTCAGGGAGTGATCCCGCCGTTATGGGATCGAGCCCCGTGTCAGGCTCCTCCGCTGGGAGCCTGCTTCTTCCTCTCCCACTCCCCCTGCTTGTGTTCCCTCTCTCGCTGGCTGTCTCTCTCTCTGTCAAATTAATTTAAGAAAAAAAGAAAAAGAAAAGAACTTCGTTTTTTGATGTAGTCACTAGACTGGGAAATCATGGGATGTCCAGACACAATGTATCCTGACTTTAGGAAGGCATGTGAAAAGGTTTCTTTATATTCTAAAGAAATAAATGTGGGCAGGATAATAGTACAGTTAGGTAAATTCCAAGTTGACTAGAAACTATCCCCGAATTAGTTGATTGCTGTTCTGATGAAAGTCTTTTCCTGGCTCCCTAATTGATTATATCTTCCTCAATTTTTATGAAGGTCCTGAAGCTGCATAAAGCATGTCTGTCAAATCTGCATGAAAGCAAAGTCCAAAGACTATCTGGACTCAAAGTGATCTTGGTAAAACGGATCAAAATTAACAAGACAAAATCTAGGATAAACACACTGAAGTTAGAAAAAAATGAAGGGGGGCGCCTGGGTGGCACAGTCGTTGAGCGTCTGCCTTCCGTGGGATCGAGCCCCACATCAGGCTCCTTTGCTGGGAGCCTGCTTCTTCCTCTCCCACTCCCCCTGCTTGTGTTCCCTCTCTTGTTGGCTGTCTCTGTCAAATAAATAAATAAAATCTTAAAAAAAAAAAAAAAAGAAAAAGAGAAAAAAAATGAAGGAAGGGTGAATCTTGCTTGATAGCAGTTCCTGGGAAAATAACTTGGGGGCCTTATACACCATACCCTGGGGTGGATCAACCCCGTGATTTAGCTTGTAAAACCTAAACACAGGGGCGCCTGGTGGCACAGCGGTTAAGCATCTGCCTTCGGCTCAGGGCGTGATCCTGGCGTTGTGGGATCGAGCCCCACATCGGGCTCCTCTGCTATGAGCCTGCTTCTTCCTCTCCCACTCCTCCTGCTTGTGTTTCCTCTCTCGCCGGCTGTCTCTATCTCTGTCAAATAAATAAATAAAATCTTTAAAAAAAAAAAACAAACCTGAACACAGCCTCAGAACGTGCTGACAAAAGGGTAGCACACAAATCAAGGGCAGTAATTAACTGCTCCTTCAGTCTTCTGCCCTGTTTGGGCACTTTGATACACACTGGCTTTCTCTAAACACATTCTTATATGGAGAACACAGATATTTTAACAAAGTGACACAAAACCAGGGTTTTGAAGGAATAAGAGGAGGCAGAGGGAACAGGGAATGTACAGGTGAAGAGTCAAAAAAAAAAAAACAAGGGGAGGGATAGTAAGTTTGGGGAATTACAAATAGCTCCGTGTGGCAGGAATCAAAACAATGGGGAGTGGGGAGGAAAGTGAGTATGACTGTCTAAACTAGTGGTCTTTAAGCTTTTTGATCCCATACCCTCTAAAAGTATTATGAAAATGCTAAGTGAAATAAGTCAAGCAGAGAAAGACAACTATCATATGATTTCTCTCATCTATGGAACATAAGAACTAGGATGATCGGTAGGGGAAGAAAGGGATAAAGAAAGGGGGGGTAATCAGAAGGGGGAATGAAACATGAGAGACTATGGACTATGAGAAACAAACTGAGGGCCTCAGAGGGGAGGGGGGTGGGGGAATGGGATAGACCGGTGATGGGTAGTAAGGAGGGCACGTATTGCATGGTGCACTGGGTGTTGTACACAACTAATGAATCATCGAGCCTTACATCGGAAACCGGGGATGTACTGTATGGTGACTAACATAATATAATAAAAAATCATTAAAAAAAAAAAAAAAACAAGTGGTTTTTAGATGTAATGAAATTTTTATGAATACTAAATCCAACAATTATTGAGGTTAAAATAATATTACATTTTGGCAATAAACATTTATTAATTAAAAAAAATAAATAAAAGTATTATGAAAAATTATGTATGGGGCTCAGTCCCATGACCCTGAGATCATGACCTGAGCTGAAATCGAGTCTGACACTTAACCGACTGAGCCACCCAGGTACCCCTGGGGTGACTTTAAAGAAGCACATCACTTTCACAGTATCAGGCAATGCTGAATATATACATATTCTGATTCAGCAGTTTCACGGCCAGTTTTATAAGTATATACACAAGCACGTTGTACAGAAATTCTTGCACTCATGTGCCAGGACACAAGGAAAATCAGCTTTGTACCTAATCGCCCCAAACTGAAAACACTCAAATGCCCAGCAACCACAAAATGGAGAATTGTGGGGTGGTCGAATAAGAGACTATTATATAGGAACAAGAAAGCACTACAGCTAAACCCAAAATGAATGAATTTCACAAAGTGAAAGACACAAGAGTACATACTGTGTGATTCCATTCATGTAAAGTACAAAAACAGGAAAAACTAAACAATACATTACTTACAAATGCCTATATAGATGTTCAAATTATTACAGAAGGGGCACCTGGGTGGCACAGAGGTTAAGCGTCTGCCTTCGGCTCAGGGCGTGATCCCGGCGTTATGGGATCGAGCCCCACATCAGGCTCCTCTGCTATGAGCCTGCTTCTTCCTCTCCCACTCCCCCTGCTTGTGTTCCCTCTCTCGCCGGGATAAATAAGTATTTATCTCTGTCGAATAAATAAGTAAAATCTTTAAAAAAAAATTATTACAGAAAAAAAGACAAGGTTAACAATGAAATGAGGCTACTGTTTATATTAAGCAGAAAGAGGGAATTTTCCTTAGGAGAAGCACAGAGAGGTAGAGAAGAGGTTCCTGGTAGTGTTCTGTGTCCTGCCTTCAGTGTTACACAGGTGTTTGCTTTAGAGTTACTTGTTAAGCCATTCGTGTATGTTACATTTTTCTTCATATGTTATTTTCACAATTAAAAAATACTCCTCATAAACATGCTCTTCTGTAACAGTTGGGAAATTTACATTGTAGCTTTTTTCCTTATTTCTATTCTTCTTACACAGAATTTTATCCTAATTTATTTTGTGGATACGTAATTTACCGATAATCTTATCACATTTAAATAATATTTTTTGCTGAAGTCCTTAGAGCGAAGGCAACTTAATTTAATTGCCTTCACTCCTGTCATCGCTCTCAGCAGAGAAATCCTTATGACTGCCCCAGTGCTGGGGACTGAGTGAGCAAAAAAACAGCCACATTTCCTGCACATTGTGTGAATCTCATACATACAAGCTTGCTGTGTCTTAGGCACTACGCGGGGCGCTTTACACGCACGAGCTCATCTAGTGCTCAGGTATATGGGGTCACCCTCATTTTAGAGCTGTAGAACCTAAGGTTCAGAGAAATTACTTTTTCAAGGCCAAAGGTCATAAGTGGCGCGTTCTACCCTCTAAATGAAGTTAGCAGGGACTTTTCTGTCTCCTTCGCCCTCCTTCGCCCCAGTCCTTCTAGTCTGTTTTCTAGGTAAGGCGGACTGGCCAGGAGCCGGTAAAGAAGCGGAAACTTGGGGACACCCAGGTCTGCCCGGGTCCCAAAGTGTCGGGAATCTCCGAAGCGACAGGCCGAACACAGGCAGTCCCGGAGAAAAATCGGAGCAATCTTCTGGCCTTTTTTTTTTTTTTTTTTCTGTTAACCTCCACGCTAAGCGCCTACTCCATCCTGCACCAGTCCCGACTTCTATGAGGGGATAAATCAACCGCACGGCTTTCCACTGACCTGATGCTGCTCTCACGGCACGAGCAAAGGCAGGAACCGCCATCTTGCCACCCCGGCCTACGGCAGCTGCATTGGGTCTAAAAGCTCCAGGGCAAAAGGGAATTAAGAAAAAGAAATTTGGGTGGAGCCGAAGGAGGAGGAAAAAAAAATGAATAAAGGAAGACTGAATGTCTTCTATATGCCAGGCTATTCTTCACCGCTGTAAAACAAGTGCCTATGAAGAGTTTCTGACATATAGTAGGCTCTTAAATTTTTAATGAGCATTTGGTTGACAGATCTATTTAAAGTACACAATTTGAAACACAATTTCTTTTTGCTCATTTTATTAAATTTGAGAAAATAACTTATTTTCTTCCAAAGGTGGTGGCTGTTAGGCTAAGTGAGTAGGAAATAGCAATGATATTTAAAAAAAATTTTTTTAATTGAATGACAACCATAATTAAATTAATGTAAATATCCTAAGGCTATCACACGCATATTTTTTCTAATCATTAACACTGTCATTTGGTAGAATAGCATCTCAATCTCTCCTAAACAATTCTATGTTCCTTATTTTATTCTTTTTTTTTTTTTTTATTCAACAGAGATAGAGACAGCCAGCGAGAGAGGGAACAGAAGCAGGGGGAGTGGGAGAGGAAGAAGCAGGCTCATAGCAGAGGAGCCTGATGTGGGGCTCGATCCCATAACGCCCTGAGCCGAAGGCAGACGCTTAACCGCTGTGCCACCCAGGCGCCCCTCCTTAATTTATTCTTGATAATTAGTGATCATACATTTTTTCCTAATGTTCATTCAAACAGAAAACAAATCTCTCACTCATCCTTATTGGCTAAGATATTCCATTCATATACAATAAATGACACCATATACTGGTTGAAATGGGTAAGATTCAAGACTGGTCTCAAGGAGTTCACATTTAATAAGGAAACAAGTACAGAACAAATACAAGGCAGATAAATAATTCACAGGAGTAGACCAAAGTTAAGGAGAGAGGCTTTCTGACTGAGATGATCAGGGAAGAGGTGATAGAATATAACATGAATCTTAGAGAATGGGGAGGATTTTAACAAGGGCAAGGTCATTCTTGGCAGTAAGAACAGGAAGAGCTAAGATGAGAAGAGAGGGAGCCAGGACAGAAAGCTACAGGATTTATTTATAGCAGTGGATCTCAACATTTTTTTGGTCTTGGAACCTCTTTACATACTTAAAAACTGAGGACCCCAGAGAGCTTTTAATTATGTTTCCAATTGCTGTTGTAACAAATTACCCCAAATTTAGTGGCTTAACACCACACAGATCATCTTACAATTCTGTAGGTCTTAAGTCTAAAATGGGTTTCATAAGGCAAAAATCAAAATGTCCAGGGCTGTGTTCCTTCTGGAGGCTCTAGGGGAGAATTTGTTTCCTTGCCTTTTCTAGCTTCTAGAGGCTGCCTACGTTCCTTGGCTTGTGCCTTCTTCCATCCTCACAGCCAGTAATCACATCCCTCTGACTTCTTCTTCCATTGTCACATATCCTTTTCTGACTCTGACCCTCCTGTCCCCATCTTTTACTTGTAAGGACACTTCTCATGACATTGGGCCTATGCATATAATCCAGGATAGTCCCCCATCTCAAGAGTCTTAATTTAATCCCATCTGCAAAGTTCCTTTGTCATGCAAGGTACCATTCATAGGTTCCAGGGATTAGGGAAATGTGTATATGTTCGGGAATAATTTTTCTGCCTACCATACTAATTGATTTTAAAACAATTATTTCTATAACAAAAATAGACTCATGAAAATTAACTATTCCAAGATAAAAAAAAATTAGTGAGAAGAGTGTCATTTTATTCACCTTTCTTGCAAATCTCTTTAAGGTCTGGTTTAATATTGAATTTGCTTATGCATTCAATCTGTTGTGATATCACTGTCACCTAGCTTCTGGAAAAACTCTACTATAAAATTATGAGATGAGTGAAAATAGCAAATAGGATCTTAGTATTATGAAGGTAATTTTGATTTTATGGATCTTCTGAAAAGGTCTCAGACTCCCTAGTGATCCCAGTTTACACTCTGAGAACCAACTGAGAATGTTATATCCTTTAGTTCTTCTGGGTTTTATGGTATGTAAATGGGTGATGCGCTCTGACCACTATCATTGCTTTCTTAATCTTCCACCTAAGGTGGCCAAGTTGAGCCTTAAAAACATTCCCAAATGCTGGAAAAGTACCGAGACATTTCATAAATGCTCCTTGAATTGGCACTGGGAGTCATTGCACATTTTTGAACAGAAGAGTGATTTAAACTTGTGTGTTACTTTAGGGGAGTCCATTTTAAAGCAAAAAAATTTTCATAAATTGCATGTGCAGAATGCAGATTGAGGACTTGGTTAAATGGGACATTAGGAAACAATAGAAATTAATTTTGGAGTTTTGAGATCTGGAAGCTGGAGAAGTTGGTAATGGCGTTCAGGCCCAAGAACTGGGCGTGGGGCCCACATGGTTGGAGCAGATTGAAATTGCTTATTGGTATTGAGAGGTTTATGGCCAAGATGTTAGAAAAGTCATTACGCTAGCATTACCCAGTATAACAGCACTGGGCAGGGATGGGGTTGGGAGACTTCAATTTAATTGCTAAAATTATATTAAAAATGGGAGACTGTTCTGGAGGCCGTTAGGTAATGGTGATATTAAACAGAGAGTGTAATGTAATTATTATATAAAGTACCCTGAAAAGCACTGAACATATACAAACATAAGTATTTGATTTTAGATAAATTTTCAACTCCATTTCTCCATTTTACAAGTGGGATTAGTATCACATTGTAATACCACCATGCTGTAAAAAACCGTAATTCTAGGAACACCATACTGTAATACATTACCTAGTTAAGACCTGAAAATACTGGGGCGCCTGGGTGGCGCAGCGGTTAAGCGTCTGCCTTCAGCTCAGGGCGTGATCCCGGCGTTCTGGGATCGAGCCCCACATCAGGCTCCTCTGCTATGAGCCTGCTTCTTCCTCTCCCACTCCCCCTGCTTGTGTTCCCTCTCTCGCTGTCTCTATCTCTGTCGAATAAATAAATAAAATCTTTAAAAAAAAAAAAAGACCTGAAAATACTTTGCAAACACAATAGATATACACGTTACTTAGTTTCTTTGATATTGTGATGGTGATAAGATCATTAGCAGTACTAATAGTATTAAATACTATATTCAATATGTAATATGCTAAACCTTGGCTACAGACTCAGTGGACTACTTTGAACAGTTTTTCTGCGCTGACCTCCTTAACTTCCAACCCTTTCCACAGATTGCAGCCAAAATTATCTTTGGAAAATGAAAACGTGGTGGGAAAATCAGTGTGGTTTAATCTAGAAGGAGAAGCAATGGAACCCGAAGAATCTGGGTTTCTCTTCCTCTCTGCCATTCATTAAAACGTGAACAACACACTCCGCACAAAGATCTCTCCAGTGTTCGTTCACCCAGTCTCTCCCGTAGTCAGGATGACTCCCTGAAGAGAGGCTGTCAAATGAAACAAACACGCAAACCAAGTCAATACCATTGTTTACGTAACTTTCGCCAAATTCATTGCTTTCTACGAAATATCAAGCTGACAGAAGGGGCTGAGATATTCTCTTGCTTGAATTCTTCGAAGAATAACATCTGCTTTCCGTACTGATCCAAAGCCCGGAATTTCACACGCCCTCCCACTCCGCGTTCGCCTACCAACTCCTTTTTGGGGCTACAGACAAGAACTCCGAGAGCGGCCCGGAAGGAGAAATCGCCTTTTCCGCCAAGGGAGGGCCCACCCTCTCCCAGAGGCCTGGGCGGGGTCGAGAAAGGGGGCTGCGCGTGCGCAGCGGCGTTGGTTGCCCTTCCGGTACGACCGGCGCGGAGAGGCTCCGCGTACGGAGGGACGCACTCACGCACTCTCTCCCTTACAAGCGCCGCCGCGGCAGCTCCCGCGTATATCAGCGGTTTCGTCGCCCCGGCCGAAATGCTGCGGGCCTGTCAGTTATCGGGTGTGACCGCCGCTGCCCAGGTGAGCGCGGGGGCGCCGGGAGAGAGCGCGTGGTGAGACTGACTCCGGGCAACCAACGGAAAATGGGAGAGGCTTTCGCTCTGTCTAGGCCCTGGGACAGAGGCGTGTGTCAGGGCCGCCTTCATTGCGAGAGTCCTGGGCCGCCCCGTGAAGCAGTTAACTGGGGAGTTTGCCCCAGAGGGATGACTTGAGGGTTATTGCTGTAGCGGGATGGGGTGTGGAAAGAAGGTGGCGGGGAGGCGGGCGCAGGACCGTCGGCGCGTCTTCGGGGACGTGTTATCCAATCAGCCTCGTGCTGCCCCATTCAGGGACCAATCGTGGCTCCTGGCGCTCGGGTCGCCGGTTGGGCTCGTGATAGGTTTCGCGCAGCCAGTGGTTGAAGGTCGAGGGGAGAACTACAGTTCCCAGCAGGAAATGCCTGGCTTTGGCTTGTTGCATGTTTAATTAATAAGGAGGTGTTCGGCCTGTTAGAGTCCGCATTATAGGGGGTCAAGGCTGTAATTATTCTGGAGGGACCTTCTTTTTTGTAGCGGAGAGCCCCCCTGAGCTATTCTTACTCTAAACAAAAATGGGAGATTGTAGTTTATGGAGTAAAGACTCTTGGTACTTAGGAAGGACAGGAGTCATGACCTTGTGCTCATTTCTGAGATTAGCTTGGGGGATCTAGCTCTCCAGGTGCTGGGACAACTGTGGCAGACATCCAAGAAGCCTAGACACTCAGTGATTTTTATTTCTGCATGATTATCAAAGTAATTTTCTAAAATTGGAAATAAAGTAAGCCTGTTTCATTGTGCACAATTTTCAGAATACTGATATGTTGGAAAAATGTATTGCAAAACAGGTACTGTGACTCAAGTAGTAATTGAACAAAATCCCTAGTCATAGTGAGTGAGAAATCATAAAAAGTATAGCTTTTTTTTTTTTTTCTTCAAGGTTGCTTGTCTCTCCTCTTGTTGCCAGGATAGAAGCAGCCTCTTCTATAGGCAAGTAGGGTCTGTATTAGTTCTTTATTAATGCATAACAAATGTCACAAATTTAGCAGCTTAAAACAACACCCATTTACTATCTTACACTTTCTAGTTATGAATGGTCTGGATTCTTTGCTTAGTGCCACACAGGGTTGCAGTCTAGGTGTTGATGGTGCTGTGGTTCTCATCTGGAGCTCAGAGTCTTCTTCCAAGTTCATTTTGGCAGAATTCAGTCCCTGCTTTCTTGTCTGCTCTCACCTAACTCTCTTAGAGGCTGTTCAAAGTGTCTTGCTCAGAGGCATTTCAGTAACTTGGATGTTTGCTTTCTTGCAGGCTACCAGGAGCTTGTCTCTGACTTCAGAAGTCTCTCTTTTCTGTTTCTGATCTATAGACCATCATGTAAAGGGCTTTAAGATTAGGCTGGGCCCACCTGGAAAACCTCCCTTTTGATTAAACCAGAGCCAACTGATGAGTTACTTGAATTACACCTGCAAAATCCCTTTTGCCTTGCAACTCTAATCATGGGCTGAACAGGGGGCAGAGGTTGTGGGGGCCATCTTAGAATCCCTCCTAATGTAGTACCCAAGTAGGAATAGAAGAATGGGGAAAGTAGAGCTGCCTTTCAGGGCAGAACTGTTGGTTTGTCTTTGGAGCCCTCCTTTCATGGCACACTCTTGTTATGTCTGCCCTCAGGTTGTCATTTTTTTCACTGATGTGTCTTCTTGTCTGCCAAAAAGTCCAAAATTACTTTTTCCTTGTCTTTATTAAAATGCTTTCTACTTACTGGGTCCCAATTAGGAATTTAGAAGAAAACAGATTAAAGCTTAATACTAAAATATGAACCCTTTTCTAGCTTGCATCCACATTTTCTTGTGGTCTCGAAATTGCGATGTTGAAAAATCCATTGGTTTATTCTCCTCAGTCATTCTGTAGCATTTATATTGTTGCTTTGTGAAACACTTTGCTATTTTGGCTTTTCTTATGTAGTATCTAGGGGCCCATTTTACTCTTATCTCTCTTTTCCTTTGTTGAATCTGCTTGTACCTCCAAATTTATCCTCTCTTCCCATTTCTCTCTTTTTGTTTTAATAAAGACATTTTTTAAGAGCAGTTTTAGCTTTGCAGCAAAATTGAGGGGAAAGTACAGAGTTGTCCCATTTAAGCTCCTGCCCCCATACATGCATAGCTTTCCCCCATTACCAACATCCCCCACCAGAGTGGTACATTTATTACAATGGTGAACTTAAATGGGCATATCATAGTCACCCAAAGCCCATAGCTTACATTGGGGTTCACTTTTGGTGTTGTACATTGTCTGGGTTCGGACAAATGTACAATGACATATTTCAGTCATTATGGTATCCTGATATTTTCACTGCCTTAAAAATCCTCTGTTCTCTACTTGTCTCTTTCTTTCCTCACCTTCTTGCAACCACTGATCTTTTTATTATCTCCATAGTTTCGCCTTTCCAAAACATCATTTAGATGGAATCTTACAATATGTATCCTGTTCACGTTGGCTGCTTTCACTTAGTAATGTGCATTTTCTTCCGTGTCTCTTCATGGCTTGATATCTCGTTTATTTTTTTTTTTATTTTTATTAAGCATTGAATAATATTCCATTGTCTGGATGTACCACAGTTTATTCATTCACCTACTGAGGGATATCTTGGTTGCTTCCAAGTTGTAGCAATTATGAATAAAGCTGTTCTAAACATTCATGTGCAGGCTTTTGTGTGGACATAAGTTTTCAGCTCTTTTGGGTAAATACCTAGGTGCATGATTGCTGTGCTGTTTAGTTTTGTGAGAAACTTCCAAACTGTCTTTCAAAGTGGCTACCATTTTGCATTCTCAGCAGTGATGAATCGGAGTCCTTGTTGTTCCACATCCTCATCAGCATTTGGTGTTGTCAGTGTTAGGGACTTTGGCAATTCTTATAGATGTTTAGTGATCCCTCATTATTGTCCCATCTTTTTATATACTATTACTTGGGATTATATCAGTTCTCAGAACTTTATTCCCTAAGCAGATGACTCTTTAGCTTCTTCTGAGCTTTGTACTCAAATTTTCTTTTCCTTGTTTGATTTTGTCAACTTTATCCAGAATATTCTATTTGTCAAAATTCTTTCCATTCCATCAAACTTCATCTTCTTTAATGTTTTCCTGCTTTTACTATTGCCCTTTTAGAGTCAGCTCTTTATATAGTAGTTAATAAAGTCTTTTCTAAAAGCATACAGATTGCATTATGCTCTTCATTGACATCCCATCACATTGAGAATAAAATACAAACTCTGTACCACACCCACCAGGACCTTCATGGTGTGCTCTTTGCCTGTTTCATTTTTCTACTCTGCCTCATTCTGTTTTGGTATCTCTAGCACATACCTCATTGCCTTGTCTTTCTATTTTATTTTATTTTATTTTATTTTATTTTATTTTATTTTATTTTATTATTTTATTTTATTTTAATCTCATTGCCTTTTCATTTGCTGTTTCTTTTGCCCTGAAGTCTTCCCACACATCTTTGGTTAGCTCACTTACTTCATTCTAATATTTTCTCAAATATCTTCTTCCCTTCAGAGAGGCCTCCCCTATGTAACATAGATCTTTGACCAGTCTCTTCTTCCTTGCATCACTCTGAACTTACCCTTACCCTACTTTTACTTTGTAGCTCTCACCACTACCTGACATAATGTATATTTGTTGTGGGTTTGCCACACATTAAAATGTAAGCTCCACAAAGGGACTGTGTCCATATTTTTTATTGCTCTATTTCTAGTATTGATCTTAGTAACTGACTCCTAATAGATGCTCAGTAAATATTTGTGATGTGTTTGAATTAAAAAACGATTTTCTGTTAATTTTTCTTAATCTCCGTAAGTGGATGTGATCTCCCTTATAGTCCCATAGGTTTTATTTTATTATTTTATTTTATTTTATTTTATTTTACTTTATTTATTTTATTTTATTTTATTTATTTTTTTTAGAGAGGGAGGCAGAGAGGGAGGGAGGGAAAGGAAGGGCAGAGGGAGAGAGAGAATCTTAAGCAGTCTCCATGCCCAGCAGGATCCCGATCTCACAACCCTGAGATCGTGACCTGAACTGAAATCACGAGTAGGATGCTTACCCATTGAGCCACTCAGGTGCCCCAAGCCCTATAGGTTTTAGAACCTCTGAGTAACAGAACCAATAGAGTATGTAATAGATAAAAGGATTTATTGTATGGCATTGGCTTATGCAGTTGTGGAAGCTATCAAGTCCAGTGTCTGCAGTGGAGCTGTGGGGCTTGATATGCAGAGACCCAGGCGAGCCTGTGGTGTGGTTTTAGTTTGAAGGCTGATGACCTGGAGAGCTGATGTGCATTTGCAGAATGAAAGCAGTCTGCTGATTACTCCCTTGTTTGAGGAGGCTCATCTTTTTGTTCTAGTCAGGCCTTCAACTGAGTGGATGAGGGTCACCCACATCGTTGAAGGCAATCTGCTTTATTCACTGTTCACTGATTCAAATGTTAATCTCCTCCAGAAACACCCTCCAAGTTGCCATAAAATTAACCATCACAAATGGCATCTGCCTAATTCTTTGTCTGGACTCATCATCCTTAAATTCCTTATGTATAGGTATTCAACAGAAATGTTCTCTTTTTTGTCCTCTTTCTTTCCAGAAATGTGCTTCAGAGCTCAAATTCTTCCTCAGTTTATTTCCCACACTTAACACCATTTGTCTTCTTAGTCCCAGTACTGCCTGCATTACCAGGCCCAATCTTTTTTGAGTTGGGCATTGGGTTTGGAGGGCCTGAGCTTTCAGCCCAGCCCTCTTCTAAGCTATAGATTTGGTAGTGGTCACTTGCATATGCAGAATCTTAACTGTTTATCACTTAAAAACAAGAGAAAGAAGCATTGTTCCTGAGGGTTGACAAAGCCAGTTTGTTTATGGCCAAAGTTTGAAAGCAGGGCTAGTTTAGGTTTGAATTTGTGCATGGACATTTTTAGTTGTCATCCTCTGCAATTCTTTTTTTTTTTTTTCCATTAGGATTGTAAAGCAGTATGTTATTCAGTAATGTCTGCCAAGCATACATGGTAGAAAGTGCTTTAGTATGTCATGCAGCTTGCTCTTTGCTTTTACCCATGCTAGAATCATTTTTTAATTACTCCTTATTTTCGTTTCTGTAGGCCAGTGGCTTTCAAACCATTTTGGAATAAATTTCCATCATAACTTAAGACATGCAAGTGGGAATATATGAGTAATATATATTCACACATACATGCAGGGAAAACTAAGACGTATTAAGTTCCTTCTTTTGCTATATTTAATATCTGCCATTTCCTTGTTGTAACTGAAGGATGTTTTTTCTAAGATACAGAATGTGTCTATACTAATACTGCTTCAGTCCCAAACTTCCTGGATTTTTTTGTGTGATATATATATATATATATATATTTTTTAAAGATTTTATTTATTTGACAGAGAGACAGCCAGCGAGAGAGGGAACACAAGCAGGGGGAGTGGGAGAGGAAGAAGCAGGCTCATAGCGGAGGAGCCCGATGTGGGACTCGATCCCGGTATGCCGGGATCACGCCCTGAGCCGAAGGCAGACGCTTTAACGACTGCGCTACCCAGGTGCCCCTGTGTGATATATTTTTAACCTTAGTTCATGATTCTTTTTTAAAGATTTTATTTATTTGAGAAAGAACACGCATGTGTGCGCGTGCACGCATACACACACACACACACACACACACACACAAGCAGCGGGGAGGGGCAGAGGGAGAGGATAGGCAGACGCCCCACTAAGCATGGAGCCTGATGTGGGACTTGGTCCCAGGACCCTGAGATTATGACCTGAGCCGAAGGCAGATGCTTAACTGACTGAGCCACCCGGGCGGCCCTTATTTCATTATTCTTATAAAATATTTTAAGTTAGCTGTGGAAAAAGTTAAGTTGTCATATACCAATCTGCATTTCAGATGTAGAACTGGGCATTACCTTCTGGGTGTCTTTTGTTTGGGAGGAGTCCTTATGACAAAACCCACTAAAACATTGTCGGTTATAGCAACTGGCAAAATCTATAGGGGAAACCTGGAACCTCCAGATGAGGTTCATGTGAGGGGATAATTTATTATAGTCTCTTGTTCCTAGGTTCTAATTCTAATGCTAGAATTTGGTTTCTTTTTGTATGTTTACCTTAGTTTGGAGCTAAGGAATAGATGGTTTGTGCAAGAACTTAATGTGGGAATTGTAGGTTTCATCTTTTTTGTTTTTATTTTAATTTAATTTAATTAATTTTTTTAAAAGATTTCATTTGCGAGTGAGAGAGTGTGAGCAAGAGCACAAGTGGGGAGAGGGGCAGAGGCATAGGGAGAGGGACAAGCACACTCCCTGCCCGGTAGGGAGACTGTCATGGGGCTAGATCCGAGGACCCCAGGATCATGACCTGAGCCGAAGGCAGATGCTTAACTGACTGAGCCACCCAGGCACCCCTCTGTTTTTGTTTTTAAAAACCATGTCTCTATAGGTTAGAAACAGTACTGCTAACCTTATAACATTTGTTACGAGGTTATATGTCAAGGCAGATTGCTTTGAAACAGTATAGTTTTTTCCACATGAAAGGTTATTATTAATAAAAAGGAATTCCAGAACTAAGACGTGTGTTAAAGTAGGATATTTCGTTTATATAAAGAGATTAGCTTGGTGTTTAAGAAAGAGAGCTGTAGACGCCAACTTAGACTTGGAACTGGTTTCTTAGATAGGACTCTAAAAGAAAAGATAAATTGGGTTTCATCAAAATTTTAAAATTTTTGTTGATCAGAGGTCACTGAAGGTGAGTGAAAAGAATGGGAGAAAATATTTTCAAACTATATACCTGATAAGGATCTAGCATCCAGAATATGTAAAGAACTCCTGCAGCTCAACAACAAAAAAGACAGCCCTAATAAAACATGGGCAAAGCACTTGAATAGACATTTACCCAAAGAAGAAATATAAATGATCAGAAACACATGAAAAGATAACAAACATCCATTGGCATTAGGGAAATGCAAATCAGAACCACAATGAAATAGCCACTTTATACTCACTAGGAAGCCTATAATAAAAACAGAAAATAACAGGTGTTAGTGAGGATGTGAAGAAAATGGTACCATCATACATTGCTGGTGGGAATGTAAAATGGTGCAAAGTTAAACATAGAATTACTATATGACCCTGCAGTTCCACTCCCCCAAAATTGAAAACAGGTGTTGAAACAGAAACTCGCAGAGGAATATAGCACTAGTTACAGTAGCCAAAAGATGGAGACAACCCGCATGTCCATCACCTGATGTCTGGATAAACAAAATATGGTATATCCATAGATGAAATATTCCTGTCAGCCTCCAAAGGAAAATACATGATACATATATGATGCATGCTACAACATGGATGAATCTTGAAAACATTATACCAAGTGAAAGAAGCCAGGCTCAAAAGGCCACATATTGTATGATTCCGTTTGTACCAAATATCTGTAGAGCCAGAAAGTAGATGGTGTTTACAGGGGCAGGGGAGAGGTCAGTGGTACAGGAATTTCCTTTTGGAGTGATGCAGATGTTTTGGAACTAAATAGTGGTGATAGTTGTACAGCGCTGTGGATGTACTAATGTCACTGAACTGTACACTTTAAAATGGTTGAATTTGGGGCGTCTGTGTGGCTCAGTCGGTTAAGCGTTTGCCTTTGGCTCAGGTTATGATCATGGCGTCCTAGGATGGAGCCCCACATGGAGCCCCACATTGGGCTCCCTGGTCAGTGGGGATCCTGCTTCTCCTTCCTCTGCCTGCCGCTCCTCCTGCTTGTTCTCTCTTTCTCTGTCAAAGTCTTTAAAAAAAAAAAAAAATATATATATATATATATAAAATTCACTTATAAAAATCAACCATTTATATATATATATATATATAAATGGTTGATTTTTATGTTTTATATATATATATATATATATATAAATGGTTGATTTTTATAAGTGAATTTTACTACAGATAGGGGGAAAAAACCTTGACACCAGGTATTTGCAGATGGCCTGAAATATAGAGACAAGTTAGATTTTTATATATCTATATATGTATGTATAATATTTATATTTTTTATATATATGTAAAATTAAAATAATATAAAATGAGACATTTTAAATTTGAAGTGGAGTCTATTGGCCAAAGATGGGACGATTTTTTTTCAAAAGTGTTTAAATTCATGAGTTCATGAAGATACTGTTTTGGTTAGCTATCGCTATGTAAGCCACCTTGAGCTTGGGGTAGAATAATAACTTATTGCTGCCTTGTTCAGGTTTGGGGTTTGCCTGGGCTCAGCTGGGCAGTTTTTGCTCAGTGTCCCTCATGAGGTTGTAGTTAGACAGTGGCTAGGGGTAGAGTCACCTCACTTTCGTGTCTGGCAGTTGATACTGGCTGCAGCTGACACCTCAGCGGGGACTGTTAGCTAGAACACCTGCATGTGGTGTCTTTGCAGATAGGATGTCTTGGATGCATATGTGGTCCTTGGGGTATGGCTCCATAAGCACATTTCCTTTTAGTCTAATCACCTGTGAACTAAAGAGACAAGTTATCTCTCCACATGTACCGTGTGACAGGCATTCTAGGCACTCCCATTCAAAAGGCAGGAAACAAGACAGCACATAGCAGTCACTGTTCATAACATGTAAAATCTCGTTGGGTACATGTTGCTAATTTCTTAATTTGTACTGGTTGGTAATGATTCTTCATAACTCTTGGTTCTACTCTGGGCTCTTGGTTTCATCCCTTGAATTATCCTTCCTTTTTCAAAAAATATAGTTATCTTAACTTGGGTTTCCTGTGGGTTTTATTGGGGTTTTCTTCATTAGACAAAAAAAGCCACACCTATGAATATCAAGGTAAGCCTTTTACTGTTTTCTACTCCCTGCGAGGCTGCTATAAAGTAAAGCCCTTAAGATTCTCGGTAGCCCTGTTTAACAAAAAGACTATGGGAAGTACACTCTTAGGATCCCCAAGGGGCCTTGTCTCTGTGTGAAAAGATTCTGTGAGGAGCACCTCAGAACTTTGAGGTCTTAAAGGGTTTTTGCCAACTGGAGAGGCTGAGAATGAGAAAAAGTTTTATTTTTTAGCCTGTAAAGTCCTGACTCCTTAATATTCCTTTTAAATTGTGCTTGAAAACTAGACAGGTCTTTTGGTTTGTTTGTTTTGAAGCTCATTTTTACCATTATACTCGGCTCAAAGAAGCTAGTTGGCACTTGGCGCCTTCTGCTTGGAACTCTCTCTTAGCTAAATCCATCAGTTCATTAGGTACAGCTTCTAGTTTTCTGTTTGCCATGACTTACCTCAGGTGATGGTTTTGACAGGCTTTTGACACTACCTAACAAGGATCCCTTTTTTCCTCCAGGTTTCCAAAAACATTTTTCTCACTTTTCTTAAGCCCTTACCAACACTGTCTGTGGAGCCATAAGGCTTCTGCGAGTCTCTTCAAGGCCCTTCCAACTTTCACCTTCCACCCCATGTGCTTTATGTTTTATTGCAGCAACCCCTTACTTCTAGGTACAGATATCTGTTTGGTTATAGCTATTTAACAGATCACCCCAGACTCTTTGGTATTACATAACAGCATCATTACTTATTATCTTATAGTAATAAATAACATTTATTGTATAGGTAAAAATTATATAAATGAAAACATTTATATACATTACATAAACATCTCTTGGGTCTCAGGATTTCTGGACTCTGTTAGGAGGTTCTTGAGGTCTCATGAAGTTGCAAGGTTCTGGGGAAAATGGCAAGGTTCTGGAAAACCAGGTGGGATAGGAAATGTAACAGTTTTTAGAAAATACAATTTGGGGGCGCCTGGGTGGTACAGCGGTTAGGCGTCTGCCTTCGGCTCAGGGCGTGATCCCGACATTATGGGATCGAGCCCCACATCAGGCTCCTCCACTATGAGCCTGCTTCTTCCTCTCCCACTC
Organism: Ursus americanus; assembly: GCF_024610735.1. Lineage (NCBI taxonomy): Eukaryota > Metazoa > Chordata > Mammalia > Carnivora > Ursidae > Ursus > Ursus americanus. The sequence goes on along the minus strand of NC_142133.1, from coordinate 48,318,807 downwards.
CCCCTGCTTGTGTTCCCTCTCTCGCTGGCTGTCTCTATCTCTGTCAAATAAATAAAAATAAAATCTTAAAAAAAAAAAAGAAAATACAATTTGTCACAATAAATGAAAAAATCCACAATAGGCCATTATCAGAGGATAAGTGGATAAAAGGATAAAAAGAAGCATTTATCCTGCTTTTCCTGTATGAACTGTACTTTGGGTAACCAAATTGTAGGTGAGGGGAAACATCTCTTTCTAAGATATGTCAAATAATAAATGAAAAATAATAGAATTACCACCTTCTACAACTTCCAATAAATTAATGGGTCTAGACATTGTACATCAGTGCTATTGATAATATCATAAAAAGAGAGGTAACCAGAAATCATGTGCCTTCTAATGAGAGAACACAACACCACCTCAAGTTTTGCCAGAGAATAAACCTGAGTTTGAGGTTCTTCTACCTCTGGTTTGCAGGAAATACAGAAGGCAGGATTGTGTTATATTCCTTGGACAAAATCCAGTCTGTGGAAAATTCTACAGGCCAAGCAACCCAGGTTCTTCAACAAATTAATTATTAGAGGGAAAACCTATAGAATAAAAGAGACTTAGAAGATATCTTTTTCTTTTTCTTTTTTTTTTTTTTTTAGGTAGAAGTACAGTATGGTGTCTAGGGACTCATACTTGGGTGATAAAACCATAAAAATCCATAAATTTTCTGACTTTTAAAACTTAGGGTATTAAATGCTACATGGAATGTGAGAGTAGGCTAATGAATAGGATACTTAAATTTTTAAAAATCAAGAGCCACTGGTTTAAATAAAAATCCTGTAAATTTGAGTCATGATATAATCCTCATTTCTACTTTTTTCTCATACAGAAGTGGGAAACTTTACTGCTCTCAGTTTTTGGCCATGAAAGATACTTTCATTTTTTTTTCACATTTTATCACTTCTTAAATCAGGGTTCATCTTTTTTTTTTTTTTTTTTTTTTTAGATTTTATTTATTTGAGGGAGCACAAGATTGAGCATGAGGGGGGTGGGAGAAGGGCAGAGGGAAAGGAAGAAGCAGACTCCCCATTGAGCAGGGAGCCTGACTCGGGGCTCTATCCCAGGACTCTGAGATCATGACCCTAGCCTAAGGCAGATGCTTAACTGACTGAGCCACCCAGGTGCCCCCAGAGTGCATATTATAATTGATGGTGTGTTGTTTAATTGAAAACATTTTGCTAGCTTAGCTTTCAGTGGGGAAAAAAAAAAGAATAGCCAGAAAAATTTTGAAAAATAATAGTACTCAAAGAGAGGACAAGCTCTACCAGATTAAAAGCTAATTCTAAGATGCAGTGGTTAAAACACTGTAGTATTAGTGTAGATCAGTGGAACAAAGTAGGAAATCTAAATGCAGCGAGGCTTTTGGTGTATTTTAAAGGTGGCATTTCAAGTCATTGGAAAAATTATTCAGTCTATGATTTAGGGACAACTGAATAGATTTTGGAAAAAAATAAAGTTGAATCTGTACCTTACACTAATTTCAAAGATTTATATCTTAAAAAAATGAAACTATAATAGTAGAAGACATATGGAAGAATTATTTTATTTTTATTTTATTTTTTTATTTTATTTTATTTTTTTAAAGATTTTATTTATTTGACAGAGACAGCCAGCGAGAGAGGGCACACAGGCAGGGGGAGTGGGAGAGGAAGAAGCAGGCTCCCAGCGGAGGAGCCTGATGTGGGGCTCCATCCCATAATGCCGGGATCACGCCCTGAGCCGAAGGCAGAAGCTTAACGACTGCGCCACCTAGGCGTCCTGGAAGAATTATTTTATAATCTGAGGGTGGCTTTCTAAGAATTTGAGAAAACCCAGAAGCCATATAAGTTTGACAGTTTTGACTACATAAAAGTAATTTTTTGCATGAACAAAGATAAAAAGCAGATCACAAACTGAATGAAAACATTTGCAATTAGCAGACACATGGCTAATTTCTCTTCGTATATAAAGAGAAAAGAATATGAAGATCAGTCTTAATTAAAAGTGGTCAAAACAGAGAAAGACAAATACCATATGATTTCACTTGTGTGTGGAATCTAAAAAACAAATGAATAAACAGTAGAGTCAGACCTATAATACAGACAATGAACTAAAAGGAGGAGGGGGAAGGGCAAAATGGGTGAAGGGGAGTGGGAGGTGGTACAGACTTCCAGTTATGGAATGATTAAGTCACAGGAATAAAAGGTACAGTATGGGGAATATAGTCATTGATATTGTAATAGTGTTGTATGGTGACAGATTGTAGCTGCACTTGGAGTGAGCATAGCATGACAGAGTTTTTGAATTGCTAGGTATACGTGAAACTAATGTAACATTGTGTGTCACCTATACTCAAAAAAAAAAAAGTGAAACTGGGTGTAGGGCAACATTAACTAAACAGTTTCCTCCCCCCCAGTGGAATTTGGCTTTTATTTTTATTCTTTTTTTATTATTATTAACATATAATGTATTATTTGTTTTAGGGCATTCATTAAACAGTTTTATTTTATTAATTACCGAGGTGGGGCACAACCAGGGGCAGCGGCAGGCAGAGGGAGAAGCAGGCTCCCTGCTGAGCAAGGAGCCCGATGTGGAATGTGGGACTCGATCCCAGGACCCTGGGATCATGACCTGAGCCGAAGGCAGACGCTTAACCGACTGAGCCACCTAGGCATACCTTTATTTTATTTTAGGAAAAAAGTTCATGTGAACAGCAATAATAAAAATAAAAAGATAATAAAAGTGGGTCAAAGGATATGCTCTGATCATTCATACAAAAGGAAATAACATCGTAAATACACGAAAAGATACTCAGTCATAATAAAGGAAATTGTGATTAAAACTGCACTAAATGTGTGTGTTCGGCAGGCTGTGAGAGAACATACTCTCTTATTACTAGAAGACATTTTGGCTACTTTGGCAATATTTGTCAACATTGCAAATTTTACTGTAAGAATTGACCCAAAATGATATATATTTCCCAGGCAGCGTTATTTATTATAACAAAAATGTAGAATAAGCCCCCTGTCCATCAAAAGGGGGCTGGTTAAGTACATGAAATAACATCCATACAGTGGAATAATGAATCTCCGTAAAACCCACTAGGAAGAGTTCACTTACTGATATAGAAGGATCACAAATACATATTGTTGAATGGACTTCAGTTCAGAACTGGGTGTATATTATGGTATTTGTGTTAAGGGGGTGTTTTGGGAATTCTCTCACAAAATATCTCTGGATATATAAGAAACTGATACAGCATTAGTTGCTTATGGAGAAGGGATCTGAGTGGTTAGGGGACAAAGTTGTGAGGGAGACCACTATATGCAACTAAATCTTTTGAATTTTGATTTTTAAATTTTATGTTTTAATTTTCTTAATACTGGGAACTATAAACTTACGGTCACATCAGATATATTCTGTCAAGAGAAGGAAGAGGGTGAAGATAAGAGAAAGCAGAAGATGGAAAAAAAACAGGTTAAAAAATAAATACTGACATAAAATAAGGTATTCTTGAGTTGTAGCGTTAATTTGGTTTTGTACTTCCCAGACTCAGTTTTCCGCTGTTAGTTTGCTGCTTGATATTCCAGTTAGCTGATTATCCACCGTGAACAGTGTCTTAATTTTTGACTTGAATACTTTGTACCTTTGAAAGTATAGAATCTTAAATACAACTTTAATGGTTTCCTAATACTTCTTTTCTAAATCAACAAAATGGAGTTGTTGACATATAAAAATGATGCAGTTCTGTTTAAAATGTCATATAACCCACTTCACAGAACAGTCGGAAAACGTGCTTTTCTGTTAAATGCAGTTGAAAGATGTTGAGAATTCTACACGTAAGATAATAATCAAAATGCTTTTAAAATACCAACTGTAGCTTCTTTACATACTGTAAAACATCTGGCTTGTTGTCTTATGCTTTTTTCCCTAAAACATCTAGCTTGTTGTCTTATGCTTTTTTCCTAAATGTGTTAAGATATTAAGGTTTACCTTTAGGCTTAGAGCATAAATTGCAACTGTAATTCTAGAGTAATTTTATGTGGCCTTTAATTATATGATCTAGTTTCTCTGAATTTAAGATATTTCTAAAAGGCAGTTGTGTTTTTCTGATATTCTGTGAATGCAGTTTCATCAAGGAACCCAGAGAATGCGTTTTTCTCCCTTGCCTTGTTGCAGTTTGATTTTCTACTTGGTATAAAGAAACATGATAGTGATGGTAATAAATTTGAAATTTCAGATTGATTGCTATGAATGATTTTAAGTTTATCAAAAGCTTCCCCAATAGTATTTTGATAGGTGTTCACTTGTTTTATTTCAGGGATTCACATATCGTAAGAAACATTTGTATTTATGTGCTTTACTTTGATTAAAACAAATTTTGAAGTGTTTGATCATTTGCTTCTGAGTAAAGATAGACTAGTTTCTTGGAAGTATTTACTTGAGCATTTATAATATTACAATTTTCTTAAAATTTTTGACTTTTGGGGCGCCTGGGTGGCTCAGTCGTTAAGTGTCTTGCTTTCAGCTCAGGTCATGATCTCAGGACCCTAGGATAGAGCCCTGCATCAGGCTCTCTGCTCAGCAGGGCTCTGCTCCTTCCTCTGCCTCCTCCCCTCTACTCATGCTCTCTCTCTCTCTTTCAAATAAATAAACAAAATCTTAAAAAAATTTTTTTTTGACTTTTAGTTTAAGGCAAATCAAGATGAGCTTTTATTACTTTTTTAAAAAGATTTTATCCCAGGACCCTGAGATCATGACCTGAGCTGAATGCAGCCACTTAACTGACTGCGCCACCCAAGTGCCCGCTAAGATGAACTTTAGATTTAAATGACTGCCTCTAGGAAATGACTGGCCCCATAATTATCTTACAGATGGGAAATTTGGTTTTCTAGATAAATTAAACTAAGACTGGATCTCTCCCGAGTGGATTCATATACATCCTACAACGCAGTGTTCTCTGTGGGTGATTTTTCAGATGTCTAAATTAAGCTTACTAAGTAAAAACAGATATTTTATTTTATTTTTTCTTGCCAATTAAGAAAGCATATGGCAAATTCCAATTGTATCCAAGAAATAATGTAGTGTGTATAACACTTAAAAGTGCTAATTGATCATAATCTGATAATCATTTTTTTAATCTTAAAAATAATCTTATATGAGCCTTGGGGTACTGTTGTTAAGGGTCTATAAGAATGTTTCATGGTAAATTGATTTCTGAAAATAAAATAATTTTTTGTTTAACAAAGACATGTGTAATAAAAATACTACATCTAAGTTACCGCCCTAAAAACTTTCCAGATTCCTTCTCCATTGGTTGTGATGTTTTCTCCTTCCTCTCTAGAGTTGTCTCTGTGGGAAATTTGTCCTCCGTCCATTACGACCATGCCGTAGATACTCAACTTCAGGTGGTTCTAGGTATGTGGTGCGTCTCCCTGTAAACGAGCTTTTAACTGTGTGTAAAGAGATGTGTGTGTATCTGTTCCCATGAATATGGGAATAACTGCTTAAAATCTTTTTTGTTAAGGGGTACATACACTGGAGCTTTGCTGTAATATTTGGAGCATTATTTATTTGTAGGTGAAAATTTGTTTTGATGCTCCTTTTGATTCTTTTGTAGTTGGATGGCATCCAAGGTAGACAGCCTCCCTCCCCCATGTGCTGTCTTCCATTCTGTGACTAATAGATTTATATCCAGAGCTCAGCATATTGTAATTTTAAAAGTATTTGTTTTCCCTGATATTTGTATTTTTGTATTGTCTTTCTTTTGTAAAGGGTTTATTTATAGAAATGTTTTATTAAGGGGAGAGGAGCTTTAAAAGTTAGTGATATTTCTTTTTTTGGATTCAGAGAAAATCTCATGATTGTGAACATCTTGAATTTTTTTTTTAACATCTTGAATTTTAACTGTTACAGGGTAGATACTTCATTCTTCCTATTCTAGATATTACTGTACTTAAAAAATATAGTTACCCATAAGTAAATGTTACTTTCTGTTGTAGACATGTTTTAAAACAAATCAAGGAAAGGTAATATGCAGCTGTAGTAATAAACTTGGCTGCTGTGATCTGAATCAGCAGTAGACGGGTAGAGGTTAGGGGTCTCTGAGACTCTTAAATTGGTCTAAGAAGTAGGTATGGGAGAGCCAAGAAATAAAAATGTGTTTCCTGTTTCTTTCACTTAGGTTGTCCCCTGGCAAAATTGCTGGAGCTGGCCTTTTGTTTGTTGGTGGAGGTATCGGTGGCACTATCCTGTATGCCAAATGGGATTCCCATTTCCGGGAAAGTGTAGAGAAAACCATACCTTACTCAGACAAACTCTTTGAGATGGTTCTTGGTTCCCCACCTTATCCTGTTCCATTGCCAAAGAAGCCGGTAAGAGTTTTAAACAATATTTCAGTTTATCTTACGGAATACTTGTAAAAGCAGGTTGTTTTCATCTTGAAAATATCTTACAATTCAGTAGAACTTGCCAGATGTGTGTTTACTAGTTTCCTTTAACATTAATTTGTAGAGTTGGATTTTTATCCCTTCCGAGTTAAATGTTCTCATTTAGTACCCACTTTTGTGTGGCCCATGAGGGTAAATGGGAGAGGCCTCTTGGGCAGAGGTAACTGTGGTGGTCCTGTGGACAGAGGGTGGGCTGTGACAGCCTACACTGCTGCAGCTATTGAGCTCTGACTTCCAATACTAAAAACATAAACATAGGATGGTCATGACACAGAACCCAAGGGGTTATAGTTAGTTGTGGCTCTTTTTAGACCACAAAACAAGGAGTCACAGAATTTTCAGCTATTTACTGCTTGGTTGACAGGAATACCTTCTGGTATTTCTGGAACTTTGTACATATTCAAAGTTTGAACCTTCTCCTTCCCCCCTGGGCTTAAATTTTTTTTTCTTAAAGATTTTATTTATTTGACAGAGAGACAGCCAGTGAGAGAGGGAACACAAGCAGGGGGAGTGAGAGAGGAAGAAGTAGGCTCCCAGTGGAGGAGGGAGCCTGATAAGGGGCTCGATCCCAGGACCCTGGGATCATGCCGTGGGCCTAAGGCAGACGCTTAACAACTGAGCCACCCAGGCGCCCTGGGCTGAAAAATTTTTTAAACATCTGAAATAATTGTTCATTCAAACAACCTCTTGAAAAAAAGTTTACAAAAGAGATCATGGATTTTTGCTGATTTGGTCTTTGGTATTTCTTTATGTTGTGAGGCTAGATATGGCTGATCAGTACTTAGAAATTGGGTGGACTTATGTTCTTTATTATCTCGCACAGTCTAGAGGTCAGTGCTGTAACAGCGTTAATACTTGGAAAAGCAAGTGTCCTCTGATATCTTCCCCTGACCCTGTCATGCTTTTTCGAAATAGTCTTCCACATCGTTTATTCTTCCATATGAACTTTAAAATCTCTGTGCTGGCCAAGAGAGACAGTTTTGCAGCTTCAGTAGTCAAGGAACAGAATTCTGTGATTAATTCTAAAATCTTGGGTCTGTTTTAACCAACATGACCCAAGAGAAATCGCTGAGAGCAATTCTAGGAGCATAGAGTAAGGCTGGACAGTTGAGAGTAGTGTTCTGTTCTTGCTTGACATGACTTCAGGTGTCATTCTTTGTAGATTACTTGTTTAACTCTCTTTGAGAGTCATGGCCTCTTCTCATTCCACTTTAGCTATCCTGCTGAACATTTCCACTTGGATTACCTGGCAGGTCCATATTGCACTATTTCAGAAGTTACACTCTTCCTTTTTGCTTTTTTGTGTTAACAGATAGTACCATGCTGTCACATAGGTAGGTTAGAATTCTTAGGTTCATCTTCATAGTTACCTATATTTTGTTAGCTATCATATCTTGTTTAATCTCTGATATTTATCTTTTTCTTGGATTATAACTGTCATCCCATTTCTGACCTTTATCACTTCATATCCAAACTAGACCTGTTTTTTCCTGCCCCCCAAGACTTTCCTCCCAGTCTCCACCCCTGAGATCTCTCCTCCTACCATAATCTAGGCCTTCCTCATATCAGTACCAGAGAATCTTCTGAAATAAGTGCTATCACATTTTTGTATTTTCATGATATCACTTATCAGTAACTTTTATATATTTATAATCAATTGAAAGAAGACTGCAGAATGTACAAACTAGAGAGACTGTAGACATTGTTTCATGTTCTAAATAAGGAGAGTAAAGCCAGGAGTAGTTAAAAGTTAACCTAGGAGGTAGCCATTTGTTCCTTTATTCTGTAGTTTATGGTTTTTGCTGGTTTTTAGGTTGACATTTAACACACTTGGCAATCTGGCTTTTATTTACCTTTCCAGCCTTATCTTTGAATGGTCCTGCACATAAATCCTTAACTTCATGCCAGTTTACCTTACAAATAAGCCTTGTGCTTTCCATTCATTTATTCAGCAAATGTCGATCGAGTGATTTTTACATACCAGACAGTGTTTCGAGGGCCTGTGTGAAAGCAGAGAGCTAAGCAGAGATCGCTTCCACTTGCACGACTTTTCCCTCGGTGGGCGCGTACCCAGAGTGGCTTCCTTGCTTTTGCCTACTAATGTTCTCTTCAAGACCTACATCCTCCACTACATCCACCAAAGTGTATTTTCTCACCTCTGAATTACAGTAGGAGTTAGTGTTTTTATTTTTAAATTTTTACCATTTATTCATTCTCTGCTCTTGTGCATTGTTACCAGCTTGTTGGTTTTAGAAACGATGCATTTTATTTCATGATAATCCTTTTGGTGTCAAATGATTATTTATGCATAGATAATAAATATTGAGAGAAGACAAACTTAAGATCTTTTTGATGGACATGGACTAAGACCTGCCTAAATGGAGACAAATATTATGTTTCTGGATAGGATTTAATATCCTAAAAATGTCATTTTTCTCAAATATATGCATTTCTCTCAAATTTCCCTTAAATTTGTATGTATTTGACAGAAATGACATTTGTGTACACACACATACACACACCATATACACATATACCTAATAAGAATTCTAATGGATTTTTTTAGAGGTTGAAGAATCAGATGAGATTTTAAAATTCACATGAAAGGATAAATAATGTACTAAACTAGCCAAGAACATTTCAAAACAGTGCTGAGTTGGGGAGGGGTCAGGGGACACTTGCTTTTCCAGGTCATTGACTTTGTCATAATCCTACTTTAATAGAACAATAAGGTTTTGGCACAGGATTAGAAATTAGAGGAATAGAACAACTTTGTCTAGGAAAGTAGGTCTTATTTATACACAGACACACATACACGCACATTTCTTGTGAGAGTATGAGTTGCTAGAACCTTATGTGAAAGCCGATCTGTTAATAGCTGCTAAAAATATATAATCTCTTTGACCCGGCACTTCCTCTTTTGGCAAACTGTCCTATAGATACCACACTACAGTGCTTTTCAGTTACATGGACAAGGATTTTTTTTTTTTTTTTAAAGATTTTATTTATTTGACAGAGACACAGAGAGAGGGAACACAAGCAGGGGGAGTGGGAGAGGGAGAAGCAGGCTTCCCACTGAGCAGGGAGCCCGATGCGGGGCTCCATCCCAGGACCCTGGGATCATGACCTGAGCCAAAGGCAGATGCTTAATGACTGAGCCACCCAAGCACCCCGGATTTTTTTTTTTTTGTAAGATTTTATTTATTTATTTGTCAGAGAGTGAGAGAGAGCACACACAACAAGTAGGGGGAGCGGCAGGCAGAGGGAGAAGCAGGCTCCCCACTGAGCAAGGAGCTCAATGGAGGGCTTGAGCCCATGACCCTGAGACCATGACCTGAGCTGAAGGCAGATGCTTAACCGACTGAGCCACCCAGGTGCCCTGGACAAGGATGTTTAATGACAAAAAAAAGCAGGAAACAGCTTGAATGTCCAAAAATAGAATGATTGATAAAATTGTAGGGTTTGCAGATTCATTAAGTTATGCAATTAAATTTGGATGCTATGCAACTAAAAATAATTTCTTAACCTGGGAGAGAATGTCCATGGTAGATTATTAAATGAAAACAAAACCAAGAACTGAGTTACATGGTAATTTGTATAATATAACCCTATTTTGGTTTGTTTAAAAAAATGAAAAATTGGGGCGCCTGGGTGGCACAGCGGTTAAGCGTCTGCCTTCGGCTCAGGGCGTGATCCCGGCGATCTGGGATCGAGCCCCACATCAGGTTCCTCCACTATGAGCCTGCTTCTTCCTCTCCCACTCCCCCTGCTTGTGTTCCCTCTCTCGCCGGCTGTCTCTATCTCTGTCGAATAAATAAATAAAAAATCTTTAAAAAAAAAATGAAAAATTGTATATGTATATATACCTGAGCTTACGCTCAGGGGTGGAAGGATAGATTTCAGACTATTGGCAGTGGCTACCTGCAAGTGCCGGAAGGGAAGAAGAGCAGTCAAGAGGCAAAATAAAACCATTAATATGTCTTGATATTATTTTGCTTGTTAATAGTGAGCATATATTTCATGATTTAAATGATAAAATTTTACTAAAAGAAAATGCACGTCTTTCTAATTTCTGGTAGTGACAAAGTTCAGAACTATTTCTATTATATTTGAGTAGTCTTTGAGATATCTGAATCACATTGCCAAGTTCTTGCAAAAAAAAAAAAAGGGACATCACAGGTGGTGAATGAAAATGTTTCTGTTACTCAGTAATTTTTGCCAGCACATCATATGGCAGTCCTGTTAATGAACAGGGTCTTAAACTTTGGAAGCAGATGGCAACTGAGAAAAAGAAACTCAGGCGTTACAGTAGGATTGTGTTTTTTAGTGTGCAGTTGCATGAATCTGGGTGATTAAAGAAAAAAAACTAACATTCGGTTTTACTCGGAGCCTCTGAAAATTATTTGTTTCTAACTGAATGTATACACAAGGCAACAAAACTTGATTTAGAAAGCAAATGGAAATGGTCTTTTTGGTGTTGTATATATTTAAAAAAAATGGTGTTTAAAGGGAAGGCTCTGCATCATCTACTTTATTATTTATGAGTTGCTCTAAGAGAAGCCTTTGTTACTATGAAAATTGGGCCAGTCACAAAGTTTCTGGGATGCATTTTTCTAAAATGAAGACTTCTCTTACCTTACTGTGGTTTAATAAGATAGATAATATTGTGAAGTGTTAACTTTATATGAAAAGCCTGATATACTTGACTTTTGAAATAATACAAGTTACTGTATGCTGCCTTTAAAAAAAAAAAACCAGTATTATATCTGAAATGTTACATGTTTTTTATTTCCAAGATTCAGTCTGGTCCACTAAAAATCTCTAGTGTATCAGAGGTAATGAAAGAATCTAAACAGCCTGCCTCACAACTCCAAAAACAGAAGGGAGACACTCCAGCTTCAACAACAGGTACCTATACTTAGAATTAGCTCTTAAAAAATTGTAGGTAAATGAATTGTTGTAATGTATTTGTATCCAGGGTCAAGAGGGGGCTGCTACCCCATGAAGCACTCTTCTGGTCCCTAGTTCTCACCAGGGAAGGAGTGTTTACACCTATCATTTGACACTCATTTCAGGAGTTGAGTGGGATATGGAATTGGACTTTATTGTGAATAGCTACTGAGTGAGGATAATGACAAGAATTGTCTTACCACTAACACTTTTTCTTTGTATTTTTCCCCTCTGACTCCTAGCCTTTCTCCTCGCCTCTTAGTGATCTAGCTGTGGTCTGGGGAATTTTTTTCCCCATTCATGGTTTGCCAGTAATTCTATCCCAATTTATGGCACTTATCTAACTCTAACCTACTCAGTAAACATTTCAGCTTCTGTGTTTCTCCTTAGTCACTTCTGTCCTTGATTAAACCTCTAGACTTTGTTTCAGCAGATATTCACTGATTGTCTACTATGTGCCAAACATTCTTCTAGGCACTGGGGCTGTAGCAGTGAACAAAATCGTACAAACAAACACAAACTCTGCAAATATTTCTTAGTGGGATAAGGGTAGGAAGATCATGTATAAATATATGTAAAGTGTATAGGATGTGTTGGGGGGAATATTGCAATTTAAAATGGAGTGGGTAAGGAAAGTCTCACCTGGAAGATGTCATTTGAGCAAAGACTAGAAAGCAGTGAGGGATTAAGGCATGTATAAAAGGCTGGTGGGGAGAAAAGCATCCCAAGCAGAGGGATTAGCTAGTGCTAAGGCTTGGTATATTTAACTAGTAAGGAGCACATGGAGCTGGGGTGGAAGAAGAACAGTAGAAAATGAGGTCACGAGGAAGCAGGAAGCCTGTGTGTGGCCTACAAGCATTTATAATGTTAATAAGCTTCATATTCTGAATGGGGTAGGAAGGTGTTAGGAGGGTTCTGAGCCAAGGGATCAATATCTGACTTTTATTTTAATAAAATCAGTGGCTCTTGCGGAGAGTAGGTAAAGGGACCAAGAGAAGAGCAGGGAGACCAGTTAATAGGCCTTGCAGTAATCCAGCTTCATCTCTTAAATGGGACTTCAGTGTAAGTTTTTTGCTCTATTATGTTGTTCTTTTTTTCTCCTCTATCTTACCTCTAGAATTACTCATTTTCTTTTCCAGCACTTCTTTATAAGCTCTTGGTTTTCTTCAGCCTTCCTTTCCTCTTTTATGTTTAAAACTGTCATACTGTTCTTGCTTACACGTCGTCTTTCATCTCTACACTGTTCAAAGCAGTTAAAACATATCTTTCAGTTACTTGTCTACCTTCTTCATTACAGGCCCCTTTTCCTTTGTTACTACTTTTCCATGTTAGGTAAATGTTATGCCCACTTCTCATACATTAAGATTTAATACCATTTAGTACTGTTACCAGAACGACTACCTGAGAATGGTGGTGCTTAAAATGCAAGTGGGTGCTGACGAGACTCCTTTCTCTTGTGCATTTCCCACCATTGTCCATCTTGCGTGGGTGTGGGACAGGGCCATAGTCTCTCTGCGTGTTTGAGTAGTGGCAGAACCACGCGTTTGTGTCTGCCAGGAGTCAGATGTGAAGTGGGTGCTAGCTGTAGTCGATAACTGTGCTTCTGTGTGCACCCGGGAAACTCTAAATACCATGAGTAACATATGTTTGTAGGACCTACAGAGGCAGCTCAAATTATTTCTGCGGCAGGTGATACACCGTCAGTCCCAGCCCCTGCGGTTCAGCATGAGGAGTCTGTAAAAACCGAGCACCCTGGAATTGGCGAAGGGCAGCCTAAGCCTGCAGCTTCAGGTAGTTATTTATGTTTGTGGCTTTATAAACGACTTGCTCAGCAGAACTATTGAATGCCTAGGCGACCTCTAGACAGTATGCAAGTACCCACTTACACAGGTTTTATTTGCAGACTTGCTTAGGGAATTTTTTTAAATTTCAGAGTCTGAATAAATCTCTGAAAGCAAGGGGTTTAAGAGCTGATCCCTTATTTCTTCATGTTGGAATCATTGACTGATGATGTGGTTTTAGAATCCTAATGACAAAAATGTCTTCAGTTGATAGAGCTGGCAAGTACAAACGATGGTGTTTTTATCCCTCTGAGCTATTGAAATTTTGTGCTGAAATTTGATTTCCTCTTATTTACTTTTGCTGCAAGAGGAAGCATCCTCAACTTCTGTACGGGAGCGGCCGCCCGAAGAAGTTGCAGCTCGCCTTGCACAACAGGAAAAGCAAGAACAAGTTAAGATTGAGTGTATGTAAACCAGACGGCTTCTTAAGCACTTTGGGTCATCTCCATCGGTTGCTGTCTTCTTCAGCTATCAGCACACGTTTCTCATCCATCAGCTAGTTTGGTTTCTTTAGTGGCATTTGTCTATGTACCACCTTTATTTCATCATTTGTATTCTTTCCGTTTAAACTTCTTTTACCTGGGTAACAAAGGCTGTTCTTACTGTGCAGTTGGAGAAAATTGTGAATAATACTTGTACTTAATCCATTTGTGTTTATTAGGGTTTGTGCAAAGATTCTTTGTATTCTGTGGAACATAAATTGTTTATGTTTTGGTAACTTCCCTGAGAGTCTTTTCATTGTTTAACTCATAAATGTATTTGTGCAGGTCAAAATGGCCTCTGCTCTGGTTTATTACCAGCCTCTGGACTCTCTCGAGAAGCCCCCTTATCTGACATTGGTGGGGGGCGGAATGTTCTATACATGGCTGGTTTCCAGCTAACTGAAGCAAATTCCTTTTAAGTTTCGAGTTTATGTTAAACTTTTTGACAATTTTAGAAAAAGATATTAGATACCTAAAAATGTATTTTGCCGTCTTAAACAAGGCCCGGGGAGCATCATTTATTGTACTGGGCAGTATAGTGATATCTCTGGAGGTAGGGGATATGTAGCTTTTTTTTTTTTTTTTAAAGATTTTATTTATTTATTTGATAGAGATAGACACAGCCAGCGAGAGAGGGAACACAAGCAGGGGAAGTGGGAGAGGAAGAAGCAGGCTCATAGCGGAGGAGCCTGATGTGGGGCTCGATCCCACAACGCCGGGATCACGCCCTGAGCTGAAGGCAGACGCTTAACCGCTGTGCCACCCAGGCGCCCCGGATATGTAGCTTTTTGCTGGCCTGAGAGATGTTTGTTTTAAAATCTTATGGCAGCTGTTTATGTAGGTTTTTGTTTTTTGTTTCTCCCATGTCTTATTTCTGCTTGTCTGTCTTGAGTGGCCTATTTCCCTTCTCATGCTTTGGTTCTGCCTACTCTTGAGGAGGCAGGTTTGTTGGAATTTTGTTAAGAGTAGAAGGGACAGAAGAGCATAGGTGCAGGGCTTTAGTTTGGCTACTTGGATTTTGTTTTTGGGGTTTTTTTGTGTTCTTCTGAGTTCTTGGCCATGGTTACAAATAATTGGGAATGTTGAATGAAGACTTCTAAATAAGTGAAATATTTCTATACTTTTTCCCACTTCCTAATTTTTCCTGAATTCTCTACTACAGCAAATCAAGATCAGTTTTTTAATTCATATTTTTTTTAATTTTTCACTTTTGCCCTTTTATTATGTAGATGCCTTGAAGTAAGTTGTACATTTAAGACAATGATGTCTGCTGTTTCATCATGCTCCTTTTTTTTTTTTTTTGGCCCGGTTCTTATCTTTCATTTTGGGCAATGTGAAAATTACAAGGATTTTGTCTATCACCTCTTAGTTTTCTCCCAAGCTTTACTTTTAAAATGTGTGCGTTTGTAATTCTTATCAATAATCAAAGCACCAAGGGCACCTGGGTGACTGCCTTTAGCTCAGGTCATGATCCCAGGCTCCCTTGCTCAGCGGGGAGTCTGCTTCTTCCTCTGCCGCTCCCCCTGCTCATGCTCTCTCACTCACTCTCTCTCAAATATAAAATCTTAAAAAACAACAACAACACAGAATTAACAAGTGGAATTACATCAAACTGAAAAGCTTTTTACAGCAAAAGAAACAACTAACAAAGCAAAAAGGCACCCTGTGAAATAGGAGAGACTATTTGCAAACCGTATGTCTGATAAGGCGTTAATACCCAAAATATATATGGAACTCCTACAACTGAAGAGCCAAAACAAAACAAGAAAGAAAGAAAGAGGAGGGAATGGAGGAATCAAAGTATGGTGAATAGACCTGAAGAAGACTTTGAGCCTATGGGCCACTGTGAAGTGGTTTACTGTTATCTATGCTCTCATGTGCCCCCCCCCCCCCCCGTTAACTCATGCATGTTCCCTCCCTGCCTCTTTTTCTCTTCATATCCCTCTCTTCATACCCCCTGTGTCTTCAGGTGAACCTCAGTCTCCCATTCATGGTGTGGTATTTTCTCATCATCACCTTTCTCCTTTTATCTTTGTTGCACAGGTACCACAGGTGGTTCGTAGGTTCCATTTGTTCATCTCTAGCTTATGCTTCTTTTGCTCAAAATCACCTGTTTTTGTTTTATGTGCCAAATATATTTTCCCTTTTTTAATCATCTGATATGTGATAAATTAGGCTTGCTTTCTTCAGTTCACCATTTTGCCATTTTAGTATTATATCTGGAATCATCCCTTGCTTTATTTTTTTAAGATTAGGTTTCTTTTTTTTTTTTAAAGATTTTATTTATTTATTCGACAGAGATAGAGACAGCCAGCGAGAGAGGGAACACAAGCAGGGGGAGTGGGAGAGGAAGAAGCAGGCTCATAGCGGAGGAGCCTGATGTGGGGCTCGATCCCACAACGCCGGGATCACGCCCTGAGCTGAAGGCAGACGTTTAACCGCTGTGCCACCCAGGCGCCCCTATGCTAGCCTTCTTTAAGCAATTTTTTTGTCTTAAAAACCCCAAACTTTTTATTTAGAAAAAATTCAGTTGTATATAAAAGTAAAAATAATATAATGAACCTTCATAGGTCTGTCTACCAGATTTAGTAATTACTAACATTTACCATACTTTCAAATGAAACTGATTCTCTAAATCTGTATGCTTTTGTGTTTTACATTTTTGAGGAAATGCAAAGGAAGACTCAGGAGAAGAAGGGAAGTTTACAATAAAGTGATTTAGGAGGGAGGGATTTGTTTTTTAACTGTTCTGTGTGTTTCAGCTGTGGCCAGGACCTTAGAAGATGCTCTGAGCCAAGCTGCTCACATCACTCAACAGGCCATTCTGGCTCAGAATGCTGCGGTGCAGGCTGTCAATGCGCACTCCAACATCCTGAAAGCAGCCATGGACAATTCGGAGGTGAGCCAAAGAATGGGCAGACATGGAGTATTTAAGACTGGTGTCTTCCTTCTAATACGGGCTTTCTCCTACTAAGTGAAGACTATCTAGAGTAATTGTTTTTTTCATAAACAAGGCAGGAAAAATCTTTACATGTTGTTTTTAATGAGTTTCATATAGTGCTTTATCTCACAACAATGATATGGTACAAGAATTAGTTCATATTTGCTTTCATAACTTAATAGTGCTTGAATATTATTTGTCATTCATTTTTTTTGCTTTAAAATTGCCAACCATTTTTAATTTCTTTAATTTTTTAATTTTAATTAAAAATTTTTTTTGCCAATCATTTTTTGAAATAAACTTTTTAAGATACTTTTAGATTGACACACAGTTATAAGAAATAATACAAGGGATGCTTGGGTGGCTCAGTTGGTTAAGCATTTTCTCTTGATTTCTCTGGATCTCAGGGTCACGAGATCCAGCATGGAGCCCCACCTCTGGCTCTGAGCTGGGCATGGAGCCAGCCTGTTTAAGAGTCTCCCTTTCCCTCTGCCTGTGCCCACCCCCCACCCCGCCTCTCACATTCTTTCTCTCTCTAAAAAAAAAAAAAAAAAAAAAAAAAAAAGAACTCCCTTGTACCTCCAGATACCAGCTATTTTATTATTTTTATTTGTTTGTTTGTTGGGTGTGGAGCCCAGCACAGGGGTTGAACTCATGACCCTGACATCAAGAGTCGGATGCTTAACCGACTGAGCCACCCAGGTGCCCCAAAAACAGTTATTTTAAATGCTTATGTTGATTATTATTTAACTTATATTGAGCACATCAGAGAATTTAGTTATTGATTTAAAACGGTAGTACTGGGACTTAATAAATTTTTTTTTTTTTAAAGATTTTATTTATTTAGTTGACAGAGATAGAGACAGCCAGCGAGAGAGGGAACACAAGCAGGGGGAGTGGGAGAGGAAGAAGCAGGCTCATAGTGGAAGAGCCTGATGTGGGACTCGATCCCATAACGCCGGGATCACGCCCTGAACCGAAGGCAGACGCTTAACCGCTGTGCCACCCAGGCGCCCCAATAAATTTTTTTAAGAATTACATTCAGTGTATAAAAATATATCTAGACACCAAGTCATTTAAAGAGTAAAAATAAATAAACTGTGAATCTCAGGGATCAGGATCTTGCGTGATAAGTAAAATTACTTTGCCACTAAAACTGTGTGCTTTTTACAAAATTTAAACACACTTCACATTGTTTTAGTCCTACGCTCATACATCACAAAAAAGTGAATTAGAGCTCTGATGTAAACAGCTAGAAATTACGACCTTTAAAAAAACTTAAAGAAAATTCTGGTTTATTCAGTGTCCAGAAAAAAAATTTAAATTTCAGTCAGAGTTCGGTCAGGAAAGTGGAAACCACACAGAGAATACTTAATAGCCTTCCCACACCTGTATAACCAAAATATTAAGTTGTAGGATATCAGGAATTTGGGTTCAAACCAAAGTAGACTGGTATGTTTGAGAAGGACACTGATCAGAAGCTTTAAACGTTAATGGTATTGCTTTGGTGAAAGGCTACGGAAGAGGGTATTTCCTCTTCCCAATGAGCGCACAATATGTAATGCATGTGTATTAGATAGTATAAATCTGTTGAAATCAAGATTTTACAACTGTAGCACATCTTATGGAAGTGGTTAGCTAGATTAGGGGATATTAGCCTTGTTATCAGAATTATCAGAAACATGAATGAACACAAGTTTTGAAATGTTAAAAATGGATTGCAGCTTCTGTTCTTTCTAGTAAAACTGGTGCACAAAGGTTCTTACAATACATACAGAATTACTTTCTCAAAGCATTGTTTGGAAACACCTGGACTTGGCTTGATAGTAGGGGAATCTAGTGTCTGTTCTACACAACAGTTTATCCTTGGACCTCTATAAGGATTTTCAAGGAAGACTTTTGTATTTATATAAAATTAACATTTTATAAAATTCAGCTCAAGGACGGGGGGGTGGGTTTGACAATAGTTGATTTTCACTTTACCAATCACAGAGGGTCATTTTATAATGTTTTGGAGGAGTAAGGACTGTACAAATGTATAAACTTTCTACTTATCCTGAAACTGATTTTGGTACACCTGCAATTAAGAGAATTTTAAATATAGGTGCTTTATTGAAGAATAATCAAACAATTCATAAAGTTACTATTCTTATTAACCTTTTCTGTTTCATAATCTTAATAAAAATATTACCTCTCCTTAGAAAATGCTTGCATGCGCTAGAACACAGTCTTTTACAGTTTCGATGGTTGGTATTGAGGGGGGTGTTGATGGGGTTCATGGACTTTGGTTCTAACCATGAACCTTAGATTAAGAGACCCTACTCTGAAGAAATGCCGTATGTAAGTTTTTACCTTTGAATTTAATGCCCTTGTTTCTCAGTGTAGCCACATGAGTGTATCCTATGACTGTAATAGCGGTTATTCATGTTTACATAAATAAAACCTTTTGTTTAGATTGCAGGTGAGAAGAAGTCGGCTCAGTGGCGCACAGTGGAGGGCGCATTGAAAGAACGCAGAAAGGCAGTCGATGAGGCTGCTGATGCCCTTCTCAAAGCCAAGTAATTACTCATGGACTTTAACAAGTAATTAGGGCCTCCTGGTGGCTTTCTTTGGGCTGGGTTTTCTTTGTACTGTCTGTATAGAAGGAGGAGGCAGAGAAACCCTTCCCTCCTTTCACCTCTACTTGGTTTATATTGGTATCAGGAACACAGAGGTTGAAAAAGGAGAGAGCAGGGGAATAAAATATAATTAGGCCAAAGTAAATTTGGAAGAAACCTATATAAAGGATCTTGTATAAAAAGCAGTTTTTCTTTTAGGTGATGTATCTCTACGGATTTACTGAGATTCTGCCATAATTTCAAGATTTTTCAAGGGTGGTTTGGGCAGTTTTATGAGAATTTTGAGAGTATGTCACAATCTCTTAACTATCAAAGTAGTTAGTAAATAGTAGGTCTAGTTTTATTCCACCTTGACCTTGATTCCTGGAATTCGGCTAAAACTAGGATCCGGTAAGCCAAGTATAAAATCAGCCTCTGATGGTGGAAACCTACATTTCCTACATTGACTAAAGGGTCTCATCAGCCTCTTATTTTGGAATCACTGTCATTCAAAATTTTGTTGTCATTTTTAATATTTATTACTCAAAGAGAAAGAGAAGTCTTCTAATGCAAGCCAGCATATCTTTTAGGAGATTTAAGATGTTTTCTGCTCACATCACTAAACCTTGAGTCGGGGCTCTTGAGTTCTGTGTTTTGTGGTGGGTAGGCCACAGTTCATCCCATTTGTGAAACATTCTGAATCATGAGGGCTCCTCGAGACCCAGCTGTATTTGCTCAGTGAGCTCTTTGGCTTCCACCCTTGCTTCTGCTTGCCTTAAGCTCTGGAAGGGGAATCAGCCTAATCCATGCAGAAGCTGCCATTTATTGAGTGCGCTCGATGTGGCAGGCACTGTGCTGGGAACTTCTCATTAATTACTTCTAATCCCCATACAGGGGTGAGCAACAAAGGAGAGGCTGGTCTGGGAGTTGAATCCAGGTTTGCCTGGTTCTGAAGCCTGTATGTATTTCCCTATACACCATGCTCCTCCTGTGGTTCACTCTAGTAAATTTAGCTTCTGACCAACCTGTTTTCAGTTGTTAGGCAAACTTCTCTGCCTATATTTATTGTGAAAAAACACTGAGTAATTTTTTTCAAATTATATTTTTTTCATAGACTCTTAACAGTTGTATGCTGTATTTACATCAAGCTCTTCGCTAAAGTTGATGAAGAATAATACTAAATCTTTGTTTTGCTTCATTGGTTTCCAGAGAAGAGCTAGAGAAGATGAAGAGCGTAATTGAAAATGCAAAGAAAGAAGAGGTTCCTGGGGCCAAATCTCATATAACTGCTGCAGAGGGGAAACTTCACAACATGATAGTTGATCTGGATAATGTGGTCCAAAAGGTACATTTGTTAGGTCTTTTACAGCATTAAAAATTTTTTTATTTTAAATTATTTATTTGAGAGACAGTGAAAGAGAGAGATCACAAAGGGAGAGGAAGAAGCAGACTCGCCGCCGAGTAGAGAGCCCAGTGGGGGGCTCAATCCCAGGACCCCGAGATCATGACCTGAGCCGAAGGCAGACGCTTAACTGAGCCACCCAGGCACCCCACATTTAAAAATTTTTAAATACAATCCACTCATCAAAGGATTTGAAGAATTCAGGAAAACAATAAGATTCCTTTCTTTCCCCCCTTTCCCCTGCAAGGAGTAGAAGTTGTTACTAATTTTAAAAACTTGTCTTGGACACAAAGTGGATTATTCATTATTGTCAATACTCTTTATAATAGGTAATATTTTTGGTAATGGCTATTAAATGAAAATTTTCATTTTGTAGCAAATCTTCTGTCTGTACTTATGTAGTCTATATGGGTAGTTTCCTGACCAGAGAAAAAGGGACTGGGGCATAGTATGATGGTAGAGGGCTTGTCTGAATTACAAGGCTTATGTTCCTTTTTCTGAGCTTTAGCTTTCTCTTTATATATTATTTATATATCCCCAGCCAACATATAAATACATGAATATAATTTCTCTCTCTCTTTTTTTTGGATGGTGATGGTAATTTCTGTTCACTTTAACCACATACCCCCTGTATTTGTTAGGTCAAAGCAGCTCAGTCTGAGGCTAAGGTTGTGTCTCAGTATCACGAGCTGGTGGTCCAAGCCCGGGATGACTTTAAACGAGAACTGGACAGTATTACTCCAGAAGTCTTGCCAGGATGGAAAGGGATGAGTAAGTACAACTGAAGTGTTGGTACTTCCTGTTTTTGTGTTTTAATAACTGGTCAGCTAAATTTGCTTCAACCCCAATCATCTAATCCAAACCCCTCTGGTATGCATCTCTCATTTGGTGACTGTACAGTGTTTTCCACATTTTATTTCAGTCATAGCCATGATAGGTGACAGTGCTCCATGGTTTTAGTCATGGTGGACACAAGTTCCGGCCAGTGTTTGATTCCAGAACCAATGGTTCTATTCAGGTCTCTGCTACTCAGGGGGAAAAGAAAATTAGAATCCAAGTAAGTGAGAGTGACATTATAACCTTAAATCTATTAGAATATTATATATAAATGTAAAATTATTCAAAGCCTTTGGTACTTTAAAAATATTTGTAATGAATTAAGGCACGCCTCAGGATTGCTCTGTGACAACATTGTGGTTGAAAACTTATTAGTGAGAAGGACATCATCTGTATGACTTTCAACTTGCAAATAGCTCAGACTGCAGGGAACTTTGTTAACTTTGTTTTATACAGTGTAACTGCAGAGGATAGTCACATTTTCTTGAAGTGCTCTGAGAGTACTAACAGTCACACAGATTACCAGTCTCAGCACATTCAAAATACTCTTTAAATGCTACTGTCTGTTAGAAGCTGAAGGTAGGAGCTGAACTGGTATTCTAGGCCTCTCTGGGCCTAGGTCAGAATGTATATACTACCCGATCCAACTGGTCAGCTTCTAGGTATGTTCTTAAGAAGACACACAGGTGCTCAAGGAGACTTATAAAAATATTCATAGCGGACTTGCATTTGTAAGAGCAGAAAAATCAGAAACTGCTAACTGTGCCTCCCATATGGCAGTATAAACAAAGGAACCAAACTATAGCTCTTAAACAGAAATGTTAAGAAAAAAAGTTGCAAAATTATACGTAGAGTAAGATACCACTTACATGAAACTTAAGAACATGCAAAACAAAACAATGTGTTGTTTCAGGATTCATACATTTATAAAGTCTAACGAAATGAATGAGAAACACCATATTTAGAAATAGTGGTTACCACTGTGGGGGGAGGAAGGGGGAGCCTTTAGGGGGAGCGTAGTGGGTGTTGCCAGGATGGGAAGATGAAGTGCAGCTTGTAGATTTATTTCCAGGAAACAGTTCCTTTTTGCTATGGGTTAGTATATATAGTCATTTATGTGCCTTTTTGACACTGACATTGTCTCATTTTCTTCATCTTTCCAATTTTTCCTGGAACATTGGGACAGATTCCTGGTTTTTTTGGTCTAATACCAGATTAAGTAGTTGACTTTTAGTGACATTTTGGGTGAAAAATCCCTATCTTTGAACATTTTGAGTTCAAGGTTCATGCGCTTGATGTTCAACAGCTCATGCTGAGAGGCAGGAGCCTGGCTGTGGTTCCCAGCTCCTGTCACTGTGTCAGCGTGGTGCTTGTGATGGAGTGTTGATTTCTTAAGCATTTGAGAACAGAGTCCGGACTGGGACTTAGTGAAATACACTATGAACTGATGTAAATGGGGGGCAGGGGGTAAATGAGAATGATAGTTTCTGTGTAAAAACTAAGTTGATTGCTTTAACAAAAATACAGATGAGCCCCTGGAAACCAAAGCTACTTTTAGTATGAGTGACTCTCTTATTTTGTATAATGTTAGAATTTACCTTGATTTATATTGTTCTATGTCCTTTTATGTTTTAGGAAATAAACTCTGTTGTTTTGCTTTCTAATATTAAAATATGCTTTTTCTACTACTGGTTTCTGGCTCCCTGTTTCTTTTTGGATATTCCTTTTTAATGATTAATAACTGAAATATGTATGTTCTTTTTTTTTCAAACTGTTCTTCTTTTCCTTTGTAGGTATTTCTGACCTAGGTGAGTAATTTTGTGTGTTTTAAATTGAAGAGCTTTTGTGTCTTAAAATACTGAAGTCTTTTTATTTGCCTATGATTTTTATACTAAGTCATCTAAATAATTTATAACAGAATTATGTTGCATGTGATAAATCTGATTTGGATATTTTGGGCATCCATGTGCTCTCAGGAACAAAAATTTTCCACCAAGTGATTGGAAACCTGTAGATATATATATATGTGTGTGTGTGTGTATTTTTTCAAAGTTTCATTTTGTAAAATTTCAAACATTAAAAAGTAGGAAGAAAACTATAATAAGCTCATGGATCCATCACCCAACTTCAGCTGTTACCAACACGTGGCTAGTTTTTGTCATTTATTTTCCCAGCTTATATTGAATCAGATCCCAAATATCATGTATCCTTTTCAGTTGTAAATAATTTCCATATGTTAAAAAAAAAAATCACTGTACCATTATCACACCTTAAACAATAATTCCTTAATGTTATCACATGCCTATTTAGTGTTCAGTTATCCCCAATCATTTTATAGAATGAGTTTTTTTAGTTGTTTTATTTGAATCAGTATCCAAAGGAGCTACACGCGTTGAATTTGGTCAGTAAGTCTCTTATCCCCACTTTGTTTTTTGCTTCTCAGTTCTTTTATTGTGGAATTGAGTCATTTATTATGTAGTATTTCCCACACTCTGGATTTTGCTGTTAAAGCTATAATTCTTAACCTGTAGTAATGTGTCAGAATACTTTTGGAATGTAAGATTTGAAAACAAAAAACATGCTTAAGCCTAAATCAGAATCTTCGGGCATGTGTATTTTAAAAAGCTTGACAAGTGATTCTAACGGACTGCTCTGGTTGCAGATTATTGTCCTAGGTAACACCATCTGTTTAAGAAAAGGTATAAAAACTTTTACTAGAGAAAAGTCAGAGAACCTGAATTTGAGATTTAACAGAAAAGGGTATTGGGATGCCCGTTATGACTAATCACAGTTATGCATGAACGAAAACATAGAAGTGTGTATATGTCAACTGTCTTTAGAGGCAAAATTAGAATGAGTTATAAAGTCTATTTATATTTAGTTCAGATTGGAAGTACTAATTTGGGTTCCTGGAAAAGAACTGATTATATACTTGAAGGCCTACCTGAAACACTTTGCTTGGGATTGAACATGCCTTAGTTAGTTGGACACAGGCTATGAATTTCTGACAGCAGTGGAGAATCTAAATCTGCTTCAAAGGGTTAGCTGCCCTTCGCTTTCTTTATAGCCGTTAAAATTAAATTACTATGACTTGAAGTAAGTACTTTGTAAATGTATAATTTTGGTGAAATCATTAACATTTTAATGTCATTTTCTCTTTAGCTGACAAGCTGTCTACCGATGATCTGAACTCCCTGATTGCTCATGCACATCGCCGCATTGACCAACTAAACAGAGAGCTAGCAGAGCAGAAAGCCACAGAGAAGCAGCACATTGCATTAGCCTTGGAAAAACAAAAGCTAGAAGAAAAGCGGGCATTTGACTCTGCAGTGGCAAAAGCACTAGAACATCACAGAAGTGAGATACAGGCCGAACAGGACAGAAAGGTAGAGGAAATGAGAAATTTAATGTGAATCCACTTGTATAGCTGCTTCTAGAGATAATATCAACAGTCATTGACTTTAAAATATTAGACGTAAATCATGCCGACCCACCACTGAATGGAGCTTTGGCCCTTGTTCTAGTCAGAACTCCTAGGGAAGGATTGTTGTAGCAGAGTTCTTTTCTGTTGAGCAGATGCAGAAGTGGAAGGAAGTAACAAGCCCTTGGTATGAATCTCTGTTGGATTCTGAGTGTCTTTTTCTCCGCCAGTGTTTTGGTTAAGAATGGGTGAGTGTGCTCCCTTAGTCTTCTGTCAGGGCACGTCACATGTTAAATGGGTGTCTGCAGGTTGATTTGGGCACCTGGGTGTTTACCCGCCCTTCGTGTCTTCTCAGCTGCACAGTTGAGCGCTCCCGCCCCGGGGCAGTTCTTTCTTCCCTAGGCTCCCGGACACTACACTCTCCTGGCCTTTCTTCCACCTTGCTGGCCACTCCTTTGCCCCCTTCTTTGCTCAGCCTCCCAAGTAGGAGCATGTACTGGCCTTGGTTCTGAAACCTTCTGTCCATCTAAACTGTCTCCAAGTGCTCTTAGCCAGACCTGTGACTTAGGAGGTTAAATCCGTCCATCACGGGGACATTTGTGTTGCTAGCTCTGGCCTCTGCCTCGCCTTCAGGTTCCTCCCATCCAGCAGCTGACTTGATGTCTCTAGCTGGCTTTCCAGTAGTTGTTTCACACTCAGCTTGTTCAAAACAAATTTCTTGACTCCCCAGCCTGTCTACCATCCCCTCAGCTTGTTTCTCTCTAAATCTACATCTACCCAGTTGCTCAGGCCAGAAGTCATGCTTAGTTGTTCCTCTGTCAGCTTGCATGTACAGTCCATTGACACATCAGTTCTGCTTCCAAAGTAAATCCCAAGTTTGTCCACTTTCTCTAAGTCCAGATTATCATAACAGGTTCCCTATTTTCCTTTTTTTCCTTTTAAAAAAAATAGATTTATTTTTTTATTAGGTGGGGGAGAGTGCAAGCTTGGGGAGGGAAAGAGGGAGAGAGAAAATCCTCAAGCAGACTCCCTGCTGAGCACAGAGCCCAAGGCTTGGCTTGACCCCAGGACCCTAAGGTCATGACCTGAGCCCAACCAAGAGTTGGCTGCTCAACCAGCTGTGCCACCCAGGCGCCCCCAGTTTCCCTGTTCGTACCCATCTTTTTATGTCTATTTACATGGCAGTTGGTCCTTTTAACACCCATTCTGATCTGGGATGCCTAGGTGGCTCAGTCGGTTGAGTGTCTGCCTTCGGCTTGGGTCATGATCTGGGGTGCTGGGATCAAGCCCCACATCGGGCTCCCTGCTTGGCGGGGAGCCTGCTTCTCTCTCTCTCTCTCTCTGCTGCTCCCCCTATTTTGTGTGTGCTCTCTCTGTCAAATAAATTTTAAAAATCTTAAAAAAAAAAAAAAAAAAACCCAGCCCATTCTGATCAGACACTAGGGTGCTGAAAACCTTGCACTGACGGCCCACTGCATTTAATAAAAAATGCAAATTCTTTTTTTTTTTTTTAAAGATTTTATTTATTTATTCGACAGAGATAGAGACAGCCAGCGAGAGAGGGAACACAAGCAGGGGGAGTGGGAGAGGAAGAAGCAGGCTCATAGCGGAGGAGCCTGATGTGGGGCTCGATCCCATAACGCCGGGATCACGCCCTGAGCTGAAGGCAGACGCTTAACCGCTGTGCCACCCAGGCGCCCCAAAAAATGCAAATTCTTAACCCATACCACAAAGGCCTCTTAATCTCATTCGTGTTTGCTCTGAGCCATACTTCCCTTACTTTCCTCATTGCCCGTATTTGCCAGGTGCCCTGGTGTTTTGTTTGGTACAGATTTGTACCTTCACTACTTACCCGGCCCTGGGCTATTTTCTCGCCTTGTACATTGTTGTGCTTCCTCTCTTTAAACCTTAGTTCTAAGCTTGGATGTCACCTTCTTCGCAAGGCTTTTCCTGTTCTTTCAATGGAGAGTCTCTGTATTACTTTCTCTCATACTGCCTTATTTATTTTCTAAAAATAAGTATCACAGTCTGAGATGTCCGATTTACTGTCCGATCCCTGAATTGGCACTTTATAAATATGTATGCGCTGACTGAGTGGGTTTATTCATTACTTTTATTATTTCTGAGAAAAAGTAAGTTATGAATTCCAGGTAATTAGTGTTAAATAATTTGTAATATGACCCATGGCCAATTGTTAGGCGAGACGTGGTAGGCTTTTCATATTTTTGGTTAGATCTGGGCTGTGTTGTGAATCTAAATTCATGTTAATTAAGCAGTTTCAGAGCAGTTTTGTTTAGAAGAAATTGTGTAAAGTAACTACCAGATATTTATTAATTTTCGTAATAGTTCTTTATAATAGGCATTATTATTCATAGGTCACACAGATGGTTGTGGTGAAGCTGTGTTTGATCTCAAGTCTTTGTCGTTATTTTTTTCTATGAGTTGGGGTTTGTTAATTGTCACGGGTGTGTGTGATTCAGGAGGTGACAGTGTTCGCCTTGCATAACGTGCAGCCTGGTGATATGGGAGAAACAGAACTGGGGGCCAGAGAGACCCCGGTTGAAGTCTGTTTTTTGCCATAGCTGTGTGACTTTGTTTTCGGGTCACTTTCTAACGTTCAGCTTTCTGATGGTTGTAAGAGAAGTCAGGAACGTGTCCACATACGTGGCATGTCCGAGCGGCTCAGGATTGGAAGCGGCTGTCATCCTTGCTGCTAGTCTTTCTCTTTCTCTAAAAGCACATGTGGAGAATTGAGAGCTAATGATTCCTGTGGTTTCACAGGTGGAGGAAGTCAGAGATGCCATGGAGAATGAAATGAGAACGCAGCTTCGCCGACAGGCTGCTGCCCACACCGATCACTTGCGCGACGTCCTGAGGGTACAAGAGCAGGAACTGAAATATGAATTTGAACAGGTGAGGACCTGGGGGAGAGCATCAGCTGCCCTTCAGCCTCCTCTTCCCCTTTACATGAACAGTCTCTCGTTTCCTTTTCATGTGCTCTGGGTGTCACTCCCTCTGAGGCTATGGAAGAGTGGGGAAGAGTGTAATGGCACCTAGCTGTAGCGCAGTGCGGCTGTTGTATGTTTGTGACACTGCTGCTTTTTACAGAAAGATGCACCTGTGTGTTATTGGTCACATACCTTTTGTATCTGTGTCCTAGTTACTTGGAGCCTTCAGAGCTTTAGGGCGGGTTGGTACAGGGGGGTTCAGAAATGCAGATGATAACTTGACACGTGTAACTCCTGCTTTATCTGCACAAACGCCTACGGATTGTGTGGTAGTGCTCAGATTTTTACATCTGAGGAAACTTCCCAGAGAGGTTAAGTTTGGAAATCACAGCAGGTCAGGATATCTTTAATCATAATTCATTTCTATTCAGCAAGCCGTTTATAATATATTAACTTATTTTGTCTCACAAGAAGAGAATGAGGTTTTCCACGTAAGGAGATCTTCCAGAAAATTGAAATATATGCCAATATGAAAAGGTATTTTACTTTAAATTTATTTGATGGGTATTTTTCTGAGAAAAAAATGAATATATAAGCTCTTGAATCAGGGAAATCAAATACAATTTAATCTGTTGTGTCGGGGTGGCAGTACAGTTATTTTCTGAAGTTGGCATGTTCACCTTTTTTAATAGCTTGCTTTCTTCTCCTCCTGGTCTGCTTCCTCTAATACTAGGTTCTGTCAGTAAATTTGTAGAAAACCACATACATCAGCTCTGAGTTTTAGGAAATTTTTGAAACTTTACACATAATGGAGGAGTTTCATGACAGATGTTTGGAGATTTTAAAGGCCCTCTTTGCTTGTGGAGATGGCAGTTGCTGGAAGACTGTAGTGTCCCAATAAATGCCATGCGATGAGGGAGCACCACTGTTTTCTGGACACTATTTATGTTTTATTTCAGGACCTGTCTGAGAAACTGGCTGAACAAGAGTTACAGTTTCGTCGGCTCAGTCAAGAGCAAGTTGACAACTTTACTCTGGATATAAACACTGCCTATGCCAGACTGAGAGGAATCGAACAGGCTGTTCAGAGTGAGCACATGGGCCTCTTGCAATCCTCTTACAATTTTATTCAGTACAACTTCTTGGGATAATTTCTTGGTAGGAGGACAATGGGATACATGCATCAGCAATAGGACGGAAAGATGCTGAAGTCATGCTATTAAATTTTATTCATTTCTGAGAACATTAGCCCAGATTTGATAAGTTTGGAACATAGAAAGTTTGTGAGAGGAAATTAAAAAGAATCTAAAAATTAAATCTAAATACTTGAAGTTTTACTTGGTGTGTGATAGACTGGAATCACCATTTACAAGGCAGGTTACCCAAAGGAGCCAAAGGCCGGTTACCCCCATGCTCGCTGTCCGGCTTTGCTGAGCTGTCTCCAGTCCTGTTTCGGAAGTGGCGATTTGCTGATTCCGCCCACCACATGGACAGTAGTTATTCTGAGGCTTCCATGTGCCACATTGAAAGGGGAAGGTCCTGACACTGAGGATGATGGTAAAGTGGAGCGTTTTGGAAAGGGGCGTTATAGAGCCGTCTCTGTCAGAGAAGTATAAAAATAAACTCGTGAAATTCCCAGATCCAGTAGTCCGTTAAGTTTACTTGAAGTCTTCCATTCCTTTGCAGGAAGTTTCTGATGGCATTGACATAACTTATAGCCTAATTGAAATATGTTTCTTTCTCAAACATTCTAAAATAAATGTCTCTGCATTAGATACCACGTATTGTCCTAGATGTCACAGGAGAGGGAAAAGAGACTCGGTTGTGCTTGTGCGCATACATCCTTCCAGTTTTCTCCTTGGTTTACTAAAAACAAGTCCTCATCGGGGCACCTGGGTGGCTCAGTGAGTGGAGTGTCCGACCCTGATTTCAGCTCAGGTCATGATTCTCTCCCTCCTTCTGCCCCTGCCCCTCCCCTGCCCCTCCCCTGCTCTCTCTCTCTTAAAAAAAAAAGTGCTCATCAAGTTAGGCTGGCCATGTTGCCTCACGAAGAGGCCAACTTCTTAGGAAAGAACACACCAGAAGTGGTGGTCGGTGGGGTTGCAAGAGGGCTCTCTCTGGCCCCATCGTTCACATGTGTGGCTTTAGCCTTTTGAGGGTGCAGGGTGCGTCAGATCGCTGGAGGCACCAGACGACATGTTGTAGTCAGATGGAGAGGAAAGTGTTTTTCTTTGCCTTTTCTTCTTTCTTTCTTGCTAGGTCACGCAGTTGCTGAGGAGGAGGCCCGAAAAGCCCACCAGCTGTGGCTGTCGGTGGAGGCACTCAAATACAGCATGAAGACCGCGTCCACAGAGCTGCCCACCGTGCCGCTGGGGAGCGCGGTCGAGGCCATCAGAGTCAGCTGCGCCGATAGTGAATTTGCCCAGGCTCTAACCGCGGCTCTCCCTCCAGAGTCCCTGACCCGTGGGGTGTACAGCGAAGAGACCCTTAGAGCCCGTTTCTATGCTGTTCAAAAACTGGCCCGAAGGGTAGCAATGATTGATGAAACCAGAAATAGCTTATACCAGTACTTCCTCTCCTACTTGCAGTCCTTGCTCTTATTCCCGCCTCAGCAACTGAAGCCGCCCGCGGAGCTCAGCCCGGAGGATATAAACACTTTTAAGTTACTGTCCTATGCCTCCTATTGCATTGAGCATGGTGATCTGGAGCTGGCAGCAAAGTTTGTCAATCAGCTGAAAGGGGAGTCCAGACGAGTGGCACAGGACTGGCTGAAGGAAGCCCGAATGACCCTAGAAACTAAACAGATAGTGGAGATCCTGACGGCATACGCCAGCGCCGTAGGAATAGGAACCACTCAAGTGCAGCAAGAGTAAGGTCTAGGACGAGTTTTGTAAAGTCATACTTTATGTGAAAGGGAATCAGCAGTGATCTATGAAGGGTTTGCAACAGGGTCCCAGAATTGTCTAGAAAGGAGCAGGTTACAAGTACTGTTCTAAATGTTAACACCTGTTGCATTTATATTATTTCCACTTGCTATCATGTCAGTGAACTCCAGGAGTATTTTCTTTGCAACTTGTGTAACATTTTCTGTTTTTCAGGTTTTACTGATCGGGCTCGTGAGCCAGTCAAAATAATGTTTGTGATCCCTGTGACTATTGATTTTGCCCTTGGAGCAAACTGAATAAAACAAAAAGATGAAAACTGAGTAGCTTATCCCTTTTCAAAAAGTACCATTTGTAGTTTGTTGTGCATAGACAATTTCCTTGAGAAGTGGCAACAGAAGCCAGAAGTTCCTGGGCACTGAGTTTCCAGGTCATGAATTGGGTTCCAGAAGTGCAAGGTCTGTTTTTGGCTTTGAAGTTTCTGGTGAACTGATTCCTACTGGTCAAATTCAAGAGTGACGTACAAGGCACAATGCCAAAATAGTTATAATGGGAGGTACAGCATTCTAGTGATTAAAAAGCACTAGAAGTGGTATCTATCCAAAGCTTCTAAAATTGCCACCACAGGAAAAGTTTACATTTTATATTGGGTCCCAGTATATATACACACCTGTGTGCATACATAAAACAGTTTTTTCAAACCACTGCTAGCCCCTTTCTACTTGTGATGTACTGTTTTCTGGTCTGTTTCATTTAAAAAAAAAAAAGTTTCTTTTTTTACCCACAAATTAATTCAGCAGCCCTCAAAACAGGTCACAGCTCTCAGTTCTGTAACACTGGTAATTGACCTTGCTCCTTTCTGGTACTTGGACTGAATCTCTTCATTGAAGTGAGGCTGGAAACTTAACGGGATTGAATAATTCTGTGGTATATTTAAACTGGACTGCCATAAAACCCAGAGAATTTTTTTAGTTCACGTCTCTGAAGGTTAGGACAATTGCCATATTGGGTAAACATTAACAAATTCCTTCCTTTGATTTTTCTTTTTTATTCCATGAAAATGTCAAAATTTTTTCCATAATTTTTTTTGTTGGGTTTTGTGTGTTCACGAAGAGACTGAGGAGGCACTTTTATCTGAGCCAAAGTATCTGCAAATCCCGGAGGAGAGACTCAGAATGCTATTTTATGTTTCTGCAAGTGTGTGCCATACCCTGAATTTGGATTGTTCCATAGGTTTGCGTGGCACTTGCCATTTGGGGATCTTTTGGTCCTGTTTTGACCTTGGTGGTTATTGCTAATACTCCTTATGTTCCTCCTGAGTAGATTCTTGAATCAACAAAATACATGTAATGTCTCTGATGGAACACATGCCTTGTGTCATGTCCTTAATTTCTGCAGTTAGAGTGGGCTATTTTTACCAGAAGATGATGAGGCTTTTCTAAATTCAGCATTTCTTCCCCTTTGGAATGGCATGGAATTGCAAAATACATTAACTTGCAAAGCTACTTACCTGTTTGTTACAGTAAAGGTGCTTGGAATTTGTTTTACTTAAGTAGCATGTAAAATATTACCAATTATAAGGAAATCCAGATTTCTCTAGGAGCTTGGAAATAACTCTCATCAGATGTGATTATCTGAGCTCGTAAGAAGCAAGCAATACTGAATGCTTTATTTTAGTTCCGTAAATCAAAATAACGAAGACCACTGGCCTTCAAGTTTTAGTGGTTCCATTAACAAACCTCCTTACCTCTGTTGCATATTGGAAAACGGGATGATGTTGAAAGGGGATGCTTGGTGAGGCCTTGATTCTCATGCCTAGTAGGACTCCCATCTTCCTGAGATACTCAGCAACGCTTCAAGTGAAAAGGGCCTTTACTTTGCTTCTCAGTTCTCCTTGAAGGCAAGATGGAATCCAAAGGGGCAAGTTTGGGGGAAGATGAGTATACCCCTGGGCAGTTAGAGCCAGGCAGCTTCACTCCAGCAGCTTTTTACTTTCACTGTAAGTTACATCTCTGCCGCTTCTGACTTGATCATGTGAAGCAAAGCATTATTTCTATTTTAGCCTTAAACTGGGTTACCTTATTACCGCCCTCTTGAGTGCTGTAGGAAGTGTTCCTCAGCATTTTAAACTCATGCCTAAAATCTGATCTTTTCTAATGATTCAAAATCAACGTATCTAAAATGCAGTTTTAGAAAGTCTTTTTTAAGGCACGTAGTCTTTTTTTTCCTTAGTATTAACTTAAACCCTCTGCTCTTTCTTAACAGGTTCTGGATAGAAGCAGCCTCCAAGTCCCCAGTGAGTTGTCCCACCAGTTTTAAAGTAACTTGCTTGAACTCAGTGCAGAAGAACAGATAATTTAACATAAATGGGAAATAAAAAGGATTCAGTATCAGGCAAATCACTCTTCATCAGGTCCAGTGATCACCATTACCCCAAACCAAAGCTGAACCCCCCGCCCCCGTTGCCATCCCCCTGAGGTATTTAGGGACCCTGAGGCCAGCAGGAGGGTGCAAGAAAGGGCGAGCACTGAAGAGGAAGAGGGTAACTGGCTACGCTGTCGTTTTCCAAAACATGGGGAGGTCATGAGGTTGCACTGGCTTGTTAATTCCGCTAGCTGTATGGACACTGCCCTGGGGTCTTCAGGAAGAGGAAGGGGTTCTAGAGGGATTAGGAGGCACGAGCCAGCAGAGGTCGTAGGAACAAATTCCACTGGTATTGGTGGCAAAGTTTAGGTTTCCCTGGGAATAAATTCTCATAACCTGTATTCCTCTTGGACAGTCTTAGTTTTCAAGAGTCTGAAATCCTGCTGAGCTCTGTAAACTGTGCTTGGGCTTCATCTGCAGTCCTGAATTCTCAGTCCGTGGCTGTGCGGATTGGATGGACAGCGTTTTGACAGGTTAGGCTGCTTCCCGGGCCAGCCTGGGTGCTCCTTCACTGCCCAGACCCTGTGTACCTTACATTTCCGTCATTCCATTCGCATATTGCCTTGTATTAACCAAAGCAAATCCTTTTCTCTGGTAAACCTCACTCTGCTCTAAAGATCTGATCTAAATGACCCCATAAACTTGCCCTGACCAGCCTTGCTCCAGTGACTGCTGTCTCTGAGCATGTCCTATTTCAGTGTTTTTAAACTCCATTGTCAGGAAAAGAATTTTCGTCCTGACCAGATACACATTTGTATCTATATGCATATATCTATTGCACTGGAAAACGTATCACAGCTTTATTGCATGTGATACACTTTTCTAATCCATTTCCATATTCTAATCATCACCCACAAAATTTGTCTTCAGATCCTACGGTTTAAAGGCCAGTGTCAGTACATTTTATTGCTAGAGTCCTCAACTGTTCTATTGAACCTCAAATCTGCTAGTTGCTCATTTCCACACACTGGTGATCTGAGGCACATTGAAAAAGTTTATTCACATGTAGCAAGACTACTCCCTTGACCCTTCCCATTCCATGGGTCCCGACTCCACAATTTGTTCTTCTGATGCTCTGGTTTCTCCTGTTTCTTTTTGGTAAGTTACTGAAAACATAATTACACTGCCCTCAGTTCCCAATTTCCAGAAGGCTGTTTTTGGATTATTTTAACATGGTCGCTTTATATGCCATTAACGCTTCAAAGCTTTTCGAAATTTGATTCTGGTCCTAATTGGATCAGTTTAGAACTCGAATCTTTCTCCTCATACCATTTTGTTTAAAATGTTGTAAATGAAATGTTAAGACCTATTAAGAATGGTCTTAAAAATGAGGAGTTCTAGTCCATGACCAAGAAGCCACTCATTCTAGTAAATGCCTTTTAGGCATGCAGGACTTGAGTTATTTTAGAGACATTTGTGAGGAAGATGACAGCAAATTGAGGGAAGAGCCAGGGACCAAAAGCAAAGACTGATAGGTTATTGACTTTGGCATGAAGAAACAGAACGTCTTTTCCTATTAGAGGCTGGTATTTCATTTGTCAGTGAATAAACATTTGAAATGAGAGAATGGAGGGGCACCTGGCTGGCTCAGTTGGTAGAGCATTCGACTCGATCTCAGGGTTAAGTTCGAGGCCCACGTTGGGTGTAGAGATTAAAAAGAAAATCTTTAAAAACAAAAATGAGAAAATGGAGACCAATCCTGTAGGGCCAATTTTCTGAAACTCTGAAGCAAGTTACTTGCTTAGAGTGGCTGTGTGGAGTAACTACAGTAGTTAAAACAACTGAATTACATGGAAATCCACTATGAATTTTGATGATGTCAGTTCTGTAGCTGCTAAGCACTAAGGTGAGGGTTCAGCTGGGGCCTGGAAAGGGGAGAACTGTACCACATTTATAAAGATTACAGTGAGTACGTGGCCAAGACGAGAGCCAGGCATCTGTAGGTGAGATGGGAAGGAGCAGAGTGAACAGAAACTTCCAGGAAGCCAGGTTCTCCCTGGAAGTTATAAACCAAGATCGAAGGCTCATCTGCCTTAACCGTCCTTTTGTTCATTTGCGTCCTTGTGTCGGGGAGTGATGCAGGCAAGTGCTCAAGCAGCTCAGTACTGTCATTTCCCTGCCCCCCTTGTCCTTCAGTTAGAGGTCTCAAACCGGCGATCTGGGAGAAAACATGAACCAATACTTAGGTTTTTGAAGCTGTGCGGCTGGGTCCAGGCCTAGAGAGACACAACAGAAAGTGGAGCTGGAACAGACACGTAACGGACCATGGTCCGATACAGTAGCCCATCGGTGGCAACCCTGGCAGGGTAAGGACAAAGCTGTTCGTCTGTGGGGAACTCCTGGGGTCCCTCAGTAATCTGGGACCAGGTATGAGCAGAGCAGCCTGTGGAAGCCCTGGGAAGGGTAAGAATGCTCCTGTGATCCACGCAGGTTGCTGTTCGCTTTCAGTCTGATTTCAGTGAAGAGAAACGCCAGACGTAGTTGTATGCGTTCTTGGTTAGCAGCCCTCTCTTTATTTTTTTATATTTTAGATTTTATGTGACTGAGAGTGAGTGAGCGAGCGCACAGGCAGGGGGAGGAGCAGAGGGAGAAGCAGACTCCCGCTGAGCAGGGAGCCGGATGCGGGGTTCCTGAGCCAAAGGCAGTGCTTAACTGGAGCCACCCAGGCGCCCAGCAGCCCTCACCTGAGACCACTCTCCGCAGAGCGCAGCTAACGTGCTGGCGCGCAAAGGGGAAGCAAGGAAGGCAAAGCACTTCTGTGCAAGTCCCAGGGCTGGGGGCGGGGGGGAACAAAGGCTGGGTAAAGTAATGGAAATGCGTACAAATGCACATTAACTATAGTGTTTATTTATAGCTTTCGTTTTCCCATACGTGCAACCTAAACCCTGTGCCCCTTAGAGATGATTAAACGACAATGGCAAATTTCTCACCTCTAAAATATCCCTGAAGTTGGGCTACTGATCTAGTATCAATAGAGATATGTACGCAAACCTCCTTTAGCCACCTTCTTGAAGACTGAGGAAGCAACAGCAGCACAGCATCAGCCAATGAAGGTCAAGTCCACGACAGGGGAAGGGCAAACCACACTGGACAGCAGTGTGAAGTCGGCCAAACACTGCAGGTACGCAGAGCTTTGCTGAAACCAGCTGTGTCCCCACAATCCGTGTCCAAGAAAATGAAATGCTTCTGTTTAAATGGTCAACCCTGAATGGGTGGCTTAGGAAGTATCAAATTAGGAATTTAATGTATCTATTTTTCTTCGAAGTTCAAGTCTGAATTCTCGTTTTCTTCACAATATGGCTGAACAGAGAGGTCAGTTCTCAAGTGTAATTACAGCAGCTGTGCTAGGCCACAGCTGCTGATTCACCCACTTTTATTTGCCTTCATTGATGTCACTGTCGCTGTCAGTGTCGCTATCACTCGTCAATGAAGTTAGATTTCCCAGGGCTTCCCTGTAAGGAAAATAAACTGGAGGGTTACACTACATTTCAGGCGTGGAGGGGACTCTAGCTGCAGACAGAAAGCTATAAACATTGAATGGGTAGATGGACAAATGGTCTGCTCCATTTTTATCACTTTATCAATGCAGGACTCACTTTTGTTCCTGGTTGATTGCAAAGTCAGCCATCACTCTCTGGGTGAGGCTTTCACAAATAGGCAAGCTGAAGGCACTCGCCAGCTTCACTATCTCAATGGCCTGGGCAGGGCTGTTGGATGCTTTTGCACTGTCCATAAATTCATTCAGCAACTCATTTCTGTAAAAGAAAGGCAAAACGTCAACATTCCCCAAACTAAAGCCCTAAACCCCCTCAAAGATTTATATGTGAAGTAAAATCTACCATTCTATAAAGCTGAGTCATGAAATCCTCAACAGTAGCTTTGGAGGTAAAGTCACATGAAGACTAACTTTATTATTTTTTTTAAGATTTTAAAAAATTTATTCATCAGAGAGAGCTAGGAACACGAGTGGGGGCATGGGCAGAGGGAAAAGCAGATTTCCTGCTGAGGAGGGGCCTCAGCGCCCCGGGACAATGATCTGAGCTGAAGGCAGACACTTAACCAACTGAGCCACCCAGGCGCCCCCAGGAAGATCCAAAGAGATAACGAACACCGGTTCAGTATGCCTTCATTAAGGATCTGCTCAGTGTATCCCCAGGGTGTTGCAATCAATAGGCACAGATTTGAAACAGTGCTTGCTTCAGGATGCCCTAGCTGGGGGAAGCAACTGTCCGCTGGCTTGAGCAGAAGGGTGCTCAATCACTGGGACTGAGGTATGTGAAGAAATTCCAGTCACCCCATGGTAAGAGTTAAGACCATGCAGCTAATTCCGAGATGCACCCAGGGAGGCCTGTAACTTCAACTTACCCAGGGATCTTATTATGCTTCTTGAAAAGCCCCAGCATTTTCCTGTTCACAAGATGAGATACGAGAAAGATTACGAATACAAATAGCACAGAAGGTGAGCAGATGATCGTAGCTATTCTCCCACTGCAAGTCTGAAGACACCTACTGTGTGAGCTCCACTGGCTCCCAGGCCTGCTGACATCTAAATCACCTCAGGCGCTTCAACTCCCTCCTCCCAAACGTCACATTCGTGCATTTCAAGTTTCACAGGCAAGTCTGATTTGTTGCCAGTGTTGAGAATTACTGGGGGTATATCCTCTTCTAGAGGATCCCTTCAGTCCTCCCAGGGACGGAATACACCCTGTGGGCAGCTGAAAGAGAAGGATGCTACTAACAGAGTGTGATCTCTTTCCTCTCTTACAATCCCAGGACGAGATCAGTGTCCTAGAATTAGGTTGGGAACAACAGGCTCAGATTAAGGCATCGGTCTCATGTAAGTGCTCACCAGCATCCTGCCACACGCAAGACAAGGCGAAACACATACACTCAGCTCCCACGATTCAGCTGAGGTCCGTACCCCTGCGCCAATCATCACAGCCTGTTTCATAACAAGTGTGTGTCAACCTGAGTTAACAAATTTGAGCACCAAAGGTTGGTCACCAGCAGTGTAGGTCGTGGGTGTGATTCACACTAAGACCAGTGTAGGCAGCAAAGCCTTCATTCACCAGCTTTTCCTGAAGACAGTGAACAGCCACATTTTGGGATGACAACCCTACGTTCAAATTAAGTTACTTTCTTGTGTTGAAAAAAGCCATATACAAGTACCCAACTTTCTGAACAAAATACAGCAAAACCACCTAACAAGGATGACTACTACAAAGTATTCTTTTGTTGACTTTTCTGCTTTTGGAGAAAGGAATGCATGTATGTCTCCATTCATAAACACGAAGAATTATAATGTATGTGAATGAAGTGCTGAAGAAATCACCTAACTGGTATATAGTGACACAAACCAAAGATGGTTGTGTGTGTAAATGTCAGTTTCTAGAAGTCCAAGTGCACAAGTGAAATACTTGGATAAGCCAAATGCCCAAAACATTTCCAAAATTAAGACTCTTTGGGGCGCCTGGGTGGCACAGCGGTTAATCGTCTGCCTTCAGCTCGGGGCGTGATCCCGGCGTTCCGGGATCGAGTCCCACATCAGGCTCCTCCGCTATGAGCCTGCTTCTTCCTCTCCCACTCCCCCTGCTTGTGTTCCCTCTCTCGCTGGCTGTCTCTCTCTGTCGAATAAATAAATAAAATCTTTTAAAAAAAAAAAAATAAGACTCTTTGATCATTCTATTTATGTGGACAGACGAGTGACTGCTTGCCCACGGAAACAGAAAATAGACGAGAAACAGTAATAATTAGCCCATTAAACCATGTCCTCTCTTAAATACTATGTATATACTATATTGGTCTTCCTAAAGTTTCCTTTTCAGTCGGTATTTGCAGTCCCAGAGAAAGCCCATTTTTCTGATTACACATCATACAAATTAGAAAACTAGTGACCAGGGAAAATGTTCTGAGATCCAAGTACAAATGCCTCTAATTTACACTTGTGGTTTTGTACTCACCAGGCTTCCTGGGTTCTCCCAGCCCTTAAAAAGAGGACAGCTACGTAGTTCAGAGAGTTGGCTGGCCACTCAGGAGCAGTCTGTCTGCCATCCTGGCTCTCGTAAGTGGATTTGATGTCTGCAGCACAGTCAGCAAAGGCCACCTGAAGCTGAGAGGCTCGGAGAGTCAGCAGAGCTGCCTCGCTGGTTTTAGGAGAACCTAAGTTCAGGAGACTCCACAGAAGCACTGACATGCTTGAGCTACGCGCTGTACCATTTAAGCCCATCACGTGTAGTACACAAGCAATAAGGAGAGAAGAACGTGCCCTGCCTACGCCGGGGCAAACAAATTGCAAGCTGGCCACATCTGGGTTTTCTTTTTAGATGGTAATTTTTTCAAAAAGCTACTACTGTCAAGACAGAAACAAACAGGAATGAAAGTGACTTTAGAAATGGGATTCTGCTAATGGCCGGGTAAGTTTAGATGTAGAATTTAAATCTGAGTTTAGGTGGCAGAATTCTCCATGTTTCCCTAGATGAAACCAAGGAAATTACCCTTACGGGGTCCACAATGTTAGAGAATACACTGGTTAGTATACATCTAATCACTGTAATGCAACTCGAATTTTGGATACAACCCTACCTCTGGTGAGTGCTTATCCCTTGCCATGAGCATCAGAATCTCTTCCTTCAGGACATTGTGAAAAGTGTGACCATATTCTTTACTGTCTTGAAACAGAAAAAGAACATAGTGAGAGGTGATCACTGTCATGTAAAACCAAAACTCTCTGGCTGACCTTCATCCACCATCACCGTTCCTGGTGGGTGAGAGTCCGCTGCTGACACGGTTTATTCCAGGACTCCAGGAAACCAGCAGGATAACCCACGTAAGAAGGGATGAAGGAGCGGAGCACGTGCACTACTCTCGAGCAGCTACCGGCTCCGTGTGGCCGGACACCGTTTTATAGCGCTTGGTAACTGTCACCAATCTTTTATGTTAACAATCACTAGAGCGATCTTGTAAAATAGGTCAGGGCTATCCTCCCAGTGTTCAGACATGGAAACCTGAAGCTGACAGAAACTCAAGCTGCGATCAGTCACCTGGTACAAGAGACACAGCATCTTCTGCAGCCAGATTACACGGAAACCCACGATCATGCCTATTTCTTAGAAACATCAGCATCACTGCCTGGTTAACGACTGAGTCGCAAGGACCACGGAATGATATGGAGGAACACCAAAGGCTTTGTGGGTGGAGACCTGAATTTTGATTTAGGGTGTGCCACGTAATTAGCACTGATCTTCCCTTTGTCATGTCACACAACAAATGCACAAAACTCTACCTTTTCCTGTCACAAAGAAACTTACTTAGGTCACTTTCAATGCATTTTTACTCATGCAATCCAATATGCAATGTGAGCCAGCAACCATGAAGCAGACCCTAACATATTCAATTTAGTGAAAACTGGAAATTTCCATCCCTAAAAATGTTAACACGTTTGTTAATCAAAGTGTAGGACAATGAAGTGATGAAGTGAGATGGGCCTGAACATACAAGCTGAAACCAACCTTTCCATATTTGAGGAATCACTTCTAGCCGGTTAGCCACATCCAATGCTTGGAGAAGGTCTATCAAAGTTTGGGAACGGGGAAAGAATACCTGATTATGAGAAATACAAATATATTTTTAAAGCATTAGCAGATACACCACGAGCACATCTACGATAAGTTATGAATCATCTTACTGAAGGTATCAGGTCCTTGTACCACTTCAAGGTGACATCGATTTGTTCCATTAGACAAACCAAACTGAAGAACTTGGAACTGTAACGAAGAGAAAAGGTAGGTTCAGTCTCAGATCCCTAACAAATGAATGATTAAATGACAGCACGGCTATATGATGATATGTTACACAGAATTCAAAATCAATTTATAAGTTACAAACAATGTCAAGTTACACGGGCCAATGCTCGACCTAGGAGGTGCGAACTGCGCTCTCCGGACTTCCCAAGTAATACCCTCTCATCCACAACCGGCCGTTCACGACTGCCGCCTCCGTGCGCTCAGCTCGTGGGGAGCGGACAGTGACTACCACATTCATTTTAAAAGCATGCAATGGGAAGCAAGGATATGGACACGCAAGACAACTGTCACATGCCTATTTGCCTATTAACAGGCTGTCTCCTTAACTACTTTTTTATCTACCTCAAATCAAACTCATTTAAGGAGTCTCTTTACGCTTCATCTCTGTATCTTCAATTTTAAAAACAAGAGGCTGGGGCGCTTGGGCGTCTCAGTTGGTTAAGCATCCTCCTTCGGCTCAGGTCATGATCTCGGGTTCCTGGGATCAAGCCCCGCGTCGGACTCCCTCATTTTCCCTCCCCCTCCCCCTGCTGTTCTCTCTCAAATAAAATCTTAAAACTAAAAAAAAAAAAAAAAAAAAAAAAAGCTGTGTTGAAATCATCAGGGACCCACCCTACTATACATTCAAAAATATAAAATAGGGCCTAGAGGAAAAAAATAGGTAGATTCAAAGCGTTACAAAGAAAAATAGTCTAAACGATACACTTTCGACATCTCAGTCTGGCAAATCGGTTTTACCACTGCTTGAATTGCCAAGTGTTCAATTAACATGTACCATTAGTTAGGGGCATGCTGCCCGCAAATGTGACGCAGGAGGGCTACCAAGTCTCCCACCTGCAGAATTAATGGGTTGCTTAAAGAGGCTCCAATAATGCAAAAGGATACATTTCCAACACACTTACTAATAGAAATTACGCCGATGATCTGGTCCAATGAATTTCCAGTTGTCCCCAGTGTTTAAAAGGCCATGTACTTGATAAGCAAGTTCTAGATCTCTGAGAAATGAGCACTGAAAATATGCAAGTAGTAAGCATCACTCAGATTTATCAGCCAAACAGTGGCTCATTACATTAAAAAGACAGTTACTTGTGGAAATACTCATGCTGATTTACTGGTTGATAGCAAATGAGCTGTATGATTGGGGGGGGGGGGGAAGCAAACCCCAAGTTCTGTGAAATTTAAAACAAAATGATTTTGATCCTGTGATTGTACCTTCAGAAATCAATCCTATGAAAACGCTTGGTCATGATGTGCATAAAAGACAGATGGAATGCTCATTTCAGCATCACTACATTTCCAAAAAAAACCCACACCTCCATGAAGGAACACCAAAACGCACTCACAGCGGAAAAGTTAAGTAAGCTGTAGTCCACCCCCCATCCCGTGAAATACGTTGTTTTTAACAAACAAAATACAGTGGAAATTGGTCT
Organism: Ursus americanus; assembly: GCF_024610735.1. NCBI lineage: Eukaryota > Metazoa > Chordata > Mammalia > Carnivora > Ursidae > Ursus > Ursus americanus. The sequence continues at coordinate 48,276,392 of NC_142133.1, read as the reverse complement.
GCCTGTGTGTGTGTGTGAATACCTAGAGAAGGAAACCTGCAAGGATACACACTGAACTTTTGGAAAGCAATTATCCTTCGGGAATAGGATATGCTAAAAGACAATGTATACAAAAACAAAGGTCAGGGATGCTATGTAAATTAGTATAAAGATTAAGAGAAAAAAAGAAAATTTGGACCAAAGACATAAAAGAGAAAGTGGAAGAATCAGGGGAGCCCACCCCCCACCCCAGTTATAAATGAATTTAAGTGGATAAAAAGAAAAAGACAAAAGTTAAACAAGAAATAGTACTTACAGCTTTCATGGCTGACTGAAAAAACATATCTGAAAATCAAAGTTCACAAAGTCTTTGGTTATAATGGATAAAATATATTTTCAAATGAGCAGCATTAATAAAAATCCTAGCAATAAAACTGTTAAGGTTTTATTATTAACTCTAAGTTATTCCTAAAGGAATAAAAACTCTAGGAGAGGAAACACAGCAACGTGCCACACATATTTGGGCTTCTTCAGAATAATCACCCATAAGGCAAGTAAGCTAAATTAAACCCTGTCCTATCTATCATAAGGCCTCTAATAACTGGCAATCAGGAAAGTAGGCTCTTTGTTTCACACAAGCAATTTCTATGCATACCGTCATCTGGGTCCTTTGGGGAAAACTTCTGTCCTGTTAATTCGTTCATAATATCATAGATGATGAGGGATGATCCTTTTGAAGGGTTTTCTGCAGAACGAAAAAGCAATCAGGCTTTATAAGGAGTCTCCTTTTGTACCCCCACCAACCACACATCACACAGTTCAAGGGGCCACACGTCCCCGTCCACCTGCGGTGGACTGCCCGGCATACAGCCAGCGGAGCGCACGCCCGCTGAAAGAGCAGATGCACGCCACAGACGGCAACTCTCCATATGACCTGGGACAGCTCCAGCCCTTTGTCTATGTGCTCCCAGCACACTTTCCCTTCCTTCTGAGTCTTGTCTCAAGCTTGACTTTCACCAAAGTGGGAGATACACACCTCACCAAATCTGCATACTTAGAAAAACATTTTTTCCCCCAGTAATCATTTATGTTACGTATAATCAGGATGAAAAGGCCAAGAAAAAGAAAACCGTAGAATTAACGGATATAGGCAATCTTCTTAAAATCATGTGAGCTGAGCACTAGTAGGTATGAACTGCACCTACACAATCCCCAACATATCACCTTATTCATACAAATCTATTCCCTACCTTATCTGCACACAAGCGATAATGTAGTTTTAATGACAGTACAGATGTATTTCTATAATTTCCTCAAGCACGTTTCCATTTGCTGGCATTTCTAATCATTTCATTAGTTACATAATAATTTACTTTAAAAGTAAGTATAAATTCCTTTTTTTAGGCTTTCTCCTCTGAGTAAATACCTAGAAGTCGTTACTGCAGGGAGCCAGTTCACATGCACGTAAGACAACGGACACTCCTCCTCTGAGCCTGTCCCCACGTTCCCAAGTGTTACTTAGGAAGCAGGACCACAGACCGGTCTGGAACTGAACCAAAGTGATGTGTGACGGACGGTAGAGAGAAATGCAACAGGCTTTGGGATCAGAAACACTAGTTTCACTATAATGTCATCAAGGTTGAGTAAAATTTTAGAAGATACAATTATTGTGGAAACTGTTTACCTGTTTCCAAGAAAAAGTCTGTAACCTCTCCCCCCCCAAAATAAAAATCTTCCCCATAGGTGAGGCTATGGATTTTGTAAAATCAGCCCACCAAAACAGAGATAATCAAGTTCCTCTCTGTTTTATATGTATAAAGTCTACCACAGGAGAGAAGAACTAGAGCAGTCATTTCTGAACCCAGGGGTTCTTTCTCAAGTTGGGGTAAATGGGTAAGAACTGACAGACTAGGAGTGCCTACTGTGTGCCTTCCAAGCATGAGACAAGACCGTGGGCACGGTTCATTTAATCATTACAGCCCTACGGTATGAAATCAGGTAAGGTAGCCAGTCCCTTTTGGCACAGCTGGTAAATGACAGAGGTGAAATTTCAACTCGGGTGTGCCTTGCTCCAAAGTCCGTCCAACAGAGCACAGCTCCTACAGGGAACTGCTGACCTAAAGCAGGTGACAAACGGAGCCAAAAGGTTCTCCTACAAGGCTTCAAAATAAGGTTAAGGTTACTGTGGAGCAGCACTGTCCAACAGCTGCCTGCACAAATGGCAACGTTCCATCGCTGCACCACTGAATACAGCAGCCAGCAGCCACGTGTGGCTAACTAGCATGAACGCAAGGAATGAATTTGAAATATCATTTAATTTTAATTAAAAGGCATGTGTGGCTAATGGCTATTTTACTGGAAAGCACAGCTCTGGAGAGGCAAAAGAACTCCAGACTAACACTATCTTCTGACCATTTGTTTGTTTTTAAAGATTTCATTTATTTATATGAGAGAGCGAGCGAGCGCGCACACACACGAGCACCAACAGTGGGGAGGACAGAGGGAGAAGCAGACTCCTCGCTGAGCAGGGAGCTCGATGTGGGGCTCGATCCCAGGATCCTGATATCATGACCTGAGCTGAAGGAAGACGCTTAACTGACTGAGCCACCCAGATGCCCCACCTTCTGACCGTTTGTAAACTGTACCCAACACTGTTAGTACATTTAATGGCCCTGTCCCCTCCAGGGGGAGTAACTTTCTGCTCAGGCTATAGGATGATGTTAATTTGTGTTCTCTATTCCTAAATTGCATGCAGTGAAAGAAGCCTATAACAATTACCACATAAACATACAGGAATGAGTCGGCTTTCTATAAAAATTAATACAGAATGTCATACATACCATGGTGATAAAACAGCTGAATAATATAGTGGTATGTTGCAAGCGAGGGTTCTAAATAACCAAGTTGACAGAAAAAAATAAGTCAAACACAGCTGTCCAAAATTACAGTTTACTGACACACACTGAACTAAAGACACACTGACCTCGGTATTTAAGTAAAAGAAGATACATTTCTATTCCTCTGAACAAAGACCTTTCCTAGCTCATTTTAATTAATGTTAAGTGGAAAGGTATCGAACAATCACTTTTAGAAAGCCCTGACATGTGACTACTAAATATTATAGCTACTGTACTTGTACTTCGATTCTTCATTCAAGAACACGAACACACACTGAAGTGAACGGAGTCCCACACAACCTTCAATAGTTACTGGAAACTATACAACACAGTAGCGCATTTAGGTTCAAATACCTAATTATGCAAGAAAATGTCACGGGATTTAACACTATTTAACTCTTAAGCGAACAGTTCTCCCCAAAATGAAAATCCACAGAAAAGTACCGAAAATATTAAAAGAACACTGTAATTTGCTATAAAAAGCATGAAGATAAAGGAGATCCCGCCATTACTAAATACCTGTAATTCAGCGTGCCAAATGGCGGAATCCAAATTCTCAATATGTCACGTGAACAGCAAAAAGAGTTGACCATCTCTTGTTCACTTGTCTGGATCTAAGACTTACGGTCAGCACCATCTCAGCCTCCAGGGAGGAAAACGACACACACTCACCTATTCCGATGGCTTTCATTTCACGGAACGTCTGTAAGGCTGGCAATCTTCCAAATGTGTGAAATCTCTGGAGACATTTCAGGATGGTATTAAATGTCTGTAGGTTTGGTTTCACCTTCTGGGCAGCCATTTGTTTTAGCAGCTCCTAGTTGAGTCAAAAGCAGTTAAGTCTTGTTTACGCCCGGGTAGGTAATTTGTCCAATTAACTAATATTACACACTAAAAAAGAATCTGGCTCTCTGGCTAAGTCTGAAGTTAATAAACATATCCCTAACTTAAGAATTCTCTATTAGCAGGTCCAGTGACTTTGCCTTTTAGAGAAGTCACCCCTTTCAGTCACCCCACCTCATTTCATCAAGGTGTCCAACTGTCTTCATGCCGCCTAGTAAAGCAAAAGAACAGACTAGAATGACCTGGAGTGTTTTCCTTTAAAATGAGCAGTATGGTATAAAGACACATGAACTGTATGATGTAAAAATGTAAAAACATTTCTATTCCTAAGTTATTTCAATCCAATGAACATAATTTTTTCAAACTTACCTGATAAAACTGTTTTAGTAAATACATACTATTTTTTGTAATAAAATAACTATAAATGAGAAATAAAGCAACCAAGGTCTTTCTGAATTCTAGCCATAGACTCTGGGTCAAGTAACTTTTTCTTCTCACACATCAGACACAGCTGTTTAAACTGCAGGGTTGCTGGGAGGGTGTAAATACAGAACCGCGAGTGCCCAGTGTTTTAGTACCTGCCACGAAAATGCTCAGTAACTGCTGTCTCTACGCCCTTTGTTTCTAGGAAAAGGTATTTTAGGCCCATTAGGAAACAAAATGAGGGTTCCTCCTTACCAGTATATTATTCCACTTGTCCTCCAATTTTTCACTCACACTCAATGCTGTTGCTTCAATCAATGCATTGAAGGTGTACACATCAGCTGTAAAAACGAAAATCTGGGTTAAAGTTTAACCCCTAAATGGCTCTGTTTAAGGCAGAGCAGTAATGCACGTGTGGCTCCTAGCTCATTACCATGTGCCCACAAAACCAGACACTGCCCGCTCTGGATCTCTCCTCCTGCTTCTACCACCAATACCACATGAAAAGATGAAAACTGAGCTCCTAATTGAGGCTAGATCCAAATATTTTGCAGATTCAAAGATGTTACAGACTTTTTTTTTTTTTTTTTAAAGGTTTAGTTATTTGTTATTTGTCAGAGAGGGAGAGAGAGCACGAGCCGAGGGAGTGGCAGGCAGAGGGAAAAGCAAGCTCCTCGCTGAGCAGGGAGCCCAATCCCAGGACCCTGGGCTCATGACCGAGCAGAAGGCAGATGCTTAACCAACTGAGCCACCCAGGCGTCCCAGATGTTACAGATTTTTAAGGGAAGAAAAGGAATTCTCCACAAACACACTTACCATGGAGTCTGTTGTTTAATAATTCAGTGTATAAGTTTAATGCCCGCGCAGGAGCTCGGTGCTAGGAGAGAGAAAGCATAAACATTACGCATCTTCTAACATGCTGACTTAAGAAATATTTGCCCATCAACTGTTTTAGGGTTTGGGAATACAGTAGTAAACAAAACAGACAAGGTCCTGGTTCTCATGAAGTTTATACTCCACTGCTGTGGAAATTTTGCCTCCCAGGTGACATATAATTCCTGGATACTTCTGGTTGTCAAAACTGAGAGCTGGGGAGGATATAAGTACTGACATGCAGTGGGTAGAGAACAGGGAGCTTCTAAACACTCTACAATGCACTGGGGAGCCCCAGGACAACAAATTATCAGGCCCAACTGTCAATAATTCTGAGGGTGAAAAATCCTGATTTAGTGGAAATTAAATAATAAAAATGTAAAAATAAATAAATGTTACCTTCACCATTCCTCGGATCATTGTGCAGTAGGAGTGTGAATTTTTCTCTGGCATTAGAGCAAAGATTCTCTCAGCATTGTTTTTTGTCCTAGACACAGAAGAATAAATGAACCAGGGGAAACAGGAAAAACCAATAGCTACCATAATCTACTGAGAGTTCAGAATGTTCCAAGCACTGTGCCAAGCACTTCATACAATTCTTACCACGCAGGTAGAGAGCGAGACACGGTTATCATTTTGAAAAGCGGGAAAACTGAGGCTCGAAAACCTCTAGTGGTCTGCAGCTTGGCGGTGAATGATGGAACCAGGACTGAACATTTTTACAAAAAATACACACTCACAGGACTAAACAAAAGCAGTGTACACAGGGTACACAGTGACGTTTCCCCACCCCCCTCTCAACCATATACAACTCCCCAGAGGCCACCACGGACAAGGAGTTTCTCTGGAATCTCTCTCTCATATTCTAGCATGTACGTGTCACACTCTGGTGCTGCCTCTCTGTCAACCAACCAATCAATCAACGTGACCATGTTCTACAGACTACGCTGTATCTTGCTTCTGCCTCTTACAAAGAGGTCTCGGAAATTAGAACCAGGATTTGAGCCAGGATGGTATGCCAAAGTCCATGCTTTTAACCACTATGCGAAATTACTAAAATCTAAAGAAATTTAATGTTTGATTCTATTTATCACTTCAAAAAAGACTTCAGATATTAATGGTAGCTTTCCTTTTCCAGATGTCCACGTGAAATATCTCTTACTTACTAGACATTTCTATTCCATAACTTAAATTCTCAAATGCTGGTTAAACGTTACTCCCCCTTTGCTGGAAACGCTGAGTTTTTCTGCTTGCTGGCCAGTAGCCTTAATTTAGAACTACATTCCAGGTATGTGTATTCTTACGTGAACAAAAATACCCAATCTTTCAGAACGGGAGGCACAGATTGCAGAGCGGAGCACTGATCAAACTACCCAAGGAACCAACACTACATGAAGGTGACATGAAGTGAAATGGGGGGAGTGAAATTTCAACCCTGTACTGCTGGTTGGAAGTAAAAATCTTACGGAATGAGCTCTAAATGCACATGAATACTAATGGTCACATTTGCATTGTACGCTGAAAACGAATTCTATTTTAGAAAACTTCAAGAGCACATCTTCTTGAGGGGGTGATGGGGAACATGCCATGCCCCATAAAAAACCACACTGCAAGGTTCTAATGACGTCTCGCATACCTCCACGTGACTCCAAACTGATGATCAGCCTTCTCAGATTTCTTATTATTTTCCTCTGCGGCCTCCTCCTGAAATGAACCGTCAACAGAAATAAAACAAAAGGTAACGATGCAATGCATTCTCCCTACTTAGAATACTTAAAATCAGAAAAGCAAAGGAAACTGTGGAAAAGTAAAATACAGATCCAACAGAAGCTGAAGAAAAAACCCAGTGAATGTTCATTTAAAAACCTGATAATTTCTTTAGCATAAATCAGCTCCTTTAGAGATGAAAAGTAAAGCTAGCCCTTAAAACGGGAACTGACAGCCTGGAGACAGACGAAGCCAGTACCTTGCACAGCCTCGCCCAGACAGAAGAACTGGAAATCCAAACACAGCCTGGCTTGAGCCAGCTCTATCCGGCTCAATTGATCCACACAGAAATAACATACATGCCTACACGTTTTAAAAGACTTAATTACTCTGTATGTAAATAATCCATATTTAGTGGAGGAAAATTAGACATAAATGGAAGGAAAAGCACTTAATTTTTCATTTTCCCTCATGCATATGAAAATATTTTATAAAAATGAAATACTATTGTCAAGCCTATCTTCTCACTTATCAATATGTGCTGCATTTTTTCACAGCCAAACAGACCTACACTAGTGCACTCCATCGCCACGTTACCATAATCCAATCACACGCCACTGGATATCCAGTTTTCCACATTTTGTAACTACACGTATGAATATTATGAAAATGATGTATATAATTTTTGTTCACATGACCCAAAGATGTCCTTGGGATCTTTTTCTAGAAGTAAAACTCTTGGGTTGAGAATTTAAGATAGGACTCCCTCTCTATAGGCCTTGGCACAATACTGCTCTACACCCCCGGCACAGTGTGCTCACTCCCCTTACCACATTACATATGCATTTTTGGGGGGCTGCGGCCAGGGAGCCTTTCCCTGTTCTTTGTGCATCATATGGTCACTGTAAGTAACAAGAGAGGAGTTTGCCTAGACGTTTCTGGTCAAAGCTTTGCCTGCATGGGGTAGGCAAGGTCAAAATATTTTTAGGAAGGGAACCAGAATTAAAATAATTGTTTAAATTTTTCTTCCTCCACACCAGTTTTTATCAAAGCTACTATATCACATCACATCTCAGAACAAATCTCTACTCTCCTAACATATGGCATGAGAACCTGCCTTACTTTGAAATATTACTATCAGAAGAAATTTAAAAAAATCACTGCCAAAACCCATTACCAACTCTTCAGATTTTTCACTTTGCTGAAAATGATAATCGGTTGAGGGCTCCTTGTCACCATAATAGCACAACAAATCCAAGAGGCTATTACTTGTTTCCAAAGATATAGCGGTTCCTGTGGGTAGAGAAAAAAAGGGAAAGAAACACTGAAACAATAAAGAGCAGAAGCTCACTGGATTAAAATTCTTCCCTTTTTCTCTAAGCTGTGGCTTTTGGCTACATATGTAGAATCATCCGTCATTCTAAGGGTGGATGGGTGTGCACTCCACAGCACCTTCTGCACCTGGAGAGATGCAGACAGGGACACAACCCCTAATAACCTTGGGGTCTGACAGGAGGGACGACAGCACAAGACAACACCGGACCCTGTGCTTAGTTTATATACTCATGTCCCCAGAGAAGCAATCTCATGGTTTTAACTATCGCCTGTAAACTGAACACTCAGCAAAGTACTGCCACTTAGTTCCCGTGGCCTGGTTCCATCTTTACAAATGCAAGCATAACTATTCTGCCTGGATACGGGCCCTCACTGGAATACCTGCCTAAAATACTAGCATAAATGTCTAATCATAGCGGCTTTAAAAAAGTGAAACTCAAATACATCATGTTCCCATCTCGACGCCAGGAAAAAAAGAGAACAGGAAGTATGAGATACAAGCATTTTTTCTAAAGGAAATATACTGATAAAAAAATGCCAACTGGGAAATTTAAAAGCTCAGAAAAGAGCAGAGCGGAGAGAAGAGGCTATAGGGGGTAACTGGACTGGATCTTACTCTCTCAGAACTGTGTATCCCTGGAAACTTAATAACCAGTTTCCTTTATAAAATGATTGCAAGTCACACCAACTCCTAAAGTGTTACAGAATTAAGTACGTGAGATGCCAAGCAAAGTGTCTGGTACTTATTAGCGGCTTGACAGTAAAACTCCCTCTACTCCCCCCATGGCATATTGGCTTGTTCTATTACTCTGAGCTGTGGGTCTGACACACGGTCTTTAGAAACGGTTACTGAATGTCTGCATGTGCCTACAGCACACAGTGTATGGAACTGGAGGAAGACAGCTCTGAGCACTAAGTACCTGAAGGCAGACTTACCATTTACCATACTCAACAGAGGGAAAAGCCTTCCTAAATTACAAGCTGCACCAGCAATTCATCTGTATATCCAATGCCACAGCAGACTACACAGCAGAATTCTCAAATCAAACACAGCTTTCTGCAAAGGTTTCCTGTGTTTGATAATGTACATGGAATGATTCAGCCCAGTTCCTATCTCTTCTTTGTTCGGTTGACTGTTATCCTAAATCACTGAACGGCATTCTGGAGTCCATTAACTTAAACTCCCGCTGCCTTTGATGTTACTAGGTACATTTTTCCCCTGGTAGTTTACAAGCCATGTAATTTACATCTATACCGCCAGAGGTGCATCCGAATCAAATTCAGGGAGCCAGAGAATTTCAGAGACAGAAGTTCTGAGAAATTAAGTGATTTTTCCAAGGCCACAGAGCTAATCAGTGTCAGAGCTAGAATCAGTATTCCAGTTAGTGCTCTTTCCTTTTTAAATATACCTTTGTCTGTTTATGCCTCCAAACATATTTAAAGAGTACAAGAAATGTGAATACAGTATGTCCATGCCTAAGGTTAAAAATGGAAGCCAAGGATGAATGGCTCTATAATCTCTCTGCCCGCGGCACATCACAGCCCACCAGCACAGTAAACTAAGTTGCAACTCTATCTCACTTATCTCACTTATACTTCGAAAAGAAAGCTGAAACAGAACTTAAAGTATTATTAACTCTTAAAAATATGAACACAGCATCAAGCAGAGATCCTTATAACTTTTGCTCACAACCAGCAGGATCACGTAACCACAGCCCACTTCCGAGCCCACGTTCTGAGGGGTGCTTTAAATGAACTGAGTCACCTGCTTGTAAGAGTTGATCAAACATGTCCACGGAAGCTTTGACTTTTTTGAGCTTGATTCTTTCCCTCAAGGCTGCTTCACTTATATCTTCAATCTGAGGTTCAAAGTACTCAGGCATTAAACACTAGGAAAAGAAGATGGCTAGTTACCACCAACAGGTAAAGGGGCAATAACGGAGCAAGACTGAACTTTTATCACCAACACACCAAAATAAAACGTCACTGCCCCAATTCATGTTTCACGCACCAGGCACCACGTGTACGTCTTTGTAGGGACTATAACTTAAAAAAACAAACAAATAAAAAAAAAAAAATCAAAGAACCCCTCTGGGACCCGAAACAAGATCATTTAGCTATCTCCCAGCTCAGGGAGAATTTAAAAGCACCCAAAAATAAATAAATATTTAATTCATATCTAAAGAATCTGGTTTCCAACTAACTTCCCCAACTTCAAGTTGAACTTACTTCGTCCCCTGCCGAAACTATCCTTTGTCCTTTCTTTCCAATCTTGTTTCAAAGTGTCAGAATATACCTGGTTTGCAAAGGCAGAAACCTTTCAGCCCTGATGCTTCCTTTACTCTGTAGACATTGACCATCACCAAGCTATGTTGATTTTACCTCACTCACTAGTTCATTTCAATACTTATTGAATGCCAACCACTTTCTGCCATGCACAAAGCAAGGCACTGGAGACACAGATCAAAGTCCTTCTCTACCTTCAGGGTTCTCCCCATCTAACGGAGAGAGCAAGGAAAGAAAGAATTACGGTGCAGCGTAAATGACGAGAGCTCTGGAAGGTTTGACAGTGGTGTCTGCCGAGGAGGCAGAGACCGATGGAAGGCTTCAATCAGCTCACAAAGGAGTAACTGCTGGTTAGAAACATCCAGGGGCGGACACAGACCATCACTGCCACTGTCCCTGCACAATCGCACTGACTTCTTGCTTTGTCACTGGGAGCTGGTGCTTGAGAAGCAGGAGGCTGTGCTTGGTTGCGTGTGTTTCAGGAAGAAAGGAGTCTGGGACATGAGTTTGAGGGTTACTATTTCCACTAACAAACCCACGAGGGCAGAGGTGCCTCTGTTCCACTGGCCACTCTAACACTAGCACCGAGCACAATGGCTAACACGCAGCGCGCACCGCGTGACACTCACGCTTCATGACTACAGGACATACAAGTAGTTGGAAATACAATTTGGAGTTCAAAGTAAAAGGCAGAAGGGTTGACACACTTTGAAGGAAACCAAGACACTGGAGTACCAAAGTAGAGGGATCTGGGCCAGATATACAAGAATGCCAAATGGAATAGAAGGGCTGCTGACGCAGGAAGACTGCAGACAGGAAAAAGACAATGTCTGAGCCTGGAAACCTACAAAGACCTCAACACTCAAGGGGTGGAGAGAAAAGGTACCGAAGGAAACTGAAAAGAACAGTCATGGAGGTAAAGACCTAAGATTCTGGTGTCACAGAAGCCAAATGGGGAAAATAGGATGAGGAGCAAATACAGACAAGAGTTAAAAAAAAAAAAAAAAATTTACTACTGTAAGCCAAGATAACTATACCCATCAAAAGATTTCACCCAATACTGAGGACATTCAAGTGGCTACTAAAATATTAGCCATGAAAACTTGGTTTAGTTTACATTTACATCGTAATACCCGAAAAATCACAATTACCTCTCCTTACCGGTATATGAGGTTCAGCTATGTCCTTCTGAAAATATTTGGGATGTGAATTAATAATAAACTTTGCTGCATTCTCCCCAGACTTCTTTGCCAATAAAAATGAACGCTATATAAAGAAAAGGATTTAGATATAAACTGACTCAAGAGATCAAAATTATACCCTCAGTAAGCCTCCCCCGCGAAGAAGGCAACAATACGTACAAACCCAGTTAGAAGTTAAATTACACACGGTTACATAACCACCTCTGCTACTGAGCGTGACATTTTAAGTCACATCTTACATACAGCTTGGGCTACCTAAAACCAGTGCACTGAAACCGAGTGGACTGCTCCAGTGTGAAAGAGCCCTAAGTATTAAATCCCAAACTCCAAATCCTTTCCATAGCCGATCTCTAAAACTGTGAAACTGTTACCTTTTCAAAGGTTTTTCCACCGAAGCTAAAATCTGCATCTGTGCTTGTACCCAAATAAGCAAGAGAAAACATAATGCTAGAAAACTACATGAAAACACTCACAGATTCCACGGAGGATGTTGGTATGAGGAAAGGATCATCCTGAAATGCGTAAGGGGCAGCTGTGGCGTCCTGTGAAGACACAGAAGTCTCTTTAGTTAGATTTTCATTAATACCTCGAGTTTTGATGAAAAACTCTGTAAAGTAAGTTTTAATGACATATGTAACACATACAGAAATGTGCGTGTGTACAGTTAGAGACACAAATACCTATACCATCCTCTCAGCTCTGTAAGACTCAGTTGTCATTACACGCAAAGCAAACAATGGCTCAAACCCCCATGACTACTTAAGATTTGAGGGCGCTACCAGGACCTCCTGCTGTTTCAAATGAAAGATGCTCTGAATTAACCAGTATGGGCACCAGTGTCCTGCACTCCTTCAAAGCCTGGCCACTACCCGGCCGAGTCCCTCCTCCGAGTGGAGGATACTGTTGTGCCCTCTTGGAAGAAGCGAGCAGCAGCAGCTTCTCCTGTGTCCACGTACTTCTTTACACTGCTCTAGGGAGAACCCTGAACAAAACTCCTCAGTACCACTCACTGAAAACCGCCCCCCAATTACTTTCTCTATTCCTCTCTTGTCCCTTGGAGCTGCCTTTCCTGGGCCTTCTGGGGCCTTTGTTCCATAGGAAAAACTCACCCTGTAGCCAGAATCTCTCCTGACTGTCCCCTTGATGCCCTGTCTTACTGACTTGGACTCTCCAAGGGACAGCTTCCCTGCAGCTCTCAAGGGAAGGCTGCTCACACGGAAGGCTTTGGAGGTAGGATTTTTTCTTGGGTCTCAGCTTCCTGCTGCCACTTTCAAAACCCATAACCCTTCACACTCATGGGAGGCTCATGTCATCTGGTTATGTCTCTCTACCAAGACGAGGCAGTCATGTAACGGTAAACCAGAGGTGGCAGTTCTAGGTCAGCTGCCCTGGGTTATTCGCTCCCTGATTACACTCAAACGAGTCCCTGGGCTCTGGTTCTGACCCTCTGCACCACCCTTGTTAAATACCTGTTTAGAGCCTATAGTTTTGGTGACATGCTGGACTTCTTTTAACCTACTAAACTTATTCTTCCTGTTTATCTCCCAGTTTCCCTCCCTTGGCGATTTCCAAGTCCTTCACGGTCTGTGGGAAACAACTCCACTCTGGCCTGTAGCTCAGATGCCTCGAACCAAACTGATCCCCAAAGTGAACTTCCCTGAAGCTACCTCCTGTCTTCTCTCGGTGAATGGTACAGAACACCCTGCAGTCCGACCTGTACATCCTGTCGCACTACTTCCCTTCAACTGAGCACTCATCAGATCCAACCAACGCCAGTTCCTTAACCTGCTGCACTGTCCCTTAGCCCAACTGCCACGGCCGAAGTTCAGTGCCTTCCCGGTCACTATTTAGAGCATCTCCTACATGCCAGGCTGCTTCTAGCTACCGGGGAGACAATAAAATCACCCCCCACCCCAATAAAGCTTACAATCTAGTGGCGGGGGGGAAACCTCCAGAAAGTAAAAATAAACAATAAACAGTGAATTAAATACAGATAACTGCTATGCAGAAAAATGAAATAGAAAAAAGGACAAGAAAGTGACATATCTACAACCTAAGTGGGGTGGTCAGGAAATGCCTCACTGAAAAAGTGATACTGAGGCAAGGAGTCAAGCAGGTAAGGAGCAAGTAATAGGAGTATCTCGGGGGAAACAGTCCAGGCAGAAGGAACAGCAAACACTAGACACTGAGACAGAGGTATGCCTGCTGGGAAACTGAGAATTTGCAAGGAGGCCCATGAGGCTCAGGTAGGGTGCCTAAGAAGACAGCAAGAGACGCTGTCAGAAAGGTAATGTGGGGGTGGGGAGGATCATGGGAGGGCCTTAGGAGCCCTCATATGGACTTCAGTTTTTATCCCAATTATGACAAATGAGGGGCCGCTTGAGTTCTGAGGAAAGAGTGATGTGATCCAGCATTTTATTGGAATCATTAGGGCTGCTTAATTGCGAGCAGTCTGTGGGGAGCTGGGGCAGTGGAAAAGACAGAGCCTGCTGTGATGGGCCCAGGGTAGGAAGAGATGGTGACTTAGACAACTAAAGCGATCACGGTGATGACGACACGAGCGGAGAATCCGATAATGTGCAGAGTGACCAGGCCTGAGACTGCTGGCCTTTGGCTGGCACCTGGAAACGTGGATTTTGGGAGGGTTCCCACCATCCCCAGAACTGATGAGAAGGCTCACTGTGCCTAAATTGTTTGCACAAAGGTGGTTTACACTGAACTCCTGCCTTCCTTCTGAAAGTCTGGAATTCTGGTGTGTCCCAGGCACAGGGTGCCTATGTGGCCAGACACCAAATAAACCTCCGGGTCCCGAGTCTCTAATGAGTTTTCGTGGCAGATGTTTCACAACTGCTGTCACAACTCGGCCGGAGGAATTAAACGTGTCCTGTGTGACTCCACGGGGAAAAGACTCTTGGAAACTTGCACCCAGTTTCTTCTGGATTTCACCCCATGTGCTTTTTCCCTTGGCCGACTTTGCTTTGTGTCCTTTTCTATCTGTAGGACTATATGCTGCGTCCTGGGAGTCCTCCTAGCCAATCACTGAACCTGGGAGTGGTCTTGGGACTCCATGCACATATATCTTGAAGGAAGAAACAAAGTACTAATGTGCAGCATGAGAGAAAGAGTCACAGATAACTCCTAGGGTTCTGACTTGAGCAATCAGAATAATGGAGTTGCCACTGAGGGGATAGCAAAGGTTTGGGTTTGGACATGCTAGTTTTAAGACCCTTATGCTACATTAAAGTTGAAAGGTTTCCCATCTTCACATAGCTGTCTTTTCTAAGATCTGGTTATCATACCACTGCTTAAAATTCTTCAGAGGACCTGACTAGAGTCCTCAGCATAGCATTCATCATCCTGCCCATCTCATTTCTCCACCCCTCAAATCCTTGATTCTGACCATACCAACTACTCATTCTGCGCCTTTGCGCACGGTGCTGCCTCTGCTAGGAATGCTCTTTCCCACAGGTCCTTGCCGCTCACCTTCCTAGCAGCAATCCAACTATCAGCTCCTCTGGAAGTCCTTCCCCAGCCTCAGTGCTCCTTCATGCTCCCTCTCGGGGACTGTGCAAGGGCTGTCTTTATTCGACATCCCGCACAGTGCCTGGCAAGCAGCAGAAGGGTAGAATATGTGGTTACTGGGTGAATAAATCACTATACCTTGGATTTTAAGGGCCCAAACTCAGACAGATCAGACAACTGCACACATAGTTCTACAACTTCTTTGACTTGAAGGCCATTCTCATTAAAAACTGAGAACGGTCTAGTTTACATTTCAGGTGCCTATTTAGAGATAAGTGAACTGCTGAAAATCTCAACGCCTTGCTAGCATGGAGATGCAGTATTATAAAAACCCCTTCTGAGAAACTGCTAGGATATATCAGGGCATAGCTGGCCCAATACTCCTTAAGCTTAACATCTATAATAGAAAGCAATTCTAGAAATCTGTGACAATCGCCTTAAAGAAAATTAGTAACCACGCAGATATTGTGGCAGTTAACGTCTTCATTATTCTAAACATTAACCCCACAGCTGAAATTAAAAGTACAGTTTTCATATTACGAAAAATACAACTGGTCAGAAAGTTCCATTTCTGGGGCGCTTGGCTGGCTCAGGCAGTAGAGCATGCAACTCCTGATCTCAGGGTCCTGAGTTTGAGCCTCACATTGGGTGTAGAGATTACTCAAAAAAAAAAAAAAAAGGAAGTTCCGTTTCTGAGGAATTTACCAAGGTTTCAGATTATCTATCAGACTACAAACTCTGTTTTTGAATTGTGAACAGAGCAAGTTATTGACAAATATTTCACTAAAACAGTTTCAGAAATAACCAACATTTACTGAGCATTTCTTTTGTGCTAGGTACTGCCCTAAATCCTTCTATTATGTATTAGCTGATATAGTTCTTGCTATAATTTTGAAGTTTGAGACTATAATCAAATCCCACTTTACAGATAATCACATAGAAGCATCACGAGATAAAATAACTTTTTGATGCAGCTCACAAAGCTAGTTGATCAGCTATGAAACAAAACACTGGTTCCAGGACCCAATCCTTAATCACTGCATCATTTACGGCATGGTCGGTACAACAGGTCTCAAAGTTCGTCTACAGACAGACCTCTTGCATTGTAGTATCACAGCCCAATTACCCGCAGGGCCATGCGTTCCAACAGCTCTTCAGGGGATTAAGTTTAAAAGATCACTGGCTTAGGATAAAAACACTGAATTTGGAGATAAAAGACATGAGCCTAAGTCAAGGACTTTTAGAGCCAGTTCCTTTAAAAGCTTTAGTTTCCCCATTTGTCACATGAAGGGACTGAATTGGATCATTCCTAAGAAGCTTTCAAGATCCAGAACAAAAACCTGAATTCCTACTTACCCTATTCACTGTGGATGCAAGTGCTTGAAGAACAGCCACTTTATCCCTGAGAACAAGAACCACGAGTTAACCCATGTCAGGGATTTTCATACCCACAAAACCGAACAAGTGATTCTACTCTCAGTATGGATCGGCCAACAAAAAAGTTCAGGTCTCAACTAAAGTCAGTTCTTATTTCTCAAGATCACTAGAAAAACAAGCTAGAAAATGAGAAAACTGTCCTATTCTTTTGCCTGGAGGTACGTAGTACCTGTTCCTACTATACTGTGCCTACCCTCTCTGGCCTGTTCCATCACACCATTTCCGAAAGGCTAGTGATTTCCACCCCTAGCTCATAATACTATCTATCCTGAATCTTACCTGTCCTATCCGTTCTCCTATGCATTTTTTCGAGATTTTAAATATTCTCTATACCCATGGGGGGCTCAAACTCAGGTGCCCTGTTTTCCTATGCATTCTTATTGCACTTTCTGGGCTACTCTTCCTTCTTCTATCTAAAGTGGTGTTTTGTTTTGTTTTGAAGTGGTGGCTCTTAACTCAGCTACATATGAGAATAAATCACAAGATGCCCTCTGGACTTCCTGAATCAAATCCTCAAAGTTCCACGGAGAACTGTCACATATATTCTTACTGAATTCCCAGATGATTCTGCTGTACTCTTCTCATTTAGAACCTCTCAACTATATATACCCTTTATAAACATTTCAGCCAGCTGTCCACTGTGCTATGGGTGGAGACCCTCACTAACTACTGGAAAAAGAGATTTCACTGAACAGATAAACCAAGACAATCTGTTTCCAAATATATTCTTTCTGTTGGATTTTATGAGTTTCCTTTCCAAAAATGAACTAAATTTAATAAACCGAAAGCATTTTTCTAAAAAAAAGTTTAACATTTATAACGACACAAATGATCTCAAATAGACAAAACATTCAGGGAATTTTATATTACATCAAGACTGAATAATTTCCTGATGTGTATAAAATCCACTGGGTTTTCTATTCATTTTTTAAAATCACAATTATGTAATTTCATCGAGACAAAACATCCTTTTATCTCTTAGCATTCCCTAAAGCTTACCATAGCATATAGGTCTTATCAAGTCAACATAACTTCCTAACATACTGCAAATAACAGTAAGAGCAAATAACAGTAAGAAAATTATGACAGACTACTCACTAGTTCCCTTTTTAAAAAAGGATTATTTTAAAAAGCAACCTCAATGGATACATTATCCCTAAAAAATATATTAGAACATTAAAGGTTATGGTGTCATCTTGTGACATCCCTCCTACTCCACTGAGTTTGGCATTTGTTTAATTCTCTACACCCACTGTGGGGCTCAAACTTACAACCCCGAGATCAAGAGTTGCATGCTCTACTGACTGAGTCAGCCAGGTGCTGCCAAGTTTGGTTTTTGTATTTCCAGAACTTTTTAAAGTACTCTCTCTCTCTCACACAGCCATAAAAAAACTGTCCTTCTGTACACCTGCTTACATAAATTTGTATTATCCATGTTACTACATATAAATCTAATTAATTCCTTTAAGTGATAACCACTTCTCATTATCCACTTATTTATCTATGGGCCTTCAGACTGTCTCAGCTTGTTATTATTCCCAAGTTATAAAAAACATGTCTCTGGATTTATGCAAGTGTTCCTCCAGAATAGCTAATCAGTAAGGTATACACATTTTAAATCATCATTCTGCAAACGTTCCTCCCAAGTATTATTCCACTAGAGTGCCCTATCAACAAATGTATCTGAGCATCCATTTCTCCACATCTTCTCTGTGCCAATCTAAGAGTTTTGTTTTTTTTTTTTAAAACGTGGGGCTTGAACTCACGACCCTGAGATCAAGAGTCAGATGTTTAACCAACTGAGCCACCCAGGTGCCCCTCTTAATAAGTTTTACTATCTTTTAGGACCCAGTTACCTATGCATCGATTATAACTGGACTCCCTGTCATCCCTAAAATCATTACACAATTCAGATTAACCTGTTCACGACACAGCCTTTATCACATCACACTCATTTATGAAAACTCACAATGTGAGTTTTCACAAATGACCCTGTATAGTTTAAGTCTTCTATGGCACTTGAGTGATCAGGAAAGCACACCCTTAAAAGGTGATGCATATCTAAAATAAGGCAACAAGAATTTGTAGCCCTTACGGCCTCTTCCAGGTATAAAAGCCTAAATTCCGGAGCACAGAAACCACTTTTTGATACAAATAGTATCTTATACTTTATAGGTCACAGGGGCTCTGCGGAGTTATGCGGCATACCATAAAAGTAGCCATAGACGTTAGCAAATGAGGCTACACTCCAGAACAATTTTAGCTGACACTGGAATTTGAAATTCATATACTTTTCACATGGTCATTTTTGAGGATCATTTGAAATTATACTTTTCACATGGTCATGGTCATGAAACTTTTCACTTTTCTCAAGTTTAAAAAAAAAATGTAAAAACCATTCTTGGTTCCTGGGCTATAAATAAATAGTCCTCAGTTTACTACAGGACTGCCTGTTTGGCCTCTTCCTACCAGCAAATATGTTATGGTCATGTCCCACTCTACCTTTCTGTTTTCTGTATCTATAGGTCTCATACTTTAGGGTTCACAAGAATTACCTATGGGGATATACATTTTAAACAAAATTCCCTGGTGATTCTGATTCCAATAAAATAATCTTACTCATTTAAGGTGCAAGTAAATTTCTACATTTTCAATAAAACTCCCCTTGACTAGTGTAATACGATCATCATTGATTATATCCTGTGTGCCCCCAGCCACGTGTGTAAGATTAGTACTTATGTAAGTATAAAGTGTAAAAAACAAAATGCATGTGACTCAACTATATCATAAACCATCTGAGCACATCCTCCAAATTTTCCCTCTTTTGTATTCCTTACAGTACCTTCCTCAGGGACAGAGGTACACTGGGTTGGTAAAGTTTTCTGGACATGAATGCCACTCAAGAAAGTGCCTCATTCATAGATACAAATCAATTCTCCCGAACTAAATGTATATAGTTGACCCTTGAACAAGGAGTACCAACCAACTCCTGTGTCACCTGCACAGTCAAAAATCCATGTATAACTTTTTACTCTTTCCAAACTTAATAGCCTGTTGCCTAAAGATTTTCTGATAACACGAACAATTGATTAATGCATATTTTGTATATTAAGTGTGTTACACACTGTATTCTTATAACAAAGTAAGCTGGAAACATTTTCCTTAAGAAAACCGTTAAGAATACATTTACAATACAGTACTGTATTTACGGGAAAACATAATGAACCCGTGCAGTTCAAACCCATGTTATTCAAAGATCAACTGTAATTTATATAAAAAAAAGTTATACCTTAGAATTTTAAAATAGTGATCTTCTGAGAGCTATGTGGAAGGCGCTATTCAAACGCTCCTTTATTCCTTGAGCCTGGTGCTGTCATTATCCATGTTTACTATGGAACAGACAGATTAAGTAACTTGCCTCTGAGCAGAGTGACTGCTGGTAATTTTATTCCCTTCTTGCATTTAGTGCCCCCGCCCACAACAGTTAATTACTTCTGTAATTTAAGAAAGTTTTTTCTTTTTTTAAATGAACTTGAATCTTCAGGTCCTACTTAAAGACCTGGCTTTTTGAAGGCCACAAAATGCATTCAAAATCATTACTGTAAGAATTCTGTGGAGAAGTTGTAGTTCTCATATATTCAACAAATGTTGACTAAGGCAATTTATTCAAAGATCTACCTGGTTAGCTAAAAAAGGCAAAACTCTGTCCACACTATTTTATTTTACTTCATTAAAGACTGTACCGATAACACTTCTGTCTGGTCCCCCAACCTTCTAAGAACTTCCTTAAATGGAAAAAAAAAAAAAGTTATTCTAATAATGATGCTCATAATTAACCATTATTTTTTAACTATTAACCCAAACTTACTTCAGATGATCTTTTAACTCTTATGTAAATCTCATGTCCCATTCACTCACTACTCTCCACCTTCCTTTATGTTCTTTTCAACTCCCAAATTTTTCTCCCATCAGCTGTTTTATCCCTATGGAATGCTCTCTATTGTTCTTCATGTCATTGGCTCCTTTCCTACGAATGTTTTGCACTCATCGCTTGCTGAATAAACACTGAATACTCACCAAGTTTTCTTTTTTGGAATGACCACTTCTTCAATCCCTTAATTTGAAAAAGAAAACAAAAGTAAATCGGTTTCTCAATACTACTACTACTACAAATAGGTGCAATGTATTAACACAAAAATGAAATTATTACAGCATAGTCTTATATACCTGTTATGTTAGTGCCTTCAACCTTTGGGATGGTTGCACTTCCAGAATAAAATCTGCAAAAAATAAAAGCCCTAAAGTAATATTCATTAATGAAGTTCCCATCTCACCTCCACCTATGTGAACCCAAATTTTCTAATTATCATGGATCAAAATAACTGAATAATTCATGTCAATGTACACTGAGAAGACATGGCCTAAAAAGCAAGTTCAAAACCATTACAAAATAGATATAAGATATGGACACAATATGGTCAACGTTTTTTAATCAATTTCGTTCAGTGAAAAAATTTCAATAGCACTTGAACCACTGAAGTAGCTGATGTGAAATATAAAGGACTTTCAACTTTGGTAATCTAAAACACTGAGGTCAAGGACAATTTAATAAGCTCCTGATTTTATATGAATAACAACCTAATAATGATAAGAGTATCCCACTTACAGCAATTATGATAAATTTTTAAGCTAAGATCATCATGGGCTTTCATCCCGCTTCATTCAACAATCAGGAATTTGCCAAATATGTACCTCCTAATTTAAACGTGAAACTGTTGACATTATTTTTTATCCAAAATATAGTCACTGACCCATGACTGAGTTTTAAAATGTTCTGGTAACACTAAGAAATACAGTAAAAATATGTATTCCCTTTCTACATGGCATTGGTACCATTCCTAAAATTGCCAGAATGTGATTAGATAGAAAATTCACTTTCTCTACCGGTACGTGGTTTCAGCCTTCATTTTAAAACGATACTTTTCTGCTAAGGATCAACTTCAGAGAGAGATCAATGCTTTCAAAACATGCTGTCTTTCTTGATATGCGGATATAGTGACCACTGTGGTCCTCTGGGTAAATGCAGAGGAAGAGATGCTGCTGTCAGGGAAAGGAAATGAACAGAAAAATGTCAACAGTGGCACTACCAGGAAAAGGATTGGGATGGACAACAGCATTAACACTCCTACAGTACCAGGTGGAGCATCTCCTTTTTTGACAATCTATGTGAAGGTATCGCACATAAGACGTATACCTGAAGTTACACAGCTCACTTATTCCTCACCATTTTTTTGGTTGGTTATTACTAGCTACAGTCTACAAGAGAAAATCTGTCCATTAACCAACTAAAAAACTGGCAAACATCGAATCCAAAATTGGGGTTTTCCCAACTTTTCATTACAAATCAGTGACTCTATTTCCACACCACCAGTTTGTAATTAGTGAAAAAAATTAAATACATACTTTCAGGTATGACAATCACAGCAATCCAAAGCCTGCGCTCAAATCTTTTAGACTTCCTTGTTTTTATGAAGACCTGAATAATTTCTTTGGCCAAGCATCCCCACAACATCCAGCACACAGTGGCCCTCATAAAGTGCCTTTAATTTGGGAAAATCTTCACAGTTCCCCGTTTGATAAAAAGAATAAGGAAGCATACTTTACTGTTTTTTAAAACTCGGGACAGGGTTGATAGTAGCCACATTCACTAAAACGCAAGCTCCACGAGAGCAGGATCCTAATCGTGGCAACAGTTCTTAATTCTAGGATAAGCCAGCCACCCAAAAAGTAACGCCCTAACAAATGAATCTCAAGCCTTTTCCAGGACTCCAGCGCCGCGTGCCGCGCTAAGCACGCGGCCGCGAAATTGCGCATGCGCATCCCGCTCCATTGTACCTAGCTCCCCAGGTCTAAGGGAAAAGCTGACACAAGAGGACTAAGATGGCAAGGGGGGTCTTTCTCTTGGATTCTCCATGCGTGTCTTACCTGCAACTGGGGGCCTGTCCACACGGACCTGCCCGCTGACCCATTAGGGTCAGCCAAAGCTTGCAGCGGAACCGCAGCCACCTACCCGTCGCTACGGCCGCCATCTTTGGCTTCTTCGCGTAGCATGCTGGGAAAGCGTGACCTCGACCTTCAGCATCACCAAGAGGGGGCGGGGAACAGCTCGGCTATTGGCTGAGATGGAACAAGACAAAAGCGATCAAGAATTAGGAGGTTAAAAAAGCTCGTGGTTTGAAAGACTTTGTTATGGAAGTTAAAGCCTCAAAACGCCCCATCTACCTCGAAGAAATTTTCCGAAACTATTATTTCAGTAACTCATATGTCTTCTATATTTTCAAAATTAGAGGGCAAGCGAAAGTCATCAAATTATTTCCCCCCCTACAGTGGAAGTGGTCTCGTCCACGTGAATCTCAAACCAGCGAGATTTTTCTCGCGCGCAAGCGCATTTTAAATCACATGGTGGCGTCAGGCTTGAGGCTGAATTAAGTTGCCGGTGGTGAGTGGAACCTCTCTCTGGGTGTCAGAACTCGAATCTTACCTGGAGGATGTTGGGCTCAAAGAACATGCCCTGGCGAAGGCTGCAGGGCATTTCCTTCGGGATGTATTCGGCCGACGAACTCAAGTAAGGAGTTGGTGGGAAGCATGCAGAGTCTGCATGTTGAGGTCGGCGCCGTAAACTACTATTCCCAAAAGGTCTTGCGCTCAGTGTGTCCTCGAGTCAGTGGTTGTCCGGCGCGTGGCCTATTGGGACCCGTAGTTCCAGAAACGTCTTGGGTTGGTGTGCACTGCCTAGAACCCGGAGGGGCTAGATTAGTGTCTGCGCTGGGGAGGAGGAGTTTCCAGGTTGCAACTTTAGTGTCCATCAATTTCTTTGGTAATTAACCAGCGTTTGTGGAGCGGTAACGTCCCTGATGTGGTTAAACACATAATTAGTCAAAATGGTTATCCTTCAAGACTCTTTGAAAGCGACAGCTTCTCTTTGCTAGGACCCTGTATATTCTTTGCCTATTACTAAATCAAGGGGACTCTCTTAAGTCCCCATTTTGATCATCATAGCATTCGGCAGTCTTAACCACACCCTCGGAACTCTGTTTATTTGCAGGACCTTACTGTTTTCAGGCTGTTTTATTTCTGTGACAGAGAGAATGACATCTAATGGGTACAGGGTTTCTCTTAGTGGGGATGAGAATAAATAGACTGGTGATAATTGTACAACTCTAAATATGCTAAAAACCATTGAGTGTACACTTTAAAAGGATGAATTGTGTAGTATGTGAGTTATATCTCAACGAAGCTGTTAAAAGAATTTTTAAACCTTTAATGTGAAAAATAACAAAAGCCAAATTATAAACTGGGAAAAGTATTTGCCACCATCATAGTAAAAGATTAATGTCCTCGTGTGAGGAACTCATGTAGTACAGTAATGAAAACATTAAGATTTCAGTTCAGAATAAGTAAAGGACTAAAACAACTTGAAAGAAATAAAAAATTAATGTGAGAGTGGAGTAGCATTTTTCCACCTGAAATTTAGAAAGATTTAAACAATTTTTTTTTTTTTTTTAAGTAGGCTCCATGTCCAACATGGGGCTTGAACTCATGACCCTGAGATCAGGAGTCACCTGCTTTACTGACTGAGGCAGCTGGGAGCCCCTGGAAAGATTTTTTAAGTGCTAGGATTCAGTGCTAGTGAAGACAGGCAATCTACTATTAGCTCACCTTTTCTAGAATGCAAGGCAGCAGAATATATCAGGAGTTTCAAACATTTTGCACCCTTTGATTCAGGGATTCCACTCCACTGAGGAAATAATTATATTTTTAGGCCATAGTTAAAAGTTTGAAGTATCCTGTGCAAAAATCTTTATGCAGATAGGTTTCAGAAGCTTATTTAAAATAGAGTTTGGTTAAATGAATTATTAATAGCCACATAATAAAAGATTTTATAACTCTTAAGAATTATGTTTCCAAAGAACTTTAGTGACACAAAAACACTCATTTAATGCTAAGTGAAAATAGACGAATGCAATGCTAGAAATAACAAATGATCCCAGTTATGTTTTTAAAAATATATCCAGAGATATGTCTATGAATGTTATCAGTGTTTTTTTCTAGGTTGTGAAATTTAGATAATTGTCTTTATTTCCAAAGTCAAAAAAAAATTAAAAAGCAAATTCGGCATGAATGTACTTTGGTAAAAGTAGTTAGGTGTCCTATGGGAGCCCCCTTTAAACCAAACATAAAATACTGTGATAAACTTTTAGTGAAACAGGTTACACTTCTCAAAGTTTTGCATATTTGTGTTTAACTTCAATTTACTACTTCTACATGCAGGGATTATTGGATTAGCATTTCTTTATTGAACTATGTGGGGTTTGGAGTTAAGTGTGGTCCATATCCTGCCTCTGTCCTCCCCCCAATCCTGGTTGTGTTACCTGGATTAAATCACCTAACTGTTCTGACCCTCAGTTTCCTCCTCGGAAAAATGCATATAGTGATGCCCCCTCAGAGGGTTAAAGTCAGACTAAATGCTGCTTGTAAAGCATGTAGCATGTGCAGGTACTTAACTATTTGTAAACAGTCTCCATTGTATTCAATGCAAGATTTGCACTAAATGGGTAAATATTTCACCACTCTTGTTTGTTAAGCATGTGTTTATCCAGCAGCTGTTGTCTGCAGGCTCTGGTAAGTGTTAAGCTGCAGCGGTGAGCAAGGCATACACAGATTCTACACTCTGACGCTGTCAGCATGGCTGAGGAAACAAACATGAAATCATTTAACTCCGAAGCACCAAAGAAGAAACATCCAAGAAGTTAGGTAACCTTAGTTTTCCCTTGGTCTTTCTTTTATCTCCTTAGGAAATTAAGTGTGAAGTCCATCACAAACCCTCGTTACCTGGACAGCCTGGGGAACCCGTCGGTGAATGGCCTGTATGATTTAGCTTTGGGCCCTGCGGATTCCAAAGAGGTGTGCTCCACCTGCGTGCAGGACTTCAGCAACTGCTCTGGCCACCTGGGCCACATTGAGCTTCCGCTCACGGTGTATAATCCTCTCCTCTTTGATGTACGTTCTCCCCTGGGCTGCTCTATATGTGTGGGTCTCGGGGCTGCTGGTGGGATCTGGGAGTGTCACCCCTGGCCACACAAGAGGTGTCCAGCTCTAGACACGGAATTAAAGTACTCTCTTCCATGAGATTTAAAATCTTGAGGAGCCAAATCAAATAAATTCAACTTGGCCTGTAATGAATTTCAGTTTGATTGCAGTTGAGAAGAGCCACAGCTTGGTTCTGTTCACATGGGAAAAAAGCATTGGAATTTATCCCCTACATCTCAGGTTTCAGGGGCTTTGTGCCCTTCAGAAATCTAGGCAAAGCCTCCCTGGCAATAGAAGGACTTCTGGAATTCTCCAAGCCTTCCCTGAGCTCTTCTAGTGGGTTTGTAGGCTTTTGCTTAGTTGCAAGAGGAGCGAACCCCAGAAGGTCAGACAGTGAGCTAAGACTGAGACTCCTGTCTAGAGTCCTACTTGTGTATTTTCAGCTTTTTTGGTCAGTTAACCTAGCCTCCAGGATCTGTTTTAAACTCTGTAGATGACACTGTTCGTGGTTTTTATCTGTTAATCGCATTGAGAAAAGAATTGTCTTAAATACAGTATTTACTTAAATACCAAATATTTAACTAAACTTAAGTTTGGTATATATTTAAATACTAAATATTTTGAATGTTAAATATTTTATTTATTTATTTAAAGATTTTATTTTTAAGTAATGTTTACACTAAACATGGGGCTGAAACTCACAACCCCCAGATCAAGAGTTGCGTGCTCCACCAACTGAGCCAGCCAGGTGCCCCTTAAATAGTAAATATTTTAAATTAAGTATTTAAATACTAAAATTAGTATCTAGTACTTAGTTAAGTAAAATGAAAGTAGTGCTCTACCTCAGAGCCAGGGTAAATTTCAACTTTTAAGGGATTAAAATGAAACGATAAGAAATATACAGGAATATTTATCTAGTTCATAGGGTCACAGAGGTCTTTCCAGGTATATCAGGGGAAGTGGAATTTTTTTTTTTTGAGATTTTATTTATCTAGAGAGTGTGTGCACACACGTGAGCCAGGGGAAGGGCAGAGAGAGAGGAAGAGAATCTTGAGCAGGCTCCCCATTGAGTGCAGAGCCCTACTGTGGGCTGGATCCCTTGACCCTGAGATCATGACCTGAGCCAAAAATCAAGCGTCGGACACTTAAGTGACAAAGCCACCCAGGTGCCCCAGAAGTGGAATTCTCAAAAGAATAAACTGGCTACATAAAAACAAAAAACTTAAATACGTTGAAAATTACTTTGATTTGTTATGTGTCTTTCTAATTATCCTGCTTTTTCTTCCCTCTCTTCAGAAACTCTACCTGCTGCTCCGGGGCTCCTGTTTAAACTGTCACATGCTGACCTGCCCCCGGGCTGTGATTCACCTCTTAGTCTGCCAGCTTCGAGTTCTGGAAGTGGGTGCCCTACAAGCAGTCTTCGAGCTTGAGAGAATTCTGAACAGGGTAGGTGGGTGGTGGCTGTCATGGAAATCAGGCAAGCCAAAGCACTGAAAACAGACCCATTTGTGTGTTGTCCCTAGACTTGTCATCCTATAGTCACCAGAATGTTTGGTCTTTACGTCTTACAACTACGTACCAGTAGCGAGGTGTGAAAACATGAAGCCATAAGAGAAATTGAAGAAATGTTAGCGAAAACAACATTGAAATACCATTTTACCTATCAGTGCGTTTTTTTCCTGGACCTGGGAGCCAGTGGAGGCTTAAGCATTGCTTTGGATTGTTACATTTCTTGGGTCTGTTTTAATGCAGAAAATTGTTTTTCATGGTATTAACTTTTTTGAAGACTCAAAGCCAGTTGTCTTGTAGGACTTCTCGCATTCGGGATTTGTCTGATTATTTCTTAACTAGATTCCCATTTTGGTAAGAATACAGCCTGTACCACGTGAGATACGTCGTACTTTGTCATTTCAGGAGGCGCATGCTGCCAGGTGGTTTCATTATTGGTAATGCTGAGTGATCACTTGGATCAGATGGGGACACCGAATCTATCATAGAGACATTTTTCTCTTTGTGATACAAAATTCCTTCAGATTTTCTGGTGCTAGTATTAAGTATCTTATATAAAATTCATTTTCTGTTTGTAGATCAAAATATTAGTGATTTTTGTGTACAGATTTTTGTCTGAAACAACCTAGCAAAAGATTCATTAATTCTAATGCTTTACCCATAGATTCTTGTCGATTTTCAACACAGCCTTATCTGTGGATAATGGCAGTTTTGTTTCTTTCCAGCCCTTATACGTTTTGTTTCTTTTTCTTATTTTGGTGGCTAGGATTTACATTACTGTTGAAGAGGTAGCGGGCATCCTTGTCCTGTTTCTTGTCACAAGGGGAACCTTTTACCTTTCCTTTTGACTTCTCTTTCCTGAATAATTTAGTCTTAAAGACATTAGGTGGACAGAGCAGATGGGACTGTTCCCAGAGGTATAGCCTTAGGTGGGTTGTCAGAGCCCGAGCAAGAGGAGAAAAGCCTGCAAGAGGAGAACATCCCTGCAGGTGTGGGCCGCCCAGCATGGAACGTCAGAGCTCACATAGGGTGAGGAAGATGTTCATTTAGGGATAAGAGCTCAGCGTAAGGGGTGAGTGCCCACGCTGGATGGCCCTTTGAGGGATGTGAGCATCCAAATAAGATGAGGAAGGGGTTCCACAAGGAGGGTGGCCTAGAGTGGGGTGTGACCCCAAGTCAAATGAGAGGGATCCATGCATGGGAGGGGTGGCAGCAGTGATGGGAGAGGGGTTACATACAGGGAGGGGGATTGACCCAATAAGTACATATTTTAAGGATGAGGCAGGCCAGATTTCACACTTTTAGAGAAGGGAGTTACGAATACAGGAGAGAAAAGATCCAGAATTAATCCTACGGTGTTGGACTGGAGTTAGAAGTTTGGTATGCACAGGTAAGCATATGTGGTTTCCAGGGAACAGAGCCAAAAAATGAATCCAAAATCAAATTTGTCTGAGAGAGAGAGAGAGAGGAGGATCTTCTCAAAACTTTACTCAGAGTAAATTCTATTTTTCTAGGTATTTTTCTAGTCCATTTCATGTAAAGTTTCAGATTTGTTGGCATAAAATTCATGATGCTTACTACCATAAAAATTTTTTTATGTAAAATATACACAGTGTAACATAGTCTAACAAATAGTTACAAAGTAACCATCACCCATACGGTCACCTTCATTGTCAGGATACTGTCCAAGTCCCCAGAAACCCTGTCTCCTCTGTCCTTGTGTTTT
The DNA here is from genome assembly GCF_024610735.1 of Ursus americanus. Taxonomy (NCBI): domain Eukaryota; kingdom Metazoa; phylum Chordata; class Mammalia; order Carnivora; family Ursidae; genus Ursus; species Ursus americanus. The sequence goes on along the minus strand of NC_142133.1, from coordinate 48,247,563 downwards.
ATTTTTTATTTATTTATTTATTTTTTAAAGATTTTATTTATTTATTTGACAGAGAGAGAGACAGCCAGCGAGAGAGGGAACACAAGCAGGGGGAGTGGGAGAGGAAGAAGCAGGCTCATAGCAGAGGAGCCTGATGTGGGGCTCGATCCCATAACGCCAGGATCACACCCTGAGCCGAAGGCAGACGCTTAACCGCTGTGCCATCCAGGCGCCCCTTGTGTTTTATTTTTGACTGGTGTTTTGGGGTTTTTTAATCATTGTACTTAGAATAATTCTTGGTAGGACTAATTTGAGGCCTAGGATGATACTGCCTTTCTCCAGAGAGGATTCCTATTTTTTCTGCCATGTACATGGTGGCCTGGGACCATCATAGGCTGGTTCAAAGCTGAGGGCTTGCTAGGCTGCCCAGGCATTTGGAATCCAGGCTGCAGTTCAGTCAGGCCCAGTCTGGTTCCTAAGGGTGTAACCTTCTGGGTTCCCAGCTTCCTGTGTTTGTGGGATGGGAAGGTATCTGGTAGAGTTCTGCCCTTGAACTAACTCTGGGCCCTGATTTCTGTCCCCTTTATCATCATTTAAGGTCTTCGAAGTGAAAAGTTCAAAATGGGCGAGTTGGAAAATGCACCCAAGGTTAGGACTGCCATGTCGTGCAGCTCCAGGGAGCATCGTGGAAGTCTGGCAGTGCCTTCTGCAGGGGTGCATAACTGCACTGTGGGCCACCCTGGCGCTGCGCCGTGCCACAGCCCTGCATCAGAGCAAAGATGGCCCCCGTGCTGTTTGACCTCCTAGCTTCCTGGCTCCCCTTTAGTTCCATCTGCCTGTTCTTCACTGTCCTGTCAGCTCTTCGGAGCTTTAAGTATTTTTTAGTATTGTATCCTGTGTTGGTTCTTTACAGCTTTAGGTTTGGTCTGAATAACTTAGCTCACCATTGTTGGAAGCAAGATATTTTTGATTTTTTTTTTAAAGATTTTATTTATTTATTTGACAGAGATAGAGACAGCCAGCGAAAGAGGGAACACAATCAGGGGGAGTGGGAGAGGAAGAAGCAGGCTCATAGCAGAGGAGCCTGATGTGGGGCTCGATCCCACAACGCCGGGATCACGCCCTGAGCCGAAGGCAGACGCTTAACCGCTGTGCCACCCAGGCACCCCCCCCTTTTTTTTTTTAACAGCAGTGTTGCTTCACTGTTCTGAAAATGCAACGCAGCATGAAGTTTCCTTCTCTTCGCTTGAACTAAACCGTCCCACCCTGGGAGAGGCTGGTCCCCGTGATGCTGCCAATCATATGCTTGCTTTATTTCAGTAGTATGGTTTTTCTCTGTTTTTCAGTTTCTAGAAGAAAATGCTGATCCTACTGCCTTTGAAATTCAGGAAGAGTTAGAACAGTATACAGCCAAAATTGTACAGAACAATCAGTTGGGATCCCACGGTGCACATGTGAGTTATTGTGTCTCACTCATTTTCGTTTTTTTTGGTTTTTAGCGTAATTATCACAGATCCCTGTATGCTGTCATTCATGTGTACTCTTGGCTTCCCCAAGGCAGACCTGGGTTTGAAGCCCAGTTTTGCCTCTTAGAGGCCTGTGACATCACAAGTTGCCCACTGTCCCTTCTTTAATGCATGCCTGAAGGACCTATGAGCGGATTCCATGCCATTAGGTGCTGCAGGTACAGTGTCCGGCAAGGTTGTTGTATATACTGTTTCACTTTGAGTGGTGTCCGCGTGCCTTTCTTCTTTCTCTTTCCAACACTGTAAACCATTGCTCCCTCCTCACCTCCCCTGCCCCCACAGCATGAGTGTAAGTGTTAGTTCCATGGATGAACGAATGGCATAGCTAATCAAGCTGTACTCATCTTTCAATCTCATGTTAAAATCTAATCCACCTTACACCCAAGTTTCATACCCAAGATTCTGATTTCATTGGTCTGGGGTAGAGCCCCCAGGAAGGTTTCATTTGCAGCCAGGCTCAGACCCATTCATGTAGCTTAATTGCGAATGTGCCTCTCTTAGGATCCTGAGGGCCATCCAAGGGAGGCAGCTGGGAGGGCATGCTGGCAGCATATGGAGAGGTTTTTTTTCAAATTAACTAGCATTTCTTCAGGATTTACTGTATTCCAAGCCCCGCCCCCCCATTCATGAGCTCTCAGTAACAGCTTGGTGAGGTATTCTTATTCTCATGTTATGGTTGAGGAAATTTAAGGCTTAAAGAAGTCACTCAGTAATGGGCAGAATTTGGTTATATTAGGGTTCTGTGGAGAATGTTGTTTAAGAAAGAGAATGGCTTCCTCTGTTGTTGTTGTTTTTTTTTTTTAAAGATAAAAACTGTACTCCAGCGTTCTTCAAATGGTACTGCAAGGTTCTTTGCCCTTTCTCAACAGGTGAAAAATGTTTGTGAGAGCAAGAGCAAACTCATTGCTTACTTCTGGAAGGCACATATGACTGCTAAGCGGTGTCCCCACTGCAAGTGAGTATCGGGCTCTTGCCTCCCCCCTTTCCCCAGAAGCCTCTGGCCAGTCACTCACAGCTATTACTCAATGTCGTGTTGAGGTTTTTCTCTCCTGAGTCACAACTGTTCTCACATGTAGGACCGGGCGATCAGTTGTCCGAAAGGAGCACAACAGCAAGCTGACAGTCACATACCCAGCTATGGTGCACAAGAAGGCCGACCAGAAGGACACAGAGCCCCTGGGTAAGCAGGCCGGGCCCTGGGACAGATGTGTTTTGAACCTGGGGAATACCTGGTCATTATCACGTTTCTCACCTGTGTGTGTGTGGTGGGCCAGCAGTGGGGCGGGGTCCAAGCCTCAGATGGTTGGAGGGGACCCTAGTGAGTGCCCAGGCCTGGCCTCTATGTAGAACTGACAGGCCGAGTTACATTATGAGGCAGTGCCCCATGGGCTGAATGAGGTGCATCTTGCCTCAGGCAGTCATTTTTCTGGAAGATTCTTGAGGAAGAAGTTAAGAAATCGACTTGGCAAATACGTAGAACCATTTTATTGTCAAGTAAGTGTGGACTTCATTTTGAAATGTGTAAAATGTACTTGAGTTTTAAAGGAAAACAGTGAACATTCAAAGAACGTCAGCTCCTCCCACAGGCTGCTCCTGGCTGTCCACTCAGATTCCTGGAGTAGAGTGTCTCCTATTTAGCTCTGCTCTGCCAGTGGGGTACTTGGGAAAAAATTCGAGAGACTTAGTACTTGTATTTTTAAATCTTTTATTTATTTTAAAATTTTTTTCTTTGAGCATAGTTGACACACAATGTTACATGAGTTTCGGGTGTACAACATAGTGCTTTGATAAATTTATACACTATGCTGTGCTCACCACAAGTATAGCTCCCATCTGTCTCCATACAACACTATCACAGTATCATTGACCATATTCCTTATGCTGTGCCTTTTATTCCTGTGACGTACTCATTCTATAACCGGAAGCTCGATCTCATCCTTTTTATGGCTGTGTAATATTCCTGTGTGTGTGTGTGTGTGTGTGTGTGTGTGTGTGTGTGTGTATTCACCACATCTTCCTTTCCCATTCGTCCGTTGATGGACACTTAGGTTGCTTTCATATCTTGACTATTGTAAATAACGATGTAATAAACATAGGAGTGTGTATATCTTTTCAAGTTAGTGTTTTCCTTTTTTTTGGCTAAATACCCAGTAGTGGAATTATCGGGTCATATGGTATTTTTGTTTTTCACTTTTTAAGGAACTTCCATGCTGTTGACCACAGTGACTGCAATAATCTACATCCCACCAACAGGGTACAAGGGTTTTTTTCCCCTTACATCCTTGCTAACACTTAGTATTTCTTGTCTTTTTGATTGTAGCCATCCTGGCAGGTGTGAGGTGGTATCTCACTGTGGTTTTGATTTGCATTTCCCTGATGATTTGTGATGTTGAGCATCTTTCCGTGTGTCTGTTGGCCATCTGGATGTCTTCTACTTTTTATTTTTGTAGCTATGGGATTGTTTAAGTATGTTTTTTGTTTTTTCTTTTGAAGTGAAGATTAAATGATAACCCCATATTAAGTACTGAGACCAACGCCTGCCGTGTGTAGTGTGTGCCCTGTAGATGTTAACTGTTGATTTTTTTATGATGCAGTCAGTGTGCCAGGATGGAAAAAAGCATAACCTGTGACTGACCCCTCAGTCTATTTATTCTGCGTGGCTTGGAGAAGGTCACTGGAGCTTCGTTTTCAACTCCATATAGTGCAATAACAAAACTTCTTGTCCAGAGTTGAGAAGACTCTGTGAGCCAAAGTCTGTAGCATATTGTTACTAAACCTTATTTCAGAGCTCGAGGATATGGACCAGGCAGGGAAATAAACTCTGTTCCTAGCAATACATAATCTTTTACATTGAGGACTCTGGAAAGGCTTGGGGTAAATAGCTATCGAAGTCTGTTTGGGCTGCCATAACAAAAGTACCACAGAGTAGGTGATGTCTAAACAACAGACGTTTATTTTTCACCGTTCTCGAGGCTAGAAAGTCCAAGATTTTGGTGCTGGCAAATCTGGTGTCCTGAGGGCCTGCTTCCTCGTCAACAGCCATCTTCTCCCTGTAGCCTCACACGGCAGAAGGGGGCAAGGGAGCTTTCTGGGGTCTTTTTATAAGGGCACCAGTCCTGATCATGAGAATTCTGCTCTCATGACCTAATCGCCTCCCAAAGGGCCCACCTCCAGTACCATCACATGGTGGGGCGGTAGGATTTTAACACATGAAACTTGAGGGGACACAGACCTTTTATTTTATTTTATTTTTTTCACATAACTATGAAAGATCTATTTATTGAAAGGTTATTGAAGACCTTTTATTATGGTTATGTCAGACCTTTTATTTTAGACTAATTTTAGGCTTTCAGAAGAGTTGCAAAGATAGTACAGAGAGTTCCCATGTACTCTTTATTCATTGTTCCCTAATGTACTGTCTCATCACCATGGTTTACTTGTCCAAACTAAGAAATTAACTTAGTACGCTACCATTAAATGAACTACAGGCTTTATTTGAATTTCTCTATTTTTTCCAGTGATGTCCTTTTTATATTCTGGGATCTGATCCTGGATACCACACTGCATTTAGAAAGCCTGTTTAATCTTGTTTAATGGTTAACCACAAAGGTGGATTTTCCTACACTTAGTTGTAAATAGCCCCTAACACAATTTTAAGGTTGGGAATTGCTGTTGTAGCCCTTAGGGCGCCTTAGAAAATGTTCATAGATGGAGAACAAAGATGGTCAGAATTCTAAAAGATAACTGTTTCTTTGCGGCAAATGTCTAGCAGTTAAGTAGCCTTCCAGTGCCTTTGCCAAATACATTCTTCTGAAGTACTCTTTCACCGCGGCTCTGAGAGTGTGACGGTGCCACCCGAAATTCTGTGCATTAGGAATAAGATGACCGTAGTTTTCAGCAGTTCCAGGATTGGGATTTTAGTATTTAGCAAACATTTACTGGTTGGGCACTCAACCTATGCCAACGATCATGCCTGTGGCCGAGCATAGTACCAAGGAGACCAAGTGGCCTCTGCTGTCAGAAGAGGCTCCAGGTGACACAGTCAGTAACTCCGGGGAGCAGGTGATGTGTTCTTAACAAGGGTCTGGCTGTGTTCCTGGTCAAGGGGAGCCAAGCAGTGAGGCCTGTGCCTCTATGGTTGCTACTGCGAGGAGTGATCCTGTGAGGAGCACCAGATGCTTGTGACATTCTGCAGATGCTCCAGAGAGCCCCTCGAGCCCCCCAGTGCACATCAGCATTTTAAAATGAGGATCCTTACAGGCAAGATACTCCACCGTGATCCAGCCTTCCCCAAGTTATTTGACCTCCTGACCGACCCCTTTGTCACATGGCAGCTCTTAAAGTTGAATGAAACCCATGTTAGCAACTTTCTGAAATCCCCCCCAGGCAGAGTTCATTTTTGCAGGTTGTACAAGTGTCTTGTTAAGGATGGCGCAGTGGATGTGAGGAGGTGGCATCCCACAGGTTTCTTCTGATCTAAAATCCTGCGACTGAACAACCCTAGTCTGCCTTCATGGTGACGAAACCGCAGTGGGGCACTTCATGTACTGGGAGCTACTGGGACAGGAGCTGGGGAGTATTGCCAGATTCAGCCGATCTTCCTTAGCCCTTCAGACCTGTCTTAGTAGGAGAGGAAGTTCAGATTGTCATTTTCAGAAATGCCCACAAATTGTTTAGCTTAATGGAATCTGTGTTTTCCCACTGAATACACATAGAGCTCTCTAATGCTGTGGTTATCCCTGAAGGTCAAAGCCTCTCTTCATTGCATCCCCATGCTTCCTTGAATTGCATTAACTGACTGAAATGTTTTGCTTTTGTAGGAACCAAAATTTTATATGTGTAGACTCTTTGACCTAGCAATTCCACTTTTATGACTATTTTAAGAATTAGACATACCCACAGCACAGCATTGTTTATTAAATAGTTTAAAATAGGAAATGACTTAAGTGCTTGTCAATAGATACTAGTTAAATTATGGTACATCTCTTAATTTTTATCCAAGTTTCGTGTTTCTCTCGTATTTTGTGAGGACACATCCTTTGAAGATGGTACACTTAATTGGAGAATTGGAGGAGGAATTTGAAGGTGGATTTTATAAGTGTAGAAAAAGGCAAAAGAGTGGGGTTTAGGGCGCCTGGTTGGCTCAATCGGTTAAGCATCTGCCTTTGGCTCAGGTCATGAACTCAGGGTCCTGGGATCAAGCCCCACATCGGGCTCCCTGCTTGGTGGGGAGTCTGCTTCTGTCTCTCCCTCCTGCTCTCCCTGCTTGTGTGCGCACACGCACGCTCTCTTTCTCTCTCAAATAAAATAAAAAGAGTGGGGTTTGTAACCATGGATTATTGTAGGATGTTTTGAACATGTATATTTGAGCCAGTGGCTTATTATCTGCTGTGTGCTAGACACTGTGTCAGGCGCTAGGAGCACGGACAAGACAGAGTTTCTGTGCCGGTAAGAACATAAGAAGGGAATATCGAATAATGCCTAATTTCAGTGAGCGTATCCCAGAAGAGATTGATAGTTTTGAAACTACAGGATCACACTGCTTTTCTTTGTTAATCATCTAAGTGCCTAGCGCCCTATTTCCTGAGTGGCAACCCCAAGTTTGATTTTCTGACTTACTCTGGGTGTAGCTGATAGACAGTGCCCCAGAGTGCTCTTGCTTTAACTGAGAAACCAAAATCCATCCACTCCTTGCACAGCTGCATGATATTTGTAAGAAGAAATTGAATATACTTTTTTTTTTTAAAGATTTTATTTATTTATTTGACAGAGATAGAGACAGCCAGCGAGAGAGGGAACACAAGCAGGGGGAGTGGGAGAGGAAGAAGCAGGCTCATAGCGGAGGAGCCTGATGTGGGGCTCGATCCCATAATGCCGGGATCACGCCCTGAGCTGAAGGCAGACACTTAACCGCTGTGCCACCCAGGCGCCCCAGAAATTGAATATACTTTTGCCCATAAAAATGTTCATGGTCATTTATCTCTAATTTTGCTTCTGTGAATTTTTCTGATAAAGCTATGTGCATAAAGTTGTTTTTGTTTTTTATCATAGTGTAACTTGTAACGGTAAGAAAATTGGGATCCACCCTGATGTCCAATTCTAAGAGTATGGTCAGGTCACTAGGAAACATCCTCTCGGTGGAATATCATGCAGTCATTAAAAATGTTATGTGGCAACCTACAGAAGTGGTCACAAGATAACACTAAATGAGCAAAGCAGTGTACAGAATAAACCCATACTTACGATTACAGTTGTCTTGGGGCGCCTCGGTGGCTCAGTCTTCTGTTGACCATCATAGTCTTGGTTTCGGCTCAGGTCGTGATCTCTGGGTCGTGATATCGAGCCCCGCATCGGGCTCTGCACTCAACAGGGAGTCTACTTGGGATTCTTTCTCTCTCCCTCTTCTTCTCCCCCTCCCCTGTGTGCACATGCACTCTCACTCTCCCTAAAATAAATAAATCTTTAAAAAAAAATGATTAAAAAATAGTTAAGTAAAAAAAAAGATTACAATTATCCTAGATGCTATATAAACCAGAATACTGGAAAAAGTATGTAGTGGTGGTAATGGAATGGTGTGTGATTGATTTTTCTTTTGCTGTATTGGTTTTATGCAATAGTTATATTGTTGCCATTACTTTAGAAATTAGGTTAAGGGGGAAGAAAATCCAGAGCTGAGAATAAGCTGTCCTAGAGATTGATTTTTGTGGTCAAATTGCAGGCTTGGCAGGGTGGGGAGAAAGCATTGATAAATCCCATTACAGAAGGAGTGCCTGTTATTGATTTATTGTGCTTTGATTCCCCCTCCTGGATCCAGGAATTGAGGAAGCTCAGATGGGAAAACGAGGGTACCTAACACCAACCAGCGCCCAAGAACATCTTACCGCCCTTTGGAAGAATGAAGGTGCTGTACCAACCTAAAGAAATCGAAATGAGTCTCTCGGCTCATTTATCCTGCCTTATTATTTTTATGTTTTCAGAGTTGTAATAATTATAGATCTCTCCTGAATTCAGTTCATAGGTTGGGGGGTGGTTTCAGGGTACATTCTAGAATAGGCAAGAACATGAACTTGACAACTATTGTAACTGACCCTGGTTATTAAATGACAGCTGTGGGTGGGCCTCGCTTAATACAGTTTGACGTCTTTCTAGAAGGCACAGTGTAACTCACCTTACTTTTAATAACTTTTTCAGAGAAGGATTCTAAGGGAAGTCCTCCTGTGGTTCAAAAAATGAACTCTTAACATGTTATTGTTTGTTTGTTTTTTAATTAGGATTTTTCCTCATTTTAATGCCCTGCAAAAAGGAAAGTCTTCCGTTCCTTTTGCATGTATAACAAAAGCTGGGCTCTTGTCACCACCCTCGGAGAGTGCTCTTGTTCTGGAACACTGAATGCAGCCACTGCGTAATGATAGGCACTTAAAAATGAAAATGCTGCTGAAGGGATAAGTGATGTCAGGGAAAAAAAGAGCACTCTAGTTAGTGTGATGGTTTCTGTGGCAGGCCCTAACACATCTATTCATTCTATCTGCAGCTTTCTTTTAAGTTCACTGGAAAATTAAAATACAGCTTTGATCCACAAAAACGGTCCCTTCTTGGTAGCATCTGTATGGAAGGGTTTTTGTTTTGTTTTATTTTTAAGAAGGCTAACTTTTTTTTAATTGATTTTCCATATTTCATGTGTATTTTTTATAGATACCAAAGCTGTGTGTGTGTGTGTGTGTGTGTGTGTGTAAATAGTCCAGGGGGGGTAATGAGAAACAAGGGGAGGTTTTCATTCCCCATCCTTGTCCATCTCAGCCCCCCAGCTAAACACTGCACTGGGGGGCCCTGCGCCGTCTGTCCTTAAACCACCCTCTCGCCTGTGTGTGGGTTCTCGACACAAAAAGGCTATTTTTTTCTTGTTTTCGAAAGAGAAATGTGATTTTACTCTACATATTGTCTCATATTCTGTGTTTTTGTTTTTGTTTTTTGTCACCCAGTGGAATTTTTGTGGTCCTTCATCCTTGCCCTCACACATAGATGTAAATGATCATTTTGGTTTATCTCAAATGCAGGATTCTTTCTGAATTACCTTTTCTCGGGACTGGAAAATGTTGACATGGAGTCTAGATTCAATCCCAGTATGTTCTTTTTGGATTTCCTGGTGGTGCCACCCTCAAGGTAATGCCCTTTAATTAGCTGTATTTCACCAGAAAAGGCTTATCAAGGGATGGAATAATGACCTCTGGGAGAGGCTTGAAGGGCCTAGCACACTGAGAAGCAAAGCAGCGGTTCCACACCTGGCTTGCAGGTGGTTGGGAGTGTTCGTCCTGACTGCGGTGGGAATGTTGGCTGGTTTCCGAGTACGGTGGGTTGTGAGTTGCCTATAGCAGGGTTGGGCAAGAGGCTGAAGAACATGACCCTTCCCTCATGCTCCACGGTTCCTGATTCCATGTGTCCCCCTACAGGTATCGCCCTGTCAATCGGCTGGGGGACCAGATGTTTACCAACGGCCAGACGGTGAACTTGCAGGCTGTCATGAAGGACATGGTTCTGATCCGAAAACTTCTGGCATTGATGGCCCAGGAACAGGAGCTGCCATGTGAGGTGGCAGCACCTGCCAAGGATGAGGTCAGAGCTGCCTTGGAGCTGATGTCATCAGCTTTTCAGCTTAGTTCTTTTTTTTTTTTTTTTTTTAATGATTTTTTATTATATTATGTTAGTCACCATACAGTACATCCCCGGTTTCCAGTGTAAGGCTCGATGATTCATTAGTTGCGTATAACACCCAGTGCACCATGCAATACGTGCCCTCCTTACTACCCATCACCGGTCTATCCCATTCCCCCACCCCCCTCCCCTCTGAGGCCCTCAGTTTGTTTCTCAGAGTCCATAGTCTCTCATGTTTCATTCCCCCTTCTGATTACCCCCCCTTTCTTTATCTCTTTCTTCCCCTACTGATCATCCTAGTTCTTATGTTCCATAGATGAGAGAAATCATATGATAGTTGTCTTTCTCTGCTTGACTTATTTCACTTAGCATTATCTCCTCCAGTGCCGTCCATGTTGCAGCAAATGTTGAGAACTCGTTCTTTCTGATAGCTGAGTAATATTCCATTGTATATATGGACCACAACTTCTTAATCCAGTCATCTGTTGAAGGGCATCTCGGCTCCTTCCACGATTTAGCTATTGTGGATATTGCTGCTATGAACATTGGGGTGCATAAGGCCCTTCTCTTTACTACGTCTGTATCTTTGGGGTAAACACCCAGTAGTGCAATGGCTGGATCATAGGGTAGCTCAATTTTTAGCTTTTTAAGGGACCTCCACACTGTTTTCCAGAGTGGCTGTACCAACTTGCATTCCCACCAACAATGTAGGAGGGATCCCCTTTCTCCACATCCTCTCCAGCAATTGTTGTTTCTTGCCTTGTCTATTTTTGCCATTCTAACTGGCGTAAGGTGGTATCTCAGTGTGGTTTTGATTTGAATTTCCCTGATGGCTAATGATTTTGAGCATTTTTTCATGTGTCTGTTAGCCATTTGTATGTCTTCATTGGAAAAGTGTCTGTTCATATCTTCTGCCCATTTTTTGATGTGTTTATTTGTTTCTCGTGTATTGAGTTTGAGAAGTTCTTTGTAGATCTTGGATACCAGTCCTTTATCTGTAGTGTCATTTGCAAACATATTCTCCCATTCGGTGGGCTGCCTCTTAATTTTTCTGACTGTTTCCTTGGCTGTGCAGAAACTTTTAATCTTGATGAAGTCCCATAAATTCATTTTATCTTTTGTTTCTCTTGCCTTTGGGGATGTATCATGAAAAAGGTTGCTTTGGCCGATGTCGTAGAGGTTGCTGTCTATGTTCTCTAGAATTTTCATGGATTCCTGTCTCACATCGAGGTCTTTCATCCATTTGGAGTTTATTTTTGTGTATGGTGTGAGATAGTGGTCAAGTTTCATTCTTTTGCATGTAGCTGTCCAATTTTCCCAGCACCGTTTATTGAAGAGACTGTCTTTTTCCCACCAGATGTTTTTTCCTGCTTTATCAAAGATTAGTTGCCCAAAGAGCCGAGGGTCCATTTCTGGGCTCTCTATTCTGTTCCATTGGTCTATGTGTCTGTTTTTGTGCCAGTACCATGCTGTCTTTGTGATCACAGCTTTGTAGTACAGCTCGAAATCCGGCATTGTGATGCCCCCAGCTTTGTTTTTCCTTTTCAACAGTTCCTTGGAGATTTGGGGCCTTTTCTGTTTCCATACAAATTTAAGGACTATTTGTTCCAGTTCTTTGAAAAATGTCCTCGGTATTTTGATCGGGATAGCATTGAAAGTGTAGATTGCTCTGGGTAGCATGGACATTTTAACTATGTTAATTCTTCCGATCCATGAGCATGGAATATCTTTCCATCTTTTTATGTTTTCCTCAATGTCTTTCAAGAGTGATTTATAGTTTCTAGAATATAGGTCCTTTACGTCTCTGGTTAAGTTAATTCCAAGGTAACGTACGGTTTTGGTGCTATTGTAAATGGGATGGATTCCCTAATTTCGCTTTCTTCGGTCTCGTTATTCGTGTATAGAAATGCAACTGATTTCTGAGCATTGATTTTGTATCCCGCCACGTTACTGAATTGTTCTATAACTTCTAATAGTTCGGGAGCGGCTTCTTTTGGGTTTTCAATATAGAGTATCATGTCATCTGCGAAGAGAGACATTTTGACTTCTTTGCCAATTTGAATACCTTTGATCCCTTTTTGTCGTCTGATTGCTGTTGCAAGGACTTCTAGTACTATGTTGAATAATAGTGGTGAGAGTGGGCATCCTTGTCGAGTTCCTGATCTTAAGGGAAAGGCTTCCAACTTTTCCCCATTGAGAATAATATTTGCAGTAGGCTTTTCATAGATGACTTTTATGAGATTGAGAAATGTACCTTCTATTCCTACACTCTGAAGGGTTTTAATCAGGAAAGGATGCTGTATTTTGTCAAATGCTTTTTCGGCATCGATTGAGAGGATCATATGGTTCCTGAGTCTTTTCTTGTTGATATGATGTATCACGCTGATTGATTTGCGAATATTGAACCACGCTTGCATCCCAGGTATGAATCCCACTTGATCGTGATGGATAATCCTTTTAATGTACTGTTGGATTCTCTTAGCAAGTATCTTGTTGAGGATTTTGGCGTCCATATTCATTAGGGAAATCGCTCTGTAATTCTCCTTTTTGAGGGGGTCTTTGCCTGGTTTGGGGATCAAGGTAATATTGGCCTCATAGAATGAGTTTGGTAGCTTTCCTTCTGTTTCTATTTTTTGAAATAGCTTTAGGAGAATAGGTATTATTTCTTCTTTGAATGTTTGGTAGAATTCCCCAGGAAAACCGTCCGGGCCTGGAGTTTTGTTATTTGGAAGATTGTTTATCACTGACTCAATTTCTTCATAATTAATTGGCCTGTTTAAGAAATCAATTTCCTCCTGTTTCAATCTTGGTAGTTTATAGGTTTCCAGGAAGGATTCCATCTCTTCCAGATTGCTTAGTTTATTGGCATATAGCTGTTGATAAAAATTTCTAATAATCCTTCCAATTTCAATGGTGTTCATCGTGACCTCTCCTTTTTCATTCATAATTTTAATAATCTGGGTCCTTTCTCTTTTCTTTTGGGTAATTGTTGCCAGTGGTCTGTCAGTTTTATTGATTCTCTCCAAGAACCAGCTTCTAGTCCTGTTGATCTGCTCTACTGTACTTCTGGTTTCTGCTTGATTGATTTCAGCTCTAACTTTGGTCAACTGCTTCCTCGTGCATGGATTGGGCCTGTCCCTCTGTTGCTGTTCCAGCTTCTTGAGGTGAGAATATAAAAACTGCATTTTAGATTTTTCTATTCTTTTGAGTGAGGCTTGGATGGCTATGTATTTCCCCCTTAGGACTGCCTTTGCAGTATCCCATAGGTTTTGGACTGTTGTATTTTCATTCTCATTGGTCTCCATAAATTGTTTAATTTGATTTTTGATTTCCTGGTTTATCGAGTCATTCCTGAGCAGGATGGTTCTTAGTCTCCAAGTGTTTGAGTTTCTTCCAAATTTTTCCTTGTGGTTGAGTTCCAATTTCAGAGCGTTGTGGTCTGAGAATATGCAGGGGATAATTTCAGTCTTTTTGTATCAGTTGAGACCTGTTTTGTGTCCCAGAACATGGTCTATTCTTGAGAATGTTCCATGGGCATTAGAATAGAATGAGTATTCTTTGGTTCTGGGGTGTAGTGTTCTATATATATCTATGAGGTCCAACTCGTCGAGTATGGCATTCAAAGCCTTTGATTCTTTGCTTAGTTTTTGCCAGGGTGTTCTGTCTATTTCTGATAGTGGAGTGTTGAGGTCCCCTACTATTAATGTATTTTTATCTATATGTCTCTTTATTCTGGATAAGAGTTGGCTTGTGTATCTTGCTGCTCCCCTGTTGGGGGCATATATGTTTATAATTGTCATATCCACTTGTTGAATACTTCCTTTAAGAATAATATAGTGCCCTTCTGCGTCTCTAACTATAGTCTCTAGTTTAAAATCCAATCTATCTGATATGAGAATTGCTACCCCAGCTTTCTTTTGAGGTCCATTTGCGTGAAAGATGGTACTCCATCCCCTTACTCTCAGTCTGAATGCATCTTTGGGTTCAAAATGAGTCTCTTGTAGACAGCAAATGGATAGGTCATTTCTTTTTATCCAATCTGCAACTCTGTGGCGTTTATGGGAGCGTTCAAACCATTCACATTGGCACTAAGAACTGAGAGATGTGATTTTAATGATGCCATGTTGCCAGTAAGGACTTTGTTTGTATTGGTTGTGACTTTCTTTTGTGTATCACTCTTGGGGCCTTTTTACCTTTATAGAACCCCCCTTAATATCTCCTGTAGGGCTGGTTTTGTGGTTACAAAATTGGTTAATGACTGGCGATTCTGAAATGTCTTTATTTCTCCATCAATTCTGAATGATAGCCTTGCTGGATAAAGGATCCTTGGCTGCATGTTTTTCTCTGAAAGAGCTTTGAAAATGCTCCCTCAACCCTTTCTCTCATTCCAGGTCTGTGTAGACAGGTCTGACGTAATTCTGATGCCTTTGCCTTGGTACGTGAGAATTTCTTTGCCCTGGCCGCTTTCAATACTGTATCCTTGGATCTAATATTTGCGAAATGCACTATGACGTGACGTGGCGTAGGTTTGTCGTGGTTGAGCTTGGGAGGGGTCCTCTCTGCCTCTTGGACACGAATGTTTGTTTCCCTCGCTAGATTAGGGAAGTTTTCAGCTACAATTTGTTCAAATATCTCTTCTAGACCTCTGTTTTTCTCCACCCCCTCGGGGATGCCGATGATTCTAACATTGGATCGTTTCATTGAGTCAGTAATCTCCCGTAACCTACATTCGTGGGCGTGGATTTTTTTAAGACCAGCTTCTATTTTCGTTTTTTCCTCTATTAACCCATCCTCCAATTCACTAACCCGTTCCTCTGCTTTGGTGACCCTGGCCATCAGAGCCTCTAGTTTTGCCTGCATTTGGCTCATAGAATTTTTAATTTCTGTCAGATTCGCTCTCATTTCTGTCCTTAGGGGTTCTATATTGTCAGTAACCTTTTCGTTAATAGTTTTTTCAATTCTACTCATCATTTTGACCATCGTTACTCTGAATTCCATTTCTGATACTTTGGTTACATCCATATCCATTATTTCTGTGGCAGAGGCCACAGACTCACTGTCTTTTCTTTGCTGGGGGGGGCTTCTCCTTCTTGTCATTCTGATGAGGAGAGGTTGCGGGGTTGTCCAGAGCCCAAATTATTGACTGGGTCCCAGGCCGTGCCCCTTGTTTTATAGGGATCTTAGGGATGTGGGCTTCTTCTTTAAAGATTTTATTTATTTATTTATCTGAGAGAGAGAGAGAGACAGACAGTCAGCAAGAACGGGAACAGAAGCAGGGGAGTGGGAGAGGAAGAAGCAGGCTCCCCAGCGGAGGAGCCCGATGAGGGACTCCTTTCCGGAACGCCGGGATCACGCCCTAAGCCGGAGACAGGCGCTCAATGACTGCGCCACCCAGGCGCCCCGGGTTGTGGGCTTCTTGATTTTTCAGCCTGCCTTCTGTGTTCTGGGGGAGGGGCCTGCCGCGCCGATACTCAGGCAACCCTGTTTGGGTAGAGTCTCTGTGTCCCCTGCGAGGGGTGATTTCAGCTTAGTTCTAATGCCCGCAGTGCAGATGCAGAACACTGGGGGTGCAGGGAGCTGCCAGTTGGGAATTCTGTACAGTTGTGCGCAAGCTGTCATTTGGGGGAAGCTAAGTAATGTCGAGGGGAAGCATGACAGGAGCATAGAAAGATCTAGGTCCTGCCCCAGCGACCTTTGTTGAGTTGCTTTAGTTTCGTGAGTTGCTTTAGTTTAGTCTCCACTGTAAAATATGTATGGTTGGTGGTAAGATTTTACATATAGGCTGTTCAGGGCCGCCTGCCTTCACTGGCAGTGATTGGCAGCTCTAGAAAGAAGAGTCTGCCTCCTGTGGGCCCTAAGAATGTCCCTTTTGGGTTATAGTACCAGAGCCTGAGTCATCCACCTCTGTTTTTGGCTCATTAAGACCTCTAGCATTGGGTTCAGGAGGGTACCATTGTCGATTGTAGGAATTTCCCAGAATAGGACTGTCATGTTGGAGGCCTCCACTTCCTCCTCAGTAAACGATAGCACGGGATTCAGTTTTCCCGTGTCAGCTACTTCAGTGTGCCAGGTCTTTAGTGGGTATAAAGATGAATCAGGCACTCGGAGAAGTTGCTGAGATCACTGAGGCCCTTCCCAGCTCTGAGCTGCTCTCTAGATGGAAGCAGGAAGGGCTGTCTCAGCCTTCAGTGGACGGGGCTCTCAGGCTCCCCTCCAGCTGCCGGCTTCAGTCCTCTGGGAGGCTGGCCCCTCACCAGGTGGCGACACTGTCTGCCTGGACACGAGTGCTCTGGGTTACCTGTACTCTGCTCTGCACTGTCTTTGGTTTTGCTGAAGTTTTCTGCTCTGTCAGGCTAGTGTGCTTTCAGAAACCTTCAGTCTAAGAGAAATGTGTCATCTGCAGGTCCTGGTCCAGTTTTGGGGGGAGGCCATAGGAAAGCCAGGACCCGTGACCAGGGCTGAGAACTTCTATTTTGATGCTCCTTGAAAATAAAGCAGCCATTTGTTTACAAAAAGAAAAGGAAAGAGAAAAGAAAAGAAAAAAAAAAAGAAAAAGAAAAGAAAAACCAGGTGTCTTCAGAAATAAACAATATTCTCTCTGATTCTTAAGGTCCATGCTCCCAAAGTCACGGTGCCTTCTTTCTTTGTGATTAACAGGACCTGTTCTTATTTCTTTCCCCATATGCTCCCCACATTCTATTCCTATGGCAGCCCTCTCCGGTCTCATTATAAGAATAATCACATAGCCCTGAGCCAGGTAGTGTCATAAGCAGTGAGTTAGGCTGACAGCGCCCCTTCATCATATAGGTGACCATCCCTTCCTGTGAGACTCCCTCAGCCAGAGAGAAAATACATCTGTCCTCCCTATAACTAAAGAAATTCTCTATTTCTCAGGGTTGAGGACAAACCCACTTCACTAATGGTTTTCGTGGCATTCTTATTTACTAGATCTTCACCTGTACCCCCATACCTCTCCCAACACACTGACCGGTCTGTTCGCTCATCTCACACTGGGGGACATCTGTCTGGCTCCTGTGTCCTAGCCAGCTGGGACTAGTAGGTGGCCAGACAGTGTCAGTAGGTGGTGCTATAAGACAGGTTAAGAGCCTGTCTCCTAGGCAGGTAGGGAGAGAAGAGGAGGAGGCAGAGTCGGGGACAGAAATATTAAAAAGGATTGGTTAAATATCCCAGTGAGGCTTGGATTTCAGCCAGTCCCTTGACATATTTCAGTTGGGGACCCACATTTTCATTGGTAACATAGAAAATAGTATGGCCAACGTTTTTCCTTTTAAGAAATTATTCTACTTGTGTTTTTATAAGTGCTTTGGATTAAGTTTTTCCAAAACCATAAAGGTAAAATTACATGTGAGAATCAGTTATTTGGTGGGATAACAGCTTCATAAAGAGTATAGATGGGGGAAGAATTTCTAGGGTAGCCTGAAAAATTAAATAGTAAGGACTCAGCAGCTGCTGCTAGCAGACCCTCCCATTACTTTCTTGGCTTACACGTTGCAGTGAAACAAGCTACCATGTTGGAGAAGCCCACAAGGCACGTAATTGCAGGTGGCCCCCTGTCCAGCAGCTCTCGGGGAGTTGCACCCTGCCAACAAGCATGTGAGCTTAGAGCTGGATCCTTTCCCAGTTGAACCTTCCAATGAGACCCTAGCTTGGGCTGACTCCTTTATTACAGCCCAGGAGAGACTGAAGCAGAGAACCCAGTTGAGCTATATGGACCCAGATTCCTGATTTACAGAAACTGTGAGGTAGTGAATGTGTGTTGGTTTAAAAAAAAAAAAAAGTTCATTTTACTATCAATGAGTTCATTTTACTATCAGAAAAAGGCAGGCTGGTAAGTGTATAATGGGGCTGATGTTTTGTTGATACAAACTGAGAAGATTGATATACTAGCGCTTTTGCCACTGATCTGTCGGGTTCAAAAGACATAAAGGCAGACTCTGGAGCTTATCGTTTGTCAGAGCGAGAGGAAGAAAGAAAAATAAAACCAAGCCTGGCCTTTTTGAGGTTTTCCATCATGCCTGTTCTCTCGGTTGTGTCTTCCCAGGATAAAGACTCTTCGGTTGTTCTGGACCGATCCTTTTTGAGTATGCTTCCAGGCCAGTCCCTCACAGACAAACTTTACAACATTTGGATTCGTCTTCAGAGCCACGTCAATATTGTGTTTGATAGTGAGATGGACAAATTGATGATGGAAAAGTACCCTGGCATTAGACAGGTGAGCAGGAAGTTGGATCCCTGTTCCTAGATGAAGGGATTAAATAATAAATGTATTGAAATAAGAAAATAATATGTATATTTGACTTTTTCTTTTTTTTAATGATGCTTTCTGTGGACTTTTTCCTGCATAAAGATCCTGGAGAAGAAGGATGGCTTATTCCGAAAGCACATGATGGGGAAGCGAGTAGACTACGCAGCCCGCTCGGTCATCTGCCCAGACATGTACATTAACACCAACGAAATTGGAATTCCCATGGTGTGTGTGGAGGGGCCTCAGCGGCTACTGTTGGGTGGCAGATGGGAACGTTGACGGCTGGGGAGAAGGTGTACAGCAGACTGTGGTGGCTTGGGTGGGGACAATTTATACTGCTTCCTGAACAAGCTGTTTGGAGGGGACATGAGGCTGTGTGATGGTGCTGCTTTCACTCCTTGCCAAGTCTCCAAACACCTGCCTGCAAGGAAGAACCCAACTCCTGGGCAAGCAGGGAGCCGCTGCGGGGCGTTCCACATCCCCGCCTGCGTGTCTTCCCGCCTGCCTCTCAGAGCCTCATCTAAACCTTCCTGGTCAAATTGAGCTCATCACAGAGCTCAGAGATAAGGAACCGGGAAAAGAGAATTTCCACCCCATACACTTGCCTGGCATTAGGAGTCAGAAATGTGTCCCCTTAGTTGCCAGGCATAGGAAAGGGGGAGAGCCCCCGCAGAGAGGGCTGTGTGCGTGTCATCCATCCTTCCAGTTCCTCCGGGATAAGCGGTTTGCCCCGTCCACCCATTAGTGCTTCCTTAGGGAGCCGGCCTCCTCCTCTGCCCCCCCCCCCCCCCGCAAGCTGTGGCACTCATTAGCAGCAGCGCTTTAATCGGCTTCCTCCTTAATGGGCCTTGGGGTCAGTAAGAGGAAGATGGTTTAATTCCCTTTGTGGAGAGTCTCATTTCCTCATACGCTGCCCCCTCTGCTGCTCTCGGGGGAGCACTGCTGATGAGCAGAGCTCAAGTGTTCTGATGGCCTCCTGCATGCCCACTGCCTTGTCTCTCTGGGGCACACTTGGCTCCCTGGGCAAGGGCACACATGTGAGAGGACAGGAGTCAGAGAAAGTTCAGTCCTGCATCCACTGCCTCCTAGAACCATAGGTCTTTCTATCCAGAAACTGGGTCAGGTGGCAGAGAAAGGCCTTGTGAAGCCCAGTGGTGACCTTCCTGAATCAGGTTCTGAGAAGAGAGGCCCATTTATTGCTGTCCATTGCTTTCTGTGGGCTGAAGACATGGGCTACCCCTGTAGGCTTTGGCCTCGTAATGCCTAAAGCATCCCAGCTTTGGGAGAGACCTTTAGTGCTGCCTCCTCTTTCTACCTTCAAGGGTGCCAGGCCTCTATTTCTTGGCTCTGGTTTCATTCCATAATGCCTGGTCCTAAGGAGGGACTCTGAAGTTACTCACAGGATGGGGTGAGAGGCTGACTGTGTGAGACTACCTCTTGGTCCCTGTGGCATACACTTCCCGTAGAGCACTGTGGAGAGGTGCTGTGGGAGCAAGGAGCTGAAATAAGTTTAGGGAATAAGCTAGAGATGAGCAGTGAACCAGACAGACTAGAGTGTCCCCTGAGAAGCTTACATTCCAGTGGTGGAGACGAATAAACAAATACATTGGAGCATAAACACTCTGTGAGGCAGTGGTCAGCGCATTGGCAAAAGTGGGGCAGGCGAGGGGGAAAGGGAGCGCTGGCTGGGGTGGCAGGGAAGGCCTCTCGCAGTGTCACCCAAGCAGAGATGGACAGAGAACCTGGACAGAATCCAACCAGGTTCTTTACGTCAGACTCCTCAGAGGCTCTGATGTAGTTAAGTGCATTTGGAAGCGTCAGAGGGTTTATGATATTCCGCAGCTTAGAAACTCACTTAACCAGGGAACTCGTTTCTCTCGGAGTATAGTGCAGGTCTAGCGTTAAGTGGAACACTGCATTTTCTCGTGGATCAGGAGGCCGAATCGGTTTCATCTCAAGCGCCACCTTGATTGTAGTGGCAGCCGAAACTGCCGGGTGGAGGCTCCAACGCCATGTCTGGGCTCGGGGCAAGGGCCAGGATCACTTAGTGATGTCTGCGAGAGCGGGGAGGGCTGCGCTGTGGTACTTGAGGGCAGGTATTTGCCACCTCTCTCAACCTAGTGTCCCATTCTGGGTTCCCTCTGGGAACTGTGAATTGATCGGTGGGTGAGGAAATGATGAACTGTTAAAATGGGTTACCAAAGTTCTAATGTTCAGACAGACTGCTAGGAAAGGAGGCCCGTTCTCTATTCCCTTAAGGCCTCAAGTCTAGAAAAATGGCCCTGTGGAGAAGACAGACAGGATGTTGCTTACTCCCTGAAGGACCACTGTGGCAAAGATAGCCCCTCCATGTCTTGGGGAAGAAGTCGCACAGCCTGTGGAGTCAGGTTTTGAATCCTCCTGTGTCATCTTTTCTGCCTTCCCCGAACTTTCATATCCACTCCATTTCCAGGTGTTTGCCACAAAACTGACCTACCCTCAACCAGTCACCCCCTGGAATGTTCAGGAACTGAGGCAAGCAGTCATCAATGGCCCCAACGTGCACCCAGGAGCCTCCATGGTCATCAACGAGGATGGCAGCCGTACAGCCCTGAGTGCCGTCGACCTGACCCAGCGGGAAGCCGTGGCCAAGCAGCTCCTGACGCCAGCCACGGGGGCACCTAAGCCCCAGGGGACAAAAATTGTGAGTAGTGGGCAGATTTGATCAGGGACTCGGCCAGATAGCTCCCCTGTGACTGCGAATCATGAGTGCTGACAGGAATCTATGAGCTGTTCTGCCTTCCCCGGGATGAAGCTTCCCCCACACGTGGGTGTTCGTTAGGGGCTTTGTGGTGTTTGCTTTACCTCCCCAGCTGGAGGAGTTCCTAGGATCCTGACCCCATGATTAAAGCTTCACTTGGCTGTTCCATGTCATGCAGCACAATGCTGGGTACCCATCCAAGGCTTGAGAAATGCTCCCTAATCATAACTCAGTTGTGGTCCTGGGGCAGGCAGATTTGCTGTCCTTAAGCGGGGCGACTCAAAGGGTGGTCCTCAGATCATCATCAGCGACAGCATCCCTAGAGCTTGTGAGAAATGCACATTCACCCTCTCTCCTCCCCACCCCGCACAAAATGGATTAGAATCTCTGGGAATGGGGCCCAGGAATCTGTGTTTTAACAAGCACTTTAGGTTTCTCCACATGCTAACGTTTGGGAACTGCCCTAAAGGAAGGAAATGTCCTGTGTGATATGTCCGTGATAACTGATAACCCATGAGTTTCATCTGTTGCCTCATTTTCTGGCGATTGCTGGTGGCTGCCCATAGTACAGTGTTAAGGGATCCTAAGGCTTAACTGGGCTCCGCTGGAAAGAGTACATGATTGATTAGCTGAGAGTGCGAAATCGGTGGGTGACCTCATTTGTGTCCTGTTAAAGATGGCCATTTATACTGGCGGGGCCCTACTAACGAGGCAGTAGCGGCAGAAGTTGTTGAGGTGAAATGGATTTTTATTCTGGGTTAGTGTGTGGGTGAGTACACAGAGTCAGGGGTCTGACCGAGTGCGTTTTCCTCACCACGTTTCCTCCGCGCGTTTGTCAGACCTGTCCTTGTGTTCTGACTTGTGCGCACCCGGTGGCCCATCAAGGTCTTCTTCCGTAATGAGATCGAGCTCTACGAAGTTTCCCTCAGTCTTGAAGGAACTTCAGGGGAAGAACAAAGAGTAATTAGGGAAGCACTCTGGCCTTGTCGTGACTGGTGGTTCTTCCCCACAGCTTCTCATCTCGCTGCTTCTCTGTCTCGTAGCTTTGCCAGGGCAGAGCAGTAACTCGCTGCCAGTGTTCTGCTTTGGCGGTAGGAGACACGGGCAGACGCACATCAAGTCACCTGCTTTGTTCTTTTCTCGTGGGTTACGTAAGGTCTATGTTCAGGCTCACGGGATCCTTCTGCCTTTCTCAAGGGCTTGCTGTCTTGGTAGGAGCTTTGTGAGAGATGTAGGAGAACTCAAGCCGTATTTCATGTAACGTAGGGTGAATCAAGACAAACACGAAGTAATCTTCATGTTAACTCAAGCCAAACATCCCAAAGAGTCTCACGGTCAGAAAAATTGAGAGGAGAAGAGAGTGGGGTCAGGTGGAATGGAGGACACACTGCTCTCTCCGCTGCCGCACTTTGCCGGTCACTGCAGACAGGGTCCCACTGTGGAGTTTACAGCGTGGTGGGGGCAGGGAATGTGTGGCGCCATGGCGCAGTGGTGTGGCAGATACAGTAGGGAATTAGCAGTGGAGGCCTGTGGCTTTATGTGCTTGATGCTCAGGAAGAAGGGTGGCTGAGGGGAATGGGCAGGGTGGGAGGGCAGGGAGGGTTTGGAGTCGTCAGGAGGCAGGTGAGGGCCAGCCTGAGGGCTGTAGAGAAGGGAAGGTTATGGCAGGGATGTTTCAGAGAGAGAGTCCCAGGGGGGTACTTAGAAAGTTTGGGGGTCAGGACTGTGGAAGACATAAGAGGTAAGAACAAAGCAGGAGAGTGGGGAGTGCCCTAGAAGAAGATGCAGTGGCCCCTGTAAAGTGAGGTGATGGTGGGGAATCTAAAGGCCCATCTTCCGTGAAAGGTGGGTGTGTGGGACTCAAATTATGGGCTGTAGAGTTAGGAAATGAGATTTTCAGAGTGTTTAGCTCTGAGCACAAGATACAATGGAGAGAAAATGGGGGCCTTGTTGGGGCTGAAATGCGGGAGCAGGAGGAAGGCAGGGAGGGCCGGGGAAGCTGAGGGAGAAGAGAGTGGGCAGACTGGGCCAACTCATTTGACATCTGCATCTGTTTCCCATACGGGGTTGTGGGGCGCTTCCGGGTCAATACCAATCCCTGGGTATCTTCAGCTCTCCCAGGGGCACTTGTTAGATGCTTGTGAAGTTAAACGTGAACTCTTCGAGAAGAGTGAGGAAATGGTGGGAGGGCACATCTGATTTGTCCAAGTGAAGGTCACTGGTGACGTAGGAGAGCAGTTTGAACAGTGGGAGGAGCCGGGTCCCAGAGCTCTTGTGAGGCCGCGAAGCCAGGAGCTGAGGGCATTTGAAAGAAAAGCAGAAGGATAGCGGGTTTCTGATGTGACTGGGGTGTGAGGATGGGGCAAGGGCATGGAGAACTTCGCATGGCCTTAGTTACGTCTGCAGGGTTAGAGGGGAGCGGAATCCAGGGCTTAGGAGAGGGAGGGCTGGCCTGCTGCCATTGCTGCTCGATTCCTGGGAAGTGGCTGAAATGAGTTCCGAGCAGTGGGGAGGTTGAATGCAGTTGGCCTGGTCGCTGGTCTTCCAACTTAAGTTCCAGTCCTGGGCACACTGTCCCCGATTTCTCCTCCAGCCTCACCTCTCAGCTCTCCCCCCACACTCCAGCTGGCCGCCATCGGGGCCTTGCCCGTGTGCGCTTGTGTCCCTGCCTGGATCGCTTTGCCCTCCCCCAGACTCCCCGGCCAACTCTGCTAGTCCTTCATGTTTCCGAGAAGTGCTCCTCCTCTAGGGCAGGGGTCTGTAAACTTTTCCAGGAAAGGGCCAGGTAGTAAATATTTTAGGCTCTGATGCAGCTGATCAAGCCTGCCTTTGTAGTGTCGGAGCCGCTGTGGCAGTGCACAAATGAATGGGCCTGGCAGTGTTCCCAGAAGACTCTGCTTACAAAAGCTGGTGTCCCACTTGTGTGCTGTAGTTTGCCACTCTCGAAACTAGTATGAGGCCCGCCCCCCACTGTATTCCCACCACACCTCAGCCTCCCTTCCTTGTTCTCACCACGTTGTGTTGTCATCATGCGTGTACCCATTTATCCTCCTTCCAGTTCCTAAATGCCATGAGGGTGCGGGCAGGGTGTTCTGCTCACCACTCTCTCCCCAGCGCCCAGGGTGTAGGAGGAGCCGGGCTCAGGAAGCCTCTGTGGGGTAGATGGATCCAGGCTGAGGTGCAGGAGGCTCAGAGTTAGGAGGGCCACGTTAGTCCTGGTAATCCAGGGGCAGAGACAGGACGGGACTTTATGAAGGAAGAGCAGTTCTTACATCAGGACCTGGGGACTAAGGATGATTATTTTTATTTTCCAAAATCTTAATAACATTACATACAGTACTTATATAATCACGTGCACATGTACTTTTAATGTATTTTTAAAAGACTTCGGTTAATATGTTGCATGTAGATTGGGACCAGCTCAAGGGCTGGGGGACATGACCGGGAAGGAGAGAGCCAGGTCCCCGGAAGAAAGACTGCAGATTAGGCGAGAAGGGAAAGGATGACTGGCAGGACCCGTTTCCCCTGGGAGGTGTGAAACCTCTGTCCCTTCCTCTGGGCCTTCTAAGTCAGGAGGAGGTGGCCAGGACGGCTGAGTCTCATTTCCCAGCACAGCAGCTTGCCAGAAGCCGCTCTTTGGCTCTGAGTATGCCTCTGAAAACTCTGACCCGGGCACTGGGGCATGCTAATTTTCACTGCAGTATTTATTTAGAGACAAGAGAAAGGAAGGGCCTCAGGTTTGGGTTGGCGAGGGGAGCTCCCTGTGCTCCAGGGCTTCTGTTTGGATTGGCCGGTGCCTGCCAGCCTGGCCTGTGTGCCTTCCCAGCTGTGGGGTTTGCTTATGCTGGAGGGTGTCTCGAATTTACGAGACTCAACTCCGAGGCCCATCCTGGGGTTTTGGGCCTGGGCCACAGGTCTGGGCAGTGTCTCCCTGGAGAGGCTAAAGAAATAAGACCTTGAAAGTCAGCTCAGGCTCTGTGACGTATCCTGGGCAGACCCTCAGGGGAATCCGCAGGAGTTCGGGTCTCCTTGGAAACATGGATGTGGGAGCAGAGAGGGGAAGGTTGGAACTCCTTGGGGAGCAGAAAGACTGTCTCATTGCTAAGTGCTTTTAGAATTTTAGTTTTGCTCCCTGCTTCCCTGACCTGGAGGAAGCCTTCAGCTCAGCTGAAAATTTGTGTGTGTCGGCAGGGAGGATGGGGAGGATCTTTTGTTCACTCCTAGGCTCTCTCTGTAGCCACTTTTCTGGTTCAGCTTCGTAAATACAGGCAACACAAGAAGAGACTAGACTTGGAGTGATTTCTTACTCCCAGCCTGTTGCCTGCTGTGATTTGGGGGAACTTGGGTGGGAGGGGTCTGACCCAGTCCCCATAACTGCTCTGGGCTGCTCAGGGGGCCTGCAGAATGGTTGGGGCAGCAGCTGCCTTCATGTGTTCGCTTTTTAAAATAGCGTTCGTGTGCATCATTTAGGAAGCACAATAGTTGATATAAGGGGAGTTGAAGGGCAGCCTGAGGCTTAATGAGCTTTCCACTGAGGTCAGCTTTGTGGGAGGTGGTGTTCTGTCAGGAGGACGTGACCGGTGGCATATTGGTAAGGGGGGAAAGTGTGAATGGTGGCCATGTTTAAGGAGTAAAATTACTTGTGGTTTTTGTTCTGTTCTCTAAGTTTGTATTTTCTAATTTTCGCCCCCACAATGAGCACATCACTTGTTCAGTAGTTCTTGCTTTCCTTAAAAATAGTTGAAGATCTTTAAAAAAAATATGTGGAAGTAATACACGCTCATTGTCTCAGGAACACTACTAAGATGGGTGGAGGTAAAGGTGGTAGGAACTCTGTGCTTTACTCTTCCCCACGTGCCCTTGCCCCTGAGGAGTCCATGGGCACAGCTGGGTAAGGATCCAGGGAGCCTTTTCCCTCATGTATATAAATACATACAGAATTGCATTGGGTTTTCATTTGCCTCATCCTGTCACATTAGATGGCACAGGGATTTGTTTTTTGGTTTTTTTTTTTTTTTTTTTTTTTTTTACTGGAATACATTATTGCCATCACTTCAGGACTAATATAGATTTAACTCAGCTTTTTCATCATTTCATAATATTCCATAGTGTATACTATGGCTTA
Organism: Ursus americanus; assembly: GCF_024610735.1. Classification (NCBI taxonomy): domain Eukaryota; kingdom Metazoa; phylum Chordata; class Mammalia; order Carnivora; family Ursidae; genus Ursus; species Ursus americanus. Next base: position 48,221,278 of record NC_142133.1, on the reverse strand, counting down.
TATACCCGTGCCACTTCTGTGGGGCAGCCTGAGTTATTCCAGGTTTTTCCACTGTAAACACTGCTGCTGAAACATACGTGTTTATATAACCTCACATTGGCACTTTTTTCCTTATAAAATGCTAAAAGGAAATGAGTTTTAAATGTTTTTAAATCTGTTGTCAGATTGCTTTCTCAAACAACTATGGCAATTTAAATTTCTTATTAATGTTTTAAGTACAAAAGAATGTTTTCAGAAGGCATTGACCTGGGAGTCAGAACCCTGTGCTCCAGTCCTGGCACTACTGTTTGAGGCTGGGTGAGGTAGTTCTAAAACATGGGATTCACGTTTAGAGTAACGTACTGACATGTGACTGTGGGAGGGGGGATTCCAGAGGCCTGCCAGGCCCTTTCAAGTCAGGGGTTTCACAGTTACATGCAGATATGCTGTCTTCAGATGTGTTCATGTCTTTCCCTAGACCAATAGCCAGAGGAATCTAAGACTCTGGAAAGGCCGTTCCTCTCTGAAGAAGACAGAGTCTGCTGGGCAGGGTCCTGGAGCCTGCTCTGTTCCTTGAATCTCTGAGCCCAGAGCCAGGATCAGGGCTACAAGGGGCTTGTAGCTATTTCTCAGAGATTTCTAGGGTTTCACTCCAGACTAGAAATTCCCCTTTGATTTGGTTGAGTAAAACACGAGATGCACGAAAGCCGCGAACAGACCAGGCTGAGGGGAGCCCTGGGCACTGTAGAGAAGCTGCTGATGTTGTCACCGACCACCCCCCTTTGCTCTGCTCTGGCCTCAGGTGTGCCGGCATGTGAAGAATGGGGACATCCTCCTGCTGAACCGACAGCCCACCCTGCACAGACCCTCCATCCAGGCCCACCACGCCCGCATCCTGCCCGAGGAGAAAGTCCTGCGGCTCCACTATGCCAACTGCAAGGCCTATAACGCTGACTTCGACGGAGACGAGATGAATGCCCACTTCCCCCAGAGCGAACTGGGCCGGGCTGAGGCCTATGTCCTGGCCTGCACAGATCAGCAGTACCTTGTTCCCAAGGTAGGTCTGACCTTGAGGCTGTTCCGTGGTCATCGCTGGCACAACTTGGCACTTCAGGTCTGGGCTCTTGCCAGCTTCTGGGGTCAGTGGGTAGCTCCAGGGCAGGGGCCCGTGGAATAGAGGGTTCTGGCTTCTTCCAGGACACTGCTGAGGACGCGGAGAAAGTTACAGGGGGTTCCCAGCTCCTCGGGGCTCTGCTGCTTTCCACCTCCGTGGGTCTCGCTGCCCTTCTGCAGGAGAGATGGGACTTCTGCACCCAGGCGAGCACAGGGGGCTGCTCGGAGATGTCCAGTGCCGGTCAGTGCCCTCCCCGCCTGGGAACTTCTCTTCCCAGCAGCCACCTGCCACCCAGGGCAGCAGGCAGTGGCCAAGGGGCTCAGCGTCCCTCACACACACTGTTGTGGCTTCATGCCGAACCCAGCTGTTTGAGTTTAGCTCTCATTCCCTTCTCTGCCCACTTCAGCCAGTGCTGGACAAGTGAAGGGACTAAAAGTAGGAAGGAGGGGCTAAAGGCCCACTGAGGTCCCTTGGAAGTTAGAATAATAATTTTACTAACTTGAAAATTGATTTTTTTGCTTTTTCACGTAAATAAGAGCCGTCACTGTCATTGAGGTGGCAGTAAAAGCCACCATTCATTTGGCACTCCCTGTGCGCTGCTCTAAGCTGTTTGCAGACGTTCTCTCAGTCCTCACAACAACCTTATGAGATAGGTGCGATTTTCAGATGAGGAAACACGAGTGACTTGCCAGCCAGTGATGAGGCCAGGACTTGAACCCAGCACCTTTGACTCCCAAGCCTAAGTGTTCAGCATCGTGGGTCATTAGCCTCACTTACCAGGCAAGGCTGGGGCTGAATGAGGCCACATGGCAGTAGGTGGGTCCCAGGACTGAACTGGCTCTCTGACTCTAGAGGTGGGCTCACCTTTCACCGCCGCATACGCTGCCAGGGAGCCGTAGATGGTTCACTTGTGGCTGGCAGAGCGACCGCTGGACATGAGGGGAGTGGGAATGGAGACCTGGGGTGCTCTGAAGCTCTCAGACCAAGGAACTTGAATGTTCCATACTTCATTTTGATTGAGTAAAGTCATGCAAGGGCTTCATGCTTACGCGTGTTCTTCATAGGGCCGACCTGTTTGAATCCAGGTGTGCCTCAACATGTGGTCGCATGCCCACGAATTTTGGGTCAGGAGGCAGGAAGAACACAGATAAATAAGCTTACATCGATAAATTAAGTTCTTGGAGGGAAGAAATTTCTAGGGGATGACCCAAAGGTTCACTTCACTTTCCATCAGATTCCTTTAGTCAGCGGTACAGAGCTTTTTGATTCTTGATAAATTTCATTTAGTCCTCAGTCTAAATGCCAATACTTGGAATCTATTTTTGCTAATGGTTATAAAAATGCAACATGTCTTAAACTACTTTGGTGGTAAAGTCCTAAGAGAACAGGAGCTGGCTTTGTTAAACTAGGAAAGTCGTTTTTTGGGAGAGAGGGGGTAATTTTTCTGGGTGTATCTTTATTTTCCTTATTTTCATTTCCCTTCATTTATTAACCTATTTCTTCTGATCCCAGGTTCTGTCCCTTGATTAACCATAGCACCCGGTTAAAGTACGTTTTATTTTATTGGTTATGTGTTTAGTAGAGGTGCATGTTATTTTCTTACTTAAAATAGGAGGTGAATGATACCAGGTCTTTCTTTCCTGAGAAAACAGTTAAACTTATCATTGATGTGTTTCTTTGTGGATTTTTTTTGTCTGCTTGTTGTATTTTTTGAGGGCCAGTGCCTTGTGGAAAGTTTTTTTTTTTTTTTCAAACAAGGTTTGAGAGTCTCCTGACTCTATCCACTTAGCCTGAAAATTCAAGTCACAGAATACCCTAATTCTCAAAGCATCCTGACCAAAGGCATTAATTGTAATGTCGTTTTGCTGTGATATTAGGTGGAATAGGATAGCTAACAATTATCTGGGTTTTTGACTGAGAGATGGTCTTTCTGATCCTAAGCAAGATTTGGGAAATCCAGAATTATAAGGAGGCCCTTAGTAAATTGCTTTAATCAGCATTTCTCCCTACAATTCATGATTATTGCATTGAAAGCAATTTAGCCATTAAGGTAATTTTCTAGTCATGGAAAAATCTGGATGGAGAGAGGAGAAGGCACTGAATAGATCACATAACTTGTAATTATGTTCTTTAAAGGAAGAAAACAAAAGGAAAAATCTATATCTGCCCCCAGAGACTGTGGGATGAGGCAAATGCGTAATACTGGTTTGGGTTTCCACCCTCCCAAGCAAAATAAGACCTTGTCTTTGGAACAAGACGCAGAGTATAATTTTTTATTCATGTTCTTAACGCAAAGCCTTTGTAAGAGAGGTTGTGTGCACCATCTGACCTTGCCTTGTCTATTCAGCCTGTCTGTAATAATTGTCTTTGAGTTTATATAGAGCCTGTTGCCACAGTATGTACGCTATTTGACAAGCATCCTTTTTATCCTTTGAATTAGTACATGTGGTTGAATTCCTGGCACTTCTCCATGGCTGCATTTGTGAGTTCTTTTAGCCTTAGTTATGAAACGTGGCCATAATACTGGGTAGTATTTAACAAGTAATCAAATGATAACAATCTTTAGATCCAAAGCACAGATTTTTCTCAAGTTCCCATAAACACTGAAAAGTTTGCAAACACTGTTTCTTAGAGCATGTCAGTGGGCACAGCTATTTTTACGTTAGTGTGCCTTATGTTGCCATGAACACAGACCTCCAGATAAGTTGCAGGAGACTAGGGCTCAGAAAGTCTGTGAAAAGTTTCAGATGAGATGAAGGCACTGGGGCTTACATGAAAGCCCTTGTTGGGCATCTGGTAGATAACAGCTTTTATTAAGGCCTTGCCATGAACATGTGCTGCGTTGTGAAGAGACACTTTTAAGTGAGCATTCTTCTTTTTTGTAGTCATGCACAGCAAGGCCCTCTCAAGCCTCCTGAGGTTCCTTTGGCTGAACCCCTACCCCTTAGAGAGCTGACACTTAAGTCAGTAATACTCAGGGCTCTGTAATACCCTGAAAGATCCTTTCTGACCATCCCCCTACCTCTAATTTATATGATGACCTATCTGTTCTTTTCCTCCATGATATTTAAAACTCTTTGTGATAATGTGTTCGTCCATGCATTTGTTAGTTTTTCCTCACAATAAAGGATCATGTCTGTTTGGTCCACTAGAGTAGATTGGAGGGCTAACCCAAGTGCCTGGGCATACAGTATTCTCTCAATAAATATTTATTGAATGGATGACTGATTTAGAGGAAAACCAGGCCAGAAATGTGTGAAAAATACTGAAGCATAAAACCAAAATATAAAAGCAGGAACACAGCAAACTGCAGCTAGGCCAAATTTACGCAAAGATGCCAAAAATACTCGAGTAACTAGAACCAGATGGGATTATGGAGAGAAGGCTTGGGGAACTGGATGAGTTTGGAGCTGTTTTGATCTAGAACACTGGGCAAATGGTAAAGGTGGAAGCCGGTCAGGAAGCCCAGGTCATGTGCTTTGGGAGGCAGTTTGTTCTCCAGATGGGAGGCTCAAGCCTGGGTCTAGTGAGGCTGTGGGCAGGACAATACAGGAGTAGAAGGGAGGGCTGTTGCTAGTACGTGGCTTCCAAGCAGATGATTAGGAATTATGCTGTGATCTCATATTTTCCTTCTTTCTTACCTGTTTTGGTTTGTAGGATGGCCAACCATTGGCAGGATTGATCCAAGATCACATGGTTTCGGGTGCAAACATGACCATTCGAGGTTGCTTTTTCACTCGGGAGCAATATATGGAGCTGCTGTACCGAGGACTCACAGACAAAGTGGGGCGTGTGAAGCTCTTTCCTCCTGCCATCCTGAAGCCCTTTCCACTGTGGACAGGAAAGCAGGTAATTGGGAAGGAAAAAAAAAAAAGGAAACAGGCCACTCATATAAAAGGTCTCATTCCCGGTAGAGTCCAGGCCAGATGTAGAGAAATGGCAAATCAGATGGTCTGGAACTGAACCGCAGTATCCCCGTGGTATGCCTGTATGATCTATAGGACTTTCTCTTTGGAGGGGTTCCTGAGTCTGGGTGGTTTCAGGAGAGTGTCTACGAAGAGTGGACTGCACAGTGTCTGTCCTCGATGTCCTCATAATGCAGATGTGGTGGTAGGAGGCGGTGGTACTGGTGGTGGTGGTGGTAGTCACAGTTTCGTTGGGACGGGCCAAGTGCTTTACTCAGTGCCGTAGATGTGTTACCTTAGTTAATCCTCACAACCAACCTGAGATGCGGAGACCATGATTATCACCATGTAGCAGAGGAGGATACTGAGGCCTTAGAGACCTTAAATGACATGCCGAAGTCTGTAGGAAGCAGGGATGGAATTCAAACCTGGGATTCCTAACTCCTAAGACGTCACGCTATGCTTCCTGTCAAAGTAATGAAATCATGGTATATGTGGCCATCAAATAATGAGGTACAGTAGAGCGTGTGTTTCTACGATTGGCTGGGTCTCCAGGTTTAGCCTCAAGGCCTGACTCCTAATCAGCTGTGTGATCTTGGCCTCTTGGGCCCCCTTTCTTCATCTAGAATACAAAGAGTTCGGGGTGATAATCTCTAAGGTCTCTTCCTGCTCAGCAGTTCTTTAAGTCTGCACACCTGCGACCTGACTGCTTTTTAGTTGTTAGCCCAACCTCGCTTTCTGGGACAACCCTTACTTGTCACGAGCTATTACCCTGTCTATATATTTTTTAATTCGGTTTGCTCAAGTTTTGTTTAGAATTTTTTTGCTTCGGTGTTTGTGAGAGAGACCTCATTTTCCTGCACTTCGCTTTATTGTTCTTCGAAGATACTGTGTTTATTATTCCTAGAAGGTTTGTGGCTGCCCTGCATTCAAGCAGTTTTGTACGCTTTTTATCATTTCTCATTGCATGGATCGGTGCCGTTTTTCCAGCAGCATTTGCTTACTTCGTGTCTCTATATCACATTTTGGTAATTCTCACAAAATTTCAAACTGTTTCATTATTGTATTTATTATGGTGATCTGTGATTAGTGATTACAACTCAAAGCTCAGATGATGGTTAGCATTTTTAGCAATGAAGTATTTTTTAAGAATTCAATTTAGTTAATATATAGTGTATGATTAGTTTCGGAGGTAGAATTTAGTGATTCATCAGTTGCGTATAACACCCAGTGCTCATCACATCAAGTGCCCTCCTTAATGCCCATCACCCAGTTACCGCATCCCCCCACCCAGCACCCCTCCAGCAGCCCTCAGTTTGTTCCCTGTAGTTAAGAGTCTCTTACGGTTTGCCTCCTTCTGTTATCTTATTTTTCCTTCCCTTCCCTTATGTTCATCTGTTTTGTTTCTTAAATTCCACATATGATTGAAGCAATAAAGTATTTTTAATTAAGGTGCATACATTGGCTTTTTAGACATAATGCTACTGCACACTTAGTAAGCTACAGCACAGTGTAAACATAACCTCTCCGTGCACTGGGAAACCAGAAATTCATTTGACTCACTTTATTGTGATAGTCGCTTTATTGTGGCGGTCTGGATCTCAACCCACAATATCCCTAAGATATGCCTGCACTGATCTGTAGTTTTCTTCTCTTGTAATATCTCTGCCTGGTTTTGGTATCAGGGTAGTGGAGGCTTCATAGAATGAGTTGGGAAATATTTTCCTCTTCTTCAGTTTTCTATAAGTTTGTGCAGTATTGGTATTGTTTTTTTCTTAAGTGTTTGGTCGATTTAGCCCATAAATCCATCTGAAATTGAAGTTTTCTTCATAGGAAGGTTTTTTAACTAAAATTTCTTTCTAATACATATCGGGCTCTTCAGGTTATCTGTTTCTTCTTGAATGAGCCTCAGTACTTTGTTTTTTGAAGGAATTTATCCCATCTCATAAGTTGTTGAATTTATAGGCATAAAGTTATTCATAATATTTCTCTACTCTTCTTTTCTGTCTATAGAATCTGTAGGTGGGTCAGCTCTCTCATTTCTGATAGTGGTGATTTGTCTTTTTTTTTTTTTTAAAGTAATCTCTGTACCCAGCCTGGGGCTCAAACTCATGACCCTGAGATCAAGAGTTGCATGCTCCACTGACTAAGCCAACCAAGTGCCCTGATTTGTGCCTTTTTTCTTTTTCTGGATCAGTTTGCTTAGAGACTTATTAGTTTTGCTCTCAAAGAACTTTCATTGACTTTCAAAGGCTTTCATTGACTATCTCTATTTTTCTGTTTTCTATTTCATTGATTTCACTTTGATCTTAATTTTTCTTTTCTTCTCTTTACTTTGGGTTCGATTTATCCTTCGTCTTGTCATTTAAGGTTGAAGCTGGAATCATTGTATGAGACCTTTTCTTCCTTTTTTCTGTATAGGCACTTCATGAATTTTCCCCTTAAATTCTGCTTAAGTAGCATTGCATAAATTATGTTGTATTTTCATTTTCACTCAAATACTTTCTAATTTACCTTTTGATTTCTTTTTGATCCATTAGTTAATTAGAAATCCATTATTTAGTTTCCACATATTTAGAGATTTTCCAGATATCTTTGTTACGGATTTCCAATCTAATTCCATTGTGGCAAGAGAACATACATTGGGTGACTGGAATCCTTTTAAATTTATTGACGTTTGTGTATGAGATTATGTTTACCATGGTGTATCTTGGTAAGTATTCTGTGTGCCCGTAAAAATAATGTATACTCAACTGTAGTTAAGTGGAGTGCTCTAAAAATGTCAGGGTCAGTTAATAAATAGTTCAAGTCTACTCTGTCTGCTGATCACTGTCCTTCATTGCCTAGTGTCCGTTGTCTTGAAAACCACTGTTTCGTGTTCATGTCTGCTTTTGTTGCTGTTTTTGGTGGAAGAGTCGAGTCATTGGGTCACTGTTGCTCTATCTTGGCCAGAAGTGGAAATCAGTTTAACAGAATAGATGGGGAATTTTGCAATTTAAGATTGAAATCTAGAAGAATAGATGGTTTAGTTCAAGGAGTGGTAAGCTTTTTCTGTAAAAGCCAGACAGTAAATATTTTAGGCTTTGCAGATCAGATAGTCTCTGTTGCAGCTTCTCAGCTCTGCAGTTGTAGCATGAAAGCCGCCATAGACAAAACATGAATGAGTGAGCATGACTGTAAGCCAATTAACTTTACTTACAAAAACAGGTAATAGGCCAGATTAGGCCTACAGGCTATGGTTTGCTGACCCCTGACTTAGTTGGCTGTATGTATTTGTCTACTTTATTATTTCTATTTCTATTATTTTTATTATTTCTCTTTATATGTCTTCATTTTGTAAGCCATCTGAAGTTATCTTGGAAGTGAATGATTATGTTTTAAGTAATTAAGTGTCCAGAATTTATTAGCATTTTGTTTAAACATAAGCTGTGTGTTCAAAATAGAACTAAATGGTGGACAAAGAATATATATCCAGAGCCATAAATATGTTGATTCCCTTCAATCTGGGAATTCCGCCAAAGGAAACAGTCTGAAATGTAGAAAAAGCTACTTGAAAAAAGCACTCCGTTACACCATGGTTTATAGTGGTGGAAAATTAGAAAAACCTGGATACTTAACATTGGCTCTAAGGAAATTGTGGAACATCCATTTGTGAAGATATTATGTAGCTGTTTAAAATAGTGCTTTTAAAAGACCACATAGCGAGCAGTCTGGGAAATTTTCTGACCTAATGTTGAAAGCAGAAATATCTACAGCATTCTGTGTGCGGTCACCATCACAACCGTGTTAAGCATGTACATGAGAAAAAGCGTGGTAAGAAAAAGATCAGAATGATGGAATAATTTGGTTCATGTTAGGAATAATTTCTTTTTCATTTTATAATGTTTCTGGGCTAAGATTATTACTATTTAATTAAATAAAACTAGGTTTTACTTGTGTCACAGTTGAGATTTTTCAGTATTTCTTTCGAGGTTGCCACAGGCTGTTACTTATTTGCAAGTAGGTGTAAAAGAGAAGAATGACTGCCCTGCATAAGAATTTGTTGGTGGCTCAGTCTGTTTCTGCAGAAAACAGCCACATGTAGAATCAGGAGATAAGGAGCTTAGCTTGGGCAGTTTATTTGTACCGCCCCAGAAAATGAAGTCTTAGGCTCCTTCTCCAGGGCATTTCACGCAGCGTCTTGAGTGCTTCTCTTTCCATTTAAGAATCTAAGGTCTCAGCATTTGTTGAAAGAGCGTATAAGGAAAAAGGATTTGCCTGCCATTGCACATCTCAAGTGTGCAGCTTAGTGAATGCTCGCAGGGTACACCTTTGTAAAGTGTCAGCCACATCAGAAGGAGAATCTCACCAGCACTCCCAGCAGACCCCTGCAGACCCCATCTGTTTTCACCCCTCCCTAAAGGTAGCCCCCTAACCTGACTTCTAACTATAAGTACGTTTTGTCTTCTCTTTTTTTTTTCTTGAACTTCATATAAATGGAATGGTCAGTCATATCTCTGTGTAAGTCATTCATGGTATCATCTAGCAGGAGTTCCTTTGTTTTCATTGCTGTACACCATTCCATTATGTAACTATACCCTCATACGTTTATCCTTTTACTCTTGAACGACATGTGGCTTGTCTTCATTTGGCTATTACAAATAGGGGTACCATCACCATTCTTGTATATATATTTTGCTGAACATATACATTCATTTTGTAGGCTAGATACCAAGGAATCAAACTGCCGAATCATAAGATCTGGGTTTAACCTTAATAGATTTATTAATAAACATTTTTACAAAGTGCTTAGGGCACTTTACAGTTCTACCGGGAGGGTGTGAGAATTCCAGTTACTTCTTATGCTCAGCGGAAGTTGATATTATCGTACCGTTTGTTTGCTTCTATTAGTTTAATTTTAGCCATTCAGATGGGTGTATAGTAGCACCTTGTTGTGGTTTTAATTTGCATTTTCCTAATGACAAGTGAGGTTGAGCACGTATGCTTACTGGCCATTAGGGTATCATCATTTGTGAAGTGCTTATTCAAGTCTTTTTCTTGTTTTCTATTCCACGCCATTTTCTTATTAATAGGTAAGAGTTTTTTATATATATTCTTGTGTTTGTCCATTGCCAAATTTTTGCCTTTTTACCTAGTGCTATTTTCTAATGATCAGAGCTATTTTTTTTAAAGATCTTATTTTTTTGAAAGAGCAAGAGAGAGCACGAGCTGGGTGAGGGGCAGAGGGAGAAGCAGACTCCCCACTGAGCAGGAAGCCTGTCGTGGGGCTCTATCCTGGGACTCCGGGATCATGACCTGAGCTGAAGGCAGACGCCTCACCAACTGAGCCACCCAGGTGCCCCGGTCAGAGCTATTTTATTAATATAATTCACCAGTATTTGCCATTCATAGCTAGTCCTATGTAAGAATGCCTGTCTTGAGTGCACAAAGGTATTCCTCTGTGTTATTGTCTAGTAGTTTTACTGTTTTACTTTCACACTTAGGTCTACTTGTCTGCCTGGAGTAGATATTTGTGGGTGTGTATGATATAAGGTAAGGGATTCCTTTTTTCCCCATGTGGCTATCCAGTTAATATAACATCATTTGTTGAAAAGACTAGCATTTTTCCACTTCTCTTTAGTATCTCCTGTGTCATAAATCAACTAGTCACATACACGTGGGTCTCTTTCTGGGTTCTGTTCAGTTCCATTGGTCTGTTTGATTCCATTGTACCAGTACCATGCTATCTTAATTATTTTAGCTTTATAATACTGATTTCTGATAGTAAAAGTGTCCAGCTTTGTTCTTCAAGACTGTCTTGAATATACTTGGCCCTGTGTATTTCCATATACAGTCAGCATGTAAATTTCCACAAAAATAATACCTGCTAGGATTTTTATTGGGATTACATCGTACCTTTAGATTACTTTAGGGAGAATCAACATATTTACAATATTGAATCTTTCAAATTATGAACATAGTATGTCCTTCAACTATCTAAGTCTTTTATATTTTCCATTAAATTGATTTCTGGGTATTGCTCTTACAGATGGTATTGTTTATTAATTCTAATTATTTACGATTGGGATGTAGAAATACAATTTATTTGTGTATATTGTCTCTGTATTCAACAACCTTCCTGAATTCAGTTATTAGATCACTGCCTTTCAAATTCTTTTAACTGCAGAAGTAACAAAAGTTTGTTATTAAATAAAAACACAGTAGGGGCACCTGGGTGGCTCAGACGGTTAAGTGTCTGCCTTCGGCTCTGGTCATGTTCCCAGAGTCCCGGGGTCAAGCCCTGCATTGGGCTCCCTGCTCGGCAGAGAGTCTGTTTCTCCCTCTGCTCCTTACCCCACTTGTGCTTTCTCTCAAATAAATAAATAAAATCTTTAAACACACACATACACACACACACTGTATGAAAGGAAATGTGAAAGGAAAAATTCCCTCCCTCCCCAACCGCACTCTCCGTGTCCACACATACTCTCAATAGAAAGTAATTAAGAATGGGGTATTATACCTGCTCAGGAGAACCATGAATCATGATTAAATTTGACATTCAGTTTTGAGCTTATATTTTAAACCTCTTTATCCATGACGTCCTCGTACCTTAGGCATGAGTTTTCCTGACCAGCAGGTACATGGACGTTTTTTCACTTATTTTTAACATGGCTTACTTTGAGTGAGCCACCAGGCCTTCCAAAGGGAATTCCATTATTTCAAGCAGTCTGTATTTTTAATTTGGACCACCCTAACACACTCTGAATGTGGCAAGAAGGTCATTTAACTGCCTGCATGAGCTAGGTTAACAGGCAGAACCGTTCTTAAAATTGCTTTGTGATGTATTTAGTTCACTTAATGACATATTGTGGGGCTCATTCTGTATCCATATATGTAGAGCCACGTCATTCTTTTTAACCCATTCTGTGTTGTATCCAACGATACGGATACACCATAGTTGATTTAACTGGCTTTCTTTTGGCAGACATTTACATCGTTCCCTAGTTTTTACTGTTTTTCCTAGTGCTATAGTGAGCACCCACTTAACGTTTATACTCATGTACTTTCTTTGGATTATATTTGAGACAAGTTCCCACGGTGTGATTGCTGAGTCAAAGGGTATATACATTTCAAAACTTTTTTTTTTTTAAGAAATCCTTGTAACTTTTAAAACATTTTTAAAGTTCAATAGAGTCTTAGTATAAAAAAATTCATTCATTATTCTCATAGATACTGCTACCCTTCACAGTTTAAGAAAACGTTGCTGATGGTCTTTTCTCCTTAGTATAAGAGATGACCAGAAAGTAAATTAAACATTTCTAGAATGTTATTGCTGGAAGAGGCTTAAAATCCTCTTATCTGACTCCTGTGTTTTTCTTATTGAGATATAATTCATATTTAACATAAAATTTATGATTTTTAAAAGGGTATAATTCAATGATTTTTAGTATGTCTGCTCTGTTGTGCAACAATCACCACTAGCTAATTCCAGAACATTTCCATCATCCCTAAAAGAAACCCTGTACCTATTATCATCAGTCCCAATTCCTCCCTCCTCATTCCCAGGCAATCACTTTCTGTCTCTCTGGATTTGCGTATTTTGGACATTTCTTGTAAATGATATCATACAACTTGTAGCCTTTTGTGACTTGCTTCTTTTACCTAATATAATACTTTTAAAATCCAGTCATGTAGCATGAACAGTACTTCATTCATTTTTTATGGCTGGATGATATTCCATTGTATGGAAATACCTCATTTTGTTTGTTAGTTGATAAATGGATAATTTAGGTTGTTCCCCTCTGTGATTATTATAAATAAAGCTGCTGTGTATATTCATGTACCAGTTTTTGTGTGAATATGTATTTCAGTTCTCTTGGCTATATAGCTAAGAGTAGAATTCTGGGTCATGTGGTAATGCTATTTTTAACTTTTTTGAGGAACTACCAAACTGTTTTCCAAAACAGCTGTACCATTTTACATTCCTACCAGCAATGCATGAGTATTCTAATTGCTCCATATTCATACTAACACTTGCTTCTTTCTTTCTGTCTTTCTTTCCCTTTCTTTCTTTCTTTCTTTCTTTCTTTCTTTCTTTCTTTCTTTCTTCCTCTTTTTCTTTCGCTTTCTCTCTTTTTCTTTCTGTCTGTCTCTCTGTCTCTCTTTCTTTCTCTTTTTCTTTCTTGCTGTCTTAGTGGGTGTGGGGTGATATCTCATTGTGGTTTTGATTTATACTTACCTAATGCCTAACAATATAGAGCATCTTTGCATTTGCTTACTAGCCATTTATAATATCTTCTTTGGAGAAGTGTTTATTCAGGCCCTTCGTCCATTTGGTAATTGGGCTGTTTGTCTTTTTATTGTTGAATTCCAGGAGTTCTTTATATATCCTAGCTATTAGATCTGTATTACATATATATTTTGCAAATATTTTCTCCCATTCTGTGGGTTGTCAGTTCTTAATAGTGTCCTTTGACACACAGATTTTAATTTTGAGAAATTTATCTACTTTTTCTTTTGTTGCTTGTGCTTTTGGTGTCATATCTAAGAAACTATTGCCTAAGCCAAGGTCACACAGATTTGTAGCTATTTTTCCACCGTAGAGTTACAGGGTTTTAGCCGTTACATTTAGGTCTTTGATTCACTTTGAATTAATTTTTGTATATGGTGTGAGGTAGGAGTTCAGCTTAATTTTTTTACATGTGGTGATACAGTTGTCTTGGTACCATTTGTTGAACATTCTTAGCACCCTTGTCAAAAATCAACTGTAGATGTGTGGGTTTATTTATGGGCTCTTCCATTGATCAGTATGTCTTATCTTTATGCCATTATTGTATCCTAATAACTGTAGCTTTGTTGTATTAAAATCTGGTAGTGTGAGTGTTCTAGGTTTGTTCTTTTTCAAGATTGTTTTGGTTATTCAGGGTCTATTGCATTTCCTTGTGAATCTTAAAATTACCTTGTTCAAGCATGAGAGACTATGGACTCTGAGAAACAAACTGAGGGCTTCAGAGGGGAGGGGGGTGGGGGAATGGGATAGGCTGGAGATGGGTAGTAAGGAGGGCACATATTGCATGGTGCACTGGGTGTTATACACAACTAATGAATCACTGAACTTTACATCAAAAACCAGGGATGTACTGTATGGTGACTAACATAATATAATAAAAAAATATTATTATAAAAAAAAGATTACCTTGTTCATTTATACAAAACTGGCAGTTGGAATTTCAGTAGGGATTACACTGAACCTGTGGATCGATTTGGGGACTGTTGCCATCTTAACAATATTAAGTCTTCTGATCCATGATGTCTTCCCATTTATTTAGATTTTCTTTAATTTCTTTAACATTGTGTTAGACTTTCCAACATATGACTTTTACACTTCTTTGGTTAAATTTATTCGAGTATTTTCTTTTTTGGTGCTTTTGTAAATGGAATTATTTTGTTAATTTCATTTTCAGATTGTCATTGTTAATGTATAGAAATAGATTTTTTCTATGTTGACCATATATCCTTCAGCTTTGCTTAAGTCATTTACTAGCTCTCATAATTTTTTTGTGGATTCATTAGGGTTTTCCATGTAAAAGATCGTGTCATCTACAAACAGAGGTAGTTTTACTTCTTCCTCTCCAATCTGGATGCCTTTTATTTCTTTTCTTGCCCAGTTACCCTGGCCAGTACTTTTAGTACATTGTTGAATACAAGTGGTGAGACCAATCATCTGTTGTCTCGTTCCTGATCTTAGGCAAAGAATGTCTAGTCTTGGACCGTTGAGTGAATGTGGATATACATTTTTTTTAAGATTTGATTTACTTATTTTGAGAGGGAGACAGTGTGTGAGTGGGGGGAGGGGCAGAGGGGGAGAGAAAATCTCAAGCAGATTCCCCACTGAGTGTGGAACCTGACCTGGGGCTGGATCTCACAACCGTGAGATCATGACCTGGGCCGAAATCAAGAGTTGGACACCTAACCGACTGAGCCACCCAGGTGCCCCAACCATTGAGTATATTAGCTATGGGTTTTTCATAGGTGCTTTGCTTTTATTAGGTCAATGCCATTTCGTTCTATTCCTATTCTGCTGAGTGTTTTTATCATGAAAGGGTGTTGTTGGAGTTTGTCGAATGCTTTGCTTTTTCTGCCCTCTTGTTTTTATAGATGAGGCGGTAGGTCATATTTCCTTGACTTCTGATGGTTGGGTCTATGTGCTGTTCCCTTGCACATAGACATCCTATCCTGACTGTGCCCAGCCTGACAGTCATGCTATGGTGATTTACTTGAGGTGCGGCTTGCGGTCGGCATCACAGGGAGGCCTCACGCTCTTGCCTTTACTTCCTTACTCTTGCCTGGCAGTGCTAGCCTTCTGGAGAGTGTGAGTCATGACCCTACTGGTCATCTTCGGTTGAGATAGAGTGTTGTCTGCTTTCTTTAAAGATGCTCCTGCCAATTCTCCTCCTGCTTCTGTTGTGAATGCATGAAAAGGCAACTGCCCTCATAACTGTCCTGACTCCGTTGTGTGCATAAAAAGACACCACATTGTGGGGCCTGGTACAGGCGTACAAAGAGCTATTTATTGATGCCAACTCCTAGCCCCTCCTTAGCCCTCATGCCTGTTGCACTGGCCTGTTTGTACCTTGCCTGCTACATCTTCGAGAATGCGCGCTTTTGGCCCCTCTGGAGTCATGGTTATACCTGGGTGTAGCTGCCCCCACTTGGGTTCTCAGCGGAGCAGCTGCTTGAGAAATTGCCTCTCCTAACCTGCAGTTAGCAGCTGCTTATTGAGTGGATGGCCTGCGATGCACCCAACTGGGGCAAGGGAAGGACTCCTCAGCCTCTCAGTAGCCATAATTAATTCCAGTCGAAAGAATTTATTTCTGGTGTTAGTTCTGTAAAAGCTAATTGGGTGGGAGCCATCAGGTTGCCAGTCACATAACCAGTGGGTCCTGTGATGTTTCTCACATGCAGACTTTATCACACGGTGCTCCTCACTCAACTTTAATAACCACTTCTAAGGTCCTGGTCCTTCTTGTCAGTGTCACTCAGGAGGCTGATTCTCTAAGGCGTTTATGTAGCCTCAGTGTCTAGACCAGGAATGTGTTTGGAGCAAGTGAGCCTGTTTAAAGTAAAGTCAGAGTATGTCACTCCTGTGATCAAAACCTCTGGATAGGTTTCCTTCTCACTCAGACTAAAAGCCTCCTGCCTGAAAACCATGGTCTGATCTCTGCACAGTTCTCTTCCTCACCACCTTGTTGGTGAGACCTTCCCTGCCCGTCTTACTGAAAATCCTGAATATTCCCTTCCCCTTCCCCCCTGCTCTACTTCAGGTTCTCCTTCCCTATTTTATTTTCCTCCAAGGGCAATCCCCTTTGGGAATGAAGTTTACAGTGAAGACAGACTGAGTCATTCATGACTCTTCCCAGTGCCGGGCCCATTGTAAGCACTCAGTATAGCATTGCTGAAAGAACAGGTGAATTTTATCTATTCTACAAATGAGCAGTGCTAAGCCTAAGAGCACATTTTGCCCCACAGTACATGACCAGTCAGTGGTAGACCAGACACTGGAACACCCTCTCATCCCTGAAGCTTCTCAGTCGGATTCCTCAGGCCTCCTGTGTGAAGGTCTTCAGAGGGAGAACTCTCAGTTCTTAGTCTCTGTAGCCTGTCCTTCCTTGGCACCCACCGGAAAGTCAAAGCTATTCTGTGGGGAGGATGTTACTGACTGTGTGTAATAATTGTCTGTTTTGATGGGCCTAAAGATGAGAGGATGCCTCAGTCCTGGAACCGACATTGTGTTGGGGCTGACCTCTGGCAGAGGGCAGCCTTGTGAGCCCCACCATCTCTCAGCCCCACTGTTGTTGCTTTTACTTTTTTACCACATAGTCAAATCTTTCTCTGCTGTGACGCCACAGCAATTTACTTTTTCCTTCTCTTTTCTTTGGTCTATTCAGGGACTTAATCTTCAGGTCTAGAAGATTGTTCACTTTAAGAATTATTGTAGGGGCACCTGGGTGGCTCAGTCAGTTAAGCATCTGCCTTCGGCTCAGGTCATGATCTCAAGGTCCTGGGATCGAGCCCCGCATCAGGCTCCCTGCTCAGTGGGTTAGGGGGCGGTTCTGCTTCTCCCTGTCTCTCTGCCCCTCCCTACCGCTCATGTGCGCTCTCACTCTCAAAAAGAAAAAAGAATTATTTTAGGAAATAAGAATGCCAGTGAAGTTCTTAATGGTGTATGTTTGTTACTGTTCCGAAGCCCCCTCCTAAGCCATGTAAGTGGAAAACAACTGAGGTCAGCTTGTCCCACAGAGACAGAAATGCCTGTTTTCTTGCTCCTCTGGCTTTTCAGGATGAACAGGGACAGGAGGTCCTAAAAGGGAACTCCTCAGCTTTTCTCCCCACAGTCAGCATTATCTTTTTTTTTTTCTATCCAGGTTGTGTCAACGCTGCTCATTAACATAATCCCAGAGGACCACATCCCACTGAGCTTATCGGGAAAGGCGAAGATCAGCGGCAAAGCCTGGGTGCAGGAGTCTCCTCGGCCTGTTCCCGGCTTTAACCCTGACTCTATGTGCGAGTCCCAGGTGTGGCTGCCTACCTGTGCAAGTTGGAGACATCAAGTCCCAGGTTTAGACAAATCAATTTAAAACAGAGACAGAGAAAGGGAGAATCAGGTGTCATGGTTCATAAGAGAGGGAGTTGTGCCTGAGTTGGTGTCACTTTTGCTTTTAGAAAGGGTCAGAGTTGATTGCTAGCATTTGACCCTCCATATAAACCTCACAACCCACTTGGGGAGCAGAGGCCTCTGGACTCAATTCTGCAAAACTTGGAAATGCAGAACCTGTGTTTTCCCTTGAGACCCCTGAGTGGCTGGAGCCCATGGATCTGCTGTGAGGTTCCACACCTTCTGGCTGCAGGCACAGCGCTCCTGCAAGCGAGCAAGATGGTGGCCCCACACTAAAGACTTCCAAGGCCTGAAGTCCCCAGCTCATAAGTGCTTTGTCACAGGGTCTAGCAGACATTCTATTTAGAACTGAAGCTGCCACTTTTCTTGCCCTTTAGAGACCAAATGTTTAATGTGTGCTACATTATGGGGCTAGCAATCCTTCCATTAATTAGCTTCTGACGCTTTAACCCAACTTTGGAAAGTAGAAACGCCTTGAAAGATGTTAGAAAGGTTATGTTGTTCTTACTTCTAGAGTCCAAGGGAGGGAGCATGTAGGCCAAGGTCATGGTTATGGGGTTTATACTCTAGATGCTCTCCTGTTTAGTCACAAGGTCCTTGAAAACAGTACTTAACCTCAAGTCAGTATGGGTGGGGTTGTGGTGCAGGGGGACATGTAAACACAGTGAAATGTTTGTGTGTGCATGTGCGTGTATGTGTGTGTGTATGGTATAGTCCTTGGAAAAAATAATTTAAAAATATTGGGCTCTATGTCCTTATCTCCTTTATTTAGAAAAAAATATATTAGTTCCATTTATACATACATCTTTTTTTTGTTGTTTCTTGTTTGTCTTTTGTTTCAAGTGTTTATTTAAATTCCAGTTAGTATAGTGTAATACTAGTTTCAGGAATAGAATTTAGCGATTCATCACTCCATCTTCCCATCAAGGACAAGGCAGGTTACTGTGGAGGGACATACATAATAAGGTTAATAAAACACAGAGAAGGGAGGGGGTGGCTCACACAAGAGGTGTCACCTCCATTCCAGCATTGGTGGCTGTCCCCTCCACAGGTGATCATCAGAGAAGGGGAGCTGCTCTGTGGGGTGCTGGACAAGGCGCACTACGGGAGCTCCGCCTACGGCCTGGTCCACTGCTGCTATGAAATCTACGGCGGGGAGACCAGCGGCAAGGTTCTCACCTGCCTGGCCCGCCTCTTCACTGCCTACCTGCAGCTCTACAGAGGCTTCACCTTGGGTGAGTGCCGGGCGAGTGGTCCCGGGGCGCCCTCTATCCTGGCCAGCATGCCCACTGGGATGTCTCCCTGACTCTACTAGCAGCTTCTGGGGGGATGGGCAGGCTCCTTCTATAACTGTGGCCTCTCTTGGCTGCCAACAACATGTCACAGACCTGGTCCTTCTCCGTGCTTTCCACCCCTCCCTTCTTCACGCTACTCAGTCCCCATTCCATTCTCCACCCCAGCCTCTATGGTCTTCTGTCCCTGAGACTGATTTTTCACACCCAAACCCACCTCCATTCTCTCCTTTAAGTGTGCCTCCAGAATGCCCTGGGCACTCTGCACTCCACACGGGCCTTCCCTGTTGTCAGAACGGCCCGCAGCTCCCCGCATAGCAGGGACAGCATCACTGTCAGAAACACCATGTTGGGGCAGACCTGTTGGGGTGATCCTAACACAGGAAGAGGAACTACCTTCTTTCCTCCCTGGAAATGAGCACACACCATTCCAGCAGGTTGGCCTTGAGGACAGCAAGTGTGCTGTTACTTTCTGAGCCGCCCTGCAGTGTTCCCGCGAGGAGCAAGTGACCTGCTGCATGTTGAGCATGCGCCCCAGCGAGCGTTGGAATTGTCTAGTTCATAGCACCCCTAGTGGTGGAAATAGGACTCTGCCTTACAGACTTGCTCGTGTGTAGACATGGTGGGAATCCCAGCGTGGGGCCTCTGGGCCTGCCTCAGCTAGGGCTTGTTCACTTGCCTGCAGTGGGGCCTGCGTAATGACAGGAGATATATTAATTGTGGAAAAGTAAAAATAAGTATAGACATGATAGTAATTGAAAGTCACCCAGCATTCAGTCATTAAAATGACCAGTAATAATTGATTTGATGTGTGTCTTTCATAGACCTGCAGATATAAACATATTCAGAAAAAAGTGAGATCCTACCCTACACAGTTTGGTAATGTTTTCCTCCCCATTACGGAATATATTTACCAATGTCTTTTTGTAAACGTCCTAATATAAGCCTACATCCTCAGGTCTGGGGCTACCGATTATTCTAGTTGTGTACTGGTACCACAGTTTATTTAACAAGTTCCTGTAATTAAACATTCAGGCTGTTTCCTGGTTTTCACTTTATTGTGAAGAGGGCCCTTGAACAAACATTTTTAAAGATGAAAAGTAAAGGAAGATGCCACA
This sequence comes from Ursus americanus, assembly GCF_024610735.1. Taxonomy (NCBI): domain Eukaryota; kingdom Metazoa; phylum Chordata; class Mammalia; order Carnivora; family Ursidae; genus Ursus; species Ursus americanus. The sequence goes on along the minus strand of NC_142133.1, from coordinate 48,201,212 downwards.
CCCAGATCAGGACGACGACCACACCCAACAAACCCAGCCATGCCGGCAGCTCTGCTTAGCACGTGCTACAAAGAGAAATCAGCCCCCGAGTGGAAAGGCCTTCCAGAGACCACAAGACTGAGAAAGGGACCAGGGCCAAGCTGGACACAGCTCTGGGGGAAGGGCAGGCTAGGGAAGTCGCCTTTGCTCCAGCCTTATACAGCCAGGGGTCTGTGAAGGGCCAGCAAGGCGGCCTGGAGCCGACCGCATGGAAGAACCCGCCTTTGTGATGACGGCTTGCTCACAGAGGGACTGTTTCTTTCCCTTCCTGCTCATATATGTTCCTTAGAGCCCCTGAAGCCTCCAGGATATGGCACTGGGAATTCCAGATATTTTAGCTCGGCTTCTAAACAGTGCAGCCATTGATGTTCTTCCCATGCAGATCTTGGCTGAGGGACTTCTGGAGTCCAGTAGCACTCACACATATGGACAGGAAGTAGTTGATTGAAGGGTGAAGTAGAAAGATGTCCTGCCCAAGGTGAGGAATTCCTCAACTCTTTGGAGCCAGGAGGACAGGTTTAGCTGCAGTGACTTTCGTCCTGGGGTGGACCCTGCAGTGGTGGTCCCTGTCACCCAGGCTCAGGTGTGTGCCTGTGCACACACACTCACAACTGGATAGCGGAGGCCCTGTGATGTGTGACTTCTGGGAATCAAAACCATGCTGTTCTTTCCCTCCCTGTCTTCCTTCTCAGTTTTTCATCCGAAACCTCGTCTTCACCCCTAGCCCATTCATCCAGTGTGTGTTTACAGAGCTGCTGGCTAAGAGCACAGGCTCGTGACTTGGCCCTGGGTTTACTCGCTACCCACATAGCATATGGCAGGTAGATCAAGTCTGAGCCTTCATCTGACCATGTGTAAAATGGGGATTAGGATGCTTGGCCTGTGGGAAGCACTTCAGAGGTGGTGACAGTCTCTTACTAGTGAGGTCAGTGTCCACATCACTGTCCTGGTGCTTCCTGTGTTCATGGCACCGCATGCTGTGCCCTGACCTCACTGAGCTTATGGTGACAGGTCAGGCCCAGTCCCACCCGAGCTTGTCTGTCTCACTTCACAGGCGTGGAAGACATCCTGGTTAAGCCGAAGGCGGATGTGAAGAGACACAGGGTCATCGAAGAGTCCACCCACTGCGGGCCGCGGGTGAGGACAGCCTGGGAGGCTATAGCCTGCAGCAGAGGGTTGGGTCTCCCACGGAACGAAACCCACACCCTCCTCCCTTGGCTGCTGCCTCCAACGTGTGCCTTTTCTCATCCTAGGCTGTCAGGGCTGCGTTAAACCTGCCAGAAGCCACATCATGTGATGAGGTCCGAGGGAAATGGCAGGATGCCCATCTGGGCAAAGACCAGAGGGATTTTAACATGATTGATCTGAAGTTCAAGGAGGAAGTGAACCATTACAGCAATGAAATTAACAAGGTTAGTCCAGCAGTGTGTGCACTTATTGCCACCATTTTGAATGCTGGTTTTTTAAAAAATTACATTTTGCTTCTCACTTGGGGCCCTGTGGAGCAATTTGGCTGTTGAGCAGCTAACTAGGTGAGATGTGAGGTGGGATGTGTAGAATTCATCATTTTGGAGAGCCAAGGGCTTCGTTCTCTTACCCAGTTAATACTGAGAGGGAATGCTTTGCACTACCTTTTCTTTTTAAATGTTTGTATTTTGGGGTGACTGCATCAAAGAGAAGTGAAGAATTCCTCTGGGGCTACTGTTTAGTGGAGGAGGAAAAGGAAAGACCAAAAACACCACTGCTGCTTGCTCTATAGCGGAGCCGGGGGGGGGGGGAAGGTGTGGGTTCAAATCCTCGCTCGGCCGTGTACTTGGTGTGTGACTTTGTGCAAGTGATATAACCAGTCTGTGCTTTGGTTTACTCACCTGCAAGTAGGGATATGAGGAGCACCTACCTCACAGGGTTGCTGAGAGGATTAAGAGCTAATCTACAACCACACTCTCGGCATGGCGGGAACACTCTGGAAGAGTCCCTGTCTGCTTTTCCACCAAACCAATTCTTGTGCAACTGCAAAGGGAAAGGGAAGCCCCTAGATAGACCAGGACCACAGCCTGGGCCCTGCACCTTCTTGCCCCAGAGCTGGGGAAGGGGAGGAGAGGTGGAGGCAAGGCTAGTGTTCAACAAGAGTCAGTGTTTGCCTGGTGTCCTCTTCACTGGCTCTCGGCATCCCTTAGACTGCCAAGAACGCAGACCTCTCATTGTCCTTGGTTTTCTTCAAAGGAGCCTTCCCAGCTCCTCTCAGAACTGGGGGGCTCAGCTTCCAGGTTTGACTGAGCATGCTGGGTCGTTGTCTCAGAAGCATCTGGGGATTGCTTCTTGTCCCTCCAGCTCCTCTCTTCCCATTGCACCCGCCCAGCACACACACACCTGTCCTGTGTTGGTCTGGATCTCTCCATCCTTAGGCAGAGGTTTAAATAGACTTGGAGCCCCTCCCAGCGTCTCCTCAGGCTCCACCTAGAGGGCTTTGCTCACGTCTGCTGGCTCTGGAGCCAAGGCCAGGCTCCCACGCGGTGCTCGGGTAGCATGTTGGTAGATGTGAGTGTGACATGGACACTGGTCCTCACTGCCAGAGTGCAGGAGCCAAGGCCGTGTCTGCCGGGCAGATTCAAAAGGGTACACTTCAGACTTTTTTTTTAACCTGCTCCTTTTTAGAATCACAAACTAGATATGCTGGCCCCTCTGGTTCTCCCTTTTTGTTCCCATTTGCCAGTGACAAGAGCCTCAGGCTTCTTGGCAGAGAGTGTCAGGAGAGTGCAGCATGTGGGGCCGTCATTCGTTAGACTTCTCTCTAGGGGTTCTAGCAAAAGGATCGTGGCCAAATGAGACTTTTTACCTCGAGTGGGACTTGGCACTTATCTCTGGATAAATAGTCTGAGTTTATTGCTTCCGCATCCTGGGTTTATCTTGTGATTTGGGATTACCTTGGGATTTCAAAAGGGAGTGAAGTCACTGACTTGCTGTGTTTATTTAATCTGCAGGCATGCATGCCATTTGGCCTGCATAGACAGTTCCCAGAGAACAACTTGCAGATGATGGTGCAGTCTGGAGCCAAAGGTTCAACTGTGAACACCATGCAGGTGTGAGCAAACGCGAGCTGGCTACTTTGCCAGAAGGGCGGGGTGATGGCAGGAGGCAATTTTCACATTTCTTTCTGATTTTAAAAGGATCTACAATCCATATAAAATGTGGCAGGTACTATAAAATACAGAAGCACATAGAAATCAGTACAGGAGGTAACCACTGTTAGTTAGGAACAAACACAGATATAAATGCGTACATGTGTGTAATCGGTCTTATCTGAGATCCTGTCCTCGAGGCATTGTCCTGGAGGTCTCTTGACCCTGATTTGAGGCCCATTCCCCCCTCAGGTGGCTGCTGTGCTGTTGCAGCATGTTCACAGATGTTAACATTTCTTCTTAAAGTCCTGAGGACCTTGGCGAGTGTAGAGCTCTACGGGAATGGCCTTAAAAGGCTGAGCGCCATCAGGAAGCCCCCTTGACTGAAGTGAAATCCAGACACATTGCTCTCCCCTCCCCCCCATGAATATTAAGAGGTGCTTTTATTCTCTTTTGGCCTTAGGATTTAAGGATCACAATAAATTCCTTTCTCTTGCAGGCCTCAGTTTCTCCATTAGGGCCCTTTGGTCCTTTCCAGGTAGAACGTGATGATTCTGAAACATGGCTTCTTTTACCAACATAGCCCATTTACAACTGATCCCTGACACATCAAATCTTGATCATTCAACTAAAGGAAAACACAGTTCTTTTCTTGAATCATGAGCTCCTCTGGTTCATTTGAAAATCTAGGTTGTCCTTCAAAATCCAGTTTTCACACAGCTTTTCTTCCAGAGCAGGCCTTCCCTCCTCTGCTAGGACAATATTTTAACACACATGTGGATCCCGAGTTTGCTTTGGCCTTCCTTTCTTCCAGATCTCATGCCTGCTGGGCCAAATCGAATTAGAAGGTCGGCGACCCCCCTTGATGGCATCTGGCAAGTCACTGCCCTGCTTTGAGCCTTATGAGTTCACCCCCAGGGCCGGCGGTTTCGTCACTGGCAGATTCCTCACTGGCATCAAGCCTCCCGTATGTATTTTGGGTTTTACTCGTGTCTCTTCTCATTGCCAGGCTCAGTGGTAGGAGGCCCATGACCTTTACCAACAACTTTGACCAAGGACGATCGAGTAATAAATGTCAGGTCATTTGTTGCTTACTCATGAGACCCGGTGACCCATGAGGACCCTGTTGTGTTCGCCATTGTAATGCCCGAGCTTTCACAGGGCTTGGCAATAGGGAGTGCTCAGTGTTTGCTGAGAAATGAAAAGATGAATAAGACCAATCCCAGCTCCACCTTTTCCTGCCGTATCCCTCAAAACCATTTCTCACCTACCTCGAAGGCAGCTGGAGAAGGGAATGCCCCTCTCCAAGTTGCCCTCCATTGCCAAAAGGAACATCACAGAGATTGATTTTACGAACCCCCATGAAGAGTATCTCCCATGGCTCCTCCTTCACAGTGGGAAAATCGAGTAGCTGTGGCAAATGTCTGGTTCTTCCTCAGTCAACAGCACACTTCTCCCCTAAGAAAAAGGTTTTCTCCTCGTATTTGCCAGAAATGGCTTTTTGGATGTTAGTACCTTTGTTCCTTGGTCAGTGCCTCTCTGCAAGATCAGACAACTAAGACCAGGCTATGAACAGGAGCGGCCCTTGGTTTCAAGGCCGCCGACTGCTCCAGGGGCTCCTCGGCAGTCCCACATGGGCTCTCCAGGGATCACCCGTGGCCTCCGGCAAAGGATGGAAGAGAGATGATCTAGACCAGTACTTCTTAAACTCTGGTTGTGACCCCTTAGTGAATCATGAAATCGCTGTAATAGGTAGTGACTGGCATTTCTTTGAGTAATAAAACAGAATGGGGTGGTGAAGAAAGCATCCAAGTAAGGGCTGGGATAGTTTCATAAAGTTCTCGTGTGAGTTTTCTGTCTCTGTGCATGTGTGTATCTGTACGTTTGCTGACGACTATTACAAGTGTATTTTTTACGGTGGGTGAGTGAAAACATTTGGAAAGCACTGTGCACCTCTGGTGATGCTGTGGGGAGCGGAATTCAGGGATGTGGGCTGAGTGGAAGAGTGATGAGGCCCTGACGCCATTTCCATCTGGAAAATGGGTGTGGGGCATGGGGTGGAATGCACGAGTGCAGGGAGAGCTCCTGGCTCCTGGCTCCTGTACACAGGCCCCACTTACCCCTCTGCTCTCAGGCAAGGGAAGACAAGGGTAACCACAGGGGAGGGCGAAGTCACTGGGGCCGGTGGGCCCGTAAGAGCCGAGGGCCGTAGGAGATCAGACACAGCTGCTTTAGGAAGCACCCCATCCTCACTGTCACCTCTGGGCCTGGCTCCGCCTCTCCCACAGGAGTTCTTCTTCCACTGCATGGCCGGGCGAGAGGGTCTAGTGGACACTGCTGTGAAAACCAGCCGCTCCGGCTATCTCCAAAGGTAAAACACCTGCTCTGTCACCTCCGTCATCTCTTACGCGGTCATTGACAGTTCAGATGAAAAAACTTTAAAAACTGCCATGGTTGCCCTGAGACAGGAGATAGTGGCTCTTCTTCCCCTTCTAACAGACTGGTAGAGCATGAGCTTGGAGGGTTATGCAGAGGGCCCCTGCGTTCTGCAGGCACACCATTCCCACCCCCCTTTGCTTCCCCAGGGGAAGTTATGGATCCGGGGAAAGGCCTGAGCAGTGAGGAGCTCATCCTCTGCCCTGGGAGGGCTGAGTGTCCGGGATGGTGTAGAGAGGGTTCCAGGCCCAGGGGCCCTGCCTGTGAGTCTGTAGTTAGTGTTACTCTCTCTACAGATGCCGGTGTCGCATTGGGGTTCCCCGGCCCACATCTTCTTGTTTCTCTCCTGTCTGGGAGGAAAGGGAATAAATAGCCACTCTAACTGGCCTGTATGGGCAGGTGGGAGGGAATGATGCTTAAAACTGAGCAAGGCCTGACTCCAGAATACCCAGCAGGACAGGATGGCAGGTCCCTGTGCCCCAGCCTCCCCTCTCTTGGAGTGCAGCAGGGGGAAGCTCTGCCTTGGGGAGTTTGGGCCATGGTTCTTTATGAGTCCAGAGAACCTGTGCTGGGAGAAGTGGTAGGAAATGGAGGAGATGGCAACAAGAAATCCCCACGCCTCTCGGATGTGGTGTGAAGTCCCGTTCTCTGGGAACTTGGGTGACTATTGCACGGGGAGGCAGAGCTCCTTTATCCTTCCCTCTGAGGTTTCCCTGTCTGTCTGCTCCAGCCCTGTCCTCTCTCCTGCTTCTGTGTTCTGGAGTCCCCAAAGCTTCATCCTGTGCTTTGGTCCCCTCCCCCTTGACTCCCAAGGCTGTAGCCCACAGGGTTGGGCTAGGAGAGGGAAGGGTGGGTTTGGGATGGACACCCCTGGGTGGCTGGTCGTGGGCAGCCGGTGCAGCTGGGTGAGTTCCCCTCTCAGGAGCGTAGATCACATGGCAATTTCCTCCCATGAGCAGGGGTTACACCCCACCTCCCATTTCTTAAATCACTCAACAAATACATGTGTTATGTAGAAGCTAAAAAACAAATGATCAGGTAAGTCTGGGGCCAGGGGATCTCTGTGTGGGGCGGGAGTCCCTGGAGCCCATTAATTATGCAGTAGGGAGCAAAGGAGGATGTATGGGATCCTGCTTGGAATGGAAGAGCGGCAGCCAGGGGGGCAAAGGGCACGAGCCTCTGCAGGATCCATCTGCTGATGGGGCTTGGGGTGGAGAGGTCACGTGCAGTGCTTCAGACAGGATGGATTGGAGGGGGCCAGCCTGGCTGTGGCGGAGTTCCAGCCAGACACCGGAAGGCTGTCCCCCAGGAGTGGCGATAGAAAGGAAGAAGCAGGTGGGGTGAAGACAGAGCCACTGGCTGAAATGCAGGAAGAGGAGGCAGGGAGGCAGCAGACAGACCTGGCTGAGTTGGCAGGCCTGAGTGGCAGCACAGGGGCCCGGTGGGCAGAGAGGAGAGACAAAACATGGGTGTCAGCAGCAGGATATTCAAGTAGCCACATCCAGTGGACATTTTCTTTTTTTTTAAGATTTTATTTATTTATTTGACAGAAAGACAGCCAGCAAGAGAGGGAATGCAAGCAGGGGGAGTGGGAGAGGAAGAAGCAGGCTTCCCACTGAGCAGGGAGCCCGATGTGGGGCTCGATCCCAGGACCCTGGGATCACGCCCTGAGCCAAAGGCAGACGCTTAACGACTGAGCCACCCAGGCGCCCCTCCAGTGGACCTTAAAGACAAGGCCTGCTGGTCAGGAGAGGCCTGGCCATGCAGCCTTGCAGGGCCAGAGCCAGTGCTGAGAGCTGGAGCCCCGTGGGCAAGGAGAACAGAGCAGAGGGCACAACCAGCACTCTGGCATTTGCAGCACCAACCTTGCCAGGCCCTGGGCTGGGTGCCAACAAGACGGTGGTGACTAACCCTAACACTCAGGTCTGTCCTTGGAGTTTGGGGGAGCCTTGGTTACTGGAAAGCCTCCTGTTATGGTGGCAGGAAGAGATTGCGGCAGAATGGCCAGAAGTAAGCTAAGGAGCCAGCCCCAAGTAGCAGGGAGAGAGGTTGAGGGAGACAGCTGACCGCCGGGAACACTGGAAAAAGGGGCAGAAGTTTAGGGTTAGCACATCGGCATTTAGTTCCCAATGTCCCCTTTGTTTCCCTGGCAAATCTCTGGACTAACCTTGGGGAAGCATGGGGGTGGGGGGAGGCAGCCCTCCTGCCTTACCTGCCTTATGGGCCTAAAGATACTGGTCCTTGGGGAGCTCTTCGACACTTGGACAGTGAAAGGCAGGCAGCAGTCCCTGCTGCTGGGGCTGCACACGAGAGCCCGGGCCGAGGAGTGGCGGCTAGGCTCTCTGTCACATGGCTGAGGCTTCCTCCTCCCAAAGAACCATGAGGAAGTGCAGCCCCTGGTCCGGAGCTGCTATAGCGCAGAGCCTGGGCCGTGAGAGCCTCGCTCGGCTGTCTGCGGAGCAGCGGTCCCCCTTTCCACCGTCCGCTGCCTGGTCTCCATACAGGTGCATCATCAAGCACTTGGAGGGGCTGGTTGTCCAGTATGATCTGACCGTCCGCGACAGTGATGGCAGCGTGGTACAGTTCTTGTACGGGGAGGACGGCCTGGACATCCCCAAGACGCAGTTCCTGCAGCCCAAGCAGTTCCCCTTCCTTGCCAGCAACTATGAGGTAGTTGGGCCCGGCGTGGTCCCTGGGGGTGTTGGGGCCCGGAGCTGCGTGGTGGGCCTCGCACCCTGAGCTTTGCCGTGGGGTGAGAGCAGCTGTGGCGGGGAGAGTGGGAAAAGGTTGTAAAGCACCGTTCGATGCTTCAAAGCACTTGACATTTCCACACCTGCTCTGGGGACTTGGATCGCATGAGACGGCAGGGAGGCACGCGTGCCTCCGGAACAGCAGCTACCGTCTGGGGGCACTTGCTGGGTGCCGGGGCACCGTCTGCTTTTAGCCTCACCACAACCTGGGGGAGAAGGTGTTCTGCCCCTCTTACAGCTGAGGAGTGAGTAGTGGAGCGGAAGCGACCAGCGGCGTGTGGCAGCCTGTGTTTGCACGCAGGCCTAGCTGACACACAGGCTGGTGGTTTTCGTACCATACCTTACTGCCTCAGAAATGCCCGCCACCAGTGACTGAGCGGTCACCTCATTCAGTCCAACACCGAAGCCATCCTGAGCTGCCCGTGGCCAGACAGCAGATGGCAGAGTTGAAGATTGCCCTCTGGCGCTGGCTCCTTCCCATCCTGGCACCTGTCCCAAAGCTTTGATCATCACTTCCTCTCCTCTTTCCTCCCTAGAACCCCCCCTGGGTTCTGGAGGGGCTCTGAATGTGCTGGTCTCCCGCCTGTTATCCCTGCAGCTCCTAAAAACCACCAGCTCCCAAGTCCAGGAGACACAGGGAGGGCCCTGCTTAGCAGCGGGTGCTCAGCCTTGCTGAGAGCCGTTGTGAGGGCCCCCGCACAGACCGTCTTCTCCTGTGAAGTTGTGGGACGTGGCTCTTGTGCTGTGCCCTCCTCTCTTTGATCTTGTGTGTGTGGTTTGTGTGTTTGTTTAGGTGATAATGAAATCGAAGCATCTCCATGAAGTTTTATCCAGAGCAGATCCCCAAAAAGCTCTCCGTCACTTCCGAGCCATCAAAAAATGGCAGAGCAAGCATTCCAACGCCCTGCTGAGAAGAGGCGCCTTCTTGAATTATTCACAGAAAATTCAGGCAGCTGTGAAAGCCTTGAACCTTGAGGGTGGGAACCAGAATGGCCGCAGCCTTGGGACTCACCAGGTGACTTCGGGTGGCTGTGTCCCCCGTGTGTAGAGCAGATAGACCTCTATCAGGGATTGAGGAAACGGGTTAGTTTCCTCATAGTGGATGTAATAGTATAATCTGGTTGTGTTCACTGTTAGGAAACAAATGGAAACAAATTCCTCAAATAGGAGTGAGGAGGGGACTCTACACAGGTGTGGGCAGGGTTCAGGGAAACTGACTGGGGCTGGTGACTTGGGTCCTTACTACCCCAGGTGGGCAGGAACAGGGCGAGCAGCACCAGGAGTGGAGGGGGTGGCTGTCGGCAGTAGGGAGGCATGGCCTGCTCAGAGGCTTCTTAGAGAGGGTGGGGGATAAATGCCCAGCTTCACTCTCCTCCCATCTTCCCGTCTGCTGCTGGGACCTCCCATTCAGCAAACTCAGCTGGCAGCCAGGAGGCAGGGGAGCACTTTGAAGCAGTTGCTGTGGGATAGCTTTGGGGCATTGAGTGTGTGAAACCCTGGATGAGGGACAGACAGGTCCTGGTTGGCCTAGGAGGGTCCTGGCTTGGCCTTTCACCCTAGCATTATGAATGATAGTTCAACTTTCTACTCTAATAGAATTCCAGTTTGGATGGTAACTTTCACGGTCACCCTGCCTGTGTCTGAATGGACCAGGATGAAGAGCTCAGAGAGTCGTGGTCAGGCAGTGCGTGCTGGGGTGGATTCTGTTGACCCCTGTCCTAAGTGTTGAGGTGGAGTTCTCACTGCAGTCTGGTTCTGTCTCCGTCCCCTACTCCTATTTGGAGCCAGTGCCTTTGGTCCTCCTTATTCTATGTCCCAGGAAGACAAGCCCATTCCTGGTTTCCTCCCATGTGCCTGAGTCCTGTACTCCCTTTCAGATCTTGAAGCTGTGGGGTGAGTTAGATGAGCAGAGTCGAAGGAAATACCAGAAGAAGGCAGCTCCTTGTCCTGACCCCAGTCTGGCTGTTTGGCGCCCAGACATCTACTTTGCCTCGGTGTCAGAAACATTTGAAAAAAAGATGGATGACTACAGTCTCGAGTGGGCGTCTCAAGCAGAGAGGAGTTACGAGAAATCAGAGCTTTCTCTTGACAGGTAATGACATTGACTTGTTACAGGGCATGTGCACATGGAGAATCTGCCACTCGGGCCTTCCTTACCCACTCCAGAAGGGAGGGCAGCCTCCTGGGTTTGAGCCTCCAATAGGAGGCAGGGAAGAGAAACAAAAAGGGCACATTGCAGGCCCAGAGGGCTCTAGGACAAGCAAGAGCAGGGAGGCAGGAGTGGGCACCCTGCCTGGCCCAAGACAGAGGAAGATGCTCTGCTGGACGAGAGCTTGCAGAAATGGCCTATCTCGAGCTTGGCGTGGTGGTCATGGCTGATTGAGAGGCAGGGAATCTGCTCACCATTCAGCAGCTTCTGACTCTGACCCAGGGCCATTCATTCACAGCCCTGTGACACCGTGGCTCAGCCTCTCCTGAGGGGCTGGATCTCATGACTCCAGTGTTCCTCTGAGCTTTGGATTCTGAAGTCTTAAGCAAGAAGGACCACATGCAGTCCTCAGCTTGGACTTGTTCACCCGTAAATAAATCAATAAGTAGGAAAACCCCATGGTCTAGGTGACCACACGCTAGGTGGGAAGCCAGGCATGTGCCAGTACTGAGCCACATCGGATTAAAACATCACAGGTGTCCCCAAGGAAGGCCTGCTATGGGGTTCATATTGGAGCAGTCCCCTAGTCAGGGGATCCTTTCCACTGCACTCACTAAGCCCGGCCTGCAGAGCTGGAAGACCTCCAAGGTATGGGCCCTGGCCTGGCCGCTCGTCCTACACCTGGTGAGACTCACAGGGTCCAGGAGGGGGACTGCAGGCAGAAGATAGGAATCAGGGCAAATGAGTGAAGGCAAACACGTGAGGGGAGGAACCGGAGGGGAGGAAGAGGCTCTCTCTTTGCACCTTAACATGGTTTCTCTAGTCAGGCCTCTGAGGGGCCCAGATAGAATAAATCACTCTGGGTTCTCACAGGTGCCGGCAGGGCTTTTCCTGTAAGAGCAAGACCCTGATGCCCCTGCCCCCTTCACCTGCCTCCCTGCAGCTCAGGGCACTGGCCGTTTACCTTCAGAAGGACCAGGGGTGCTGCATCAGGAGTGGGGAGAGGTTAGCCCTGGGGAGCATCACTTGGGCTCAGAGGGCCAAGGGGGGAGGCGATTCTGCCTCAGTCGCTCTCACAGGGGACTTGTTAACAAGCAGCGAGCTCGGGGTGAAACTCTGAAGCTCTGGAGGTATTCCTCTGTCAGGAATACTGATCGGTACCCAAACCTTACCGGTTTGAAGTAATTGGGAAAGATGACACAGCAGGTTACAGAAAAGTCTGACCTTTTTTTTTTTTTTTAAGATTTAATTTATTTACTTAGTGAGGGCGCTTGTGTGAGGGGGGAAGAGGAAGAGAGTCTTAAGCAGACTCCCCGCTGAGCATGGAGCCCAACTCGGGGCTCAATCCCACGACCCTGAGATCTCTACCTAGCTGAAATCAAGGGTCAGATGCTCAATGGACTGAGCCACCCAGGTGCCCCAGAGGAAAGTCTGACTTGTAAAAAGCACTTGCTTAGGGGTGCCGGGTGGCTCATTTGGTTAAGCGTCTGCCTTCAGTTCAGGTCATGATTCCGGGGGTCTGGGGTGCAGCCCCGCGTCAGGCTCCCTGCTCAGTGGGAGCCTGCTTCTCCTCCTCCCTCTGCCCTACCCCCCACTCATGTTATCTCTTGCTCTCTCAACTAAATAAATAAAATCTTAAAAAAAAAAAAAAATGAGGGGCACCTGGGTGGCACAGCGGTTAAGCGTCTGCCTTTGGCTCAGGGCGTGATCCCGGCGTTCTGGGATCGAGCCCCACATCAGGCTCTTCCACTATGAGCCTGCTTCTTCCTCTCCCACTCCCCCTGCTTGTGTTCCCTCTCTCGCTGGCTGTCTCTATCTCTGTCGAATAAATAAATAAAATCTTTAAAAAAAAAAAAAATGAAAACACTTGCTTAGACATGGTAGTGTTAACCACTTTCTCTGCATTCACATGTGGGTGCATCTGGTCTTCACGGGTTGCGCCCCTTCCTTGTTCCGTGTGCTGGGGTAATGCAGTGTTCCTGTGGCTGTTCTAAAAGAGCCAGCTTTCAGGGGCGCCTGGGTGGCACAGCGGTTAAGTGTCTGCCTTCGGCTCAGGGCGTGATCCCGGCGTTATGGGATCGAGCCCCACATCAGGCTCCTCTGCTATGAGCCTGCTTCTTCCTCTCCCACTCCCCCTGCTTGTGTTCCCTCTCTCGCTGGCTGTCTCTATCTCTGTCAAATAAATAAATAAAATCTTTAAAAAATAATAATAAAAAAAAAAGAGCCAGCTTTCATAGGAAGAATGGTCAATAAATCACAAAGCTGTATAGCATGCACGTTTCCCATGTGGCCTGCAGCCGTTTGTACCAATTAAGAAAACAAACACCTCCCATTCCTCCCCGACCCCATATCCCCATAACTGTTTAGTGAACCCCTTCCTAGTTTGTACAGTGGGAGGTGGGGAAAAAAGAATTAACCGAGGAAAACGTGAACAGCAGGCTCAAATTCTCACTGCGAGGGCGCTCGAGGTGACTGGAGCAGAGTGGGCGCCTGACAGCCTCAGGGCAAACAGGAGTAGTCCGAGCATGGAATCTAAAGCTTCAGTCACCCAGCTGGGATCTGTACTGTGTAAGTTAGGTCATCCCAGGGTCAGTAGAGGGATTTCAAGGTTGAGAAGGCTCGTTTGCCTAGGAAAAACAAGCCCAGAAAGAGGGAGAGCTAATAGTGCCGCACACGCTGGATTTGGGTGGCGTTGACAGCTCCTAACAGGCAGAGGTGGTGTCTGCGCTCCTGACCCCTGCCCCCCCCACCCCCTGCCCCATTTCAGGTTGAGGACCCTGCTGCAGCTGAAGTGGCAGCGCTCGCTGTGTGACCCGGGTGAGGCCGTGGGCCTGCTGGCTGCCCAGAGCATTGGGGAGCCCTCCACACAGATGACCCTGAACACCTTCCACTTTGCTGGCAGAGGCGAGATGAACGTCACCCTGGGCATTCCGAGGTGCAGGGCTACAGGGGTGCATAGGGTGGGGTCTGTCCTACACTCACTCCTGGGGAGTGGGAGAGAGAAAGGATGGAAGGGAGGGAAGCGGGATCTCGTCAAAAATGGGGATTAGGGTTGGACTTTCCGGAATCCAGCTGGTTTCTATGGCTGGATCCGTGCCCAGGCCTCTTAGAGTCTCTGTGTATCCCTCTGCCAACTCCTGTATCGGTTACCTGGGATGTTTGTGAAGCTGCGCTCCTGGGGTCAGGACTCAGGAACGGAGGTTATTAACAAGCCCCATGCACCTGGTTGCCTAACTCCGGGGGCACCATTCACATAGACTGTGCCCCACAGTGGCCCTTCCAGTGAATGCACTCACCTACAGCAGCATGATGGCCACTGGGCAGGAGGAAAGAGTGGGAGACCCACTTGCGTTCAATACCTGGCCCTGCCACTTTCTGGCAGAGAGACTTAGGTTCCTCAGCTTCCCTACCCTCAGGGTCCTTGATCTGTGGAAGGGAGGAAGCCAGGGCCCCCCTTGCAGGCGGGCCGTGCGGGCTGACAGAGCTCACGGGCAAGGCCAGGGGCATCAAGGTGCCTGCACCGGGTAGGAGCGCTGCAGACACTAGTTACCCATCCCTGCATCTCTCATTCCGTGAGCTCCTGGTAAGCCTCCAGCGTGGGCACGGCCCAGGTGATAGGAATCATGAATAATACTAGCCTGTCCTGTAAGCTGACAGGAGGGTCACTTGTTGTCACGCATGGGGCCAGAGCTGGGACTTTCTGATCTGGCATGTTTCCTTGCAAGATCCCCAGGCTTCTCAGACCCCAGAAGAGCTCTAATATCTTGATAAGAAAGGCCTCGTACAAATAGGGACTCTGGGCACCTCTTGTGATTAGATGTGCCCTTGTTCTATGACAGGCTGAGGGAGATTCTCATGGTGGCGAGTGCCAACATCAAGACGCCCATGATGAGCGTGCCCGTGTTGAACACCAAGAAAGCTCTGAAGAGAGTGAAAAGCCTGAAGAAGCAACTCACCAGAGTGTGCTTAGGGGAGGTAATTGTCTCTCGGACCTGGCTATGCCCCGGGTGGAGGCGTTTTCCTGCATCTTCCTCTGTGAAGAACAGAATTTGCTGGCAGTTCAGACTCTGGGCTCCCAAAAGAGGGAGAAGCTTTCTCTGCCAGGTGCCGAGCAGGGAGGAACCAGTAAGCTTTAAAAGTCATCATCCCTTCTGCAGCATTATCGAGTGCCTTAAAAATGCTTCCTACGGTAACTTACCAGCCCTGCCGGAGTCCACTGCCTGCAGCCTTGGGCCATCTCTGGAGGTGACCTACCGGCTGTAGGCCCCTGTCCCCCAAGGATTCACAGAGCTCCGTGGGTTTCTCTGGGGATTGGGGTTTGGTCTGTGGCCCCTGCTCTGACCCCTTAAACCCTTGGATTTCCCAAAACCCGCTTGTCATGCACAGTCCCTTGGGACTCAGGCAAGTTGGGTTCTCTCTGTCCATCTGGTTCAAGGTGTTGGAGAAAATTGATGTCCAGGAGTCCTTCTGTATCGGAGACAAACAGGACAAGTTTCAGGTGTACCAGTTGAGGTTTCAGTTCCTGCCACATGCGTATTACCAGCAGGAGAAGTGCCTGAGACCCCAGGACATCTTGCACTTCGTGGAAACAAGGTGAGGACTCCGGCCACATTTATGGTTCGACTCCATCATGGGCCTTGAGTGCTCCATACCACAGGCCTCCTGGAGATTGGGCGCATTTGTCTAAATGGGTCCTTCAAGGGCAATGTTGGGGAAAACAGCAGGCCGTGCAGCCCGATTTGGAAACCTCCGTCCTGATCTGGCTTGTGCATTAACCACACACCACTCCCTGAGAGTTTTCTTCTGTCTGGTTGATAAGTCTTGTCTTCTCGGGTCTGGAGGCTTTAAGGTGTGGAAGTATGTGTACCGGAAAGAGGATGGAGCCCTGTCACCGCGGTGCGGCTGTAAGGGCAGAACCAGCTCACAGGGGTGATTTTTGACATGACATTCCAGGCGGCATCGTGTAGTTCGCAATACATTTATATTCTGTTGAATAATGGGCAGTATGCCAATGGCATGCTGCTTTTAAACCCCAATTCTATAGCTGGGGTTCCCGGCAGCTTCCTACAGAGAAATTCTGGTTCCCTTCTAGTAAGGAGAACAAACATCCTTCTTCTCTCAAGCGCGAGTGACTGCTGGCCGTTTGAAAAGCGCAGGCCGCCATGCTGAGTACACAGGAATAGGGTGCTGGGCGTACCGGGGCTGGGGTAAGCCAGGAAGAGCCAGCGAAGCACTTCTGACTCTCCAGCTGACCCTCGACCACGCCGCGCCAACTCAGGCGGCTGCAGGTGACAGGCCAGTGAAGCAGGCCAGGAGGCCCCCCGCAGGCTGGAGAGTGCAGAACCTGCCTCAGGGGGATAGGAATGTGGGTCACGGTGGCCAGATCTTCTGATTCAGAAAAAACAAAGCCTCTCCCCCCGATTTTTTTCTGTCTTTGGCTATTTGGTTACTTGCTTTTGCTTTTATAAATAAGTCTCCTAATTTTTAAATAGCAGCAACTAATTCGTCCATTTTCAGAAACTTGGTAAGGCCCAAATAGATCGCATCTGTCAGCAGGGTTCGGTCACAGACCACCAACCACTGCCTCTGATATGGACCAGCTCTCGGGCCCTCCCGGAGCCTCCCTGAAATAGAGAAGCAATGGGGCAGAGTAGAGGCTGAGCCCACTGCGTTCGGTCATCCCCCAGCCTTCACTGAGTGGCGCGCATCCACAGAAGAGTATGGATGCAGCGTGGCCAGGAGAGAGCAGCTGCTCTGCCATTGGCCCGCTTCCCTGTCACGTGGAGATGTGAGCCGGCTTCAGGCCAGCCCTCTAATCCTGTGGTGTTCAGGACAGTGGGTATTATGGTAGGTGAGCTTGGGTGTGAACCCATCCCCCCGGAGGGGGCCCTTCCAGGCAGATCCTGTCCCAGTTTCCCTGAGCCTGGGTGAAGCCTGGGGAACACGTGCATTGCTGTCCGCCTGGGTGGAGAAGGTTCCTTTTACCAGGCAGACCCAGTGCTCTCGTGATGCTGGGCCATGTCATAGGAGACGCGTCTCCAGCCTGCCGGCTCATTAATTAACGTAGAGGAACAGAACTCCCAAGAGCGCGGCATGTTTATGCTGGCCAGGCAGCCCTTTTCTGAGAAATGGGAATTAGGATCACATGGTCTCTTGAGAATTATCAAGAGCAGGCAGAGTTGGAGGGTCTGCCCCGTTTCTAGTCACCTAGGGCTTTCGTCTGCCGAGCAGGCAGGTCCGCATGAGGCATGTGCCAGGCTGTGCTTAGAATTCTTTTTACTTACATTATCTCAGGGAATTGAAAAATCCATCACTTTTTAAAAATTGTTTCTTAATGAGGGACAGCCCTGGCTTCTTCCCAGAAGTGAAGTACTTTTTCAGCTCGTAGTTTGTATTTGCGTGTGCACTTGAAAAGCTGTGATAAACACAGGCATGTGCAGGAGCTCTTGGAGCCACTTGCAGCTCGAGTGGATGGGGCCAAACACAAGACAAGGAGCGATGTGTGGACCGGGTGTGGTTTGGACTGTCCTTGACAGGCTTGGGCGCCAGAGCAGCCACAGTAAGGCCTCTCACAGACCACAAGGAAATGTCAGTGTGCTCCCAGAGAGTGACAGCCCCCCTTCCTTCCTTCCTCCCTTCCTTTCCCTCACCTCCTCCACTTCCTTTTCTCTCTCTCCTCCTCTTACCTCCCTCCCTCCCTTCCCTTTTCTTCTCTCAGCTATTAGATCGTGACACTATTTTGACAATAGAATGGAGAAGAAGAAAAAGAAACACAGAGGCACTTCTAGACGGCGATGTATAAGCCTTGAAGTTTCTCTAAGTATTCGTACCGCCATCTATCACTTTGGATGTTAGTGTAACTCATCTGGAAGGTGGGCCAGGGGCGGTGAAGTAGAGAGAGCACCAAGCTAGGAGTCGGGTGTTCAGTTCTGGCCTCCCGTCCCCAGCCGTGAAACGGCCAAGCTGGCTGTGCACAGTTACAGCTCCTGTGGACCTGACTTCGCAAGCAGCAGGTGGTGCAGCTGTTGCCAGGCACTCTTGGAAACAGCCAGGGGTCATATTCTCTGTTTGCAATTATTCATGTGGGATGGGAGGTTTCCCCGCAGCCTGTCCTTCTCGTTCCCTTTCGGTTGCCACATTCTGACACACAGCAAAACCTGCACAGAGCAGCCATGGTGGGCCTTCAGTTCCCTTGCTCTTGGCAGAATCACGGAAGGGCAAACTGTTTGTGCCCTCAAGAGGATTCTGGCACACTGGTAACGTGTATGCCACTTACTGGTCAGGGTTCATTCTGCTTCCTCACCCTGTCTCATGTTCTCCAACAGTTTTGTTCACTAAAAGAGGCAGGCCAGGCAGAAGGGATTCCCAGCGAGGGGGGATTAGGGAAGATCTCCTTGGGGACGTCCATCTGCACTTAGACCCGGCTTAGGGGTTGGGTGCAGCTCCAACAGGTAGAGAAGGGGCTGGGGAAATTGCTGGCAGAGGGTACACCAGGGCTGGTGGGAGCAGACGGGTATTTGGGGGTGGGGGCCAGTTGTGGAGGGCTGGGGGGAGGAGCCTTGGAGGGGTGACATGGCCTGCCACAAAGCTACCGGCCTAGAGATTCTGAGGAGTCAGAGCAGCAGCCCCGAAGCAGTGGGAGGAGACGAGCAGCTCCTCTTGGGGGCAGGGAGCAGCAGGCCTAGGGCTTCCACATCCCCGTCTGTCCTGTTTCCTCTCCTCACTATGCAATAGGCTCAGGTCGGGATGGGAGTGTCCCACCGTGTAGATGAAATCAGGACCTTCCTCCCTGGTTTCTGGCTGAATGCAGATTTGAACCAGAGCCTGGCCTTCCAGGAACTTCTCTTTCTCCCCCTCTTCTCAGTTGGATTGTATCTTTTCAGGTCAAGCCTGGCCTTCCCTCATCTGGCCCTTGTCCCCACCCCCAGTGCTCGGTGACCAGGCTCTTCCCTGGATTGGTGGGTGAGGAGACTTTTTTCTGCCAAAGGCAGTAACCTCAGCAAAACCATGCACAATTTTAAAAAGTTAAAAAAATAATAATAATGAGGAGGGAGAACAGTTGTCTTTTGCTGTTAATAAACCAAACAGTAAATATTTGACTTGCCTACTTAAATTAAGACTGTGCTCCTGTATTTTCTGTATTTTCATCTTTGCTTTGCCCCCAGGGCACATGATACACACATTATAGGCACTGAGATAGTACAGGATGGCTGGCTGGCTGGCTGAGGGACCTGATACTTAATATAATTAAAAGCAATCCATTTTGGCATGCTGTTCTGGCCTGAAGAGGAAGACAGGCAAAAGATTATGTGAAAAAAAGAAGCAGGGGGGCGGGGTGAGGCCTTAAGGGAGTTTAAAAATAGAGAAGTCAGAAAGAAGAGGTGAGGGGCCAGAAAAGGGCCCCTAGGCTCTGCTATAAGTTGGTTCTTTTCAATTGGTTTGGTTCCAACCTGTTGACATGATTTATGGCCACAAAGTAAGTCATCTTTGCCTTCAAAACCCTAATGAACTCTTGCACATCTTAATTCTTCCATCAAATTGTTGGGGCTCCCACCCCAAGGAGATAGGAGATGTCAGGCCCTTTCTGGAGATGCTGTGCCACTTTCTGGAGATGCTGCGGGGACAGGCCGGGGAACAGTCCTAGTCCTGGCCTGGACCTCCCTTTCCTGCCCTAGAGTCTGCTGTCCTCGTCAGACACCAGCCACAGCCACGCTAGCACCTTCCACTTACCGACCACCCACTCCACCAGGCCTTGTGGCCGTTCTCGGACAGGGGTCACGTCTGAGCCTTCGAACAAGACCGCACGGCACGTATTCAGACGCACATTTTACAGATGCGGGACTTCAAGCTCAGGCGGCTGTCGTGCTGAAAGGCGCACACCGAGGAGTGGCGGGCCTGGTGGGCTGTGGAGCGGTGCTCTCTCCGACGTGCTCTCTGCCCTTCAGCAACAGCAGGAGGGTGAAAAGTGAGCTGAGAGGAGACGCTGTATCTCTGTCTCATGAGTAAATCCCTGACATGGCCTTTGATGGCTGTGAGACCCTCGGATAGAACTTCCTACCCCCGCAGCGAGGGGAGAGTAGAGTTGCTGGTACTGAAAGGGCCCGCGTGGCTTTTTTCTCGTTTCAGGTTCTTTAAAATTCTGATGGAATCCCTCAGAAAGAAGAACAATAAAGCCTCAGCTTTCAGAAGCGTTAACACTCGGAGAGCTACCCAGCGGGATCTAGACAACTCTGGGGAGTCGGAGAGGAATCGCGTGAGTGGGTCCCCCCGGGGCCCCTCTGGGACCAGCACAGGGGAGGGTCCCAGGGCTACGGAGGCCCATAGGGTGGCTGCTGCCTTAGTCTTCTCTCCTGGGAAAACTGCGATTGTTTTCAGCACTCCTCAACCCCCTTCCTGGTTTTGGCCCCTCTTCCCATGTACCTTATCTGTCTGCCGTGCTGACAGAGCGACAGTGGGGAGCTGGTCTGATTGGCCTTAGGTGAGGGCCCAGGGTCATCCATCTGTGTGTTCTCAAGGACCACGCCATAGTGATTTTTATCCTGAGGATAGGCTCAAAGTATTGGTACCCATTGGGCTTTTGAATGCTTTTCTCTCGTTTCATGTGCTCCTGCCTTTGACTTCCCTGGGCCAGGTGAAGTGAGGCCCACAGAGTACTGGCAAGGAAATTGGGCTCCAGGAATAACAAAGAAAGGAGCCAGGGAAAAGCTATTGGAGGCATCATGCAGGATGATGATACCTCATCTGCCAGGAGACCCGGGGGCAGTGTGGGCAGGTCCCCGAGCGTCAGCTGAGCCAGCGGCAGCTTTAGGGCTACATGGCAATAGTTGTGCCAATGCAGCCAGCCTGGCGGGGGCAGGGGGGACACAGTGAAGACTTGGTACTGCCCCCACCTTGCTCTGTGATCTCAGCTGTGTCAGCTCCTGTCTCTGGGCCTTTCTGCTCACCCCTACAATGAGGGACTGGCCGAGACCACAGAGAATACTCGGTCTGCGGCCCAGCAGGCCTCCCAGTGGGCTAACTCGAGCACAGATGGGCATGGACCGTCTTTGAAAGGCTGCTCAGTCTATCCTTAAGGCACCCAGAAAAAGACTATAAGAAATTAGGAGCCAAGGTCAGAAGGTGTAAATGTCTGGTTTTTAAAATACTCAATAGTCCACCAAGCCAGTCCTCTCTCTTCATCTCGACCTGCAACAAAAATATTTGGAACAATATCTTATACCATTTATTTTGATGACTTAGAAAGCCTTGTCACTTTTTTGACATTTTTTTAAAATGCAGGATTTTGCAAGTGATACATGTGAAAATGAAGCTTGAAGAGATGGAGGCAGGGAGTGCAGGACTGGCCCGGGGCAGGGACTGGATGGAAGGGTTGGCTAGGAGGAAGGGTGGGTAGATGGGTGGCAGGTGGAAGTAAAATGAATGGATGGTTAGGTAGGCAGGCAGGTGGGTGGCTGGGTGGCTGAGTGAGCAGAAAAGAGGATGGGTGGGTAGATAGATGGATTCACCAAGCACTGGGTTTTGGAGTCTGTCTTTTTTTTTTTTTTTAAAGATTTTTTATTTATTTATGTGACAGAGAGACAGCCAGCGAGAGAGGGAACACAGCAGGGGGAGTGGGAGAGGAAGAAGCAGGCTCATAGCGGAGGAGCCCGATGTGGGACTCGATCCCAGTACTCCGGGATCACGCCCTGAGCCGAAGGCAGACGCTTTAACGACTGCGCTACTCAGGCGCCCCTGGAGTCTGTCTTTTTCCTCTGTGTCCCCAAACCACAGGGAGAACAGGAAGGCGATGAGGAAGAGGAGGGGCCCATTGTGGACGCTGAAGCTGAGGAGGGAGACGCTGATGCCTCTGACGCCAAACGCAAGGAGAAACAAGAAGAGGAGGTGAGGGGACTGGCCAGGGTGAAGGGGCTATGGTCACATCCCTCCTCTGTCACACCTGCAGCAAAATCGCTTGCCACATAGGACCACACTTCTGTTACCATGCTGGAACCCATTAGGAACCTTGAAACAAATCTGGCCTGCCTAGCACACGTCTCGATGGAGAAGATGATGTTCACAGGGCAGGAATTGGGCAGGGGTCATCCCAGGGCTGCCCTTTGGCTCTGGATTGAATGAGGTTCAGGGACCCAGAGGTTTTTGCAGGGAGGTGAAGTCCGGCTGCCTTGTGTTTTTACAATGAAAATATACTAAAACCAGTCTCATGGGGGCGCCTGGGTGGCTCAGTCCTTTAAGCTTCTGGACTAGGTTTTGGCTCAGTGGGGAGTCTGCTTGAGATTCTCTCTCTCCCTCTGCTCCTCCCCTTGTGCTCGCTTACTCTCTCTCTAAAATAAATAAATCTTAAAGAAAAAAGAAACCAGTCTTGTGACTGCTACTAGGACCAAGGGCAGTTTAGAGGGGCTGAGGAAATGGACAGGCAAGGGAGAGCTGGAGGAGGGTGAAGAGTGGTGGGAGTTGGGACTGAGGGGCTGGCATTGGCCAGGGAGGGGCCGCCGGGACAGAGGAGAAGGCAGCCCAGGCCGGTGGAGTAGGGACCTGGGTGCAGCCTGTCAAATAAGGCCTCTGCAGGGGTGCTTGTTCTGCAGGCGAAGTCCAGACAGATGGGGGCCCAGGTGACACAGACTGTCCCCCATGCCCTGCCAGGTGGATTACGAGAGCGAGGAGGAGGAGGTGGAGGAGGAGAACAACGATGAGGACGTGCAGGAGGAAGGGCACATCTCGGCGAACGGTGCTCGCAAGGAGCAGGATGAAGAGGTGGGCTCAGGCCCCGAGGAGGACTCGCCCCCAGCTGCCCCCCTCACCCAGCCCCGGAAGTCCACCCGCAGCAGGGAGCCCCAGGGGGCCGAGGCCGTGGAGCGCCGGGTGCAGGCCGTGCGCGAGTCGCACCCGTTCATAGAGGACTACCAGTACGACTCCGAGGAGAGCCTGTGGTGCCAGGTCAGTGCCGCTCGCGACCCAGGCAGAGCCCCGGCGAGGGGCCTGCTGCTGAGGCCCTCCCTGCATCAGCCGGGTGGCTTGCGGGGCCTGTGGCAGTGGGTTGCGGTCTCTTCATAATGCCAGATCCCTTAAAGGAGCCCTCTGCCCCACATGGCTGCCCTCCTCATTTGACTCAAACCGCTTGTGGGCCTGTTCTTTCTGAGTCTTTCTGACTATGTGAGTTTGATCGGCCGGGCCCTGGGGGTATTTTTAAGCATCTCGCCACATTTCATCGTCGGCGCTACCGAGTTGACGTGCCTCAGAGTTGTTGGGGAGCCAGCGGGAGTGTGCCAGTTCCTCACACCCACGGCCTCTAGGCACCAGCTTGGGGGTTCCCTTAAAGGCTGGCTGGTGAGGACGCCTGCGCAGCTACACACGGACTGATGTTTTTGTCCTTTGGTTTGATCCAGTCCAGTGGTTCCCAAATGGCAACGTAGATAAGACTCGTTGAGTAGGTTACCCACACGAAACGGCAGTTGTGACACTTCGTGTGATCGAAAGGTTATGAAGGGCACTGTTGAACAGATGTGATTTTCAGCAGTGTCTGTGAAGGTGTCACCTTTGGGTGACTGGAGATGGCTGCTCTGTGTGGTCCGTTAGGCCACCCAGCGTTCGCGTGTGCAGACCCAGCCTTCCCCAGCAGGGCCACCTGCCCCCAGCCAAGGTGTTTGCTAAGCAAGCTTCGAAGGCGTCACCCGGGAAACCAGTTCGGGGGGCCTCTGCCTCCTCCTGGGGGCTAGGGGTAGTCCCCTCCCCTGGCACAAACCTCCCTCCTCTTGCAGGTGACTGTGAAGCTCCCTCTGATGAAGATTAACTTTGACATGAGCTCCCTGGTAATGTCCCTGGCCCAGAGTGCCGTCGTCTACGCGACCAAGGGCATCACAAGGTGCCTCCTGAATGAAACCACCAACAAGAAGAACGAGAAGGAGCTTGTCTTAAACACGGAAGGAATCAATCTGCCGGAGCTGTTCAAATATGCTGAGGTACATGTCCCCTCTCCACATTGTCTGCTGCCCGAGAGCGAGGTCCTCACGCTCTCTCAGGGCCTGGCCATGGGGAGGTGAGGCCCCAGCCACGATCCCCGGGCCCTCTTCTTGCAATCCACCGTGAGCGTTAGCCTAGTTAAGACTTGCGGTACAGAAGCCTGCTTAACGTTATCTAACCTAGGGTTTCTCAAACTAATGTGGCTATAAATTTTTTTTCCTTGAAATTAAAACCTCCCCAAAGGCGATTTGTAAGTAGTGGCCGAGTTACTGGCTTGGGAGCTGCGCATTCCATCTGGTAAAGGAGGCCCTGGGAGCAGAGGTGGCCCAGACCAGCCGCCCAGTATGCTGTGCCCCGCCTGCTCCTCCTGCTTCGTGCTCCCACTTCATTGGATCCCCCGAACCTTTTGAGTTGCTCTCAACCCCTGGGCACAAAGGTTTCCCCAGAGAATACTGAGGTGCTGGGACCCCTGTACCCCACCCTCCCAGGTCTGCGCCCAGCTGACGAAGCTCTCCCTTCCTGGAACACTTCTCCCACAACAGCTGCCTTGCAAAGGTCCCTGCTGCCCGGATGCCTGTCTGAAGACAGAGCTGGGTGGGCTTGTATCTCCGGGGAGTCAGCCCCCGGCAGGGTGAACTCTTGTCATGATCGCGGCGTTTGTTTAAACAAGGCCGGGGTCTCCACCGTGTCCTGTGGGGATGACCTGCCTTACTGCAGAGCCACCTTAGGGCCCCCAGAATTGCTGAGCTGGAGCCTCAGGCCCCTGATGAGGTCCAGCTTTCCCCCATGGAGCTGCCCCATCACTGCCCCTTGTGCCCTGGAGAGGGATTTAAGTGTCTGCTGGAGAACTTCTTTCACCTCCCAAAGGAAGCTCAATTCCAGGAAACATGTCTGTCTGTTAAACAAGGAAATATCTTTCTTCCTGTTGGCCTGAAGCGGGTACCAAGTTATCTCTGAGCTCTGGTGGTGACAGCGAGACAGACCTTGGGGCCTGGCCACCCGCAGCTCTGCCTGCACTGTCCCCCTTCGTTGATCCTGGGCCACCTCTGGGCCACTTCGTCATCGTCAGCTGTGCTTGACTACCAGACAAGGAGCGAGCTCGGCCCGGGGGGGTCATGCCAACAGACGGGAGCAGGAGGCCAGGCCCTCCCACTCACCCCTCCTTCTTCCCTAGGTTCTGGACTTGCGCCGCCTCTACTCCAACGACATCCACGCCATGGCCAGCACCTACGGCATCGAGGCTGCGCTGCGGGTGATTGAGAAGGAGATCAGGGACGTGTTTGCTGTGTACGGTAAGAGGGGCCATGGAGAGCGCTCAGAAGATCCCGGCGTGGCAGGCCAGCTCTGTAGGAGCCAAAATGTGGGTGCAGTGAGCATGTGGCCTGTGGGAGACCCTGACAGTGACCTGGGAGGACAGGTTTCAGTCCCATCACTGAGGGCTCCTCTCCCACCCGGCCCGACCTGTTTCTCATCTGGCCTCTGAGGAAGCTCCTGCCTGGGGACGTGGCCCCAGCCTGCCTTCAAGGGTTGAGCTCCCAAGTGAAACAGTGCTGTTAGGTTCTCATCTCCTGCAAGTCTGGAGTCTGTTTCCTGGGCTGGTGGATAGAAGCGGAGAGTGGGCTGTACCAATAGTGTCCAGGGATGAGGGGGAACTGCCCAGCCAAGGCTGGGAATAGGTAACTGAGCTGGAAGTGGAGCCTGGGGGTCTGACATCTGAGCCTATGTGCTGGCTTGTGTCAGGTGACACTGTTCCAACGGTCCCCTTGTCATTGCATAATCCTTCCTGGTGTTGCTGCCAATGTGACAGGCATTGCGGTCGACCCCCGCCATCTCTCACTGGTCGCCGACTATATGTGCTTCGAGGGCGTTTACAAGCCATTGAATCGCTTTGGGATCCGATCAAACTCCTCCCCTCTGCAGCAGATGACATTTGAAACCAGCTTCCAGTTTCTGAAGCAGGCCACCATGATGGGTCAGTGCATGGGCAAGTGCCTCTGGCCTTCCCTCTCCTAAGTCTGCTCTGGGCAAACAGCGTTGTCCCCTGGGCACCTTTCCACATGCCTTCCACACAAGTGAGATCTTGGAATCTCACTGAGGAAGCAGCTGGGGAGGGTGGGCAGTAGATGGGAAAGCTACCTCTGCCCTTTTGAAGGAAAGGGAGAAGGGCCTTCCTTTCTTTCTGCAAGCAGTGCTGCCTCACATAACCTCCTCGGCTTCCGGGACTCAGGGCCTCCTGCTGGCCTCCAAGATGCCCCATCTGCCCAACCTCTGTTGAGCCCCCTCTATCCCCTCACATCACCCCAACTTCTCCCTCAGCCGCCTAACAAGAGCTCTTGTGTCTCCCAGGATCGCACGATGAGCTGAGATCCCCTTCCGCCTGCCTCGTGGTCGGGAAAGTCGTCAGGGGCGGGACAGGCCTGTTCGAGCTCAAGCAGCCCCTGAGATAGTGGCTGCCACGTACCATCTGCCTGGCCTGGAGGACAGCCAGGAGGACCTGGGGGAGGGCCTGGCCTGCCTGCCTGTCACATGAGAGGCCCAGGAGAGCAGAGTCCAAGGTGGTTCAGGGTCGTTGTGCTGGGCACGGCAGTGATGCTGGGGGTCCATGAAAGCAGCTGGCTTCTGGGCGGGACCAGCTTCAGCCGGAAAGTGGCAGCGTTCCTTGGCCTTCCCCATCTCAGGATATGAGCCAGCTTCACGGAGTCCCCCGAGTCCCTCTCAGGTGGCCAGCCCTTCCCCTGTGTGGCACCTCTGAAGTAAGGAGGTGAGGTCCTATTGCTGTGAGCAGCCAGTGACTTCAGGCAGGATTCCTGGGGGCTCTTGAGTGGGAACCTGGAGCCTGTTGCCCCACGGCCTGCTCCTCCCAGCTGTGCCAGTCCCTAGGGGCAGAGTTCCCACAGAGTGTCCACCCAGGGCTCTTTGCCTGGGCCAAGCCCGTACCCCCACCCATCCAACCTCTGTACCCGGGGCAGGGCCCCATCAGCTCAGGCCCACAGACAACCCTGAGTCACCAGCCGGACTGTTTGAACAAGTTGCCTGGCTTATCTTCCCCGGCTCTGCTCTCGGCATTGAGGCCCACGGCCCTCTCTGCGGGCCCTGCTTCATCTGGGCTGTCCAGCCTCCCTTGACCTCTGGCACCACAGCAGGGGACCCTGGCATGAATAGAAAATCAGAGGACTTGTACAAAGGCTTTGTAAAACCAGAGGCTATTTCTATTTTTGTCTAATGTTATTCCAACTCAGGCTGAGTAATAAACATCACTGGAATTAGCTATTGGGAGGGAAAAAAAATTAAAAAGACTTCGGTTTTTGTTTTTTCCTTTGGTTTGTGGTTTCTGCATTTCTGATCTGAGAGTCCAGAGCTGAGATTTCTCAGCGCAGTCACGTCTTGGGTCCCTTCTGTTCCTGTCAGGATGTGGGGGAGAGCACAGCCCCTGCTGTGTCCCCTTTCCTGAGCCAGCTTCTGGCCCCATGGCCAGGAGAGTAGAAGCCAGTGGGAAGGACCTGTGTGCGTCAGGTGGGAAGGGAGGCCTTGCTTGGGGCAAATGACCACGCTGCTCCCTCCAGACACGTGACAGAACCAACCACCCTCTGCCTCCTGTGCCCACGGTGGGGAAAGCGCCAGCAATAGCTAACGAGGGCTTGGTACAGAGGAATAGCATGGCTTCTGAGGGGCACGGGAAGAAGGTCACAGTGGAGTCCTGTGCCACAGGCTTAAGGTGTGTGTTCTTGGGGTAGTGGGCCAATTTATGACTCGATAATTCCCACTTCTACTAGAACTGTGGGAGATGGTTCCTCAGGAGATCACAAGGTAACCCGCCGGACAAAGGAGCATGTGGTTGCATGGCCCCACGGCTCGGGGGGTAAGGGGTAAATTCCGTGGCTCAGCCCCACTCAGGCGCCGAAGGTACAAAGGGGAAGGAGCAGGCCCAGAATAGAGACAGGGTATGGACACTGCCACTGAAGTTAGACTCCTGACCCGTGTGGGGAGGGGAGGTGATGACCCCCTGACCTTCCTCCCCGATCTGTCCGTGCGTTTCCTGGGCACCTCTGTTTTCCATGTGTTTCTCTGCCAGGATACACCTGCTTTGTAAGCAGACATTCCAGAGCTTGCTCGTCATGGCGAGCCAGGAATCCCCGGGCTCCCCTTCTGGCATCACGTGCTCACCTCACTGGTTCTGTCTGTCGGGAACGTCCTTGGGGGGGCCTCCTGGGCTGTTTAAGATGGCATGTTCTTCAGAATGTGCTGCGTGCTGTAAATGCTCTGGGGGCGTTTGTGGTGTTTTGGATGATTTGGTCCGAGCCAAATCTGATGAAGAGGATAGATCAAGGTGCATGGTCGTTTTTTAATCAAAGTAGAATGGAGAGTGATCGTCGGGTGGGGTTCACAAACTTCATGGAGGCTGCGAGTTCTTTCAGAGCCCTGAGGTGCCGGAGCCAGCCACTGGCCTTGGATGTCCCTGCCTCGCCCCTTCGTGTGTCAGTATCCTAGCTACTCACTTGTTTATAACTTTGCTTCTTTTTAATCTTTCTTTTTCGGGTTCTCACAAAAAACTACCCGCATTCCCGCAAGCACCCCCTTGTGAGTCTTTGACATTTTCCATCTGAACCAGGAAGAAAACTGAGGGGTGGGTGAAGTGCTTTGTCCTGTTCCCAGCTTGGATCTTAACTTTCTTTTCCCTCCACTGTCCTTGTCCCCAAATAGATGTACAAAACATAAGAAGGTTCTTCCTGGCCCTCCCTGGCCCTGTCAGGGCTCTTTCAATCCATAACTCTGATAAACCGCTTCTGTGAAAAGTTGGCTCCTTCCTGTATGCCCCTCCCAGTTCTCTAGGCCGTGGGTGGTTTTGTTTTAATTTTGGTGAAATAACATAAAAATTACCCCCGTAACTGTTTTTAAGTCTGTAATTCAGTGGCATGAAGTAGTTACATTGTTACATAACCAGCACCATCATCCAGCCACAGAGCCCTTCATCTTGCAAAACGGAATCTGTCGCCATCAAACACTGACTCCTCTGTTCCTCTGGTGACCACTTGCCCCTGGCAGCCACCTCCATCTTTCCTGCTGTCTCTGCATTTGACTCCTGCCTCCGGTAAGTGGAATGATGGAGTATTCGCCCTTTCGTGATTGGCTTATTTTCCTTGACGTAATGTCGATGTTCATCAGTGCTGTGGCATGTGTCCGAATTCCCTTGCTGTTGAAGGCTGAGTAATATTCCACTGTGTGTTTGTTTTGTTTATCCATCCATCCGTCGATGGACACTTGGGTTGCTTTTACCTCTTGGCTCTTGTGAATAATGCTGCTGTGAACATGGGTGTACAAATCTTTTCGAGACCCTGCTTCCAGTTCTTTGGGGTTTAGACCCAGAAGTGGGATTGTTGGATCATATGGCCGTTCTATTTTCCATGTTTTGAGAAGCTGCCATACTATTTTCCACAGCGTCTGTACCATTTTACATTCCCACCAACAGCGCACAAGAGTTCCGATTTCCCCATCCCCTTGCCGATACTTGTCATTTCTTCTTTCGTTCTCTCCGGCAGCCATCGTGATTTGACTTAGGTAGTGTCTAAATCAGATGTTGGGGCACTTAGGTGGTCTGCACCGAAGACTTAGGAACCACTTAAGCAGACTTTGGAACCACTTAAGTGTCTCTCTGTTGCTTGCCCATCTTAAACCTTTGAGTTGACAATTGAATTGGGGGCTGTAGGAGTCTAGAAAATGCTCCCAAAATAGGAAAGACTGGTTCTTAAAGACTGGTGGCGTGATAGTCCTGCAGACTTCTGAGCGGGGCAGGGTGGGGCGGGTAGTGGCGGTCTGTGCCTGAGGCCGTGCAGTTCAGGTGACGGGATTGCTGGGCCCCCACAGGTCTCCCAGCGCTGCTGCCATTTTCTCTCTCCTGCCTCGTTTACACAGGGCTCATCAGTTGCAACCACCAAAGTAGCTACGGTCAAAAATGGTTTAATTCCTATGCCATCAAGCCCCCCTTTTGGCCAACATCCACTTAGAATGGAGGTTCTCAAGTCTGTGCATTGGTCCACCTGGAAAGCTTTTTGAAAAACTGATTCCAGGGGACTGTCCCAGAGATTCTGACTTAACTGGCCTGGGGTGCAGCCTACACATTGGAAGATCTCCAGGAGTCTAATGTGCAGCAGTTTGAGAACAACCGACTTAGAATACGCCCTAAATTGTGCAAGTCACTCACCTTCTATCTGTGGGATAACTTCACAAGGAGTGAGTCCTTGGTACCAGTTTCCCCACTAAGATCTTAAGATGTGATCTCTGCCCTCAAAGGTAGGAGTGTGTATGTACATGTGTGATAAAGCTGTTATGGGGCCGTGATAGATGTCTGCAACGATAGGGTGGCAATCAAAGGAGGCCCGCAGCCGCCCCCGGCCTGGCACACGAGGAAGGCGGCTTGTTCAACGTGGGAGCCCTGCCTGCAGCACACCTGCAGGGGCGGGCAGAGGGGACGCTTGACCAGCGAGTATTTCCTGCAAGAAACTCCTGGAGAAGTTGCCGTGTCCACAGTGAAGGCCTTCCGTGAGGACTGCCCCTCCAGCTCTAAGCAGCATGCCCTCCCCACTCCGTGAGTGGTAATCAGGGAGCTCCGTTCGGCCCAGAACTCCTTACAGCTCAGGGTGGTTCTCAGGCCCAGGGAAAGGCCAGAACCCGGTTACAGCGAACAGGGCTGAGGTCCTCAGCTCACCTTGGCTGTTCAGGTGACTCCCCTTGAGTGACTCTGGGAACCGAGGGCTTTGGGCTCAGGGGCCCGGAAGGCACGTGCCAACCTGAACTTCCTGATTGTGCCCCTCCTCCCCCAGCCTGCACCCACCTGACCTGCTGCACCAGGCATGTAGAGATGGAGGAAACACACCGGCCCTGCCCTCAGAGAGCTCACGGCCTAGTGCCCTAACAGACAAGCCAACTGGAAACAGCCTCATTGTGACCTGGTCAAAGGTTGAAGAGCCCCTCAAGTGACATGCACCCCCACATACTATCCCTCCAGTCCAGGTAGGACCGTGGCCCACCCAGCCGGCTACAGCAGGGCTTTGGGGAGACGGCAGAGTGGGGAGGAAAGTGAAGAGCACAGAAGGGCACAAAACTGAGAAAGAATCGGGAGTCCAGTCATCACTACCCGCTCCTCATGTGCCCACTCGCACCCCAGCTGCTCCACCTTCCCCCGTAAATATAGGAGAGGCCACTGTGTGTGTCAAGCCCAATGCTGCTTGCCCTAGATCTTTCCCTGCCAGTTGCAGTCAGCCTTGCTCAGGGGGTCAGCTGGCTCTGCTGGATGCTACTTTCTGGACTGGCCTCCCGGCCCTGTTGTCACTCACAGGTGACAGTATCAGACACCACAGGCCTCAGCTGGACCACAGTAAAAACTCCATGATTATCGCCTAGAAACATGAAGTCCTACATACGTTCAACCAGGCAAACCTCAAGAATGTGGCTGAGCAGTGTGGCTGCACTTCCGGTGAGAGGCTGAGCTCTGAAATCAGACTCCTCCTCACATCGTGGGTCCTAAACTGACAGTGTGACCCTCAGAGGTTACTTGGCATCCCTGTGCCTCAGTTTCCTTAGATGTAAAATAGTGATTACAATTAAATAAGTGTTCATAAAATCATATTTGGCTATAAATGTGTACCTACATCCCCAGCGGGTCCCAACCGGAGGCAGTTTTGCCCCTGGGACATTTGGCAACGTCTGGAGACATGTTTGGTTGTCAAGACTGGAGTCGGGTGGAGGGGAGGGGCGGCGGCTGTCACTGAGTGGGTAGAGGCTGGGATGTTACTACGCAGCCTATAACACACGGGACAGCCCCCTGCAGTGAAGAATTATCTGGGCCCAAGTAGCAAAGTTGAGAAACCCTGCCACAGACGCATGTATGGAGGGGATAGTGTTTCTTTTACGAAAGGGAACCATTTAAGTTGTAGTCATCCTGATAGGTAAACAGTGGCATCTCATTGCTACTTTAATTTGCAATTCTCTATTACAGTTCTGAGCTGCTTTTCATGTTTGTTGCTTATTCTGATTTGCACTTCTAAGAATTATCTATTTGTATGCTTTGCCCATTTTTCTATTGGTTTGTTTCTGTTGACCTTCACTGTCAATTCTAAGGAACTCTTACTTATTATAGATAACCTTTTGTCATCTGCATTAAATACTTCCCCCAAAATTAATGAGATAATACAGTCCAAGAGTTGAGTGCAGAACCCACACCGTGGTTAAGGGGGTTAGCTGCCCGTGGCTCACCCCTAGATTTTAGTTGAGGCAGGTGGGGCATCTTCTGAGATCCACAGATTGAAAGGAGGACTTGTGAGAACACTACGCCTGGAACAGAGTCTCCACAGTGCCGGAGGGACCACGGTAAGAGCAGAAAGTCACCGGAAGTCGGGAACAGAGCACACACAGCCCTGCGCTCTTACACGGCGTCTCAGCTCCGTCACAGGCCTGGACGTGCACCCTGCTGGAGCTCGCCAAGCGCAGGCAACGGGCAACTCCTTCAGGGGCCTTAATTCACCAGCCCCCCTGACGACCCCATGAGAGTGTCGTTAGCTTCTTCCATGGTAACTTGTCCACGGACACAGCCAACGAGGAATGAGGATTGGAAGTCAGGTGACTGGCCCCAGAGTCTGGGCTCCCAGTCTCCTCACTGTGCGTCCCGCCTCCGCTCAGACCCTGAGGCAGGGGTGTTCCCATCAGACGCTGCCTACGTGGAGTATGGCGGGTAGACGTGGGGCACCAAATGCCACCCCAGGCCAAGGGATGCTTCTCGAGTGTGCCTCCCGGAGGTCCAGATGGAACTGCTTGGTGGAGGCCATCCTAGCTGGGGGGGGGGGGGGGGGCTGGCAGCTCACAAGAGCCGAAACTGGAACAAATAAATGACGAGCAGCCACCCTAAAGAACTAAGAACCCCACTCGATGGCCCCAATAAACATAGAGGTGTCTCTTGAAGAGTGTGAGATGTGGTGAGGGCCTGACCTATTTCGCCTTACACCTGGCCTCTCAGAACCTCCAGGCTGACTCTTCCCTGCAGAGGAGACCCGTACCGGTTACAAAGGACCTCTGCGATACTGTCTCACGTGATTCCCTCAGTCCTGCCGCGTGCGGCCCATTGGCTCCATTTCATGGTTGAAGAAATAGATCTGGAGAATGTGACAGCAGGGCCCCAGAGTCCGATCAGATCCCGATGCAGACGCCCGGGGCTGGTGTCCCTCCTGGAGATGTGCCTTTGCACGGGGCGCCCCTGGCAATTTCATCCGGTTCTGATGGCAGAGGGTGACACGTCTTCAGTTCCATTCATCAGGCAATCTTCTTAAAAATAGCAACGGGGGCTCTGAGGAATGAGACCCAGGTCAGGGAGGGGAGAGAAAGTCCACAGAAGCCTGGTGGATGAGCCCAGGGGAGGGTGGACTGCAGGGCTCACCATGGGTCACGGGCGGGACACAGGATGTTGGAGCTTTCAAAGGGAAAATTTGACAGCTTGGCCATCTTAAAGGCTGAGGGCTGGCTGCTCCCAGTGCCCACAGGACTTCTGCCCCTACTCCCTGTGCTTCCAGGCCTGCCTTCCAGCACTGCTTCTGAAGGCCTGGCCCGGGTGAGCGCCTTGGCGACGGGCTCGTGGGCCTGGTACAGCCCTCTATCAGCTGCCCGTCCCACCGACCAGCTCCTCACCCAGCGTCCTGCTGCCTGGGGACCACCCGACCCCAGAGGAAGGCTGTCCAGGCTTTGCACAGTGCCCTGCGCTCTTACAGAGCCTGGAAGGCCGCCCTGGCCCGTGGCCTGGAACACGGTATTTTCCCTCTACCGGCGACCTGACTCACCCTGACTCCACCACACCCGGTCACACCACAGGCCTGCGGCTCTCGGCAGCCAACGGCCATCTGGTCAGCCCAGCCCAGATTCTGCACTCTAATACTAAATGTGGGACCAGGAAAGAAGGAAACCAGAAAGGGAGGGAAAGTGGGAAGGAACGGGGTGGGAGGGAGGGAAAGACTCGTGTGTCCGTGGTCCTCAAAATGAGCATTTTCTAGAGTGCTGGCTCTCAAAGTGAGGTCCCAGACCAGCAGTACCATCGTGCCCAAGAACTGGTAGAGATGCAGCTTCTCGGGCCCCACCCCAGACTTCCCGAATCCGAAGCTTGCCGGCGGCCCGCCTCTGTGTCCACGAGCGCCCGGGCTTCCCCATCCTGCTCCAGTTCGAGAACCACTGCCCCAGAACTGCCTCCAGGGAGTGTTTTACCTCTGCTGCCCTCCTTTCAGCTCTCTCAGCCCTAGGGCTCTTCTGGCCTTATTGAAATGGCCCCAGAGGCTCCTCTGCCTTCCCAAACATCACCCCTGCAGTGCCCCTGTTTGACCCACCAAGAGGGGAGCCTGGAGGGCAACCTGGGCAGGGTGGCGGGCCTACCGCAGGCAGCCACCACCCCGCGTCCCTCACATCCGTGTGTTCACTGGAACCTCCTGACAACCTGCGAGGTAGCGGGTCAATAGCACAGCCTTGGTTTGATAGATGAGGGAAGGGGAGACCCAGAGGGGTTAATGGCTGTTCTCCCTCCAGAGCTTCCAGACTCCTCGGGGGCAAGATCTCTGTGCCTGCGAGACAGTTAAATAACAAGGCAGAGAGCCTTCCTGCTCCTGGGTGGGGTGGGGTGGGGGTCCCCCTCCCCTCACAGCAGGCCCTAAGTAGGACATCTTGCAGGGGTGCAGTGAGGGGGCCGGGGTTGCTTCGTGGGGGTTGCCATCTTCCTACGTGCTGGAGTGCAGCATTTTCTCTGGACCCCAGCAAAGCCCGCCCGTACCTCCGACCCATATAAAGTCCTGTATGTTAAAAATTCCTCTGGATCCAGCTGTCCCACTTCTGGATACATACACAAAAGAATTCAAAGCAGGGACTGGAAGAGGTGTTTGCACACCCATGGGCATAGCAGCGTTCGTCACAATACCCAAACCTCCATCAGTGGGTGAAGGGGTAAAAATGGGGTACATACATGCAATGGAATATAATTCAGCCGTATAAAGGAATGTTTCAATAATGCTACCACGTGGATGGTCATTGACGCATTGCCCTGAGATACACCGGACACACAAGAACAAGTTCCCTACAGCCAAAGTCGAATGGTGGCTTCCAGGGGCAGGGAGGGAGGGAGAATGCGGAGTTAGTGTCCAACAGGGACAGTTTCAGTTTTGCAAGATGAAGAAGTTCTGGAGACAGATGGTGGCAATAGTTGCATGACAATGTGAATGTGCTTAATGCCATTGAACTGTAGACTTACGGTAAAATGTTAAGTTTTATGTTATGTTTATTTTACCATAATAAAAATTGCAATCTGTTCATGATCCCTCCTCCTTGAAAAACAAAACCCATCCTCTAGATGTTGGGACCATTTCCAGGGAAACGGCAGCATACAGACCCTCCTGCAAACACCCTACACAGACACATGCCTCCACTTGTCCACTGGGGCCTGGGAGAGAAAGCCCTGGGCATTGGGTTTGCTTTCCTGGGCTCCTACTTTTGGGCCCTGTGACCTTCAGCAAGCAGCTCAGCTGATGTCAGACCCTCAGTCTCCTCATTTATAAAAAGGACCAAAAATATCTCAGGTTCTTGTGAGGGCCAAGTAGGAAACAATCTGAAAGCTACTGGCACATAACCGGTGTTCCATCGATGGTAGTTACTTCTGGCGTTTGCTCCACCTGGAAAGTTCTCCCCACCTTCTCTATAGGAGGTTCCTTCCTCAGAGCCTAATCAGGTCAAATCCACCCCTTTGGTGAAGCCTGTGGTAATCTGCAGTATTGTTCTCCCATACAGCTTCTCTTCCCCTCCTGATGTCGGTCATGGCCATCCAACTTGAATGCCTGTAAGAGCCAGCTGGTGCTATGTCATGACATCTTTCCCTCTGGCCTGGTCTCCAGCAGAGCAACGCACAGTGGACATGTAGCATGAGTAAGAAACAAGCCTTTGTCATTTAACCCTCTGAGATCTTGAGGTTGCTTGTTTCCTCGGTGTACCCCAGTTCCGGGCCATTCAAAATGTGGTTTTCCTTCTGCAGCCTCAGCATCTCTGGGACGCTTGTTAGACATGCACATTTGGGCCCCACCCCTGACCTACAAAACCAGATCTGCCATTTTCTTCTGAGGGGACCTGTGTAAAGTGCCACGCATGGTTTCTCACCACAAAGATGCTCAGCGGCCATTATTTCTTCCTCACCCCTGCAAAGCTTCCACGGAACACTCTGCTAGTCATCCTTCATGACTCCTCAAGAGCCATTCTCCCCTTCTTCCTTCCTGAAAATCCAGGTTTTGTAGGAGATTGCAATGTGCTCAGGTTAAAATATTTAGGTTCCCAGAATTCCTTGCAGCTGAGGGTAGTCACATGACCCAGCCCTATATCTGGCTCAGAGGAAGTCCCCGGGCTGCAGAGAAATTTGTCAAAGGTGAGCCCAAGGGGCAAGTGCATCTGGCGTGGGGCATTGTTCTTCCTCTTGCTTCCTACCTGTTACTTGGACGTAGTGGTGGATTATGACAAAGCCCCAGTGATTCACACTTCCCCATATTCACACTCTGGGGTAGTCCCCAGCCACATTGAATCTGGGCTGGCCGGTGCCTAGCTCTGACCGATAGAATGTTGGTTGAAGTGGGGTTCAGAGACTTCTGCTCTGCTTGGAGCCTGAGGTCTGTCCAGGCTGAGAAGTTGCCCTCCCTACAGGAGATCACATTCCTGTCAAAACAAGATCCATCCATCCAACCCACTGTCCAGGCCAGAAATGAGGGAGTCATCTCACCTCTTCCTCTTATTTGCAGCCAGGCCATTCCCCTCGAAATGTCCCATATCCATGCCAGGATTGATCTATGGGGAACCTTCCTACTGATCTCCCACCCCTCCACCCTGCCTGACCCACACAAGCCTGAACATAGCTGTCAGATCGATCTTTCTATATGCAGATCTGAAGGTCATTCCCCAGTGCTGTTAGGGTAAGTCCCAAGGCCCTGACTTGGCCTACATCTCCATATGTGATACTCTCTACTCCCACCTTTGTCCACTCCCCTCTCTAAACACCATGGGCCCTGGGCCTACCATGCTGCTCCCTGTTTCTGATGCAAGCTATGCCTATTAACACCTCCATGCCTTTGCCCCAGGGCTGACAACGTTCATCCTTCAAGTTGACTCAAAGTCTTAGTCTGCTCGGGCTGCCATAACACTACAGACTGGATGCTTTACACATCAGTTTATTTCTCAAGTTCTGGAGGCTGGAAGTCCAAGATCAAGAACCTGGGAAGGTAGGTTTCATTCTGAGGCTTCTTTTCGTGGCTTGGAGGTGGCTGCCGCCCTACCATGTGCTTACATGATGTGTGCGCCCAGAGAGAGAGGACAAGCTCTCTGGGATTAAGGACCCTAATCCTATTTGATCGGCGTCCCAACCTTATGACTCCGTTTAATCATAATTACTTCCTTAGAGGCCCCATCTTCAAAAACAGCCACATTTGGAGGTTAGGGCTTTAATATATGAATTTGGGGAGGGGGTTTGGACACAAACGTTTGGTCCATTACATTCAACTAGGAGTGGCTGCTGGAAGAACTGTATTGATAACAATTCTCAGGTCCCTCCCAGACTGCATGATAAAAAGCGCAATGCTTGATTAGTGTTTCTGCCTTGGACTTAGAAAGGAGAGATTGGGGTGGCTCACATACCAGATGTTTTCTTCCCCTGTTTTATGTGCTCGTCTTTGCCAGCCTCTCTCTTGGCCCCAGCGCAATCCCTGACACATACTAGCCCCTTGACGCATTTTCAATGAATGAATCAGCAAGTGAGTAATGGTATCTCAAAGCCCGTTTCAGATGGACGATTCCCCGGAGCTTCACAGACGCTGTGAGGTAGGCCTGGTGGCTGGAAACCCTGAAATCAGTTCGCTCTTCTCTCCCCTCACGCTAGGATGCTGCCTTTGTCTAGCGACTACACGGAGGCCTGGACTACGGTCTGTCAGGATCACAGGTGGCTCTTCTGACACTGTCCCCTCGAGCCACTGAGACCTTTGCTCTTCCCACTGTCCTGCCACCCCTGCATATCCCTCCCCCCTCCCCCCGTTGCTGCCACCCCCGCCCTCTGGCTGTTGTCACTATGAGAAGCAAATTGATTCTGTGGCCTCCAGGCCTGGTAGCAAGGGAGAGCCTGGCCTGCCTTCTAACCAGAGGTGGGGGGGGGGGGCTCACGTTAACTGGTGCTGTGAGCAGGAAGGTTGAGAGCTGGTGGGGGGGGATGGGGGGAGAAGAGGTGCTGCGGTTAAAGGGGAAATGTACTCGAGTCTCAAATGCTCCTGTTAAAATGCAGCTCGCGTGCATCTGAATGTATATGCCTGGGCCTGCTTCTTCCCCTGCCGGTCGGCCCTGTCCCCGTGCTCAGCCGCACTGTCTCTGCCAGCCTGGCCTTGTGCCCTGTGGCTGAGCCCCTTGTAGACTGCTGTAGACGGCCCCCTGCCCTGGCCCCGCTCCTGCTCTGGGCCTGCTGTGGCCTCTCCCCTCTGGTCACTAATGCACAGCCAGCGCCTCGCCCTGTGAGAAGTGCTTCTGCTCAGGGGGAGCTTGTGGCCTGTGTCAGGGGCAGGACCCCCGGGGCCGGCTGTGTGTGGGGAGGGCCAGCGGCAGGTGAGCAGGACTAGGGCGGCGCGGGCCCGCGCATCCCTGTTTGCCTACAGTGGAGGACGGGAGCAGGGGCCAGAGGGAAGGAGACCTGCCGGGAGCGGTGTCTGGGCTACGTAGGACAGCAGAGTCGGCAGCTTTGAGCTTGCAGCCTTGAGAACGGAGCGGGGACTTCCTGCAGCTGGCTCACTTGGGGTCCTGTCTCCTCACGCAGGGACACCGTCTCGCACAGTGCCTGCCGGGAGAGAAGGGAGCAGAGCCCAGCTCCGCTCACGGCCCAGCATTCAACCAGGCCTCGCCCCCACTGAGTTTCCCAAGGTTGGATAAAGCCCGTGGTCCTTTCCCAGGACAGTGGCAGGCCTTCCCAGGAGAACCACCGGAGGCCGCTGACCTTTCCATTTCCTCACCGTCTTCCTGGAGGTCCCGCCAGTCCAGCCAAGGCCGTTGAGCCCTGGGAGTGGAGTCACACAGAGGTGAGGACAACCCCCACGCTGACTATGCTCTGCCGAAACTGGCCTCCCTGCCGACGGCCCGGTGTCCTCCGAAGGACCCTGGGACGTGGCCAGTCTACACGCAAACTCACCCTGTGACCAGCCCTAGATCCATGAGAAGAACCCCAGGGGTTCACTCTCTACGAGGCTCCTCCTCCCCAACGACGTTGTTGAATGTTTAGTGCGTGGTAACATCGACTCTTTTTACCTCTGCTTTTGCCTGTTAGGTGCCGTCTACAGGGGGCTCCCTGCGTGATCGGACCTCGACGCCTCTCTCCCTCTGGCCCGATTCACAGTGTAGTCTTCCCCGCGGGCCTCCTTTGGCCACACTAACTTTCCTGGTACCAGCCTTTTCCTGACTCTGGGTTTGGCCGTTGCATTTTCCTTCACCCCAGCTCTTCACCTGATAATAATCTGCTCATTCTTCAGGCCTCAGCATCAAATGCTCTCTTCCAGGGAAAGCCTTCCAGAACTTTGACAGTGAGCTGTGGAACAACCTAGAGGAGAGAGAGACCAGAGCCAGGCATGTCTGTCAGAGGCTAAGACCTGATGGCAAAGCCCAAAGTGAGATGTGCATAAGCCAGACTGGAAGAGGAAAGGAGAAGACAGATTCTGGTGACCAAGCCAATGACTTTGGGAGTGAAAAACGCACAGAAGTTGGCAATTCAAAGATACCCTCTGTTTACCACCGTAGGATGCTCAGTTTCAGGCATCTGTGTCCTGGGAAAGACAGAGGCGCTAACTGAATTGGTAGCAAATTTCTAACTCTTTTATGTGGGTCACGTTCTGCCAGGAAAATGGAGAGTTTCTTACAAGAGGACCATTTCTTCTCCTTGCATATGTATTACTTTTTACTTCTAGCAGAATCTGGCTTTCTCAGCTCTGGACATCTTATTTATCATGCTTATCTCAGCGCTCTGGCTCTTCATCTGCGCTCGGCCGGAGCCGGAGTGGGAGGCGGGGCAAGGAGGCAAAGCTGTCTTCCCCCTCGATCTTACTGTATCTTGAGTCCCAGTAGGAGAGACGGCAACTCAGTGTTACCTGATGGGTCTGTGACTGGAGAGAATATGATGAAAGGGGGAGCTTGACGAGACGAGGAGAGGAAGTGATTTGAGAACCCAGCGAGGACTGTAGCCGAAGGGGGGGTTGCTGTGGTCTCCCATACAGGAACCGGCCACACCACCGCCCCCCCATCCCCCCAGGCAAGGCTCTAGAACAATGCGCGCCCTGCGGCTCTTTCCTCCCACCCTCCTGTTTTCTGCTGGTGTCCACAGTGGGCTCATGTCAACGGGCACCGGAAGGTGAAGAAGCTCCATGGACACCGTTTACCCAGCGCAGCCTCCAGGGACAGGGCAAGGTGGACAAGAAAGAGGAGCAGATCCGGAGGGACGCATGGAACATCCCACGCTCTAGTACTGATACACAGAACAAAGCAACACGCTAGAATCGGGCCATCATTCTCTGAGCGCTAACTGTGGACCTAGCATGAGGAATCGTGTCAAGCTAAAGCGGGCCTTTGAGTGGAGGGGAAAGTGAAAGCAGGTCCTCGGGGACAGGAGACTGGCGCCCAGGCCCAGAGGGAAGCAGGCACCCCAGGCAGGTAGAACAGGAGCAGAGAGGCTGCAAATCCCCTTTCGGGTTCCTGCTGCCAGTTCTCGAACAGGCCTGGTGGCCTGTTTTTGTGAAAGTCCCTTGATTCCGCACAATTTCCCCTTTACATGAGACAGCTTGAGGAAGTTTCCATTTTTTAAAAAAAGATTTTATTTATTTGGCGGAGAGTGCGAGCACAAGCAGGGGGAGCAGCAGGCAGAGAGAGAGAAGCAGACTGCCCGAAGAGCAGGGAGCCTGACGCGGGACTCGATGCCCGGACCCTGGGATCATGACCCGAGCTGAAGGTAGATGCTTAACTGACTGAGCCGCCCAGGCGCCCCGGAGGTTTTCAGTTCTTAGGACCAAAGAACTTTGGGTATACTTCCTTTGGAACAAAAGGACCTTGAGCTCACTTCATTTCATTTCACCCGCATGACGACTCCCATTTTAAAAACGAGACTCTTGAAGGTCCCAATAAGATTAGATCATCTTCGTGAAGGGAGCTGGGACTCACACTTGGGTCGGCCTGACTCCACACTTTGGAATTTTCTAGGACTCTACCATCTGGCAAAGCTGGCCGAAAGCAATTTCCAAAACCAGAAGGGAACTCCACCCTTGACCAAGGCACCCTTGTGGGGAAGCTGGCCTCCCCATCTCAACTGGCCAGCTAAAGCCCGTTGGGGTTCTGCTGAGGAACTGGCAGGCATGGCCACCCGGCGCCTAAGTGTTTGACAGGGTCAAGAAAGGGACCAACCCTGGACTGGTCATTCTATAGCCCAGTTTTTTGTTTGTTTGTTTCAAGAACTCTTAGGAAAGCAATGTATTTGCAAATGCTGGAATTCCTTAGATAAATGCCGAGGACAGGGTTGACTGCACATGGGAGTAACCCCCCCCCCCCACAACACACACCCACCCACATCCCCAAGTATCCAGTACCCCAGCCCCGGAGGTAGACTGAGTTGTTAGAGGAGGAGGGCCTGCTCACCTCGGGCCCCTCCCAGAGCCCAGGGTGAGGCTCTCAGCGGCGCCCCCCCCCCCATCCCATCCGCAGGCTCACACCCTGTCAGCTTCCCCACCTCAGAGCAGGAAGGTGAGGTGAGGTAATGTCTCCACTAACCCACAGTGGCCAGGAGATGAAAAGAATCTCAGAAATGCTGTGTTTAATTTAAAGCAGACCCAGCCCGCCTTAGCCAGGCTGCAATTTCACTCAGAATAACCAGTTTGTTTTTCTTGGACATTCCAGGAACTCACTGGCCACCCCCTGTTAAGTCCCAACAGGAATGTTAGGGGGGCCCCTTGCTGGGGGCACATGCTGCCTGAGGTTCTGCCCTTTTGCTGCTTCTGGGTCTCTCTGGGGG
Source organism: Ursus americanus (assembly GCF_024610735.1). Classification (NCBI taxonomy): domain Eukaryota; kingdom Metazoa; phylum Chordata; class Mammalia; order Carnivora; family Ursidae; genus Ursus; species Ursus americanus. The sequence goes on along the minus strand of NC_142133.1, from coordinate 48,159,695 downwards.
CACGGGGGCTCCTGCTTCAGGGGACTGGTCTCCCTTTGCCCCCTGTGGCTCCTTTACCCCCTGCACCTAATGTGGTGTCCGGAATTCTAGGGGTAAAAGGTTGTCATATAGAGAATAATAACCACATGCTCGATCAACTAGCAACGTGATCTGTTTATCAGGTGCTCTGTGTGTTCTGCTAAAACACTTCCTAGTTACTGGCTTGTCAAGTCCTTTCAACGTCCCCGGAAGGTGTATAGAAATTTCTATTGCTCTCTTTTTATAGATGGTGAAGCTGAGGCTAAGGGAGTTTACGTAACTTGTCCCAAGTCCCCCAGCTGGGATTGGAGCCCCCCCAAGCTTTGGGTCCAAAGCCGAGGCTCCCCTCAGCCACCCATCCAGACCATCCCCTCCCTCCAGGAGCCTGGGGTACTTTGCTTCAAGGCAGGTGCCCTTGTTGGCCACACTGGTGTGCGTGCAGGGAGTGCCCTGGGGACACTGGGGTGACTGCTGGTGGGAGGCAGTGCTGTACTCATGTCCTTCCTTCTAGTTGTTGACATCCTCACTTTGCTTTGGGTTGAGTTGGGGGCTTCCAACCCCTGTGAATTTTGCTGTTCCGGGGGATCTCCTGGACTCCTGACCTGTGAATATCAAGTCTGGGCTCAAAGCAGGGCAAAGCAACCCGTGTGATAAAGAGGCAGGCTGCAGGGCCCTGCGCCGGGCCCGTGACCTCGGCAGCCCTTCCTGCCCCAGCCTCAGCTTCTGCTCCCCGAACTGGTAAATGGAGATGGGGAGGGGGTGGGGCAGCAGGCTCAGAGTCATCTGGCCCTTCTGTCCCGCTCATGCGCCGATGTTGCCTGGGATCAGATGTGTGCAGCTAGGCCTTGGCTCTGGGAGACGATGCGAGGGAAGCAGCAGGAGGAGGGATACTGGAGAGTGGCTTGGCTTTCAGGGAAGCTTCCAGGACTTGGAAGAGGAGAAAAGAATGGGTGGGGCCTGTAGCAGAACCAGGGACTGGGTGGCCCAGACGGGTTTATTCTCGGGCCCTGAGGCCAGTTCCAGAGCCATTTCCCGGAACATGGCCCTTCTCCTCTCGGCCAGGAGGCACAGCACACGGCACTCTCTGAGCACAAGCCGCCCAACTATACAACAGATTTTCTCCTTTTCAGCTTCTAAAGAGAGGCTGCAGTGAACGGGCTGCCAGCAGGCCTTCTCTCTGCACTGTATCCACCACTCCCAGGGCGCAAGGGAGCTAAGAAGTGAGCTCTCTGGCCTCCCTGCTGCGCTGCCTTTGAGATCACGGGAACGCACAGGATGGGTAGTGGGTCCTGAGGCAGGTGAGACTCCCCTTGGTTCCCCAGGCCGGGCCAGCAAGAGGAAAGCTGGTGCCGCTGGCAGGCGGGCAGCCAGCCAGGAGCCGGGGCGCTGTAGGCCTGGGAGGGGCTGATAAGGGGCCTCTCAGGGACCAGCTGGCTCCGGGGACAATGGGCTTAGTGTGGGTGGCCTGGGCAGTTGCTTTTCCTCTCTCCTCCCAATAGAGGTTTCTATGGCACCCAGACACTGACTTGGCCACAAGTGTCAGTGGAGACAGTACATGGGAGTCCTTGAGTCCCAGCTTCTCCCCTGGGCTGCAAATACCCTGCAAATACCCCTAGTGCTGTGCTATGGGACTCCCAAGTCCACTCAGCCCCCTCCTCCACTCCAGGAAAGGGTGGAGACTTGGGGTTTTTCTGGGTGGACATTGTATGAGGTCCCCACCTAGGCCTGCATTCTTCAGTTGTTCATCTGGGGGCAGGGGACAAACAGGTGACACAAATCCCTTTTGTACATTTTCCCAAACCTAAGCCAAGAAACTAACTCCCCTCCACTGACACATCTGTAGGAATGATACATTCTGGGGCTAAGTTTGGAAAAATAGGAGAGGCACTTGATAAGATACCAAGTCATGAGGACATGTAATTCTTTAACTAAAGAAGCATTGAAACTAGTTAACCGAGTTAACCCTTAACAAGAGACGGCTAATGGCAAATGTTATCATCAGTGTACAAGCAAATGCTTTTGACCTGGGGGTTCTCCGAAGGCTTTGTAGAAGAGCTGTTCTAGGAGCCGGGCCTCAGCAGCCACAGTCAGTACGGCAGAGGCGCAGAGGGAGAAGGTCTAGGGAGCCGTGGGGCGCGGGTGCCTGGTACCATGTGATGGGGGTGAGGGTCTGAAAGATCACAGACCCTGGATTAGGCTTACAGATCTAGACTGTGTTTGGCGGTGGAGACCTCTGGAGTTTTGTTTTGCGTGGGGGTGGGGAAAGGGGGGGAGGGCACTATTTAATTAAAATGGGGCTTCAGAAAGCCCACCCTCTAAAGTGCTCTAAACAACAGCAACGATCTCACACAATTTTCAATGCCCACCCCGTATGAACCCACGCCTGCTGTCTCACCCCCACAGCACTGGCGAATGCTCTGGGTGAAGTGTGGAGGGGGCATTGGAAAGACCAGCTAAGGGATGGTGGAAGTGGGGGCTATGGAGGAAGATGGAGGAGGGTGGGAAAGATACAGGAGGTGGAGTGACCTTGGCAAAGACCCATTTTACAGATGAAGAAATTAAGGCTCAGCTAGGTAATACTAGATCTGGCCTTCCCTCTCTGCAAAACTTATCTTTTTTCCTTTGGAGACGCTGAGTGCCAAGTAAGCAATTCTCCAGGAGGACAGAAGTCCAGGAATGTGGGATGTGAAGATAACAGGGCTCGGACCAGGAGGAAGGACCTGTGCCGGTCCCGCCTGATTCCATGCGTCATCTTTTCTTCCTACCCTGTGGCAGGTTGGTGCCCCCAGAAGCAGACTCTGAGGTGGAGATTAGTGAGCAGAAAGTTCATCGTGGTGGGCCCTGGGGCTAATGTCCACGGGGCTCTTTCCTTCCTTCCTTCCTCTCTTTCTTTCTTTCTTTCTTTCTTTCTTTCTTTCTTTCTTTCTTTCTTTCTCTCTCTCTCCTTCTTCCTCCTCCTCCATCTCCCCTCTGCCTCCCCTCCACCTCCCCTCCTTCTCCTTCTCCTCCTTCTTCTCCTTCTTCTTCTTCCTCTTCTATAAGCATGTGTAACTTTTGTACCCGGGGAAAAAAAAATCACATTTAAATTGTAAAAAATTATGACATTTACTTGTCCGTTGATACAGCTGTGTATTGTGAGGGAAAAGGTGAGAGATGATGATTGCATGATGCGGAAGAGGACTATGGGACCAGCAATAATAGACATGTCTGGCCATATGCAAATCCATCATTGCTACCACCCGAAAGAGCTATCCTCACTCTCAGCAACAGGGATAAATCTCACGGATGCGATATTGAGAAAGACAATAGACACAAGAGAGTACATCCTGTATGATTCCATCTATATGAGGTTCAAAAACAGGCAAGACTAATCTACGGTGACTGAAATAAGAATGGTGGTTACCTTGGAGGAGGAATTTACCTGGGAGGAGGCAAAGGGAACCTTCCGGGGTGATGGAAATCTTTCATGCACTGATCCGAGTGGTGCTAACCCGGGGGTTATTTATGTAAAAGATCATTAGGCCATACTCTTAAGATGTGTGCTCTTTGTTATACAGGCTTCACTTCTGTTATTTTTTTTTAAGGAAGAGAAAACAAGCACTTTATTCCTGAAGTTACTTGCATTTCAGTGGGGATCTAGGCTAATAAAGACATTGGCTCTAATGATAGAATTTTATGTCTTTCTAGAGGGCCAAGGGAGCCTTGAAAACACCTTGTAGGCCATGGGTTTCCATTTTTTCAGCTCTCTAAATTCTGCCTCTGATTCTCCTAGTTCCCAGACCACTAATATCCTGCCCTCATGCTAGGGACTATTTTTAGAAATTGTTCAAGAAGAACTTCCTTTTGACTCAGCCCAACTCCTATCACAGGCTTGCAGAAGGGGATCCTGGCTGAGCACAAGGTTTCTTGGGGTCCTGTGCAGCCCTGGGCCTTCTTACTTCTAAAGACTCTGGCCCCGCAGTACTTCAAAATGTTAAGCACAGCCCTCACTATACATATTTATATATACACACACATACACATACTCATGTATATGTGTGTATATATATTTTTATTGCAAAATATATTTTTTTAAGATTTTATTTTTTAAGTAAACTACACCCAGCGTGGGGCTCGAACATACAACCCCAAGATCAAGCGTTGCATGCTCTACTGACTGAGCCATCCAGGAGCCCCATTGCAAAATACTTTTCAATTGTTTTAATAATTTTGCTTTTAATCATAAATAAATTTATTTATTTAATTAATTAAATAAAAAATAAATAAATTAATTAAAAAAATAAAATTTATTATTTAAAAAAAATAATCTGTACACCCAATATGGAGCTTAAACTTACAACCCCAAGATCCTGAGTTGCATGCTTAACCAACTGAGCCAGCCAGGTGCCCCTTTAATAATTTTTTTAAAAAAGATTTTATTTATTTATTTGACAGGGAGAGAGACAGCCAGCGAGAGAGGGAACACAAGCAGGGGGAGTGGGAGAGGAAGAAGCAGGCTCATAGCAGAAGAGCCTGATGTGGGGCTCAATCCCATAACGCCGGGATCATGCCCTGAGCCGAAGGCAGACGCCCAACTGCTGTGCCACCCAGGCAACCCTACCCCTTTAATAATTTTGCTTTTAAAAATAAGGATATGAGGAATGCACGTTATTTGTCGGCAGTCTTCACACATTCCTCAAGAATTCTTGCAGATGGGCAAACATTACTTTCAATTCATTCTTCAAATGTCGGGAAATGATTATAAATAGTACATTTACCAATTAACGAAGTTGACATAATGGTTTGCTTTGCAGGCATTTAATTAAACATATAGTCATTTTGATTATGTAGTTCCTCTTCGCATATTTTTCAGTAAGTGAATTTCTTCCCTAGAACTCAGACTTTTCCTCTGAGGGTACTGTCCAGTTGATAGACTAGGTCTGCCTGGGAAATCACCCTTTGGGCCAAGTGGGTGGGCTTGGCCAGCACGGTGGGGCTCCCCAACTGCCCTGCTGTGCGGGACAGGCTGTGGGTTGTGGGTTGTGGGCGATGAGCACGGGACGGTCTCCGAGAAGAGTCAGCCATTTCCCAAGTGTGGGTGAATGTCATCCCTTCTGGCATGTGGTGGTGGGGAGAAAGTTGAGTTCAGCAGATCCTTGTAATCATGATGCCGTATTGAGTCTGACCACAAATATGTGTTTGATGAGTCCTGCGTGAGTTCTCTCACATGGTAGATCCCGGCCAACTGACATGACAAGATGTCCAAGGCAGAGTCAAGGCAAAGGAAATTTTATGCAGCATAAAAAGTAACAGCCTCTTGCTGTGTGTGTGTGTGTGTGTGTGTGTGTACACGAGCATGGACAAAATCTGGAAGCATGTACCACTGCTTATTTTTGGAAAGTGTAATTACAGGGGAACTCTCACTTTCTAAGTCCCCCATCTGTGTCATGTTTGAATTTTTACAACGAGCACGTACACCCATCCTCGATATATGTGCTGGATAAGTCCTGAAACGTGTCAGCTCGTTCAAAATGCTTACCTCGAAACTACAAAATTAAGCTTCTCATAAATAAAGAAAGAAAACACTGGTGATATGTTCTAGTAGATTGAAAGCATCATGCCAGGAAGTCCTTTTTTTGGTCATTCATGAAATAGCGACAGTAAATAACATGTATAAATGTAAGTTAATGATTATTCAAGAAACAAAAGGCCACCTGACAAACATCGGTGAAGCCGGAGGTGGTGGTTTTGGCCTATAACCCTCAAATCCGTGTTTTCCCAAAACAGAGAATCATAGGGGAAGAGAAGAAAAAATAAAACAAGATGAAACCAGAGAGGGAAACAAACTATGAGAGACTCTTTTTTTTTTTTAAGATTTTATTTATTTATGTGACAGAGAGACAGTCAGTGAGAGAGAGAACACAAGCAGGAGGAGTGGGAGAGGAAGAAGCAGGCTCATAGCGGAGGAGCCTGATGCGGGGCTCGATCCCATAACGCCGGGATCACGCCCTGAGCCGAAGGCAGATGCTTAACGATTGAGCCACCCAGGCGAACTATGAGAGTCTCTTAAGCATAGGAAACAAACTGAGGGTTGCTGGAGGGTGGGTGAGGAGATGGGGTCACTGGGTGCTAGGCATTAAGGAGGGCACGTGATGTCATGAGCACTGGGTGTTATATAAGACTGACGAATCACTGACCTCTACCTCTGAAACTAATAATACATTCTATGTTAATTAATTGAATTTAAATTTTTAAAAAATCTGTGATTCTCCTTTTCCTCCATTTTAGTGAAACTTGCTTCCAAAATGTGTGTTGTGGGTAACATGTCAATCTTTGTCCTTTTTAAAATTTTGTGGCTCTGTCATTTAAGAAGGTGAAATTTGATGGAAAGGTGACCCTGGAGACCATTTCTCTAAGGGCTGGCAACTTTTTGATGAAAAACTGGCCTCTGGTTCATCCAGGACCTCCCAAGCATATCAACTAGTCTCTCCTCGTCATGCTATCCCTACCAGGTAAGGCCTTGGGGAACTCCCTGTCACAGAGTGTCCTCTCAGACCACCGGCAGGACCCAGCCTCCAGGCTAACGGAGCCAAGGCGGGAGGAGAGGGCGCTCTACCTCCTGCTGAGTGTCGGTGGTGAGATTCTGAACGCGGGGGGGGGGGGGCAGGGAGAGGCAGGCAGTGCATTACAGAACAAGCTCTATGTATCTTAAAAGAATTGATTTCTTTAGCAGTTTTTTCTCAAATGTGTAGAAATGAATCCCAAGTAAGTTGATGAATCAGAAAAAAGTCCTACACACGGAGTTTTCAAAAGAGAGGCTCAGGCTGCCGGTGCCCAAGCTGTCGTCGGTTGATTGGCTGATCCATTCGTTCAGCATTGGCTGCCCCTAAAGGGGGGGTTCGGGGAGGCTGAGGACCAGTGGAGGGATATCTATGACTGTCTGACGTATGTGACAAGCTATTTGTGACTGAAGAACTCACCATCTAGTGTGGTGTTTCTCAAACTCTGAGGACCGTCTTCTCATTTTTGGCCATATCTGAATATCACGTATACTATCGTTTATTTAGTATTTTTCTTTAGAGCCACTGATTTTTTCCCTTCAGTAAATTTATTTCTGAGAGAGTTTATGTATCTATTATGGACTGAGTGTTTGCGTCCCTCCAAAATTCTTCTGTTGCTGTAGGAGGAGGTGGGGCCTTTGGGAGCTGATTAGGTCACGAGGGTGGACCCCTCGTGAACGGGACCAGTGCTCCCATAAAAGGGACCGCAGAGAGCTCTCTTTGTCTCTTTTCACCCCAGGGGCTATGAGGAGAAGTGGGCAGTCGGCAGCCAGGAAGAGGTCTCTCACCAAAGCCCGACCCTGCCGGCACCCTGGTCTCAGACTTCCAGGCTCCAGGACCGTGAGGAGTAAATGTCCGAGGTTGATAAGCCACCCAGTTGACGATGTCTTTTTACAGCAGCTCAAACTGACACAGCATCGCTGTGAAATTACGGATTGCGATGGTCTTGGTGTTTTCTGATACACATTACGTAAGTATAAACTATGAAACTATTAAAATGCTTGAAATGCCCGTCCACCTGTTGTCTCGAGGCAGCCTGTGTAGCAGCCCGTGGTGTGAGGAGCGCTTGGGGAAACATCCGCTTTGTAGAGGAGACTCGACGTGCATAATGTGCATGAATAACTAGCCTGAAGCGGGGCCGGACCTGTGGGTGTGAGACCAGTGCTGTCCCACAGGCCCCGTGGTCAGAGAGCTCCTGTGTTTGGGACTTCATGCGCTGTGTGCCTTGGCTTGAAGTTTTTAATTACTTTTAAAATCGAGGTATAATTGACATATAACAAGATATTAGTTTCGGGGGTACAACATAATGATTCAATCTTTGTGTAAATTTTTGTTTTTTTCTAAAGATTTTATTTATTTATTTATTTTTAAAGATTTTATTTATTTATTTGACAGAGATAGAGACAGCCAGCGAGAGAGGGAACACAAGCAGGGGGAGTGGGAGAGGAAGAAGCAGGCTCCTAGCAGAGGAGCCTGATGTGGGGCTCGATCCCATAACGCCGGGATCACGCCCTGAGCCGAAGGCAGACGCTTATCCGCTGTGCCACCCAGGCGCCCCTATTTATTTATTTATTTATTTGAGAAGAGCGGGGGCAGAGGGAGAGGGAGAAGCAGCCTCCCCACGGAGCAGGGAGCTGGCCCCGGGGCTTGGGGCTCGATCCCAGGACCTGAGCCGAAGGCAGACGCTTCACCAACTTGAGCACGCAGGCGCCCTGGTATTTGTGTATATTGAGACATGATCAGGACAGTAAGTCCAGTTAACATCTATCACCATACAGAGTTACAAAATGAAGATTACTCTCGTAGCCGCTTTCAAATACGCAGTGCAGCATCGTGAATCATCACCACCCTTTACGTTACGTCTCCATGACCTGTTTATTTTATAACTGGAAGTTTCTACCTTTGACCTCTTCTCCCCCACTTCTGGCAAGCGCCAGTCTGTTCTCTGTATCTATGAACTCAGTTTTGTGGTGGTGGTGTTTTCAGAGTCCACATGTAAGTCAGATGATAGGGTATTTGTCTTTCTCTGTCTTATTTCAGTTAGCATAGTGCCCTCCAGGCCCATCCATGTTCTCACAAATGGCAGGAATTCCTTCTTTTTTTTCTTTTTTTAATAGCTGGATAGTATTCCATTGTGTATCTGTATACCACATTTTCTTTATCCATTCATCCATTGATTGAAACTTAGCGTCTTTCCATATTTTGGCTCTTGTAAATAATGCAGCAACGGACGTGGGGGTGCATGGGGTTTTTAAGAAATGGATCTCTGAGTTGGTATCGCGCAAGTGAAGTCCAACAGGACAGTGACACCTGGGCTGGTAGCTGGTGGCCTCGGCCCAGGCACCATCCTCTCTTCCGCCACCTCCTCCAGAAGTGGTCTTCGGTGCCCATCCTCCTCACTCCTAATGCCCTCGTCTCTCCCAGTTTCCCCGCCCTGCCCTTGGCCAGCAGCCTCTGCCACCCCTGCCCTGGCTGGAGGGGCCTGGGAACGGGGAGGGGGGGGCATGCTGTGTCTCAGGACACAGCCTGGGGGCAGCTGTCTCTGCATGGGGCTGGCGGCATGGCCCGGTCAGCAGAGGCAGACCTCTTGCCCTCCCCTGATGCAAGTCCCTAGAGCAGCCGAGGGCACAGGCTGCAATCCGCTGGGGGGTCGCCCGCCCATGGGCAGGGGGATGCCTGGCTCGACATGCCAATCCAGCAGCTTCCAGTGGGAGGGGAGCCCCACAGCCGATGATGCGTGAGAACCGAGCTGTGGAGGGCAAGGGTGGCCTGGTGCTGGCGAGGGTCTGCCATCGCATCCCCTTGCCTGAGGGAATGCAACACTAAATAGGAAACGAAAAAACACCATGACAGGACAAGAGATTTGGGAAGAAAGGAAAAAGCTTTATATTTTAGTGCCTTTAATGGCAGCTTTTCTTCTTTTTTGACAAGGGGCCTTGTATTTTCATTTTGTTAAGCCCACAAATTTTGAAGCTGACCCTGACCCAAAGCTGCCGCTGGGAAGTGTCACTGGGGCCAGGCAGGTACAGTTTCTAGAAGGCACCGGAAGATGTCACCCGGTGGCCCGGTGCTCCATGTGGCCACTGCGTTGGGCCTGGGAGTCTGATGGGATTTAGATCTGCAGGCCTGGGGACAAGTGCACCTTGGGGAAAGGAGCAGAGTTGGGAACTCAGGGTCTGCCCCAGGGACTGCAAAGGCATGGAGCCCAGGTGGGGGACCAGGAACCATGGGAGATGGCCCAGGAAGTGGGCAAGTTCAGGGCAACTGACGCAGGAAACTGGACTTGGTCTGTGGCCCGCAGGGAGACCCTGATGGCTTCTGCCTCGAGGAAGCAACAGGTGTCGGGAGACGGTGGTGGTGCTGTGGGGTGAGGCCCAGGAAGGGGCAAGATCGGGCCTCTTGCGGTGATCATAGGTAAGAAGTAACACCTTCCTTTACGAACCTTGAGAGCCCAGGCACTGAACGGCTGCAAGATGTTAATTCTAGGAGGAAAGAGTGAGACTACAGGCAGGGCGGGCTGTGGGAAGAGGCCTGAGCAGGAAGGAGGCCAGACGTGTGTTATCCGGGCCAAGAAAGAAGGATCCATGGCGGTTGTCTCCAAACTGTTTGGGTCATATACCCATGAGATATTTTTGAGCACACACCCTAATATGTGTACCTTTATTTATGCATAAATCACGCACTTGCACAAGCAAAACAAAACTTTGAAAAGGACAACTAAAAATGAGGATAAAAGAAAGTTCTAACAACTTCTGCCTGCCCCTCAGTGGACTGCTGTCTTGTGCACGCCAGATGTTATGCCTAGACAGGGGCCGAGCTTCTGGGCAGGAAGCCGCTCGGAGGCAGCTGGGTGGCAAGCCGTGTAGATGAGTTGGGGGGCGAGTGTCAGGGAAGTATCTGGAAGGGGAGCCTCAGAGGATCCTCACAACAGCCCACAGGCAGGAGCTGTTACTTCTCTGTTATTATGAGGGTGCTGGGAAGTCCTGTAACTCACCGGAAGTCACGGCCTGTGCCAGGATGTGGACCCAGGTTCAGCTGACTCCAGAGCCTGTGTCTATCCCACTGGGCCACGTGGCCTCCCCTAGTTAACTCTGGGTCTGGCCTGTTTCTTCCGGAGGAGCACATTGCTGGGGTTGAGCTCCGTTGTCAGGGCAGGGCCGGTCACCATAGATGGGGTGCCGGAGCGGACTCTGACAGCAGCCTCTCCACAAGTGCCAAGGGCGTCCCCCTGCAGGCTGTGCCCTCCACCTGGGGCCTTCATCCGTGGGTGCACTGGAAGCTGAGGGGCTTTGGAGAACTGATTCTACCCCCTTGGCCTCAGGTGGTGCAACTCTGAGGTGTGTTCCCAACCCTCCCCCAGAGGTGCCCCACCTGAGCCGTGGGTGCTCTTAGAGGTGACCTACTTATTAAGATACTCTGTTTGGGCTTTCTTCCCTTCCCTTCTGTCCTTTCTCTGTCTTACTCCCCGCTCCTGGGATGGCTTCTTGACTAAGCTACCTTCCCGTGGATCCCCGTCTCTGGGGAACCTGGTCCAAGCAGGCCTACCGGGGAGAGGAGCCATGTAACTCTGTGGCTTGCGCGTCCCACTCCCTCTGCCTAGGCCTTGGCAAACATTGCCAAACAATCCTGGCATTCTTTTCTATAAACCAACAGTTCTCCCCAGGACACCTCAGGCAATTGTTAACAATCAGCTAGTGTTGACAAGTGAGTTGAAATCGATTTGACTTGAGTTCCAGAAAGTTTACTCAGGTTGCTTTATGGGGAACGGATGGCAAGGATGAGGGCAGAGGCAGAGAGACCAGTTAGGAGGCTACTGGAATAATCCAGATGAGAGATGACAGTGGCTTGGACCATATTAGCAGCAGTGGTAAGAAGCACAGGGTTCTGGATGTATCTTGAATGTAAGCCGACAGGATCTACCAACTGATTGCATGTAGGACATGAGAGGAAGAAGGAAATCAAGGGTGACCGCCAAGTCGCTGGGCCCAAGCAACTGAAGTTGTCCTTTTCTGAGGTGACAATTAGGAGGAACACAGTGGAAGGATAGGAGGTGTTACGCTTAGGACGCCCATTAGACATCCAAGTAGAGAAGTCGAGTTGTAAATTAGAGATAGAAATTTGGAGTTTAGGGTCAAGATCTAGGCTGAAGAGCTAACTTTGGAAGTCCCTCAGTCCTTGAGACTGGGTGAGGTCGGTAAAGAGTGACAGGGGAAAGGTCCAAAGCCCGAACCTTGGGGGTGTCCCAGTGATCAGGGTCAGAGGAATGTGAGAAGGAGAGGCTAGTGAGGTGAGAGGAGATCCGAAGAGAGTGCATGTCCAAACCGGAGTGCGTCAGAAGATGGCGTGATCTACTCCACCAGGGATGCTGCTGATGGTTTTTTTTTTTTTTTAAGATTTTATTTATTTATTTGACAGAGAGACAGCGAGAGAGGGAACACAAGCAGGGGGAGTGGGAGAGGAAGAAGCAGGCTCCCAGCAGAGCAGGGAGCCCGATGCGGGCCTCGATCCCAGCACCCTGGGATCACGCCCTGAGCTGAAGGCAGACGCTTAACGACTGAGCCACCCAGGCGCCCTGATGATGGGTATAATAAGATGGGTAAGGATGGAAATGAGGCAGTGAAGGGGCTAAATATTAGTGAAAACATGATTGTATCAGCAATTGCATATCTCAATTGGAAGAAGAATTATTGGAGTCTGTGTAAGAGAAGGAGTGAGCTGGAGAAACAGGGTATAGTGGCTGGAGCGTGGGGCACGGTGGAAGGCTCTCGAGTCAGTGGAAGTGATGGGTTCCAGGGTATGTCTGTGGAAGTGAGTGGTTGAGGTGGAAGTGACAAGGTCACTGGTCTCCACGCATAGGTCATAGAATTGGAGGCTGGGAGCTATAGACTAAATGTTTGTGTCCCACCCCCAATCATACCCTGATGTGATGGTGTTTGGAAGACGGGCCTTTGGGAGGTGATTCGATGAGGATGGGGCCCCCATGAATGGGATTAGTGCCCTTATAAAAGAGACTCCAGAGAGACCCTTGCCCCTCGTGCTATATGAGGACCCAGGGAGAAGGCACTGTCTGAACCAGAAAGTAGATCTTTACTAGACACCCAGTCTGCCTTGATCTTGGACTTCCCAGCCTTAAGAACTGTGAGAAATACATTTCTATTGTTTATAAGCTGCCAGTCTCTGGCAATCTGTTATAGCAGCCTGAGGGGACGAAGACACTGGGGCTTGGGGAGGATCTGTGTGGATATTGAAATCACCAAGAAATAAAGCTGGAGATAGAACAATGCTGGAGAGCATGAGAGTGACTCAAAGTCCTTAAGGAATGGAAGGAAGTGCCCTGGGGTCAGCAGGTGCCTGCAACAACGAGAGCACTAGTGGGATGGCTTGATGAGATTCCAAGGGAGAGTCAGCCAGCCCACTGGTTTTTTAAGAGGGAAGGGGGGAGAATGGTTTGGAAGTGGCAGTGAAGGGCAAATGTGATCCTGGCCCTCCCCAGGGCCTGAGTCTGAGCTAGAAAGGGGGCAGCCCCACTTCAGAGGCTGCCGGGGAAATAACCCCTCTCGTTCAGTTTCCCACATCATTTCTACTTCGCCGAAGAGGTTCGAGATACAGTACTTTCTGAACCCACATGGGATGCTGACCTTGGAAATTGTACCCCAAACCACAATTATCCATCCCCAATAATACTGGGACAATTTTTCTCCTCCGTTTGCCCAGTAGGTATATATTTGTCATCTCCAGATCTTGTATTTTAAAATGACCTTTAAAGTCCTTGTTTACAAAACCACGCGATTCTTTTCTTTGTGAGGTCATATCCCTAGGGAGACTTACTAAATCTGTGTTTAAATTTCTTTGCTTATTTTTTTCCACCAGTGTCATCGGGTGACCTTTATAAACATACAAGTTAGCACTGATTGAGGTCAATTAGGGCTAAGGCATCTTCCCCAGACAGTTGTCATTACTTGAAAAGAGGAAGGAAGGAAGGAAGGAAGGAAGGAAGGAAGGAAGGAAGGAAGGAAGGAAGGAAGGAGGAAAGGAAGGGAGAGAGGGAGGGTGGGAGGGAGGAAGAAAGAAAGAAGAGAAAGAAAGGAGGGGAACAAAGGAAGGAGCGGGGATGAAGGACGGACACAAGCAAGCATGCGAACAAGAAGGCTAGGAACTCCAATGTAAGAATACTTTGAATTAATCTTCTATGAGGGATAATTTTCAGGAACACCCCCCCCCTCCTTGCCTTATATTCCAGCATCTCTGACTCTCATCTTTATAGCCCCCGTGTCTGGAGCAGTGCCAATAAACATTGTGGGATGAATGGCCATTGTTGCCAAGCCCTAGCAAAGATTCCTCCAGGGCTCTTAGGACCCTGGGCCTCCGGTCCTAAGAGACACATCGGCCCCCACAGCCAGCCCAGGCCCTGCCTCTGCCCCCCCTCCCCCAGAGCTCCAACTTGCTTTTTTCCTCCTGCAACATGTGTGTTCAGAAGCTCTTTGGCTTTTATTAAATGCGACTCTACTGCTAATATGTTACATAACTTAATCTCATGCCAGGCACACCCTGGCACTGGACCCTGCTGGGCAGGGGGCCAGATTTGGAGCAAGGTTCTCCCTGCCAGGGATCAAGTTTGGTTAAGAGGTGAGATTTTCCCTGCCAGAGGCTCAAACTCCAGAACGGTTTTCCAGCTGCCTGTTGGACTCGGGGTAGCTTCTGCCTCTGGTGGTGGAGGTGGGAGGTCATCTGAACTGGGAATGATAAGGAGCAGGACCCGGGAAAGTGTCAATGAAACAGAGATGAGGGCGGTGAGGGGAGCTGGGTCTGGCCAGGAGGATGAGCGAATTTCCCGTGTTGTCCCTCTTTTACTCCCCTAACCCCGTCTGCCTCCAGCAATATTGTGTGGACTAGACTTGGCTTCGAGAGCTCTCCCTGCGTACATTTGATAATATGTGATGAGTTCTTAGACGACAGCATGGCGAGTTGGTGGTTGAGGAAACGCAGGGTTCATTGTGCAGCTTCCTGTGTGGCCAGGCAGTCTTACTTGGTTCCTCCAAGCACTGTCCCTGCCAGGGCGGCCCACGGCCGTGATTGAGGACCAGCCCTCACAAACCAGCCCCCTGGCTGTTGAGTCTGTGCTAGAATCCTCATTAAACGATTCAGTGCTTGTGCGCTCCAGTGAGATGAAAAGGAAAAACTCCCAGAGCGAGCTCTGCACGCACCTTGGAGGACGTGTCGGGGGAGACATCAGTCGATAGTGTGGAGGGCGAGCGTCAGCATCAAACATGTTAGCATGAGTGTTAGCATAAAAGAGATACAGCAGGAATGCCAGCATCCGATGCGGCAGACGCTCCGCCCCGAACCTGATCACTGCGAGGTCTAAGCAGATCCAAAGGGACTCCCCACCAACCCTCTCTTATCAGTTCCTCAGCACAGCACGTCTGGGCTTTGTAGATCCTTGGCCCCACCCCCAGAGATTCTGTTTTGTAGCTCGGGGTGGGGGGTGGGGGCAAAATCACCACTTAGGACAAGCCCCCAGATGATGCCTGTGATGGGGTTCAGGATGGCCCCTTGGCATAACTGAACATCTGAAGCGGAAGGAGTTTGAGAACACAACAGGTGGATGGCTGAGTGGTCATTTTGCTGAGAACTGCCAAGAGGATTATCAGAAAACAGGCTTTGTGTTTGATCCAGATCTGAAGACTTGTGGTTGGACAGGCGTATCCGTTTCCTTATTTGTAAAATGTGGAAAAAACTCCTCCCTTGGGGATTGTTGTGAGGATTACAGTCACAGCTAGCAAGGGTAGCACTAGAGCCAAGATCTGGCTTCCCAGACTCTCAGAACAGTGCTAGTAACGTGCTAGTAACGTGCTAGTAACGCCCGTGACACTGCTTCCAGGGAGTGAGCGCTTCCTGGGTCCAGGCGTTGTGCTAACTGCTCCACAGACAACGGTCCATTGAAACCACACAACACCCCAGGAGGGAGATGGTATTATTACCCCTGAGGAAAGCCGAACTAAGAGATGAAGTAACTTGCCCAAGGTTGCAGAGCTGGGAGTGGTACCCACGTCCTCTCACAGTAAGGCTGCTACTACCTCATAAATTGCAGGACTCCTCCCATCAGTGCCTCTCAGGGAACCATCAGATTGGCTGCAGCCCAAATAGGGCTGGAAGCAAGGAGACTTGGGGCGGAGTACCGGCCCTGCTATCACAGCACTGTGTGGGCGTAGGCAGCCACTGACCCTGTCTAGACCAGTTTCCTTATCTGTGAAGTGGTGTCTAAGGCCCTTCTAGTGCTAACATACCAGGACTCTACTGCTTTTCCATTTTCCAAGTGGGGTTCCAGAAGTTTCTCACACTGCCAGGGTTGCAGCCATAAACCACGTCCCAGGAGACTACTTAGACTCCTTCAATTCTCTCAGGCTTAGTAAGAAAGGGACTCTATGGAATATCAACAGGGACAGCAGGGCCTCAAAAGTAGGAAGGACCAGGTGAGCTGCTGGCTCAAACTAGGCGAGTACACTGGTCCCGCCCTGTCTTCTCCCTGGCTTTTATTTCTTTATACATGAGATAATTTAAGGCTGGGGCCAGATGTGTCTCACATGCAGCTACCCTGTATGAACACAAATGTCTTCAAGGCAGAACAGGGATTTAAATTTTAACGAGAACAGGGGCGCCTGGGTGGCACAGCGGTTAAGCGCCTGCCTTCGGCTCAGGGCGTGATCCCGGCGTTATGGGATCGAGTCCCACATCAGGCTCCTCTGCTATGAGCCTGCTTCTTCCTCTCCCACTCCCCCTGCTTGTGTTCCCTCTCTCGCTGGCTGTCTCTGTCTCTGTCAAATAAATAAATAAAATCTTAAAAAAAAAAAAAATAAATAAATAAATAAATAAATAAATTTTAACGAGAACAGTCACTACCTAGATTCTACCATTAATACTTAATTCTACTTGCTTTATCACATACTCTCCACTGAGTCATTCATTTATCCGTCTTATTTTTTATATATTTCAAAGTAGATTACAGACATCTGTATACTTCCTCCTAAATATTCAAGCATGCGTATCATTAACTAAAGTTCAATATTTGGTGCATTTTCTTTGATGTAAAATTTACATCCAATGAAAGGCGCAAGTTTCGAGCATACAAGAGCTGATTTTTGACAAATGTGTTAAATTGTGTAATATAACCCCCCATCAAAATATAGAACATTCCCCTCTCCTCAGAGAGTTCTCTCGTGCTCCTTCTCATCATAGATTTTTTTTTCCCCACCAAAGGGTAGTTTTGCCCAGAAAAGGCTTTTAAATCAGCTTTATTGAGGTAAAATGTGTACACAATAAAACAGCAATTTAACGTATACAATTGGTTGAATTCTGACACATGTATACAGTTGTATAACCACTACCACAATCATGATATAACATATTTTCATCACTCCAAAAGTTCCTTCATGCTTCTTTAGAGCCAATCACCATTCCTTTACCTTTGGCCCCTGGAAAGCCCAGATCTGCTTTCTATCACTGTAGTTTTGTCTTCTCTAGAATGTCACATATTATCATACGGTATGTAGCCTTTTGCATTTGGTTTCTTTCACTTAGCATCATGCTTTCAGATGTGTGTGTTTCAACAGTTCAGTGTTTTCTTATCACTGGGTAGCATTCCATTGTATCGATGTACCACAACTGGCTTATCTGCTCACCTACTGATGGACATTTGGGTTGTTTCTGGTTTCTAGAACCAAAATCCCAAGTGTAACATAGGGGTGGCATGGAGTAAGATTTGGAGATTCAAAGGAAGCACTAATCTCAGTATTAATCTTTACCTCGTTTGGGCGGGGGGGGGGGGAGATATCTAGACCAGAAATCAGCAAATTTATTCAGTAAAGGGCCAATTGCAGATATTTTGGGCTTTACCATTATAGGTCTAGGTGATTTGTAGGCAAAAAAAAATGTGGCTATGTTCCAATAAAACTTCACTTGTGGATGCTGAAATTTGAATTATGGAAGTTTCATGTGTCACAAAATATTCTTCCTTTGAGTTTTTTCAGCTACTTAAAAGCATAAAAATTATTCTTACCTGCAGGATGTACAAAGGTAGACGATGGATTGGATTTGGCACACAGGCCATAGTTTGCTAACTTTTGATCTAGACGAATTTAAAATGCTTTAGAAAATTATGTTTAAGTATGTCTTAAAAAGTTAATGGTAACTACCAAAAGAATAGAAATAGAATATATAATTTCCAACCCACAATAAGAAAAGCAATGGAAGAAAGAAAAATTGATCAGCTGAAGAAAAGATAGAAAAAAAAGGGAAGAAAATATGATAAAGAACATACAAACAATATAAGAATAAATCTAGTTGTATAAGTAATCAGAGTACCCACGAATAGGCTAAATTAGCCAATTGCAAGACCTAGATTGCCAGTTTAGGTTAAAAAAAAAGAAAAAAAGAAAGTTATATCCTATTTCCAAAAGGTATATCTAAAAGGAAATTATGCAGAAAGCTTGAAAATAAAGGTAGAAAGAAACAAAACAAATGAACATAGGGGGGAAAAAGAGAGAGAGAGAAGCAAACCATAAAACAGACTCTTATCTCTAGAGAACAAAATGAACGTTGGGAGGGTGAGGTGGGTGGGAGGAGGGGTGAAATGGGTGATGGGCACCGGCTGTTACATGTAAGTGATGAGTCACTAAATTCTACTCTTGAAACCAGTATTACACCATATGTTAACTAACTGGAATTTAAATAAAAACTTGAAGAAAAAAAATAAAGGCAGAAGGAAATAGATATCACCCAGACAGGTATCATATGTCACTTAACAACTATGAAACCAGAAACAATAATTTAAACATCACACCCATTAGAATAGTTACCATAAATAAAACGCAAAAAGTAGAAAACAAGTGTTGGCAAGGATGTGAAGAAACTGGACCCCTCGCGCATTGTTAGTGGGAACGTAAAACGGTGCAGCCACTATGGAGAAAAATTAAAAATAGGATTACCACATGATGCAGCCATTCCACGTCTAGGTATATGCCCCCAAAGAACTGGGAACAGGGACTCAAAGCGATGTTTGTACACCCATGTTCATAGCAGCGTTATTCACGGCAGCTAACGGGAAGGTGGCTGAAGTGTCCCTCAGCAGACGATTAGATCAACAACAAAAGGTAGTCTGTACACACCGCGGAATATGACAGCCTGGAAAGGGAAGGAAATTCTGTCACAGGCAACAACATAGATGAAACTTGAGGACA
This sequence comes from Ursus americanus, assembly GCF_024610735.1. Taxonomy (NCBI): domain Eukaryota; kingdom Metazoa; phylum Chordata; class Mammalia; order Carnivora; family Ursidae; genus Ursus; species Ursus americanus. The sequence goes on along the minus strand of NC_142133.1, from coordinate 48,140,902 downwards.
TGATGTAAGCGAAACAAACCAGTCCCAAAGGCATGAATACCGTGTGATTCCACTCACAGGGGGGTCCTAGAGTAGACACGGTAGGATGGTGGCAGCTGGGACTGGGAGGAGAGAGGAGTGGGGAGCTCTTACTTACTGTGTACAGAGTTTCAGTTCTGCAAGATGAAAAGAATTCTGTGGGTGGATGGTGGTGACGGTTGCACAACAAATGTGATGGTGTACTTAATGCCACGGCCCTGTACACTTAAAAATGGTGAAAGTGGCAAATTTTATGTTATGTGTCTTTTACTACAATTTAAAAAAATAAATATTGCATGGTGCACTGGGTGTTATACGCAGATAATGAATCATGGAACACTACATCAAAAACTAAGGATGTACTGTATGGTGACTAACATAACATAATAAAAAATTATTATTAAAAAAAAATAAAATAGGGGCGCCTGGGTGGCTCAGTCGGTTAAGCATCTGCCTTTGGCTCAGGTCAGGTCATGATCCCAGAGTCCTGAGATCGAGCCCCACGTCAGGCTCCTTGCTCAACAGGGAATCTGCTTCTCCCTCTCCCTCTGCCCCTCCCCCTGCTCGTGAGGTCTCTCTCTCTCTCTCAAATACACAAATAAAATTAAAAAATAAAATAAAATAAAATAAAAATCATCCCAGCAAACATGGGTTAGTTCCTATTGATAAAAGCTACAGTCCACTAAAAAGACAGATAGTTATAGGCTTCAATGCAGGATACCACAGAGTTCTGAAATGTATCTAACACATATAAATAAAACATGGTACCCAACAAAGAGAGTACTCATTTTTTCCAGACCCCCATGGCCCTTTTACAAACTAGCCATGTATTTGACCACAAAGAGAATCCCAATAAATTCCAGAAAGCACACAAATCTCATTATTTGGTTACTACACAATAAAATTAGAAATTAAAAAGCAAAACAAAACACAAAAAGTAGCAAAATAAAAATCTTTTCACTGGAAATTTTAAAGCCTCTTTTAAAGTAACTCTTATGTTGAAAAGGAAAGTATAAACTAGAAATAAGCCAAAATGAGACTTTGTTTTCAGGGACTTATGGGACTTGATCCAAGTGGACTCAGGGGAAATTTATTAGAAACAAGAAGAATTCAGAATAAATGAAGGAAGACTTAAGATCAAAAAGCTGGAATGAAAGGTCAGCAAAAATAAACCCATAGAAATTAGGTGGATGGAAAATAAAAATTAGCAGAATTTAATGAGGTGGAATAGTCACATGGAAAATAAACTTGATTAATAAACTAAATCTTGATCTTTGAAAAGACCATATTGCTATAAACAAATCTAACTAAATCTCATAAGATATATGAATAAAAATTTAAAGAATAATTAACATTTGAAATGAAAAAGGAAACAACTATTGAGATTTTAAAGCATTCTAAAAATTACTAAAAAGAAATTAATGTTAATGAAAATTTTTTAAATCTAGGTAGAAATGCTGAGTTTTCTAGGAAGATGCAAATTATCAAAATTTGAGAGGAGACAGAAACCCTGAAAAGGCCAATAAACACAGAAGAAATTAGAACTGTTGTCAAAGTTCTTTCCCTTTAACAAAAAACCAAAACCAGGCTCAGATGGTTTCATTGGTGAATTACACCTGATTTTCAAGGACCTGACTGTCTCTATGGTACATGAATCCTTCCAGAGTGTAGGAAACGCAAGTCTACAAGTCTAGATGCCAAGCTGGAAAGATGGCGTATGTGTCTAATGGGGGTTCTGGGAAGCCAGCTAGAGTTAGGAGAGCAGTTTTTTGGGCAAAAACACTTGTGCAAGAAAAAGGGTGGCATCTGGGTTAGGCAGGGGAAGCTGTCAGACCAGGATGCAGATCTGACCAAGTCTTTGCCCACCCAATGAGAAGCTCTGGAGCAGAGACTGTCCATTAGAAGAGTCACACACTGAGCAGAAATAGCTAGGCGTGTACTTCCTCAGTCTTGCTTACTCGGTACTTGGAAACAACCAAGAAAAGTGTGACCTTGGCTCACCACAGCACATTTAAAAAAAAAAAAAAAAGGAAAGAAACCAACAAAGAAGGAAGGGAAACTATGGACTAATTGCACTAAAAAGTTAAAGGCCCAACATTCTAAATAAACTATCAGCAAATTGAATCCAATGGTGTTTTCAAAGGGTTATACGTAGAGACTACAAAGATGATTTTAAGCAGAGACTCTCTTAATTTGCTACGTTAATAGATTAAAAGGCAGAAAAGATTATTCCCACCACAATAAATGCCTTGATAAATATATTTGATAAAGTGTGTGCCTATTTCTAAATAAGAACATAAAATTCTTGGCAAGCTACAGGTAGAAGGAAACTTTCTTATCTTGATAAAGTCCAGCTACCAAAACCCGTTAGCAAACATCCTATTCAATGGTGAAAAAGCAGACATCAGGAATGAGACAAAGTTGCCCATCATCACGATTACTACTACTAACAAGTCTACTGGTGATCCTAACCAATTCAATTAGGAAGAAAAAAAAGAATTTAAAAATTGCCATTTATTGTTTTAAAATTAATTGTGATGACGGTTGAACACCTGTGAATATGCTAAAAAAAAAACCACCCAATTTTACCCTTTAAATGGGTAAGTTGTATAGTATGTGAATTGTATCTCCAAACACTGTTAAAATACCATCATTACCTTGTTCATTACAAGACTTACTACTTAAAAGATATTGTCTCCTTAGAAAATCAAAGAGAATACACTGAAAAACTCATAAAAGTGAGAGGGTTTAGAAAAGTGGCCAAATACAAAATCAACCTACAAAAATCATGTTCTAATAAACAAACAATAGTCAATGTCACAACATCAAAAAAAGGAGGGGGGATCCCATTTACTCCACGCCGAAAGATTAACCAGCCAAGGCTAGACCTAATAAGAAACGTGGAAGGCTTAAATTTTAAAGACAGAACTTGACTGATGAACAAAAGTTGAGGTATAAATTATGGCAGCCAAGCTATTCCTGCCCCTCACCTTCCCTCTGGGAATGGCCGGAGTGCAAATTCCCTTTAAAAGAGCCTGTGGACATCACAGGGACCGTGAAGAATGTGACTAATGAAGTATTTTAAATGCCTAGCACACAGTCTGGCAAAGAGTGAGCACTCAGCAAATGCTAATTATTTTTCTGGATTCCACGTACAGTCAGAACTCAGGGGCACAGAAATGGAAAATTGAACTTGATGCTGCAATGTCTGTGGATTGATTGGGATGGTAGAAATGCTCTGAAAGGAGTATGACCCTTCCTAGAACTCAATGTGCCACTTAGAGATGAAGGGATCTGACTGGACTTAAGAGCTCACGGGGAAATAAGTCATCATGATTCAGAGAAGGAATGAGTGTGTGTGTGTTTGAAGGCGGATTCCTGAAACCTGATGTTCTTGGGCATTTATCTCTCTATTCAGGGTAGCACAGACCCAACAACATGGCACCACTCGGAACTGTACAGGAAATAGGTGGATCATAGAAGGGTGTTCATTCATTTATCTTTTATTCATTCATTCAAAAAATAATTATTGGGGTCCAAACTGTTCTTAGCACCTGCAAGGAGCTAGGGGGCAAAGGACGGTGTATAAGGTAAAGACTCTTTTTCCAGTCTAGTGGAGTGAGAACAGGATACAAGGAGACCAATAAAGTTGGATGAAGGACCAGGCAAGAGATTTAGAAGCAAAGCCGGGGTAGGTAACTATAGGGACAGGCATGTGGGAACATGACCCAAAAAGAGGCTCAGGATTGGGAACAGATTTCAACAGCTGTCCTCACTTCTCAGACGGGTAAATAGTTAAAGATTGACAACACCAGCTGTGGCTGGGGTGTGCAGAACCAGCTCTCCCATCTTGCTGGGATGGTGTAACTTTGGGCCAACTTTTCTGGAGGGCAACCTCACGAAACATACCAACATTTAAAACATACATACATGTGACTCAGCAATTTCAAACCAGGCATTTATCCCATGGGAATAACTGGACAAATGAAAGCAGATGTTGGTACCCGTACAGAATATTCATTGCACCATTGCTTAAAGAGGAAAAAATTGTAATCCTTGGATCAGTCACAGGCTCATCCTTGAACCCATCGTGATGGTCCCAGGGATCGGGTCCCCTGAATAGCCAAATCTCAGTCACACATCTCTCCTCTGTTGCCAGGGGATAGAGGAGAACCATGCTGGACAGCTGAGGATTAGACTAAGGGAGGAAGTTCCCCAAAGCTGGGGGGTGGGGTGGGGGGGGAAGAACACTGTTAATCAGAAAACCGGGGATGAGAAAACCTGTTGCATAAACAAAATCTATAGCTACTTCCATCCACTAGAGTGGGAATAGCTGGTGCAGAGGGAGGCACGTTTCAGGCAGAGGGAATAGGCCCTTCTTCACAGAGCCTCAGAGAGCCTTTGTAGTCTGTGATGAAATTCCTTGTCCTGAGAGGATGAGGAGGGACGCTGGGGAAGGTCAGCCCTTAAAAGGGAGGCCCAGACTAGTGAATCCAGCCATATGAGTAGCTGAATAACTTGACAGGTGTGACTGAGGCTGTGGGGTGGCTGTGAGAGAAACGTAAACAAGACAACGGAACGCTTTGAGAGGGTTAGGAGAGTTTCTAACCCCGGATGGGTTTCGACATGTCCACACACGTCAGAGAGTAGCTGGACCTGCGGGCTCCACCTGCTGCCTGGTGACGTGGGACGAACAACTTAACCACTTGAAAACTCAATTTCCTCATCTCTGACTTTGAGAGAGGAAACCGAACTTATGGGCTGGCTGGGAGAATTTCATGAGATCGTGGAGGTGAAAACCCCCAGCACCGCGCCAGGGAGCGGGAGTTGAATTTAAGCAAGGAGAAGGGCATCCCAGAAGTGGCCCCCAAATTTAGTCAGAAGGGGAAAAAATGCAACCAGAAGAGCTTCATTACGGTGGCTTCAGGAAGTCTGAAAGCCCGAGCTTTGTTCTAGGGCAAAAGCAGCCATGGAATTTAACCTGGGGGCAGTAATGAGAGTTCTAATTGTAGTTGACCTGAAACTATGTTGAGAAACCTGAACTTGCGCCCTCGCAAGTTCTTAACCGTACAAATGGAACAGCTGTTTGCTTTCAGGTTTTTAGTCTTCATGCACACTTTCGCCGGCACCCTTCAGAACAGGAGCTAATTAAACTCCCCAAGGCAAGGGTAGCCCCCGCCCCGCTTCCCTTGCCCCCTGCCCCGTACTCCACTTTGCCCTGTGCCAACAGCACCACAGGCTCTGGTACCCGTCCTCGAGACGGAGGATGCACAACGCTTGTAATGGCTGCCTCGAAGCTCCTCGCCTCTAGCGCAAGCCCAGGGAGCCCCATGCCAGCAGGGCAGCAAACCCGTGCTGCTCTGTCCAGGAAGGAAGGAGAGAGGGACCGCGCGGGGAAGGCGCGTGCGTCCAGAGAGCATGAGACAGCCCCGCCCCTCCTGACGCCCGCGTGGTGCAGTCTGTGTGGAAAGAGCATGGAACCCGCAGCACAGAGGCTCCTCTGTGTGGCATGGGGCAAGCCCTCGGCCTCTCCAGGCCCCTCTTCTCACCCTCGAAAGGGAGGCGGTAATACCTCGGAGGGCAGTGGGGAGTGAGAGAAACCGCGCACTGACCCAGTCTCCCGAGCAGCCAGGCCTGTGCGGGCACGTGCTGTTACTACCCTCCTGCGTCCCAGGGCGCTCGGCAGAGTGTCAGGGCCGCGCTCCGTGACCCGGGCAGCAAGCGGATGGTCCGCCTGGCTCCGCACACCAGGCACAAAAGTGAAGCCAAGAGGCAGCAATCATTTCTTAGAGCTCCTCTTGGCATTTTCCGTCTGGGCTCCAGAGTGCTGCTGCTGCTGCCACCAGGATTCCCCTGCCCGTGTCCAGACGGAGAACCCGTATGTCGGCCAGGAAACCTCCCGGGTGTCTGCGGCCCAGGCCGGAAGCACTTCAGAAGCGTGTGCCCGCGGGAGTGGAGAAGGGAGGAGAACAAGGAAACAAGGAAGCAGAAGGAGCTTGCCTTCCGTTCCTTGGCTCCTCATCCCACGCCCCGGGGCTCACCCCTCACAGCGGAGCCCAGCCAGCGCCACGAGCCCCCCGCTGCCCAGCAAGGGCTCCCCCTAGAATGAAGCAGAGACACGACTGAAAAAGATGCAGGTATCCTGTGGCCCACATTTCCATCTGAATGGCATTGGTGAGACAATTCCTCTGTGCTTGGCGTTTTGGAAAGAAAAGACGTGAGAGGAAGGACCCACAGCCACAAGCCACTCCTGATAAACAGCTTGTATTTGCACAGCCAGCCTTGGAGAGGGACTTCCCTAGGTCTACCCAGTAACATAGGTGCCACCAGGCTCGCCTTCGCTGATGCCCAGTGTCCAGAGGGACGACCTGAGGGACAAGGAGGTGGGCTTCATTGGGGTGTGGACAGACGCTGGCCAAAGTGGAAGGGGCGCCCTGGAGGTGGGTTCAGGTTATCTGGCCGGAGAGAAGACACCTGATCGGGGCAGGGCAGATCCAGCGGCAGGAAGGCTGTGGCAGGAACACAGGCTAGCCAGCAAAGGGTGGCAAAGGCTCCTTCAGGGACGAGAAGGTCAGGCCCAGTGGACAGGGAGGCTCCAAGGCCGGGCGCCGGGCTGGGGGTGTGCTTAGCAGGAGGGACTGGTGCTGGCTGCTTACTTCCGGCCCCTGAGGATGAAGCTTCCTTCTTTCCCTCCTTCTTTTCCTTCCTTTCTTTGATTTGGCCACTTTTTACTAGGTTATTTCCCAAACAGCAGGCTTTCTTGGAGATGTTACTACTGTAACGTGTATGGTGAGTCTGCAAACTACCCCGACCGTTCTCGCTCTTCAGTAGAGCTCGGGTGTCAGAGCATTCCTGCCGAGGGAAAGGAGCAGGTGCGCGCCCAGGCTCCTGCTGGTCTCGTGATAGTTCATCTGCCCGAGGGGCCCGTGAAACTTGCAGAGGGCATGCACTGGCGCAATGTAGGAAACTCCCTGCTTTTATCAGCAACACGGCAGCCGTGCCTCAGCTGGACTGTTTGCGTGAGAAGTTCCGTGTTTCATTCAGCTCCCTTGAGCTGGGCTCCAAAGCTCAGGGCCAGACGATCTGATCCTTCTCTCATTTACAGCAGCCTCAGGCCTCACAAAGCTTCGAGGGTCTTGCTGGAGTATTACATCCCTCACAGGGTAAACTGAGGCAGAGGGAAGAAGCCTGAGAGCTCATGCCCAGCCGCCCAGGATGGAACCTTCCTGCTCCTCAGCACAGTCTGGCACACTCAGCCTATGAGTTCCTGAAGAACTCGTGCCCAGGCATGTTGGGATCTGCATGCAATTTTTCTCGACAGTAGATGCCTAGCCGGCCACCCATTCTTATCCTACTGACACCCTCCCACCCATGCTGGCCAGAACTATTTAAAACACCAGTCTGAGCCATCCCTGTAGTGGAAAAGCATCTCTGATCTCGGCCGTTACGCCCCCAGCCCCAAACATCCTTTCTTCCAATAAACTGCTCAGAAAGGCTCTGCCTCCCCTACCACCACGGACCCCCAGCTCCTGATGATGATGTCTCTCCTGCAAAATCATTACTCATTCTCCTAGATCCGGAGCAGACATGGTTACTCTGTGCACCTTTTCCTCCCCCGCGCAGATGGCTGTTCTCTGAAGCCCGCTGCCCCAGCTGCTATAACAGTTCTCACCACCCACAATGGGGTTACAGTATCCCAGCTGTTGACTCCGCTAGCCCCCTGCCACCCACTAAGGCAGCCTGAAAGCAGGGGCTGAGCTGAGCCTCAAAGCAGGTGCTCATTACGTATCCATTGCTGAAGGTAAGACAGAGGTTAGAGACAGCTCTAACTGGTGAAGAATGATAATAGTGCATTGATTCCCAGCTACACGGCAGACAGTGTTCAAAGCTCAGTTAATATCACAGCAACCCTATGAGACAAATATTACGACAGACTTCACTTTACAGTTAAGGAAACGAAAGCACAGAATGGTTAAGTAATTAACACAAAATCTACTAAGTAATAGAACCAGGATTTGAAGCCCATCTCTGCTCTTAGCCACAATATATATGCTTTTCCAAACTAAGTAGGAATGAGATCAAGAACTAAATTTTAGAAGCTTTGAGGCTTCAACATCAAATAGATCAGGGTATAAACTTTGGCTCTGACCTTGACCTTACTGAACCAAGCTGATTATCAATTTCCCCAGGTGTAAAATGGGCATCATAATGGTATGTTGCCTTATCAACAGTTTGGTTGATTTTTAAAATTATATGGATCTGCTATAACCTACAACAGTAATGCTGGCGTGCTGTGGCCTTGTGAGGTTTTCAGAACTGCTGCTGCCAGCCCTAGTCTTAACCCTTGAGAAATAATGTTCACAGAGGATTACCTGGAGAATATGCAGGATATCTCCTCCTTTAGATTTGACTGAGCCAGACTAACAAGGGTTATGCTCCTGGACTCCTCCTTTTGACCACTGACTTTCCCTCAAAGTAACCCACTTGCTTTCATTATCACTGCCCTTGGGTGCTGGGCCCTTGGCCGTGTATTTGAGATGATTGGGCTTATTGTGGGTGTGTGTAGTGGATGACCTGAGCCTGACTCAGTTCCCCTGATGTGAGGATCATAGGGACCCTTGTCTAACACAGGGATTGTCTTCATCATAAGCACAGTGCTAAAACGAGGGGACATATTTTGGTCTTAATTGTTGGTAGCAGAATTCTTCTTAGGTAGCGAACAGTCCTCGTTTGGGAAAATATTTTGATAAGCTGGAGGCATGGGGGTAAGAAGCCCAAGAACTGGGTGCTTTTATAGGCCAAGCGACTCAGGGCAAGGCACAGATTGAGATACAGAGGGGAATTTGACCCCTGAGAAGGAGGAGAGGAGCCAGGGGAAGAGTAGGAAGAGGTGTCTGTGAGGTGGCCAGCGAGGCGAAGGCCAGGGACGGAGGGGCTTGCTGCTTGCTGGGGCAGCCATAACAGAGCACCGCAGACCGGGGGGGGGGGGGGCTCACATACCATAAATGGATTTTCCTTCGGTTCTGGAGGCTAGAAGTCCAAAATCAAGGTGTGGGCAGGATTGGTTTCTTCTAAAGCCTCTCTTGTTGGCTTGCAGGTGGCTGCCTTCTTGCTGTGTCTTTCCACGGTCTTCCTTCGATGCCTGTGTCCTAATCCCCTCTTCGCATAAAGACATCAGTCGTGCTGGATTAGGCCACCCTAATCACCTTACTCGAACTTCACCTTTAAAGACCCTATTTGTAAATACAGTCACATTCGGAGGTACTGGGGCACTAGGACTTCAACACAGAAGTTTTGGGGGAAGCACAGTTCAGCCCATCAGAGGAGCCACAGGACATTTGAAGACCACCCTCCGTCCAAACCTGGTTTCCTGTATAAATCTTCACTAAGTACTTTGCGTGAGTGCAATCTTTTGTAGACGTCAAAGAAAAGGTAAGCCTCACATCTGGAAGCCATATGGTGTGGAACAGGTCCCCCTTGTGGGATCAAGAACCCTGAGAAAGTAAGCCTCCAGGGAAACGGAAGAAACTCGGGTCATGCTTGGGACCTCCCCTGGGTCTGGAGAGCTCGGCTGGCGTCTGGTTTGCATCACTGATCATGTTTCCCTCTTGGGTTTGATTGTAAGGAAACTCGAGGCGGATTGGAGGTCCCTTATTATATTCGTGCAGAGTTACTTTCCATGCTCTATCCCACTATTTGGCCCTCATTTTCTCTTGCCCCTCTATTGTGGACCTTCCTTGTCTTTGTCGTCCGTTCCTTTGAAGCACTTCACCCCACTCCATAGAGTCCCTACAGAACTGCCAATCATAGTACCCAGCCCCATCTTTTACCCCCATTGCAGTGATCCTGGCGCCTGGCTCAAGCTGGCCAAAATGCCCCACCCACATGATTCCAGGCCTGGTTATATAACTCAGGATCGGCCAGAAGATTGCCTCGGATTGATATGGGGAGGGAGAGCCTCTTAGTTGTTTGATAAGTTGAAAGGGTATGAATCTGAGGCTTCCAGAGGCTATCTTTCCCATCATATGGACACAACCTCATTTAGCATGAGGCCACGCAGAGGCAAGCAGAGCTGAAAAGGGAGAAGAGACAGAGGCTTGAGAGTATATTTGAGCCTCAAAATGCAGCTATACCTATAGCTGGATCCACCCCTAGACTGACCTATAATTGGAGTTAAATTCTCTTTTCCTACCAGGCACTGGGATGCAGACTGGAGGTAGGTATCAGATGAGCTCTGTTTCCCACTTCAAGTCTAGAAGGGAGCCCTCAATTTGAACACAAGACCAAAGGCAGAAACTTGGGTCATACTTGGGACCTCCCCTGGTCATGATCATGGCCTTTGACCCATGGCATGATTATCTCTGAGTCAGAAACCTCAAGGGCAAGTCCAGTTCAAGGACCATGACCAGAAATAGACTTGTAGAGTTAGTTACTAGTTAACAGAGTTTGTAAACCCAAATAGAACAGCTTCTCACTAGGATTGTGGGGATATTATATATCCAGAAAAATCTCAAGCTTGATGAACAGTGGTGTGTGACTGCTCAAACCCTAGGGCAGTCCAAGGCCCAACAATTATTCTGAAAGGAAGTGGCCATTAAAGTAGCCCCTCAATGGAAAGTCTTCCCTTCACCTTACTCAGAAGTGGCCATGGAAATCTCGAAACAAGGGTTGTCTTTTCGATTTGTAGGAAGGGGGCAGTTGGGTCATCTGACTCAGAAGACTGCCTGGGGCTGTCCTTCTTCCTACCCTGCAGAACTTGGAGTGTACTAGAACTGCTTTGCATGCTTTTTCCTTGTCCTCATCGCTGAATGGGAAACTTATGGCAGTATTTCTGCTGTCCCTTTGTCATTGGGTCTTGGGTATGCTGGGGGAGGTAGTGATGGTGGTTAAACGCATCACCAGAAATCCTGAACTTTGGACTCAGTATGGCAACTAGACATGATTTTGGTTTTTAGTTTTTGTTTATAGAGTCATTGTATTTTGCTACTCAGGAGTCTTTATAGAATTGTATTTATGGGAAGAAGGGTGATTTTGTTTGTCAAGCTTCCTTCCCAGGAGGGACCTCTTTTGTGGCCCCATGTCATCTCAGAGGATCTAAGGGTCAAAATGCTCCCACCCCTATTTCCATCTTCACAGAGCTGAAACCTAGCCCAGGATGGCCAATCACAAGATTCCATCTCTCTATCCATAGTGATGGGTTCAGTTATGGACCTGCGATAAGCAAGGCCAATCATGATTGACATATGATCATTAGCTGAGAGAGGTCCTGTTAACACAGACAATGCTGAAGAAGTAAAAACAGTTTCAATTTGCATTGGACCCTCTTTTCTTAAAGGTTCTTCAGTTATTTTACCATCAGAGATTTTTTATTAGCTGTTTCACCTCGTGGAAGTTTGGAGTCTCAGACCATTAGTTTTCCTTTGACCCATGGCATGAGTTGTTTAGATTATATGTTTTAATTTCCAAATGTATATATTTTTTGTTGTTGCCCATTACTTCATTGTTTGAGAATGTGATCTCTATGAATCTGTATGTCATCTGTATGTCCAATTCTTTGAACCTTGTGTAGATTTGCTTTTCATACCAGTATGTGGCCAATTTTTGTAAAACATATCATGGATTCTTGAAAAGAATCTTTTCCTAAATTGAGTAGTGCAGAGTTCTGTGGAAGTCAAGCATTATTTGTGTTGATCAAATCATCAGTAGTCTTACTGATTTTTATTTTTACTTTTTATCTACTTGGTTTGTAAATTACAGAAAGATGCATTAAAATGTCCTATTGTGATGGTGGATAAGTCAATTCCTCCTTGTCATTCTGATTTTTGCTCTCTATTTGTTAAAAACACCAGTTTCTTGAGAGCAGTTTTAAGTTTGCAGTTAAATTTTATTCTTTCAGATTTTCTACATAGACAATCAAGTTATTTGTGAACAAAGACAGTTTTAGCTCTTCCTTCTCCCCAGTATACCTTTTATTTCCTTTTCTTGTCTTATTGTACCAATTAGGATTTCCAGTACAATGTTGAAAAAGAGTAGTGAAAAGGGACATACTTCCTTGTTCCTGATTCTATTGGGAAACCTTCTAGTTTCTCACCATTAAGTAGGACATTAGCTGGAGGTTCCTTGGAGGATTTTTTTTTTTTAATCAAGTTGTGGATTTTTGCCTCTATTCCTAGTTTACCAAGAGTTTTTATCATGAGAGGATGTTGGATTTGTCAAATACTTTTTTACATGATTGATATGCTCATATAATTTTTCTGTTTAGCTTGTTGATGTGATGGTTTACTTTAACTGATTTTCAAATGTTGAACCAGCCTTTCATACCTGAGATAAATCCCACTTGCTTGTTATATAATTCTTTTTCTACATTGTTTAATTCAATTTGTTAATATTTTGTTGAGGATTTTTACATCTGTGTTTATGAGAGATACTGGTCTGTGGCCTTCATTTCTTATAAGGTCTTTGTCTGGTTTTGGTATTGGGGTGATGCTGGCCTCATAGAATAAGTTAAGAAAGTATTCCCTCTGCTTCTAGAATCTCTAAGAGATTTATAGAATTGATATTTCTTCCTTAAATGTCTGGTAGAATTCACCAGTGAACCCATCTGGGCCTAGTACTTTCTGTTAATTATTCTATTAATTATTGATTTAATTTATTTACTGGGTATAGACCTATTCAGATTGTCTGTTTTTATACCACACTATCCTACAACACCTGTATGGGTGTTGACAGATTGTGTCTTTCAAGGAAAGATATTTTATCTAGGTTACCAAATTTGTGGGCATAAAGTTGTTCACAGTATTCCTTTATTATCCTTTTAATGTCTGAAGGATCTGTAATGATGTCAACTCTTTCATTTCTAATGTTAGTAACTTGCATCTTTTCTCTTTTTATCCTTTGTTAGCCTGGTTAAAGGCTTATCAATTTTATTGATCTTTTCAAAAAACCAGCTTTTGGTTTCATTGATTTTCTCTATTGATCTCTTGTTTTCAATTTTATTGATTCTTTTCTCTTTTCTTCTGCTTATTTGGATGTAATTTGCTCTTTTTCTTTTTTTCTGGTTTCCTAAGGTGGAAACTTGAGCATTGATTTTAGATCTTTCTTCTTTTCTAATACATGCATTCAGTGCTATAAATTTCCCTCAGCTCCTGCTGCATCCCACAAATTTTGATAAACTATGTCTTCATTTTCATTTAGTTCAAACTAATTTTACATTTCTCTTGAGATTTCTTTTTCGACCCATGTGTTATTTAGAAGTGTGCTTAGTCTCCATGTCTTTGAGGGATTTTCCAGTTATCTTTCTGTTAATTTCTACTTTAATTCCATTATGGTCTGAGAGCAGACTTTATATAATTTCTATTATTTTTAATTTCTTGTTTGTTTGTTTATTTATTTGTTTATTTATTTAAAAGAGTGAGCAAGCCAGTGAGAGAGAGCATGAGCAGAGGGTAGGAGCAGAGGCAGAAGGAGAAACAGACTCCCCACTGAACAGGGAGCCTGATGTGGGGCTCAATTCCAGGATCCCAGGATCATGACCTGAGTCAAAGGCAGACGCTTAACTGACTGAGCCACCCAGGAGCCTCTATTCTTTTAATTTCTTCAGTTGTGTTTTATGGCCCAGAATGGTCTCTCTTAGTGAATGTTCCATATGAACTTTAAAAGAGTGTGTGTTGGGTGAAGTAGTCCATAGATGTCAGTTATATCCAGTTGATTGATGGTGTCATTGAATGCAACTATGTCCTTATTGATTTTCTGCCCACTGGTCCATTTCTGACAGATGGGTGTTGAAGTCTCCAGCTATGATAGTGGATTCATCTACCTCTCCTTGCAGTTCTATCACTCTTTGCCTCACATATTTTGACACTCTATTGTTAGGTGTATGACCATTAAGGACTGTTATGTCTTCTTGGGGATTTGACTACTTTGTCATTAGGTAATGTCCATATATCACTGGTAACTCTCTGCTCTGAAATGCACACTGAAATTAATATAGCTACTCCTGCTTGCTTTTGGTTAGTGTTAGCATGGTATATTTTTCTTTATCCATTCACTTGTAATTTATGTGTCTTTATAGTTAAAGTGGGTTTCTTGTAGATAACATTTGTTGGGTCTTTTTTTTGATACACTCTGATGTTCTCTGTCTTTTATTTGGTGCATTTTGACCATTGACATCCAAAGTGACTATTGATATAGTCAGATCAATATTTACCATATTTGGGGCACCTGGGTGGCTCAGTCGTTAAGTGTCTGCCTTTGGCTTGGGGGGTGATCCCAGAGTCCTGGGATCGAGCCCCATGTCGGGCTCCCTGCTCCTCTGGGAGCCTGCTTCTTCCTCTCCCACTCCCCTGCTTGGGTTCCCTCTCTTGCTGGCTGTCTCTCTCTCTCTCTGTCAAATAAATAAATAAAATCTTTTAAAAAATATTTACCATATTTGCTACTGTTTTCTATTTGTTGCCCTTGTTCTTTGTTTCTGTTTTTGGCTTCCACTCTTTTCCTGCCTTTTGTGACTTTCATTACACATTTTGTATGATTCCATTTTCTCTTCTCTCTTAAAATATCAGTTATACTTTTTTTTGAACTTTTGTTTTTAGTGGCTGCAATATACATTTACAACTAATCCAAGCCCACTTTCAAATAACACTATACTTCACACAAAAGGTAAGTACCTTCTAGTAAAAAAATAATACTAATTCTTCCTCACATTCTTTGTATCATTGCTGCCATTCATTTCATATATATACATACATAATCAAATACATGGTTGCTATTATTATTTTAAACAGTTATTTGTTAGATCAATTAAGAATAAAAAATGAAAGTTTTTATTATACCTTCACTTATTCCTTTTTCAATATTCTTTTTGTAGATCCAAGTTTCTGACTTATATTATTTTTCTTCTCTCTAAAGAAACTCTTTTAACGTTTCTTGCAAGATAAATCTAATGGCAAAAAAAATCCCTCAAGAAGTCTATTTTTCCTTCATTTTTGAAGGATAATTTTTCAGGGTACAGAATTCTAGATTGGTGGTTTTCTTGTCTCTCAACACTTTAAATATTGTTGACTTTTGAACAGCATGGATTTGAACCACAAAAGGCAAGGAATGGATTACCCCCTTCCTTAGATCCTCAAGAAGGAGGATGACCTCACCAATACGTTAATTTCAGACTTCTAGCCTCCAGAACTGTAAGAAGATAAATTTTGCTGTTTTAAGCCATGGAGGTTGTGGGAATTTGTTGTAGCAGTCCCAGGGAACAAATATAAGAAAATTTTCATTTATTGGCCATTTGGATATTCTCTTTTATGAAGTGCCTATACAAGTATATTGCCTGTTGTTCTATTGTGTTGTCTGCCATTTTGTTTATTAATTTTTAGTGGTTCTTTTTACATATTCCAGATATAAGATGAACGGTTCTCTGGGAAGTTCTCTGGGAAGTAGAGACTGAGGTAGAGTTAGAGGTGTGAAAGGCTTAATGTGGAGTAACACCTAAGAAAGAAAAGAAAGAAAAGGAAAGGAAGCAGGATTGGGTAGGGAAGCCATTAGACCACAGTGCAGACCTGAAGGTATCTGACAGCCCAGCAGGGAGGTCTGGAGCAAAGGCTACCCATTAGAGGAGTCTCACGGGGAGGGGGAAATATCTAGGCTCTTGTACCACTACCTTGTTTATCATTGGCTGGGGAACACTCCACAAGAAACATGCTTGGACATTATTGCCTTTCTTAATCATTGGTCAAGGACCACTGGCATGGTCCTTGGCTTGAAAGTTGGTGTGGGCCTAAAGGAGCTAACAGCAGGATGTTGTGAGTTAACCACACTCTAGACAGCTCAGCAGTGGGTACTTTCTTGAAGGAGGCTCTGAAATGTGTATCTGCTCTGTGAGTCCTATATTGTAAATATCTTCTTCCAGTTCATGCTTGCCTTTCACAATTTTAATGGTGCCTTTTCATGAACAGAAGTTTTTGATCTTAATCTAGCCCAGTTTATCATTTTCCCCTTTATGATTATTTTTGTGTCATGGTAAGAAATATTTGCCTACCCAAAGTTCTATTCTAAAAGATTTTTAGGGCACCTGGTTGGCTCAGTCAGTTAAAAGTCTGACTATTAATGTCAGCTCAGGTCATGATCTTAGGGTTATGAGATCAAGCCCACATTGGGCCCTGCCTGGGTGTGGAACCTGCTTAAGATTCTCTCTCTTCCTGTCTCTTTGTCCCTCCCCCCAAAATAATAATTAAATGATTTTTAAAAATTGTTTCCATTTAGACCTACAGTCCACCTAGAATTGATTTGTGAATGATGTGAGGTAGGGGTCAAGATTTCTTTTGTCCCTTTGGCTATTCACTTGCCCTAGAAAAGAATATCTTTCCCTTTCCCCACTGTTTGCAGGTCTCACCTTAGTCATCAATTAGGTGAACATACATGTATCGTTTTACATGTCATTGACGGCTAATGACGTGTAGTATCTTTTCATGTGCTTATTGGGCATTGTATGTATTCTTTGAAGAAATGTATATTCAGATTTGCTCATTTAAAAAAATTCGGTCACTTGTATTATTATTGAATTGTAGGAGCTCTTTATATATCCTAGATACAATCTTTTATCAAATATATTAATTGCAAAAATTTCCTCTCATTCTATCGTTGTCTTTTTACTCTCTTGATTATGTTCTTTGAGGCACAAAAATTTGAAATTTTGATGAAATATAATTTGTATATTTTTTTGTTTTGTTTTGTCACTTGTGTTTTTAATGTCATGTCTAATTCAAGGTCACAAAGATTTACACCTATGTTTTCTTCTAAGAGCCTTATAGTTTTAGCTCTGATATTTAGGTCTTCGATACATTTTGACCTATCTTTTGTATATGGTGTGCATGGTTCAACTTGATTCTTTTCCATGTGGATATCCAGTTGTCCCAACACAATTATCTGAAAAGATTATTGTTTCCCCATTAAATTACTTTGGCACCCTTGTTGAAAATCAATTGACACTAAATGTGAGAATTTATTTCTGGACTCTTAATTCTATTCCATTAATCTATGTGCCTGTCCTTGTGCCAATACCACACTGTCTTGACTACTGTATCTTTGTAGTAAGTTTTAAAATTAAGAAGTGTGAAATCTTCAACATTGTTCTTCTTTTTCAAGATGATTTTGGCTATTCTGGGTACAGTTGATTTTGGTATATTACCTTTGTATCTCTTATCCTTCATTTAATTCTGATAGTTTGTTTAAAGATTCTTTTGGATTTTCTACATACATAAGTATGTTATCTACAAATAATAACACTTTTATTGTTTCCTTTCTGCTTGGTCAATTTTGATAGATTCTAACTTCTCTGTAACACTTCCTAGTTTCTCTTTTTACTTTTTTAAACATAGTAAACATATTGGTTTTATATTATGCATCTAATCATTCTGTATCTGTTGTCTTGGGGGGTCTAATTCTGCAATTTGTTGTTTCTTCTGACTCTAACTGATGGTGACTTTTCTCTAAAATATGCTATGACTTGTGTATTTTGTCTCATATTTCTTGAAGCTTTGTCTTTGGGGATGCTTTGAGGTGTGGGGTTAATTTTTGTTCTCAGGTGGCTTTGCATTTCTTTTGTCAGGTGCCTACGGTATACTACCAAACTGGTACAAAATTTACGTTGAATTTTTAGCTTTGAGTTTGGAGTTACATAAGAAGTATAAATTTCAGCCCCTAAAATAAGTGTAAGCAGGCTTATGATTGAGAATTAGCAAAGGAGGAGTTCCTGGGTGGCACAGTTGGTTAAGCGTCCAACTCTTGGTTTTGGCTCAGGTTACGATCTCAGTGTTGTGAGATCAAGCCCCCTGTCAGGTTCCCCACTCAGCATGGAGTCTGCTTGAGATTCTGTCTCCCACTGTGCCTCCAGCTCTTGCTCGCGCATTCTCTCTCTCTCTCTCTCTCTCTCTCTCGTGTTCATAAATAAATAAATAAATAAATAAATATTTTAAAAAAGAATTAGCAAAGGAGATCTTTTTTTCTATTCCATTTAAAGCCAAGTCTTAGACAAAATGTTGAGGGTTGAACATTTTTTTCTAGTTCACCTACTGAGAATGTTACTTTTTGGAGTAAAATAGAGAGTTGCTTTTCAGAGCTTGAGAAGGGTGTTTCTAATCCTACCTCCCATCCCACATAAGACCCAGAGTCTGGCTCATGTTCCCAGTGCACAAGCCCTGTCAAACCCAGCTCCCGGCCCCCAGGGACTGACAGATATCTTTAGGGTAAATCGTGACTTCAGCATTTGCTTCTCTGTGTTCAGGTTTTCTCATCTTGGACCTCTGAAGATTTCTTCTACTTTCCACTACTTCAACCCTACATTTAAAAAGATGTTTTTTAAAAATATTATATCCGGGATTTCTGAGTATTCTGCTTTGGCAGGGTTTCTCTGGCATCTCTGCTGTGAATAATCACTTCTGGATGGCTGCCTGCTGACAAATTCAGCTCCACGCTGACCTGAAATATCCAAACCTATCAGGTGACCAGAGTTGAACAAACAGGCTTATTTCATAACAGATTTCCTCCTTTATAAGATAGTTGTGGTTGACCATAAAATGTGTTCCCCTCTGTTACAATTCATACAGAGGATTTGATACTGATTAGTTGCTCTCAATGGTAGGCGATTTTGCACCTTCCTGCCCCCCAGGGGACATCTGGCAATATCTGAAGATATTTTTAGTTGCCCTAATTGAGAAGGGGGTGCAAATGGCATGTGGTGGGTGGAGGCCAAGGATGCCGCTAAATGTCCTACAAAGGACAGCCTCCCACAACAAAGAATTATCCAGCCCAAAATGTCAAAAGTGCCAAGGTGGAGAAACTCTGGACAATAATTACTATTTCTTTCTTTAAAAAAAAGAAAAAAAGATTTATTGGGGGGAGGGGCACAGGGAGAGGGAGGGAGAGAATCTCCAGCAGACTCCCCACTGAGGGTGGATCCCACTGGAAGGCTCCATCTCACACCCCTGAGATCACGACCTGAGCCAAAACCAAGAGTTGGCCACTTAACTGACTGAGCCACCCAGGCGCCCCTGTAATTATTACTTCTTTTTAAAATCTTTCTATAGGAGTCTCGAGTGTGTTGCAGGTGTGACTGCTACGTCTAACGTTTTTGGTTTAGGTACAATAGTTGAAAATGTTTATTTGTCAAAAATTAATGAAAGAGAATGAACATTGCTACCATCTACTGAACACCTTTTCCATGTCAGGCCCAGTGCTAAATGGGTTAATGGAGACAGTGACATTCCTTTCCTCATTTTCTCCAGAACTCTAGCGCTTCCAATCAAAGGTGGACATGAAGCTTTCAGAGCAAGTGATAGGTATGTTGATAAAGTGTGCCATACACAGCAGAAACAATTTAGATAGAGAGTCTAGGCATGACAATAGGTAACATTTGAAAGCTGGGTTTTAGTCAGATCAGCATGTCCCAGTGTGATGGATAATGGCCACAGTAACATTTCCTCTGACTTTCAGAAAAGCTGGACGTGCAAACGCAAGCCTGTCCTTCACCCTCCAGCATTGTGACTCGGGCTGCTGATAAGAAGCACTCCATTACCTGTCTCAGCCCTGAGATGCCTTCCCTGCAGGGCTCCCCTTTCAGGGAAGAGGGAATAGAATAAAACAACCTGCAGATTTGCTCAGCAGCAGCAAGCCCACCTGACTAGTTTGAAAGAAAAAAAAAAAGATAATAAAAATCCTCACAAATACAGGGTCATGTGGCTTGAGTGGCCCAGTACTGTTCAGGGATCGGGGCGGGAGAAAGGAATGGGACAAACAGCTGTAAAGCAGGAATGGAATTGGGATTTTATCTGAATTAGTAAGTACAGAGTGGAATGCTGACAATGTTTCTGACGCAGTGTCCTAAGCCAATGGGAAAGAGTACAGTTATCAGTCAGTGGTAATTGCTACTTGCCATGTTTGCTATGTCTGCTCTCATGTCTTGCTTTCATTCGAGAAAGGCACGATTAATCAGGAAAAGTTCTCGGCTGTCTCAATAATGTCATTTAGATGGGGCTAGGAGAGGGGTCATCCTACCACGGAGCAGTATGGACTGTAGGAAGGGTACAAATCCAGCTGAGTGTTGGCCCATGTCATCCAGACTTCCCTGTTGTCCCAGAACCATTTGCTACTTTCTCATCTTTCCTGGTTCTCCCATCCGGTCAGTGTGGTAGGTCAGCTCCTGATTCTCTCTCTTCAAGTGCCCTCTACAGTTTTTCCAAACTCTTTGATGTGCATGCCTCAGCGCCCTGGACGTTGCCGTTTGGAAGTCACTCTGGCAGTGAGCTCCCAGTCCTGTGCTTGGGACTAATCCCACCTCGGGGCAAATCAAATGCTGGCACTTCCTGTCATCTTTTAGCAGCTGGAGAAGCTTATGTTGTATATTTTCAAGATTTCAGGCAAAAAAAATCTAGATAAGAGATGACATGATAGGCGATTTAGGAAAGGACACTCTGGGGGGCACAGTCTCCCCTGACCTTGCTGTGGCTTGAGACAGTCCTTAGGCCAGTTTCCTCCTTCAGGCTATCAGATAAAATACAAGATACCTAGTTAAGGTTTAATTTCAGATAAACTAGGAATAGTTTTTTAAAAGTACAATCCTGTCCCCTCTAAGTATATCCTATTTCTGAGTGCAGCCAACATTGGGTGCCCAAGCCAGCTCTGTGAGCAAGCCGCAGGCAGGCAGGGCTCAGCAGGTGTCAGCTTGAACCTCTCCTCTGCAACCCCCACTCCCCCCAGACCAGTTCCCCACCGCCGGGATGTGCATGCAAGCCAGCCACCTGGTCCTGGGCCGCAGCTCCACTGCAGGGGCTGCTGGGAGGAGGGGCGCTGCCTCCTATGCCGGAAGCTTCTTCAAGGCTCCTGGGCCAGAATTTCCTCAAGTCTGAACTGGTCTGCAAGTGCTGCCTGGCAGCTAGAGAGTGGCCAGTAGCCACCATGTATGCAGGCCTGGACATTACCCCAAAGGTGTGGCCAAATAAGATCTGACCCAGGACATCAGAAGCCCCCAGGTCCTGCCAGGCCCTGAACAGGACCACCCACAGTGGTCCTGGAGTCTAGAGGGAAGGAGAGGGATGCTCCCTCCTCCCCTAGCCCACTGGCCACTCAGGGCAGGGCCAGGCTGACTGTTCTTATTCTGCGAGTCTCCTTTGTTGACTGAGCCCCAGTGGGCCCTTCTCCCAGGGACAGTCCCTAACCCTGCCCACCCTTCTCTCAGGGACCCTCATTCTGCCACTGGGCTTCCTTGTCTGCCACCATGGCTGCTGACTTGACTGCACTTTACTATGTGTGCCCTTTACCTGTGCACCTAGTGCATAGACTCCTGGTTTCTAATACCAACTACCAGTGAGAGGAAGCGGGGTTCCTTGGAGGAGAGATTGATTCAAGGATTGGAGCAGGGAAGACGCAAGATGAAGCCGGAGCACCCGTGGTGCCAGAAAGTCACGAAGTGCTTTAAAAAGAAACCCACCTGTGCATAATACAGACCCACCTTGATGGGAGTATGTCGAAGGGGCTCTGGAGCCAATGCTAAGAGCTCCCAGTGGCCCAAGCCGGAGCAAAGTATTTTGAGCAACAAAAGAATTAAAGTAATATGAGATTATAACTCAAAGGACGCAATGCGTATCTAGGAGTCCATATGGATAAAACTAAACGAGTGAATAAATAAATAAATAAATGGAGGACAAGAGACAACTCCCCCGGGCAGAAGAGCGCTATAGCTATGCAGACAGTTTATCCTCAAGGAAGTGGAGCATTCGGTAAAAACTAAAGGAATCTGCATAAAGCATGGATTTTGGTTCATATAACGTATCAGGATCGGTTCATGAATCGTGACAAATGTGCCATGTGAATGTCAAATGTTAATGCTGGGGGGAAACTGGCGGCGGGATGTATGGGAACACTGTACCATCTTTTCCAGTTTCTGTAAAACTATTCTAAAATTAAGTTTATTTTTAAAAAAGACAAAACCCCTAGCTTTATCAAATTTCTGATTATGAAAACAGGTAATAATGTAGATTCAGGCACTGCAGAAAATATAGGCAAAAGCAGCAATCCCTTGAACTCTCAGCTTTCCCTGAACGTATTGGTAATTCCTTCCAGGCTGTGCCTCGTGTCCATCTATTGAATGTGAACAATTTTATATAAATCAGTTCTGACGTGAATGGCTATTTTTACCATGTGCTTCTCCCCACCCCCCAGGCCACAACACTACATCTAGGATATCTTTCCATGCCAAAACACAGCTGTGTCATTCTCTGAATTGTTTTATGATATTCTGTTATGCTATAATTTATCTAAAGAAGCCTGCGTACCATTTAACCTTTGGTTTTTCCTCCTTTTTCTCTTGTGAACCACACCACATTCACATGCAAACATTCTTGAACTCTTGTTGAATTATTTACATAAGATACATTCCTGAAGCTAGAATTGGTGGTTGTAAGAGAGAACACATTTACTCTCTTGGCAGGGATTACCCTACAGCAGGACTGGTCTACTTCTTCGCTACCATCAGCGGTAGATGTTGGTGCCTGATTCCTCGTCTCCTGCGCCAACATTGGGTGTTGTCATTCTTTTTAATATTTGTCAATCTGATAGTTGAAGATAGTGTCTGATTTTGATCCTCTCTTGTTGGCCCATCGTTTGAGCTTGTGTTCCTACGTTTCTGCCCCTAAAATTATTGTACCTACTCCATATCCTAACTTGTACTTAGCCCTTGGGCCCAATGGTTAAGCCCCTACCCCTAGAAACAGATCCTGGAGGTCAGAATTCTTATATTTCAAATTTTCTTTCCTCTTTCCAGAGCCTAACATATTCTGAAAAGGTGCAGGACAGCCCAAAAAATGCATGTTGAAATCAATGGCCCTCGGTGAATGTCTGTGTGAAAGGAGTGAGTGGATTGATGGTGCCTGTGTAGTGGGGAATGGAGTGCGTTTGGCAGCTTTGGAAGGTACAGCAGAGACCCTTCACTTGGCAAGTGCTCGGCATCCTTCCAGAAAAAGGGGCAGCCTGAGTGGCCATGTTTCTGGGGGGAACCCACCCCTTGGACACGACTGATTGGAACAGAAGGAAGAACTGATCCAAGTCGAGCCAATTCAACGCCCTCAGGCATTTAAAGTAAGAGACACAGAAACTACTGCAGAAGGACGAGCCACTGGACTTGCAAGACCCTGGAGAGCGGAAGCTGGTTTTGGTAGCATGGTAACCCAAAGCAGTGGGTTATTTCGAAGCAGGAGATATCAAAAGCCAGCAGGAAAAGCTAAGAGAAGCGAATATGAAGAAAGATGGGAGGGAGGGATTGGAAGAAGGGGGTGGAGGACGGTCTGCCTTCCTCCATCAGGTCCTGGGAGCCCTGGCTTTCACAGGTGTGTTCCCAGAGGTTACCTTATATCCTTAGGATAAGTTCTCCTTTTACTAACTCATCCTTGACCAAGACTGTGAAATAATGGCTTTTTGCTTATTTTTCACTGTTCCCAAGCAAACTTCTGATGACTAGCCAAATTCCCTTGACTCCACAATACAGGGACACATACCCATAAGTGTGTATTTACTGATTACAAATGTGTGATTAGCAAGTAGTTATTGAGTAACAACTACGTGCCTGGGACCAGGCGGGGAGCCTTGTATACACCCGAAAAATGGAAGACATAATTCACCACCCCCAAGGAGCTTAATGTGCGAGATAAAATTAACATATGAAAGAATCCCACACCCATGTATCAGTCCAGCATGTTAAGAGCTGGGCCAACACTATTGTTCCTCGAGAAGACTGCTGAGATCAGAGAGTGACATGTCCCAGACATAGGCGGGTGAGTGCTGGAAAGCTGCTGTGTCTGGGACACCCTCAAAGAGAAGATGTTGGTTGTAGTTGTCACAGCCCCACACAGCCATTTCTTGGCAACTTGGGGACTTCCCAGGTGGCTGATGAGCCCTAAGCGCCTGTGTGTGTGTGTGTGTGTGTGTGTGTGTGTGTGTGTGTGTGTGGTGGTGGTGGTGGTGAGTGCATGCCTGGGAAGCAGGGAGTGCTGTCCTACTGGGCTTGGCACAGGGGTGTGGGTGCAGGGGAAGGTGTCAGGCTTACCAGGCCATGTAGGATGGAGGAGTCAGAAGAGCTGGTCCACTCCAGGCCCCAGACTTCCCAGGCAAAAAGCCTCCCATTTCATTTTCTGTAAGAAGGTGGACGTTCTGCTTCTTTCACGGGAGAAGTATTAAGACGTCAACAAAGCAAATGTGTGGACATGACATAGCAATTTTCATTAATTTTTTAGTTTTTAAAGATTTAAAAAAAATTTTTTTTAAGTAATCTCTACACCCAACATGGGGCTTGAACTCACAGTCCCGAGATCAAGAGTCACATGCTCCGCCGACAGAGCCAGCCAGGTGCCCCATACATTGCAGTTTTTAAAATGCTATTCAAGAGAGAGCTGTGGTTATCCTGGTGATTATAATGCCAGTTTTTATTTGATATTGAGCATTTCTTTTAAGGGTAGCAGCTGGCTGACCCACTGGAAGTACAGCCGCTCCCTATTCTGGAACGGCTCCTGACTTGCTAGAGGGGTTTAGGAGCTCGGTAACGGCTGATGTGAATGAACCCATCACACGGCAGGTAGTTCTCGGCTAGTGCAATATCTGTCTCCATCCTCCTGCAGAGGTAAGTGCTACGACGACTCTACTGAGGTAGAGAAGGCCATATGTCTTTCCCAAGGTCGCACCCCTAGGAGTGGGAGAGCCAAGATTCATCCCAGGCAGCCTTCTCCCAGAGCCCGTGCTCTTGACTTACTCACTCTGCTGCCTTTAGAAACCTGCCAGCTGAGCTGCTTCCCTCACCTTCCCCCTTCTGCTCTAAGCATCCAGATATGAGACATTCCTTTTCGTGCTTTGAATGAACGAATTTCTCTCTTGCCTCTGGGTCTTGGCACATGCTGTTCCTTTTTCTAAGATACCTTCCTCTCCATCCTTCTTTACTTGAACACCTTATTGTTAGAGTCTCAGCTTAGAACACAGGCCCCTTGGGAAAGCACTTCCCTAATCCTCTGAGTCTGAATCGTTGCCCCCACTCTACACTCTCACAGCACTTTCTCTGTGGTGGGATGGATCACTCTATTGAAATTGCCCTCTGACTTCTGCGTCTGCCCGTGAGGACGGTGTTAGCAGTGAGCCCTGCGCGCTAGGTGTTAACCTTGCTCACTGCCGTACCCTGATGGTCAGCACAGTGGCTGGCACCTAGACGCTCCTTACATCCTTGTTGGAGAACGATTTAATGAACGGCTGCTCAGTACCACGTGGTTGTGTGTGTGTGGCTTTCTGAGTGCCTGGGGTATGACGGTGCTGCGCCAAGCATTCTGCACGAGACCCAGAACACAGTAACCGGGAGAAAAGAATGAAGGTGGCCCTCCCCAGCCAATCCCTTGAAGTGCATTGTGCATCACTGTCCTGGGGGCTGAGTGAACAGGGGACTGGCTGGGACCACCCAGCAACTGACAGCCCCCAGCGGTACCCCCGCTGGAGAGGGCTCCCTGCCTCTGAAGAGCGGGAAGGCAAGCACGTTCCAAAGACAGTTTGACAAAAAGGGAGAAGAGGCTCTCAGCTTTCCTTGCATTGTGTGTGTGTGTGTGTGTGTGTGTGTGTGTGTGTGTGTGTGTGTGTTTCCAGTATAGCTCTGTGTTTAAAAAGCTTGTCTAATTGAACAAGCAGGGAAAACGCATGGCCTGGTTCAGTCCCAGGCCACATCAAAGCCAGACCTTCAGCGCAAGGGAGATTTTTGCCTTTCCTGGCAGGGCCAGCAGCGTGGGGATTATAAAGGGTTATAAAGGATTTTGTTCCTATATATTTTGTTCATTATGACAAATGCTCATAAGGAACTCCTGTTCTAGGAGTCCTGAGGCCCTGGGGAGATTAGAGGAGAAGCCACAGATGCCTTGTCCAAGGTCACAGCACTGTTTCTCTCTGGTCGAAGGTTCCTGCATGCATATGCTGGCCAGGGCAGGTTATTGAAGGGCAAAGTCTCACGCCAGGCATGCTGACCCCCAGGCCAGAGCTCCTTCTACCACCCCAGCTGACAGGATTCTCCAATTCTGAGGCGTCTTCAGAAAATCATGTTTCCCCTTGGGCCGGAGAGGGGCTCTGTCTGACCCACGTGTCACAGGCTCTTCAGACCTGACGTCTGAGGGCTTGGACAAGCCCCGTTCCTCAGCAAGGGAGCATCATGGGACCTTGACATAAAAGCCACCCATCATGATGTTTGGAGTTTACTGAGTGGAATCTGAGATCCACTTGCAAAATTATTTTAAGAACCTAATTGGATGGGCTTCATACTCCATTTTCAGAAATTGTTTTTTTTTAATGAATGATTAAATGATGATACAAAGCGAAAATGTGGCCAATTGGCTGTTGACCCCATGTTACCAACCACCTTTTCAGCTCTAAAGTCACCAATATCCCCATTAATGTCTAAGACATGGATCTCCTAAGTTTTCTCTTAGAACACTTGAGGAAAAAAATATTTTTAAAAAATATTTTTTATTGAGGTATAATTTATGTATAACAAAATGCTTAGGTCTAACAATGGAGTTTGATGACTTTTAACAAATAGATATATACACAGTAGAACTACCACACCAATGAAGATATAAAACATTTCTCTCACCCACAAAGTTCCTTCTTGCCCTGTTCCAATCAATTCCACCTGTTCTGACTTCTATCATCATTGGTTGGTTTTCTCTTTTCCAGAGTGTCTATGAGGACTCAATGTTTGTGTCCCTCCAAAATTCATATGTTAAAACTTTAACCCCTGATATCAGAGTATTAGGAGGTGGGGACTTCAGGAAGTGAAGCCCTCATGAGTGAGATTAGTGCTTTTATAAAATGAATCCCAGAGAGATCCACACCCCTGTGTCCTGTGAGGACACAGCGAGAAGATGGCTGTCTCTGAATCAGGATGAAGGCTCTCACCAGACATGGAATCTGCTGGTGCTTTGATCTTGGGCTCCCCAACCTCCAGAACTGTGAGAAATAAACTCTTGCTGTTGTAAGTCACCCAGCGTATAGAATTCTGCTAGAGCAGCCCAGACGGACTGAAACAGTGTTATGACACTGGAATCATGCAGTAGACAGTCTCGCGTGTCTGGTTTCCTTCACGCGGCATAATATCTGTGAGATTCATCTGCGTTGTCACGTATTTTGGCTGTCCTTCCTTTTTATTGCAGAAGAGTTTTCCATTGTATGTATATTCCACAGTCTGTTTATCCGTTCAGCTGTTGATGCACATTCGGGTTCTCCCAGTTTTTGGTTATTAAGAATAAAGCTGCTGGGGCCTCTGGGTGGCTCAGTTGGGTAAGCATCTGACTCTTGGTTTCTGCTCAGGTCATGATCTCAGGGTCATGGGATCGAGCCTTGCATCGGGCTCAGTGCTCAGCTGGGAGTCTGCTTGAAATTCTATCTCTCCCTCTGCCCTCCCACTCTCTCTATCTCTCTCAAATAAATAAATAAGTACATCTTAAAAAAAAGAGAGAGAGAGAGACACTAAGGCTGCTATGAACATTGATGTACCAATCTTTGTGGGGGGCCGGTAGAAGTTTCATTTGTCTGGAGTAAAAATGCCCAGGAGTGGAATCACTGAGTTATTAGATAGGTGAAAGTTTAACTTGTGGCTTGTCTTCTGTGTCACCTTCTTGAAAGGATGGATGTTTAGAAATCAGCCTGCAAAGACCACAATAAAACCCCCTCCATAGGGAGAAGGTGGTGACAGAGAGGCAACAGCTCTTAGGGAAGAAAGCTGTTTAAACCAGCTCCTCAATTAACCAGCTTCTGCCTAGTTTTCATAGCTGGCACTAACTCTGGGCTCTACCCAAGGAAATGCTTATTCACATCACTAACGGAAGCAAGCTAAGCAGACTGGCAAGGTTGGAGTGTCCAGGAGGTTCTTCATGCCAAAATGTTGACCAAACCTTTCAGGATTTTGCTTTAAGCTCAATCAATTGCAATTTAGCAGGGACATTTATTGAGAATGTCAACTATGGAAAGGTCACCCTTTGAAAAGCTAATCTGAGTTCTGAATTTTCATTGCTGGAGTCTCCGTCTTACCCCAGGAAAGATAAACAGACTTTTCTGTGAATTGAGGGCCTGGCTGTGTGGGTCTTTGCTCTCTGCCAGATGTATGATCAGGCCCTATTGTACAGGAAAGCAGCATGAGAAAGTTGTCGTTGGGAGACTGAGCAGGAGAAGGGGGTCTGAAGTTGGCTGGACCCCTGGGAACAGTTTCCTGTTGCACATGGAGAAGACCTGAGCCCCTTGGAAGGCCCACTGCTCTTGGCAGAACCTCAGAGCAAGTGGCTGCAGGATAGCTGGTGAGCCAGGAACTAGGAACTGTGGTCTAGAAAACTTATGTGAGGGGTTGGACTAGCACAGTCCCCCACCTGGGAAGTGCGGCCTTCGGAGCAGGAAGCTAGAGCAGAAGCTGGTCGTCGTAAGAAAAGGAACACCGGTGGGCTCCTGGGAGGTCCTGGGGGACCAAAACTCACGCGACCTGCATTTCCAGGCATTTCTTGTCCTCCGTCATAGGATGCATCATCGTTCACCAGTCTTCAGATCCTTTCTGCAGTACACTTTTACACTCACACCCTTTGCCATGTGACTTTGCAGCCCTGCGCATTAGCTCGAGCAGCCTACCTCTCGCCACTGACGTCAGCACAGCCGTGTGACTTGCTTTGTGGTCAGCGGAGTGTGCAGGAGTGTCTCAAGAGGCCCCAAGAGGCATCATGTGTCCCTGCTCAGCTTCCTCAGCTCCTGCCATTTGACATGAAAAGAACATGCCCTTGTCGTGCTGGTCCAAGGAAAAGAGGGAGCCAGGAGGATGTGAACTATATCTCAGTAAACTGTTAAAATCAACCGCCTGTTCATTGTTTATACCATAGTGAGGCAAGTACTAGCACTGCCCGCTTCACCACCGTACGGGGAGCGAAGGCTCAGAGAGCTCGGGTGGCCCTCCCAGTTCATTCACCTCATCCGTGTTCGAGACAAGCCGGGGACTCAGGTCCTGACACCAGCACCCATGGGGTCCACACCATCCTTCCAGTGTGTTTGCCACCCTCTGCCCCTCAAGGCCCCGGGGGAACTGGATTCGAGGACTATTTAGACAACACTTAGTTATGGGTAATGGCTGCTTTCAGCTCTTCTTTCTAGCACCTTCTCTTCCGACACCCTCGTCCCTCCACTCGCCGAGGATTCAGGTTGTTCGGACTCCCTCCCTGCTCTATTTTATAAGCATTCTTGCCAAGAATATAGAAAGATATTTGACTCATGTAAACCAACATTTAACACGATTGGAAGTGGTTTTTCCCATGTTGCCAGGTACCCTGACTCTGGAATGCTCCTGCCTCCCCCCCCACTTAGGGTGACTGGAGATGTGGGGCATCTTCCTTTAGGGCTCCATCACGGTGGGGTGGGGGGGCTTTCAATTGACAGAAACAATCTATGGGATGACTACCATGAACCGGCAATTTTGATGAGTGCTTAAATGCACTCCTGCTTAGACTTCCCAGCAACCCTTAGAATACGTGTGTGCATGGGCACATTTTGCCGATACTAGACTGAAGCTCAGAGATGTCAGGGAACCAGTCCAAGTTCTGGGAGATAGTGAGCGACCACACCAGTGTTCCGTCCCAGGTCTCCTGATGCCAAGCCCTATATTCTTTTTCTTATTTACGTGTGTTTTTTTCCTCGGGATCCCTCATGGAACCTGCCACATGCCTGGCACAAAGGAGGAATTCAAGAAGGGGGTGAAAAAGAAATCAACGAAAGCCAACCCATGCCAGCTTGCCCAAAGGCCTTTTTTCCTTAAGGAAAATGTATGAGGCAGCCCTCGACCCCAGCACACTTGTGTGTGACAGAAAGACTCAGCCTGGGGTTTTCATGTGCAAGAGGAGAGGAGTACCAACTGCCCTGAATTGGCATAGTTTGAGCATAAAATGGGCAGAAGGAGGCTGGGTGGGGGTGGGGGCCGGGGGGTAGGTAGAAAAGCTAGAGAGGTGTTGCTTCGTCTTCTTAGAGGCAACCAGAGCTACCTGGACACCTGCTGAGGGGATGGAGGGCAGGCATTTTGAGAGAGGAGTCCCTTGGGAGTGATGGAAGTGGATTGTTATGATAAGGAAACTCACAATCCGCAGAAGAAAAGGGAATGTTGGAAAGGCCAGCAAAATGTAGAAACTTTCTCGCGAAACTAACGTCATATAATGTCATTTACAATACTTCTCCCCTCTTTCAAAGTGAATTGCGGGTAGCTGGGCCCTGGGCCCTCTGCTGGCGCCGTGGTCACTGCTGGCCCCGGTTCCACAGATGCCACACGCCACTGGGTGCCCCAGGGGTCAGCCCCACCAGCAGGGATTCCGATTACATTGTTCAGTCTGGATTTAAGTCTCAGGTGAGGATCCGATTGGCTATCTTTAGTTCATATGTCCATGCTCCTGCTGCCAGAGATCAAGGGGAGCTTTCCACCTTCCCCGCATCCAGGGGGGACCCTCTCCCAAGAGCAGATGCCCCACAATCAGGAAGCAGCCTCAGATGCTGCGCAATGATGACAATAACATGTCTCCTTTAACTGAGACAATGATACCAACTTTGTAGGGCTGCTGGGAGCATTGAATAAGATCATTCAATTATCCTACCATCATATATCAAGTTATCGATAGTATTCCCAGCACTGTGCTGGGTGTTGGGTAGTGTCTCTAAGTTCTGGCACATACTAAGAATTTGATAAGTGATAACTGGAGGGGGAGAGAATGGTGCTTAGGAGGGTTCTCAACTAAACACTTGATTGAGCTCTGACCTCTGAGCTTCCTGGAAGCCAAGAGAAACAGTTCTGATGACAATAACCATAAATAGCTGATTCCTTGGATACTTTCTATGTACCAAGCACCGTGCTAAACATCACACGGGTATTATCTCACACCTAATCTTCATGACGACTCTAGAAAGTAGATATTATTACTCTGATATTACAGATTATGAGAAAAGGTTCAGCATGGTTAAGTAACTTGGTCAAGATCAATCAGTTAGTTAATGGTAGCACTGGAATTTGACCCATATCCTTTTGACCCCAGAACCCAAGCTATTAATCACTATTCTATAATTCTTTCCAGCACCAAATGTCTGGGATAAACTACTGAGGGGCTGCCAGCATCCACCGCTGTGGACCAAGGCTTTGCAGAGCTCCCAAGGTCAACTCGTTAAAGCTCACATCTTTTTTCACAGTTTTGTTCCCTGGGTTGGTTTGCATTTTATGCAACTGATTTAAAATTTCCCTTTCTTTGTCCCCGCCCGGGAATAGTGGCAGAAGTAAATGAGAAGTAAGTGAGAAGGTGCTGAGGATGGATGGGGAGGGAGCGAAACCATTTACCCAGTCATGGTAGATTTGCCGTGGCAGAGAGCCTGGCAGGAGATGGGCCTTTCATCATTAGTTTCCCATTAAATCTTGGAACCAGACCCTCCCTGGCACAATGCTGAGGAAGACAAGGGTGATTTTATGTTCAAAAATGTTGAGACTGGAAGGGACCTTAGAATCTTCTAATCCAGCTGTTTTCAAACAGTTTTAAAGCAGTGGAATCATACTTTAAAGGAAATCTTCACAAAAGCTCAGATTCTAAAAATAGATCAAACAAGAGCTATTCTGGCCAAAGGGAAGCTGGGGACCCAGAGCAGTTTGAGAATCACCGAGTCCAATGCCTGTGATACAGGAGAGGAAACTGACCTGAAAGTGAGAGTGACTTGTCCAAGGTCACACAGCTGTTTAGCGCTCGACTGGCTCCTGGCTCTGGGCTCCAGCCCCCAGCCCCAGTGCTGTGCCTGCCTGTAAGAGCAGGCTCCTGGCCCCTTCCAGCTCAGCAGCTCCCACTCTCCCGACTCCTCCTTCAGCCTCACGCATCAGACGGAAGGAGCTGTTCCCCTCAAAATTCTAGAAACCACTGGGGGCACAAGAAGTACATCTCTGAGACCGTGTGGCAGAGGGACACAGAGCAGGAGAGGTGTTCCCTCCAGCTTCGCCAAAGGCAGCTGTGCAGCGCTGGCACGTGGAGGGGGGGGGGCGGCTCTGCTTTTTAATAGGACGCAGTAGGATCACTGGTGATGTCCCCGGGGGATGTGCGGGGGAGGGGGGGCGGCGGGGTGCTGAGGCTCTGTATCCAGTGGAAACAGCAGTGAGGTCTGTGTGGTCAGGGTCTCCACAGAAAGCAAGTGGCCTCTCAACGTGGCCATCTAAGGAGAGCTTGAAGAAGGACCATTTACAACGCCGCGGGCAGTGTTAAGGGAAACCCACAAGGGGTGGTGAAACCTTTACCCACCCCCACCAGGGGACTAGTGAGGGAGCCGTTAGCATATGGGCCACCTGATAAGAGCTGTAGCCTTTTTTTTTTTTTCAGATTTTATTTATTTATTTGAGAGAGAGAGAGGATGAGCACACACACCCAAGCAGAGGGGAGGGGCAGGCAGAAGGAGAAGCAGACTCCCCACTGAGCAGGGAGCCCCACGTGGGGCTTAATCCCAGGACGCTGAGATCATGACCTGAGCCAGGCAGGCTTAACCCACTGAGCCACCCAGGTGCCCCAACAGCGCCAGCTCTAGCCTTTCTTAGAAGAATCAGACAACTCCTTGCAGGGAGGGAGCAGGGAATAAATACCCTGACCTCACCCTCCTCCAGCCCCTGCCTCCAGTGCCTTCTGTGGGCTGAACCTGACCTGAAGCCAGCACCAAATAGCTTGGATGATACAATTCATCTGGACAGGCAAGCAGAATATATCCAAAATGGTGTTAGCCCGTGGAAGCAGCAGCATCCAGCAGACCTCAGGAAGAGCGGACCGTACTTGTTCATGAGCAAACCTGAGCCACCCGGGCACCCCCAGAAATTCCCATGGGCACAGGCACTTTGCAGGGCTGGATGTGGGAAGAAGTTGAGAAGTAAGGTCATGAACACAACCTCCTTTGTACCTATGAGGCCTGGGAAACTCACATGCTCCATTATCCTGAGGTTGGCCGTGGAGGGAGAAGGCCCTGGTTGCAAGGGCAGATGAAGTTCAGAAAGCTTCACTTGGCCCTCTGTGACCTCTTCAGAGTCTCTAGCACTCTGGCGGCCACGGCAGCCTGGGGGGATAGGGGGCTTCCCGCTCGCCTGCGGGGTCTGCAGTTCCGCCCTGCAGCGCTGGTGCTCACTGCCCTGAGTTAGGGCACACTGCTCTGCTGAAGGACCGGCTCCAGCCTGACTGCCCTGGCTTCACATGCCAGCCGCAAGTTCAGGGGTCCCCAGGCCACCCATGCTTTGACCAACTGGTTACAGATTTGGGGGTTCCCGCTTTCCCCCTTGAGCACGTTTACTAGCATAATGCACGGAACTCAGAAAAGTGCTAGACTTACAACTTTGGTTTTGTTTTAAGGGTTATAGACCAGGGCCAGCCAAATTAAGAGGCCCATTGGGAAAAGCCTGGGAGGGTCTCGAACTCAGGGTGCCGAGCTGGCTGTGGCAGGTCAGGTGGGTGACTAGTGGACTATTCTCTCCAGATGCGTCAACTTCTGTTAGCCCACGAATGTACATGCAGTGATGTTTCCTAGGAAAGGATTTTATGAGGACACAGCAGCACTCACATTTTGGAAGCAGGAAAGCAAACAGATGAGGAATAACGGACCAGGCAGACTTTTGAGCCCAATCCCAAGCCTGACTTGGAGAAAGCTAGCATGAACATTTCATACCACAAGCTCCTCAAAAGGAGGAAGCAGGAAGCCCAGGAGCTTAGGACCAGTCAGGCGGCAGTCAGGCTGTCAGGCGGTCAGGCGTCAGGCGGATGGGGTTAAGTGCAGAGAGCTGGGAGAAATGTGGTTTGAGGGGGAAACGTAAATATGTAAATATATGCTTATATATGTAAATTACTTTGCACACACAGCAAGCAGTTTGCAGGTGGGAGGCAGTCTACCAGTGTTTGCAGGTACTGCACTTTCTAGGTCCCTTGAGGCTGCTCCATCCTGCTGGGTGCCTGCCCCTGTTTCACCCCAGCAGAAGTCTGCAGTTTTACTCCCATGAGAGGGCAACAGAGTGGGTCTCGGGATGGGGGGCTCAGTAACAGTGGAGTGTGGGGTGCAGAATGGAAAACAGAAGGATCAAGGACTGATGTCATTGATTTTTAAACTTAAGGACTCCTGGCCCTTCATGCCACTTGGGGCTTAAACACACATAGCCTGACCCTACCCTCCAGGCAAGAGCCTGGAAGATTCCTCTCTGGGGAGTCTGAGCAGCCCAAGAGGAAAAATCTAAAGACACAGCCAGCAGATTGGGTCCCTTGGTAAACAGCCAGCCCAGATCCCCCACCATATGAGCGTGCTCCGCCCATGCGCACTTGGCTGAGGAGGAAGTGCCATTCAGACGGGCTAGGGGGCTGGGGGTGGGGGACTGTGAGGGTGGAAGGAGTGGTATCACTAGTGTACAGAGACAGGCTATGGAGAGGTTTTAAGAGAGGCGTGAGTAGGGCACTGGGCCAGGGAGCAGGGCAGGCAGGGGGAAGGGAAAAGTAGATGAGGTCCAAAAGGCTGGCTTGGCCCAGCAGGTGCCTGAGAAAGGAAGGCACCGAGGCCGGCGGGAACGACAGGCCAATATCTGGGGTCAGATGCCTCTTTCTGAGCTCTGTACCCTGAACAGGCTGTGCCAACCCGGGGAAACGGTGCGGCCGGCCCAGGTCTGTGCCAGCAGCTTCCCTGGGGACTAGGTGGAGGACAGCCTCCAAGGCCAGTCTTAGAGGATGGCAGTTAATTCAGTAGATAATAAGGAGCCTGAGGAGAGTTGGGAAACAGGAGGGTGACGTCTAGAATTGAGTTAGACTGAAGGAAGAATGAATTTATGAGCCAGACACTGGGAGAGGCAATGGGGGGCTGCACCAAAGTCAACGGGGAAAGTCTCAGATGGACCTGTGTTCGTATTCACGGGAGGAGGAGGGGACCGGGGCCCAGAGAACAGAAATTGCTGGAAAAGGAGTGGAGGCCTTTGGATGGGAAACAAGAATGCCAATGGAATGCAAGAGGAAGTGTTGAGCAAGAGAGAAAGCAGCCACCGGTCTATCCGAATGCAGACAAACACCTGCACCAGGACAGGGGCCTTCGAGTGTTACAGAACTGTTTGGCAGTCTTCTCTCCCTTCACCAGCGTCACACAGGAATTCAGGGAAGGAATTCTTTCCCTTTCCCGATGCTGTGGTGTGTTTGGCTGAGAACAGTCTCATGGACACATCAACTGGGTACCCAGCAAGTGACCCATGAAGGATGGTTGTGGAGTGGGTTCCCCAGCAAGTGTGCGTCCTTGGACATTCTTCTCCTCTCGGCCTTCTGCACAAAGACTTCCCTGACGTAGATAGCAACGTCCATCCTTTCATGAGGAGAGACGGGGGTGCCGGCAGTGTCCAGGGAAGGAAGCAGGACCTCCTGGTCGGAGGGTGCTCTTCCCCAGCAGGCCTGCGAACCTCGACTTTATCCCTACTCTTTTCTCTGCATGCAGGCATGGAACATCTCGGTTACAAGTGCAAACAGTTGTCTGGAAGGAGAAACTAAAAGTTTTACTATAAGTAAAAATTACCAACCATTCACACTTTGGTTCATTTAGCAGGGCCCCAAGGAAGGAAGAGGTTCCAGGATAAATCATAATAAATGCTAATCACACTTCAGAGTAAATGAAAGACATTCACGCTCATTATTTTGATCCTCAGAGTAACACTGAGGGCCTTATAGGATTATTATCGCCCTCTTACAGCTGAGGGAATCAAGACCCAGAGAAGTTAAGGGACTTGCCCAAGAATATACAATGGTTGTTGTTGGCAGAAGTGAGACTTGCACCCAGGGCTCCCGATGTCCGGTTTGGGGCCCTTTCCTCCATGCACATAGCTGGGAGGGGGCCGTAATGGCCCAGGTGTGGGGCAATATCCCGGAGTAAGCTACAGTGGGAAGGGTGTCCAGAGGACCTGAGAGAGAACAAGAGCCAGGGAGCTCCTTTGGGTACACCACCACTGGCTCGAGTTGCAGCCATGACCAGGCTCCCCTAAATTCTACCCATTGTCAAGGCCTCTTCCCTCAGCCCTGGGTGAGACAGAATAAAGAGAAGAGAATCGTGGGCAATAAGCCCCAGGCCACCCCTCAATCCCAAACCCAGTGCTCCTTCCTAATTCTTTGCTCCCCTGGTGGACCTCCCTGGAGAGCCAACCTCCAGATTTCCCAAGAGGTAAGATCGCCGTGTAAGAGCTTGGCCCTTTTGGAGAACCTTGTCCTGACAGCATGCGACCACCCTAGCTCACAGTCCAAGATCCCTGAGGTGCTCAGAGCTGGAAATTGACTTACCTGTGGGTGAGCCCATGGTCAGTGGAAAACATGGAGGCCCTTCTTGGTATAGTGGCTGGATGCTCTCCACAACAGACTTGCCTCCCAAGCTCAGGCCCTGGACAGATGCTCACAGGAACTATGTCTGAAAGAAAAAGGATGTGGTCATAACTCTGCACTCAAACGCCTAGATCCCAGAGAAGCTGCCTTTTGACGCCAAAGCTACCCTTCCCCAAGGAAGATCCATGCACAGAGGAAAAACCCAGGAGAAGGGACAATTTACCATTCACAGGGGCTTTAACTCGACCTCAGATGCTGGAGATCAGGAAGACCTCCTTTATGTTCAAGGTCAAAGTGCTCTTTGGAGCTGGATGCCTTCAGGAATTCCAAGAGCACTCTGAGCTCCACCCCCCTTCTGTTCCCTCTCATGCACATAGTGCATGCAAACTCACCCCGCAGTGTATGGGTCCAATGCCACTCATCTAAGGACCTCAGCTGGAGGACCATGACCCATAATGAAACTGGATGACCATTTCCTCACCCCTTTCCAGCGAGGGAAGTGTAAGAATGGGAAAGAGGCACCCCTGCCTAACTCCACCTTCAGCTCAGACCACATCTCCAACATACCATTTTAAAATAAATAATCATTAAAAACTAGCAGGATAGGAATTCATCTGTGCGCCATTAGAACATCTTTCATGCTATAATGTTCTTGATGGCCTAACAAATGCAATTTAATTCAAGATGGCACTGTGAAGAGTTTGAGTCGGGCTCGGGGGTGGGCGCTGATCATTCAGAGAAGGGATGGCAGTGTAGTCAAGGAAGCACACACACGACTCCTTACCAGTGGGCCAGTGCTGAGGTAGAGCTATGGGAGACGGGAGGCAATGATTATTTCTGGACGAGGGAAAAAGCTTACACAGCAGGCTCACAGAGGAAGAGATGTTGGGTCAGGTCTTTGGGACTTTCCTGGGAAGGATTCATGATGAAAGGAGAGAAGTGAAATACAGGTGTGTCTGAACAAAGGTATGGACTCCGGGAGGGCTGGTGCATGCCGTATGTCAGTATTAGGTCAGGGGAGGGAAGAAATAATCGAGCTGAGATCCAGTTGAATCCGGGGTGTAGTTAAAAAAAAGATGAGGACAGGGAAGAAGGTGGAAGAGAGAGAGGATTAGAAAGAGGACTTGCAAGATTGAACACTTGGACGCTGTTAGCAGAACTGACCAGTTTCTCCCTCGAAAAGCAGCATCCACCGTGAGAAACCATTGAACCAGGGAGACCATTCCCAGCTCCAGACTCACGGCGGCGGGGGGACCTTGGATTTGTGAGCTCCCCTCCAGGGTCTCAGCTAGCACCCGTACAGAGCAAGGGCTGCATGCCTACCATTGGTGGTGCTTGATATCACATCCCTCCTGGCAGGAAACACGCCCCGTGGAAGGGGAAGTTGAAGAAGGCTGAGTAAGGGATTGTTTATAAAGGGATGGGCACAAAAGAGAGCCAAGAAATGGTAAAATGCCAGGGACTTGCAACATCTGGAGAGGCAAGGAGGTAACATTATTCACTGTGAGACACAGCAGCTGGACCAGACCCGCAGCCTTTGATAGAGAATGGAACCAACCGCCAGCTGGGGTAGGGAGACATGGCGTGACCTCTAGTCCCCTTTCAGTGCCTCTCAACTGAACACACGCAAAGGCAGAGGGCAAGGGAGCTGGTGGAGGCAGTCCGTGGAGGCCAGGTCCCAGACAGAGCAGGGGAAGGAATGGACCAGAAGGAGGCAACAGAGGATATCTCACACATGTGATGAATGTATTTGAATAGTTACATGTTTGTTTTAACATGTAAGAAAAGCAATGTAGCCACCTATCAAAGCTATGAGTTCATAGCTGTTATTTCTTAGGATAAGGCAAGAGCGGATCTTTATTTTTTATTTTTTATGTTATGTATTTACTTATTTATTTGAGAGAGACAGAGAGAGAGCGTGCATGCACACAAGCAGAGGGAGGGGCAGAGGCAGAGGGAGTGGGACAAGCAGACTCTCCGATGAACTGGGGACCCTGAGATCATGACCTGAGCGGAAGTCAGATGCTTAAGCGACTGAGCCACCCCGGCACCCCAAGAATGGGTCTTTAAATGTTAAAAGTTAGACAGTTAAAAGAAAAATATGAAATGATTGTCCGGGTGGTACAAGAATACGGCAAAAATTACAAAGACGGCCTTCGTAAACCTGAAGTTTGGGAAACTCTGGGCTGGGTGATAGGATTGCTTCCCTTTCTGACTCTTTTTGAGTTTTTAAGTGTCTACATGTAGCTATACTGAGTACAAGGAAAGTGCTGGGAACTGTCACAGGGTATTTTCAGATCATTTTAGTTCAGTAAAATATTATAATCATGAGTAATTATGGTGAGATGACCCCAGGACTTCCCATCACTCCACTACTCTCTCAAGATTGCTCTTCCCCTTCTTGAAGGTTAAAAAAAACCCAAAGCCACCAACAGACATGAACAAGAACATTCACAGCAGCACTATTTGTTATAGTCTTCAACTTGAAAGAATCCAAATGTTCATCAAGGGGATTTTATAAATTGGGGTATTTCCATACTGTGCAATAATGGCAATGAACAAATCGAAGCTGCAGGCAGCAACTAGATGGAACGCCCAAGCGCAATGTGTAAAGTTTGAAAACAGGCCGAACGAATCTAAGGGCTGGCAGTCAGAAGAGTGGCTACCATCTCAGGAAGAAGGTGAGGGTGGTGACCGGAAGGAGCCATAAGGCAGGCTTTGGGAAGGTAGGCAATATTCTGTTTCTTGACCTGTTTTTCACATGGTCTGTTCATTAAGAGAGAATTCATTGAGCTTTGCATTGATGATTTTGGAACTTTCTGGTAGTCTCTTATACTTAACTAAAACAATATTATTTTAATTGTATATAAGGTGGAAAAGCAATGATTTTTTCTTGTTGACTCTAGGAAAATGATCACAAAGGATGAGTGCCCCTCTGGGATAAGCAGAGGTGGTGACATGTTTCTGGGGATCCAAGGCTTGGTCACTTCTCCCATTCCTACCAACTCCCCTCTCCCACCTTCCTCAACTTCCATTCTTGGTAGAGCTCCTGCCATCTACAAACACTTCACAGGTGCCCACAGCTTTGGCACAATAGTGCCAATTGTTTTCTAAGTTTGGTTGTGTCTGGTTGACCAGATGACTGACATTAGCCACTGTTGGGAGTTTCCCTCCTCCTCCCAGGTGATGGTAGAACTCTAGATGTTGTATGGTACCCGGAAAATAGGTCAGGGGCCTCCTCCTTCATTGTTACCATTTACTTCTATGTCTGGCTCTGGACATCTGCTGTTCCAGGGCCCACAGAGATGCCCTTACCACACACAGGCCAGCCATGGTCTCGACCACAGGACCTCCAGCTTCTTGCTCAGTTGTGGCATTTAGTGGCCAGTACTTGCCATCTTCAGGCATTCCTGTAGAAGGTTCTTTACCTCCTAGGGCATTTTAGGGGAACTGGGCACAGGTCTCAGCTTCTTTAGGAGGCCATCCACTAGAGGTTGGGCAAGGGAAACCCAAATCCCTAGGGTACAGCAACCCTGAGGGGCTGAAGGGGGGAAACAACACCTCCAATTCTTTGAGAATGAGACTTGGGGGAGGGAGAAGAAGGGATCTAATTTCTCACCAGGTTGTCTGCCTTACCCCCTGAAAGCTAGGCAATGTGCTTTATCTATGGCGTGTTCAGAGAAGATAAGGTCCCCACCCATAAGGACTTAACAGCCTATTTAGTAATATGAGAGCATCCCTGAGTAAAGAAACAAAACCAAACCCGACCAGACAAGATAATTTTTGAAGAGGCAGCAGCGGGGACCAGCCTCTTCAGCCTACGTTGCACACTCCACCAAATTAGTGTTTCCACATCATCGCTTTCATCAGTCCAGATGTCACAACCCTTCGGGCCCTCCATGTGAAAGTTTTGTTTTACCATACATGTTCATTTGTGATGCAATTTTCTCAAAAAATTGAATTTGTGGCCCTATTTTAAAAACTGAGAAAAACAGGGGCGCCTGGGTGGTGCAGTTGTTAAGCGTCTGCCTTCAGCTCAGGGCGTGATCCCAGCGTTCTGGGATCGAGCCCCACATCAGGCTCCTCTGCTGGGAGCCTGCTTCTTCCTCTCCCACTCTCCCTGCTTGTGTTCCCTCTCTCGCTGGCTGTCTCTCTGTCAAATAAATAAATAAAATCTTTAAAAAAATAAAAAAATAAAAAAATAAAAATAAAAACTGAGAAAAACAAAACTGACCAAAACCTCAGATTATAGCCTCTCTGGAAAACTAAAGATCTGGCAACACAGGGTGCTCAACTCCCACATGGCAGCAGTGGGCAAGAGCTAAGCAGAGACTGCCCCCTTTAGATAGGGCTTTCCAGTGGCAGAGTCCCCCCCTATCGTCCCCACTTCCTATTGTCTTTCACCCAGCCTCCCTCACTCAAGGGTGCCACCTGCTTGGTCCTGCTCCCAGGCATTCCCATCTTACCCTTTTTAAATAAAAAACAAAAACAAAAACTCAGTATCTTCCTCCTACCGGGAGAATAAAGTCCAAACACCTTCAACTGATAAACCTTTCAAATTCTGGTCCCAATCTAATCTCCCATTGCTCCCCTGCACATGTTTTTCTCCCAATCTTAGGGTGCTCGTAAGTGACTTTCGTGGTGTTGTGCATTCAGCTGGTTGTTTTCTCAGAATCAGGTTTCACTTTTTATCTCTTTCATTTGTGCCTTTGATTCATACTCAACTTCTGGCGTCTCGGACCTTCCACGATCAATTTCCTTCTCTCTAACGTATATCTCTTAGAAGGTCCATGACTTAGGGTATGTCCAGCAATTTTTGTTGTCAGAAAATGCTTTTATTTTGCCCTTGATCTTGCAAGATAACTTGCTTGCTTATTTATTTATTTATTTATTTATTTATTTATTTATTTATTTATTTTAGAGAGAGAGAGACAGAGAGTGTGAATGAGCACGAAGCAGGGGAAGGGGGAGGGACAGAGAGAATCCCAAGCAGATTCCCTGCTGAGTGTGGAGCCTGACTGGGGGACATGGGGCTAGATCCCAGAATCCTGAGAACCTAAGACCATTTTAAAAGGTTTTTGGTCAAAAAGGGGGTATGAGTTCTAGCCCCAAACTTGCATAAGGACAGGCTTTTGATTATAAATTCTCAGGGGAAACTTTTTCTTTTGGTTCCATTCTGAACTAAAATTGGATATCTTGGGGCGCCTGGGTAGCTCAGTCGTTTAAGCATCTGCCTT
Organism: Ursus americanus; assembly: GCF_024610735.1. Taxonomy (NCBI): domain Eukaryota; kingdom Metazoa; phylum Chordata; class Mammalia; order Carnivora; family Ursidae; genus Ursus; species Ursus americanus. The sequence continues at coordinate 48,099,252 of NC_142133.1, read as the reverse complement.
TGGCTCAGGTCATGATCTCAGGGTCCTGGGATGAAGCCCCGTGTTGGGCTCCCGGCTCAGCGGGGACCTGCCTCTTCCTCTTCCTCTGCTGCTCCCCCTGCTTGTGCTCTCTCTCAAACAAATAAATAAAAATAAAAATAAAATAAAATCGGCTATCTTAAGGCAAGTAATGGTCTATGGCATGTGTACCACTGTTTCCCTTGGGGAGCAAGATCTGACAGCATCCACTAAAATTTCTATCTTCTGAAGGTTCTGGGTATTCATAAGGATTTCCAATCTACTCTCATATCCCACTTCAGTCTAGCTCTGTCTTCTATCTTTGTAGCCCATTCGGCCAGAATTAAGAGGGGCTCCACGGCAAAGTCTGCCTCCTGGTCACTTTTCCGGGTTCACACTTTCTCATTGTTTCTGCCTCCGAGGGATTTCCTCCCATTTCTGTCAGTTCAGCTTTGTTGTAAAAACAGGCTTTTAATAGTTTCCCCAGCATCTTAGGGATTTTTGACTTGGTGGATTTCTCCAGAATCTACTCTCCCATGTTTTTGGAAACATGGCACTCATTTTTCTATCATTTTCCAGCAGTCTCCCAGAAGCCTTGCTCACCCTGTATCCTTTTCCTAGATTGATCTTCCTCATCTTCTCCATTTGCTAAATCCTACCATGGTAGGCAGAATGCTAAGATGGCGCCCCAAATCTCTAGCCTCTGGTGGATACACGCTTGCTCCCAGTTATTCAGTCGAACACTAATCTAATGTTGCTGTGAAGAGATTTTACAGGTGTAATTAATGCCCTAAACCAGTTGATCTTAAAATAAGGATATTATCTGGGTGAGTGGGTCTGACTTAATCACACGAGGTTTTTAAAAACAGAAAATTTTGTCCGATTGGTAGTAGAAGAAAAAGTCATGCAGCTGTGCTCTGGTTGGCCTGGAAGAAAGCAACCATCTGTGTTGTGAACTTTCTATGGGGCCACATGACAAGAACCCCCGGGCAGCCCCTGGGAGCCGAGGGTGGTCCTTGGCCAACAGCTTGCAGAACAATCCCGAGTACTTCAATCCTGTAACAGCAAGGAAGTAAACTCTGCCAGAACCCGGGGAGCTTGAGTGAGCACCCTGAGCCCATGTAAGAACAGCAGCCCTGGCCGACACCTTGATTTCCGTCACGTGAGACCCTGGGCAGAGAATTCGGCTACACTGGACCTGGACGTAAACTGTGAGGCAGTAAATTTGTGCTGTTTTAACCTGCTAAATTTGTGGTGATTTTTTACACAGCAATAGAAAACGAATACAGCCCCAAACTAATATACCTACTGATATACGCACCTTATCCCTCAAAGCCAGAATCAATGGTCCCTGAGCAGCTCTGAGGCCGTTCCAGCCGTGTCTCCACCCCCTGCCCAACCCCCACGCCATGCTCTTATGACTCTTTGTGAATAGTCCTTCTGTTATATCTCATTGTGTTACTGGTTTTCCTTGTTCATTTGTTTTAAAGTGCCGTTCTTTTCCGTGAGACAATTTGACCTTTCGAGAAAGGACTGTGCCTTAGTTGAACTCTGGGATCTGATGGCCTGGGTTCCAATCCTGCCTTGGCTACTTCTTAGCCATGTGACCTCTGGCAGTTTATTTCAGGTCCCTAAGTTTCTCCAAGCCTCAACTTTCCTAGATAAGATATGGGAATAAGAAGATCCTACTGCAAAGGGGGGGGGGTTGTGAAGATCAAATGAAATAGTTTCGAACAGCACTTAGCGTCATACCTGGCACAAGACAGGCCCTCGGTAAATGTTTGTGCAATGAATATATGGGTGAAGGAAGGATGGAATGAGAGGCAGATGTGCTTGAATATGGGGCCCGCAACTTCTAGAAGGATTCAGTCTGAGTGGAACTGTTTGCCCAATCCAGGCGGCCCTCTGTCACCAGACAGCCTTCCCCTGATGTTTCCATCCTTTGTTTCACTCCTGCTTTTTCCCTGTGATTGCTCACAGGAAACATTCCTAGAAAAACCTCAAGGGATTGACTTCCTTTGTGCTTTAGGGCAGCAGACGGTCTGTGTTCTTTTGGCTGCAGCTGTGCTCCAGCCCCTGGGGACTGAGGGAGGGACAGCATCTCAGGAGCATAAGGATGGGAGTCGAATAGGAGGTGAAGCTCGCCAGGAGAAAAATACAAAGACAATACCTGGGTGGGAAACCGGTTGGACAAGACGTTGGTAGAGGGTGAGGGATGGCTGACCCCCGCCCCCTGCCTCCCACACAGCCTCAGGCTTGGCTGCTACAGCTTCCTTCCCTCCTTTCCTCTGGCCACTTACAAAATAGTCACAACAGCATCACCCCTAACAGCTTCGAAGATGCCAGGCCCTAGGGAAGGCACAGCTTCTGTCTTGGTGTCAGATGAGAGCCATTTGGCAGGCGAAAAGAAACAGGCCATCTGGAAAAGCCTCTGAGACCTCAGTAATTGGAACCAATGACTCCCTTCAGCTTTATTTATTGTAAAAAACAACATTATAACAACATGAAAGGACATCTCTTACAAAGGGAAAAAAGATTACTCATGATCCTACCACCCTAACACCACAACTGTTTTCTTTTTCCAAGTTCTCTTCTCATTTTTGGCCACATAATAGAAGTTCGCTCACAATCTGTGCCCCCTTTTTTGTTTTCACTTAACGTGGTATCTCAAGCCTTTTCTAGTGTTGACCTAATCTTCACATTGGTCTCTCTCTCTCAACTGCAAATATTCCAGCCACTTTGATGGAGGCATAATTAATGATTCCCTAACCCTTGGGGATTCTTGCTCATCCCCTTGAATCTTTGAGGTTGGCTCTTGGCAAAGCTGTAAATGAAAGGAAGTTTCCGGGCCTATCTGCAGCCCTTACAGATCTCTCTTCCTGCTAGCAATTTTAGCCCAAGACTTCTCTTGCCATATCCTGATGCCAACCTGCTCTCTAAGCCTGTGTCCTTTTCAAGGGCTATTAAATAATAATACAGTTCTATTTTTTTTCCTTAAAAGAGCAATGCATGCTCATGCTGTTCAATCTGAGAAATACATCACAGCAAAAGAAAGTAAAAATCTGCTATAACTTTGCTATGCAAGATCATATGCCACTGTTCCTTATTGTTCTCATAAGTATTTTTGGCACTTTTGACCCCCGTTGTCTGTGCTAGGTCCCTTTCCTCCCAGCCCCTGCTCTGCCTTCCAGCTTCCCTCTAGAAGCTAACTTACGTTGATGATACGATGAAAAAGCTGAATGAATAAACCCTAGAAAGTATACTATCCTAAGGCCTTAGGCCCCTATTGAGGTAAAAATATTCACAAACAGGTACCCAAAACATCAAGGGGGCGCCTGAGGTTGGCTGGTTTAACCCACAGTAGACTCCACTGATTCATAAAACTGGAGTATATAGAGGTAGGATGGGCTGCAGGGCTGGTTTGATCTAGTGGCTCAAAAATGTCATAAAGGGAATGGTTTCTTTCTAACTTCTCTCTCTGCTTCCTTCAGCATTATTTTCTTCTAAGGTAAGTTCTTCTTGTAGTCTAACATGACTGCCTTAACAGCAGCTTCTGAGGCTCTTACTGCCTGACTCCTGCCTAGCTGGAGATGAGAGCATCTCTCTCCCACCATCCCATAAATCTGAGATTTCCTCTGACTGGGTCAGTCTGGTTCCTATGGCCTCCCATGAATCAATCCTAGTGGCAAAGAGGATGGGATGACTCTGGGTGGCTTAGACCAGCAGATCTCAAGCTCTAGTCTTAGGACCCTTTACACTCTTAAAAATTACTGAGGATCTCAAAGAATCTTTTTTAATGGAGGTTTCATCTATCGATATATGCCAAATTAGAAATTACATTTATTAAAATTAACAAAATAGGGGCACCTGGGTGGCTCATTTGGTTAAACGTCTGCCTTTGGCTCAGGTCATGATCTCAGAGTCCCCGGATCCCTGCTTAGTGGGGATTCTGCTTCTCCCTCTCCCTCTGCCCCTCCCCCTACTCCTTCTCTCTCTCACACACTCTTTCTCAAGTAAATAAATAAAATCTTTTTAAAAATAAAATTAATGAAATAATCATAAAAATAATAAATTTATGTTATAACAACTTAATAAATATGTTTTAAAAGGTACTAATATCCCCTCCAAAATAACTATGTTTTCCAAAATAAAAAAGATGGTGAGAAGAAAGGATTATTATTTTTTTTTTACTTTTTATTTTGCAAGTTTCTTTAAATCTGGTTTAATAGAAGACAGCTGGATTTTCATATCTGCTTCTGCATTCAATCTGTTGCAAATCGTTTTTATTCAAGTACAAGAAGAAAATCTGCTTCATATCCACATGTAATTGGAGAAGGGAGGAGTATTTTAACAGCTTTTTAAGATAATTGTGGATATTCTTCTTTGGTACTATATTAAAACTCTACAAGAGGACATTTCTTAAAGGCTTGTTGCACTGTAGAATCTGAAACCTTATCTATAAACTTTTCATACAGTTGAAGTTCACTGTCTGCCTTGCATTTAAAATTCATCTTTAGCCCATGTGTGATTTTGTAACATGATGCATTAGCCGTCTGGAAAACCTTGATTCACTGAGTAAATGCAGGTCATCCAAGGGTTGGCGCATCACACGTGATCCATTATCTCCGAATCCTATGTGTTAACATCACCTCTGTCCCATCAGAAAAGTCCTTAAATATTGAGAATCTGTCCCATGGTGATATAAACTCTTCCAAAATTCTAAATTTTTTTTGAAAGTTGGAATTTTTTCATCATTGGCAACCAACAGGCCATTGTTTTCCTGGAAGAGACAGGCTCACTTGATTGTCACAAAAATGTCTACCAAATAACAATAATTTGTCAGTTGCTTTCTCAAGTAAAAATGGTCTTCCACAACTGCCCCCTGCCCCCGCAACACCAGCTAGTTCATGCAGCCGCACAAGAACTTTCCCTTGGACAAGCACCATGCTTCAGTTCCCAGCAGAAGGGTTTTATGTGCATTTTCCAATCTATCATATAAAATATTAAAAAGATACATGCTTGACGGTTGAGATTTTAATAAGTTTAGTAATATTTACTGCTCCATCAAGAATATTCTTAAATGAAACTGCATTTTTAAATTAAAAATATATGTTTTTTACCATGACTGTGATGGTGAAGGATATGGGTACAGTTCAGTGCCACCACCTTGATTTGTGAAGGCATCAGTGTTTTGCACCATCAATGAGAAAGGTAAATTATGTCTTAGATAATTATGAAATAATTTTGACTTCAGAGATTCCCTGAAAGGTCCTCAGGGACCCCCTAGGGGTCCACGGACCATACTTTGAGAACCTTTGACCTAGGCCAATCAGAGCTCCCTCATAGTGTTAAGAGTGGGGCAGATTTACCTGAACCATATGTTGCATCACAGGGGGGAGAGGGAGTGGATGTTGGGGGCAACCACAATGCCTGCTATCAGAATGAGCAAGTAATGAACACAAGGAACTAAAGAATTGCAAAATCATGGTAGCTGTCCCGAATTTACAAATAGTTTGGCCATTTTGCTAGTCAGGATCCTGAGCTTTTCTGAGACCAGCCACTGACTTGAAGAGATTTCCAGCTAAGGCTTTATTTATTTATTTATTTTGAAAAAATTTGACACAGAGACAGCCAGCGAGAGAGAGAACACAAGCAGGGGGAGCGGGAGAGGAAGGAGCAGGCTCCCAGTGGAGCAGGGAGCCTGATTTGGGGCTCGATCCAGGACCCCAAGATCACACCCTGAGCCAAAGGCAGACCTTCAACGCCTGAGCCACCCAGGCGCCCCTCCAGCTAAGGCTTTAAGATCTAGTGGCGGACCCTAATCCATAGCTCGGGGATCTCTATCTCCGTGCAGAACAGTAGCTGAGGATGGTCTGCAGCCAGTAAAAAGGATGTTTTAGGGCAGGCGCTTGTCTTGTTGCACAAGTCAGCTTCTCTTCCCACCCAATGTGAAAGGGGTGAATGGGGTAGTGGGTGCAGGGTAAGCTTAACAGTCGTTCTGCTAGGCTGGGACAGGAGGCAGTTTCAAGCTCCCTTTCTTTCTCACACCCACCTGACACCCACTCTTCCAAGCCTGGGTGTCCTGATCTTTAGGTCAGCCATAATGCTTTCTGGGCGTTTTACCGACAAGGAGTATCTGGGAGAAAGGGGAAGAACAGCTGAGGCAAAGCGAGGTAAAGAGTATCTGATCAAGCAGGCTGGCCTTGGGCTGGTCTCCAAGAGAGAAGTGGTGAGGTGCTCAGCATTCTCCCTGCAGCTGTCACTGATTCCCCCCCTCCCCCAGCTGCTCGGTCTGGCCAGCCTTGGCCAATCCAATGGATTTAGATCTCCCAGTGATAGCTTTTCCTCCAATATCTTCAAAATGCTCCCGTCTCCTCACCTTAGAATAACCTGGAAACATTTTTTTTTTTTTTTTTGGCAAAATCCCTTTGCAAAGTATGACGGTGGAGTCTCCCCCACCCGCCACCCTTTCTTTTCCAAGATTTCCCTTCTGACCTTTGTTACCAGATACCACACTTTTTCCAGCACCCCTGCCCCCACCCGGGAAAGAGCACAGACATTTCCAAACCCTTTTGGGAGCTGTGCAAACCCTGTGCAAACTGTTGCAAAAAAGAGTGACCAAACTCTCAGTTGACGTAAATATATTTGGCTCAGTGTCTAGGAGTTTCCTTTTTAAACCGGAACTGGTATCACCGGCACATGACCGCGATGCTCTGAATCTGTTAACCTGAAAAAAAATTCTGAAGGCAATTTCACTGAGCTCACTGAGGAGTCAACAAGTCCTAAGGCACGGAAATGTTGCAGGCCCATTATACACATTCAGCTGTGTTAAAGAAATAACATATCAGTGCTTTAAACTCCTCTTGATTCTTGAATTTGGGGATTCACTAATATTTATGCCTTAAAAAAACTGTATGACATTTCCTCTCCCAGAATGAAGGGATACTCCTGAGGCATGGAAAGGGGAACTCCAAACGCAGGTTCTGATCCTTGCTCTGCCACCAAATGCCCCAATGATTTAGGGTAACTCACTTCTGCTCCCTGGGCCTCAATTGCCCATCTCTGATACTGGTGGTAATCAGCACTATCTCCTTCTTCTCGGACACGTGGAACAACATAAAGATGTTTCGCAAGTGCCCAGACACACGCCCAGGCTGCCCTCGTGCAGTTCTCAAGGGTCTCAGGGCCCCAGGAACTCTGAACCCTGGTCGGCCTCGGGGTTTGTGCTAGCAAGTGAAGCACGTGACTACGTAAAGCCCCTCCGTTCACCGGCTTCTTAAGTACCAGTCCTACGCGCAGTAAAAGCCTACAATCAAGCTGTACCTTTTGTTCCTTCACCCGCTACGGCACGCAGAGTTTAAGCGAGCGCTGGGTGCCCGACACCCTGGCTCCTCCCAACCCACCCGCCCGGCTACATCCTGCTGGGGGCGCCCGGCTTCCCTAACCGCTCCGGGTGGAGGGGTCGCGCGTCCCGGGGGCGGGGCCGCCGCGGGACCCCCCCCCTCGCGATCTCCGATTGGTCTCTCCTGTCCTCGTGACTCCCGGCCCCGCCCCACGTCCCTCCTCCGCATCCGCTCGGGGGAGCGGACGGTCCGGTGCTGAATGGGCGCGAGCGCGGCGCCGGGGACGGGCGGGGGCGCGGGGCCCGGGACTGGCGGCCGGCCGGCGCCCCCTCCCTAGCATGCGGACGAAGGCGGCGGGCGGCGCGGAGCGGCGTCCCCTGCAGCTGCTAACCGAGGCGGTGGCGGCGGCACCTGCCGGCCGAGGTAAGTGGCGCAGCCCCCTTCTCGGCGTAACGGGGCCCGCGGGCTGGGGGCGGCGGCGGCGATGACTCCCTGCCCCTGCCTAGCTGGGCCTGGCGGCTCCGCCTCAGCCCCGCAGGCAGCGCCCAGGGCACTGCGCCCCTAGACCCGCCTCGCGGGGGCGCGGGCTGAGAGTCGTGGCCTCGGGCCGCGTGGACGGAGCGGGGGGCGCTGCGCCAGTGTGGACGTGGTGGAGGCGCAGGGGTGAACCGCCAGGATGTCGGGTCCAGCCGCATTGGCCCTTTTCCCTCCCGGCTTCTCGCAGCGGCTCGGGGTTTAATTCATTGCTGGAAGCTTCCTAGCCAGCGGAGCCGAGTTAACTCATTTCCCTGGAACAGGATTGGGGGACCCTTTGCAGGGTAACTAGCGGTTCCCCAGACTGGCCATTGCATCCTTCGGAAAGCACGATGTGTGGCGTCTGCAGGTAGAAATTCGCCAGTGACCTTCCTTGCCCCCTCTCTGCAGCCAGCCCTACGGAAGAGACACGTTTTGTGACCCTTTGCTTTCCTCTGAATTGTAAGCAGTGACTTGACGTGGGCATGCATTCATTATACGCCGCTAGTGTGTAAGTAACTTAAGGTTTTCCGAGGGCATCTCTTAGAGGAGCCGGCCGCATAGGGAGAGGCAGGATCTTGTCCCTACCCAACACCAGCTGGGTGACCTTGGCCGACACTGGTCCCCATTTGGGGCTCTGTCTCCCGGTCTCTACTGGGAGGCTTGAGCTGCTGTTATCGGTGGTCTCTTCCAGGCCTCTGGTTCAGTGGTTCTGACCGAAGAATGTGTTTACCAGTGAAGAGGGTCCTGCAAATCAGTAGATGACTTGAAGAACGAATTTTATGTGCTCATGTCTTAATTCGTGTTCGTGGCCTTTGCTTAATTAGGTATCGTTCTTCTAAAAGAGAAAATAGTTTTCTGTGCTGCGTTTCATCTGGCACCCTAGGCTTGTCTGCTTGTGGTGTCAAGCAGGGAGCTGGGTGCTGGGGTTACAAAGAGGAAGGAGACTCATCTCCTGCCCTCTGGTGTTTAGCCTCGCTCTCCTCTTGGTTTATAAGTGCTAATCCTCTTCCACAGTGGGATGCGCGTCCTGAAACTGTGGAAGAGGAATCCATGTCTGTCGAGTGAAGGCGCACAGACTCAAAACCGTGGTGGGCTGTGGTTTCACTTGTGTAATCTGGAAAGCTTGACAGTTTAGAAGAATGTCTTAGATTTCTAGTCTTAGAGCTGGGATCACCTAAATTCCAACCAGTACTCGGACAGAAGCTTGCTGTGAACTGCCAGAGCCCTATAACCAGGATGGCATGAGTATTTTCTCGTGTCTGTCCATTATGTGAGTGCTGCTGTTTTTGTAAAATGAAATGAACCTTAGTTATGATCAGTAGCCATTTCTTCCTCAGGCCAGAAAAGAAACGGTGAGGTGGGAAGGCATTAGGAGGTTAATGGAAGAGGGAGAGGGCTGACAGGCATAAATTCCCAAAACTCACTACTTATTTTGAAAATACTTATGATTTTGGCATAAACTGCCAAGTTAGCCCCATGCTGTTTGGCAGCAGTGAGGGGAGGTGAACAGACAATAAAAAGAGGTTCAGAGTTCTCTGTGGGACTCCATCCAGGTGCTGGGAAGGGGGGGCATGGGGGTGTGTCTTGGAGCCAGCAGTTCCTGAGAAGGATCGAGGCTCATCTTCCACACCCTTCTAGCTCCTGAGGAATGATTTAATCTGAACTGCCTATGGAGGGTTGAGATGGTTCCCAAAGGGCATGCTCTGTGTCTTTAGTCTAGCTGGGCAGTGTGGGCAGAAATAAAATAGCTGGGAAGATACACAAGGATGGTACAAACTTCCTAACTGCTGAGAAAGGAGAAGCTAGGGCTGCATCAGCGTGAATGGCCTAAGTTAGCAAAGGCATCCAAAATGGGGGGGGGGGCACAAATCGCCAGCCTGATGTGGGAAGAAGCGGTAAATATGGGTGGTGACATGTGGGCTTCCCAAGGAGAGAGACCCAGCTTAGGCGCACGTGCAGGAGGGGAGCAAGGAAGTTGTGTAAGGGAGGGAGAGACAAATGAGGTTAGAGGGGTACAAGGACATTACTAGGCTTGTCTTACCTGGTGAGCTCGCCCTTCCTTCCTTCCTCCCTCCCTCCCTTCCTTCCTTCCTTCCCGACATACACAAAAGGTAAGTACACCTACTATATTCACAAATTCTCCAAACTGAACACAGCTATGCACTCAGATCAAGAAGCAGGAGCTCCCCAGGTGCTCCCTTCCAGTCCCTACCTCCCCGAGGATAACCCGCGCCTGACCGAGGATCTTGCAGTCTGCCACCTTTCCTCATGAGTTAGGTTTCTGATATTCGCTCATGACGCCTCTTGTAGTGTACTCACTCTCGTTGCTGATTTTGGCCATTGGGTGAATAATAAATCACTTATTTATCTGTGCACTGTTGATGGATATTCGGGCAGTTTCCAGCATTTGGCTATTGCATGTAATGCTATTGTGACTGTTCTCGTACCTATCTTTGGTATACATATGTATGCATTTCTGATGGGGGTATAGTAGGTGTGGGATAAAGGGGTCATGGGCGTGTGTATACTCAGCTTTGGGAGCTGCAGGCAAAGCTATTTTATTCCAATTTTTGATTAATTACGTTATTAGTGCAGTGATCAATATGGTTATTAAATGGTAATTAGTGGTTACTTTTCATTAGCATACTGTTAGTACATTCTTCTACTAGCTGATGAGTGCAGCATTGACTTTTCATGAAGGAGATAGGCAGGAGTCCCACCAGGAGTCATGATCAGTTTCTACCTGGCTGTGCCCCATGTCCCATACGCTCTTGGCAAGTGCAGTCACCTCCATGCCCCAGTCACCCCAGAGTCAGGCAGCAGGGGAGGCTGAGCTGTGGGAAACCCAAGAGCAATGTTGTCAGGGAAGAGTTTCTGTGGCCGAACTGCTTTACCTTATCTCAGCTCCCAGCCTTCTTGCTGCAGACTCTTCTGGGAACCTCTTCTCCCTCTGCTTTCGTAACATTGTGCTTCGTATACTTGTTCCTACTTCTCCGACCTGCCTTCTCTGTACTTTTGGATTTCTGCTAAGAATTCCTCCACATCCTAGAAGAAAAGCCCATTTCCTGGTTGGTCTTTTGAGGCCATACAAGATATTTTTGTTCTCTTCGTCTGGCATGGAAAAAATATCCAGGATTAAGTTATTGGATGGTTCTGCCAACTCCTATAACCTATGAATCCTTCTCCTCTTCAAGTTTTTAGTATGTGGAATCATAATAGTTAAGTATCATATGATATGATTTCATTAATTCAAAGAGAGAAAATTGATAAAAAATAACAAATAAAAAAGCTCTACTTTAAATAGTTCTGCCTTTTGGACAGTAAGGCTGTTTTTAATACTGAGTGTCATTTTCATAATTAAAGGCTTAAATGCATTGAGTTCAGAGCAGAAGGAGTTGTTCTATTATATGTGTAGAATTCCTTTTTTCCTGGCCGCCTTTTCTCAGCTTCTGCTTTTTTATCCTCTTCTGTCTTGTTCTTCACCTCCTTTCTGCTTTTCACAAACATCTTGGTCTCATTTCCTAGTAGCTAGACTCCAGCAGCAAGAGAGGAAGACAGAGGATGGTACTTCAACAGGGCTGCCAACACTCTCCTCTCTTTGCTTGCTATTTTCTGCAATCGTCCTTAGTCTTCCAGGACTTGGTGGTTGGTGCAGGCTGCTTGTTTATTATCTTTTCTCTAGACCAGTGCTGTCCAGTGGAAAGATAACCCAAGCCACACATAATTTAAAATTTTCTAGTAGCTACATTTAAAAAAATTACAAGATACAGGTGCATCAAAGTTTCAGTTTCTGAGTAATATAAGAACTTCTAAACTCTTATGTACCTAATAACACAGCTTCAAACTATATAAAGTAAAAAGTAACAGAAGGATAAAAAAAGTTGACAAATCTGCCACCATAGTGGGAGATTTTTAGCATACATCTTTTTTTTTTTTTAAAGATTTTATTTATTTATTTGACAGAGAAAGAGACAGCCAGCGAGAGAGGGAACACAAGCAGGGGGAGTGGGAGAGGAAGAAACAGGCTCATAGCAGAAGAGCCTGATGTGGGACTCGATCCCATAACGCCGGGATCACGCCCTGAGCCGAAGGCAGATGCTTAACCGCTGTGCCACCCAGGCGCTCCTTTAGCATACATCTTTGAGTAACTGATAGAACAAGCTGACTGAAAATGAATAAGGGATTATTTCAACAAACAATAAGCTTGATCACACTGATTATATAGAAAACATGGTCCCAGCAAGTGAAGATTATACTTTTACAAAAATTGAGTATATACCTGGTCATGAAATAAGTCCTAAGAATTAGTACCATACAGACCAAGTTCTCTGAACACAATGCAACTAAATTATATCCATTTTTAAAGATACTTTGAAAAAGTATTTTTGAAAATCTGAATTTGAAAATAATTAGATTTGAAAGGTAAGTAATAATAAACATATATGTCAAAACTTGTAGGATGAGTTGTACACTTAAAACACTTGTGAGGTGCAACTAACTTGGTATTTAGGGGGAAATGTACAGTCTTAATTGCTCATATTAACAAGAAAAATGGCAAAAAGTAATAATTTAATTAGCTAAATTAAGAAGTTAGGAACATAGCAATTAAAATAGAACAATGAAATAGAAAGAAGGAAACTTTAAAAAGACAGGTGAAATTAATTTTTTTTTAAAGTAGGCTCTGCACCTAGTGTGGAGGCCAGCTTGGAGTTTGAACTCATGACCCTGAGATCAAGACCTGAGCTGATATCAAGAGTCGGACGCTTAACCGACTGAGCCACCCAGGCACCCCATGAAGTTAATTTTAGTAATATATTTTACTTAACTCAATATGTCCAATATATTATGAAATCAAAATAAAAATTATTAATGAGGTATTTTACACCCTTCTGTTCATACTAAGTCTTCAAAGCGCAGTGTGCATCTTACTTACATAGAGCACATCTCAGTTTGGTTTGGCCACATTTGAAGTACTTAATGGGCACATGTGGCTAGTGGCACTGTACTGGACAGCACAGCTCTGCATCCTAGCCTGTAAACATTGAGCTGATTTGTCTTGATAAAGGGGACAGTCAGAGCAATTCTGGTGGTAGGGTTCAGTTGTCTGCCAAGCAAATCTAGGATCATAGGAATCTAGCAGTGTTTTTTGGTTGGCAAAGAGGGAGTGGGCTCTTTTGTGAAAATCTTGTTAAACTCACCCCCCTCCCAACAAACCCACATGCCACAACACGTAGACAAGATCAGAAAAAAGGTAAATGCTGTGCTGACTCACTTTATCCTCACCTGTTCTAGACATGTTTTATATATGTATGTTTTTTTAGATGTATGTCATTTTATATATTTATATATGTCAGCTCACTTAATTTTCACAAAAGCTATACGAGGATTTACAAACGAGGATTTTGAGGCTCAGAGAGGTTAAGAAACTGTAGGGGACAGAACCTAGGGGAAGTGTCTAGGGGGCATTCTGACTCAGGCAGTCTGACCTGGAGGTGGTGAGGAGGCAAATGTATCCCTCCCATGCCTGAGAACAGCTCCTGTCGACATTGTCGAGAAGGTCACCTGAGGTGGCTGAGATGGCTCTGTTCCCTGCCCAGGTTGGTGGGTTCCCGGACACATCATCATCACTCCCCTGGGTCTCCACAGCAGCCTCCTAAGTGGTCTCAGGGCACAAGAGGGCTTCCCCATCTCCAGTCTGACCTCTGGAGAGGTCTCTCCAAAATCCATTTTCCAGTTAACTCCCAGCCCCCCCAACCCACCCTGTTGCTCCTTTTATCTCAGGATAAAATTCTAACCCGCCGTGGCTTGGCCTGCTTCTTTTTTCCAGCTTCTCTTTGCATATTATTCCCTCCTGGGCTGGACCTTCAGACACCTCGGTGCCTGCTGTCCCCGCCCAGGTGACACCTGCCTGCCTACATCTACCAAGTCCTACTCCTTCCTTCCTGGGAGGACCTTTTCTAACCCCCTCCCAGACACACACCCCTCCCCAAATCTAAAACATCCTGTAACACAGCCCTTATGTCCCAGGTAGAATAAATTTGAAAGAAATACTATGAAAATAATGACAGTGGTGGTAGATGTACTTGTCTGATTTTTAAAATAAGATTATGAGAGTCTCTAGAGAAGACACTGTGTCCGCGTTGCTAGTGCTGTAGCCCCAGGCCTGTACTCCAAGCCTGATTAAAACTGGTTGTGTGAGTGGCAGTGTACCTCTTTAGGGACCTGCCCAAATAGTGGTTTCCCGAATATTTGGAGCAAAGAGTAAAAGGGATGTGTATGGGGTGTAAAAGGAAATTCTCTGTTTTAGCCATGCCTCTTACAGACCTAAATACGTGTTGTTGGTTTTAAGAGTTTAAACATATTTCATTTGTTCTGAGCGTAAAGTGGCCCAAACAAAACTTTCCTTTTCCTTCTATGGGATTGTTTCCACTCCTTCCATCTCAAAACTGCCAGGGCCTACCAAACGGCAGGTTCCAGTTGTGGTCCCTCCAGTTCCTTTTCTAGGGTCATTACCGCCTTCTGATTTGGGTTGTCCCTGACTAGTCTGCTTCTTCTAGGAAAATGAGGCTTATCGAATCCTGGATTACTGCGTAAACTGCCTAGCGAATCCTTCACCTTCCCTTCCCTACTCACCTGGACAGCGGCTCCCTGAGGAGTATTGCTCAGGTCTGGTTTGGTGATGTCACTTCATAATGCCAGGACTTAGGGACCCAACCCTTTTCTGTGTGTGTGTGTGTGTGTGTGTGTGTGTGTGTGTGTGTGTGTGTGGGGAGAGGATCTTGGTTCTTTTAGAGCTTGCACACACACTTTCCCTTCATCTCATGCACACACACTTTCCCTTCATCTCATACCCTGTGTTTCCCATTTTACTCAGGTTTGGGGGAAGGTCCCATGTTGGAGCCTGTTTATCCTTTTGTTAACTGTCAATTCTACTGATTTTCATTTTCTGCTATTTATTACTTATTCAGCCCAACTACTTGTATTTTCTTTAAATCAAGAGGGAAATCTGTTAAAAAGGTAGCTTCTAGGGGCGCCTGGGTGGCTCAGTTGGTTAAGCATCTGCCTTCGGCTCAGGTCATGATCCTGGTCTCCCTGCTCAGCGGGGAGTCTGCTTGTCCCTCTCTCTCTGACCCTCCCCCCCTTTTTTTTAAAGGTGGTTTCTAGGTTTTGCTCTGTTCGTAGTGTTCATGGGGTCGCCACAGACTTTCGTTCTCTGGGAGCATATTCTGTGTGTATAATTTGCTGCCACAGGGGCCCCCACTGGAGAGCTATTATGTAAGGTGTTTTCTTAGAGCTTGGAGGGACCCAAAAAGGAGGAGTTCTGTTCTGTGAGCGGTTTTCCTCAGTCTACTCCAGTGTCGTGGCTCATTACCTCTGGCCCCCTCCTCTGAGAGGTAACCCCACGTCCGCCATTAAATCATCTCCGAGAATGGTGGAATGGTGGCGCTGTGTGGTGCCTTCTTGCATGGGCTTTGCTCTTTTTCCTTCCCATTACTGGCCTGAGTTTGTTAATGCAGACCAGGTCTCCGCGGGCAGTGCGCTCAAGGAACAGCCCCTGCTGGCTCGGTCACCAGTTCCCTGTGGCATCTCCCTCCACGTCCTGTGATCAGCCTCCTTCTCACTGCACCTGCTCTGGCTCGGCTCCCCCATCACCCCCAGCTGCAGCGACCTCTATGACCCTCTCCCTTGACTACCCTCTCCCTTGGCCTCCTTCATCCCAGGGTGAGCTGGCCACCCCCGCTCCAGAACCACTTAGGGCTGCCCGGCACCTCCTCCTTTGGGGCCAGTTCAGAGGGCCTGGTTCCTTCTCAGCCGCATTTTCTGCCACTCTCACCAGGTCCCCTGTGATTGGGCCTGAGCCTGTCTCTCTGGGCATTTTGGCATGGCCTTCCTTCCATCTGGAATGCCTGTTCCTCTCTTCCGTCTGTCTCTGAAGTCTTGCCCATCCTTTAGAGACTTATTTGCATATCATCTGCTCAGGAAGCCTCCCTGCTGTCTGTGATGGACGTGATGGTTCCTGACTGCCCCTCTGTCATGGTGCTGTTGGGTGTGTGGGGTATTAAGGTATTTTCGCTTTTCCTGGCTATATTATTCATTTAAAGAAGAAAGGGGCTGTGCCATATTTATCTTTATATCCCCAGTGCCTGGTGCTTATTAAATGTTTATTTAAAGGTTTATTAGGGAAATAAAGCAAATTAGCCAACAGTATAGACCAGCCCTCCACAAATGGGCTCTGCAGGAGAATTAAGCCCTGCTACTCTAAGGCAACCACCGTAGGTAATGAATTAACTTCTCTTCTATGCTTCTGGAATGATTCTAGTTATAGACCATCCTTGGGAGAATTGAGAAAATAGGTATTCATATCCTTTTCTCTTGGGCCTAATTCCCCAGTGGAACCCAGCTTGAGGAAGGCTGGTGTAGACACTTTGATCCCAGTCCTGATAAAAGTATACACATGCCAAGAGCCAAGACTGATAGATGATAGACCAGAACGTTAACAGTGGATATCACTGGGCTGTAGTATGACAACCAGTATATGATTTCAAAATGTTCTTTCCGCTTTTAAATAATTTCTGAAGTTTCTCACTTTGTGATAATAGAGCTTTAAAAAAATACTTCTCCTAAACCTGACTGTGACTCATCTAAGGCAGTAGGGAGTTGGGGTGTTTGTTTTCAAATATGCCTCCCTGCGCCACGAGTCACCGAGCTGAGCCCCTCAGCATTGCTCCTGGAGAATTGGGCCTCGGGGTGAGGATGACTCTAGCCGTCAGCTCTCTGGACGTGGGTGTCTCTGCCACCAGACACGTGTGAATTGAGGGCTGAGTTTCCAGCAGCCGTGGCTCACCATGAGAGAAACTAGCATGCTCATGGGTACTCACATATACTCTCAAAAGTAAATCTAGCGGTGTTTTTTTTTTTTTTCTCCTTAATTGCTAGGAGTGAACGTAACCCAGGGTTATTTGAATTAAGTCTCACATGCTGATTCTTGCTCATGAGTCACTGCTTCATCCAGCCCTAGTTTTTTCCCTGAAGTTTGACCTTGTGTGTCCTCCCACAGGATTTTACCCTTACTCGGGCAGGAATGTACCAGGGGGCGCTGAAATAGGTGTTTGATGAGGAAGGGGATATTTACTTTGTCTCGCAGTATCGTCCATCAAGTTACTTATTAATTACAAAGGAAAAAGAGTAACTTGGCAGTGGAGAAACCTGCCTCCCACCACTTCAGCCAGTGGGTCAGCTTTAACATCACCAGCAGCGGGATAGATCAACGTCGTCTGCCTCCGGAGAAAATGCATCGGGAGGAGCCCAGCGTTAGTCTGCGATATTTTGGCCAAAAATGTATAACTTGAATCTAATCATGAAGAAGTAGACAAATCTCAATCGTGGGACATCCTACAAAAGAACTGGCCTGTACTTTTCAAAAAATGCCAAGGTCATGAAAGATAAAGCCACTGTTTCGGGGTAAGGGAGGTTGAAAAGATATGACAGCTGAATGCCACACGCGATCCTTTTTGCTCTAGGGTCATTATTGGAACTACTAAAGAAATTCGTGTCAGGTCTTTAGATGGGATTGAAGCAACAACAATTTCCCGATTTTTGTCTCCATGTGGTGGTTGTGTAAGGGAATATCCCTGTCTTTAGGAAATACTAAAATATTTGAGGGGGGATATGTCATGTTTTCAACTGCTTTCAAATGGTTAAAAGGTAGTGTGTGCATTCTGTTGTATCATAAAACGACAGAGCAAATGTGGTAGGTTGTTAACAATTGGGGAGTTAGGTGAAATTATACGGGAATTTTTTGTACTGTTCTTGCAATCTTTCTGTCACTTAGAGATTATGTCAGAAAACAGAGTATAAAAACTCAGAAGCCTGCAGGTCGTCGTGCTGTGTCCAGTCTAGCATCAGTAGACGTGTGGCGGCTTTTCAGGGTCTCCCCTTTCTGTGGCTGTTCATGAAGTCATTTCCCACAACACTGAGCTCGCTTTGCCATTGGCTTGGCCCCCCCTGGCATCGGTGGAAAACAGGGCCGAAGAGCCTTCATAGTGCAGCTTTGCCTGACAGGAAGGTTTCTTCCTTCCGCTGTCTGCTGCGGCTGCTGCTGTTCCAGAGACTTCACTCCTGCTGGCTGGCCTCAGGCAGCTGGTCTACCAGCTCTGAGCCACGCACTTACTTGGTTTAGACTTCACTCCTGCTCCCACCCCCACCCCACCTACAACTGTCCTGGAAAAGAGGCTTCCCAGGCAGAATGTAGCTTCAGAAGTATATTTAAACACAGTGGAGAGTGTCGATGCCTGAGAGCAGCGCACTGCACCAAGATGCTTTGGTCGAGCGCTTGCCAGCAAATAAGGCACCAGGCCCTTGGAGGGTGCGCCTTGCCCAAAGCCTTGGCATCAGCCCGTTAAAGATGGTCCTCCCTCCTGCCTTGACAGACCCTCGGGTTGTATGTTTTGGCAGAAATCCTGCATTTACTATGTTCTGCATGAGGAGGGGGTCCTTTTCCAGCCCCCACTGGATTTTATGCAGTTTAGGGCAACCTTCTATGCTGGGGCTGGGGTCTCTCCTGGGAGACGGGGGTGGCGGGGGCAGTTTTTGGATTCCAAAGGGGAGCTCTTGAGTTAGGGCCTGAGGTGGGTGTGTGGGTGGGTCTGCGTATCAGAATTTGCAGAGAGGAGTTCCTGGGAAATTGTCCAGCCCCAGGGAACAGAATATGAGAAGAACACAGAAGCTTCTATTCCTCCTTGCTGTCTGTCTTTCCCTTCCAGCTCTCCTTTTCCAGAATTTTCTGTCCCCCAGCCCCCACTCCATTTTCTCCACTCTGTGCCCCCCAACTCTCTCTTTCCCTTTTTATTATTTTTTAAAACATTTTATTTATTTGAGAGAGAGAGCACAGAGGGAGAGTGAGAGGGAGAAACAGACTCCCTGAGCAGAGACCTGAGATCATGACCTGAACCTAAGACAGACGCTTAACCGACCGAGCCATCCAGGCGCCCCTCCCCTTTTATTATTTTTTAAAATCCATTTCCCTCCACTTATTCCAACTTCCTATTTCTCTCTCCTAAACGGTCATAATGTATGAGCGTTCATTGAATCAGCTGAGTTTTATGTTTCCTGTTCTTACTTTGAAAAGTAGATGAGACTCATAAATTTTAGTGGAAGAAGAGGCAGTAGAAATGTTCTCATCCGACCCTGCTTTTTACATATTAGCAAACATCCTGAAAGAGGTGACTTGGCCATTATCAAACTGCCAAACTGTTGACTATTTTATCTCTTTCCTCTCCTCTTAAAAAACAAAACAAACAGATCCGGCTGCCCCTTTCATTTCCCATGGTGGTGGGTGGGACAGTCATTTGACTTTGTCTCCCTTCCCTCACACACACACACACACACACACACACACACACAGACACACACACACACACACACACACAGACACACACACACAGTGATTCCCATCCCTGCTCCCCGGGCATCAGGCATGCTCTGGACACTTCACAAATGCCCAGTGATTGTGATATCTGGACACAGGGAAGCATCTGGTTTTCACGTCTGCCTCTTTGTTAGGACCATGCGGACTTTGGCTTAGCTGTTCGGCAGGGACCTGGGTGCAGGCCTCTGAGGAGCGCATTCATTCCTTCAGCAAGCGTTTAGAGCCTTTTCTGTGCTGGGCACTGTTGTAGGTCCTGAGGTTATGGCAGTGAATGAACTCCCCAGAGCCCCCTTCCCAGGAAGCTTATATTTAGTGGGGAGAGCAGACAACAGGCAAGTGTGTGTGAGTAGTACTGAGTTCCCTGAAGGAAAGCGGAAGTGCCTCACAGGGCTCAGGGGTGGGGATGCTGTTTTACAAGGAAGGTGACTTTTGGACAAAGAGCAGAATAAAGAGGGTGAAGGAGAGAGCCCCGTGGAGGCGGGGCAGAGGCAAATGAAGACCCTGAGGTGGGGGGGGGGGAGCAGGAGGCCTCTAGGCTGAAGAGGAGTGAGGAGGAGGAGGGGAGTGGGAGAGAGAGGTGGGGAGGGGGAGAGGGCTCTGGACTTGACCCTGCAAAAGGCACTGCCCTGTCGACATCTTTGTCACTTCAGTAAAATCATGGAGAAATTCCATGTGTAGTTCCTGGGCATGTTCTCGTTTGGGAGAATGTTTATGTGTTGCGAGGACTCAGAATTAATTGCCTTAGCACTTTTTTTTTTTTAAGATTTTATTTATTTATTTGAGAGAGAGAGAGCACGAGCAGAGGGAAGAGGGAGAAGCAGGCTCCCCCCTGAGCAGGGAGCCCGACGCAGAACCCGATCCCAGGACCCTGAGATCATGACCTGACCGAAGGCAGCCACTTAACCGCCTGAGCCACCCAGGCGTCCCTGCCTTAGCACTTTTAAACGTGGGAAATGCCAGCAATTGAACGACAGTAACCATGCGTTCTCAACCTTAGAGGAGTACCAGTTGATTAGCAGGAGATTAAAAAGCGTACCTCGGAATCATGGAGGTGCTTGCGTTTTGGTTGGTGGTCAAAATTAGCAGAGTGTGGACTGCATTCATGGAGCAACATTTTTGTTTTTCTTTCAGAAGATAGGTCCTTGTAACTGCACAGTTTGTAGGAGGATCTGAACATCCTTAGGCTAAAGATGGAGCCTTAATCTGTTGCTAATTACAGCTATGAGGAACTTGCGCGGGGGTTTCTCACAGTGCCGCACCCACGTAACTCGTAACCCCGGGAACTTGCTTAAAATGCACATTTGGCATCCTTACTCGGTCCTCCCAGGTGGGACATTCTGGGAGTGAGGTCTGGGAACCTGCATCCTTCACAGCCCCCTCCAGTGGTTCTTGGGCCTGGTCAGCTTGCAGAACCACAGGCCAGGGCAATGGTGGAGGCGGTGATTATTTGTTTGTTTGTTTATTTATTTATTTATTGTTTACTTACACAATAGACATTCATTTCTCAGTTCCGGAGGTCGGGGAGTCCCAAATCAAGACGCTGGCAGACCCTGTGTCTGCTGAGAGCCCCTTTCTGCTTCACGGAAAACCACCTCTGTCTGTCCTCACCTGGGGGAAGGCACTGATAATTTCAGTTGAACAAATCCTAGAAGACGCGGATGATTGGGTGTGGTCTCAGCAGCAGAGCTCAAATCAGTACTTCCTTTGTGGTTTTGAAGTCACGGGTGACATTTCATATTCCTAAAAGAGAAGTAAGACACTGCCTACCTAGTAGAAACAGGAAAGGACCGTGCGGAGGGAGTTTGCCCCCTTCGGTGGAGGGAGTGGAGAGGGGTGGTTAAAGGCGCTCGGCGTGGGTCGCTTGGATCCAGGGAGTGCGCGCCTTCTGTCCCCGCGCGCTCGAGGCCTCTCCTCTGCAGGCTGGTGCTGCGCCCGGCGGCGGCTGTGTGAGCGCAGGCCTGTGCCTGTGTGTCGGCTGCCACGTTGTCCAGGTAGGAACACGACCCCTCACCTTGATGAATCAGGTTTCTTGAGGCCAAGCCACCCAAACCAAACATTAAAAATGATTAGATACCAAAACTCAAGAATCTTCAGTTTGTAGTCCACAGTCTTTGAATTTTCAGTTTCTGCAGTGAGTTTAATAACCCTCGATGCTTTAAAAATGTGGCGATGTTTGGAATGTCAATATAGACAATGACTTTATTCCAGTGGGTAAAGCTGGGAGCAGTTTGGCCCCTCAGGGGACATTCAGCAACGTGTGGAGACAGCTTTGGTTGTCACGGCTGGACGAGGGGGAGGACCAGGGTTGCTGCTCAACATCCGACACGAGACCGTCGTCTACAACAAAGAGTTACCCGGCCCCAAATATCAGTAGTGCTGAGGTGGAGAAACTTTGCAAAAGATCAATTGCATGCCTTTTTTTTTTTTTTGAAGATTTATGTATTTGAGAGAGAAAGCATGCGAGAGGGAGGGGCAGAGGGAGGGGGAGAGAGACTCGCAAGCAGACTCCCCGCTGAGCGTGGTGCCCAATGTGGGGCTCGACCCCATGACCCTAAGATCATAACCTGAGCCAAAACCAAGAGTCAGATGCCCCACCCACTGACCACCCAGGCACCCCCAGTTGCGTGCCTGTGTGTGTTATGTCTTAGGGTTCTAAGTGAGCTTTCATACAAACAAAAAGTTCCACAGCCAGAACTGGGTTTGGAATTAGCCGCCTAGGTTGTCTCCTTGCATGGACGAGGAGGACAGGTTGACCTCTGGAATCAGTAGGAGAGGAGTAACATGTCACCCAGAGCTCTGGAAGCCACAGGCAAGACCCTGGACTGGTGTAGTCTTGAGCTTTTCTGGCTAAAACACTGCTCCCCTACCCTCTGCTGCCTCTGAGAGCCTGGAGGGTTGGGGTAGGAGAAAGTTGAGTGGAGAACTTCACTCCGACCCACTGTTCCCCAGCTCCTGGGCCCCAGCCCCGGCTTGTTTGTCCTGTGCCCGTGGATGGGCTTTGGTGAGCCGGCCCAGGGAGTCCCCTCTGTGAGTAAACCGTGTCTGTGCTGGGTGGCAGAGGCCGAGCTTCTGAACAGTCTCCCTGCTCCCACTGCCCTCCCCACACCGCTGTGGATACATTCCTGTTACCACTTCCCTCAATCTTGGCTTTCTGGAAAGTGGGGACTCATTCCAGACTCAGTCTGTCAGGCCGTCTCTGCATTCTCACAGAAGCGATGAAATGAACTTTTCGAAATCACCCTTTTTGGTGTGGGCACCCGTATTACTTGCTTAGGGTAAAGCTATTTATTTATTTATTTATTTATTTATTTATTTATTTATTTATTTATTTTTTAAGATTTTATTTATTTATTCGACAGGATAGAGACAGCCAGCTAGAGAGGGAACACAAGCAGGGGGAGTGGGAGAGGAAGAAGCAGGCTCATAGCGGAGGAGCCTGATGTGGGGCTCGATCCCGTAACGCCAGGATCTCGCCCTGAGCCGAAGGCAGGCGCTTAACCGCTGTGCCACCCAGGCACCCCAGGGTAAAGCTATTTAAAATGCATTTTGCTTAGGAACTAGCATACTGCTTTCTTAACTAATTGGAATTTCAGACTTTGTTGAACCCAGGCATGGAATCGTCACATCAGAGTTACTGATTTTGCTTACGATTTCCTTTTCTAATTTCTAGCAGTCCCTCCTGTGCTTCTTCCTTCCGTCCCCGGCCCCTTGAAGGTGGGCTTCCCAGGGTTAAGACGGCCCTGCACTTTGTTCTTCCCCTTGCGGATCTTATCTCTTTAGAGCAGTCTTAACTACTGCCTTTATCCAGCTGCCCCAGGACCTTATCTCAGTCCTGGCACATCCTACTTTTGACTACTACAGATTCCCCCCTTTCCTTCTTACCAACAGAACTCTCATTTTGTTTGGGGAAGCAGCCGGCCCAGCTTGTCAAAAGTTCTTGGCTAACTCTGCAGCTGGGGGTAGCCATGTGATGTCGTTCTGGCCACAGGTACTCAAGGAAGCGTGTTCACTCCGGGGGAGTTTCCCCTCTCCTGATATAGGTGCTTCCCCTTCCTTTCCTCATCCCTCTTCTCCTTCCTGCCTGGACTGTGGGGCTGAGGTTGGCCATGTACCAAGGCTGGAGGAACAGAGGCTCGTGGGAGCTGGGGACATCTGTGGCATACCAGAGCCACCACACCAGCCCTGGCCTGCTTGTCCCTAGACTTCCTGTTTTGTGAGAAAAAGAAACCCCCACTTGGCTAAAAGCCATGATACCCAGGTTTTTGCTACCTGCAGTGAAGGGCACCCCTGACTGATATTCCCGGTGAGATCCCCCCCAAGGGCCCCAAGCCTGGGTTTAGCTCTCCAACAGGACTTAGCCACCTGAGGGCCCACAGGACTTTGGGACTCAGCAAGGCCCAACTGATCGTAATGGCTCCACAGCTTCCATCCTTATGATTGCTCTCTCTCTAGAGCACTCCACCATCTTGCCATCACTTGAACTGTCTTCCCTGCTGTGTGCTAAGCACCTCTGATCCATCCCCAGTTCTGTCAGTGCTGCAGCCTGAGCCTTCCTTTCCACCACCCACCCCCGCCGACCCCCACCGGCTTCCGCCATCTTCCTGCGGCACATGGGATCTGCGGCTCCCACCAGCCTCCCATTTCAGACTTTCCACCCCCTCTTCCACTATCCCTGCTGCTTCCCCAGTGATTCTCTTCCATGTTTCTTCAACCTCTTGAATAAAGTCCTCAAAGGATTCTTGTGATTGTCCGTGACCTTCTGTGGTCTTCCATACATTGACCTGCTGACCTAATGGTCTGTCTTAGGTCAGGTTTGGTAGAAGCAGAGCCTGAAACAGGACTAAGGGTCCCCAGGTTCATTGAGGGGGCTGCCCGGAGAAAGGGCGCGAGGTTGGGGTGGGGAAGGAAAGGAGGCAGGGAAAGGAGCTGAGCAAAGCTGTGCTCCCAGCTGATCCCAAGGAGCACTGGAGCTTAAATTGTTCTCCCAGGGTGATTCCACCTAGAGGCCAGATGGCTAGCCTTTTGTACCTCCTCAGTCAGCCGTGGGGCCACTCTGCAGAGTGGGGGCAGACATGTGTTGTTGGCAACCAGCACTCACAGCCCAGATATGGCACCGGCCATGGGACGTCCAACAGGACCACGATATTGCCTTAACTCCTGCCTGCACCCCTACCCCCATCCCATGCCATACTTTCTCAGCTATACCCAGTCATTTGCTGTTCCTCAAATTAACCAGGCCTCTGTGCTTTGCTTATTCCTTTTCTTCTGCCCACAGTGTGCCTCTTCCCTCTCCACCCAGGTCCTCTTTGCCATGCCCTCCGCTCATGCCGCGCCTTCTCCTGGGCGCCATGACATGTCCAGTGTCTGTGCACCCCAAAGCTGGCTTCTCCCTGAGCGCAGGCTTCCTGCCTTGTCTTCTGTCCTACTTTATCAAGTAGAGGTCTTCATCTAAAACACAAAAACCCAAACATGATTTGAGTAACTATTTTCTCAACTTTCCCTGGATGGTGTATAACTCGTACCAGTCCGGTTAAAGGAGAAGTTAATTTATTTCATCCTGTGGTTGACTTGGGGCTTAGCTCTCTTGGACCTGGTGGGCAGGGCTGCTGATGGCTGGATGTACTTTTGAGCCTCAAGCCATATTTCCAACTGTCTCCTGGGCATCTCTGGCCAGTTATTTATCATCTCATATTAATCACAGCGTCACAAACCTATAAAAATTGACTTCTGAACCTGTCTTTCCAGAACTGGGATTGCAGCTTTCCATTTGCACACGTCTTGTCGCTGATAATCTTCCTTCATCATTTCTCAGTAGATCTCTGTCCTGTCCCTTCCTCCTGCTCCTCACCAGGGCGGGCCTCAGTCTCCCCTTCCATCTGGTGAGCAGCGAGCCTCCAGTACCCTGCCTCGCTGTCCCTGGGTGGGCAGCCTAGCAGGCAGCAGACTGGTGTTCCTTCACTCGTGCCATGAAGTCCTCTGCTCTCAGAGATCTCCCACCTTACAAGGCATGTTCTTCCAGCTGTCATATTCACATCTGAGCTGTAGCTGTTCGCCTTCCCAGGCAGCCCGCTCCAGCCACGTTGGCTTACTCACTGCTTTCTCGAGTTCACATTTTTGTTTCTGACAATCTGTGCCTTGTCAAGCCTTCATTATTAGAAACAAAAGACCCTTCACATACATGCATATCTACCGTTCCTAAGCACCCCCAGGTGGAAGGGCATGGACTTGGAGGTGAGTAGGTGTGGGTTGGAATTCTCAGCCCCTTACTTCTCCATGCATGACCTTCAGCAGATTAAATGCATAGCAGTCCAATGAAGTAGGTGTTGTCAGGATTTAGGGATATTCTGTGTAGGCTTTGCTCCCAATAAATAGTAATGCCCTATCCACTCCTACCAGGAATTATCTGTATAGGTGATTTGGCAGTTCATTATGTCCTACTCGATGGTGCCTATTCTACTCTTGCCTTAAATGGTTAATTCTTTTTTTTTTTTTTAAGATTTTATTTATCTATTTGTCAGAGAGAGAGAGAAAGTGAGCACACAAGCAGGGGGGAGTGGCAGGCACGGGGAGAAGCAGGCTCCCTGCTAAGCAAGGAGCCCCATGCGGGACTCGATCCCAGGACCCTGGCAGATGCTTAACTGAGCCACCCAGGTGTCCCAACGGTTAAAAATGTTAGTGCCCTTTCTACAAATGGACTGAAAGCTCGGGCCTTGCCCTTAACAAGGATTATTTCTTCATCAGGCACATAAGTTTTTGAGGATATGTTATGTTTTTACGTGTGAGTAGAAATATATAATTTTGAAAGCCAAGTCTTTTCTGCGTAAAGTTGGTTATCAAAGCGGTGACATGAAGGCTTTTATCCCAGCAGTCTAAGTGAGAAGAGGGTCAAACTTATGAGCCCTGCGACCCCAACACTTAGGAGGAGATGGTAGGAGAAGAGCTACCCCTGAAGGAGATGGGGAAGGAGGACAGGAGGGTGCCGTGGGACGGAAGAAGATAGGCAAGCCATTGGTGATGGCCTGCCAACAAAAGTCCTTGGAGGAATGCCTGAAACCACCATCGCCTCTGAAACTCTCATAAGAAACTAAATATTTATTCAGTAAACATACTAGATGCCTACGATGTGCCTGTTAACATCCTAGGCACTGTGAATTCAGTGGTGAGCGAAGTGAAGACCCCTGCTTCCAGGCCATCTGTATTCTGGTTGGGGGGACAAGAGACGAATGTATATTAAAAAGAAAAGATGTTATAAAACATCTCATGATAGTAAGTGTTATAAAGACAAAATTAAGCATGCGTATAGGAATCTCCATATAGGCGGTTTTGGTAAGTGGGGACTATCTGTAGTGGTTTTATCATTCTAAACTAAGCATTCTTCACGTTAGGTGAGTGAATGGAACGGAGCGGAGGGTCCAGGTCACCAGAGTGAACAAGGTCTGTGTGTGTGTGTGCACAAGCTGGCGGGTGCGGGGGAGGCTTTAGCGTGGGGAAATGTTTGTGCCAGGCCAGAGCAGGTGAGTGCGGGCCCTCTGAAGCTCCAAGGGGGCTTCTGTCACCCTTCGTTCATCCATTGATTTCACTCAGCAGTTTTTGGAAGCCCCCTGATGCTCGGGTGGAGCTGGGCCCGAGGCTAACATTACATAGAAGGGGGCTTGGGGTCTGCTGCTCGGACAGACCGGACTTGCTGAGTGTCCACGTTGTGCATTTTGCTTCTCCGTAAATATATATATATATTTTTTCCAGCTCAGTAGACTTCCCCCAAATATAGTAAATGTAGTTTTTACTTTTTCCCTCTTAACTACTTTATTTGTGAGATATTGTTCCTAACACACTAAAGAGATGCTTCAGGGTTCCTAAGAATATTTTTTGTTTGGTTTTCAGATTTCTTTTCATCATAGGGTAAGGAGCCCCCCCCATGAAAATGTCTTTAAGCTTTCAGAAATAAAAGTAGTAATGCACAGAATTCAGGTAGTATAAGAAGAATGCAGACTTACCCACAATCGTTGATAACCTATAGGTGTGCTTCCTTCTAAATATCTTTATACCTCTATACACTGATGGATTTATAAAGTCTCCTCCTGCATTCTGGTCGTTTTGTTAGCTAAAAGTATAATTACTTTTGGGATTAATGGCACACAGTTATGCAGTTATTAACAAAACATGTCCGTGGCTTAATGTTTGTGTAACTGAACCTTTAACGCAACCCGTCCTCCACTGAATAGAACATTAAAGATGAAAGAAGTGAATGAGCAGTGTGGATGTTGCAGAGCTAAACCAGACTAGGAACTGGTAAATCCCAGGTTCTCTGAGGGAGCGTCCAAGGCCCCCTACCTAGCTGTATGTCAGCTGTGCGTTGGCGAAGATGACTCAGGTTGGCCTTCCCTTTGTGATGTTGTGGGGCATGGAATCCACATGGTCTCTTGTAAATCGGAAGGCTACCTTCCAAGCTCAAGTAGGATTTGATGAAACTCGGTGGGAAGTCAGATTCTCTTACCTTGAATGGAAACATCCTAGAACATGATTCTATGTATATCTCTATACCTTTGTTTGTTTGTTTGTTTTTAAGATTTTATTTATTTTTGTGAGAGAGAGTGCGCACGCATGTGCACATAAGTGGGGGGGAGAGGCAGAGGGAGAAGCAGACTCCCCCACTGTAGGGAGCCTGATGCGGGACTCGATCCCAGGATCCTGGGATCATGACCTGAGCCAAAGGCAGATGCTTAACTGACTGACCCACCCAGGCGCCCTCTCTATACATTTTTATAAAACTACTTTTTTCTTACAATATCTTTCTGTGTCAATAAATGTATATACCCAGGGTGCCTGGGTGGCTCAGTCGGTGAGGTATCTGCCTTTGGCTCAGGTCATGATCCTGGGGTCCTGGGATTGAGCCCTGCGTCGGTCATCCCTGCTCAGTGGGGAGACAGCTTCTCCTCTGCCTCTCCCCTCTGCTCAGGCTCTCTCTTGCTCTCTTTCAAATAAATAAATAAATAAATAAATAAATAAATAAATAAATAAATTAAAAAAATCTTTCTAAAAAATATATGTACCCAATACTTCAAGCTAGTGCTTCTCAAACTTTAGTGTTCATATGAGTCCCTCAATTTAGCAGATCTGGGGTGCCCAAGACTCTGCATTTCCCACTTGTCACCAGGTGACGCTGAGGCTGCGGTCACAGATTCCACAGATTCTGCAGTGATCATTTATCAACAGATGCCCTGTTGTTGGCCATTGTAGATGTTTCAGTAGAGCTTATACTTTCTTCTTTGCTATTATAATTTCTCTTAACTTTCAGTTTCTATCTTAGATATTTTGGGGAAATTACATTTTTGGGGGGATGCTTATCTTGTTTGATGACAGGCATGCAACGTACATTCCTTTCAATGCAAGATGTTTCCTAAGGACCTGCTGTGGGCCAAGCTCTGTCCTAGGTGTTAGGGATACGAAGAAACGCAGAGTTCTGGCCCTGTATCTCATCTTCCAGGTGCTTACAGAATGATCGAGGAGACCTAAAATACACACAGACAATGTCAGCTCATTGCAGTAAACAAAGATGGGGAAGTGTCCAGGGACGGCCATGGTATTGAAAAATGATCTTCACAGAGGAGAAGGGTTTAAGGATGAAAGTGGTTCACTAGGCAGATTGTTGGGGTTCCCACTGGAATTCCAGACTGAGGGTACGTCATGTGCAAAGGCACTGAGGTAACACTCTGGCACATCTGGACTTCTAACAGTACTTTTTTGTGGCGAGGGTGTGACAGGTTTGTCACCTGGAGTCATAAAACCTGAGATGAGCTGGAAACCATTAAGCAGCTATATATTTTAGAAAGACGGCTTTGAGGGGACAGAATCAAGACAGGGAGTCCAGGGACTTGACCGCGGGAGGAATGTCAGTGGGCATGAGAAGTTCAGGAAGGTATGACTGAGAGGACCTGGGGATTGGTCGGGGCTGGCAATGAAAGTTAGAAGCCTGAGTTGAGAGGTTTTCAGCTTGGATGGCTGAGTGGATGGTAGCTTCCAAATCATGTAAGGAATAGAGGAGAATGCCAGGTTCTGCTTCGTAATGTTGTCTCAAGTGAAGATAGCAAGCAGGTTTGGATGCATAGTCCGAGCTTAGGTGAGAGGTCCGCACAGAGAGAGGGGTTGGGGGGGGGGGTCTCTCCCTTGAGGAGGTGAGTGAAAGGCAGGTGGTGAAGCCTTGCGGCGAGTATCTGTGGGACGAGGAGATTGTGCTAGTGGTGGAGACCAGGACCCTGGAGCCATAAGATGTGCGTGTGGCAGTTTAAGGGAAGGTTCAGGAGGTTTTAAAGGAAGTGTGGTTGCAAGGTATCCCAGGCATGGTGTGCAGACGGACTGAAGGAAGGTAGACTGGCTGGGAGCGGCTCGGCTGTCACAGGGAGCAGGGCCAGTGAGGGGCCAGTGAACCCTGAGCATTTTGAGGTTCTGAAGGTTGAGAAAGGGGGTGGGAGAGAGAGAGGATGCTGGCCAGGACCTGACCCGGGGGAGTGTGTGAGGGGCTTCAGGAGGATGTGGCTTCTCCAGAGACACCTGGAAGGGAAATGGAGTGGACGGAAGAAAGGACTCCATCATAGGGCTAGAGCCAAAACTGCGTCTGGAAGTGGGGGTGACCAAAAGACACAAGAGCCTTGAAGCCCCACCAGATGAATCCTGTCAGATGAGACTGGGTGCCTGTGCGTTCGCTTCCTGTGCGACAACCAGCAGGTACACAGTGCTTGTGATGTGCACCTGCTTTCCCCATGTGAGTCCTGAGAGGTAGGTACTATGACTGCCCCCATTTTACAGATGAGGAGACCGAGCTTGCAGGAGGTATGGTCACTTGCCCAAAGCTTCCCCTCCACTGGCAGGTGGAGGAGCTGAGCCCAGGTGTCGGGCTGTAGATTCTGTGTTCTCGTACTCCCTCTATCCTCTCGGGTGCGATTAGAAAAGAACAAAACAGCTTTTTTTGTTTTTGTTTTTAAGCATTTGAATAGATTGAATTGTATGGCAGTGATAGTGAGAAAAGGAAGTTCAGGACGGTAGACTCTATCACCCCCAGAGCTCCTCCTTTCCTTGAACAATCCCACTTTCCTGAAAGTGGCAGGGGAGTATCATCTGACGTACCAGTCAGTGCCCAGCAGGAAACCAGAAACCACGGAGATGCTTCCGGCAGGGAGGGCTTTCATGCGGGGGATTGATCGCAAAGACGTCAGCAGGCCTGGAGATGCCAAAGTGGGAGGGAAGTGTTAGCCAGGGGCGCCTTCGTGGCTCAGTGGGTTCAGCGTCCGACTCTTGATTTCGGCTCAGGTCATGATCTCAGGGTTGTGAGATTGAGCCCCTCGTTGGGCTCTGTGCTCGCTTGAGATTCTGCCTCTCCCTCTGCCCCTCCACCTGCTCGCTCTCTCTCTCTTTCAAATAAATAAATAAAAATTAATCTTTAAAAAGAGGTGTAGAAGTGTTAGCCAGAGATCAGGAAGCTTCTGTCACCCTGGGCTGAGGCTTGTACTTGTCACAAAGCTGTCGGAGGTGCCATCACTTCTCTCGAGTGGAAACCGAGGATGCTGGATGCCCACCATTGCTGCTGGAGTCACATGTAGTCACCCTCTCTTGCCTCTGACTGTCACCGCCCCTGCCAGACGCTGCGCCAAATCAGGGGACCAGATGGGGCTGCTTCTTTCCTCCTGTCTTCCTGCTTCTACCAGGAATTCCCGCAGTCACAGCTCAGCCGGAGGTGGGCAGGCCCATCCGGGAAAGGAAGTTCACGGGCTTGTGGCCTGCGGGACGGCACTGTCCAGCACAACAGAGACAGAGGGGGAGACGGGCTGCTTCTGACACCACGGTCACTGTGTTTGCTGGAGGTCTGCCTCGGGGTGAATTGCGTGTATTTCTGGTTGTAAAAACACAGACATCTTAGAAATGTCTGTTTTATGTATGTACTGGTTACAGGTAGCCTTCCATGTGTTTAAGTAACCCCAAAGTTACAGTGTTTGGAATCTTCCAGGTCTCAGTTCTTCAGCAAGGGTTTACTAGTGAGGCGTTTGGCACTATTTTTTGAAACTATTCAGAAGGATGCATATCTAGGAAAATTCCTGCTACACAGTCAGAATTGGAGCGGAGGGAGAGATTGTTTCCAGTAGCAAAAACATTAACTACTTGAACATCAATTTGTTGAAAGATTTTTTTCAAAGGAAATGATACAACTCTAATGGAAATAAAGTGTATAATGATATATAACTGCCTCTTGGCTGAAAGACTATAGTAAAGATATTGTTTCTTAATATATAAATTTATCATAATAGCATAATATAATAGGTGCCTGGATTAGCTGAGCTCTGACTTCACTTTTAATTAACAATTGCTTAAGTAAGACAGAAGTTTATTTCTCTATCTTCTGACAGCCCAGAGGCAGGCAGTCCAAGGTGGAATGGTGGCTCTGTCCTGGGGGTTGTCCGGGGATCCAGGCCCCTTCTCTGCTTTTGCTCCACCATGCCTTGGTGGTATGCTCTCTGTGGTCCAGAGTGGCTCCTCATGTGTCAGTATTTCAGCCAGCAGGAAAGGGATAAAGGTGTATACATTGCATACACCCTGGAAGTTGTACGGGTTACTTTTGCTCGTATCCCATTGGCTAGAACTTAGTCATGAGGCCATATCTGGTTCCAAGGGAGGCTGGGAAGTATAGTCTTTATGCTGGGAGGCCATGCACCTAGCCAAAAATCCAGCGTTTTACCAAGTTGAGAGGAAGGGGAAACTTACACAGGGATAGACGTATTGATTTCTACTATAGTACCCCTTAGAATATTATTTAGAAATTGAAAACTTGAAAATACAGTTAATTCAAAAGAATAAATAGGCAAGTATACTCAACATATTTTTTAAAGAAAAATATCTTTTAAAATTGCCGTATTTTTTCCTTTTTTCTTAGTGTAACACTTTTGTTCTGTATTTAATGTAACACTTCCTCTTTAAACTTTCTTTTATTATAGAAGATTTCAAATGTACAAAAGCATGAGAATATTGAGAATATTGTATAATGAGCCCCATGTACCCAGGGCCCAGCTTTGACAATCCGTTTAAAGCTAGTGTTGCTATATCCATTCCCCCATGTGCACTCTTATCCCCCTCCTGACTTTTCGAAGCCAATCTCATTTCTTCTGTTTCATCTGTAAATAGTTCGTAGGCACCTCTAAAAGGTAAAGGCTCTTGAAAAACATTAGACTTTTTATTTGGTGATAACTGTAGTTTCATGCGCAGCTGTAAAAAATAATACAGAGAGATCCCATGTACCCCTTAGTCAGTTTCCTCCACTGGCAGCATCTTGTAAAACCGCAGGATAATATCACAGCTAGGATTTTGACGGGGATACAGTCAAGACACAGAATATTACATCCTTGCAAGGATCTAGCCGCACTCAGCCCCCCCACCGTAACTCCTGACAACTACTAATCTCTTCTCCATTTCTGTAATTTTGACATTTCAAGAATGTTATATACATGGAATCATACAGTAATGTAAACTTTTAGTATTGGCTCAGCATACTTGCCTTAGATTCATTCAGGTTGTTGGGTGTAAAACTAGTTCATTCTTTTTTATGGCTGAGTAGTATGTCATGCTATGGCTGTGCCCCCTAAAGGCTTTTTATCAACATCACCTGCCTGACTCTGCCTCCTTTCCCTCCCCCGGCTTCTCTCTTCACAGCAATGCCCAGTGAGTATAACTGTGTGAAACTGAGAAGCGATCGCACAAAACCCTCTCTGCAATGGTGCACCCGAGCTCAAAACAAGATGAGAAGACCCAACGTGTTGCTGAAAGACATCCTCAAGTAAGTGTGAGTCTGCGGGCCTTACGATCCATCCCCTGGCCGGGTCAGCTGTGGGGAGCTGGGAGAAGAAGGAGGGCTCTCGTACTTGGTCAGAAGATCATATAAAGGCACATTCGAGTGCGGGTTCGGCACCCAGATGTCTGGGTTGATGGATCGGGTTGTACTCCCTGAGAGGGCAGCGCCAGCCAGGGAGCGCCCAGGCTCTGTACCTGAGGCTCGGTGCCCCAGAGCGCGGCTCTTCTGTGCACGGCGCTCCCTGCCATTACGTAACGAGAGAGGGCTTTTCCCCTTAGCTGTTTTAAGTTCATCTAAAAATACAGTTAAAAGTCCTCTACAGGCTTTTGAAGAGCCTTAAATATTGAACACTAAAAAAGATGACAGGTGTTTGATCTTTTTCGCCCTTAGATCCTAATAAGCGGTAGAATTGTTAAGGGAGGGACTTGGTGGTCGCATTTGTTAGCAGCCAAACCAAGCTGAAAATCACCCCACTGGGGCACCTGGGTGGGTCAGTTGGTTAAGTGTCTGCCTTCGGCTCAGGTCATGATAGCAGGGTTCTGGGATAGAGTCCTGCCTCAGGCTCCCTGCTCGGTGGGAGCCTGCTTCTCCCTCCCCTTCTCCCTCGGCCCTTGCCCCCCCCACACCCCCTCTCGCGCTCTCTCTCTTGTTCTCTCTCTCAAATAAATAAATAAAATCTAAAAAAAAAAAAGAAACAGAAAATCACCCTTTTGAAAATACCCCTAATTTAGGAAGTCTACACCTAAAGAAGAAGGTGGAAAAAGGAAACGTACATTAATATTTTCCATTGCTTTTTGTCATCAAGCAATATTTACTGAGGCTTGACACGCCCAGCACTGTGTGGGATGCTGGCCCATGGCAGTGAACGAGGTTGACCTGGGCCCACGCTGCACACAGTGTAGGCACGACAGACGCACGACGGGCATTCCAGTACCGTGTCCTCAGTGCTGTAGGTGCCAGGCCTGCTTTTAACACACTGTTCTTCCTTCCATGTTTGTTCCTGATCAAGATAAGGGAATTATTATGTGCACCAAATGGAATACCTTTCTGGGGGGGTGGGGAAAGGGCTAGGTAATACTACATTCACAAGATTTAAAATTCAAAAGATATTAAAAGTACTCAGTAAAATATCCTCTCTTTCCTGCCCCCCACTTAAAGGTAACCAATATTACCAGACTTGTGTACGTAACAAATTGTGTGTCTGTGCGTGTGTGTGTGTGTGTGTTACTCACCCCCCCACTTTTACACAGATGGTAGTGTCCTATTCACTTAACCATGTACTCGATCCCAGGGGAAAATTGGGAGGCTCGTCCAGGTTTTCTTGGGGGAGCCTGTTGAAAGAAGAATCAAGAAGTCTTGAAAACACTTCCTAGCAATACTTTCCTGCATCATCCTCCTTAAGTATTAAGAAATATTTAGCATCTATTGCGTATAGTATATTGTGCTAGATGCTGTATTTTTTCAACTGCCTCTTTCTGTAGAAAAGAGATCATCTTCCCATTAAGGTTATTCCTTAACTCTTTTTTTTTCAGTCACACAAATTGTTTAAAACAGTGGTTCCTAAACTTCGGTTTAAACTTTTTTTTTTTTTTACTTTGTTTATCAGTATCACTTAGGGAGCTTATTAAAAATGGGGTTTCTAAAGGCACCTGGGTGGCTCAGATGGTTAAGCATCTGCCTTCCACTGAGGTCATGATCTCTAGGTCCTGGGATCGAGCCCCATGTCGGGCTCCCAGCTCAGCAGGGAGTCTTGCTTTGCCCTCTTTCTCTCTTTCTCTGTCTCTCCCCCTGCTTGTGCTCTATCTCTGTATTTCTCCCTCTCTTTCTCTCTCTCCAATGAATAAATAAAATTTTTTTTAAAAATTTAAAATAGGTTTCTTGGGGCACTTGGGTGGCTCAGTTGGTGTCTAACTCTTGGTTTTGTCTCAGGTGGTGATCTCGTGGGTTATGGGATTGAGCCCTATATAGGGCTCCACGGTCAGTGGGGAGTCTGCTTGAGATTCTCTCTCTCCTTCCCCCTCCCCCACTGCTTGCACTCCCACTCTCCAAATAAATAAATAAATAAATAATCTTTTGTTGTTGTTAATGAAATTTCTAGAACCAGGACTAGGCTCAATTCTTTTCTCCTAATCCTGTGTGTGTATGTATGTGCATGTATGTATTTTAAACCATTTAATAATACAAATTTGTCAGATCTTTAAAAGCAGTTTTTGTAGATGGTGTTAAGGGTGACTAGTGGTTCTCTTTCACCTGAGTTAGCCTCATTTCTGGGTAGAATCTTTAGAGCGATAATGAGTGGATTACTTATTTTGTTTTCTTATTTTTTTAAGGGCTTCCAGTATTTTTCCCCAATTTTTTTTTATTGTGGTAAAATAGCCATAGCATAGTATTTACCATCTTAACCATTGCTAAGTACACAGGTCAGTGATAGTAAATACATTCACATTGTTATGCAACCATCACACCATCCACCTCCAGAATTCTTTGCATCTTGTAAAACCACTCTCTACCCATTAAACACTGACTCCCTCCTTCCCCTCCCCCTGGCCCTTGGCAGCCACCATTCTACTTTTTGTCTCTGTGATTTTTGACGATGTGCTTCATATAAGTGGAATCATACAGTATTTGAAAGACTGACAGTATTTTAACGTGGTCAAAAAATTGAAGCTGAGATTCTGTAGCTCAAAACCTATTACCTCGTTTTGTAAAGTCCAGGGCCTGCATGGTGATTCATATTTTATTAGGCTGCCTTTGCAGAAAAATGTTTTCTCTGTATTCACTTATAACAAAGATAGTCATAAATGACTAATTTTTCTTGTCAGAAAAGTAAGAAATGGTGCCTTAAGTTGACCACGAAGGTCCCCTTAAAGGTTGTACTTTCATGTTACCTGGCAGGCAGTCTCAAGCTGGGGTAGGTTTTCCCTTATTTCACAAGATTTCTCTTGATTATCGCATAACTGCATCATTATACCTAATTGATTTTTTTTCCAGGTGTACATTGCTTGTGTTTGGAGTGTGGATCCTTTATATTCTCAAGTTAAATTATACTACTGAAGAATGTGACATGAAAAAAATGCATTATGTGGACCCGGACCGTGTGAAGGTTAGATATGCCATTGATGTGGTTTAAATTAAAATATTTCCAAGCTTATACTTAAACAGAAATATCATCTCCAGGGGCGCCTGGGTAGCGCAGTCGTTAAAGCGTCTGCCTTCGGCTCAGGGCGTGATCCCGGCGTTCCGGGATCGAGTCCCACATCGGGCTCCTCCGCTGGGAGCCTGCTTCTTCCTCTCCCACTCCCCTGCTGTGTTCCCGCTCTCGCTGGCTGTCTCTCTGTCACATAAATAAATAAAATCTTAAAAAAAAAAAAAAAGAAATATCATCTCCAAAGGGTTATAAAGAAGTCCTCAGAAAAGTTATAAACAGAGGGAAAACACTTCATCTCAGCACTCCAAAATCAGAGACAACCCCCGCCCCAGCAAAACAGATAACCAACCCACCCACCCCACAGTGTTCTTCCTCCATGTACTGAGGTCGCTGGGGGAGGTGAGTTGCATTTGACCCACTCTGGGCACCCACCGTGGGCTAGCATGCTGTCATGTGGCCAACGTACACGTCCTTAGAACAGGGATGTTCTATGAGTACAAGTTCTTTTAGTATCCCGTCACTCCTGGGTTTTATTTTTCATTTTAATGATTTCACACTGTATTTCAAGCTTTTTTCCCTTCAATTTGTATTTATTTTTCAAATCAATTGACCTATTATGTGCTAATTTCACAGATTACCCGAGTGGTTAGATGATCCAATAATGTTCAGTCCTGGATGAAAGATGATTTGAAGCCAGGTAGTATGGTAATATTGGTGACCAACATGTATGGGCCCTTTATCATCATCACGATGGGGAGATATCCCAGTCTTTTCTCCCTCTGACAGGTGAAGGCTGGGAGGTTAAGCTGCTTGCCCAAATTCACATCTAGTTTAGTTAACCAGTTTAGTTAATCTAGTTTAGTGTGTGCTGTGTGCTTCAGCAATATAAACACATTTAACCCTCCTACTGGGAACTGTCATTACCTCAGCTGAGGCGGTGGAAGGGCAGGGAGATTAAGTGGCCTGTTTAAGGTTACCTTCACTAGTCAGTGGTGGAGTCGGGGCTTGGACTCTGCAGCGTGGTCTCAGAGCCCGAGCTCCTGCTGACTGCTCTCTGCCCGGGTAGGGGAGGTCCACAGAACAGAGCCAGAAGTTATGGGCAGGCTGAGGCAGAGAGGGGGGACCTTAAATTTCTGACCTAGATTCAAGTCTAAGTGCCACTTAGTCAAAGATGAGACCTTGGGCAAGTTACTTAATTGTTTTGAGTCCCAGTTTTCTCAGCGCTGAAATGTAGATAACAACATCTGTGGGACAGGGCAGTCCTCAAAGCTGAATAAGGTAACGTACACGGAGCTCCTTTTCTCGGCTGGGGTTTTAGTCACATGTTTTTACTTCAATCTGTATGTCCCTCAAAGTGCCTCGCCTATCCTGTGAGACAGGCAGGTAGAAACAAGAAAACGCAAAGAGTATAATTAAGAAATGTGCAGCGTGGCCTCTGCAGGATGGTCGTGTGTCCCAGAGCCTTCCTTCCCGTGCGGGTCTGTTGCCGGAGGCTGGCTGACTGCGTTCATTCTGCCGGCATCGGCACATCTGTTAGTGGAGCAGGATGTGTCCGGTGCCTCTGCTCGGGCCTCCCGCCTCCGTCTCCGGCTGGCCTTGCAGACGTCCTGATAGCCGTGAGCGCGTCCCTTTGCTTCTTCGCTGTGCTTGTCCATGTTCTCTTTGTGGCCTCTTTCTCCTGTCCGTTGAATTGGTCACGCGAGTGACCATCTGACCGACTGCAAAGATCACTCTCCAGCCTGGGTTCATTGAGGAGAGACGGGAGCTCTGGCGTGCAGGGTCCAGCACACACGTACACAAGTACAGGGTGGAGAAGACGCGCTTTCGTAACACCTGGGGTAAAAATCAACTTCGCAGCTTGAGGGCCTGGCCAGCGCCGTCTGCGTCGGCCTGTGCCGTGGCTGCCTACAGCCGCTCCCCGCAAGCTACGTTAATAGACCAGGATGGTCTGCCCGTCCCTGCAGAGCTCAGACAAGTGCTCTGATCATTACGGCTATTACTCTGTAAGGTTCCCCAAGGAGTCCTAGTGACTTCTGAGGATGACCAGAGAAGCGACTCAAGACCACGTCCCCAAGGAACCTTTGAAGGGATGGGAACGTTTGCGTAGCTGGAAGGACAGAAGGCCTGGTTCGGGGCCTGTGGCAGCTGCGGGCCTCCGGGAGGGGCAGCTCTGCCCAGGTGGCCTTAATGGCAGATGTGCAGACTCAGGGGTGGCAGCCAAGCTGAAAGGAGAAGATTTGATGGTCCGAGGCATCCGCAGATGGGATTAATGCACCACCTTTGTGTGCATCTCTGGAGCTCTTGAAGCAGGTCCAGGGCAGCTGTTTGGTCCTAGAGATAGAATTTAGGCATCAGACAGTTGGTGGCTCACGGGCTTTTCTGATCCCTTCCAGGCCTGAGAGAGTGTGGTTCTCTGTAGTTTTATCAGTACCAGGCTGGAAAGGATAGGCTGGTTTCTTCCCTGCTCTCAGTGCTGGTCCCCAACTCAGTGCCTTTGACGCTGAACCTCAACCGCACTTTGAAATTCTTCTGAAACTTCCCAGACTCCATCTGATACAGTAATTTGTGTAAGCATTTTGTTGTCTCATCTAAAATAGAAGTTATTTGAAACAAGGATGGTATTTATAAAAATATACAGTTTCTGGGATTCTGGGAACAGGAATAATGCTCCAGTTGCCCTTCGGCATCCCCTGCTCTCACCCGTTGCCCCAGTTTCATGTCTCCTTACCCACCTTTCTGCATCCGGGCATGCCCCATTATGGTGGTAGTAGTATTTTCAGAAATTGAATCTGATATGGTGCTTCCCAGTTTCAGACTCTGATTTGTTCCCATTACCTTTAGAATATCCAGCCTCCTGAGTCTGGCCTGTAGGGCTCTTTGTGCCTCGGTTCCTGCCAGTCTCTTTAGCCTCCTTTTGCTGCCCCGTGTCCCAGCACTGCCTGTACCAGGCACTAAATTCCTTCACAACCCCTTGGTTGAGCTGCTTTCTTTCTTCCTCATTATGGTTTTGATTTGTATTTCCCTGGTAACCAATGATGAGCATCTTTTTTGTGTGCTCATTGGCCATTTGTGTATCTTCTAAGGAGAAATGTCTGTTCGAGTTCTTTGTCCAATTTTTCATTGGGTTATTCGTCTTTATATTATGGAGTTATAAGAGTTCTCTATATTATTCTGGCTACCAGTTACTTAATCAGATATATGGCTTGCGAGTATTTTCTCCCATTTTGTGAATTGTCTTTTCACTTTCTTGATGATGTCATTTTCAGCACAAAAGTTTCTTTCTTTTTTTTTTTAAACCCAAAAGTTTCTAATTTTGGTAAAGTCCAGTTTATTTATTTTTCCTTTTGTTCCTTGCGCTTTTGATGTCATATCTAAGAAATCAGTGCCGAAGCCTATGTTTTCTTCTGAGAGTTTTATAGATTTAGCTCTTAAGTATAGGTCTTTAATTTATTTTGAGTTAGTTTTTGTATGTGGTGTGAGGTTGGGGTCCAGCCTTTTTCTTTTGCATGTGAATATCCAGTTTTCCTAGCACCATTTGTTGAAAAGACTTTCCCCTCTGTTTGCTGCATTCTTTCTAACATCTCTCCCTGGAGCCCTTCCCTCCCTTTGCCTCTCTGCTCCTCATTTTTTATATCAAATCTCAGCTCACGAGTTATCTTTTTTTTTTTTTAAAGATTTTATTTATTTATTTTACAGAGGTAGACAGCCAGCGAGAGAGGGAACACAAGCAGGGGGAGTGGGAGAGGAAGAAGCAGGGTCATAGCGGAGGAGCCTGATGTGGGGCTCGATCCCATAATGCCGGGATCACGCCCTGAGCCGAAGGCAGACGCTTAATGACTGCACCACCCAGGCTCCCCAGGAGTTATCTTTTCTAAGAAGCCTTCTCTGATCATCCTTCTCTGTCTTCTAGAAGTGCCTCACACCTTAATCCTAACACTTACACCGCAGTATTTTAACTGTCTTTCCCACTTGTCCTTTAAGCAAGCCCTTGGGAGGTGGGGATTGTGTGCTAACACTTTGTGTTAATGAGTATGTACTTAGGTATATTCAACCCCAGAGGAAGGAGAGATATTACTGAACCATGGTGTGGTGTCTCATCTCTGAACTCCACCTGAATAGAAAATCCACAGTTAAATAACAGGCAATTTTTTGAGTATCTTCAGTAATGTATATTAAGATTAATATCCCTTTAAGGAATAGGTCAGGTAGTTTCTGTGCAACTCTCCTCATATCCACCAGTGGATAGTAGACAAGAAAAAAAAAAAAATCTCACCATCCCCTTTCCCCTGAACCATGAAATAAGAGTCCTCCATTTAGGCTGATGAGGCCAGTTTCAAAAGCTAAGTTCACTGTGGGACCAATAACAGCCTCTCAGGGCTGCCAGTGCCCTGCCCTGATTGGCTGCAGTTGAGGATTCCTGACCAATTCCTGACAAGGGGGATGGGAGTACCTGATGGGCAAGGTCAGCCTCCCAGGCCTCACTGCCTGACTCGAGAAGGGGTGTTAGCTTCCTGCACAAAACTATGGTTCCCTAAGAAGGAGCACGGTAATGGAGACCCAGTAGGCAGCCCACAGTGACTACCACATCAACCCAGTTCTAAAAGATCATTATTTTTTCCAATTACAAAAATAACATCAAAAATTCAAATAATATGGAAATGAATACAGTAGAAAGTCCCCCGTAGTTTGTGGAGAAGGAAGAAAGAATCAGGGGGTAGTTATATAAGTCAAATGTGTTTGTGAAAGCCTTGGTCAGTTCAGAAATTAATAAAGTGGAAAGTGAAAGCCTGCTATAATCACGGTGGAATTAGGAGTATTTTTTATTTTTTTTACTTGAGACTTTTTTAATAGCTTTTTCACATTGTTGACACTATCAGAATGCCCCACTTTTCACAGTGGTCCTGACAGGTTGTCCTGCTTCATTCCAGGCCGAGGGAACAGTGTGTGCAGAAAGCATGTGCCCCCCAGGGCTTTGCAAATTAGATGTACAGCAAGAGTTGGATATCACTGAGGATTGGGGTAGGGAACAGCAGGACAGAAGACTGAAAATGAGCCAGGAGCTAAGAGGGAAGGGCCTTGAATGCCACACTCAGCAAGTCCCAAAGTTGATATCTGGTCATGTTTCATTAAAACAAAATCAGAAACCCTCTGTCAAGTCCCCAGAGTAGAAGAGATGGCCACGGAAGCTGGCCAGTGTGCTCCTGGTGTTCTGAATGGCTATGAGGTGGTATGAGCTCTCTACAAAGAAAACCCTGTCTCCAGGCTGTTGGTGGAGACCGGTCCTTACCACCAAAAGCGTGTAGATGAATATGAACTGTTGGGGATGTAGGTTAGCAGAAGACGGTCTCAAAGCCATGAGGCCCCGTTAGCTCTGTTGAGGTTATTCGGCACCGTGTTAGTGGGACCCTGCTGACCCTGTGGGATCTGAGCGTTGTCTGGTTGTGCTGGACCCGGCCTGTGTTAATACGGCAGCAGAAGTGTGGCCAGGGTGGTTGTGGATTTTGTCTTTTCTATTTAAAGATGCCCCTTAACGTGCCGTTTCTTTAAAAAGACTAACAGTGGTCTCTGCCAGGATCTGGACACTTTGAAAGCACATTTCAGAAGTGAAATTGCACTTCAAAGAGGTTTGAGGAGAGACGGGGGCACATCTTGTCAGTTTAGGTTTGGGCCACGTGGTTGCAAGCGTTTGAACTAGGCCCTCTCTCTTCTCGGAGAGCTAAAAACCACATACCACCTGGGGGACGGCATTTTATGCTGTGAGTTAATTATGGCCAGATGTCCTCTCTCCGACTTTGCAGATCCACGCTCACGTAGCTAAGGTAAGCGGAGGGACCCAGGCTGAGTTTTTAGTCCTGGTGCCCGCACCTCTAGACCGGTTCCTCCTTCTCCTCCGCGCTGGCCCCTTGCCCCAGACCATCCTCGAATGGCAGAGATGAGGGAACCGAAGCCTTGACCTAGGGCTGGATGCTTTAGTCAAGGTTACTGTGCTGGTTAATGGATCTAGAAGTGGGTCTAGCGTCCAGATCTTCTGATCGTCTTTTTCTAACCGTTTACCGTCACAAAGTATACGCACCGTAAGATTGACTCCTCTTAAGCATACAGTTTGATGGCGTCCGTGCATTTACAGTTACGCCGTCACCCCAGTCCGTTGGTCACCCGCGTGAGTTCCCTCACCCGTTGTGGTCTGTCCCACCCTCCACCACCTGGCCCAGGCCGCCACTGACTGCTTGAATTGTTACTGTGGTGTTTTTTCTGTGACTTGGGTATTCAGATTTTGCCCCGCTGGTAGCCAGGGGAAGGTTCCAGACGGTTCCCTTGAGCATGAGTTCGGGGTGGCAGTAGCTTTGCCCGCGGTCGCTGTTCTGTGATGGAACCCCAGTCTCCACACGTCTGGGGCGCAGTGCAGGATCCAGGGCGGGGGGTGGCAGAGCGGCCCTGTGAGGAACAGAGCAGTACCGCCTTTCACAGGCGGGAACCGAAAGTTTCCTGGGGCCACTCAAGCCCTCCGTCACATGGTCTGTGGCTGAGGTGGGCTCCCAGCCCGGTTTGATTAGCTCCAGCCCCCAAACTCTGCTTCAGCCTCGGCGCTGGGCCCTGTCCTGGATTCGAAGAACGAAAAGAGAACACTGCCTTGTACGAAGAATTATGCCATTTACTTCTATTTCTGAGAAGTATTGTCTTAAAAACTGTGCAGTAGAAACGGAAGTGGAGACTTGGCCGAGGAAACCACCTCGATTTTTTGCAACACCCTGCAGTGAATGTTCACGGCGTGGTTTCCTGTGGCCCAGGGCCACCTCACTGACAATTGGAAGCACCAGCTGTCTGTTTATTCTTAGCTCTGGGCAGCCAGCAAGCTCAGCCTGGAGGACCTGCAAAAGCCGGAGCCCTCGCTTCCGGGCCTTGCTGTAGAGAAGTGGGGTTTCTGTGTCTCTGCCCCAGTCTCCGGTTCTCTGCTCCCCGTGGCCCTCAGCCTGGGTGAATGGCACCCGGACCCCTCCGCGCCCTTCCTCCCCGGCCTGCTTTGGCTGCCAGCTCTGGGGCTTCCTGCAGCTGGGGGAAGAGCAAGGTCACTGTCCTGCCTTTGTCCAGGCTTTCTCTGGCTGCGCCCCGCAGCACGGCGGAGGCCGGGAGGGGCCGGGCTGGCTTCCCGTTAGAAGAAACGGTCCCCGGGGCCTTCTCAGGGCTTGTCCCACGTCTCTAAATGAGGTGAAGCAGAAGGGGAAAAGGAATTGCCGTCGCCTAGACGTTTCCAGTGGCGTTGGAACACTCGTTCCCCCGCGAGTGAGGTCTTGCCCCCCGCTGTGAGGGGCACAAGCGGTCCCGGTCAGAGGGTGATTACTAAGCCGTGTGCTCTGCTCCCAGCCTCGAAGATGAAGTTTGAAGCCTGAAATGGAGCTCTTTGCCAGAATGGCAACGGAATGAAATTTCCCTCCTCCCAAATGAAACTTCTGAAGAGGAAATTTGGCAGCCCAGGAGAGCCGAGCCCAGGTTTCTGGCTCGATCGCCTACTTCTCTTTCCAGTCGTGGGGGGATCCCGAGGCCGCTCTGGGTGCCTCCAGGCACTTGTCAGACGTTCCTTTCTGTCCTGGGAGATCTGCACCCCCAGGTGCTTGACGTGTCGTTCTGTAGCGAACGACTCAACCTCTTGTTCTCTAAAACTTGCTGTTCATAA
This sequence comes from Ursus americanus, assembly GCF_024610735.1. NCBI lineage: Eukaryota > Metazoa > Chordata > Mammalia > Carnivora > Ursidae > Ursus > Ursus americanus. Next base: position 48,055,317 of record NC_142133.1, on the reverse strand, counting down.
CCCTCAGGCCGCGGTAGGGGTGGCCCCTCTCTGTGCCCCGTCCCCGCTGCCGAGTGGCCTGGGCTCGGCTGGCCTTCCGTTCTGGGGCTGCTCGGGGCCACGACTGGTCCTGGCGTGGCTTTCCCACGGAGTCCTCACGAAGATGCCAGTTCGTATTTAAACTCTTGTTCTCGGTGGTGGTGTTTGCGTGCTGCTCTGTGTAGACAGAGGCTGTGGTTGTCGGTGTTGGGGAAGTCATCAGACCCGGTTAGCTCTCCAGCTCAGCATCTTACTGGTTGTGCCACCTTGAGCCCACGAAGCGAAGAGACTAACGGCCATATTGTAAGGTGTGGGAGCCTCGGTGCCAGGGACCGAAACCGCAGCTGCGCATGGTGTCTTGGCATCATCTGTGCTCAGAGAGTATCAGTTCCCCTCTACAGAGACGGGGCCCGTCCTCAAGTTGCAGACGGTGTGCTCTTCCAGGTACTAAAACTCTTTGAAGCTGTAACTTAAAAAGGGAGGAGCGGGGCGGAGGTGGGGGGTTGCTATAATAGGATAGGTGTTTTCCTACAAAAATATTCATTATACAAAAACCAGACAATAAAAATAATAAAACTTTCAGGAAAAACCTAGTTGGGGCATACATTTAAAACAGTATGTAACAATAATTATCTTCATAATAGTATGGACACAGTTTAAAACACACGTTCCATCCTAAAAATAAATATCCCAGGAAATCTGGGACTTCATACACGCAGGCACGCATGCACGGGTACGTGCGTAGGTGTGAAGACAGCCTGGTGAGAGGAGGGGAAAGGCAAGGCCAGGGCTGATGAATGTGGAGAGAAGGACAAAAAGCACAGTGATGAGGGAGAACTTCCGGCCAAGCGGTTGTGAGGCAGCATTTGGCCAGACTGAGCCAGGAGGAGGCCTGGGCCGATGGGCCTCTGGACCGTGTACCCCCACAGGGCACCGCATTCAGCTGGGCTGCTGTACTTGGCATTCAGCGGTCGTTCCTTGTTGAGGCAAAGCATTAACGTGCAAGGAAAATCGTATATAAAACCGAGGCCACTTCTGTGTTGACATGACATCGTGCCCCGATTCCATTTAGAATAACTTGCATTCCAGATTCTAGGAAGCTCATTGCCCAACCGATAAATCAGCCTGTTTCTCATCCTGGTAGAGAAGAACCTGAAATGTGAAATTTTATTAAATTGTATGAACATACTATAAATAGTATGAACAGTAAAAAAAAAAAGGCACATAAAACTTACCATCTCAACCATTTTTAACTATACAGTTCGGCGCTGTTAAGTGTATTCACATTGCTGTGAAACAGATTTCTCGCACTTTTACATCCTGCAAAACTGAAGCTCTGAACCCATTAAATAGCATCTCCCCATTTGCCCCTGCCCCCCCCCCAGTTCCTGATAAGCACAATTCTCCTTTCTGTTTCTATGAATTTCAATGTAAGTGGCATCAGACAGCCCTTTTGTGACTGGCTTCTTTCATTCAGTACAGTGTTCTCAGGTTCATCCATGTGGTAGCATGTGATGGATTTTATAAAATGTGAGATACTTTAAGGTATGTATTTCACCCCAAATTTATGTGGGGAACAAGCTTAGGCCACGGGTAGGAGGTGGGGGTATGAGGACAGGCTTTCCCCCTGTCCTGTGATTCTCCCAGGTTATTTCTTTACGTTTCTGAGCATCAGCTGACTCTAAAAAGCAGCCGTTTTGTGCTGAAAGGCAGGAATCAGCAGGGAGCTCTGTCAGACCTCGCAGGACACAGTGTCCCCTGTAAGAGGATATTTCTAATGCCTGAGAGTTGTTCCAACTCAGATTGCTGTGATTTCATTCCAGAGAGCCCAGAAACACGCTCAGCAAGTCTTGCAAAAGGAGTGCCGACCCAAGTTTGCGAAGAGGTCGATGGCGCAGTTGTTTGAGCACAGGTACACCCTGGACTTACCGCCCTTCGTGAAGGAGGTCCCCAAAGGGAATGAAGCCGAGTACAAGTACGATCCTCCTTTTGGATTCCGGAAGTTCTCCAGCCAAGTCCAGTCCCTCTTGGAAATACTGCCTGAGCACGACGTGCCCGAGCACGTGCGAGCCAAGAGCTGTAGGCGTTGTGTGGTTATCGGAAGCGGCGGGATACTCCACGGACTCGCACTGGGCCACATCCTGAACCAGTTCGACGTTGTGATAAGGTACATGGCTTCACCTCCTGAGTTCACCTCACTGCTGCTGTTGGTTCCCCCCGCCCCAGCAACAGTGAGGGACGCAGACAGCACCGCACGTCCCCGCCTGCAGGGGGCCTCCCGTGCAACAAAAACATGAAACGCTCGGATGCCCCAAACTGGGCCACACTGACCCTCATTTGGCAGCACGTTTTCAGAGGAGGTGAGGTTTGGAAGGCTGGGTGGATTCAGGAGGAAGCCTGAGCGAGGCAGGACCAAGAGGCCCCCAGGGTGTGGGGGGTGAGTGGGTGGGATGCCCGGCTTCTGGGAGCAGGGCCGGGTGTGGGTGTGCCCCCCAGAGGCCGGCCTGGCGGGGACCTGGGAAGCGCACAGTCTGAGCTCCACTCATCCTAGATTCTTTCTGGTGTAGCTGGCTAAAACTTGTTTTCCTTATGAAAGCGAAATATGTTTATTCTTGAAGATTAAAACAATACAGAAAAATGTGAGGAAGAAAATAACCCCTCAGAGCCCAAATAACCAATCGCTATTATTGCTGTGTTTTTTCCGCTTCCGTTCTGTACAGATACTGAGTGCTGTTATATTCTTACAAAGTGTTTTGCTTTTTTAACGTAATAGTATGAACAGCTTCAGAGGTCATTAAGTATTTCTTGGAAAATTAACTCTTCCAACTGCTTAGTAGTCCTTTAAATGAGAGTATCATAAGTTACTTAGCTGTTCTCCTATTGCTGGATATTTTACATTTTTCAGTTTCTTTGTTATTGTGAAAATACCTTGCACAGCTCACACTTATGTTCTTATCTCTGATTATTTCCTTAGAAATAATTCTAAGAATTCTTAGAATTGTTGGTCTAAAGATATTCGAGTGTTTTTAAGACTCCGATGCATTGTAATAAATTCTCCCTATCTGAAGGATGTGCAGAGCCAGGAGCACAGTGCATGCTGGGTCTTCATCAGATTTGTTCAGCAGGGGTGTGTGGGTTTGACCCAAGGCAGGAGAGGCTCGGGCAGGGGACTGAGTTTCGAGGTTGTGCAAGCATGCAGTGTGTGGGCCTGGTGTGAGGCAGAGAAAGTGAAGATGGTGTGAGGTGAGGGAGTAGGAGTGGTGGGGTTGGGCTTTGAGGATTGTAAAGGTTGGGGTGAAGGAGGCTATAACCACTGCCTTTCACTGGATGCTTTCCGTGTGCCAGACACTGTGTCACGTGCTCTAGAGGTTCTCATTCCTCCGGGAAGCCATCACTGTTAGTGTCACCAGTGAAGACGTTGCACTGGAGGGCCCAGGATCCAGGCCAGACACCAGCAGTCCAGATGCAGGGTAGGAGGCTTTCAGAACCTGATCCCTGGCCCCGTGCGAGCAGCTGAACGATGTGTGCGCAGACAGGGCCCGTGCCCATCTACTGGTGCGGGACCGATACAGGACGAGGAGCGGACAGAAAGCAGGGGTGCCCACGGTGCGCACTCTGGGCCAGAGGAGAGGTGTGATGGGGAAGAAGGGCGGCCTTACAGACCAGTGCGATTGGGCTCTTGAGGGAGGAGGCAGGCAAGGAGAGCTTGGGTGTGGAGCCCAGCCCTGGCAGGAGGAGTGTCATGGGCACCCTGTGAAGGCGCACACATGAGTTGTGTCTTTCCACAGTGTCGGCTTTATTCAGTCACAAAGCAAAGTTCATCACAGTTAGAAAGCATGTTCCGGATTCCAACCTTGATGACAGTTCACCATGTGATTAACTTGGCTTCTTACACTGCACACAGAGCAGGACAGGCGACAAGCCACACAACAAACAAGACAGCAGAAGGGTGTAGGAAGTGAACGAGCCAAACCCGAGGTCAGTCTGTGTCAGTCCGGTCCGGGTCAGCTCTTGGCACTGACCGCTTCTGATGTTCCAGCGGCGAAGGCTCTCGCTTCTGCTCAGAGATCCGTCAGGCAGAGCCGTCCAGGGCACTTACTTCTGTAAGTGGTCAGACATAGAGGGGTCAGGTCTGAGGAGTCTGACGGTTTGCTGCCAAAATCTTCCCTTTTAGAGGGATTCCATCAGTTTGGGGTCTCTGCAGACCTCCTCTGGCTCTGCTTGTTATCGGTTCTGGGGAGTCAGTGGACGCTGGTCCCCACGATCTCTCCTAGCGGCAGTACCTGAACTGCTTGCGTCTTGCTTGACTCAGGCCCCTGCTTGACAGGAGAGACTCCATTTTGCTCTCTACAAGGAGAGTGGGGCTGGGAGAGCGGGGAAGGGGCTGGAAGGTGGCCTGATGCCCAGTGGTGGTCCACAGATCCCCAAACTGGGGGGCATGGACTTCATGTGTGGCACTGGGAGGCCACTGAGTGCTGGGGACAGAGAAATGGTGGCTTAGCCTGATGATGAGGGAGAATATCAGTTAAGAAGATTTTGGGGGGTAACTTTAGGCTTGAAACAATTCCAAATTTAACAGAAAAGTTGCAAGAATAGTACAGAGAAGCTCCCATTCACCCTTGCCCCAGATTCTCCAGCTGGCAACAACTTTATCACATTGCTTTATGATTTTTTTCTCTATAGATGCTATTATTATTTTCTGAACCCTTTGATAGTTGCAAATATCAAACCCCTTTACCCCTAAATAAGTCAGTGTGCATTTCCCAAGAACAAGGACATTCTGTTCTAGAACTGCAGAACCACAGAACAGTATGCAGAATCAGGAAATGAACACGGAGAAAACACAGGCCCTATCTTCATCCTTACCCGGATTTCACCAACAACCCTGATAATGTCCTTTATTTTAAAAAAGAAAAGAAAGGGGAGGGGGGAATAACTGCCTCAGGGGCATGCCTTGCATTTGGTCTTCATGCCTGATAATATCTTTTGATAATCCAGAGGTAGGTATCAGATCTAGAAGAAGTGGCAGTGGAATAGAGAAGGAAGTTGAGATACAGGTGTGATAATACAGGTGTGATAATACAAGGGAAGAACCAAACAGACTTTGAGATTACGAAACTCTTAAACTGGGTGAGCGGTAGTGCTTTCAGAAGAATTCTTAGAATCTGCCCCCAAAACAACCGCGCTGGTAAGAGCCTTTGTTGATCTCACAGTTTTAAGTGTCCCAAGTCCTTGCTTTAAGGATGCACCTAGGCCCGATGCCCTCCTGGGTCCCCACCCTGTCAGTGTAACTGTGGTTTGGGTCTGCCTCGCCCTGGTGTCTTGGTTTCGTTTCTGATTACCTTTCTGAAATTCTGGCAAGAACTCCTAATATCTGAGCACAGCAGGAAGCTTTCGAGGAATCATTACTGATGCCCAGAGAAAGCCTAAAATATAATATGTTTGAGTTGGCTTAAAATGGTAGGACTGGATGGAATTGCTAGACATTCAGAGAGGAGGTGTGGGCGTCCCCTGGGGCTTAAGGCTGCCCGGTGGGAGGCCCTACCCCCAAACCACAGCTCACTCCAAGCCCTAAAAACATGTGGGGGGCACAAGGAAGGAATCTTGCATGATGTGATAAAGTAGTTGATGGCTTGCTTTGTCACTTTATCGATAATTTGTCATTTTTATTTAAATAGGTTGAACAGTGCACCAGTTGAGGGATATTCTGAGCATGTTGGTAATAAAACTACTATCAGGATGACTTATCCAGAAGGCGCGCCACTGTCTGACCTTGAATATTACTCCAATGACTTGTTTGTTGCTGTTTTATTTAAGAGTGTTGACTTCAGCTGGCTTCAAGCAATGGTAAAAAATGAAACCCTGGTAAGCACTAGAAATTCAGCTCTCCAGTGTTCCTTCGTAAAAAGTGGAGGGGTCTCTAATTGTAATTACAGACTTTTATTTTTAAACAAACAGTGGAATGTATACAGTTGACCTCTGAACAACATGGGTTTGAACTGCATGGGTCCACTTACACACAGATTGTTTTTGATAAATACAGTGCAGCAAAGGCAGTAAAGGCATTTTCTCTTCCTTCTTAACATTTTCCTTTCTCTAGCTTGCTTTATTGTAAGAATACGATATATAATACGTATAACACAAACGTTTATATTATCGGTAAGGCTTCTGGTCAACAGTAGGCTATTAGTGGTTACGTTTTGGGGGAGTCAGAAGTTATCTATGCATTTCAGTCATGCGGGGAGGGGCCGATGGTGCCCCTATCCCCCACATCATTCCAGGGTCAATTGTACTTTTGTGTTGTCTTTCAAATAACTAACTACTGCCTTTGTAGAAACCCATCAGTACTCCTTGTTGGAAATTACTTTCAGAATTTAAGATGAAGTCACGTGGAAATTGTGATCATTACTTAATGGGAATATCAGGTTTTGGACCAAAATTGTTATTACTGACCACCTACCTCATTCACCAGACTTGAATTTACATGTCTTTTGGCTAATCCAGAAATTAGATTTCCTTGAGTAGAAACCATTATTGAGGGTTTTCAAAAGAATATATATAAAACCTCTGAGGAATATTCCCCAAGAGATTGTCTAAAAATGCTCTGCTGGCGGTCCTCTTGTTGGAGGCAATTCACAGGATTCCAGAGGGGCAGATGTTAAGGAAATGGCCCTCATGAGTTTGGTCATATTCCCTTTTGTTCGTTACAGTAATTGATTATATTACTTTGTGGCCCCACCCATTATGCTGAAATAAATTTCAGAAGTCAACTGTCCCATTTATAGACACACGTAAAAACTAGCTGTCTGCGAAATTAATAGGCTATATTGGACTTTTTACATAAGCTCCATCTGATGGAGAGCGTCTGTCTGCAAAGCCTGATTCTGTATAGGTTATCATGATCTTCTGGATTTTCCATTGGGTAGAAGTGGGTCTAGATGGAAAAGGAAGCACATAGGAAATGACTTACAGTCGGTTACCAGGAGACTTCACAGGACTAGAGACTAGATCAAGTCAGTGGAGGGAGGATACACGGGGAGGGCCTGATCTGAGTGGGGCACACACGGCACTTAATACCCTTAAGTCGGATCTGTTCACCTGGTCTTCCCAGGGTCAAATGATGCCTTTTGGTCCTAAAAAGGCTTACCATCTCAGGTCACTGCGTGGGGAACTTCTTCCCCAAACAAACCAGAGCTGGTTCTGCAGTTCTCCTTCTTGTCCAGTGCCACCTTCATAAATCAGGTCCTTTGGGGTTGCTACTGTGAGCTGGGGTATCGGATTGGCAGCGATCTCAGTGACTGCCGCCCACCAGCCCACGTGGGGTCACGCCCACAGCTCTGGGCTGCTTAGCAGGGGTGCACGCTCGCCTCCTGATGGCAGGATGACTTTATTCAGCACCCCTAATGATTGCCTGCTTTCTTCCCTTAGCCATTTTGGGTGCGGCTCTTCTTTTGGAAGCAGGTGGCGGAAAAAATCCCACTACAGCCAAAACACTTCAGGATTTTGAATCCGGTTATTATCAAAGAGACTGCCTTTGACATCCTTCAGTACTCGGAGCCCCAGTCCAGGTTCTGGGGCCGAGATAAGGTATTTTTGTTGCCATTGAAAGTTAACTGCTCTTCTCTGTGCTGGAAGGGAGACCTCTGTACAGATTTCACTTGGCTCAGCTGTACCCCCAGAAGCGTCTCCCGGGGTAGAAATGGAGTCACTGATGACAGGCTCCGCACACGTTTGCTGTTCTGCATCTTGACTTCAGGGCTCCTCAGTGTTCACTTGGCTCTTCCCCTGGTGACTCATCTCTAGTATAGTCCACATGTTAACATTTAGGTCCCTGAGATTATTCAAGGTATTCTGACTCTGGGACTCCATATAGCTAACTGCAGGACACTGAAAGGCACTTTGGTGGTCTAGACAGTGCTTTGCATTTTTAACTCTGTGGGCCGCTTAGGTCAGATTTGACATTATCATCACTTGATAGGTGATGGTAAGTAAAGTTCGCCCCCTAGAGCAGTGGTTTTCAGTTGATGCTTGGGTCCCATCCCAAACTTTCTATTTAATTTTTCTCTGCTAGGGTCTATACATTGGGATTTTCAAAGTCCCCCGCCCCCGGCAATTTTATTTTGCAGCCTAATTTGAGAACCTTTGCGCTCTCTGTCGGTTGTTCGCTGCAGTAGAAATTCTCTAACTGTCCTGTGCGGACAGCAGGAGGGTGGCAACGCCTTTATTTTCGGTTTCTTTATGAGCCGAATAGCTAAGCCTGTGTCTTTAAAAATAACTTTTTTAAAAGCAGGGGAAATCTTCCTTAAACTTTTTTTTTTTTTTTTAAATGCAGGGCTTGAACTCACAACCCTGAGATCAAGACCTGAGCTGAGGTCAAGAGTCAGATGGGAAACTGACTGAGCTACCCAGGCGTCCCCATTCTTAAACTTTTAAGCAAAATCTCCATATATAAAGGAAAACGAGGAATTTAGAAACGGGGGCGGGGGCTGCGATGTTGCCCAGCAGATACCTGGGGCTGGTCGGGGTCACAACCTGCAGACACTGAGTTAGACTCTTGGATGTGGTCAGCCAGTAACCAGTAGGCACATTGGCAGGTTCTTCTGTTTGCCCAATGAATCAAATTCTTTTTTTAAGATTTTATTTACTTATTTGAGAGAGAGTGAGAGAGCATGAGTGGTGAGGAGGAGTAGAGGGAAAAGGAGAAGCAGACTCCCCGCTGGGCAGGGAGCCCCATGCAGGACTCGATCCCCGGAACCCGGGATCACGACTTGAGCCGAAGGCAGACGCTTCACCGACTGAGCCACCCAAGCCCCCCCCAACCCCATGAATCAAATTCTAATTAAAAATGTTCTTTAAAACACCTGTGTAAATTTTAAAAGAAGAATTCTGCGTTTACTGGGAAACACAAATACCGAAGTAGGCTCCTGGAAGCAAACTTGGCTGTGGTCGGTAGCAGCTCACTCCGGCTCCGGCTCCAGCCCCAGGCTTCGGTACCCAGCTCGCTGCGAACACAGGTGCCGCTCCTCCCTTAGCAGGCCACCATTTCCTCAGGTGCTCTGCCCTCTCGGGGGCTTTCCTGCCTCTCCATCCACGGGGAGGCAGCGAGGGCCGTGTCGTGTCTGCCCACTGCAGGAGCGTGTCCAGAGCCAGTGTTTCCGGTCAGGAGGCCGTGCCCGTTTCCCTGTCGGAGGAGAGTGGCTCCGGCGCTCAGCAGCGGCTGGCAGGGTCTGTGATTGGGTTCATTATGTAATCGGTTGCTTTGCTGCTCTTCCCCACACAGGAGCACATAGGGTCCCCCAGGACATGGACTTCACACTTTTAACCTGTTAGCGTCAATCGTAACAACACGGTGTAAAAAAAAAAGACTTAAACAGACTTTGGCAAGATTCTTAAGTTATGAAGAGGTTTCACTGTCCTTAGGTTTCTATATCTTCTCAACTGCCCTGTGTCTCTGTTAAATTCCACAGTAGTTTTTAAACACAGGCAAATGCTCATTTATGGTTTGTAGGTAGATTTTTATTTAAAAAGTAACCTTTAAAAAATTAGCAGATCTAATTACATAAAATATGAAGTTACTGAACAGCAAAGGTTATCAGAAAGTTAGAACACAAAATAGGCGGGGGAAATTTTATCATATGTCTGATAGTAAATATTCCCAAAGTATAAGGAGATCTTATTAAATTAAAAAGAAAAGATGGACCAATAAAAAAATGGGGAAAAGATAGCAACAGACATTTCACAAAAGAAATTAATATAGCCAAGGAATACATGATAAAATGTTCAGCTTCACCAGTAATCAAATAAAAGTAAATTAGAGCCACAATGACATTTTTTCCTGTTTTCTTAGCAAAAATTTAAAGGCTTGAAAATGTCTTTACTTGGCAGGAATACAGGTAGAAATTGTAAGTTGGAGGGTAGTTTGGCAGTATATATCAGCTTTAAATGTGAATGTGAATAGTCTTGACCCAGCAATTTTACTCTGAAAATGTTATCATAAGAAAATTAGAGGGGCACCGGGCTGGTTCAGGTGGTGGAGTGTGTGACTCTTTTTTTTTTTTTTTTTTTTTTTTAAGATTTTATTTATTTATTTGACAGAGATAGAGACAGCCAGCGAGAGAGGGAACACAAGCAGGGGGAGTGGGAGAGGAAGAAGCAGGCTCAAAGCAGAGGAGCCTGATGTGGGGCTCGATCCCATAACGCTGGGATCACGCCCTGAGCCGAAGGCAGACGCTTAACCGCTGTGCCACCCAGGCGCCCCAAGGAGTGTGTGACTCTTGATCTTGGGGTTGTGAGTTTGAGTTTGACGCCCACATTGGGAGTAGAGATTACTTAAAAATAAAATCTTTAAAAAAAAGAAAGAGAGAAAAGAGAACTCTGCAAAGGTGGCTGTTCTAGGATGTTCACCATAATGTTAATAGCAAAGGACTAAAACAGCCTAAACATTTCTCATTAGGGGATTGTTTAAACGTGTTATGTATAGTTGATGGAGTCTTGTGTGACTGTTAAGGATGAAAGAATACGAATGGATATGAAAACACCTCCCTGAGGTATTAAACGAGAAAATCAAGTTACCGGACATGTATACCATCCCATTTGTGTTTAAAAGTAAAAATGTGTGTATAGAGACGCATAGGGAAAAGCTTGGAAATAAACAGCAAACTGGGATTGCGTTCTGGACGCAGCAACGGCCTGGTGCACATGCCCTTCCAGTGGAGAGGGAAGTCTAGTGGGTTCAGAGGTGTGGTCTTAGGGGATATGTTCTGGAAAGAGCATGCTCTGAGCGGTTTTGCATAGCTTCTGAGTCTCTCTCCATACACTGCCCCTGGGTGCAGCTGATTTCATGTAGTCCTTCTGTAAACACTGGGATGCTAGGTACGGAGCCGGCCATAGGTAAGACAGGACACTGCCTTAGGGTCCTTCGGCTAAACAGGAAGAAATCTTCCTTTGGGTTAATTTCTCTTGTTTTCAGTGACTGTTGAGTTTCTTAGTGACTTAGATGCCACTCGTCGAGGAGCAGGAGGTGATTTTGAACACATGCTGAGTTCTGTAGGGGTTCCTTAATCCACTTAAAGGATGAACTCGGACGGGTTCACTGTGGTTCTCATTGACAGAAAAGGAGAGTTGTTTCTGGAAGCCACAGACTCAGGAGGACGAGCGAAGTAGGTACATTTACCCGTGAAAACTTGTACAACAGAACGTCATTAGCAGAGCAGTGGTGGCCTTCAGGGAGTGCTCAGACCACTGTAGGGCTTTCTGTATTTCTCTCTACCCTGTGTACTGATTTTGCCTAAGACTGGGACAGAGATCCAGGAAGCACGATTCCAGATTTGCAAGTGGCAAGATAGCGGATGTGAGGGGAGGAAGTGATGATATCACCAGAATCCAGACTGGTTCAGACATTTGGCACATTAGGCCACAGTCAGTAGGATGCATTTTAGAAGGAACAAATGTGGAAACCCTTACTTTGGGCCTAAAAATTGCCCCCACAGAGGGTGGGCAGAAACTGGCTTAGCAGCAGCCGTACATGTAAAAATGGCCTGGAAACGTTTTTGCCAGAAAAGCAAATGAGGGCCTTTGGTGGGATGTGCCTTCAGGTGAGAAGTGAACACAGTCTTCGCCAGCAGGAGCGGAGGCTGCTCTCTTCTAAGGCAGAGACTGTCCATGGGAGCCAGCAAGGAAGGGCCAGCCTCCAGAAACAGGTCCCAAGAAGGGTGGTGGAAGGTCCTGTGGACCTCCTAATTCCAGAAAAGACCTTATAGATACTTGGCGTGTAAGAAAGGAAATAGACTTGCTTTGCAGTTCTGGTCGTCACGTATAGGACCAGGCGGTAGAAGTTTTACAAAGAACAACCTTGTGTTCGGTGCAAGAGGCTCTGCTCAGCTCCGTCTTGGTGGTGTGTTAAAAGGTTTTCACATCCCAGGGGCGCCTGGGTGGCACAGCGGTTAAGCGTCTGCCTTCGGCTTAGGGCTTGATCCCGGCGTTATGGGATCGAGCCCCACATCAGGCTCCTCTGCTATGAGCCTGCTTCTTCCTCTCCCACTCCCCCTGCTGTGTTCCCTCTCTCGCTGGCTGTCTCTCTCTTTGTCGAATAAATAAATAAAATCTTTAAAAAAAAAAAAAAAAGGTTTTCACATCCCAGCCCATGTTTGAGAGTCTAGATTCAGACTGTAGGATTCTGTGATCTGTGAGACTGCGCGGTGTATAAAATCGTGGCCCCCAGCAGCCTCTGTCACTTACAAGCATGTACAGTGCTTGGAAAGCAGTGAATGGTGCTAAGCCTTGTTCTGTCTTTTTCAGAACGTGCCCACCATCGGTGTCATTGCTGTTGTCTTAGCCACCCATCTGTGTGATGAAGTCAGCTTGGCAGGCTTTGGATATGACCTCAATCAACCCAAAACGCCTTTGCACTATTTCGACAATCTCTGCATGGCTGCCATGAACTTCCAGACCATGCACAATGTGACGACGGAGACCAGGTTCCTCCTGCAGCTGGTCAGAGAGGGCGTGGTGAAGGACCTCAGCGGAGGCATCCAGTGTGAATTCTGAACACAGAAACCTCATCTGACAGCGCAGCTCTGACTCTGAAGGCTGCTTTTCAAAGCCTTCTCGCTGCATCCTGCAAAGCCTTTGAAGTGCAGCTGGTGTTTTTAACTTTTAATTTAAAAAAGTGAAAAACAGTTTTGCTCTTCCCACTTTGTCGCCCTTATTTATTTGAGGTCAGTGATTTTGCACAACATTTTGTAACATAATTTTGAGAATTGAATTGGAAAGACTTTTCAAAGAGACTTGTATGTAATGATGTTTTATTGTATTTTAAGGACGTTATTTAATTTGTAAAAACTCTGTCCATGTCTACTGCACATAGAATACCAGGTAATTGAGTGGAAGGAGAATGGAGGTCACTCCTTCGATGAGAGCCCTGAATGCCAGATTCTGGTTCCTTGTCACTCTTCGGTAGGACACCTGTCGGAGGCACTTCCAGGATGACGTGCTCAGTAGCTAAACCGTGGGTACCGGGTCGGCCGTGCTGCTGCGTGAGGCCTGGGCCGGTCGGAGAAGTTCACGGCCCCTCTCTGTTGGTCTGCCTTCTGCCAGATGACTTGCAGCCATCAGCCAGGGGAGTGTCCTAGCTGTCCCTGGTCGGGGAGGGACACAGAAGACATTTTCTTTGTCCTCGGGATATATGAAGCCACCCGGGGCTGCAGAACCACTGTCTCCCCTGAAATGGTGACAACTCTTGAATTTCTTGAGAGTTTTTTTACTGCCCTTCCAAAGCACTTAAATGTTAATCGGAGGTGTTGCACTGTCTGCCGGAGGGGCTTATAAAAATAAGGCACAATCTCCGTTCTCCAGCATTGAAGAATAACCCCTTTCCAAGAAGAGTCACATTTTCTGAAACACTGAAATAAAATTCTCCCAGTGTTATAAATTGCCTATTTAAAAAAAGTTTTTTAATGCCTACCTGGCAGTGTGTACCAGGCAGCGTGCTGGTCAAAAAAAAAAAAAGAATAAAAGCGTTTGAGGAGCTCTTATAGTCTACTTAATTTAAGCGCTTAAAAAGAAGCCTGTAATGTCCCTGAAATGTCCTTGGATGCTGCTAGGTGGAGACCTAGTGGGTGGGGACTCTTGGAGAGACGTTGAGGTCCGTGGCTTCCTCCCAGAACACAGGTTGGTTCCAGCTTCTGTCTCTTAATTGCTCTAGTCTTTGTCATCAGAGGGTCGGCAGCTACTTTGCTCCCTCCCCGCCCTGTCCAGTTCTCTGTGCCGTCGGGGTCCCCTGCAGCTCTGACTCCCAGCCCGGCATCCGCCCCCTCCTCAGCCCACTCGGGGCAGGGAGCCAGTCACAGCACGCGCACAGGGGCCCTTGGATGGCCAGGCTCTGGGGTTGAGCTCAGAGTCGCCGGCATCACAAAATAGTATTTCTCTGGATTGGTGACTTCACACTTTTTATGGATTTCGCTTTTTCTTTTATAAAATACTGTTTAAGAGAAAATGCTTGGAAATGTTCACCAGCTAAATGACTTAGCGTTGAAAATTGAGACTCGGGGAGACGGTCCAGGGCTGTCCTTTGATTCAGGGAAGGCCAGCCCTGCACCACCCAGCTCCAGCCCCTCGTCCTTCAGCAGATACTCGAAACCTGAATTTTATTTTATTTTATTTTTTTTTAGCAGTTTGACCGAAGCCGGGGTTTGGAACTTCCTTAGACAACTTCCCCGTGGGCTCACGTGGACACTGCCCTGCCGGGCCGCTGGGAGGTGTGTACCTCCGTGCCCAGCACCTAGCAGCTTCCAGCCTATGTCAGGCCTGCCCCCCCCCTCCTCTCTACGGCCCTTTTTGCATCCTTACATTGCTTTTCCCAGGCCTCTCGCTTTTGAATTACTAGCAGGGAGCAAGTGCCCAGAGGGCATCAAAAGGCATGCTTTTTTTTTTCAAAGACCTTTCATGGAGTCCACCATCCGGTCGGAGTCGATCGGAGACCATCTTCGAGAACTTTTGGCACTTTGGCAGCTGTTTGTTAGAAGGGGCTCCTGGAGTTACTCCTCCTTACCCCACTCTTTGGGGAACAAACCTCTCGGTGCTTCCGGATATCGCAGGTGGATCTCCAATAACAGGCTCCACGTCGCCCCTTCGACTTCGTAGAGCTTCATAGGCACACGCACATCCCTCTTACGTGGCCGTGGTGCTTGCTTTTGAGGCAACGGAGGACACCTTCTACCTGTTCTGTATTTGAACGTACATCTTACCGGAACTTTGGGCCACAGAAAATTTCAGTGAGTTGTATGAGTTTTTTGGGGTTTTTTTTCTTTTCTTCTTTTTCTCTCCTACAGAGAGCAGATTGTTTCCAGAAACCTAGGCTGGCCTTGGGAAATGCTTGGGGACTGGATGAGTATCCCGATGACGTGGGTCACGTTTTTCGGCAAAGCTGAATTGGGATCTTCTAGACGACTTCATGTATTCTGGGTGTCCCCTTTCCCTTCCTCGTGGCTCCTTTTGTATTGCACGGGGTTTTTCATTTCCAAGAGTGTATCCAGAAGACATTGGCGATGTCTGTTTTCACATATGGGGGGGGGTGTCATCATTTGTTGGGCCCAGTTGGCTAAAAC
This sequence comes from Ursus americanus, assembly GCF_024610735.1. Taxonomy (NCBI): domain Eukaryota; kingdom Metazoa; phylum Chordata; class Mammalia; order Carnivora; family Ursidae; genus Ursus; species Ursus americanus. The sequence continues at coordinate 48,040,195 of NC_142133.1, read as the reverse complement.
AAGTTGTCAGACCAGCTTTTTGACTCAGCTGCTTGTGTTGAACAGGGATGACCCCTTGGCCATCAACGGTCAGTGTGGTTTGCAGAGGCAGACAGACGCTCAGTTGTAAAAGAAAAAAAGTGGTCACGCCCCAGTCTCCTCAGGTTATTGAAGATTTCTAAAACCAAGGACCACTTTGTTGTAGGTGTATTTCAACCCCAGCGCTTTGGGACTTGGTTATTGGGGGGATTGTTGACTTGGCCTTGTTGCTGTCTCAAGAGACCCTTTTAGACCAGCGTCGTAGGAAGGTTAAGAAATGGTGACTTATTTTCTTCCTTGGCAGGTTTATGGCATCCAAGTGCGGGCTACCTTTTCATCTTTTCTTTGCGACACTTCAGTAAAGTCCATTGAGAAGGAAGAAAAGGACAAGTTGCTGTGAGTTAGCACAATTGCCCGTGGAATGCAGTGAGCTTTTAGTAAGCTCGCAGCGCCAGCGGGAACCCTGGGACACCCGGCCTTCCTTCCATTCACACACAGTAACAAAATGCTTCTCTCAAACAAAGGACCCTGTGTTTGCTGCCGTGGGACCAATGCCCTCTCCCCAGGCGCTGACCCTGTGGGAGGGCGCGACCAGATGACCACACACTCAGCTCTCAGACTGTATAGCACAAAGGACAAAGGGAAGCGGGTCCCAGTACACAGAGTACCGGAACTCACATCTGTCCCTGCCCTTTCTGTGGGGTCAGGACACCCTGGCCCACCCTCAGCCTGCATTCTGTCCTTCCCCACTTCCCAAGGTCATTGTAGACAGCATGGACTCGTGTGCTCGAAACATGGTATTTATCTGTATTTACCTACAACCAACACTCAATACAAGACTGAAGTAAATTGGGCAGGAGAACTATTCATTAAATACACACTCACATTTTATGGACTAGAAATTAATGCCCCCCCCAAAGGAAATTGCAGTCTCAGTCATTCAGCTTTCATTACCTAAATGATTAGATTTGACCAATTCCCAATATTAAATTTCAACCCACTGAGAGGAGAAGAAAATCATCCATCCTTAGAGGGCTGCCGGGGAAGAGAAGTAAATAACGTGCTGAGACATTTGGCTCTAACTTTTTAAAAAGCAGATCTCTCCAGTGAGCTGTGTCAATGAAATGTGTAGGAAGGGAGACAGGTTTACAAATTTCCTCTGTGGGAAGAAGTGGGCCGTCAGGTTTTGAGCTGGCGTCAGGCCGCCATCCAAGACGCAGCAGACGTAGCTGTCTCAGCCTTTGTGTGCCTGGAAATGGAGTGAAGTGAATCGTCAGGAAATGCAAACACGAAAGAAACCGAGTATTCACTAGATACCCCACAGAAGCAATGCTCCTAATGGATTATACATCAGAAATGTGTAACTTCTAAAAGCAATATATTTTCACTCTCCTGTTACTTGACTTAGTTTTTTGACTTCTTGAAAATCGGTTCCAAGAAAAATTGATATTTAAAACGACGAGTTCATTTAAAATGTCGATTAGGTCCTTGGTTGGAAAGACCACACTACACTACCAGGCAGTAACATGAATGTGACAGGTGACGGAGGACAGCATGGCAGTGAAGGCCAGGTGAGGGCGATTAGGGACAGTAACCAGATGCAAAAGTCGTTCTGTATGGGCTGTTCCCCATGACCTACCAAGATACCCTCTCGGGCTGGTTCATTTGGGGTGGGAAGAAACTATCGGCCCTAAAGCGAAGAGAATTCGAGAGGACCGCTGTAATTACGGGATGAACTCTCTAGTGATGGGATTTTGTGCTTCATTCCATCTATAGCACCCATGACAAGGCCCCGTCTACTATGGAACGCAGGTAGCAGTAAATGAACACAATCACTTTTTCTATGTGTAATTGCCTTAGCAACTTAACTGAATCTTAAAAGAACATGCCAGAAGCTGACTAGGCCTGTTTAGTGGCTGTATATATATCCAAACATTGCGGAAAAACCACCTTATGGCTGAAGCTTCCAAAATAGGTGTGTACCTTACCTTTTCAAAGACCTGCTGTGATTGTTGTGACTTATCGTAAGAAGTGTATGGAGATCTTCATCTCCGTTTCTGACACAGAGCTCCCCAGACCCTTGGAATTTCCCAAGTGTTGAGAATAATGAGGATGTTTTGTATTATGTTAATGAATGACTTCTGGAAAACACCTGAGGATGGGGTCACCAGAGGAACCAACCAAGTGATTTCAGTCCCACCCCCTGACCTCTGGGGAAGAGAGAGGGGCTGAAGGTTGGAATCATTGACCAATGGCCAAGGACTTAATCAACCATGCCTAGGTAATGAAGCTTCCACAAAACCCCAAAAGGCTGGGGTGCAGAGAGCTGCTGAGCTGACAAACACATAGAGACTTGGGGAGACTGGTGCCCCTAGAGAGGACAGGGAAGCTCCCAGCCCCGGGCCCACACCCGGCCCCATGCGACTCTTCCATCTCGCTCTTCCTGAGTTCTATCTTTTTATAATAAACCAGTCGTCTCATAAGTAAAATGTTGGAGTTCTGTGAGGCACTCTAGCAAATTAGTCAACCTGAGGAGGGGCCCTTGGGCATCTCTGATTTATTAGGCAGTTGATCAGAAGTACAGATAAGCACCAGGGCTTGGCGACTTGCATTCTAAGTTGGAGTTCACTGGAACCTCCGATTTGTAGCCAGTTAGGCGGAAGCCCAGGTAACAATCTGAGCTTGGGGCTGGTGTCAGAAGTGGGAAGGGCCCTTGTAGGACTGAACCCTCAACCTGTGGGATCCAAGGCTATCTTCTGGCGGATGGTGTCAGACTTGAGTCGACTTCTCACACACCCTGCCAGTGTCGGAGCATTGCTTGTTGGAGGTGTGGGGACCCCCCCCCCCACAACATGCATTGAATTTCGGTGCTCAGAACACAAAAGACCTGCCCAAGTGCACCAAAGTGTGGGGTAGGGGTTGGTGTTTCAGACTGTATATAACGGGGAAGGTCCTGTTTCAAGGTTCTGTGTTTTGTAGTCAAGGCAGTCATAGTGAGTTTATTGTACGGAATTTGGAAACCAAGGTAATACACGTCTGTTGTATGTATGTACATACTGGTCTGCCTTTTTTCTTTCTTTTGCTTTACATCATTTACTCGATAAAGAGTACTTCTAAAAGACATAATTACTAAAGAGCTCATCATTTTATGTGCCCTTGTCTTTAAAATAATGGTGGACAAAAGGCCTTCTGATGAGGGCTTTGTGCTGGAGTGGTTTGCTCTTCCAGTGTGATGTTTAGTATGAAGAGTGAGTGAGATCACACACACACACACACACACACACACACACACACACGTGCACGCACACACAACCAAGCATGCAAAATTAGATTCTAGGCTAAACCAAGAGTCTTGTCCTAAAATGAGAGGTTGAGTGGAATGTCACAGTAGTGGCCTTTCCCTCCCCATCTTTGCCTGTGGCTCAATGTCACTTTTCTCTACAAACTTGACCTAAATTTAACATGAGTGCACTGCGAACCCTGGGGGTGAGCTGAGGAGATGTCAGAAGGGACAGGCCCCCATCTTCTTGCTAACCTCAACTCTCCCCACCCAACCACCACTAGTTCCACAGAAGACTGACAGGGACTGAGGAACCATCCAGTACAACGCCAGGCTTCACAGACGAGCATCCCTGTGGGGTTCATGCACACTGACTGGGCACCCCTCATCTGGAAGGGGTAGCAAGTCTCAGTTCCAGCTGTCCTGTCCAATGAGCAGGCCAAATGTCCTGATTCTTACTTTGGACAATATAATCACCATACTTATTGGTTTATATACCTATTCCTAGAGACCTATTTTGTGTTTCTTACAGTGTATATCCCAAGATGTTTGGAGTCACTTTTAGAAGGGGTGACTTCTGTCCACTTCCATCTCAGCCTGCAGCTACATCAAAGTCTCTCCAGAATCTTCCCCAGGCCTCTCTCCATAAAGAGCCAGCCCTGATTTTCTTCCCTGCTCCCTTCTGTCTGTTCATCCCCACCCCCTGCTTATGTCCTGTATTGAACAATGATTTGGCTTTCCTCCAACTAGAAAGAATCTTTCCTTTTCAGGAAGATCGCAAAAATTGAGCTGACAATCAAAGAGATTCTGGCCAGGGGCAAGGAGCAGAGACCACCACCTTGTTTCTACCCGTCAGATGTCATAATTTCCTGCAGGAACAAAGGCCGGTCCAGTTTGTATTGTCTAATTTTGAATACTCCTAAAATAAGATTTTAAATATTATTTAAAATTGAAAAATGAAATAGAAGAAAAGCTTATTTAGATCATTTTTCATTTCTTTAGCCTTTTCGAAGTCTTCACGTAGTAGATTTGTGATCTCCTTTATGTCCCAAACTTGGATTTAAGTAGCCCTTTGGCCCTCCCACCTATGCCTTGGAGGAATACAAAACCTCTGTTAAGACCCACTGATACAACATGGGTACAAGAGAGCAGGAGAGGGAAATGTTTTGGAGTTCATCTTATGAACAAACAGCCCAAAGTTGGTGTATCCACAGGTATGGCGGTGGTGGGGTGCTTGTCACCACCAGCTTTGTGGGTCCCTCCACGTTGCTGTCACTGTCTGGCTCCAGGGACTTTGGGCCCCAATTTGGGGAGCGCTCAGACCAGGTTAGAACAAAGGCCATGCTGAGTCCTACCTGCTCCAGATATGCCCCCCACATTTTCCACAACTTGCAAGTGAAATAGAATCCGATGGTTGCTTTAGTTTCAAACACACTAAAATATACCAGGTCTTAGAATACGGAAGTGAAAGGAACAGTGGATGGCCCCTGTGTGGGACGCTCAGTTCTGCAGCTCTGGCTGACCGTTCTGGAAGACCATTCTGTCCTGAGCACCATTTGTTCAAACACTGGAACAGTCGCTGCTCTGCGCACCGTGCCCGACAGACACTCTCGGCTGTATCTTAGCACCCAACTGGGGTGTCCTAAAGACACTGCCCTGTGCCACCTGGCCCCAGCTCCTCGCCCGCTCTGCCACCACGGCCACCTTCGTGTCTACAGCCTTCTGAGAGCCACAGCCAGACCCTGATGGACAGGCTGCAAACCGAATGGACCTTGTCCTACAGCTCTGGAACTCCGTCTAGAGGGTAAAACTTCTTAAAGAAGTAAACATGACAAAGGCATGTGTTAAAGCAAAGGGCAAGGGCACCATGGACGGGATGAAGGGATGTCAGGGAAGTCAACCTGAGGCCAAGGCGGTGATGGGCAGAACGAGAGGAGGGGCGGGGAAGAGAGTTCCTGGCAGAGGGAACAGATTAGCCAAGATGTGGAGATGACCCAACACAACAACTTTATCAGACCAAACCCAAAAGGCAAATAGAGGCTCAGGGTGCAGCTTCTAGAGGGCAGAAAGATGAACGTCGGGGTAAAGAGCATTCTGGAGCCACTAGGCGAGGTAATGGGAGTGACTTGATCCAGCTTACACTGGAAAACATCATTGTGGCTGCAGGCGGAAAAAGGATGAAGGGTGTAGTGGGTGGGGGACTGCAGACAGAGAAAGGATGGGAAAACCAAGGGAAGTGACTTCACCGTGGGCAAGACTGAAAAGTGGGTGGTGCCGGAGCTCCAGGGTGGGCCTCATGACCCAGGATTCTGCCAGCCACTTTTCTAGATCTGTCTCTCGGGTGTGACTGGAGAGAGCCCGGGACAGGAACCAGGAGGCTGGGAGGTAAGCCTACCTCTGCTATAACACCCATATATGCCTTGGGACAAGTCACAGCCCCTCTCTGCCCTCATCTGTTAAACAGGGCATCGGCGGGCCCCAGCACACATTAATTTCTCTTTAATGAAAAGAAAACTGCCAACCCCGGAATATGCGGCCATAAGAGTGGACCACAGCGCCGCCTAGTGTCTGTGAGGTGTGTGCACAGCTCTCGGCGCTGGGTTTCCAGGCGGAGCCCAGTACTCAGAAGTCTGGCCTGGCTGGCTCCTCTGCCCCGTTGCCTGCGTGGGCGCTACCCCTCTTCCTGTTCTCTCTCGCCACTTCTCAGGCTTCCCTTCCCCCTCCCACACTTCTGCCCTCCATACTCTCTTCTGTCCCCTTCTCACTGTGATCTTTTCCTGCGAGATCATCCTTTCCATGGATCTGATGCTCCCTCTTTTTTTTTAAAAGATTTTATTTATTTATTTGACAGAGAGCGAGACAGCCAGCGAGAGAGGGAACACAAGCAGGGGGAGTGGGAGAGGAAGAAGCAGGCTCATAGCGGAGGAGCCTGATGTGGGGCTCGATCCCATAATGCTGGGACCACGCCCTGAGCCGAAGGCAGACGCTCAACCGCTATGCCACCCAGGCGCCCCAGATGCTCCCTCTTTTTATTCCATTCCCAGGTCTGCATGGGAGTTCCTATCAAGCCTCCAGAACCCCAGCCCCGTATGTCCTCCTTGTTCAGGATGTCACCGCCTCCCTGACTACCGGGCAAGCCTGGACCTCAGACTCCAAAGGCTGAAAATGCTGTGCCTCACCCCGAAGCCCGGCCACTGACCGACTTCCTTTCTGACAGGTGTGACCTCCCAGGTGCCTGACTCAGTCCTGTCCACCTGCTGGCAGGCCCGGCGAAGTGTCCCTCCCGCGGTGTCTCTTACACCCAACTTTGTTCCCTGTTAGATGGATGGTTTGGAAGAGCGGGGTTCTGGGAGGCAACGGAACTCCCACAGACCCTGCCGAGCCCACACCGCCGTGACACTTTCCTGACCTGCTGGCCTCTGCCTGCCCACAGCCCCTGGCTCCTCCGCCTGCCATCAGTAAAAACCCAACTTGGGTTTTTTCTTTATGGTACAAATAATACATGGCCACTGGAGATCCATTTCAACATACATACTCACAGAAAGACAAAAATTTAAAAATTAAAATCAACCATGTTTCCATCCAGAGGTACACGCACTGTGAAGAATTTAAGATATATTCTCCAGGGTACTTTTTTCTATGCACGTGCAACATAAATGATTATGGATAGATTAGATTGTATAGACGGAATCATATAAGCCATACTTCTCTGTAATAATCTCCCCCACCTTTAATCACGTTAATTCATATAGACCTACCTCACCCTTTATTTGGCTACGTTTGAATACACCACACTTTATTAACCCCCCCCCGAGAAAGGATAATTAAGTTGCTTTAATTTTTTTCACAAAGTTTTTGTTTAAGATTTTATTTATTTATTTGAGAAAGAGAGAGCACAAGCAGGTGGAGGGGCAGAGGGAGAGGGAGAAGCAGACTCCCCACTGAGCAGGGAGCCCAATTCCATTCGGGGCTCAATCCAGGACCCTGGGATCATGACCTGAGACACTTAGCCGACTGAGCCACCCGGGGGCCTCTTTATTTTAATATTATAAATAATACGTATTTGAATTCTTGTTAGGTAATCTCCTTGGGATAAGTTCCTAGTAATAGGATCACTAAGTCAAAGGGACAGATGTTTTTTAAAAAATCCTGGTGTGAATTGCCCAACGGCTCTCCAAAAGAGTCACACTACTTTATACTCCTCTCAACCATGTGGGAAAGTGTCTGTTTACACATGGCCTTGATAATCCTGAGTATTGCTCTTTTTTAACAATATGATAAAAAAACCAATGTGTTATTTCAAATTGAATATCTTTGACTGCTTGAGAGGCTCAATATTTTTCTGTTTCTTGGCCATTTGTACTTTTTCTAAATTAAATTGCCTAATACTCTTTGCACATTTTTCCGTGGGGCATGTTCATTTTTCTCTAATAATTTCACAAGAATTCTTTATATGTTTAAAAAAAGTTTGGTTCCACTTCCAAGCTGAAAGCATGAGGAACCGCACAGAACCCCTCCCCGGAGACACAAGCAAAGCTGCTAAAACTGTTTAAAAAACTTTAAGTGTCTGGAAATTATCCTAAGAACATATAGCAAATGAAGAAAGATTTTTTTCAAGACAATCTGCTAAAACGTGTTAAGAACAGCAAGAGTATGTGAGCCACCACCCCTCCCTCCTTCCCCACCCCCAACCATCTCCGCTAAATGGAAGCTCCGTTTCAGGTGGTGTGGCCAAGAAGACAGGCTTCTCTCCTTAGCAGCTAATTGATGAAGAGCTATTTTATCTCACCAGTAGGGACAGGCTATCAGCGTTTCTCACCCCCTTGAACTCTAAATTAGAGGTGGGTGTAGCCAAGAGGTTGGGCATTCCTTTCTTCTACCCAGCCCCTCCCCATATGATGGAGGCTGTACCCTAGACGTGACAGGCCAAGAATACTGGGGCCCCAGTCATCCTCACCCCAGCGCCCTCATTCCATGATGAGGTTTCACAGTACGCTGACAGAACTGAGGGGAGAAATTGACAATTCAAGAATAATAGACTTCAAGACTCCACTTTTGATCTTGGCTAGAACAACTGGGCAGATGACAGACAACTAGATTTCCATATGCAGAAGAAGGAAGTTGGATCCCTACCTCACACTATACACAAAACTCACTCAAAATGAATCACTGGCCTAAATATAAGAGCTAAAACAATAAAACTTGTAGGAAAAAACATGAGGGTTAATCTTTTTGACCTTGGATTTGACATTGGCTTCTTAGAGAAGGCATGAGCAACAAAAGAAAAAAATGGATAAACTGAATGTGATCACAATTAACTTGTGTTTCAAAGGACACTATTAAGAAAGTGAGAAGACAGCCCACAGGATAGGAGAACGTTTTTACAAATCATATATTCGATAATGGACTTAGAGCTAGAATATGTAAAGAATGATTACAACTCAGTAATAAAAAGACAAATAGCCCAATTTTTAAAATGGGCAAAGCGTCTGATTACACATTTCTCCAAGGAGGATATGCAAATGACCAATAAGCATATAAAGAGATGCTCGCTAGCATCAGCCATCAGAAAAATGCAAATCAAAACCACGATGAGATGCCTCTTCACACCCACTATGATGACTGTAATAATAATAATAGTAATAATAATAATATAAAATTTTAAATTATTACCAACATAATAACTAGTGTTGGCAAAGATGTAGATAAATTGGAGCCTCATACGTGGCTGGTGTAAATATAAAATGGTGCAGCCACTTTGGAAAACAGTCTGGCAGCTCCTCAAATGATTAAACAGAGAACGATGACAGGACCCAGCAATTTCATTCCAAGTGCATACCCAAGAGAAATGGAAACATAGGTCCACACAAAAACTTCTGCGTGGATGTTCATAGCAGCGTAATTTATATCAGCCAAAACATGGGCACAACCCAAATTCTATCAACTAACAGATGAATAACATGCCACATACGCACACGCTGGAATATTATTTAGCCACAAAGGGAATGAGGTATGAGGTAGTGATACAACATGGATGGACCTTGAAAACATACTAAGAGAAGCCAGCCTAAAAGGATATTTTTTATATGACTCAATTTATACAAAATGTGTCGAGCAGGCAGACCTAGAGAGACAAAAAGTAGACTGACGGTCGCCTAGAGTTGGGACGATGGGTGGGGGTTGGGAAGTGACAGCTAAGGGGCGCTAGGTTCTCTGTTTTGAGTGATGAAAATGTTCTATAATTAATTACAGTAATGAAGGAACACACGAGTCTATGAATATACTAAACACCACTGACACGTATACTGCAAATAGATTAATAATACTGCCTATGAATTAAACCTCAATAAAGCCATTAAATAGTCTTGTTCATATTTTCTTCATCCTTCTGAAGACACTAAAGCTGGTGGCCCGGGAGCCTCCTCAGAACCCAGGACATCCCTCTGTGGCCATTCAGGTCCTGCAGGTCAAGCATCAGACACCCTCGGCTCCCGGTGCTTTCAGCTGTAGCCAATCCCCCAGACTCCCACCCCGCCTCAGCTCGAGGATGAGTCCAGCTGTCCCTTCGGTTGCCTGAACCAGACTCCACTTTTTTTTAAGGGGTTGATGTTCTGTATTTATTTAAATTAGCAATGTCAGATTTGAAATGCTACAATTTAGAAATTTTACTTATTTTTATGAACCCTGGTGTAAGTCATCTGAAAGCAAGATTTTATTGCATCTCACGTTGAAAAAAAAAGTTTGTGTAAGTGTCATAAACTTACGGGGCGCCTGGGTGGCACAGCGGTTAAGCGTCTGCCTTCGGCTCAGGGCGTGATCCCGGCGTTGTGGGATCGAGCCCCACATCAGGCTCCTCCGCTATGAGCCTGCTTCTTCCTCTCCCACTCCCCCTGCTTGTGTTCCCTCTCGCTGGCTGTCTCTATCTCTGTTGAATAAATAAATAAAATCTTTAAAAAAAAAAAGTGTCATAAACTTACTATATTGTTTCGACAGGTTCGATGTCAAAGGTATTAACTCCACTGCCATGGGTCCTTCCAACATCATCTATTTAACGCCAGTCCTCAAGCCCTCCGTGTGGACTCTGCTCTCCAGAGGTGAAGAGGGTCGTCCAAACTGGCTTGTCTCATTGATAAAAACCCTCCAAATTCCACTTCTAAAAACAATTCTGGAACCTCGAATATGACATATAGCTAATGGTACAGCTGCCGGAGCACGACACAAGGGAAGACCTTGGGAACCTCGCTCACTCTGAGACTGACCTGCAAAAGGTTAGTGGAGGTTGCATCGTGTCCCCTCGCCAAGGAAGGACTCTGTGCACCTGTCCGCGTGCACCTGTCTGCATGAGGCCAGAGGAAAGAGTCTAATGTCTCTCCAGGACTATCCCATGAGCCAACTTCCACCTCTCTGTTTTCCTGGCTACAGAAATCTGTTTACCCGGCCACTGAATCCAGCAGCAGACCTGGAGGACCCTGAAGCCTGGCTCAGCGGCTTCATCAGATCCTCATAGCTACAGAATGTCCTTCACATGTCCCAGAGCATGGTCACACACACACACACACACACACACACACACACATACACACACTGAGAATGAGAGAGAGAGAGCGGGGTTTGCAAAGGACAGCCATGCACAGAGAGGCTCAACAACAGAAATCTATTTCCTCGAATTTCTGGAGACTGGAAGTCCAAGACCAACAGGGTAGGGGTCTGGTGCGGGCTCCCCCCTTGGCCCGCCCAGCTCCACTTTCTTGCCGTGTGCTGGCATGACGTCTCTTCTTATAAGGACACTAATCATATCAGATCAGGGCCTCACCATTATCATCTCCTTAACTTTAATTACTTCTTCAGAGGCCCATCTCCAAATTTAGCCACCCTGGGGATTAGGGCTTCCATATATGAATTTCGGGGAGGGGACACAAACCGTCGGGGAATGTTTGGTGTGAGAATGTACGTTCTGCTCATGTTGGATGAAATATCCTCTAAGCGTCAAAGATCCAGACAACGGATAGTGCTGTTGAGTTCAACTGTGTATTTACGGATTTTCTGCCTCTTCGATCTGTCAGTTTGTTCAGCTTTTCTTCGTGTCAGGATGGGAATGACAATTTCCAGGCTCTTTACATGTTGGAGCTGACACAGGGGTTCCCCAGATTTGCTTTTTTGAGCCAGAAGGAGTTCAATAGGTGGGAAAGTGTAGACAGCCCCTTCCCGGCTGCCCTTGGGAATGTATGTAGATGAAATGTCTTCATTTCATCAACTTTCAAGCTAAAAGGTTGTCCTTGGAGTATGGAAAATAAAGATGGGCTAGAAATGGGGACAGAGAAGAAGGAAGACGTTTCTGAGGGGACCCTGGGTCTGTGGCCCCGGTACCGGAGACAGACAACAGCCTTAGTGTTCATACACAGCATTCTGAAAAAGGGTTTACCAGTGGTACTTTGGGTTCAAATCCAGGCATTCAGAAGCCCCTTCCCCATTTCTGGTGAGTCCTGAAGTGGCTGGGGGCGTTGGCTGCTGACAAGACGGCATTCACTGGTATAACTTAGGGAGAGCGAGCCCATTCTCCAGGGAGCTCAGCGCAAATCCTAGAAACCTGGGCCCCAAAGCTCATCCAACATTGTGGCTAATGGAGTTGAAGAGACAACTCACGTCCATCTTGTATTACTTCCTAACTGCGGGGCCTTGAGCAAATTCCTGCCCTCCCAGTGTCTCCCATCTGGAATGGAAGATTAAACGAGATAATCAGTGTAAAGCACTCCATAAACGTTAGCTATTAGTATGAATAGCTGTCACAGTGAATTATTTTTTTTATGTTGGAGGGCAGTCCAGAAAGGACTACTTACAGTTACTTAGGTTTTAAATTAATGTTCCTTTCATTAAAGTAGAAATAACCTAGTTATCCTTAAGCTGTTATGTTCAGTTTATAAATCTTGTTATTCTGCTTATAAAAATAGCAAGATAAGAACAGTGACCCTCAATTTTCTTTGATTAATGATCTATTAACTCAACTTGAAGACCCTAAGCTCCCTTTAGAGATCATCTGTAAACTTAATTAAATTCCTCTAAACACTCTGAATTGCATTTATAAATTTAACATATTACATTTCCTTTGTAAGCACTGCAGTTGCCTAACAAAGCAAACTAATGACTCCAACAAGCAAGTAATAAATTCTTATATGCCCAAGACATAAAATGTATTAACATAGTGAAGAAAAGAGAGAAATATTAAAATGTATTAACATAGTGAAACACCAGTGTTCTTTAAAATCCTATTAGTATTCACAAAAACATAAAGTCAAATTTTCTTTCCCTTAAAATCACAAGTCTCTGTCTATCACACATCTGAAACTGGAAACATCAGGCTAATACGTCAGTCTTGAACATGAGAGATTCTCGGGGCTATTAGAATATTTTAAAGAAACAACTACGCACAGGTTACTCCTAAACTTGACGTGACAGTTTGATTGTAAAAACTTCATTTCTTTCCTCATCTCCATGTTTAAACCTGAACTCTGCCAGGTTAGGAAAGGGGCCCAGGAAGCAGCAGAGGCTCCATCTGCAGAAGGCCAAGGGCGCCACCCTGGGGAAATGGTGACACCGGGCTGGCAGTTTATGGCCAGGATGCGGATGTTTCTTGGTCAGAGCAAGATGGAGGATTGTGGATCCGGGCGCCGCAGGGTCCCAAGGGCGCCAGTTTGACCTGCCAGGCCCACTGCATACTTGAGACGACAACAGGGGACCCCATGTTTATTCCTTTCAGACAGAGGTGGCTTTGCAACCCAGGCTCCCTAGCCGTTCAGGCCCTTACCCGCTTTCCCATAACCTCTTTTCTAACTTCTATTGGTTTCGTTGAGGAGTCGGCAGGCTCCATTCCCCATGCCCAACCCCTTCCCGCAGGGCTCTTCAACAGGATTCAACCAACCTACTCACAGTCCGAATCGTGTCGCCTTGGCTTCAGCCGCAGCAAGAAGGTCACTCCAAGGACATAGCATTTTCCCACAGGCATGTGCTGCTACCCAGCTGATTTTAGAGAAGCAGGCGCTTGTCCTGAGAGGATCGTCTGCTATTTGTTCTTGATAGATTTTCCTCTCCCTGCTCAACCTGCCTTTCCCGCTTTTCTTTTCAGGATCTTGAGCAATTTAAGGGGATTGGGTGGGAGTTGGGGAGAGGAGAAAGAGGTGGTTTGGGAGAACCCCGTGGCCAGGACATCAGTGTGCCCCCTCCCCCACCCCATGGAGGGGACAGGACCTCAGGGGGCAGCAGGGGAGGAAGTGAGGACAGCCCGGGCTCCAGGGCTGCCAACCTTGGCAGGGAAGCGACAGAGCCTCCCTGAAGCTTCGAAGTGAAGCTTCCACAGTGGCTCTGACGCACTGAGAATTTAAACCTCCCCTCCCTTTCGCATTTCTAGGATCCGGTGATGCTCTGGCTTCTTGCACAGGCCTGGGGAGGAGCCCCGCTTCTATTTCCAAAAGCAAGGAGGAATGCATTTTTCTGCTGTCCTGGCAGTGGGGGAGTCAGATCTAATTTGATTTTAATGAAACGAATAATGAATACAGAGTGGTCTTTCCAGCGTGCCTGAGTTCTGTGACGTTCACACAAGATGAGTCTCGCTGGAGCAGGAGAAAGAGCCCTGAGGATGGGTCCTGCCTGGCCTTGCAACAGCGGGGGACTCCTGAGCACCTTACTCCACTTCCCCAACCCTCAGTTTCCTCCTTTGTAACATGGGAAGGAGCTGCCCACCTACCAGGCTTTTTCCCAGGCCTCCCCGCTGCGGGGCTTTGCAGGCCCGCCCCCGTGGGCGTTAGGTCCCCCTGGCGGGCCCAGAGAAGCCGATGGCAGCACAGCATGGCCAGCAGAGGGCACTGTCGCGCCGCGCAGACTGTGCTCCGCCGGCGGAATGGGCCTCTCCGGAAGGCCACCTGCTCTCAGGGCTGTATGGGGACAGCGTCCAGCGTCCATCCCCCTTTCAGGGGAGTGGTCCAGACGCCCGGACCCTCGGGTCTCACCAGCCTGCAGGTAGAAGGTGGAAGGCATCCAGTTTCTCCCCCCACAGCCCCTCAGCCCCTCAGCACTATGCCCTGTTTGGAAGCCCTTGGGGTGGCTCGTGTGTGGTCACAAAGCAGTCTGCACCACGGGGTACCACTGCAGCTTTGCCAGGCCTCTGGGGGGGGGTCCCCACGTGGCATCCGTGGCACCCCCAGACTTGTGGCAGCTTCCACCCGTGGGGGACACCACTCCTAAGGGTCAAAGCTGAGAGGTGCTCAGGGCAGAACCACCCCCTCCTCTCCCTGCGGGAGGAGGGAGCACTCAGCTGTGAGTCCCGCAGGGGCCACCAGTCTCCCCACGACCAACTCCTGCCTTCTTATAGCAGGGGTCGGGTCACTGGGTCATCTGGGTCACTCCATCCCCCCAGACCACCTGGGGGGTCCGGGTCACCCCAGTGCTGTGACTCCTACTTAAACAACCAACACTTCAGCTCCCACAGTGGGCCAGGCCCTCTCATAGCTCTCAGGCCGCTTAAGACCAAGGAAATGAGACAGACGCTATCGCTCCCACAGGGAAACTGGGGCTCAGGAGAGATTAAAGGACGTGCACAAGACTTCATGGAACCACCGTGCTGGGACTGAAACCCAGACTCCAGATTCCAAATGCGATCTCCACAACACCGTGGAGCCTCTTGAGTTGGGGGGGAAGCAGTGGGGGGGCACTCGCAGAAGTCTGGGAGACCCGCTATGCACGCGCAGGCCAGCTCGGCTCAAGCTGAGGACAGGCTGGAGAACAGATGCCCTTTGCAGGCTGCTTTTTTGGGGGAGCCCAGCTAGAAGGGGCTCGGACCCCTGTGGGGCATCTGTCCTTACCTGACACTGAGCAGGGCTCCTGAGAGGCCCCGATGACAGGACAGTTAAAGGGGAAGTAGAGGCAGGGGTGGGCAGGGCCCCCAAAACACCTGTGGGCAGGGGAGCCCAGACCACACTCTCACTGTCTGCGATGTTCCTTGGTCTGGTAGCTGATCCCAGGAATATGGGGCTGATGCCCACCTTGACCCTCACTTCCCCAAAGCAAGTGCGCTTGGGCCCTCCTTCTTCCCTCACATAGGACTCCAGTGTGACGTCACTCATCAGCCCAGAGCTGCCATCAGTAAAAATCCAATTTCCCGTAATGGGACACCCTGCTCTGTCCAAGAGACGGGGCCAGACCTGCAGAGATCTTAATGAGGGACCAAAACAAGGGGGAACAAACACATCCACAGACCACAGTGGCCCAAGGTCAAGGGAATGGGAGACCTGAAGGTGCGGGGGTTAGGCGTGGGGTAGTGTTGGGGCAGCTCAGAGACGGAGCGGATCTCTCTGGAGGGGGTGGTCAGGGAGGACCGAAGGCCCAGGCAGCTGACAGATCTTCACACCAGAAAGGGCTGAGCCTGATTTGCGAGCTGGGAGGGGGAGCCCTGGTTCAGAACCGGGGGTGGGGGTGGGTGGGGATGGCTGGCCAGAGGCAGGAGAGGTCCTTAAGAGCACTTGACAGGGGAGAAACTGGGAGGGTGGGCTGGGGCCCAAGTGTGCTGAGCTTCGTGCCAGGCAGAGGGCGCCATGGGCACGTAGGGCCGACCAGCGGTTCAGAGGGCAGCAAAGCACCAAGACTCTGAAACAGACCGCCTGGGTTCAATTCCGGACGCAGCCAATCACTGCCTGTGTGACCTTAGGTAAGTCATTGGATTCCTTGGAGTTCGAGTTTCTTCCCCATAAAATGTAAATTGTACATAGGACTTAGCGTTTGCCTGGATCTTAATGATGCTATTACTATTACTTTACACAAATGATAACAATGACTACCATTTAGTGAGCACCTGTGATGTGCCAGGCTCTGGGCTGTTTCCCTATCGCCGTCTTCACAGGAAACCCGGGGAAGCCTACCACTACTGTGCCCATCGTACAGATGCAGAAAGGGAGGCCCTGGCCAATCCTCCCGGAGCTGCAAAGTGGTGAGCCGCCTTCCGCCCAGGCCTGCCTGACTCCGAAGGCCAGGCTCGAAGGACCTCTAAGCAGCATGTCTCTGCTGGGCGCCAGGGGCCCGGGGCCGGGCCGCGCAGCATGGGTCACGGGGATTCGGAGCGCGCTCCGTGCGCTGGGGCCGTGGGGGTAGGAGACAAATGCAGTCCCGCAGCGGTCGGGCTGCAGCTCACCGGCTCTGCGCCCCCGCCCCGGGCCCACGCCCGGCAGCCCTGGGTTTGGGCGACACATCAGTGATCCCGTTGAAAACAGAGCGGCGAGCGGAGCGGAGCCCTCAGCAGTACAAACGCGTCCCCGCGCGCCTCGCGCGCCTCCCTCTGCTGGAGCCGGGCGCGCACAGACAGAAGTTGCGTATACAGGATTTTAGTATTTCCTCTCCGGCTCCAGCCCCAATTTGAGGGCCTGTAAAAGCTTGAATGGCGTCCAGTGCGGCGTGGTTTGCCTGAGCTCGGCTCGGGCACGGAGTCAAAGCAGCCCACACAAGGACGGGGCGCCCGCGGGGGGTGCCTGTGGGGGCAGGGGACGCCCACACCCACCGCCAGGCCGCCCTGCCTGGGCCGGCAGCGCCCACCCGCACCTCTGGGGACTGGGTGCACTAACGGGGGAGGCCAGGCCGAGACTGAGTGACCTTCCCCCCCCACCCCCCCAAGCCTGGAAGTGGGGGGGGAACCTCTCACATGTCATTGGGGTGGGGGCGCTCTCCTTGCTAGTCTAGGCGTTTTTTCTGAGGTCTGTAGCTGGGGTGGGGGGCTTGTCTAGTCCCAGCTTTGAAATACGCCCCCAGCACCTCTGAGCCTGTCTGAGTTCCCCCAGTCTCGGTTCCCTGGCCTGCTGTGTGAGTCTGCACAAGTCACTCACCCTCCCTGGGCCTGCATTCCTTCGGCTGTAAGAAGGTCCTGGCGGGGCTCCCTCTCAGCCCCCTGCCGGCTCCAGCTGCAGCCCTCCGAGGAGACTGCCAGCAGCCTGGGCAGCAGGAACGGTGGCCTCTCCTCCAGGGGCTGTGACCCGCTTGAGCAGCCTGTAAGGAGAGGGGTATGTCTTAGGGCCCCACACTGGTCGTGGACCTTCGAGGGAGGGGTCACGCACACCCTGAGCATAGCGGCCTCTGTGGACACAGTCCAGGTCACAAAGGGCCCCCCACATGGACAAGTTCCGGCAGCCACATCCTGCCACACTCCTCAGTTGCTGCTCCCTAAGCCCCAAGGCCCAGAGTTCTGGACAAATGTGCACGCCCTCTGAAGTATGTAAGGTTTGGGCCTAAATCGGACAGGAACAGGCCCGTTTGGGGACTTGAACGGACAATTTTCTGTGCGTATGCCATTTTCTGGCAATGTTCGTACAATGCATTAATGAATATTAATGTTAAGTGTGCTTGATTAAGGGAGGCCGCCCCCCCCACCCTGCTGGTGGGGAGAGAGTTACGTAATAAATGCCACAGCACCATATTACTTTTCTAACCCCTCTCGAAAAAAACCTTAAAAACTTCCTGGCCCCAGGGGTCTCCCATAAAAAGCTGTAGACCAGTGAATGCCATAAAACAAAGAGACAGGGAGAAAGAAATAATAGTAGCAATGATTCAGGTGGCTCTGTTGTGCGTTTCCAGTAAGGACACCCCCATTCCAGAAGCCGCCGTATTGGGAGCATCTTGTAGGTGAAAGAGTGGCTGTTAACTACATGGATGCTTATGGGTAATACGGCTCCGAAAACACATTTCTTTGTGAGTGGCTGCAGATTTTTTTTTAACTCTTATTTTGAAATTATAGATTCTCAGAAAGGTGCAAAGAAATGTGCGGGGAGGTGCCATGCGCCCTTCACCCAGCCTCCCCCAGGGTGAAGGTCATGCATTTCCATAGTAGGATATCGAACCCGAGAAACCTACAGTGGTACAATCTCTAGAATGTACTCAGATTTTCACGAGGTATACGTGTATCTATTTGCGTGCATGGCTCTTTGCAATTTTATCACGTGTAGCTTTGTGTAAATTGTCCTCGACACTCTCAGCGGGGTCTTCGGCAGAGCAAAAGTTTTTCATTTTAATGAGGTGCGGTTTATCAATGTTCCCTTTTATGGATCATGCCTAGGCCTAGATCCTATGTTTTTTCAAGTTTTATAGTTTGTGTTCAAGCCCAGTTAGTCTATGATCCATTTTTGAGTTAATTTGTATAAGGTGTGAGGTTAAGTTGACCTTCTTTTTTTTTTTTTTTTTTTTCGCCTATGGGTATCCAATGGCTAAAGGGATTATAAGAGCTACTTTGACCGTACCCGGTTTTTGCCTTAGAAACACTACTTTTAGATGAAATAAAGGAGACCTGGAGAAATTAGGCAACTTTCCCAAAATTACTTTAGTCACCATGAATGCTGCTTTCTAAACATTTCCTATTATCTCTTGTCCAGGCACTTGGCAGCGTCACTCCTCCGGGCCCCTCTGTGGTTGTGTGGGACCAGGGGATTGCTCCTCACCAAGGAGCTCTGAGTAGAAATTATAGGGGTCTCTCCCAACGTGGAGCATTTAAATGCTGCTGTGAGACCCTCCAGATCCTTTCTTTCCCTCTGTCCCGGAAACTATTAAGTTCAAAATGGTGGCCCCTCCATCGGCGTGCGTCCCAGAGTGGGGAGAAAAGGAACGGAGCCCCCAGGGGATTCATGCGGATATTTAGAATGAACAAGAAATATACTATGTGTTTAAGGCATTACACTTTTAAGCCTGTTGGTTACCACAGCACGACTCAGCCTCTCCTGACCAAGACAGCGACCAAATTGGACTTTAGAAGAATCCAGGTCCCCCTCACCCAGGATAAGGGCACGATGTGCTTGTTATGAGGGGAACCAGCAAGCGAGTTTATGGCTCTCTAGGAGCCCTCTCTGCTGCTAAAACACCACACTCCAGCGCCTGCACCAGCTCGGCTCGGGAAAGGGCCTCAGGAAACTCAGCAGTGGGGCTCCCGGTGACCCGTGGAGCCCTCCCCACCCTGCTTAGCACTGGGCACTCCCCCCAACACAGGGGCTGGACCTGCTTCGAAGGGCGATGAGGACAAACTGGGACCCACTGAGGTGAGGGCCTGGAATGGGAGTGGGGGACAAAGAGGACGTCATGGTACCAAGTCCAGAAGGCAGGGGTTCTGAACCTTTGCCATGTCACCTGCCAGAGGCTCCATTTCAGAAAACAAAACAAAACAAAACAGAAAAAACCAAAACAGAACAAAGAAAACACATTATTTTAGGCTATGTCTTGAAGACGTGCCTGAGTCCCTATAGCAGACTCTGCCTTTGCTTACCAACATCCATTTTTCCTTCTTCCTTGCTAACAAACTCAATTTGTTGGAGATAGAAATGCATGTAGGGGCACCTGGGTGGCTCAGTTGGTTAAGCATCCGCCTTCGGCTCAGATCATGATCCCGGGGTCCTGGGATCGAGTCCCATATAGGGCTCCCTGCTCATGGGGAGTCTGCTTCTTCCTCTCCCTCTGCCCCTTCCCCCACTTGCTCCCTCTCTTTCAAATAAATAAATAAAATCTTAAAAAAAAGAAAAAAGAAAAAAAGAAATGTACCTAGCCCCAAGCACAGAATCTATGGCTGGTCTAAGGCAGGCATGACAATCCTGTTCCTCTATTCCCAGTCCCCTGGCAACCAGGATTGGAGCAGAAGATATAGGCGGCAGTCTGCACGCATGCATGTGTGCGTGTGTGTGCACGCGTGCGTCTAGTCAAGTCAAGCTTCTGCTTTCCTGATAAAAAGAGACAGATTCAGCTGGCGTGTCCCCTCTCTGTCCATCTCTCTGTATCTATTTTCCCTTGAATGTGGGCATGATATCTAGAGTTGTACCAACCACGAGGAAAGGCCCCAAGAACCTCAGAGCTGTTAAGATAGCGATGTTACAACCAGCACCTCCTGATTCCTTGTGAGGAGGGAAAGACTCCCCTGTGCGTTCAAACCTCTAGGACCAGGTTTCTAGCTACTTGTAGCCAAATGCCTTCCTAACTTGTACAGTTTCTAGCAGCGGAGTTGGGGGAAATGACTTTTTCTGATTTTCAACCCCTGTGCTTCTCCTCTTTCCTCATCTGGGGCTGTACGGCCCCCAGATCAGTCCTGTCCCCAGGAGCTGTCCCTCAGTCAGTTCTGACCTGCAGCAGGAGGGATGGTTTAAGCAGCCCCATGTCCTGGGCTCTGCCGCAGGAAACTTTGGCACCTTCCACATCAACTCCACAGTTCTCTCCCCAAAACGCAAACCTGAACATGGCACTCTTCTCCCCAAATCCTATTAGTTTCCTAAGAATGGCATTCAGATCCTTTCCCAAGCCCTCAAGGCCTTTCCCACCTTGGGTTCAGCTTACCTTTGTAGCTTTGAATCCCCGTGCTTCTCTAGGCACCATCTGCGTCTTCTAGCCCAGCTCTGTCACACCAGGTCCACCATGGGCTGACCCGCCCGCTCCCTCCTCTGCACTCTTTCCGCACACCTTCGTTACAGAGAGTAGCACTTTGCCTTGTAATAACTTGTTACAAATATTTCCTTCCCGAGACGTGAGCTCTGAGGACAAGGGCCAGCTTCCAACATAGCTAGGACTCCAAAAACAGCCTGTTCAGTAAATAAAACCCCAGGACTTGGGTTCTGCTTTGGATATTAACCTTGAGCTTCCTCTTTGGGCTCTATTTGGAGCCAATCTTCAGGTAACTTGTGAAGTTCCTCATTATAAGGAAAAGGCTTACTCTGTTTCCTTTTAAGCACTATTTATTGAGAACCTACTATGTGCTTGTATCAGTTAGCTATGTGCTGTGTAACAAATAAGCACAAAAGCCCAATGGCATATCCTCATGAGCAAATATTTCTCACCAGTCTTCGGGTTGGTAGGGAGTATTACAAGGTGCTATTACAAGCCCCACTCTTCAGATGGGGAAACCAGAGGTATAGAGAGGTAAAGTAAGGGTCCACGTTGGCACAGTTGACAAGGAGAAGAGCCAGAACAGAAAGCAAGGGGGCCTGACTTCAGTCTGGATTCTTAACCATTATCTCGCACTACCTCTCTGCTGTAGATTGCATGTTTGCGTCCCCTCAAACTTCATATGTTGAACCCTAATCGCCGATGTGGTGGTATTCAGAGTGGTATTCGCCTTTGTAAGGCGATTCGTTCATGAGGGCGGAGCCCTCATGCATGGAATCACTGACCTTCTGAAAGAGACCCACAGAGATCTCTCGCTCCTTCTGCCACGTGAGAATGCAGGGAAAAGATGGTCCTCTGTGAACCAGTAAGCAGTCTCGCACCAGAGGGTGAATCTGCCAGCATCTCGATCTTGAAATTCCCAGCGCCTAGAACTGTGAGAAATAGATTTCTGCTGTTTATAAGCTGCCCAGTTTATGACATCCTGTTATAGCAACCCAAATGGACTAAGACACTCTCCGTCTTGGAGAATATCCCACTTCTGTGCATAAAAAGTTAGCTCGTTGTAAAAATAACTAATATTCCAATGAGTGGATGTTAACATACCATAATTATTTGGCCAGTCTCTTCTGATGTGCATTTAAGTTTTCCCCGAACTTTTGTGATCACAAAGAGTGTTACATGAGTAATTTGTGTCCAAGTCATCCAGGGTCTGTGAAGAATATCTGCAGGGAAAATTTCTAGAAGTGGAATTGCCAGTTCAAAGTTATGTACCTTTCTAATTTTGATAGCTATTGTTAAATTGCTTGCCAACAATCTATGGACTGTCAGTTTCCCCACACCCTTCCCCACATGGTGTGTTCGCAAGCTTTTTGATCTTTAACAGCACAATGGATGAAAAGCAGTATCTCAGTGTTGCTTTAATTTGCATGGTTTTTATTATGAGCAGTGTTGAAAAAATAACATTACGTCATGGGGTTGCAATGAGGATTAAATGAATTAAGACAATTAATATGTATCAAGTTCTTAGAACAGTCTTCAGTTCTTGGTAAGCACTTGATATATGCTTATTGCTCTTACTATTATAAATTAAGTGGGGGGAGCAAGGCACAGAGCAGTATGTACATATCGATATGCTACTACTCGTGGGAAAAAAGGAAGCAAGCAAGAATATGTAACTACACGCATGTGCACACATCCAGGCAGACATCGATGTGTGTGCATGCATGGATACATGTACTCGCATGGAAACATAACATTTTTCAGGAAAGATCTAGAGAAGTAGAAGACACTGATGTCTCAAAGGAAGGAAGTGGGTGCTGGTGACAGGAGAGATTTTTCACAGCATTCCCTTTGCTTCTCGTCATATTTAAACCACTGCCTGAATCATTTATCCTCACATCGGCCACAGTTACTGGCATTTCCTGTAGGAAGTCCACACAAGGAAGGAGAAGCCTCCCAGACCCGTGGTGGTAGCCCTGAGTCCCCAAGAGGTGACACAGCCCCGTTTGCCACCTTCCCACCCTTGCCTCTTGAGGGCGCCAGACTCGGCCCTAAGGGGATCGCAAAAGGAAGCTGGGCTTGCCACCAGCTGAAGAATGAATGGAAAGGGCCAGTGTTTATTCTTCCTTGTTTCTCCATGCTTTCCTAACCCTGTCACTCCGTCCAAACCCTGAAAGGCAGGAGGAGGAAGGACCATGCGAGAGAAAAGGAGGCTAAAGCCTTCCCTGCCTTCGAGATGTCCCGTGACATAACAGAATTCCTGGACTTGAGTGCCCTCATCCAGTCTCCAGGAAGCCACTGACCTCCTGAGGAGGCAAGAACCATCACCTCCCTGGGCCTTAGTCTCCTCGAAGTGAAAAGGGGTTACGGACACCTAGCCTATATCATGGGGATGGGATTAAATCAAATAAGAGTCACGGAGCCAAGTGGAACACACCAAGCATGATGCTATGCAGGCTTACAGAACATGGGTGTGGTACGTGCCGGCGAGTGTTCCCGAGCTGCCACCCAAGAGAGAGGCTTCTCGTGTGTTCTGTTGGTGCCGCGCCACAGGGCATCTGTTCCCAGCATGGACTTCCAACCTGGGAGCACCTCTTCCCACCCAAGAGAACCGAATGAAACACCTTGCCCAGACACTACCAGATGTCAGGCACCATGTACAAAATAAAGAGAACAGAGATGCAGGGAAGAGAGAAGCCAAGTCCAGGTTTAATAAATGCCTGCGGGAATTTTGCAGAATGTATTGGAAACATCAAACCTTGGTGAAAACCCGTTGATTAAAAACGTAATCCTCAGCCATGAGCAGGAATGGAACTTGGATCCGTGCTACAACATGGAAGTCATTATGCTGAGTGACATCAGCCAGACACGAAAGGACGAATGCGGTATGATTCCACTTATCTGAGGTACCTAGAATAGCCAATTCACAGAGGCAGAGAGTAGACTAGTTCCCAGGGGCTGAGGGGAAGGCGCGATGGGGAGTTAGTGTTGAATGGGTTCGGAGTTTCAATTTGAAGTGATAAAAAGTCCTGGAGCTGGAGAGTGGTGATGGCTGTACAACACTGTGAGGGGACTTCATACCCCTGAATTGTACAATTAGAAATGATTGACATGGTGAATTTTTATGTGACGTGTATTTTACCACAATAAAAAAAAAAAATCTCCCAAAAAAAGAAGGGGAAAAAAACAAACCTTTATGGCCTGAAGCCAACTGTATGCAATCACCTTGGCAGATCCTGAAACTAATTGGAAAATAAGGGCCCTGAAACAACAAAAAGACCCAGTTCCAAGAGCAGCTGTAGAGAAGGTTTGGCCGGAGAGGAGCTCCCCAGGGCCCGTCAGCCAGTGAGAACCCGCTGGGCAGTGACCCCAGAATGCCACCGGAGAATAGTCACAGTCGTGTAGATTGGAGTTTATGTTTTCGTAAGCCATACCACAACCTGTATACGTTTTCACGTCACAATGTGAGGTCATTCACGCTGAAACAAATCCTTTTGTTGACTTCCTATAGTCTTTAGTTTAAACACAGGGGAGGACCTTTTAGCGGGTTACCTGGGTTGGGTGAACCTTACCTCGCTACTAAAAGTGAGATTCTGCTGTTCTGAGTAGGTGAAATCAGGAAAGCCCCAGGCCCCTCCCTCTTAACAGAATTCTGTCCGAATTGGGGCGCCTGGGTGGCTGAGTCGGTTAAGTCTGACTCTTGTTTTCAGCTCAGGTCATGACCTCAGAGTCCTGGGGTGGAGCCCTGCATCAGGCTCCACGCTCAGTGCAGAGTCTGCTTGGGATTCTCTCTCCCCCTTTGCTTCTGTTCCCCCCCCCCGCTTGCACTCTCTCTCTCTCTCTCTAAAATAAATAAACAAAATCTTTAAGAAAAAAAAGGATTCTGTCTAAATGAGGCTAATTGTGTCTGGGTGTGTGACCCATGACCGTCATCAGGGAGAAATGACATTAAACAGGATATGAGAAAAAGGAGTACGTCCACCTCAGACCTGCCCCCACCTCTGTTCCTGAGGTGGGCAGAGCCCAGGAAGAAAAGGGATCTTGGGAATGGATGCGGTCAGGAAGAAGACAGGCCGAATCAAACGCAGCTGGAAAGTGATTCTCTGAGGCTGGCGAAGAGAGGTTGCTGCTGTTGCTGGCAGAGTTGGCCCTCTGCACAGACACGGTGAGCAACCGCCAGTGCGATGGGCCTCTTGGACTTGGCGAAAGCCTGACCACCTGCAACACCCTCCAGCCTCACCTGCCAAGATGTGACAGACCCCTTCAGGGCATGACTACCCAGGGGCCTTATCAAGGTGAATGCATGTTAAACATACTAAGTGACATCTCACTTTGCAGAGTGTCTTTGTTAGGATAAAATTTGGCCGTTGTGACAGAGATCCAAAGCTTCCCAAATTTTATTTCCATTATGGCACTGAGAAAATGATAACAATGATACAGCTCACTGGTGTAAAAGAACAAGGCTGTTTGTTGCAGAGGCCACTGGCCCAGGGATGGAGGTGTAGGTAGCTTCACACACCTTGAACCCATTTACACACACCAGGAGGCCCAACACTGGGAAGCTTTGGCTTTAATACTACAGCTACTGACTTCCCTCTCAGCTAGGCAAGTGAGTTGTTATGCTGATTCTGCTCTGCGAAGCCATTGAGGGCCCAGACCCCATCCATGTTGTTGCTCCTCCATCCCCAGCATGTTGCCCTCATTTGCAAGATCCAAGATGGTGCTCCACACACCTGCCTTCCATCGAGAGAGAGGGTAAAGAGGGAAGGGAAGACCCTCCTCTTAAGGGCATATATTGGGTGTTTACTGCTGCATAACAAATTCTCCCAAAACATAAAACAGTAAACATTTATCATCTTAGTTTCCATGAGTCGGGAATTCGAGGTTGCAGTCAAGATGTCAACCAGCACAGCAGTCATCTGAGGGCTAGACTACGGCTTCAGAATGGGCTTCCAAAATGGCTTACCCGTGCAGCTGTTGGCAGGAAGCCTCATTTCCTCACCACACGGCTTCTCCGTAGGCTCCTTGATTATCCTCCTTACCTGGGAGTTGGCCTCTCCAGAGTGGTTATTACAAGATAGAGCAAGGAGGAAGCCAACTGCCTCTTCTGTCCTAATCTTGCAGGTCACACACAATGACTGCTGCCATATGCTGTTCATTGAAGCAAGTCACCAAGTACAGCATACACTTGGAGAGGAATTAGGCTTCACCTTTAATGGAAGAAGGAGCATCAAAGAATATGTGGACATATGTAAAACCACAACAGGACACATCCGGGAAGTTGTGTGTATACTTCTTCTGCTAGGACCCCATTGGCTAGAACTCAGTCACATGGCCACCCATAGTCCAGGGGGAGCCGGGATGTATCGTCTTTATTGTAGTGGCTGTACACCCAACCCAAAACTGTTGGTCTATTACTATGGGAAAGGAATGGGACAGAAATTCAGTTTCTGCCTCAAAAGAAGCAAAAATGCAGATGTGTCAGGTGAAAAAAAGAATCTGGTGGCATATAATTTACATTCGAGGAGAGGGAAAATATGTTTTTCATCAGTGGCATGCTTTCTAATGTTCGTGACATATGGATGAGTGAAAAACACAGGTTGAATAACAGCGTGATCTCATTTAAGACGATTTATACACACATATCTCAATGGGTGTGGAGGTGGGGAGGTGACTGGGAAAGGTGTTTGCCAACTCAATGGCCATGGTTAACTCCAGGGGGTTAAATGACTGCCAACTTTTTTCATACATTTCTGTGTAGTTTTTCTTTTCTTTTTTTTTTTTTTAAGATTTTATTTATTTATTTGACAGAGATAGAGACAGCCAGCGAGAGAGGGAACACAAGCAGGGGGAGTGGGAGAGGAAGAAGCAGGCTCATAGCGGAAGAGCCTGATGTGGGGCTCGATCCCATAATGCTGGGATCACGCCCTGAGCCGAAGGCAGACGCTTAACCGCTGTGCCACCCAGGCGCCCCTGTGTAGTTTTTCTATATCATTTACTGTTTTTCCCACAACAGAAAAAGCTGTAAAAAATATTTCCTCCAATCCTTTCTAATCAACCTACCTGGTCTAGAAGAGGAGGGTCAGTGAGGAATTCTGGGGATCGTGCAGTGGGTCTTGGTGACTCTGAGGCAAGTCAAGTGCAGAGCAGGAAGGAGAGGCAGGAGGGCCAAGAGCCTGGCTGGATAGTCAGGATGTGCCAGTGGACGCAGGGCATGAAAGCACAGTGGAGACCATGGGGTGGGGCCGGGGGCAGGCCAGGAATCATGAGAACAGAAGTCAGAGGCCGGAGAGTCAGGCCAGTAATGGGAGCAGCCAGCGTGCGGTACCTGAGGGGCTGTGCCAGGGTCTCGACGAAGTCACAGTCCTAGCATCCAGGCTGAGGACAGTGTTCCCAGTTCCCACAAGTCCCAGGGTCCAGAGGAAAAGGGAATCCAGAAAGCAATGCCAGGTATCCATGATGGGAGCCAGGGCAGGTTGAAAAACCCTAGGTGTCCCTTCTGGGCGGGAGTACCCAACTGGGGAGCCTGCCGCTGCCCCAGCTTAGAGGCCTCTGCGGGGCTAGTGCTGACTGCACCGCCTCCTGCCTGGGCAAGAATGGGCGAATGGGCTTAATCTTGCCTGCCAACTCTGATCCATGATGGGTAGCTCCCTGGCCTACCGGGTTGAGAAAGAGTCTAAGACTGAGTCTGGACCTCAGTGACAACCGCAGTGATCGATAAGTGATGTCTGCCAAGGCACAGTACACAGTATTGTGGGCTGAGTGCCATCATTCCAACAGCTTAGCCTGTTCCACTAAGGATTCACCATCACCTCTTCCCTGCCTTACTCTGCTGCCTCCCATTGTAGGGAAAAATCACCCATAATCCCTCCTCCTTTTCATTTGGGCTGATTCACTGCTAGAGTTTCTGCATACAGAGAGTCTTTTCATTTACCTGTCATCAAAAAGTACATCCTAGGGGCGCCTGGGTGACTCAGTCGGTTAAGCATCGGCCTTTGGCTCAGGTCATGATCCCAGGGTCCTGGGATCGAGCCCCACGTTGGGCTCTCTGCTCAGCGGAGAGTCTGCTTCTCCCTCTCCCACTGCCGCTCCCCTTGCTTGTGCTCACGTGCACGCTCTCTCTCTCTGTCAGATAAATAAATAAATAAACTCTTTAAAAAAAAAAGTACATCCTAACTGTAGATGCCTTTTCTACTTGGCATGACAGTACAAGGGCTTTCCTGTGATTGTTTTTAGTCTTTTCTGAAGTAGCAACAGTACGTTGCAGAAAATATGGAGAACAAACAAGAAAAAACCTGTAAAACATCTTTCATTCTAAAACCCCCAGGGGACCCCTGTGGAGAACCAGGAGGACATTCACTCTACGGCAACAGCTCTAGAAGCTTCATAAGTGTCAGAATTATCTGGGATTTTTTTTTTTTTTTTTTTTTTTTAGGGAAGATGCCCTCTAAAAACTCATTAGAAAAGGTAAGCCTTTCCCCCACCCCACCCCCAACAAACACCAAAAAATGAGTGAAAGCTATGAACAAGACAACAGAAATAAGAAAAATTCAAGTAGTCAATAAATAAGAAACACAGCCTTCTCTAATTAGTCAGGAAAATGAAAATTAAAACAATGAGATGCCTTCCCCCTCACTAGCACTTTGGCAAGAATTCAAGCGTCATATGACATCCAGCACAGGCAGGGAAATGGGCATGACTTGCTACAACCCCTTGGGAAAAGAATCTAACGTTGTTTATTAAAATTAAAAGTACTCGACTCTGTACATTTGACACAACCACCTCACGTCCAGGATTTACTCTGCAGAAGTAAGAGCCCCGAACATGAAGATATATGTGCGAGGACACCTGGTAAAGCTCCCAAGTCATTCGTTCAACAAATATTTGTTGTTCCACTGCTATGTGCCAGGCACTGTTCTAGACGCCAGGGATACATTGAATAAAGCAAACAAAAATCCCTGATCCCATGGAGTTGACCTTTCAGAGGGAGAGAAAAAATCAATAAGCAAACAGATACATTTATAAGACATAGCATGTCAGTCAATGAAGACTACTGGGGAGAAATATAAAACAGGTAAGAAGACTGGGAATGCCAGGGGAAGGGCAGTGGAGGTGGGTCGCATTTTAAAATAGAGTAATCAGGGGAGGCCTCACTGAGAAGGTGGCATCTGATCAAAAGAGCCGAAGAAGGTGAGTGTGCAAGTCATGGGGATATTCTGGAGTAGAGCATTCCGGGTTGGGGAACAGCTGGTGCAAAGGCCTGGAGGCAGGCTGGGCTGGTTTGTCAAAGAACCACAGAAGGGAGAGGAGTGGGCGGTGGGGCAGGTGGTACAGGCCTTGGAGGTCGCTGTAAGAACCTGGCTTTACTCTGAAGTGGGATGTAGCCGTCTCTGGGACACAGATATGAATTTGGAAGTCAGTGAGTGGCCTGCAAAGGGTGTGCTCCCTGGAGTGAGGGAGGGGAGAGAAGGACAGGCCTGAGCACTGAGCCCCAGGGCAGCCAATAAGCAAAAGAGGCTGAGAAAGAGCAGCCAGAGAGGTAGGTGGCAGCCCCGAGGGACCGAGGGACAGGGCACCACTTCAGGGACGGCGGATGGGCTGCATCGACCGTGTGGACTGGTCCGGTCTGGTGCGGACTGAGGATCGACTCTGGACTTGGCATCATGAACACCCTGAGGGAGAATGGCTGGAAGATGTGGCCTTAGGTAAGGACTTCAGTCACTGAGGGTGGGCAGGTCCTTGCACGAGCCCCTCAGGGAGGGAAGCAAAAGGAACGCCCGAGAGCAAGAAGGAGCGAGAGGGCAGCAGCTGACAGACCCTGCCAGCAGCCAGTGGCAGCTGGACTTCGCCAGACAGCAATGGACCACACCTCTGTGCCCCTGAGGGCTGACCAGGTGCCTCTCACCCAGGGCCGGAAGAAAGCAGGTCTCTGTGTTAATGCGGCCGCGTCTAGAGCGGGCCGGTGCCTGCCAAGCCGCTCACGCCCTGCCTCTGAGGAAGTGTCCAGGCAGCAGGGACAGGCACTGGCTCCTTGGGAAAGTGCTCAGGCCCAGGGGAGGAAATGAGCCCCTGACTGAGCACTGAGGACCGGGCCAGAGGAAGGCCGCAGCCCTGGGAGGGGCCCAGAGGGCCAGCTGAGGCCAGTCCTGAGTGAGAAAAGCAGATGGATTAAAATGCCTCTTCCTTCCTACGGTGGGTGATGCCTGGGGTCAGGCAGGCTTCACATGGTGAATTTAGAAAAGAACTTAAGTAGATTTTTTTAAAAATTTAAGTAGATTTTTAACTCAGCCTGGTGTTGACTGATATCTTCTAGGGCGATAGAATTATGTAGCTAGAAGAAGCTTTAGTCATCACATCCTCCAACCACATATTTTGTGAATGGAAACCGAGGCTCAGAGAGGGGAGTGACTTGCCCTGGGTCACACAGGAGTGAGCAGCAGGGCTGAGCACCAGTGTCAGAGCCCCGGGCACCTGTGACGACCTGCCTGCCAGGAGGAACATGCCAGACCTTGGAGGCCACAGAGCCACTGCTACTTGTACTCAAGACAGGCGACTCATGGAGTTGAAGCGGCCCCCCGAAACCCATAGCTAGAGGAAACCAGGCTGGGGAGGGGCGAGGAGGAGCCGGGAGAGGCAAAATGGGCTCCCACAGAGGACAGAGAAGAGCTGAGAGAGGCAGGCCTCTCCTGGCAGGGCTGGGCTCTGTGAGCAGGGGAGCAGACATCCTGAGAACAGCCTGGCCCAGGTGGGAGAGGGAGATGGCAAGTCTGTGAGAGGCAGGTCCCAACCTGGGCAAAGAACCCCAAGGAGCCCTCCCATCCCAGAGCAGCAGTGCTTTCTGTCAAAGCTTCAGGGCTGTCCTTCCCCCGGGGGAGACACCCGGACCCGCTCCCTGCCCTCCCGGAGGCCGAGACCGAGCCAGAAAGATAGAGGGAGAGGCAAGCAACAGCGTGGTGAGGGGAAAGGAGCAACAGTGTGGTGAGGGGAAAGGAGGTGTCCTGGGAGGCCCAAGGCATACGGACTTTGGACCAAGGGTGAAGGACCTCCGGGTGAGGGGGCAGGGCTGGGGACTGGGGAGGTGAGTACCGAGATTAGAAGGATGAATGCTCATTTATTTGTAATTTCTCTAAAAATACAGTTGCTTTTTTTATCCTGTTTCACAGCTCTGGAAGGGCTTTGCTCCTTCAAATAATTCTCTGGTGTAACAGATCATCTCTCAGGAGGAGACATGCAGCTCTTCTAGCAAGAACAAGGCAGGACCTCCAGCTCCTCGCGGAGGCAGAGCCTGTGTGGGGAGCTGTCATGTGAGCGCTGACCTCCAGCACGCAGGCAGAACCCATCCAGTTTGGAACCCAGGTTGGACATCGTGTGAGGGACTCTGGAGGCCACAGGGCCACCGGCTACTTGTACTCAAGACAGGAGACTCATGGAATCGAAGCTCAGGCCAAGCTGGACTCCAGGCATCCAGGTTCCCGGAGGGGCCCATGTTCTCCCTGCCGTCCCGGGAGGCTCGACTCTGGGTGCTGCCTCGCTTGGCTTTCCCGGACCGGCTCCTGTGAAGACCCTCCGAAGCGGGGAGTGAGCCCAGCATGTCTGCCTGCTAGAGGGAGGTCTCTGTGGAAAGTGTGACAAGGAAGGGCAGGGAGGGGCCCTGGTTCAGAACAGTTCGTCCAGCTCCCGAAGGAACAGGACAGGGCGCACCTGTGAGGCTGCCAGGAGGGGGCCGGGGCCTCTGAGGCAACTGCTCCCCTCCATTGGCTCCTTTCCAGTCCTATCATCAAAGCCAGGGAAGGCAGCCCTGACAGATGTCACCAACACTGAGCTGTCAGTCATCGCAGTGGGTCCCCACAGCGCAGCAGGGCCACGTGTCCTGTGAGGGGTGGAGGGCAAGGCTCTCGCTCATTTCCCCAAGCGCTAACCACCGACCAGCCCTCCAACGTACTTCCCAGACAGCTTCACCTCTAGGGGCTTCAGCTCCGCCTTGAGTTTAGAGACCGAGCTGACCAGAGCCCCTCTGGCAGTGCCTGGGGCAGCCATGTGGGTAGAGAAAATCCTGGCCCATCCCAAATCCGAACATTCTAGATGCTCCATACACCAGCAGTCTCCAAACTGTGTTCCAGGGAACCCCCTTAGTGTCCCATGAGAGCTAGGGCTCGGAAGTAAAGGTTAAGCGCACTCCGTCAACAGAAGAATGAATAAACAAAATGGAGTATGTGAAAGCAATTGAATGTCATTCGGCCATAAAAGGGAATAAAGTTCTGGTACATGCAGCAACATGGACAGACCTTGAAAACAGTATGGCTAGTGAAATACGCCCAGTAGGGAAGGACAAATACTGCACAATTTCACTTACAGGAGGGACCTAGAATAGGCATATTCATAGAGACAGAAAGTAGAATAGAGGCTAGCAGGGGCTGGGGGGAGGTGGGAAGGGTTTTTGTTGGGGATGATGACAAAATCTGGCATATAGATAGTGGTGATGCTTCCAAAACATTGTGCATATATTTAATGCCACTAGATTGTGAACTTAAAAATGGTCAAAATGACAAATATTATGTTACATATATTTTACAGCAGTAAAAAAAAAAATTTTTTTTATAGAGTAAGTGCCGGAATACGTTGGAGAAGCACTGTTTCCAGAGTTAAATGTTTTCCTACTGCAGGACTTTTCAGAACCCTTAAGAAGGGGTTTATTATGCTGTGGCTCCCAATGGAGAGGATCATCGAACCCTTTGTTCTTAGAAGGCCCAGTCCTATTCATCGTAGAGTTGTTCCCCAAATTACAAATCTGGCTTCTGAGGCCGCCTCTCACACCTGGAAGAGGCAATAAAAGCTTTGTCAAACCTGGATTTTTATTTAGAAAACCAAGGTCAGCAAAGCAATCCCAAAGTGTGCCAAAGAAACTTGCCTTTTTGTTTTATTTTCTTCTCCAAAAATGGAGATTTCTTTCTTGGGACTTGGAAGCATTTTGAGTTCTTTATTTAAAAAAAAAAAAAAAAAGTGTGTGTTGCATGCGTGTATGTGTGTGCAAGAGGGAAATTCTCTAGAAACTTCTGCTGTGGAGCTGGGGAAATGAAACCCCAGAGGATGAACGCATGTTGTCTGTGGGCCAGATGGCTTTGAAGGAGGTTTGGGGTGTGCGCTTGGCACAGGGCTAAGTTCAGGGCTCTGTCTGCCTCTTGGGGGAGGGGGCAGCCTTTGTCCTGTCCCCTGCTCCTGATGGTGTTGTCAGTCAGCTGTCTTTGGACATGCCTTGGTTACAGGAAAGCCTGAAGAGAGAAATGTGGCTACTCCAGGACGTGCATCTCTCCTCCTGGGAAAGACCTCAGATACCTGCTCAGCTGAGGGGGAGGTGAGAGCCCAGCCAGCTGCCCTATTTGCGCGTGACCTTTCCATTAGATACCATATTTTATAGTCTCATGTTTTCTGGCCTGGGTTTGGTGGGCAACTGGGGTCTGTTAGCGGGATATTAGATTGAAGAAAAAAGGCTGGATTTCAGCCCCAGCTGTGGGACAACTTAGGGTGAGTCACGGCCCAGAAATGTAGTGTCAGGGAGTGAAGCCAGAGGGGAAAATATTTATAACTGCCGGAAACATGATGAACCTGTCAAAAATACATGAAATCAGCTAAATAAATTGGGAAGAAAAAAACTAAGGTCTTGTTTGATTTTGTGAGTGTAAACATTTTTTTAAAAAATCACCAAGAAAGAGAAAAACAATTCCTCTACATACAATGGCCTTATGTGAATGATGTTTGCGGGAAATCGAGGACCGGTGTCTGTGTTCCCTTGAGCTGAAGTAGGTTAGAGAGAAAGGACCAACCATAGGAGGCAATCGGGAGAGAGATTATGAATTCGGTGGACCCAAGAGATCAAAGCGGACATAATCACAGGACTACAACCCCCTCCCCGAGAATCCTGGGAGATTCCGGGCAATGCTGAGCTTCTGTGAATATGGGGTGGGGGTGGAGATGTTTTTATTTATATCTGAACATGCAGAGGAGCTCTTAGGATGGGAGGACAAGCACCTAGGCCACTGCTTTTGGGTAAAGCAGGGTCTCTCTGGCTGCTCAGTTTCTGGGACTGAGAGAACTCACGTTCCGGGCGGAACCTGGGAGGGAGGGAGCTGGATGGATCCAAAGCAGAGGAAAGTCAGATTGAAAAGGAACCGTTTCCACTGCAGCAAACACTAGGGTTCAGAAAAAATGTTTCATGGGCAGCCGGAGAAAAGAACCTGGGACTTGGCCAGCACCCCGGGATGCCAAGCTAGGGGTCATAGAGACTGGGGAGACGTTGGAGATTCTGGAGGAGAGGAGAGACCATTCCTGACAGGTCCGATGGGCAGCTAGGGAGCCTGGACTTCCACCTGGCCGCGGTGGGCCCAGGGGAGGGACTTCAGAAAGAGAGCAGAGGAAGGGTCAGCTGGGAACAGATCGGGGACAGAAGGCCCGCCAGGGGGCGCCGCACAGCCCCACGAGCAGTAAGGACTGCGGGCCTCCCAGCAGAGCCTCAGTCCCATCTTCCTTGCGGTGCACCAGGAGGCTGGCCTGAGGGTGTTCCCACTGAAACTCGCTCCAGGAGCGCAAAGGGAGAACGTCTCTTCAACTGATTAATAGTGACCGCCCAAAGTGCGGTCCGGAACTCCGTCCAGGGGCCCCAGGCCCTGGAGAAGAGCCACCAATGATGCGTGATGTCTGCGGTGGGGGCAGCATGGGGGTGTGGCAGCGGTCATTCATTCATCCACACAAGGTCAATAGATGTCCACCGGCTCCGTGCCAGGCCCCTGTGCTCCGAAGCGGTCCTCTGTAAGCGCTCAGTTCTCAAAGGCTCAGCTGCCGAAAGCAAAAAACCCCAAGCCCAGGCTCCACTCCACTCTAGCCCATCTCCCTTGGAGCCTCTTTAAGGTTTTGGAAAAGGCCTATGTCCCACTCTATCAAGGTCTTGAACAAATTAGCTGCTTGGTAGTTATTTGTGGAAGAAAGAAAATAAATGCGTGAATCACCGTATTTTCCACTTTTTATTCATTTAACAGAGAAACCAATATATACATATTGTAAGGCCTTTTCGAGGATTTGGAAATGAATTAGACCCAATCTCTGCCCTCTAGGAATTCGTAGCACCATCTGGAGGTTAGACATGTGCCCAAATATCTGTAAAACCAGGTCGTTATCTCTAAATCCACGTTCCTTGGAGATGTCTGGCTTCAGAAAGATAGAGCTTGTCTGGGGTCCAGGGCCTCAGAGGGGAGACGAGTACCAAGGTGAGAACCAGGCTGGGGGGTAGTGGAGGATGAAGACAGCCCTTCCCCTCGCCCCCTCCCCGTGCCCCCCAGCGAGGGCCCCCTCCATGCCTCCCTGTCCTCCCAGCCTGGAACAGACCACAGCTGAGCAGGAGGGGTGGAGGCAAGAGGTCAGAGTGAGAATGGCAGTAAAAGTCCCCTTCAAGGAAACACTTAGAGTTGCTCAAGTCTTGCTCTGTCACCTGGGCCGCTAGTGATGACTTCGTCGCTCCGGAAACAGCATGGCAAGAGGGAGGCAAGTGCAGTGCCCGCTCCGGCCCCCAGCTGGCCTGCCGTGGCTGACCACAGCCCAGCGCCGGCGTCCGCCTCATGAGCGGCACCCACATCACGCGGACCGTGGGCACGAAGGGGCCCTGTCTGTTCCTCCAGCTCCCAGCACGGGCCCCACACACAGCCACCCAGTTCCCACCCCTGGGACCTGCCCCTCCTCTTCACTGGCGGGTGAGAAAGGGGAGAGGGGCGAGGGGGGGGGGTAAAGGGAAAAGGACAACACAGGGCCTTGGAGGACTTCGGGGGGCGGAGGGAGGAGGAGGTCTCAGGCCGGAGTGGTGGGCCATGGGGACCCCAGGGAGGATGGAGTGGCGAGACAGAGTCACCCGGGGCCCTGGCCAAGCAGTAAGCCCAGAAAGGGGCCCAGGGACTCGTGGAGCGCCCTCCCCAGAACTTAAGCCTCTCTTCTGGGGTGGCGTGAGGCCGGAACCAGGAAGCCGTGCAGCCTCTGCGCTCAGAGGTTTCGAAGACTTGGGAAGCTGGAAGCTCCGAGTCCTGGAGCGGTTCTCGGTGGTGTCAGTCCTGCGGAGAGCAGGAGGCACGCGTGCTGCAGGAACCGGGCGCGCACACAGAGCTACACGCACAGACCTGCGCGTGCGCACTCACGCAGGTGCGCAGGTCCCTCTGTGGCTGGTGACTGATGAGCCATCACGGGCATGCGGGGCCGGGACCCAGAGCAAACCACACAGCGGGAGGCCGTGCCACAAACAAACCAGCAGGGGCTCCGTGGCCAGACCCCTCGGCTGGACTGGGACGTTGAAGAGGGTGGCTCTTCATCATTTTTATTTGGGCGAGGGTCTTTTTGCATGGTTGCTTCCGTAAAACCGTCTAAAAGACCGTCAGGAAAACCAGAATCTACCTTAAATGGATTTATATGCAAGTGTGTATATGGGTGTGTATGTGTGCACAGGAGGGGTGTATGTGTGCGTGCGTGCAAAAACACAAGCTGCTATGCTGGTGGGGAAGCTGGAAAAAGAAAGAAAAGCATGGACTTTGACTCATTCCTATACATACACGTGTGCGCATGTGCGCACAGAGCACACACATCCATCCACCCGCGTTTTGGGCCCAGCC
Organism: Ursus americanus; assembly: GCF_024610735.1. Taxonomy (NCBI): domain Eukaryota; kingdom Metazoa; phylum Chordata; class Mammalia; order Carnivora; family Ursidae; genus Ursus; species Ursus americanus. The sequence goes on along the minus strand of NC_142133.1, from coordinate 48,003,880 downwards.
TGCATCCCCTATCAGTGATTCTGAATTGCCTTTATGTCCGAGACCTGAGCCCACTTAAACCAGTAGCTCTGCACCTTGCTGGCACATTGGAATCACTCAGGGAGTTTTTAAAAATCCCAATGCCCTGGGAACACTCCAGACCAATACATCAGAATTTCTGGAGATGGGACTTTGGCATGAATACTCCAAATCAATATTTAATCATCTCCTTAGGTGATTCCAATGTCCTGCCAGGGCTAAGTGTTCCTATGCACAGAAAGCCCTTCTCCCATTCCTCAGCACAGAAAACTTCTATTCTTCCTTCAAGACCCAACTCCCATGGCCCCTCTGGAGGAAAGCTCTTCCTGACACCCGCCCAGGGAGAGTTAGTTTTTTTCTTTCCTGAAGTTCCGAACAACATCTTAGACATCTGACTGTATCATAATTATTTGCTTGTCTGTACAGAACCATGACCTCCGTGAAGACAGGTGCTGAGTGAGATCCAGCTCTCTCTTGCCAACACCTAGCTCAATGTCTGATATGCCCCTGATAACCTAGAGTGCTTCAGAATGAAGGGAAGTTCGTACTGAAGGCCAGGAACAAGAGAGGGTGGGGAGCGGAGGCCATGGTTGTTTCTGGGTGGGAAGGCCATGGGTCTGGTCCCCGGGCAGCAGGATGGGGGTACCTCCCCACCTTTTAGTAACAGAAAGGGTCCTCTTATGTCAGTAACTCTGATGCTCATTGGTCCACATTTCCTGTTTCTCTAGAAGTGCCACCAGCATTACTCAGAAATTCAGAGAGACAAGTGAATGGGGTTGTGACCTGTGCCTGGAGTCCTAGGAGACTTTTTTTTCTTTTTCTTTCTCTTCCTTTCTTCTCTTTTTTTTCTCTTTTCTTTTCTTTTCTTTCTTTCTTTTTTTTAGATTTATTTAAAGAAGAGAGAGAGTGTGTGCAAGCAGGGCAAACAGCAGGGGGAGAGGGAGAGAGAGAGAGAGAGAGAGAGAGACTCCTCAAGCAGACTCCCTGCTAAGCATGGAGCCCAACTTGGTACTCAATCCCAGGGTCCTGGGATCATGACCCCGAAATCAAGAGCTGACTGCTTCACCGACTGAGCCACTCAGGCGCCCCCAGGTGACCAACCTTTCTTCAGCGTCCCCTCATCGCCCCTATCCCAAGCCCACTCTATCTGGCTTCCAGGGCACCTTTGCTCTGAGGAGTGGTCTGAGCCATCTGGGTCCCCTGCTTCTGTTCCAGATCCAGGCCAGCCCAACAACCTGGTCCTTGGCAAAGGGCTGTGCCTGGGCAACACTTATGCAAGGGGATGAGGCTCCTGTCGGCCAGCTGGGCCTGCAGACACTCTGGCCCCAGCCCGGGAACCTGAGGAGCAGACAAGAGAGGGCGTCCCTGGGCTGAACGAAGTGAGTGAGGTCTGAAGTGGAAAGAGCTCCTCACGTTTCTGACCAGGCCTCCTGGTCACTAGCCCAGGCTGAGGTCATGGTGAGGGCCCCCTATCCCCTGACACACACAGACACACACACTCACACACTGCCCACTTCCTGAAGGATTCTCAACCTTTAGGCCGAGACCAGCCTCTCCCCTTCCCCACAACTGCCCCTCAACTGACCAGCCAAAGTCCTGGTCCCCCACAGAGTCCATTCAACATGAGCAAGTGTTTTCTTTACATGTAGGGGCTTTTACTTCAATTTGAAGCAGATGGTTGAGCACAGATGTGAACAGCTTTGGCCTTTTGAGCACAAGGAAGGAACAGGCCTTGGCTTTAAACATGCCCCCCCCCCCACTTACTGGCCCGTTCCCCTGGTCCCTTTCTCCTCTGCCCCCCTGCATAACCGGGAACAGACTACTGGCCTTCATGCAGGGCACCATCTTGTTTTCCCAGCCAGGAGGGCGGGCCACAGCAAGGAGTGGCTGGCTGGGCTGGCTGGGGAACAAAGACCCTTTAGGTGACCCCGGTGGGGCAAGTCCCTAGGGCGGGGTACAGGGTGGTCAATATTGCTTCTTCCCCCTCTCCCTCCCTTGCCATGATGCCCAAGGAGCCTGGACCCAGGGAACAATGAGAATCAGGGTCAGTGGCCTGGGCAGCCAGTGGGAGGGCAAGAAGAGGGCCAGGATCTTGTAACCCACTCCATACAAGCACCCCCCCAGCCCCCTCTCACCACCCCCAGAAGGCTTCTCTTATACCCAGCCTGCTCAGGGCCCAGTGTAGAAAGAGAGTTCCAGGTCAGAGGGTCGAGCACTTTCAATGGTCATCAGATGTCCATCCCTTCCATGAGTTTCCAGTGGGATCGCTGACTCGTCTTTGGCTTGGGATGGCTTTGGCAATAGAAGGAGCAAAAGTCATAGAGCAATGGTGTGGCTTTTCACTGTGGGGTGTTATCACCACAATTTGTTTAGTGTCTCTGTGGAATCTTTGGCAATGAATTTCTGCAGCCCTGGGCAAGGGGGGGGGGCTTTCTCTCCCCACCCCACCAGGCAGAGGGCAAAGTGCGGAGTCACCAGAGTAGCTGAGGGCGGACAGGAGGGTGAGAGGGAGGCAGGTGTGCCCCTGCCCCACCCTGAGAGGCAGTGGTCTGAGCATCTGGCGGCATCTTGGAGAAGATGAGGCTGGATCTGGAGAGCTCACCTTCTCCTCAGGCTTGACCAGAAAGAGGGCCCACGGCAGCATCCTTGGTCTAGCCTGGGGCCAGTCACTCCTGAAAGAAACAACCAACGGGTCAAAAGAAACCCTACTCTCCCGACTCCTGTTTCCTAAAGGCCAACTGGCCCCAAGTGCTAACACCCTCAGCACGTCCTCTCATTACTCCTTGCTGTCCCCAGGAGGGCCCGGTGTGGCCCAGGCAGGGGACTGCATCTTGACGGGACTCAGTGACACAGCTCACATCTGAACCCAGGACCGGCTGCTCCCTGAGCCCACGCTGCCCCCTGACTCCCCACTCTGCATTTTAGAGCCAGGACTGAATTTGTTTGGGGAAATGCGCGGGGCTGCAGGGGGCTGGAAGGAGCTCAGGGATACTGGTGCTGATCACACAATCCTCCAGGTCACACCTCTGAGGGATGTCAGGAGGGCCTGCCCCCCATGGGAATGGCCATCCGCAGCTCCTTCTCCCTCCACTGTTCAGACAAGAGCACTATATCAGGAGTCGTGGGGCCAACTCGAGGTGCTGCCCATCTACCCGCCAGCTGGGGGACCTGAGACAAGTCACCTAACTTCTCTGGGCCTCAGTGTTCTCATCTAGAAAATGACACAGCTGGACCAGGTCAATAATTGTCGAACTTTCTTTTAAGCAGCAGAAATGAAGTCTGACTGGTGGAGCCCTGACAGAAAACAGAGAAACATGGTCTGGTATATTTGGAGCAGCAGGGTGGGGGGGACACAGGGAGAGGGGGTTGCAGGGTGCATTCCCTCCAGTGTGGGGCCTGGGACATCTCTGAGAACCCAGGGTGCCGTGGAGCACAGTGTGGAAACCACTAGGTTAGACTGTCTGTAAGCGCCTCGCCGTGCTGATGTCTGGAACCTTCACTCTGGCAGCTGGCCTTCCTCTTGCTCCTGGGAACAGTCACCACAGGGTGTGGCTTGCTCCCAGGAAGGCACAGGAGATGGGGAAAGGTCACAGGGGCCGCTACGACTTTAGGTTGGGGGGGAGGCTGTGTGAGGACGCGTGCTCCCAGGACACGCCAGAGAGACGGCAGTGCCTGAACCTGGCCCAGCCTGCGCCCTACTGCAGCTGCTCCAAACGCTGCTTCTCGGTGATTCTCGCGACCACCCCGAACAAACAGCTAAGTTACTTGTTTTTGAAGCAAAACATCTGTGGGGCACCTCCACCAGGCCCGGGGGCTACTTGCATCCCCCGTCTCAGGGGGGAGCCGTTGCCCCCGAACCCGGAGGCGAGGGAAGCTGGCCACAGCAGGATCTGAATCCAGATCGACAGTGTTTATTCTACCACGGAGAAGCTGATCGATGAACTGCAGGCTTGGGGAGCCGGGCTGGAGCCAAACCACGGTTCCGGAGGGCCAGCCAACCTCAGGCCCCGGTGAGACTCGCAGGCCCGGGGCGCTGGGCTTGGCGCGCGGCCAGGGGGCAGGCTGGGGGGGGCGGGGGGGCAGGCGCGAGCTGGGCCAGGAGGAGGGGGTGTCGCCCCGCTGGGGGGGGGCGCTGAGGAGGGAGAAAGGAAGGCAGGAGGAGGGAGCATCCCGAGGTGAGGTGCGGCGTCCAGGCACTCCTCCTCTGAGCCCCGGTGTAGTGCGGGCTGGCCCGGCAGGAATCTGCTTTCTGTTACCAAGTCTGAGCAGGAGGATTAAGAGGCGGGAAGGAACCCCATGGGGATGGCACGGGGTCTGTGGTCCGGGGGTGATTTACAGCCCGCGTCAGCCGGGCGCTGGCTGCCTGGCCGGGCCCCCTCTGTCCGGCCCGCCTGCGGTCTGGGGGAAGGCGCAGAAAGCTGGCTCGGCCGCCGCCCGAGCTGTCCTCCTGGCCACTCGGGCGAGGCAAGGCGCCTGTCCCGAGCCCTCGATTGGCTCTTGGACCCTGCGGAAGCCACGACTGCCACCCAAGAGCCATGGAGCCCGTTTGTCTCGCCAAAGCCTGGCTTTCAATGCTCGAACCCACCCTTTCTCTGGTGTCTACACTGGACCCGGGTTCCCACCGCCCACCTGGGCGCAGGAATCCCAGCACATGCACCAACCATCCAAGGAAGTCTTACGTCAAACGGGGCATGGTGGGGAGAGTACTAGGAGGCCTTAGGTGCCAGGACCTCCTCTGCGATTAACCAGCATTGTGACCTTGGGAAACTCACCCTCCCTCTCTGTGCTTTAATTTCTTCACTAGTACAACAAGCACAAGCACATATACATGGACATGTACTCTCCCCAAAGGGTCCTCTGTAGAACACTAGACGGATGATGTATATTCCATGAATTTGGGAAACACCACAGACCTTGACCCCATTGTGGAGAGTCACTACATAGATGAGCATATTAAAGGCTCTGAAAAGTCCCACAGTAAAGAAATTTGCTTGGCTTTATTTACCCACTTCTTCTGAATGCATTTGATCCTGTGATCACAACTGCACCTTGAGGCAATCTGTGGCCCTGCCCTGGACTTCAAGTATCTGCTTCTTTCCTGCCTCAGTCAGATTTCTTCCACAGACCAGCCATGCTTGAGGGGTAGGAGACAAACCCACCGATGCCCCTTCAGAAGGGGCAGGGTGTGTGTGTGTCTGTGTGTGTGTGTATTAATTACAGGCAGGTAATTACAAATACAGAGGAAAGCGCTGGCAAATACTCCCCACTGTGACAACCATACCACAGACCCCTTCTCATGGAACCGGGGGCAACATCCTGTGTCACCCCATGTGAGAAGCACAGCTTGAGAGGGGCTTCTTGACTCCCATCTAGCTCTGGCCTTCTGTGGGTGGTGTTTGTTCTGTGTGCCAAGGCTCTGGGTACAGTTGGGAAAGGCTCTTGGCCCACTGCCCTAAGAAGCCCCCTAAATCCCAACCCCTAACCATAGAAGATACCCTTTAACAGGGTCTGCTGTGAAAATAAACTTTGAACATGACTAGACAAGATGGCCTCTCAGGTCCCTTTCCACGGGTCTGATGTGCTGAGTTCGACGGAGGGGATTTGGTCAGTGTGGCAAAGTGGTTGAGTTTATCACATTAGAAATCGTCTTTTGCTCTGTCCATTCACTTGTGGCCGGAACATCAGCTCCACGAGGACAGGGACATGGTCTGTTTTGTTTGCTGATGTAGCCCCGGGCCTAGAACAATCGGACAGACAGGAGCACCTCGATAAATATTTGTCGAACAAGTGAATAAATATTTCCAGTCACAGGCATTTTCTTTACTACAGCTTTCATATACCATGGAACCTGTTTCCTGTCTCAAGCGTAACTCAGCATTTTTGTAAATACGCCTATGCTTCAGGGAAACTTGGGGTAATTGTGAATCCTGGAACAATGTTGCACCTTTTTCACTTTTTTTAACTTCCCGTTCTTTTATTTCGAATCCTACCTCCTCCGCTTACCAAGTTTTTACGAGGACTGGTTTCCTCTCTCGATCACTTCTGTGCACTGGAGTGAAATTTTACCACTTTAGGGGCATTTTAAAAAATGGCTATATCTGCCTTCTAAGGTGTTTTAACTTATATATTCATTTTCAGCTTATGATTTTCATGTTCAGTTTCAGTCCACTTTACCGACTTCACCATTTTTCACTATTTTCGAAATATCCTCTTTTTATATTTTAGCAATTTGGATATAGCCTTCCAGGTGCAGAAAAAGATCCAATGGAAAGGAAATCCCAACAGGTTTGTTTGTTTATCCTAAAAAGAACAGTCAGATTTCAAATGTCATTTTAAAACAAATCTATGAAAGACAAGCAGGGAGGACATGGGAGACGTATTTTCGAGACCCACACTGTTAGGTATTGTTTTATCTTTCACTTCTCAGGACACCAACGTGGGGGCTGGGAAGGGGCTTTGTGTTTGGTTCCAAATGCAGAACAGTGGGGTCCACTGTGCTGACCAAAGTCAGCAGGCCCCGGGGCCCCAGGCAGGAAGGCTCATCACTCCATGCCTCCGTTTCTCCATGTCTGAAGTGGACACAGTAATAGTACCGGCCTTCCAGGCCAGTTGCCAAGAGTCAATGAGACAATGGAGCCATGGCGCATCGTGGAGGCACAGGAAGGTGCCGGCTCACACCCCCGCAAAGAGCTGGGGCCTCTCTTCGGCGAACGGGTGTCTGAAAACACAAAATGGCATCACAGGCTGAAAAGTCTCAGGTAATCAGAAATAGTCACATTGAACGCGCTGTCATCTTGACTGATTTGCTTTCCACGGATTGTCAAAAAAAAAAAAATAGACACAATTTCTAAAATTACGTAAGGCATGTCCGTCACCTCAGGAATGGATAACCAAAGTGTGGTGTATCCGTACGGTGGAATATTATTCGGCCGGAACGAGGATGGAGGTGCTAATCCACGCTGGAGCACGGAAAGCCCCGTGCTCAGTGAAAGAAGCCAGTCCCAAAAGGCCCCGCGTTCTAGGATTCCGTATCCACATGAAGCGTCCAGAGCAGGGGGCAGGGAGGACTGTGGGGAGGAAGGGGGGGCTAAAGCATACGGGGCGTCTTTCTCGCCTGAAAAGGAAGCTCTAAAATGCACTGTGGTTGGTGACGGTCGCACATAGCGGCGAAAATACTAGAACCCACTCAGCTGTACACTTTCAGTGGGTGAACGGGGCGTCATCGCAACCAAGCAGTTAAGTTTTAAAAAAATTACATAGGTAGTACATGTTAATTATAGAAATGTTAGAAAATACAGAAGAGTGAACAGAAGCAAAAAATGTCAGTCACCTCCATCGCCCCACTGGGAACGTGGGGTGACGACCCTTCCTTTACTTTTCTCAGGCTTAGACACAGCTATTGGGTATTTTTTGTTTGTTTGGGTCTTTATTTCTTATTCACTTATTTTTTTAAATGTTTACTATTTACGTGTCCTCAACACCGACGTAGAATTTTATGGAAGTGGACTGGGGTCAGCTGGTGTTTGCTCTAGCGCTCCAGCCTGGACGCCTGTGCCTCTGGCGCATGTGTTTTCCCATCTTCTCCGCGGGCCAGGCGCTGAGGTTATTCTGGGCAGGGAACTGGAAGCAGGTATGGACCAGCCCACCCCCAGCGCCTCCCGCCCCGCCTGGCCTGGGCGCCAGGGGTGACAGGCAGGAAATTTATGAGCAGTTGGAGTTGGCTGCTATTTTCCGAGGGCGGGAACATGGTGTGAATCAAGGATCCCACTGTGTCCGGGCTGGGAGGGCCCTCTGAGGTCTCAGCCATCTAAGAGTTGTGAAGTTAAGGCCGGAGCCCCTGGTGAGCCAGGAGAATCCTTCTGGGAACCATGAATTGGGAGAATTCATTTACTCAACAAAGATGTACTCAGTCCGTCGTGGGTGCCAGCCCTGTGACAGGCATGGGGTCAGAGTCCCTGCCCTGGGGCAGCTGATACCGTTAACCCCAGGGTGAGGCTGAAAGCCACGGCGACTGGTCCGCGCTGTCGATTTGCCGGGTCGCTGACGTGTTAGCTCCTCACCAGAGGAGCAGCTAAGACGGCCAGGGGTCCAGGTTACAGTGTGCAGACAGCTGTCTACACAGCTAAGAGGCGACCCTGCCCAGCCGGCCCCAGTCCCCCAAGCCGGGAGCATGGGTGGGTCTGGCAGTCTAAGCCCCTCGCTTCCTGAGGCCAGTGGATCCATTCAAACCTGAGTCAGTCCATGACATACAGAAGAACTTTCCTACCAGTAAGAAAGACCCACCGCATGAGACAATGCTGAGGATGGGAGCAGGGAGCCCTGGGGCCCCCTCCGGTGCAAGGCTGCTGCAGGTGGAGTGGGGTCCCAACTATGCCGGGCCAGCACTGAGAGGGCGCTGTCCACATACCTTACCTGCCTGACTGGACCCTAAGCTCCAGGAGGGCGGGGTTTGGTGACCGGCTCCCTGCTGTCTCCCCAGTCCAGGATAATCAGGGCTAACTGGAGTCCAGTCTCTTAACTCGCCAGCCCCCACCTCCACCGCAGGCTGAGTAAACCGTGCTTCTCCTCTGAGCTCCTGGAGCACCGTATATGGACCCTATGTCCCTCTGTGCCACGGATTATTGGTGGTATGATTGCCATCACCCCCTCGCTCACCCCAAGCCCTTCCACCCCGAGCTCCTGAGGGAGGAAGAGGCCATGTCGTCCTCGCCACCCCTGTCCTCCTAGGCCTAAGGACAGAAGTGAGTGCATCAGTGCTTAGGGCTACTATTTATTTACCGAGGGTGGCCTCGTGCCGGGCACCACGCTCCACTCCCTTGCGGTGCTGTCTTACACACTCCCTGGGAGCTGGCCGTCACTGCTCCCATTTTGCAGATGAGGAAATGGAGGCTGGCCCAGTTTCCTGGCTTCCCTAGGTCACCCTGCAAGGAAGCAAGGGAGCAAGGCAGACCCTTTGACCTCTGGAGAGCTCAGCTTCTTCTCTGGCAAGCGGGACTGGCAAGTCCCCAAGCCATCCACCCAGCCACCACCTTCCTGGGTTCTTAGAAAATCTCAGTCTTTGTCTCTTGAGCCTAAGGAAAGGTGGCTGGCACTGGGAGGCCTGGCACTGACAGAGCCAGAGCCAGAGCCCATAAGGAGCCCACTGAGGCTGCGAGGGACAGCCAGGGAGACCCACAGCCCCTGCCATGCTGACGCCTTCTTGGACTACAGGCCGCCCTCTCTGGCTGCCAGTCTCTCAGTTTCTCTCTCCATGCTTCGCCTGTGTGTCTCTGTGCCAACTCTCTCTTGGCCTCTCCTTTGTTTATCTCTCCCCGTCCGTCAGCCTATCTGTCTTTCTTGGCCCCCACCCCACCCCACCCAGAGCACAGGGCACCGTGAGGGTTGAGCTGGCCCGAGAGAGGGCCTGAGGCCCAGCTGCTGCAGCTTCCCATCTGCTTCCCATTCTGTGATGTGGTCCAGCCAATTCCACTTGGCTACACACTGCTCTTCCAGACCCCAGGAGCCCAAGGAGCCCATGACCTTGCCCCACAACCAGAGGAGGCACTCAGACAGGAGGGGAGTGGACAGCTGGACGGACAGGTGGCCCAGCCAGGTGAGGACAGCCCTGCTCCCTGGCAGCTCCCCAGTGGGCCCTGACCCATGACCCTCACCACCCCGCCCCGCTCCCCCACACACTACACACATACACTCACACTTAACCATTGTGTTGACAGATCCCTGTCAGGCCTGCTTCTTCCCCAGCTGGGGATCGCTCCCCGCCACTCCTCTGCATCCTCGGTGCCTTCCTCCCCAGTCCTCACCGCAACAGCTGGGGTGATGGGGCACCAAGCAGACAAGCCAATTCTTGCCCAAGTGCTGGCCAGTGAGCCTTCGCAAAGACCGCAGTGCGTCTCCAGGAGACCCCCAGGAAGGAGCCTAGCTTTGGCTATTTTAGGACCGGTGGGGGGAAATCATAGGTGGTCATGAGGCCCCCAAACAGCCCCCCAAAATCAAGTGACTTCCACAAAAACAGTGCAAATGCAGTTTTAAGGTGAGAACCTACCCTTCTCACCATCCCTAGGCCCCTCACGGCTAGACTCCGGGGGCACCATGGGATCCAGGCCACGATGGGGTGTCTCTGATCAGAGCTCCTTACCCACTGCCACCCTGTCCATCAGTGACGACCCACAAGTAGCTTCCAGCTGCACCAGGGAAAGGCCCAGCCTGGAAGAGAGCCCAGTAGTTTACCCACGTGCAGGTGCACACACACACCTACTCATAGGCGATGAGCCCACAGGAGGAGTACGGCACACAGCCTGTCTTTGAATCCTGACTTCCCCACTCTACCAGCTGTGTGACTTTGAGCAAGTTACTTTCCCTCTCTGTGCCTCAGTTCCTTCACCTATAAAATGCTGATAACAGTGACCTACTGCACGAGGTTGTAGGGAGGATTCAGGAACACAATGGTGGCATGCAAAGCACTGGGCACTGGGTCGCCACACGTCAGCGCACACGTGAGTGTGTCTGCGTGTGTCTGCGGCTCCCTGCCATTTGCCCGTTAGCTCCCCGAGGCAGGACTGTGTGTCCACCTCAGACTGCCAGGGTCCTGCTCAGTACTGGGCACAAAGGAGCTGACTGTTAGATGCTGTGGACAACAACTGGAAACCTTTCCTTTCCCTCTGCTTCCATTCCTCCATTCATTCAGCAACTATCTACTGTTTAGACCATGCCCGCTCCCTTTGAAGCACTGGGGATCCTGCAATGAGCCAAAGAGACAAGGAGCCGTGCCCTCCCCGCGCAGACATCCTAGAACTGGCCCTGCCCCAGGAGCAGAGTTCCCCAGAGAAAGGAAGCCTCGTGTTTTCTGTGCCAAACAGCTTGGACAGGTCCCTTCCCGATAACTGATGCACTTCCCTGCATTCTCAGTTAGCTGTTACTGGATGTACTTTTGCTTCCTCTTGACAACCCAAGGTCAAGCCCAGAAACATCAGGCCACAGGAGACTCCCCAGGTTCTGGAGGCTTCTGGGGTCCCCTCCCCCGACACTACAGGGCACAAGCCTCTTGGCCCTCCGGAGTGTCTGGCATTGCTTTTTGCTTTTCTGTTTCTCTCCCCACACCATCAGGCTGCTGGCGGTGACTCTCGGCACTGTCCCTGCATCTGCTCCGGGAGCTGGCCTCCCACCTCAATCCGTTATTTCTGCTCACCTGCTCTGATCTGAGAGACCAGGGAGTCAAGCTTGTAAGAACCAAGCACAGAGTAGGGTCGTGGGCTCTGGCTAAGAACCCCTGGGGCTCTCCTAGGAGCTTTTATGCGTGGGCTTTGTGTCCCGGAGCTCTGCACTCCAAGGAGTGGGGCCTTTGTTTGTTTTGTTCTCAAAGTGACCAGCCCCCAGAACAATGCCTGGTACACAGTAAACACTCTAAAGTATTTATCCTTAAATAAATGCGCGAGGCCCTCGAGCTTTCTTCATCTTTTTCTGCTTACGTAACTAAAGAGACTGAGCAAGTAAGGATCACTGTGTGTCTATGTGGAGGGGGTGGGGGTGAGCCGAAGTGGGTCAACCTTCGCAAATAACCACACTGGCTGCCCAGCCACGCCCTGTGCGTGTGGTGGTGGGGATGAGGCGGCAAGAGAATGTCATGGTCATGCAATGGGCAGGTGGTTCTCAGCCATACCTTCTACCCCCCTGGGCAGGAACTCAACCCACCATGTAGGAGGCCCCCCACGTGACCCTGACAGATGGTGCCTACAGACACACACACACACACACACACACACACACACACACACACACACGACAGCAGAGGGACAGACAGGGTGTCCTCTGCCTGGCAATGTAATCAAGTCCTGGGTGGGCAGCCCAGTCTGGTAGCCATTCTCGAAATCACTGGGTGGGGAGGGGACGCTGGGGGTGGATGGTTCCTGGATGGCCCAGGATGGCCGAGGAACCCCTTCCAGCTGACAAAGTCCTTTCACAGACATTGTCTCCTTGAAGACACCCATGGCCACTTTTATCCACATTCAGGCAGAACAGAGCTTAGAGAAGGCAAGTGCCTGAGGTCACAAAGCTCATGAGTGGCTGAGCTGCCACTCAGACCCACATCTCCTGGCCTGGGCCCTGCACTGCCAGACACCCTCTGCAGTTCACACTCCCACCCTGGGGGCAGCAGAGCACAGAGATAGTCCACATTCAGAAGTACTTGTGTCCTGGGCCTGAGGACCGGCCTCACCCCACCCGGCCTGCCCAGCTGCATGACCTGGGTGACTTCACCTCTGGGTCCCAGCCTCCCCGTCTAGCTGCCATGGGTAGAAATGTGCATCCTGGGCGGCTGCCGTCGGAGTCAAGTGAATAAGGGGCATAAGAGGTCTCTCCAAACTGTAAAGCACAGCGCAGAGAGATAAAAGGTCGCTAGTAGCCTGGCCTGGTCTCCCAGGTTCTTTTAACCTCAGTGCTGACAGCTGAAAATGGAGCTACTGGCCCTCACTTTGCACAGCCGTGGTGAAGAGTGTGTGGGTAAGGCAGTGACCCTGGTTAGCCCTACTGAGAAGAAAACTACCCTGTCACAAAACAGGGTCAATCCTCCAGGGATGAGCCATGTGGCTCCTTGCTGTACTCCCAGCTGAGAGATCCTGGTGTCTTTCCCAGTTTCAGAGGGAGCACCCTTCTTTCAGTGCAGGCAGGGGATATCTGGGCTGGGCGACTGAACTGATGAGGAGACACGCTCTATCCAACAAAGTCCCCGTCTTGCCTTTGGATGCAACATGAGGATGAAGCGTTCGGTGCTGTGGCAGCCACTATGCAGCCATGCGGCAAAGACCAAAAGAAGCTTGGAGCCCACGAAGCAGAGGCCTCCCTTCAGTTTTCCCTGAAACGGAGTACCTACTTAGTTTAAGCTATTGCTTGAGGGGGTTCTGTGATCTGCATTGCAAAGCTTTCCTCACCAACTCAAGAGAACAAAGACAAAACAAGCTCCCCAAACAGGGGCCTGAGGGAACACGGGGGCATTTTCCCAGTTGTGTCCTGAAGCCCCTAGTTTATCTTTCCTTAGAGTCTCTGCCTTTAGCATAGGAAGATTCAGCCCCCAGCTGTGTAGATTTTAGTGGAAGGAATGGTGCATCATTACTTGGGGGCCTACTTTGTGCCAGAAGCTGGGACACAATGATGAAAGGACACCCAGTCTGGTTAGAGAGGCAGGCACCATACAAACACTGTATGACGTAATGTACCTCAGGGGTTACAATATCACGTACCAGCTAAAAATATAATATTATGACATAACAGGAGCGCCAGTAGGTCACGTAATAGAACATCTTACAGCATCACTTCACGGTCTATCTTAGGACACGCTTCCCTGTGGTAAAGGCGATAGAGTGGCCACGCTATGAGGCCCTGAGGAGGAGGCTGGGTAGGGGTCAGGGAGGGCTTCCAGGAGGAACTGAGCCTTCCAGAGTGAGCAGGAGTTAGCCAGACAGACAGGGGAGAAGGGCATTCCAGGCGGAAGGGACAACATGAGCACAAAGGCCAAAAATAGCCCCTTTGGGCGAGGAGTTCCTTGTTGCTAGGGTGTAAACTGGGACACAGGGAGTGACCGGCTGGAGCCAGGTCACTTGGGGGAGGGGTGTGGCCTCACTCTTGGCCTGTGGGGAGCCCCTGAGGGTCCTGAGCAGGAGCAAGGCGGTCAGACCCAGCTTGAGGCAGAGCTGCTAGGGGGAGGTCAGGTGGGGACCAAGTGAGCTGCAGCGGCCAGGCAGCTGGGCCAGGTCCCAGGGGCTGTGAATTCTGGCCGGAGAGCAGGAGGGTCTCGAAGGAAGGAATGGCTCCCTACTTCTCCCTCCAGAAATATTTTTACTAGGAGCTCAAGGAAGGCAGGGATTGATATTTTCCCCTAGGACCAGCTTTCTGTCTGCTAGGGCAGGTAGAAAGGGGATAACCAGCTCAAGGACAGGTGAGGAATGGGGGGGGGGGCAGCTGGCGCCCCTCTGATCCAGGCCTTCCACTGTTCTGGGTACAGGGGCTCAGGGCTGAGCAGTGGACAGGGCAGGCCTCCCTTGTCCCCTGGAAGCCTCAGGGCTGGAAAGCAATTTCTGGTCACTAGGCTGACTCCACATTACAACCAGGGGCCTGGGGCCAGTGGTCACTCCTCCTTGCCCAGGCCCTCCTCACCTGTGGCCCCACGGAGACCATTTCTCAGGCAGAAGACATGGGAGGGAGCAGGGAGTTGACCAAACGATTTCACGTACTTTGTGCCTCCATCCCTGAGTAGATCCGGGAGGCAGGCTGGGCATCTTCCAGAGAGGACACTTGAGCAAGGCCACCCAGTCACAGAGCCCCAGGGCAGAGCTGAGGCGAGCTTCAGAGTCCAGACCCAGACACCTGCCCACCGAGACCAAGTGGAAAGGGTAGATCTCAGCCTGCTCTGAGCCCTTCAGACAGTGAGATTAATGGCCCTGAAATTATGATAAACATAAATATTTGGCCCTTCCGGAGCTGCCTCTCTCCCACTAAAATGGGGAGGGAATGCGAGAGGAAAGGAGGGCAAAGGAATGAAGTGCAGGGGCCTGGGTACAGTGTAGATGAGACACACAGACGCCCTCCAATGCCCAGAGTCCTTGGCTTGGAAGAAGCCAGCCCCCCACTCTGGACATCAGGCTTTCCCCACTGCTGCGGTGAGGGGTTCCGGAACTTCTGGGTCTGTTGGGGTAGCGGGGGGGGGGGGGGAGGACAGTGGAAAAGGGGTGCGGGGAACTGAGAAAGGAAAGGGGAGACCCCCAGTCCTTTGGCCTTGATGTGCCCCCCCAATGAAATCACCAGCCTCTAACACTTGGGAGGCATCCCTTTCCCCACCTCCATCCCACAGACCCCCCTGCCCACACCCCACCTGACTCTCAGCTCCTCATCTGGGCTCCGGGGGATGTGAGGAAGGCAGGCCGCGCCCTGCCATCTCCCTTCCTCCCTGATGCTGGTGTCCTAGCTGCCAGCCCTGCCCCAGCACCCCGTGGGCTCCGGACAGGCCACCCGGTGACTGCTCCCAGGAGGTGCCCAGATTCCAGGCAGACATCTCCCAGAAGCTTCTGGCAGAGACAGCCAGTTCTTAAAAAAGGCTTCATGTCATAGTGCAATCAGCCGAGGGGCCTAAGCACAAGGGTGTTCGTTAACGCCACTGTGATCCCCAAGCACCTCTGTGTTGTTCTCTGAGGAGCCGATGGGGGTCTCCGCCTTATCTCTGCCCCCGGACGCCGTTGGCGTCTTTGTGCCTCTCCAAGACCCGAACACTGATGGCCTGGGCCCTGCCCACAGCGTGCCCTCCCAGGCACCTTCCTTCCTGTCTGTCCCCTCCAGCCGAGCTTTTATGAAAACAGTCCCTTCCAACGATCCCCAATTTTAACAGTTTCGAGAAGGAAGAGAGTCTGGCAGCATCCAGGAGAACTAATTAGGTGGTCTTCAGGCACCTTCGAGGAGGAAGAAAAGTCATAAGTGGTGTAAGAGGAGGAAGAAACAACATAAAAAGAAAACGAGGGGAAACAAAATAAAAACCAGAGATAAAAGTCCAGAGAAAACAGCGGCGCCTGAGAAACAAGGATCCCAGCCGCCAACTTTTACGGCGTCCAGCCCTGTTATTCATAAGTGAGTTTCCTCTCTCACAAAGGACCTTTTGCACGGTTTTCCCTTCTGCCTCCAAACCAGCTGCTCGCGCTGCTGTATCCTGAGTGATGATGAGGCTCTGAAAGGGTTTTTTGGGAACAGATGGCCAGGGGAGAGCTGGGGAATGTGCCAGCAGCGGGCTGGGCGGGCTGCCAGGGCCTGCGGTGACTGAGTGCTTGGGCTTCCAGCTCGCGTGCTTTCCCTGCCCTCTGCCCTCCGTGGCGCCAGCAGGCCTTCCCAGCGAGCGCTCGGAACATCTGGAGTCTGGGGCTGCCAGGAGGGGGGGCCGCGGTGGCCGGGCGGGGGACCCTCTGTTCCAGCGGAGCTCCCATGGACTCGCCACCAGGCCCGCCTCGCAGAACAGCTAATCAAAACCACAGCGCCCCGAATGGGAACCAGGCGTGCTCCCAGCTGCAGCCAGAGGCCGCCAGGCGGCTTAACCCGGTGTCAGGGCTCGCCAGCGGTGCAGCGCTGGGGGTGCACGGGGCTGACGACACCCCCGGCCCACCCCACCCGGCGCCACCCCCAGCGCCACCCCCAGCGGGCTATTGGCTCCCTGCAGCTAAATGGAGCCTCCACGTGCTGCAGCCCGGCTGCGTACATAAGAGCTGCTGCTCCGGGCGAGGCGCTGCACCCGGCCGTTTGCGGGGGGCCTCCGGGTCGGGCCAACCCGCGGGGCAGCGTGCGAGCTTGAGGGCCCGGCAGGCCTCCGGAGTTGAAGAGCATGGGGTTTGGAACCAAAGAGACACAGGCTCGGAACGGCTCCACCACTTGTTAGCCATGTGCCCCCCTCTTGGCCTCCGTTTCCCCTCTGTGTGGGGAAAGGGGTCCGCACTTGCAGGGTTAGTGTCATATGAGGTACAGGTAACGTATGTGAGGCGTCTGGCCGACAATGGGCACTTAGCGCATTGTAGACACGATTGCTGGCGACAGTTTTTTAGCATTATTACTGGGCACAACCAAACATTAGGCATGTTTTGTGGTATCCACGAACTTTGAAAGCCCAGGAATTTCTGGGGTGGCTGCACGCTCATCTCCCCTTATGGGTACAGGCTTGGGGCTGAAGTGCTCGAGAGGGACAGGTCCCCCATTCAGAGATATTCATCCTTATTTGCCTTCTGGTTGATCGGTCATTCACCCACCCCAGGCACAGCCCTTTCCTGAGATACTCCTTCGTGGGGTTCCACATGAAGTTGTTACCGTACAGCTGTAAATTCCTGAGATTTCCTCTCCGGCACTCACTGAGAAAATGCCAGCCCTTTCTCAACTGGGATCTTGTGTAATCGCTCCAGCAAGGTGGCAAGGAAGGCATGTGGGTTCTCGCTTTACAGATGAGAGGATGGGGGCAGGGAATCAGAGAGGTTAAGTGACATGCCCAATGTCACACAGCTAGGAAGTGCCAGTGTCAGGACTCAAACCCAGGTCTCCGGCCCCAGTGCTCTACCCTTCTCCTACTTCACAGTCTTGCTGAGGGCTCCTTGTTATGCTTTTATATGCCTTAAAGTTAAATGCCAGCACCACAAAGAACTGAAAAGAACGGCAGGGTTCAACTTAACCCCCACCTACACAGACACCCTTTCTCCAGTGTCCTGGCCCAAGGGTCACTGAGCCTCTGCAGGGATTTCCAGAGGAGCACCCTGGCTCAAAGAGGTGCTCCAGGGGGGCAAGGGTTCTCTGAAGGGTCTCTGCATCCCCAGAGTGTGAGAGGAGAGAGGAAAGCAGCACCTCACCTCTACCCCACCCGGGGACCATCAGAGGGCCGAGTTCTGCCTTCCGGGGGAAAGCTGGCTCCGAGCTCACCTGTGAGGCTCCCCAGCCAATGATCCCTCCAACCCGGTCCCTGCCAGACTTGTGGACTAATAATGTCAAATGTGAGAGGAGAAACGGCAGCTGAGAGAACACTCTGTGTTAGAGAGCAAACAGCTGGCGACAAACGTCTATGTAATTGGAATGCCAGAAAAAATAAATTGCATCCATTTTTATGACTAGAAGGGAATTTGATGGTGGTTTCCCACCCACCCCCCTTTTCTTCCCAGCATAGATGGACTCTATGGGCTTTGAAGGCAAATGGTATTTATCTCAGTAACTTGGCCGGGAGGATTTGGAAAGAGAACATCCTCTCACACACCTACTTCCATGTGGGAGGCAGGACAGGGAAGGGCAGGGCCCCCCCGCACACCTTTCTTACTGGCTAAGGAACTTCGGTCAAGTTCCTCAGGCCTCTGAACCTCAGCTTTGTCATCTGGGCAATGGGACAGCACCAGTACCCAGCTCGCAGGCTTGGCAGGAAGAGTCACGAGGTGACCCATCACAAGACCTAAGCACCATGCCCGGCATGTAATCCAGGCTCTAAGAACCTCAGGGATTATCAGCGCTCCCGGCGGTCTCTGGGACCAACTCTCAGATCTGTGTGAAATGCCCATGCAGGGCACGGGGAAGTAAGAGTGACACGTTTCGCCATTCAGACAGAGAAAGGGGCTGAGGTGACCTCAGCTTGGAGAGCCGACCCCAAAAGGCCTTAGAAATCACTTCTGATGACAACTCCCCTTACAGGAGTGGACACGGAGGCCCCAGTGGGGGGTGACTATGTACATGCAGGTGGGGACAGAGCCAGGACAGTGCCTCTCGGTGGACACTCTGGGCCCAGACACAGGAGGCCCTGCACACAGGCGGCTGGGTGCAGCCAGAGGAGGAGCTCTCGAGACTCTGCTTCACGGGCTCGGGGGCTTGGGGCAAGGCCCACTTACACAGCAGGAGCCACCAGTCTTGTCCAAGGCCCGGGCCCCGCTGCTCAGACAGTAAGGGGTCCCTCGAAACACCCTTGGCTCCCAATGACCCCCAACCCACAACCAACGCACCACCTCAGCTTGTCCCCAACACCAAAGCTACGGAAGTCTGCACACGAGATGTTCTTCCAGAAAGGAGTCAGGTCGCCCTGGGACCTGCCAGCACCAAGAAAAGCCTCCCCTGCCTAGAGAGCAGCAGGAAGAGAGGGAAGACGCAAGTCGGACGGCACCGCACCCACTCCGCGCTTCCCCCGGCTCCGAGTGTCCGCAGGGTGAGTCGCAGCCGCTCAGCCTTGCAGGGCCGGCCGCCCCCCAGCCAGCACAGTCCCGGGGGGGCCCTAAGTGGGGGCTGCCCAAGCTTCCAGAATAGCCCTTCTCTCCGTGCATCGTGACCTTTTTTCTCTCCCCATCCCCAAATGGCCTGCAAGCAACCCGAGGGCAGGGACTTGCTGGCCATTTAGCACCCGGGTCGAAACTATGCCATCAATGTTAGTAGCCGTTGTTTTACTCTGATTATGAGTCCAGAGGTTAAAGTTGCTGGAAAGGGGTGCCCTGGATTGTGGGAAATCGGTCCATTTCTATTCTGCAGGTCTGGCAAGCGCAGCCCCCCGCCAGCCCAGGTGTGCAACAGTCCTGCTGTTCTTCCTCCCCCTTCTCCTCCGAAGCTCCCAGGAGCTGCTGCTTTAAGAACAGGAGCGCAGAAACATGGCCCAGAGCCAGGTCTTAGCGCATTATCTCCAGCTCCAGCCAGAGTCAGAACTGAGCTCTCCAAGGCGAGTCCCCTCCTCCCCCCACCACAACCCCCCCACCCCTGCCCCCATCCCTGGGCTGGGCGGCCTCTGACACAGGCCTCGCTGCCACACGACCCTGTTTTCCAAACGAGGCTCTGAGCTCTCAAAGTTGTGTCCTGTGGGGCCCAGAGACAGAGGACCCACGGGTCAAGGGATGCAGGTCTCTGGCCCTGGCAGGGAAGGGTGGAGATGGGCCAGAGGAGGCACCTGGGGCCTGACAGGGGTAAGGTGGGAACTGAATTCACTTTAAATCCCATTCTTGGGGCGCCTGGGTGGCGCAGTGGTTAAGCGTCTGCCTTCGGCTCGGGGCATGATCCCGGCGTTATGGGATCAAGCCCCACATCAGGCTCCTCCACTGGGAGCCTGCTTCTTCCTCTCCCACTCCCCCTGCCTGTGTTCCCTCTCTCGCTGGCTGTCTCTCTCTGTCAAATAAATAAATAAAATCTTTAAAAAAAATAAATAAAATAAAATAAAATAAATCCCATCCTTAACAGGTCTGGGGCGGGGGCATCAAGGCAGCTCATGAGAGCTACAAGGGATCTCAGAGGACACCGCGCACATTCTCTCAAGGAGGCATCCTGAGAAAGGGTCTCCCGGCCTCTTGGGGACACATTCACTGTGACGGCGCCATCGAGGGGGACAGCTGAAATCGCTATCAGTCGCGCTGGTGAGGGCCACCGTCACAGCTGCCATTTACAGAGGACTTCCTTGGAGCCGCACATTTACACTGACATATGTTTTCTAGTTTCTTCCCTTCTTTGCCCTCTATTTCTCTCCTTAGGATGTAAGCCTGGCTCACTCCCATTCCCAAACCCTCAGTGGCTATACGGGAGGGGGACGGAGGCTTGATCTGAGCTCCCAGTCCATCCACTCTGTCTACAGGGACTATGGAGGGTCAAGCCCCGGTGCGAACTCACTGCACATTCTCAATATACATTGAGTGAATGAACGAATCATCAAGTGAATCTCCAGGGACACCAGCCCCCTTGGTTCTGGAAAACAAAGCGGTGGCTGGCCCCAGCCACTCAGGGCCATGGGGCAGGTCACTAGAGACCCTCCCTGAGGGCACCTCAGGACTCACCTACCCACACAGTGACAGACATGCAGGAAAGCACAAACCACAGAAACGGGGTGGCCCTGTGAACCCCCAGCCTGCCAGGACAGAACACTGGGGCTGGACCAGTCCTCAAGTTGTCCTGGCACCTCCAGGACCCTGTCCATCTATGTCCTCTTGGCAATGCTGATGGTGCAGGCAGCACCTGGGGGACAGCAGCCCAGAGACAGCCACCCAGCAGGAGGGGACGCAGGATGCAAGCTACCCCATGCTCTTCCGAGGCGAGGTGAGGCAAGACCCCCGCTTGGACATGGAGGCTGGAAAGCGCCTGAGAAATCACTGGTGATGTTTCCAGCACACCCAATTATCAGCGACAGAACTGAGGCTCGAAGCTGTGAAAAAATGGGTCCAAGATGGCACAGCTGGTAGGTGACGAGGAGGGGTTTTGACGCTGGGAAACACAATCTGTCACCTCTGTCTCCCAATCAGGACAATGGGGAGTTGGACCAGGTGGTCTCTAAGGTGGCTTAGATTTGAGGGGATTTCAGGGGAAGTCAAAAGCTCATCTCTGCTGGGCATCTTCACCCGCCTCTCCCTCTGTCCTCCCCAGCCCAGGACACTATCTGCTCCAATCAAGTAACAGGGAAGGGTCAGCACTGCTGTCTCGGTGCAGGAGGGGGGACCTGAGAGCTGAGGGGGGAGGTGTGGGGATGATGGGTGGATTGGGAGCCAATGGTGCCTACCCACCCTGCCCATCCACACCTCCAGGCCGCCCGAATGCCACGGGAAGTTCACCCAGAGTTTACAAACCTCCTTTGTCACAGAGCCCTGCATGGAGCCATCAATCACGCCCTTAATTTACCCGTGTCACTTTCCAGAGGAAAGCCGCCCTGCCAGCAGCCAGTGGCGCTTCCTCTCTCACCCACTTGATGAGGATTTCATCTAATTGGTCCACGTTAAATCACTCCCAGGAATGCAACGTACAATTACCGCGGCAGCAGCAGTGGCCAGCGGCGGGGACGTGAGGGGCCCTCTCCGGCGGAGGCAGGAGAGTCCATGGGGGGCCTCCCTGGCTCAGGGCCCAGAGGCCTCTGGGAAACCTGGAGAACCCAGAGAGGAGCCTGCTGGAAAGGAGGGGCTGGGAGAGGAATGTCAGGGATGAGAGGGAGAGGCAGGCCAGGAAGGAAGGAGGAGGTGGAAGGAAGCATGGAGGATGCCAGTCACCGGGCTCCCCTACCCTCTCCATCCTGGGATGCCCAGAGGGGCCAGGCATCTCTCCCAGCATCCACCCACCTCGCAGACACACACTGGGTCCCTCTCTGTGTCTCTTCCCCTGGCCTCATAGGAACAGAGGCCCAGAGGGTTGCCATAAGCCTTGCTCAGTACTGCCTGGCACTGACGCCCAAGTGGAAAGGCTGGGAGCACAGGCATTCAGGGACCACGGCTGCACCCCCCACCCTTCCTCCTGCACATATTTCTCCGAACACATCAAGCTTGGTACACGCCGGTTCCTCTGTCTTGGATGCTGTGCCCTGCTTCACCTTCCTGGTGACCTCCTGGTTGTCCTTCTGGTCCCGGATAAAATACCACTTACCCTAAAATGCCCTTTCAAACGTTCCCTTGGCAGGAGACGTAACCTGTCCCTTCTCTGCCTGGCCTTCCGCCGCCCCTAGCCCAGACCTCCGCAACCACCTTGCCATATTGTACCACCAGATGCGCTGGCAGAAGGGTCACTCTGACCACCCTGTGAGCTTCACGGGGACTGGAACCGTGACTGTCACCTCTATATCCCTGCCCACAATGCTCGGCAGGTGGTTGGGGATCAGCAAATCTCTCCAGAGCGAATGAATGAATTACGAACACCATTCGCCTTAATGCACGGCCTCAGGTAATCCACAGGCCAAGTCATACTCCCAAACATGCCCACAGGCTCTCCTGGTCTGGGACCCTGCTCAGAGGATCTCGTTCTGGCTCCTTCTGATACAACATCTATCAGGGGCCATGTGAGCACATCAGCACCAGAGCACAAAAAACCAGAGAGAGCTTCAGAGACACCATCTTCCTCATTAAGGGAGCAAGTCCAGACCCAGAGGCCCAGGGTGACTGTGCAAGGTACCCGCCAGCCCCGTGACCAGGAGTAGGTCATGCCCATAATCTCAGGGGTGTGAGGAGCTCTGAAGCTGGAGCGACCCCCAGCAAACCTCTCGGAGGCTGATCTTGCTGGCCCCTCAGAAGCCAGGGTGAGTGGGATGCCCCGATTTCTGTCGCCACCGCTCCCGTCCCCCTCCGGAGGCTGCTGCCTGAGTGGCCGGCACATACCTTGCGCTTCTTGGCCCGTCCCTCAGCCTGCAGGGTGCGGGTGCAGCGCTGCACACACTCGGAGAAGCTGAGGTTGCTGTGGTCGGCGCTGTAGTCGAGGTCGGCCAGCCGCGCCAGGGACAGGATGTAGTTACAGGCGATCCGCAGGATGGCCAGTTTGGACAGCTTCTGCCCGTAGGAGTAACACGGCACCTGGGGGTTGAGAAGGCATCAGGAGGGGCTGCCGGGGGCTCTGTGCTGAGCGCGGCCCAGCAGGGCACCCTGGCCAGGCAGACGGGGCCACTCACAATGATGTCCCGCTGCCCGAAAGTGGACCGCCGGGCAGCAGAGGGGGCCCGTCTAATCCCTTGACCCGGATTTTATTTTCTGTTCTGAGCACCCACTGTTTTCCCGCACGCCTCTCAACTCGTCCACTCACAGACTCCAGGAGGCATCCATGCCCCCGTTGGGTAGGGGAAGAAACTGAGGTTCACCTCATGCCCACACGGCAACAGGAGTGAAGCCTGTGAGTCCCCACCGCGACAGAGCTCTGTCCCCCACGCTCCCTAAGAAGGGGTCTCTCGTATTTTTCAGCTCCGATACTCCATTTGCTCACTTATCCAGCAACCCTGGTCTTGTGGGACACGCCGGGGTCCACCTACGAATAATGACTTGATTCCTGACTTCAGAGAACTCACACTCCTCAAGGGAGATGTTACAATGTCATCACAGAGTTAGGTACACAGGACGCTGGGAACATACGAGAAGGAGAGTGCCAGGCTTAGCTGGGAGGGCTTTCTTTTTCTTCATGCCCTCGGGACCTGCAGTGCTGCTGGGCAGGCAACAGGTGCGTCACAAATATTTACAGCCCCAACCAGACTTGACAGGCTTGTCAGTGACTCAGTGCCAAGCAGACACTCACGAATTGCACAAGAGATTGTACGGGGTGAAGAGAGGAAGCGTCTAACTTTCTAACCCTGTCCACCAATGTTTGTCCCGTGCGCGTGTGCAAAAAGCAACGATGACACAGCTGAGCTCTGTGCTGCGACGTGCAAATGGGCCCACGACGTGCTAACCAGCACGGCCTACCGCCCCTCTGCTCCACAGCTCACCTAGACGGCTGCCCCGTGCTCACCCAGCCCCCAGGGCCCCGGTTCCCTCCTCTCTCTGGCATTCCAGACCCGGACACAGCCTCCACCCCTACCACCGACTCTGGTCCCCATTAACCACCCTCCCGCAGAGTGGGTCGCCCCAGCAGGTCCACTCAACAAGTATTTGGTGAGTAACCCCCATATATCAGGCCCTGTTCTGGGCCAGTGGTTCTCCACTGGGGATGATTCTGTCCCTCAGGGGACTGTCGGCAATATCTGCAGACATTCTTCACCGTCAGTACTGGGGCGCAGCGGAGGAGAGGGGGTACCGGCCCCTGCCGGGTAGATGCCAGGGACGCTGCTAAACACTGCAATGCACAGGGTCCTGTACGGCCCCCGCCATAGGGAACGGCCCGGCACAAGCCGCCGCTGGTGCAGAGACGGAGAAAGCACGAATAAGACGGTCCCCTCAGAGGGGGACCCTAAATGCATCTTCCACTTTGTTCTCACTTTGTCCAGGAGATCTCTCTGACCTTCCCCACCCAACTCTACACCGGGGCGGGAGGGCACGGGGGGCAAGGAGAGGCCAGCCAGGGCGGGCACCTGCCCTTAACAGTGCTCTAATAGCCCCCCAACTGTCCTTAACTCCCAATTGTTGTGACTTATTTAATGGCCCGTCTGCCTGTGAGCTGATGGGGGGAGGCCCACGTCTGCAGGGCCTGGCACAGGTCTTCCCCCTCACAGGCCCTCCGAAGGGTTTGTTGAATGAGAATGAATGAACAAATGAATGATCTACTTCCATGTTCATCAGGGGGCTCCAGAATGTTTAGAAAGGTGTTCAAAACCCTTTCCTCTCTCTGAGGATGAAGATTTAGCTATTCAGTGTAGAGTTTAAGCACACATGCCTTTTGGTCATCTGGGTTCAACTCCTGACTCTAGCTCTCCCTGGCTCGCAGACCCTAGGGGACTTATGTCACCTTTCTGAGGCAAGGCGGGGGGGGGGGGGGGGTTCCTCTTCACATGCTAACAGGCCTGCCCTCACCAGGACCAGCACAGAGTAAGGCCTGATACAAGTCAGCGAGTCCTTACCACTGGGGCTGCAGACCGTCTCCAAAGGGGGCTGCAGACTGTCTCCAAAGGGGGCTCCAGAGCAGGTGAGGGGCAGGAGCCCTGGAGCCAGGACACGACCTGCTCATCATCCCCCCCCCCCCCCCAACCAGCCAGGGTCCTGAAATGTCACCCACACCAGAGGCAAGGTTTGTTGTCCCCTTTTAAAATCTTCCAGCAGCCAGGAAGTTGCCCCTCAGGAGATTAGGAAACCGAAGGAGGGGCAGGTTGGTGACAGAGAGAATGCTGGACTCCTGTGTCCCCCCACTCCCCCAGCTCTGGCTGTGCCTCCAAACCCAGCCAAGAAAAGCCAAGAAAAGCCGGCAGAACAATGCACTTTGCCTGTTCCCTACCAGAGTCCAGAGAATCCTGCTTTATCAGCCTGAACAAATAAACAAGGTCTGTGGAACAGAAAGGTTCCCGGGAGTCCTGGCACAGGGGAGGGGGGTGCGTCTCAAGAGCCAGCCCAGCACCTCTGCCCCCTCTGCACCCAAGAGGGAGTGCCTACCTGCCAGAGGCCCTTGGGCGCTGGGTGCAGCTCTGTGACACTGGTCCCTACTGGGGTTTTCACCCAGGGGCCACTCTGGGAGTTACCCTGCTCGTTGAGCTCTTGGCCCCTGAACAGATGGGCTTTCCTGCCAGTGGGGACCAGGGATCTCGGGAAGGACCTACGCATGGGGACACAGGGTCACTGCAGGATTACAGGGCAACAGATGAGGCCAAGGCTAATCTAGAGGCTCCAGTCCAGGTTGTGGGCCAGTTTTGTCACTCTGTCCCATTGCTTCTATCAAAATCCAGATCTGACAAGGAAACCATCTATGGGGCTCTAGTGATATATCTAGCACATGGCAACAGACAGGTAGTCTGTCCCACTTAAAAGCTTCCCCACAATAAAGACTGTTACCCCACCTGCACAGGAAGATGCAGGGAGGTAGACATACTGGGGCGCAGTTCACTCAGCTAAGACCTGAAGCTAAGCCAGGAGCTTGTCTGTCTAGTACGCAAGAAAGGTTCATGGCCACAGAGCTCCCCAGGCTCCCGCCAGCACAGGTGGCCTTATGTAGGATGCCATGGGTGCCTTTCGGGCAGCTCACTCCTCCTCCTGCCCCTCCCCTGGGTGGGAGGGGATCCTTGGCTCATCTGTTTAATTCCAGATCCTCCTGGTGCCCAGGCCCGGGGATGCAGCCGCGTGGCCCCAGAAGCCCAGTTCAGAAGCACAACGGCCTGGCCCCCACAAAGTAAGAGTCTGGCAACAGGTCCCAGTTCCGGGAGGTGGAGGAAGGGTGGAAAGAGCTGGTCTGAGCCGCAGGCACTTACCACTGACTTTGGGAGGTGCCTTTGCTCTCTGAGCCTTTGTTCTCTCGTCTGCAGAGTAGGAACGACAATGCCTGGGTACCTTACGTGATTGTTGGGACCAGGCCACCCCTGGCTGCTTATCGTAATCTACTAAGGGGATTTTTAATACAATGCCTATATTTATCTTTAAACAGCCCAGTGAGAAAGGAATGATCTCTTCCACTCCGCAGAGAAGCATCTGATGCCTTAGCTGGGCTCTTTCCAATTAGCTGGAAACAACTGCTTGTGGATGTGGATGGGCCCTTACGGCCAAAGTTCGGGGGATAGGCAGCCCACCCTTCTGAGCTGGGGATGGAGGGTTCCGGACTGATGATCCCATGGGACTTTAGCCTGTGTACATGACCAGCCGCCCCACCACCTGCAGAGGACCGGCTCAGCAGCGGTCTGCTCCCCTAGTCAGAGGACACAGGGCAAAGGAGGCTGCACGCCTCCTTCGGTTCCTAACATTGCCTTCAATTCCTAACACTGCCCAACTTCTAGGAAAGTAAAAGGTCCTGCCTTGTGCTCACCCCATAAGGATTTTTAAGCTTCAAAGGGCCAGGTCTGGGGATTGTCACAAGGTCCCATATGCTCCCCAAACATTCCATCCCACCCATCCTAAGCCAGACTCTCTTCTGGCTCCTGGCAGGAAAAGGTGGGAAGGGCACTGGCCTGGGAGCCTGAGGACTTGGCTCTACTCCTGGCCATCCACCGTGACCTTAGACAGTCCCATGACCTTAAAGGATCTCAGCTTTCTTACCACTGGAGTCCCCGCTACCTGCGAAGGGGATGGCAGGAGGCAAATACAGGAAGTTGTGCAGAGGAACAATGCCAAGAAGCTATCAGCCCGTGCAGGAAAGTGCTCAAAGCCGTCCCCCCCTTCAGATCCTGCCCAGGATGCCCTTCTGGAAGCCCGTCGGGACCGCTAGATCCACAGAGCTCCCACAGCACTGTGTGCACAGCCCACAGCTGAGCACCTGATTCCACTGGAAATTCTTCTCTAATCTCTCATGTCAATGAGGGCTGGCTTCCTGGGGTGAAGCCACTTGGTGCAGGGCTGTTCAAGGTCCTTGTTGAGCTCTACCGATATGGGTTCTCTAACGTCCCCTCTCCACACAGCCACGAGGCTGGACCCTGAGAACCTGGGTGTTAGTAGTTACGAGCCGTGGCCCGAGGGCCAGACAGGCTGGGAAAGATGACCACAGACACGCAACAACAAGCTCAGGTCGGGCACTTCGCCCAGTGCAATGAGGCTCAGTAAAGAGCCCCTTGGTGACAGGTCACGAGGCCTCTGTCACCCCTCAACCATGTGGACGGAGTCTCCCCATTCCCTGAGGAGGTGTGCACTGGCTGCTGTGGGGTCACAGCCCCCTGGAGTGCTATGGGGTCTGTGACTGAGGGCCGCCATCCCTATGCCCCCTCGTGGTCCAGCTGAGTTCCCCCCGTGAGGATCCTCTGGGAGGCTCCAGGGGCAGCAGAGAAGGGGGCCCAGGCCCAACTTGCTTGGCACCCCCTTCCTGAAGAGACACTTCAGCAGGCCCCGAGGGCTCCTCGCTGCCACGTCGGGCCTCTGCCCTGCAAGGCTGCCATTGCTCCAAGGCTGAGCAGCTTCAAGTTTTGAGGGGAGAGAGGAAATCGGCACACACACCAGATGTCCCAGTATGCTGCCAGGAGGCCAAGGCCAGAACGCTGGCCTCTCCCCTCCCCTGCTGCCCCTCCCCCCAGCAAGGCCAGGCTTTCCTTTCGACCCCCTCCCACCTGGCCCCGGAGCAGCCCTGCACACGGCCAGGCCCAGCTGTGCACACATGGCCTTCACATGAGGCGGCAGGGAGGGCCCTATGCAGCTGGGCCGGTGGCATGTGCTGTGGCCTGACCATCTGCCCTGCACACCCCCACCCCTCACCAGACCGGAGGCCCTCTCCCCCACCTGCACTTCCTTGGCCAAGCAGCTCCCTCCTCTTCCCTCCCTGGTTAAGAGCAGAGTGGACTGGAGCAAACAGAAGGCTTCCCGTTACTGAGGGGCTGAGGGTGGACAGCTGCGGGGCATTCAAGAGGCTGAGAGGCAGAGCCCTTAAAAGCCTGGGCATCGCAGCAACTCACTGAGTCTGACTTGAATCCAGGCTCTACAGTGACAACGGCACACAGTGACAACAGCTATGCGAGCTGGGACTGCATCATGCCAAGGAGCCACAGCACACCCACATCTAGCGAATGGCACACCACGGGGCGGGCAGGACAAAAGCCACAAGGCCCCCGTGGGGTAGCAAAAGGCTGCGATACCTCACCCAACTTAGGCAAGCACTCTGAACCTCAGTTTCACTCTCTGTGAAATGGGGGGAGGATCATAATTATACCTATTCCATTAAATGAGCTAATCCCCATAACTGCCTCGCACAGCGCTCGCCGCAAAGCACCATCCGACAGAGGGTAGCTCCTATGATTGTTACTGAAATGATTAAGAATGTTTATTTCCGCACCTCTCAAGGCCTTGCCTGGCACTGAGGACACTCTAAGTGCTCAAGGAATGTTCATTCCTCCTACAGCCCCCATTCCTGTCTTCATTTGCTCCCTGTGAAGAAGCTACGTCGGGGAGCGGGGGTAAGCCTTATCGTCATTTTCCAGCTTTAGCAACTGAAGCCCAGAGAGGAAAAGGGACTTTTTATGGTTACACAGAAAGCATGCAACAGAGGCACGACTCAAACCCTGGCCTCTGGACGCCTCACCCTGTGCTCTTTTAACCATACCAGCAAGCTAGCTGCGCAGGGAAACAAAACCCCAGACCGGACCCACAATCCCAGGACTGATCTCAGTGCTGTGATGGCCAAGCCCTCATTTTAAGCAGAGCCATCCTCCTTCTTTTCCCTTCTTTGCCTAGGGCCCATTTCAAACAGTCGAACTTGAGCCTAGATCCGGAGCTGCAGGCTGTCTGGATTGGGGTGTGTGAGAGCGTATGCGTGCATGCGTGTGCACGCACGCACCTCTTACATGTGGGGGACCGAGGCCCAGAGGAGGAAGGAGCTCCTTCAGGACAGAGGATCCTCTCCGTCTGATGGGGGCTGCGGTGGGTGTGGCCTCAGCGCCTGGCTCTGAGATCACCATCGCCCTGCCTTTATGTCCTTCCCTCCCAGACAGCAGGCCAGTGCCCACTCCGACCTGGCAGCTTTCTGGGGAAGGGACAGAATGGTCTGAGCGAGGAGGGAACAAAAGGGAGCAGGCATCTCCATGGCCATGTATTTGCGTGTGCTCTCGGGCACGTGCAATGACCATGCACAGGTGTAGGGATGTCCCTGAACCTGTCCTTTTGATGTAGAACTTCCCCAGAGAAAGGGTAGAAGTGAAAGGAGACCAGGATTTCAATAATCTCGTCTCAGACTCAGTGATGGGTAAACCAGCTTCCGATCGTTAATAAACACGACAGATACAGATGGCACTGTGGGAAGCATTTGGCCAGGCAGGCATTCCAGAAACCACTGTCATCTTCCCTAACCCATTGCGTGATCTTGGACAAGTCTCCTTCCTTCTTTCTCTAGGCCTCAGTTTTCCATTCCATTAAATGGGGTAATTCAACCTGACAGGATGTTAAGATCAAACAAGATGGAATATTACTGAAAGAAGCAAAAGCCACTGGGTAAATGAGATATTCAGTGGAGCTGAGTACATAGAGACCACGAATACTTTCTCGGAAATGAAAGAGGCAGCCTGAACTGGTAGTCAAAGGACCTAGGTGCCAACCCTGCCCTGCTACTCACCAGCTGTGACACCCTGGGAATCTGAGAGTGTTTCCCTAGTTTCAAGGTAAGCAGGAGGACAGGCATCTTTCTGCCCAGTCTGTCACCCTTCCATCCTGGGGGTAGGTTGCTCTATAGGCTGCCACCCTCCCCCGGCATTCAGACACAGAGCTGCTGCCCAAGAGTAAGCCCGAATGTTCCACTGGGCCCAGTGCCCAGGGTCCCAACCGGTGTGGTTGGCCACCTCCCTGACCAAGCATCTTACCCAAACCCAAGAAAGACACTCCAGTTCAAGTCATAGAGCCTCTTTTCTCCCAGGAGCTCAATTCCCTTCCCATGGATGAACACAGGCACCTGTCCACTCTGTCCGCAGGAGAAAGAAGAGAGTGGGATCCAAAAAGAAAATCATGTTTTCTAAAACGCTTTGTTGTTGGTAACTTTCTTGGAGTCGCACAGCAAGTCAGCTGTAGAGTAAGCAAAAAAACCTGACGTCCAAACCAGTCACATTCACCCCTAATCCTCCCCCATTCCCTGTGGGGTGGGGGCAGGGAGCACTTACTACCTTCTTCTTAGATCTCCCTTTCTCTAAGAAAAGGAGGAGTCTAGAACCCCAGGGTAGTCCCAGTCTTGTTTAAAGTGTAATTGCAAAACTGCCCCTCCCCATTAGGGTCAATTCTCAGATAAATGTTCTTCTCCATCCCCCTAGAGGACGCTGTCTGGTGAGGGCAGCACCCACCAGCCCCAAACTGAGAAGCCCCTGACTCACCCCAGAACTAGGCTCTGAAGATCCTCCACTCAACCAGTCCCCTCAGTAGACCTACCTGCGTCACCATGAGGTGAAGGGCAGCAGCTGAGGGTATCCCCCAGGAAGGCTCTCACCAGCCAATTCCTGAGGCTGCCTCTGGGGAGCGGACGCGGGCTTGTAGCCCAAATCCTTAAGGATACCAGGGGATGGGGTGCAGGGCTCCGAAGCAGCCTGAGTGTAGGGGCATCCCTTCTGGGAGGCAGGGACTGAAGAGTGGCTGGCAAAACCAGGTCCGTCCCTCTGCAGCATCTTAGGCCTCCCCAGACCCAGACCACGCTAAATGCCTGAGGAGGAAGCGTACCCCCAACACACTGCTTCCTCGCTGGAGACAGATTCCCACATTCCCTCTCTCTACTCTCCACTGCGCCCAAAGGACTCGGGAAGACAAATACTTGCTGCCATAAAAGTGAACTCTGAGGGCTGAAGGTAGACGCGCGGAAGGGTCGCCCCGGGGGTGGGGGGAGAACCTGGGCGTGCCTGGGCCAGAGCTCTCGAACCTTTGCCCCCACTTTGCAAGCTAAGATCCGTACCAACGCTGTGGCAAAGGTTACTGCCCTAGGAGGGCTCAAACCTCTCTGGACCCCGGGGCCGACCCGGCGGGAACAACTTGCTCCTCACACGCACCCTCATCCTCCCTAAAATCTCCCCGCCACTCACCCACCCACACCAGCAACCGTCCCGGGGCTCAGTGAGGGTGTGCGGCTGGGAACCGGTACCTGCTTCCTGAGCGCCTCGAAGGCTGCACTGATCGTGTGCACCCGCGTCCGCTCCCTGGCGTTCGCTAGGAGCCTCCGGGTCTGCTGCAGGGCTTTGATCTCCGAGGCAGCGGTGGTCGCTTCGCCCGGCCGTTTCCTAGGCGACGCGGAGGAATCCGGGTGGTTATTGTAAATTACGTGTGAAATTGACGAGTAAGAACTTTCCCCGGGGCGCGTGGGGGGCGCAGGGCGCACGGAAGACTCCGGGGGCGCAGGGGGCGCCGACGGCGTGGGGCGTGCAGGCGGTGCGCACAGCAAGATTCGGGGACGAAGGCCGGTCTCCCGGAAAGGCTGCGCCTCGGGACCGCCGGATGGCACTTGGCCCTGGGGCGCCGGAGGCGGCGGCGGCGGCGGCGGCGGTGGCGGCGGCGTGGGGAGTCCCGGCCCCACTGTGCCCAGGGCGAAGCCGCGTTTCCGCGCGTCGGAGACCTCCGGCGCCCGGACGCCCCGGCGCTCCCCGGCCGGGTCCGCGCCCCCACCTGAGGGAACAGCCGGCGCCACCGGGGCTGACACCGGGGCCGCGACCGGCTGCAGCCTCTGGGTCCTGTCGCGCAGCCCGTTGGTGGCGGTGGAGCCGTGCTCGGGCGCTTCCAAGTCCAATCGGAAAGTTTTATAGCCGTTCGCGCGCCGCGCCGGCTCCTTGCCTTTCCGCTTGAGCTTCTTGAGGCCGTTCAGCTCCTTCACGCACACGGTCTTCCACGGCCCGTCCTCGAGAACCGGGATGTGCTTCATGGCGCGGGCAGCGCGCTAGGCAGGGGCGTGGGGCTGCCCGGGCCGCGCGCCCGCCGCGCTCGCTCTGCACGCTGCGCGCCGGCTCTGCCCGGGCGGCCGCGGCGCTCAGCGCCTGGGAGTCTCGGGCTCTCCCCCTTCTCGCGCCCGCCCTCCTCCCTCCCTTTCTCCCCCTCGCCCGGGGCAGCTGCGCCGCCGGCTCCGAGAAGCCGCCGGGCTGTCCGTTCCCGGAGCGCTCAGAGTGTCATCTGAAGTCGCGGCCG
Organism: Ursus americanus; assembly: GCF_024610735.1. Taxonomy (NCBI): domain Eukaryota; kingdom Metazoa; phylum Chordata; class Mammalia; order Carnivora; family Ursidae; genus Ursus; species Ursus americanus. The sequence continues at coordinate 47,971,496 of NC_142133.1, read as the reverse complement.
CCTTGCCAGCATTTCTGGAGAACGCCCGCTGCGCTCCATCTGTGTTTGTTTAGCCTCAGTTTACACAGAAGCCCAGTTCGCGAGATCAGTCAGCGCCGCCGCCCGGAGAGGAGGCAGCTCCCGCCGCCGCCGCCTCCCGAGCCCTGGCCGCCCGAGCCGCGAGCGCCTTTAAAGAAACAGGAAGCATTTTTCAAAACAGCTGGGCTGCCGGCCGCCTCCTTTGTCCGCGTCCTCTCCACCTCCCCCCACCCCCATCCCTTCTGTCCAGAACCTGCCTCCTCTGGCTCTCCCTCCCCGCCCCCTCCTCAAGTCTGGGGCGCTTCTCTTTTCCCCAGAGAACGGTCCGCTCCCTGCAGAACTCCGGAGCACGTGGCTTCTGGGCCCTTCGTCCCTTCCCCAGATCTGAGCTGGGCCTTCTCTACATAGCCTAGCTGACCTCTGAGCGACGCAGAAGCGACCTTCTGCACCCAGCACCTCCCCGTCCCAACTCACCAATGGGGGGGGGGAGGGGGACAAACAACCAACAAAAAACAAAAAACGGGGCGGCGACTTCTGCGAGGGGGAAGGGGAGGGGGCCCGGTGGGGGAAGGAAAGGCTCCGAGTTGCCCAGACCCTCATTTCCACAGCACCACAACCCCACCCACTCTGTCCCTTGCTGGAGCAGGGAGGCCATGAGTAGAAGGCCTAGGCTATAGGGAAACTGAGGCTCGGAAAAGGAATGTGCTTTCTCACTGTCACACAGCAAGTCAAAGAGGTTGGGGAGAGTGGACACTTCGGATTTAGGTAGGCCTGGCACCTGTGAGATTTGGAAGGCCCCTCACCCCAGACTGCCTGCTAAGCCCGGGTTTACTCATCTAGGAGCTGAGAAGTGTGCAGCACCGCCGGAGCCCGAGACCCAGGCTTGCTGTGAGGAACCGAGGCCCAGGCAACACAGGAGGTACTGGTCGAATGGTGGCTTTGCTTATGATTGTTATTAATAACAGGGACAGAGTAGCTCCTGGAAGCAGCTTTCCTGGGTTCAACCCCGGTTCTGCCACTTACACACTGAGCGATCTCGGGCAAGTCACCGGACCTCTCTGTGCCTCCCTTTCCTCATCTGTAAAAGGGAGGCAAAGATCATCCCTTCCCCTGAGGTGGCTGTGGAGAGTGAGAGCATGCGCACCAGCACTCAGAGCGGGCCTGGCACTAAGGGAGAGCTTGGCACGTGCCCACTGCTACCGGCAGGGAGTAGAGGTCGACTCCCCCGACCTTTGGTCCACAGTGCCATCCCACTGGAGATTCTGGAAAGAAGAGGTCAAACTAGGGAGCCCTTGCCCAAGGCCCATTTCCCCAAGTCTGCCCCAGAGGACCAGCACAGGGCTTCACCCCTCCCCGGTCCTTTCTCTGAGGCAGTTCCTCCTACAGACCGTGGCAGGCACTTTAAGCAGTTTGGGAGAAGAAGATGGACCCTTAACCCTGGTCTTGGGCTCTGGCTTCTGCAGCCCCTGGGATCCTCATCTTTCTGTTTCAGTCCTTCACTCCCGCCCCCAGACCCACCAGACGTGGTGGGGGTTCTCCTGGGAAAATGCAGGAGGAGGCAGGTGGCATGGTGGCCTGCGGCATGCAGGGTCCTGGGAGATAGGATGGCAGTGCAGGCGGAAGGTTGGGGCAGGAGCATAGAGCTGGGGCTAGGAGCCCATGATAGACCTTGGCTTTTCAACTATTGAGCCCCATGACTGCGGGCCAGACATTTCATCCCACTGGGGTTCTCCTCTGTCCTTGAGGATGATATTTCTGGGAAAGTAAAAAGAGATCCGGGATATAAATCGACTTTGACACAGGGCTTCAAAGATACACGCACGTGTACACATTCACACTCACGGAGGCATGCAGTTTTCTGACTATAGTAAATCCCAAACCTCCGTTTTTTCCATCGAGAGGCATCATCAGAATGCATGTGCTCCCTGAGTCATGCCCTTCCATGGACATCCAGCATCTTCCCGCACCTTCTCTCCCTAGTAAGACCAAGGGTGTGCCCCAGAGAGGAGCCCTCATTCACCTGCTGCTTCCCCAGCCAGCCCCGGGACCCTAATGGCTTGGCTTTTGCTCACAGGTCTCCCACGTCTCCCCTCTGCAGAGCACGCTCTCCCTCACCTTTTGGGACTGGCTCCAGTCTCCCCTCCTCCTGCAAACCTTGGCCGACCACCAGAGCCCCCTGTTGCTCTTGCTTGCCTCTGCACATGCTCGCTCACGAGGCTGGCTGCCGTGTATCCTCCACTGAGGCCCTGGCTGACCCCCAGGTTTGTGAGCTCCTGGAAGCCCACAGCCTCCTTCCTCCCTGTCTCCAAGAGTTGGTGCTCAGGAGTCCTTTGCTGGAGGACAGCCAGCTCTCACGTCGCTTACATCCTCCAGAACGCGGAGGCTAAGAGCGGCGCTTGCCTTCTCCTTGTGCATCTAGTCAGCGGCAGACATGGGAGCAAAGCCAGCCCCGCCCCCCTCCAGAGCTGCAGAGGTACTCTCTGAACCTCAGAGTCCTCACCTGTAAAATGGAGATCATGATATTGTCCCTCATAGGGCTGTCACGGGATTACATGAGGCTGCATGTGATGACGTAGAGCCTAGTGATGACGGAGGGTGAGTGGTGGCCTCAGGCATCCCCTGTTAGCACACTGCCTTGGCTCCTTGCATCCCAGCATCTGCCCCCAGACTTGGGGTACAGTTGCAGGCTGGCGTGTCTATGGCTAGTTGGGGTGGCTAGTGTGGAAGTCTCTGGCAGGACTGGAAATCATCCCTTAAGAGGCCAGGCTGTGCTCCAGGAAAAGCACATATGTTGGCTGAGTATCGAGGGCTCCACTTATGCTGCCTGAGCCCCCCACCAACTCCCCCGGGACTAGAAAAGGTCACTGAAATCCTTCGATGTGGAGAGAGGGGAGGGGAATGGGCAGGAATGGTCAGCTGTGCTGGGTGGAGGTACAGCAAGACTCAGAGCTGGCTCCAGTCTCCCAGGACACCCTCCTGTCGCCTTGCCATGCTGCCTTCCCCCTGTCAGATGCTGGGGCCCGGGAGGCTGGCCTCATGCAAGCCTAGGAGGGCTCTCTGCTTTGCCACTTACCTGCTGTGTGGCCTCGAGCAGCCCCTTCAGCTCTTTGAGACTTACTTCATTATCTGGGCGTTATCCCCTTAGTCATACGATGGAATGCATATACAAGGACAGGAGGCAAACTGTAAAGGGCCCAAGTGATGTGAAGGGTCCCTGTTAATACCATTCCCAGCTCACCAGGTGGCAGATCTTCAAGGTCCAGGCTAGCTGCCCATAGACCCCCAGCCTAAGGGCAAACCTGCATCCCAGGGCTCCTGATTCTGCCTTCCCTCATCCTCTTTGGGAAATGGGGGAGAGAGAGAGAGAGAGAGAGAGGGAGGGAGAGAGACACTAGCCAGACAGTGCCCCCTGGTGGTATGATGCTGCCTGTACTGCACATCTCCCTACAACCCTACAAGGAACTTGCTCATTTTGAAGCGGGCACCTTCGATGTCACCCTGCGATGACAGTAATATGGATTTTGTGAATTCACAGAGTTGCCAGGATAAAAAGGCTCTTGAGGCTCAAGGTGGTCTCACCCCCTGCTTGTGATGGTACAACACAGACACCCCAAGAACACCTATGCCCTATGTTCAAAACATCCCCCACTCAATCAACTGTGGGATGTTACCCTGGGCTGGCATGATGGTGCCGTTGGGAGGCTCTATGTCCCCTGGATGGCTGGTCCAAGGAACAAGAACGAAGCTAGAAAGGGAAAGGAAGGCAAGAGTTCGGGGGCTTAGGCCCCTGGGAACAAATACTAGATAGCCAGGCAGCAATCATTACTTCCACGCAGGGACTGATCGATTATAGACTCTGTTTCTCTAAATCCTTATAATGACCCAAAGAGGCAAACCCACTCTACAGATAAGGAAACTGTTCTTGGAGGAACAAACTTGCCAACAGAAAGGAAATAACAGAAGTGGGCTTTGAACCCAGGGCAACTGACCAAAACTCCCAAGCTTTGAATCATTGTGCTTTGCTACCTCCTGAGACCTCAGGGACCAGCATCTGGGGGTTGAGTAGCTGGGCTCCATACAGTGCTGGCCTCTTTAGCATCCTGGCTGTCCCTGCCTGTGCTGCCAGCCTGGGTGAGCTTCTTGCTGTCCACCTCTCAGCTGAAGCCCCTGGCCTCCCTTGGACTAGCCCAGGGTACCTCCAGCTCCTTCCACGTCAGAATCAGATGGCAGGACCCCACTTCTGCTATTCGAGGGTCTCAGGCATATGGATCTTAGATCCTGGCGTCCAAGCACTGGTGCTCTCCCAGCATTGCCGAGTGGAACCTGCCCAGCAATTCCTTGGTGCACATGCAACACTCATGGCTGAGGATATGGCCTCTTGGCAGGGTGACGGCCAATGATTGCCATCTTCTTAGCCGGATGGGATAGAACCTTGGACACTTGCTACATGAAATTCTGTATTCCTGAATCTGGAGTCCTCATTGCTGGCTGTCCCGACTGTTCCAAAGTGGGTGTGTCTGTCACCCATTCGAGAAAGGGGGGAAGAGTGGAAACTGGATTGGCAGAAGGAAATGGGGTGCACATGACTAACGCACCCAGAGTAGTCCTCGCAGCTGCCCTAGATAGGACCACCCAGGGGAGTGAGCAGAAAGTAGGATACAGGGGCGCCTGGGTGGCACAGCGGTTAAGCGTCTGCCTTCGGCTCAGAGCGTGATCCCGGCGTTATGGGATCGAGCCCCACGTCAGGCTCCTCCGCTATAAGCCTGCTTCTTCCTCTCCCACTCCCCCTGCTTGTGTTCCCTCTCTCGCTGTCTCTATCTCTGCCGAATAAATAAATAAAATCTTAAAAAAAAAAAAAAAAGAAAGTAGGATACAGTCAGCCTGATAGCCCCAAAGCCCCTCCCTAGCTCCCAGTCACAGGGTCCACACTGCCACCATTAATCAGCAGGACACTGATCCAGAGGACAGGGATGAGATATCCAGGCAGGAAGCTCTTCTGGACTCACTTTCTCATCTTCTTTCTACCTTCCTCTATCCAAGTGATCTTTGCCCTGGCTCTTGCCTTTGCGGTGCTCTTCCCCCAGGTATCCTCGTGGCTCATTCCCTCACCCCCTCCGGTGTTTCTATGTCACCTTAGTGAGGCTGTCCCTGAGCACCCTCCCTTTACTCCCTCTTCCCTGCTTTAATTTTTCAAGCACTTACTATGAGGGCAGGGATTTTTGCCTGCCCTGTCCACTGCTGTATCCCAGCATCTAGAACAATCCCTGGTACACAGTAGGCACTCAGAAAGTACTTACTGAATGAACAAAGGCCCGCTGCACAGTCTGGATGTCAGCTTGCTCAACTATTGCTTCACCAGCTGCTTTGACAGGAGAACCAGTGGATCCAGGGACAGAGCTGGTCATGTCACAGGAATGGCTGCTCTGACGACCGGAAACCGGTGGTCCTGCCAGATGCCATTTCTTTTCTCTGACTTTTGGCCTCTGACTGATAAACGAGTGGAGGACAATGGGTTTTAATCAACAGTCATCCACTCATTTGACAAATCTTGGGCCCGTTCAGGTCTCATGATGGGACCGGGGCAAAGAGAAGAAGTGTCCACATCAGGAGTTCAAGTGCTAATGACAGACCATGCCCATCCTGGCCTCAGTCCGCCTCTGACAAATCAGTATGCCTTTGTAGACGACCAGCTGAGGCTGGGGATACAGCAGTGAGGAGAGCAAACACCCCTGCCCTCAGGGGACGGACATTGTGGAGGGGGAGGCGTGATGTCCACCTCAAGGGGCTCCTGGTCCAGGAGAAAGGTAACTCAAGTCTGACAAGAGCGGCAAGACATGGTGCAAAGTGCTACACGCCCAGGAAAAGCTGTGGGAGTTCTGAGCATGACAGAACAGCTCTGGGAGACTGCCTGGAGGAAGGGACACTTAAACCATGCTGGAGAATAGTGGGACTTGGCCCGGCAGACCGCCTCCCTGACAAACACCCATGGCTTGCTCCCTCGCCTCCTCCAAGGCTTTGCTGTCATGTCACTTCCTCGCTGAGGCCTCCCCTCACCACCCCTTCACAACTGAGCTGCTGGCCCTTTCCTGCTGCTAACACACTATATGGTTTACTTACACAACATGTTCATGGTCTGTGTTCTCACCCAAAGGAGACAGGAAGGAGCAGGAAGGAGCAGGAGCTGCTCCCTTGCAAAGCCCACCCAGAGTTCTTCCCATTGGTAGGCAAGATGGCAGAGGAGAAGGGAGATGGTCCCATGGTACTGCCTGGACTTTGGAGAATTTGCAATAAAGCAAGGGGATTATCTGAGCCTCAAGGAGACCTGCCCAAGGAAGAAACGCTGTTAGCCAGAGGACGGGAGGGCTGCCCTGAAGGAGTTAGGTGTCCAGGCTCCCAGCTTCCTCTGAGCAGCGTCTGACTTGGCCCTGCCCTCTCCTGTCCTCCTCCCTCAGCCTGACTTCATACTGTTCCCCAGATTCCTTCATTCTAACGGCCTCTGACGGGGGAGGCCCAGAGTCTTCTGTTGTTTCTCCTTCTGCTCCTCTTCTGTGGCTTCTATTTCAGCAAAGCAACATTATCCATCGTACTAACTTAATGTCATTAATTTTTACCTTTGTAAAAAAAAACAAAAAACGACACCTTTGTCGTTTTGTTTATTAACTTATTGATTTGTTTTGGCTGATAATTTTGTCAGAATTTAAAAGTGTAAAGCATAGGAGTACAACTGTGTCCTAGGGCTCAGTGACAATGTGTTGTCTGTCCAGACAACGGCATACATTCGTCAGGTTCAAGAAGCTCTGGGCTGGACACATCAGAGTTCTGCAGCTTTGACTCGCTGGTCTGGGAGCCAAGAGATGCGTTTTCTCCCCGGGATCCGCTAGGAGCACCCTTCCCTCCCCTGCCTTCCTACCCACTGCCTCAGTCTCTTCATCTATGAAATGGGAAGAGTGAGGAGGATGGGAGGAACCTCCCATCCCTAGCATCCTAGCATTGGGCATAAGTCTCTTCCAAACCAGAGCACCAGTGGGGACAAGTAAAACATCCACTTGCCAGAAAAAAGCTCTCCTGCATGCCTAGCCTCCCCTGCAGGCAAGGAAAGCTGTCTCGTGGAGCCCTCCAGCCCCCGGGAACACCGAAGCTGGATTGGCCGGTGGGGCCAGGCGGGGAGTGAGCAAGTGGCTCATTAGGGCTCCGCTCATCAGCACCGAGATGTCAACAGTCTAACAAGACCCGGCTTAAGCCGGTGATCTCCTGGGAGCGGTTACCAATCCTTGCAGACATGCTCTGTGGCTGGATGTGAAACCAGAGTGTGATAACTCCTTTAAAAAAAAAAAAAAAAGGAAAACAACTTTAAATTCCCCAAGGAGCACATTCCTTCATTGTGAAGTATTCCCTACCCATCTCCCCCATTCCCTCAGAAAAAAAAAGGAAACAAAAAAGGCTTGGCTGCTTCTTCTGTGCAGGCTCCTTAAAAAAACTATTTTTACAGCTCTCTGAAAAAGTCCCCGCTGCTGGCGGCAGCCGGAGAACATGAGGGGGCAGAGCGGAGCTGACGCAATGCACATTTATTAGCAGTGAGGAAAATTAATAAGGCACCAGCTCAGCCATGGCCCAGCTCAAGGGCAGCTCCACAGACCTGGGAAGCCCCAGGGACAGCTGTCGATCTGGTGGTCTCCAGGCTGAGCCCTCAGATACCTAATCAGTTGCAATCCTAGATCAGTGCAGCTGGAGGGAGGCTTGGAGATCATCGAGTGCCCGAGGACAAATGCTTTTTATCATGCATGCCAAATCTAATTGATTGGTAGGGGTGCCCGAAGCCCTGTGTGGAAAAGAAGTCTGAGGCTGCATCTGGGTCCCATGGGAATGAGTGCTGTAATTGATTAGCAATGTCTGCCATGGATGAAATAGGAAGAGCGGTAGTACTCCTTTCCTGCCATGTTTGCCACTCCTGACCTAACCTTCCCATTTTGCTGTTGGAGAGACCGAGTCCCAAAGTTTATCGTTCATAGGATTCCCACCCCCCCACCCCCAGCCTTCTCAGGGGTCTGGCTGTTGTTGCTAAGTGGCGGGTAGCCTAAATATGTCTGAGGACCAAAGATATAGGATCTAAGTAAAGACTGTCTCTGAAAAGCCAGAACAATTATTGGGTTTGGTGAATTCAGTCAATTATCTGTTTCCTGGAAACAACTGGTAAAATCAGTTGTCTTGTGGAATTAATGAGTCAGTTGAACCAACGTAGGTGATCTGGCAAGCCTACGTGACCCCAAGCCAGTGTTTACTAATACTAGTGGTCAGTTAGGTCAAAAAGAATCAATGGAGGAGACTAACCAACTATTTGACCTCAGGCCAGTAAATCCCCAAGTGGCCATTGGAGTCATCCTAATCAGATAGATTCTGATCCCTACCCAATAAGCTTGGGTCTAACCATCCTGAGCGTGACTCCACCTCCCTCACTCTGTTTTCTGTCCTGCCGAGCCAGGCTTATTTCCTTCTTCCCTCCTGAGCCAGTGATGGACCCTGCTTCCTTTGCCGGGGAATCTCTCTATGGTGGGCTGGCCATCTTAGACAAGCTCCTCTCACCTCCCACCCCACACCTGCATATCAACTCTGCATTCTTAGATTCTCTCCTACGGTTGGTGGCAGCTCAGAGGCCATCCAGGCCACTCCTCCTTGTAGAACTGAGAAAACGGAGACCTGAGCAGGGGAAGGACTTGCTGGATATCTCTCGGGGGTCATGGCAGCCCTTAGTCTCCTGACTCCCAACTCTCTAGGGTCATGCTGGTTACCCTGGAGAAATCCGTTCTGTCTGGCTCACCTGAGTTTCATGCACTGTTCAGAGTAGCATACATAGCTTCTGAGGACCCCCAAAGTGGGCAGTCCCAGAATGAACACCTGCGGTAGAAAAGAACTTGGCATGTGAAGAGAGTATGCTGGGGAGTGTAGGAGGGGACGTAAGGTGAGGTGAATCAGGCTGCAGGAAAGGCCTGGATTGGGATGGAATCTGGCAGGACTGCCAAGGGGCCCAGTCGCCACCTCCTGGGAATGGTGAAGCCAGGAAGGGTCATCTGAGATCTCCAAGTACCTGTCACACCGCCTCTGGGAAACCTACGTTGGCGTCTTAGATCCTCACTTTGAATTTAATAATTTTCTTTCCAGGGATGGATGGATGGATAGATAGATGGATGGATGGATGGATGGATGGATGGATGGATGGATAGATGATAGATAGATAGATAGATAGATAGATAGATAGATAGATAGATAGATGATAGATGAAAAAAACAAAAAACAAAAAACCAAAGATAGGCCCTTACCTGGGGAACTTGGCTAAATGGAAAAGGACCCTCGGTGTGATGGGGAGAAGTGGGACTTTAGTGTGGGACAGCCCCTAGTTGAATGCTGGCTTACCACTTACAAGCTGGGAGCTTGACAAAGTTCCCTCACCTCTGGGTCTCAGTTTCCTTGTTTGCAAAGTCAGATGGAAAGATCAGTGACCCTCGTAGGGTTGCTGGGAGGACTGAAAGGGACTGTCAATGTAAAGGACTTGGCTCATGGTAGCCAGACCAGTATCTTGAATGCCTCTCCTTTCCTTTCAAAGCAATGCTTCGTGCTTCAGGGCTGGGACCCTACCACGCCTCCTCCGGGAAGCCTTCCCTGCACACCTTCAGTCAATCATGCAGCCTGCTCTGGGGAACTTCCAGGCTGGCCTGGCTGTGTTCTGTACTGGGAGACTTGTTTCCCCACCAGGAGCCTCTGAGTCACTGGGAGCCAGGGTGGTCTGTATCTCCCCTTGCTCCCGAGGGCCCCCAGCTCCGGGCTGGGAACACAATAGGTGCTAGATAAAGTGGCTGTGCAGATCCTGGCACCAGCCTCCCACCCCCACCCACCTAATCTCCCCAGTTCCCTGATTTTCCAACCCCCTGTCTAGTTTCTTCCTAATGCTTCTGTCTCCACATCTCCAGGGCTCTGTTTGCATGAGGGAAAAAGTCTACACACACACACACACACACACACACACACACACACACACACACACACAGAGCCCAGAAAGCATCCAGTTGCTCCTGGGCGGGCTGCCAGCGATTGAGTGACCTGCAGCTTCCCCCCCAAATCACATTCCACTGGCACAGATCTTGCCCCGCCTGACGCCAGCCTCCGAACTCGCCCCCAGAGCAAACATTTCCAGCTGGCAGCTCAGCCTTGTTTTTCTGAGGCCCTGATTCAAGCTCCCTTGTAGAAAACAGAAAACAAAATACATGGGACCAAAAATGAATTAAAATAAAATTCGAAAGGAGGAGGGTGAGGTGGGGAGGCGTTTGCTCTGAGGCACATGGAAATACATGAGCTTCGGATGTGCAGAGTTTCTAAGGAGCAAACGCACGGGCTCGCACCCCCTCTCCTGCTGACTCGGAGGCTGTGATCAATTCATTCAGGCCCCTGCCTCCTGCTAAAAGACTCACTCTGTTCTCATTCACAGCTGCGAGGGAGGACAGGGCTCGGGTGGGGAGGCTACAGATCTGCGAAGGGGGGGTGGTCGGTGTTACAGGACTGGTGTTTGTTCTAAAGGGGAAATTAGAGGAAGGAAAATAAACACGGCCAGCCAGATTTTCACGGCAGCGGGTGAGGTGTCAGGACGAGGAGGGGTGCGTGTGTGCGGGCGCTAGCATGTGCACGTGCCTGTGGGCGCCACGTGTTTGCCTTCTCGAATCAGAGCTGCTCAGTGGAAAGGTGTCATAACTCAGGCATGGATGGCAGGGGGACAAGGCTGACCAGGGAGGGCCGGGGCTGGTGCCCAGGCCTGCCCTAGGGTCAGGCAAAAGCCAGGTGTCCGAAAAGGAGAGCTTAAAGCTCTGAACCCCGGGGTCATTAGTCAAGGGCCGAGCATGTGGGGATGGCACTGGGAAGGTCAACCCCAAATTGGATGCTCAGTCCCTGGAGAAGAGGTGGGCTGAGGGGCATTAGTAGAAGGATGGGCTCAGGCCTGGAATACAGGTGCTCCTTTCAGCAGGGGAGGGCCATGGAGCAGGAGGGAGGGATTGGGAGAGGTCCAAGGCAGAGGAAGGGGCTGGTGAGGTGATCTGGTGGCAAAGAGGACAGTGAGAGGTGGTTAGCAGATGCCAGAACGAGGACAGATCAACCCTAAATCCTGTTGAGACACAGAGCTGATCGGCCGGGCTGTAAAGAAACTCCTGCCCAGGGACAAGGGTCCCATGAGGGACCAGGGAGGAGAGAGGAATCCCTCCGTTGAGATGCATGGTCCCAGGCCCAGGAGAGCCCAAGAAGCGGTGTCAAGCGCCAGGGGCCAGGAGTCAGTGGGCTGTCACATGAGATGCTGGGCATGTCAGGGCAGCTCAGGGAGACGCGGGAGAGGGGGCAGTAAGCAGCTCGGAGCTCACACTGGGACCCATGTGTCTGGGTCCCTTCTCCATGGTGCCAGCTTCCCCATGCAGGGAAGGGCCAGGCAGTGGTAAAGAGGTCTCAGGGAGAGGGGCCTGCGAGAGTTTGCAGAAGCTGGGAGCACTCACCTGTGACAGTCCAGCACTGCTGGAGCAGAAAGTCACACAGGCCACTAGGAAAGATCCAGGAGCCCTGGCCCGGTGTCTCCTGGAAAATGGGGACAGAACCACTTGTGTCCATATCACTGGGGACATATAATAAAATATACATTTCTGCCATTCTTTCCACCTGCTGGAACAGATGCCATCTGATGGGGCTACCATGGAGCTAAACTTTGGAGAGCCAGCTCAGGGTGTTCTCAGGCACGTTCAAGTTGAACAATTCTTGCCCTAGGTGATGGTGCCAAGTTCTTTGACCCTGCTAGCTCCTTCCCTCTAGCTGTACCCCTATCTGTCCAGACCCGGGAATCATAGGACTTTCCACTTTTCCTCTATCACAGTCTGTGAGGGAAGTAGTTACCTAACATTTCCCAAGGGTACTTTGGTTTTGATTGAAGACATCTCTTAACCTAAAGAAATGAATCTCTAATGGTAGAAATTCAGGCCTGGAGAAACTCAGAGGGAGAGTCTTGGGAGTACATGAGAAGCCTTCCAATGAGGCCTCAAATTCACTTTATTATTGGGAGGCCCCAAAGTTAGCTTTTAAACAACTTCTTTCCCTTTATTTACCAGTTCTCAGAATAGCGAGTTAGTTTCCTATAAGCATCCTCCAGATGTCTTTTTTCAAAATTATCATTTTGAATTTAGAGATTTTTAAACTATTTGATATGTTGCAATTCATTACAAGGTTTTTGTTTGTTTAGTTTTGATTTTGGTGCACAAATGATCCCCTTCTGTCTAGTAGGTTTTCCTCCAAGTTGGCACCTGTGTCCTTTTGACACAACCCCAATAGTGTTTGATAGCTTTCTTGGCTTCTGGTACAAGACATTCTGGGCTTCTCTTGTATATTTCCTGCTCCAGACCTGGAAACAGCCAATTAATTCTCCAAGAAGCCTTGGTTCCTTTGAGTGAGGAAAGATGTTTAAGGACCACAATCTGATCACTATATATGCTCAAAAAACAGCTTTTTATGTATGTATGTATGTATGTATGTATGTATGTATGTATGTATGTATTAGTTTCTTAATCTTCTCCAAGAAGGACTTGAGTCTGGGCCCAAGGGCATCTGAAGGATACCACACCCTGCCCCATTAAGTGTGCTTCTCCCAGATCCCAGATTGTCTCCTCCTTGGAGGTAAGCTCTCTACCCACCTGGGGCTACCCTTCTCCTTCCCTCCCCAAAGATCAATCTCAGCCCCCAGGGCTGGCTCATCAGCCCTGAAGCCCTCCTCACCAACTCTCTCGGGTTTGTCCTATAATGTGACGAGCACATACAAAAATCAGACCTCAAGGGAGTGGCTCACCTCTCTACGCCATAGCTTCTTCACCTGCAAAGTGAGGTTGAAAGTATTTTAAATGAAGGAATTCAGATGAAGTTCTTAGCGCAGTGCTTAGCTAACAGTAAGCACTAGAAAACTTTATGGATATGTATTATTACCTGCCAGGGAAACCTGCAAAGTCTTGGTGTGTGCAAATAGAGTTTCCAGCAGTCTTCTCTGACGTTCCCAAGGCAGCAGGCCTGGAGATCCCCACCTTGTTATAACACAGAGACACAAAGGTGGCTCGTGCCGCCTTTAGGCTTTGGAGAGACAGAGTCCGCAGTTGAGAAAGGCGCATTCAAAGGAAATTCGAAGTCCCTGGAGCGAGGTCTTAAGTTACAAGAAATAAGCAAGTGTGTGTGTGGAGGGCGGTGGGCATTGCAAGGCAGGCATGGGGCGATAAGGGCGGTGAGGCTCTTGTGTGAGTAGAAACCAGAACCACAGTACGGCAGGGCCTCGTGAGACCCGCACCTCCGGAGTTGGAAGGGGCTCTCCAGCTGCCCTTTCTCTGGACATCACTAAGCCTGGCCACGAACACTCCTGTTTCTCGTCTTTTCATGCACACGGGAGCATGGCATGACTCTTCCACCTTTAAAATTAAGCACGGTCACAAATTGTAAGCAGAAGAGTCATGTGTCACCACTGGGCAGAAGCCTTAACAGCTGATGAGCCGTTGGCTGGATTTCCTTCCCCTGCCTCTGCGACAGCGGAAGCACCAGCCAAGGTGAAGCTTCTGTAGGTCTGAGTTCTCCTGGGCCCGGAGCGCGTGGCGCCATCCTTGCGGACCCGCGATGGACCGGTAGTGTGCGGTCAAGATTAAACTCTTGCTGGGTCAGCCGCTGGCATCTGGGACTGTTCGTTTCCACGGCCGAGCCAGCCTATCCTGACGAATTGCTCTCTGCCTCCTTCTCAGCGGCGCTCTCCCTCGCCCGGGGCATCTGTGCTCTCTGTGGATCCGTCCTGCACTCTTCTCACTACCAGCCAGCTTGCTCTTGCCCCCGACCCTGGGGTAGCTCTTTCCTCTCTTCTGCTCCCGCATAACTTCCGCTTGCTTTTCATTCACCCTCCGCCCCGTCTCTGCTTTGAGGCTCTGCCTATAACTCCTTCCTTCTTCAGAACGTCTTAGTTCCGAGAGACAAAGAAAGACCAATTGCCCCAGCTCATCCCTTCGTGCTAGGCCACCCGTGGGTGGGTGTCCAGCCTCTAGACCAGCTCTCTGGGCTAGACACCAATCCCCAGCCCAAATAGCTGCAGAAGAAAGGGACAAGGGGGTCAGGCGGGTGTATCACAGGATACAAAATGGGACACCTGCCTGAGGACGCGAGTGGGACATGGCCACCTGGAAGGGACTCTGAGTGGGCAGGCACCAGACCGAGGGGTGGAGGAGGGGGAGGGAAGGAAGTTTGCTTTTAAGCATTAAATCATGTTACCCTTCCATCTACAAGATACTCAACATCTGGCTGACACAAGAACACTTTCACGGGACATCTGGATACTCGCTCGGCACCGTGCAAAACAGCTGGGTCCTTGGCAGCCCCTGTACAAGTAACTGATGCGGGGTCTCCTCTGTGTGGTTAACATCACACTTGTGCTTTCCTTTGCCTGTAACAGAAAACCAGACTCAAACTGGTTTCAATTCTGTAAACGGAAATTATTAGCTCACTGGGCTGAAAAATCCAGAGATGAGGCGGGCTTCAGATAAGCACTAAGCTCGCAGCGGAACAATGTCACCCGGGACCCAGTCCCTTTGGATCCCGCTGGGAGCTTTATCCCCAAACTGGCTCTCCTCAGAGGTCCCAAAAAGGCTGCCAGAGGCCCTCCGGCACAGTTACACTTACCTCGTTCAGTAACAAGAGTGGAATCATATCTGTCCCGGCATCCCTCGCAAAACGCTTGATCCCTCCTCTGATTGGACAGGACTGGGTCACAGGCCACAGCTGATCTAGTCACTGAGACCTAAGGGTACTGGAATGTGCTGACGGGCTTAGTCACACACTCCACCCTTGGAACCAGAGATGGAGCCAGCTTCTTCAGAACCCCCAGGGTCCCCAAGAGCAAGCTCGAGAATGTTGGGAAATGGGAAGAGGCATGGAAGGTTATGGAGCGCTAGACACGGGGCCGGGACGAGTGGGAAGTGAGAGAGGAACCGAGGGCACAAAACTTAAGGAGGTGCTCGCTCTCAGGGTTGGGCCTTGAAGTTTGTGCACTGGGTTCCTCACTGACATCACCCTAGTCCCAGCCCTGGCTGCATAACAGAGCATCCCAAAACTTGGTGGCTTCAGACAATCAACATTTATGATCTTACAGCTTCTGTGAGTCAGGAGTTTGAAAGTGGATTAGCTGGGGGGTTCTGGCTTGGGGGGCGGGGTTCCTCAGGTTGCAGTCAGGATGTCGACAGGGACTTCAGTCATATGAAGACTTGAGTGGGGCCGGAAGATCCACGTCCAAAATGACTTCCTCACACAGCTGTTGGCAGAAGGTCTCAGCTCCTTCCCACAGGGACTTCGCCATAGGGCTGCGGGAGCATCCTCGCGGCACGGTGGCTGCCTTCCCCAGAACAAGCGATCTGAGAGGGAGCAAGGCAAAAGCTACGCTGCCTTTTATAATGCCGTTCAAAATCCACACACCATCGCTTCTGCCATTCTCTGTTCACGAAAAATGAATGACTAGATCAAGACCGTATCAAAGGGACGGAATTACCTGCCACCCTTTGAAGGGAGGACTGTAAAAGTATTTTTAGACATACTTAAAGACCCCGCAGGAAGCAATGAGAAGATGACTGGGTCACTAAAGATGTCCCAAGTTATGGCTTCCTTCCTTCCCATCATCCAAGGCCGAGAGGACACATAGCCCATTTGACCGGTAATGACCGTCTACGAGAAAAGAGCTCTAGTTGATTATTGACCCTGCCCTGAGCCTAACCAGCAGCCATGGCTCCCTATTTCTCTGATAACAGAATTTGTCTTTGTTCAGGATCCAGCTGCAACGTGCTCAGCGAATGTGGGCCCCAGTTGAGGACTCGTGATTGGCCAAAACCAACCATCCCATGGGAAGGGGTGACCCTCCTCACCCTTGCCAATGGTAGGTTGAAGGATAGAGATGTAGCCTAGTCAAGCCAAGAAAGGGCTCTGATTCCAAACAATTCTGATGAAGAGGTTCTGGAAAAGGTTTCCCGCACAGATAGGATGGCCCAGTGAGGAGAATACTTCCTTCCCTTAAAAGCAGATTTAGGAGAATATGCTTGGGTCTAGCTACCATGTTACAACCAAAAGGAAGAGCCGTGAGAATTTCCAGGAAACGGAACCAGACATCATGGAGCTGTTGACTTAATCAATCCCAGAAGAGCCCTTCTCGGGACCTCTTGTTTTGAGAGATAATCAATGTTCTTATTGAACATTTGGTTGGGTTTTCTGCTACTTGTGGCCCAGAGGGATCTGACTGATATGTGAAATGATCCCAGTTTTATGTACTTTCACGTATCTTGAAAAAAACTGGTCAAGTTCCTTCCTTAACATCCTGAAAGAATATTACTCGGTATGACATCACATCCTTCCTCATGACCAAAGGGCACTCTGGAACCTCTTCTTGGCTAAGCAGGAAAGTAAAACCCTGCACGTCATCTTGTTTCCTTTTGTTAGATTCAGACCCCTCTCCAGAGACCACGGCCAAGGTACCCCCAACCCATGTCAGGTCGGGGCCCAGGTAGCAGGTTAATCCCTCTCCAGGGAAGGGCAAGAGCTCCCAGCCCCCGCAGGGCCTGCTTATGACAAAGCCCTGGGGTGGGTCCAGGTGTGCTGGGAGGTCAGGTCTGGCCATCGGTGCAAGTTGCTCCTAAGACTCTTTCCTTCCTTCTTGTTCCCTCCCCCCTCCCTCTGAGAGCTTCTCTTCCTCTTTATTTCCCTCTGTCCCAATACCCATTGTCCCCTTTCTCATGGAGCTTTCAGCTCTGGACACACAGGACACTCAGAACAGACTACGTCCTCAGCCTCTCTTGCGGCTAGTGGCAGCCCTGTGACTACATTCTGGCCGCTGACATGGTGGAGAAAGCCATGTGTGCAACTCCCACTCACGTCCAAAAGTGAGTGGTGTGCCCCTCGCCCATCACCTCCGCCACACTGCAGCTTGTATTTGGGGAAACGATGGAAGAGAAGGAGCCTGGGTTCCAGCGTGAGCCCTGGACCATCACCTACAGCTTATGTGAGAGAGACTGCCATCTTGTTTGACCACTGTTATTTTGGGGTGTCTGTTACCTGGAGCCCAACCAGCCTTTCCTTTCACCTCTCTTCTCCTTCTTCCTCCTCTCCCCTCTCACATTTTTCTCTCTTGCTTTTCTTCCCGATCTTCAAATCCCCTTCCCCTTCCCCTTCTATCTTCTCTCTAACCCACTGGCCCCTTCCAAAGTGGCAGGCGCAGAGGGCCCTCCTTTCCCCAGTCCCTGTGACGTGCCCCTGTCCCGAGGGCCCTGCCCAGTGGGGCTTTGTTCCCATCCAGAGGAGCCTCCCGCCCTGTCCCGCTCTATGCTCTGAGGATGGCCTGCTCCCAGGGAGGGGCAGAGAGCCAGCCAGGGCGCCAACCCCAGGCAGCCCATCCGTGGCCTGATGCCCAGTGCCAGCTCCTGTCTCATGATTCCACGGTGACCGCTGTGATGCCTAGAACTGGACGCCTGCCTGGGCTGGAGACCATCTGGCTGTGCCCTCTGGCTTCCCCAGAAGGGAATGCTCTTAGATGTCAGGGAAGCTGAAGCCAGCCCGAGTTGGGGACTGACCACTTCTAGCTCTTTATTCCTCAGCCCCAGGTTCAAACTTTGCACGAGTGGGTGATGGTGGCAGAAGGGGCAATGAGGTGGTCTCTCACCAGGGGACCTTCAAACCTGCAGTGCAGGACCCTGTGACTTCCCCTCCCAGCTCTGTCCCCTGAGCCTCAGTGCCAGCCTTCTGTCCCTGCTCAGCCCTGGCAGGCAACAGATGGTGCCTTGAAGACAAGTCCTGGGTCTGGGCCCAGGGTGCGGATGTCAGCTGTGGCAGGGCGCTCCCCTTTCATCCTCCAGTGTGCGGCTGGGGCAGCCCCAGCTCTTCACCTGGCTAAGCAGGGCTTAGCGGGACTGGAGGGCTGAGCCACAAGACGCCACGGGCAGCCCTCGGCCGGGCCTGTGGGAGGGGAGGCCTGGCCTGTGGGAGGAGAGCTGGTCTGGGCCCGGGGGTGGGGAAGGAGAGCCTAGAGACGCCCAGCTGGGCCTTGCCCACAGCCAGTGGCAGGAGTGCTTGGCCTTCACTGGGCTCGAGTCACAGGGCTGGGATGCAGGGCGTCCGTGTGCCTCCAGGCTGCTCTCAGCAGTGGTCTGGACACCCAGAAGGCTTCTCCCTGCCTGTGTCACCCCTTGGTTCTAGGTTACCACCCCCACGCTGAGCTCCTTGCTCTGAGCCAGCCCTTGACAAGAGGCAAAGTCAGGAACGGCTTCACCTGGCCACTCCCAGATCAGTTACTGTCCGCGCAATGTCGTGATGGTGCGGTGTCACCTCAGAATTCTCGAAACACTTTCCATCTGGAGTCAACGCCGTTCTTGCAGCTGCTCCAAGGGCCGCGCGCCACTGCCAGCCACGGGATGGGATCAAGTGTCCCTCTGGAGGCCACGCTTAGGGCAGGCTTCGGAGGAACAAAGTCCAGGCGGGGAGCTGCTGCGGGAACAGGGAAGCACTTGTGGGGCTGACGCGCGGAAGCTCTGAGCCCAGAGGGGAGTGGGGAGAGGCCCATGGAGTTCAGGGCTGGGCCAACAGTTCCGGGGGGGGGGGGTGTCCCTGGGCACCAGAGGCCAAGGAAAGACCCGTGGACACAAATAGAAGCCTGGCCCCTCTCTCTGTCTCTGTCTCTGTCTCTGTCTCTCTCTCTCTCTCTCTCTCACACACACACACACACACGCACACACGCGCGAACACACACACACACACACACACACACACACACACACACTTTCATACCCATACCATCCTCTCTGTGCTGTGGACTCCCAAAGCCTCAAGCTTTGCTCACGCTGTTCCCTTGCCAGGAATGCCCTCCACCCATCTGGTGAATCTCTTTCATCCTTCTCAGGGCAGCTCAAATGTCACCTCCTCAGGGATACAACTGCCCCCCCCAACACTGACCCCAGCCTCTGCCCCTTCGCTACTGGTAGACTCATGAGAGCCCTCCTCTGAGCTCGGCCAGCACCTTAACCACACTGAGCTCGCACAGCCATGTTAGCAGATGGCTCCACAGCCTACCTGCCCATCTCCCTCACTGGCAAGGGACAAGGAGTGCCTCCAGGGCAGGCTGAACCCTGGCAGAGCTCAGGCATGACTCAGTCCTCTGACAGACATGTGGTCACCAGGGTCTGCCCTCGCTGGCCGGGGGAAGTGGGGGGCAGCGGACAGATAGTCCTCAGGACTCACTGAGGCGGCTGAGGGCAATAGGGAGCCCACTTCGGTGACTTGTTTGTCCCATGGTGGGCACACAGTTGGGACTTAGACAGATAGTTACCAACTGAATGCATTTAAATAGGCCTTTGCCATATACCCACATACATCCCAGAGATCCCTAGCACTTCTCTCTCCCTCTCTCTCTTCAATGTCTGAGAGTTACTTGGGGGTTGGCCCTCAGTGTGGGGAAAAGATGCTTAAAAAAGCATTCTGGTTTTGTTGGAACAAACAAATGAGACAAAAGCAGCCCAGGTGTTTCCCACACCACAGAAGCCACGTGAGGAAGAAGGAGGTCTAGGAACCGAACACCAGAGAGTCCAGTAGAAGGCCTGTTCTGCCACTTACTAGCCACCTGGTGCCAGGCAAGGCGCTTCCTCAGTCAGAGACTCAAGCTCTTCCCTGGTCCTGTGAGAATATTTATGGTAATAATACTCCCGGTGTTGTTGAAAGAACCACACGAGATGACATGCGACAAAGCGTTGGCCGAAAACTATGACACACCAATGGTGTGGATTCTCATTCCTCCCCCCTCCCACTTCTTTAATTTCTGGTTCTAGAAAACCGGTGTCAGTGATGGAGGTCCTGGAGACCTCCATGAAATCATTAGCCATTGGGAGTGAGATCCATTAGTGGGATGGAGAGGACAATGGAAAGATAGAGAGTTAGTCCATATTAGGGATTCATGAAATGCTCATTGATGAGATGATATTTTAGAACTATTTCTAACTTCAGAAGTCAAAATTCTTAAATGTGTGAATATTTACAAGGAGGGTGGCCCTTATTGAACTGAACTCTAGCTCCTGAGCATTCTGGGGGACCAGAAAAAAATTCTCTCTGGAAAAACCCAGGGGCCAACTCAGAACAAGCTTGAGCTCACCCGTGCCCCTCACTGCCGCATGAGGGGGACATGAAGCCAAGGGCAAACATCACACGTCTGCCACGAGAGCCAGTTTGCACTCTGGAACTTTTTTCCTGAGGCTGAAGATTACCAACAAGAATTTCCTTAAGTCTAAGTTATGCATTTTTTTTCATATAAACATTTCTAAAAATCGGAGCGTGCTACTATGTCTGTTAATGCAGCTATGTTTCTCGCTCCTAAAAATGTTTTTTAAATGTTCTCAAATCCGTGGTGCCTCTCGCAACTGACAGCATCTTAGAACTGGAAAAATAAACCAGCCATTCAGCTCACTTTGTATGGAACTGTTAGTCGTTTAAAACATTGTTTTTATGTTAAAACTTGCCAAGACACACTAAAAAGTAGAAGGCGAAAGGCATGTGAACTTTAAAAAAAAAAAAGCATGAGAGGTCAACAAAATGTTTTGCTTGTGGTGGGGCCACTGCGTGCCGAGCCCCCAGGCCCTGGGGCTCTTCCCTCTCCCTGGCCCTCGGCTGTGCTGAGGACAGCTTGCCCAAAACCACCATCTGGGATCAGCCTGCCAAGAAGGAAGTTGCCTGGGAATAAAATTAAAGATTGGCAAATAGGGGTGTCCCATGTGACACGGTATTCCTGTGGCCGGGGGGCAGCACACCTGTGTCCATGGAGGGGGACAGGGCACACCTGAGGGCTGCTGGGCTGCAGGGGCCAAACCGAGCTGGGGCAGCGCCTCCAGTGCCCCCATCCCCCCTTGAAACCCCGCTCCCTTCCGGGACAATCTTGGGGGAGTACAGAGCTTCGGTGACCACACACAGCTAGCTTATCAACCTAGAACAAGTCCAGGTTGTCAAAGACCCAGCCAAGGCCCATTTCAAACTCTTCTGGGGGAAGGGATGTGGGCTGGATGGAGACCTAGAATCCCCCTAGATAAGCCTGAGAGCCTGCGCCATTGGCTTAGGGTAGGGGACATCTGGGCCGGTCCCAGCTTTCCTGTCATTCTTGGGGATGGAGGACCGTGGCTGCTTTGGGAAGCCAGAGCTGGTCGCAAGGCTGGGTCTCTTCCACACTGGCTTTGCTGGGTCTTGGAACCCACTGGTCTTGTCAACGGACCACATAATAACCTCCTAAACATACTCCTCTACCCTCTCTCACCATCTTCCTGAGCTCAGGTTAGCTCCTGCTTCAAGGACCCCAGCCCACACCCTGACGAAGGACTTAAGAGACACAAACGTTATGAATGGTGGAATACTTGACATTCTCTTAGCATCTAAGAGACCCAACATCCTTCTAGACCAGAGCCTTCAGCCTCTTTCTCTGCTTCGGCTCACAGGTAAGATGACTCCCGCAGGCCAGCGCACTCCCTTGGGCTCCCTCTGAGCTAAAAGGCTAAGTTATAATCCCACCCCTCTTTCCCCCACTTTGTGCTGCCACCAGATTTCACACGCATACCTATGACTGCCCTGTACACAGTGTACCCTGGTTATTTATTTATACGACAGTCTGCCTTGGGGGCAAGACCTGTTTTGACGCTTTGGGGTTTTTTCTTAATCCCAGCACACAGCCTGGCATCGAGCATGCCATCTGCAGGAAGTGTGTGTCCCTGAAGCCCTTCTCCTTACAGGCCAAGATTGGACCTGTTTGAGGAAGATGGAAAAAGTGCTCTGTGAGCAGGATTGTGAAATGATAGGGATGACGTGAGGGACTTTCGAAACCCTGGGAAGGAGTACCCATGTGAATTACAGCCCCTTGCTATTCTTGGCCTCTAGCGGTTCAGGTTTTGACTCAGGACAGCTGCCGGGAGCCTGCAGTCAGCTGGGGACATGGCGGTCCCGCCAGTGCAGGTGCAAGCCTCTGCTGCCCCCTGGTGGTCTCTCGGGGCCCAGCTGAGCAGCATCCCTACGGACCCCAGCTTCTGCTCTCTGGGAAACTTCGGGACACCCTCGCCCCCCCAACCTGAACAAAGAGTTGTTTTTTTGGTTTTTGTTTTTTCCCCACTGGAGCCACACTTTACAGCTGTCTGGGGAATGCCTCTTTGCAACATAGCACCAGGAACAGCGAAGAACGGGGCCATGGATGTTTTTCAGCTAAGAGCTTTGCAGTTTCACCTATGATACAATGTTCAGAGAACTTCACCTACCTAAGCCTCAGTTTCCTTATCTGTAAGATGAGGATAATAATATGGATCCTACCTCCTATGGGTTTTGTGCCAGTTACAAGAGATAATACATGAAAATCGCTTAGCACAGTGCCTGGCACGTGGTAACGACGCAAAGAAGTAACAGTTGCTATTACAGCAGAATCTTGGTGACCTTCCACCTCGCTCCTCCTCCTCTCTCTGCCATCCTCTTTCTCAGTGAGACCCTCTCTCCATTAGCCTGTCTCCCCCACCCCCATTCCCGGCCTGCCACCACCTCCCAGTGCTGGCAAAGAGGCTGCACCCAAGGAAATAATTATGATGCCCATGGTGGCCTCGACATCTGCAAACACCAAAATCTGATGACAAGTGAATGTCCCAAGCCCGGGCCAATAATTAAAAACGGCATTTGTATTACAAATGTCTTTCTTAATTTCATTTTTCTAGTAATTTGCTTTCATTGCATTCTCAAAAACACTGGAATATGACGTTTGGAATTTTAAAAAACCTGATCCTTCAACCACAGAGCTTGAACTCTCCTGCTCTACAAGGAAAGTCCAAGAACCCGCTGCTGTGACCGCCTTCAACCACCTGTCCTGTGAAGCCGTTGCTCTGGCTTCCCGCTGCTGCACTGAAACTCTAAAACGGCCCCAAGAATTCAGATACTTTCAGTATCGGAGAGGGATGGAGAAGCAGGAGTCCTAAATATCACTGATGAAAATGTAAACTGGCAAAAAAAAAAAAAAAAGGTTTTGAGAGGGAATGTTGACAGCCATGTGAAAATCGTAAATGCACATGGTCTGACTTTTTTTTTAAAGAATTTATCCTACATATATACTTTTTTTAAAAGAATTTATCCTACATATGTGCACAAAGGCACAGGGATCTAAAGTAATCATTACAGCATTGTTTTACCTGCACTAGACTGAAAGCAACCGATGTAACAAGGAGCGGACTGAAATAAATGATGGTACATTCATACAATAAAGTACTATGCAGTCATTAAATAGAATAAGGCGACTAGATTTGTATTGAGAGGAGCAATTGCCAAGTAATATTAAGAAGGAACAAACAAGGGACGCCTGGGTGGGTCAGTCGGTTAAGCATCTGTCTTCGGCTCAGGTCATGATCCCAGGGTCCTAGGATCGTCTGCCTCTCTCCCAGCTCATGTTTGCTCTCTCTCTCTCTTTCAAATAAACAAATAAAATCCTTTAAAAAAAAAGAAAAAGAGAAAAGAAGGCACAAACAAGGACACAAAAGTACATGCAATATGCAATCATTTCTGTAAAAAGGACACCGAGAAAGGCAGGGAACACACATACATGCTCACATTCGCCCTGACAATTTCTGAAATGACACATAAGAGACAGGTGACAAGGCTTGACTCTGGGAAGGTGACATGACAGATGGGAGTTGGGGTGGGGCTGCGATGACATTTCCCCATGTATCCTTCCTTACTTTTTGGAATTTTTTTTAAAGATTTTATTTATTTATTCAACAGAGATAGAGACAGCCAGCGAGAGAGGGAACACAAGCAGGGGGAGTGGGAGAGGAAGAAGCAGGCTCATAGCGGAAGAGCCTGATGTGGGGCTCGATCCCATAACGCCAGGATCACGCCCTGAGCCGAAGGCAGACGCTTAACCACTGTGCCACCCAGGTGCCCCTGGAATTTTTTTTTTAAACAAAATTCTGTGAGTTGTTAACTCTCTGACTTAGGCAGTGCGCCCATTCCCGGGGTCCCTGCCTCTGGGCACAGTGGTCAGAATGTATTCACTGTCCACTGAGTTGGCACCTTCTGGGCTCAGGACGCCTGCTCCCTGGGACGTGCCAGGGCTCATGGGTCTCCCAGGCTCTGGTAGGACCACAGCCCTTCCACACAGACAATGCTTCTGCACAGAAGTGCAGAGTGGCCCGAAGCAACATGCTTTTGGCAATTCCTTCCCCTGACGGCCCTTGGTTTCTATGTAAATGGTACAGCAAATACCAACTTAGACTCGGGAAATTCAGATTTAACTTGATTTAGGGAGCATCTATTACTTTCGCCACCCAGTATCAACTCATTCTTCTGGAATGTGGGCCTTAATTTTCCTCTGGGATCAACCTCCTCATGAAATGTCTGGGGTCACTGACCCCATCTTTTGCTCTAGGAGCCGTGCGCAGCACAGCCCAGGCTGGGACAATCCGAGCCCCCGAGTCCCTGGCTCCGGGATTAGTTCAGGCAAAGAAAGAGACGTGACCCAATACAAGCAATGATAATGCTGCTGAGATTCCTAGGAATCTGTCTTCCTAGCGCGCATGAGCGAAATGGGGCCGAAGCTGAAGCCGCCCTCTTGCCTCTTGGGGGAGGCCTGTCTGCTGAGAGCCAAGGAATGGGGAAGAAAACTAGCTCTAGGGACATCATTTGGGCCTAGAGCAGGCCACACTTCTCCATTCCATTGTCCACACATGCCCTATCCACTTTCAAGCCTCACCATATGCATTTCTCAACCCACAATCCTGCTCATGTCCAAGCCCAGGGTGGGGGGGGGGCAGCACTTTTCTGCCTCATCAGAAAGCACCTTTCAGCCCCCTCTCCTTCTGTTAGAAACCCTGTGCTCTCCTGCTGTGTGCGAGGCACAGTCCGCTGCTTCCCTCTGGTCTCTCCAGCTTCTCCCCTCCAGCTTCCCCCCTCCAGCTTCTCCCCTCCAGCTTCTTCCCCCCCACCCCCTCCTCTC
Organism: Ursus americanus; assembly: GCF_024610735.1. Lineage (NCBI taxonomy): Eukaryota > Metazoa > Chordata > Mammalia > Carnivora > Ursidae > Ursus > Ursus americanus. The sequence continues at coordinate 47,946,430 of NC_142133.1, read as the reverse complement.
ATCCCCTCCCCAGACTCACACCGTTGGAGTTCCCGGGGCTCATCCCTGCACTCTCTTATTTGTCCACACCTTTTCCTGGGGTGTGCCCTTCCAGTCCCAAGGTGTTAGTCACTACCTATCCTGGATGACATGCAAATTTGTCTCCAGCCCAAACCTCTTTTCTGAGCTCCCAAAAATTTGCATCATTCAACTGCCACACCTGAGTGTGTCAACTCCCAACCTTCCATCCTGTCCTCCACTCAAAACTTGTTTCACACTCTGTGTCCCACTTGGCAAACGGGACCGCCAACCACCTGGATGCTTACACCACAAACCTGGGAATCATCCAGACTCTTGTCTCTGCTCCCCTGCTCTTCACATATAACTCATCAGTAAGACCTGTCACTTTCACTTCCAAAACCTGTCTTACACCCACGTACTCTCCATCTTCACTGGCACAGCCTGGATAGTGGCCCAGCTTTTCTCTTCCTGGGTACATGGTAGGATGGCACTTTCCCTGCCCCATCTGAGGTTAGGCATCCCCGTGTGACTTCCGTGGCCAATAACATGTGAGAGGAAGTGACATCTGTGACTTCTGGTGGGGAATTTTAAAATTCCCTTCCTCCTGCCATGGGGATTATAGAAATCGTGTTGAAATGGGGACCCTGTCAGCCTGAATCCCTGAGTGATTAAGACGAGCAGAACCCCTCTGCTGAGCCACAAAAAACTGAGCAGGAAGGAGAACAAAATATGTATTATATTAATATGTATTATATTATATATTATATATGTATTATATTATATATATTATATATGTATTATAATATGTATTATATTAAGCCATCGAGGTTAGGGGCTGTTTGTTACTGTGGCACAACCTAGCCCATCCTGTTTGACACTAATGTAGTCCCGTCGTCCCACCCAAACCCCTCTGGTTGCCCCCTGCTTCTACTCCTCTCTCCCTCTACTCGGTCACAGTAACCTTCTTACAAGGTAAGCCAGGCCCCGTTACTCCCTCCTTGAAATCTTCTGGCAGCTTCCCATTGTACCTGGAATAAAATCCAAACTCCTTCCTCTGGCCATAAGATCTGAGCCCTGCCTGTCTGCCTGACCTGCTCTCCCACCCTCCCTTCCTTGTTAAGGCCAGTCCCCCTGGACTCCTTGCCATCTCTCAGGCATTGAGCCTTTCCCGCCTCAGAGCTTTCACGGACACTCTTCCTTCGGCCTGGAACACGTTCCTGCCCTGGTCACAGAGCCGGCTCCTTCTCCTCCTTCAAGCCTCAGCTTGAATGACACCCCGTCCGGGGGCGCCCTGCCACTACGCCTGCTCCTTTCCTGGTTAGCTCTTACTGCAAGCTGGAACCGTATTCGCTTTTCACATTTATTGACTTGTTTCGTCACTGTAGGGACCTCAGCCCTCAATAGCTCTTTGCGGAGCGGAGGAATGGCTAAGAAGGCCGTTGCAGAGGGTAACGTATTTCGCAAAGGTAAATATCACCAACCAATTCAGACTTGCCCTGCAGGCTGGCTTCTCACAGGTGGCAGGGACTCGAACTCCTCTCAAGGTCTTTTATTCTCCTCAGAAGCTGAAGTGCCTCTGGGACTCCAGGGCTTCTCTAGAGGACCCAGCTGGGGCCCTGTGCTCCCTCTCAGCTCTGACAGCTCACCCAGCGACAGCCCAGCATGGAGCAGGTCCAGCAAGGGCCAACAAGAGGGCAGCCCGCCCCAGTGAGCGGGCAGCCAGCTGCTGCCGTCATGGAGAGCGGCCTGGCCAGCTCTAGAAATAGCCCAAGGTCAAGGTGGGGTGCTTCCGTCCCCTACAGATGCAGAACTCTGGGGAGACTCCAGTCCTGGATTTCCTCCACCCTGCCACTGGGATCCCTGATCCTGGTCTGGAACTCCCCTATATCCAGCAACCCCTCATGGACCCCTGTGTTCATCACTGAGCACAAAGAACCCCCAGGCCTCCAACCCCCTGTCCTCCCAACACACTTCGGAAGCAGAGAGGGTGGGCCTTCTCCCATCTCACAGGTAAGGATTCTGTGGCTCAGAGAAGTCAGGGGTCTCCTCCAAAGTCATATGGTGAGTTGACAGATAAACTGGAATTCAAATTCCATCTCAGAGTCCCATCTCAGACTCCATGCCGTAGCCCACCAGAACCTTCCACACAGGGGTGTGCTTAACAGGGTCCCATAGCCTCTATCCAAGGACTGATCTCACCTGTGTGTCACTTGCTCTTGAGGGCTCTTTGCCTGTGGACTCCGACCCTACTCCCTGGTCTTGGGAGAACAGTCTAGCTTCTTTGGCTCCCTGCCACACTGACTTTTCCAGGATCCAGCTCTTTTCTGCCTGAATCTCGGATGTCTACTTTCACCTCCAGTCCTGGGTATTCTGCCTGCTTGTCCAGCTCAGTCCCCAGACCTCACAGTTGGTCCGGCCACCCAAACTGCTGCCCCCCCAAACACTCCCTCCTCCTCTAACAAAGGAGGACTCCGGGGGATCCAGCCACAAGCTTCACTGCCACTTGTTCCAAGCAGGGCTCCCGGATTCCCTTCTCCTGGAGCTTCTCAGAAGCCTAGGAGGAAGGAGCAGGGATGAAAATCAGGCAGCAGGGGAGGGTGGGGAAGAGCCAACAGAGGTGAGTGGCTGTCCCTTTGAGTAGGATGGGACAGGGTGGGCACCTGTTAGCTTTCACTGATCAGTTGACAGCAGGCAGAGCAGACACAGGAATTCGTAAAGAACGAAAGGTGGAGTGATGATGATGATGATGATTTTAGAAATATGCTTTGTCTTTAAAGGACATTCAATAGGTCCAAGTAAAAGCTGGTAGAATGTCCTCAACCCCCTGAGGAACCCGAACAACCCAACCATGGAGAGCACATCAAGGTCCTACGCACACGGGTCCGCGAGCACAGCACACAACCCACGACACCCGACACAGACGCGCCAGGCCTCCACGCACTCCCACTTCAGGCCGGTTTCTCCCCTCACACGCCAGGGCTTCGGGCCAAGGTCTTCAAGATGCAGACCAGCTTCTGTTGTCTGGCCTGCCCTGACCCTGCCTTCAGGATCTCTCTGCTGTCTGGCCCTGAGCTCCAGCCTCCTCTCGCCGTATAGCCTCGTGTCCCCCGCACCCCGACTCTCTTCCCACCCCCAGCTCAGCACTGACCCACACAGAGAGCTCCGCCCCCTTCCTGGAGCCCCCCCAAGGCCAAGACAGTGCACTCCACGGGAGGCTCAGAGGTTACCAGAGGAGTTCCACGTCACCCCAACACCAAATGGGACAGAACGTCAGGCACAGTGATGCTTAAAAGTTGCTCTGTCCTTTTCCCACCGCTCCTCAGTCCCAGGCCTGCTCTGTGAGCTCTGCTGAAACAAGTCGTCTACTCTAGCTTGCAAGTCTCAACAGAACGAAGACCTGCCTGACGCCTTGAGGTTCCTGCTTTCCTCTCTCCACCGTCCACGGGCCTCTATAGACAGAAAGGATTCGTACAGAGAGTGCTTTCCCCACCACCCCGGCGTCATCGTCCCATATGCTGTATACCTTTAACTCTTTTCTCCCATTCCCGTAGAGCTGCTGCTTGAATTGGATACAACTGGCTCTGAACAGCGTTTTAGGGGGGTGTGTATTTGTTATCAATTGCTGTGTAACAGCTTATCCCAAATTTAGCTGCTTAGAACAACGAATGTTTCTTATCTCACCGTCTCCGTGGGTTGGGAATTAAGGCGTGACTTCATTGGATGATTCTGGCTCAGGGATTCCCATGAAGTTGTAGTCAAGACGTCGGCGGGGACGGTGGCCGTCCAAGGGCATGCCTGGAGCTAGGGAATCTGCTTCTGAGCTGGCACCATCAGGAAGCTGCTGGCAGGATGCCTCAGGCCTCCGTGTCACCACGTGGCCTTTCCCTAAGGCTGCCGGAGTGTCCTCACGGACGTGTCACCTGACTTGCCCCAGAGCAAGTGATCCAAGAGACAGAGCATTTATGATCTACTTTCACAAGTCCCAACTGTCAGTTCCCTCATGTTCTACTCATTAGAGACGAGTCACTGTGTCCAGCCCACACTCAAGGGGAAGGGAATTAAGCTTCCCCTTTCAGAGAGAGGGATATCAAGTAATTTGTGGGTGTATTTTTAAATCACCAAAATGTGTAAAGAGTACAGGATGAGGAATTAAATGCTTATGTTCTCAATTTACTTCTAAATGCTGAGGGACTTACGGGAGCCTGGGGGGCTCAGTGGGTTAAGCGTCTGACTCTTGGTTTCGGCTCAGGTCATGATCTCAGGGTCCTGGGACTGAGCCCCGTGACGGGCTCCATGCTCAGCTGGGAGCCTGCTTAAGATTCCCTCCCTCTCCCTCTGCCCCTCCACTCTCTCTCTCTCTTTCAAATAAATAGATAAATCTTTAAATTATGAGGGACTTAGGCACATCCCTTCACCTTCTTGCTTCTGTTTCCCCATCTGCCAAACAAGAAGAATGACCTCGATGACCACTAAGGTCTCATTTTCAGTTAGTATGTGTCTCACTGTTCCGGCAGCCAAGACCCTGGCCCTGACCCCAGACCTCAGGCAGTCTCCCCCTCCTCCCAGCAATCCTCCATGGCCCTGGGCTCAGACGCAGTTGCCATCCATCGGCTCCCAAGCCACCCCCAAGTTCACCAGCACCTGTAGGGTGGGAGCCAGGCGTCAGTAGATTTTATGGCTCCCCAGTGGTTCCACGTCTGCAACCATGGTTGGGGACCTCTGCTCTAACTCGAGGAGCCCCTCACACAGGGAATCTTTTCAACAAATAAAATAGCACTGCACATGACTAATTCATGATCTGCCCTTTCCTTCGATGTCTATGTAGTTTGAGAGTCTTGCGTGGCCCAGAGTACAGATATCTCCTTCTCAGTTACTTGTATCCGGGGTCTGATTTCTCTAAGCGACTGTTCTGCTCTGTGTCGCTCCAGAGAACCAGTTAGAGAAGTTTAGAAAATTAGAGAACTTTAGGGAAATTTTTCATGGCCAGGATAGGACTCTTTATAGAATTGTTTCCCTTGCTCAGAGTTTCTCATCATGGTATTGTTTCTGTGGGAAAATTGATCCAATTTTTATCTTTTTACTTACACCACCTTTTCCTAGAATATAACCTGCTATGAGTTTAAACAATGCCTGCTTTTTTTTTCCTTTTTTCCTTTTTTTTTTTTTTTTTTTTTTTGCTTGTGTATGTGCATGTGTGGGTGTGAGAAAAGTCAACATTCCCCAAGACAGGGCAGAGCCTGGCGCTGAGAGACAAGCAGGACTTGGAACACCCCGGTAAGAGACGCCTCTAGAAGGCTGCGGGTGTGGGGCTTGGGGAGGTGCTGGAAGCAGTCAGGGGGGCTCTTCGGGTCCTTGACTTAGTGTCATCCCCCACATGTGCTCCGTCTCAGGTAAGCTGCTGAGCAGCATGGCCACCTGTCCCAGTTTGCCCAGGACTCAGGAGTTTCCTGGGATGCGTGACTTTCAGTCCTAAAACTGGGAAAGTGCCAGAAAACCAGGACAGTTGGTCACCTTACAAGGGCTGTGCACCTATGAGCATGGCCTCCACCTTTCAATACTGCCGGAATCTTCTGGTGCTCGGGAGGCTCTGAAGGCCTCCCCCCTTGGTGAACGCTTACTGAGAACCTGAATAGCTAGTAGAAATGGCTTCAGAGCCGCCCCAAGAAGAGGCTAGGTGGGTTCACTGACAGAAATGAAGGTAGCAACAGCACCCCTCTGCCCCACGAAGCCCTTAGATGCCAGTTTGGCAGAGCCCAAGATCCAGGTAATGGAGCAATCTGTCACATTGACTTCCATCAGCCATCTTCTAATATCCGAGTGCCTGTCATGGAGGAAAGGGGGTGACCTGTTGTCTGTCCTGAGACCAGTGACTTGAAGCTCTGGATACACATGGGAATCACCTGGGGAGTTGATGTCCCACCCCCAGAGAGTCTGATTTCAGTGGTCTGGGGTTGGGCCCAGGTTCACACACACACACACACACACATTTCTTGACCTTTCCCCGCTGGTTTCTTTCTGGGCAGCAAATTCCCCTCCTGGCCAAAAAAAATGTATTGCTCTTAAACTTCTCTAATTCTGTCTCTGAGGTTATCTTGAGCAAAAATGCCTTCTAGAGAAATCAGAACTTTTTGCTATATCAACGGCAATCAGATTATAGATTCTCTTCAAGGGAAATTCTGACTTATAAAGCTCAAACCACTCTTCCCCGTGTGTGAGGAAATTGTCCAGCTCACGGGTTTGGATGCGTGGTCTGGATTCCCAGTTCTTCCCGGCTCTGTGCTGGGCTTCTACTCACCTGGAGCCCCAGTCAGGAGGTTTCCTTGACCCCTGTCCTCCACTTCCAGTCCTGCCTGACCTCCTGGCCCCCATATCTCCCTTGTTCCTATTGTTCACCACTCAGGATGCAAGCACTTTCCGTGCCACAGCTCCTCAGAAGTGGAGGACTTCCATGTCGTTCTCCTGAACCTGCCTCACCTGGCCAACCCCAGTGGACAGGGTGTGACTCTCTGGCCAGCCTTGTCCAATTACTCTCTCTCTCTCCCTAGAACCTGGGGCTTACCCACAGGGTCTCTGGGGAGCTGACTTCGTGGGCTCTCTCTGGAAGGTCATGAGTCTCGGGGTCTGTGGTTGCCATACGGGGAAAGATCATTTGAGGCTGTAAGCAGCAATGATCACAGTGGGAGGCAGGTCTGCAGACATACAACAAAGACCCAGGTGGCCAGACAGCCCAGGGGAGGACGGCTGAGGCACCAAACTGAAGCCTGACTTTGTTCCGCAAGTTTCCTGGTTTCCATTCTCATCCTCCTGCTACCCTCAGGTTCTGTGAGATCTTCCCCCTAATTTCCTCTTTAGCTAAACCAGCATTAATAGATGGCTGTCACTTGCCTCCAAACAACCCCTGGGAGAGTCATCAATGTCCACTGCCCCCCATGGGCACCTTCCTGAAACGTAAATCTGGGCCTTTCCTGCTCCAACAAGATCCCCTGAGCCCATTACTTTTCTGGCTCCCTTTCGACTCCACAGGGGGCTGCCCCCCCCCCGGGGACTTAGAGGAGCGATGGCCTCTTCACGAACCCCGGCTCTCTCACCGAGGTTTCTGCAGAGCCCCACGTCTCCAGTTCCCATAGTCCGGGCCTTGGCCCCCCCCATCGTCCTCTACCTGGACGAATTTTAGAACACGCTTCCGCGGAACACTTTTGAAAACAGAGTAAACAGTGGTTTCCTCATGTTCCTGTCAGCCTTTGTTGTCCAAGACTGAAGAGTCTTAAACTGGAGAGCTCCCCCACTTCCCCGCACTGCATTCCCAGGCTCTCAGCTCTACCTGGACCTTGGGGGGTGGGGGCTGCTGCTCAGGATTGCCGGTTCGGCTCGCAGCGTCTGCTTCTGCTGTCCCCCTCAGCCCTACTCTCACCCTGGAGGGAGAATCAAAGTTGAGCGACAAGCCAGGGCACTCAGCGTCCGGGGCAGAGCCGAGCGGCCTTGACGCCGGCCGCCCTCCTACCCGCTGCTGGGCCCTGCCTCCTCCTGCCCACGGCCCCAGTCGGACTCCCAGAGCCCAGCTCCACCACAACTTTGTCCCAACGAGGTCCTAAGGACCTGGCCTCTCCGCTTCTAGGATGTGGTGTGGGCCTCAGGGGAGAGCGAGAACAATGCAGGGCCCCTTATCAACAGCTAATCCCATCCTGGCCGGCTCCTGGACTTCCCTTCTCAGAAATGCCAACTCTTATTTTAACGCATGGCGCATGGCGTGTTCACTTCTGAGTCACCTCAGCCCTAATTGTGTGCGGCCAGGGCAGCGACAATCCCTCCCCAACACCTCAGCCAAGCTCTTCCGCGGGATGAAAAGCAAACACCTTTAAGTCCATCAGGAACAGGCCTGGCTTCCTTCTGCCCAGTCACAAGCTCCTGGCGCCACGAAGCGCAAGAGCCGGAAGAGACCCTAGAGACCACGTCCCACTCCCTTGTTCACATCGAGGTTCATCCAAAGCCCGGGGACAGAGTCCTGCTCAAGGTCACCCAGCAAGGTCGGGACTCCTGGTGAATTCCCTTACTTCCATAGCATACACTTCCCAGGAGACACGAGGAAGGAAAATCTGGGGGAGGCTGTGGCTTATTCAAGTTTGTTTCTATTTACGCTTCCGTTCAATACTTGCTCAGAAGGAAGATTTGTTCCACCTCAGGGGTCAGCGCTAGGGCCCCATCTGGCAACAGGAACAGCCTCAAGCACCCCAGGTATCAAGGATAACTTTGCCAAGAAGGGGGAACATCAGGAAGCCCCATGAGTCAGAACCTCCAAGTGTCCCAATGGTGGCACTTACCAGCAGAAAGTGCTTGTGGTTGGAAAATGGCTGATAATAATAAGAGTTGGGCTCATGGGGAAGTCCACGCCCCTTCCAACTCTATCTACAGCCCCAGAAAATGAGAGCCAGGTCCAGAATGACCTCCTAGGGGCTCTGCGGGGCTTTACCATCACTGATCTTCTGTCCTGAGACCCCGTGAGAAGGATTTATACCGAACCCAAGAGGGACTGGAGGCTAACCCCAGTTAACCCTGCAGTTAGCACCGCACAACTCAGCCCCTCACCCCTTGTGCATTCTCCTGTCATCAGGACGTGGGCTCTGCAGGCAGTCCGCCTGGGTCCGTAGCAACAGACCCTTCCTCCCGGGGCTGCTTTAAGCACCACCGGCTGGCACGTGATCACTTAGCTACATTACCATCATCATTACTCTTTCAAGCCCTCCGCAGATAGGATCTGCTTCCTTTAGCCTCTGAAGTGCAACGCCTAAGGGCCAGCATTGTGAAAGCAGGAAGTGTAAGCCCCGTGGTCCTCACGATCACGCTGCGTGCAGCTCTGGGGACATCTGTGAAATGTCGCTGCGTGCAGCTCTGGGGACGTCTGTGAAATGTCGGAGCATAGGCCAAAAGCTGTGGTCAGGATATCCCAGAGCTGGAATGGAGGGTTTGGCCCATCTGATGTGTGTTCCGTAATTTAGCTGAAACAGCTAATGAACATTCACGTGTGTGTTCCCCAGTATTTGCCCACACACTTCCCTTCTTTCTACTTCCGGGCTGTGACAAATGGAGAGGTCAAACAGAGATTTTCATCTGACAGACTGAGAGACTAGGAACCAGAGAATTTGGCCAGAATTCGGCTCTGGCCTGGGGGCTTTCAGAGTGTTGGCAAGCAAGACCTGATACACCTTGTCATACTTTTTTAAAAGCATTTTTAAAGCTAAATATATTTTATTGTCTGCTTATTTTTAATCTCTTGTTTTGAGATCATTTTAGACTTAAAAATCATTGCAAAAATAGTACAAAAATGTGTCTATACTCTTCACCTAGCTTCCCCCATAGCATCTTCTATAACCACAGTATCATGATCGAAACCGGGATACGAACACTGATACAACAGTTAACTTCCTCTCAGCCCTCGGTCCGACTTTCTCAACTGTCCCACCAATGTACCTTCTTCCGCTCCCAGACAGCCCAACCGAGGATCTCGCACTGTGCAGATATGTCTCCTTCGTCTCCTCCAATCTGGAACAGTCCCTCAGTCTTTGTCTTTCATGATCACACTTTTGGCCCATTATTTTGTAGAATGTTCCTCACGTTGGGTGCGCCTGGTGTTTTCTTTATGATGAGACTGAGCTTCTGCCTTTTGGGCACGGACACCACAGAAGGGGCGTTGTGTCCTCCCGTCCTCCGTGCAGCATGCCAGGGTCACATGCCGTTCACACATCTCATTCCCGGTGAGATGAATTTTGACCGCTTGGATGTGGGGGTGCCTATCAGATTTATCCACTGCACAGTGACCATTTTTCCTTTGGCAATGAGTAAGTGTCTTGTGGGGAGATAGCTTGACACTGTGAACATTCTTGTTCCTTGTCATACTTTTACCCACTACTTTTAGCAGTCGTCAGTTGTTTTCGCCTGCAGCAGTTATCACCGTAGTGTTAGCCAAATGGCAGTTTCCTATTTCCATCATTCCTTCTACCCTTACTAATTGGAATTCTGCTGTAAGGGAGAGCTTTCCCTCCCTCCTTATTCATATATGTATTTATTTATACGATTCCTTATTTCTACGAGCATGATCTTTGGTCATGGATAGTTGCTTCATTCTGTGACTTACAACCTACTACTATTGTATTTTGTCACTAAAGTTGTCTCAGGTTTGGCTGAGCCCCTTCAGTGTGGCTCTTACGTCCTTTCGTAATGTCCTCATCATTTCTGGGCACTTTTTCTAGCACAGCAAAGTCTTCCAAGCTCCTTTATATTTTTCCTGCTCCAGCCCTAGAATTAGCCATTTCTCCAAGGATCCCTGATTCCTGGTTTCAGAGAATGGTACTTAGAAACCCAGATCTAGGGGAACGTCCACTGACGTGGCGTCATTATTTCCAGTCCCTCTCACAGGACAAAGCGAGGACATAGACGTCGCACGCACATACACACATACACACCTGTATCTAGTTCTGTGTCTCAGCCTCTGTGTGTGTATGTAGAGCGGCGAGTGCACACCGATGCCTGTCTCCGACCCAACACAGTTGTGATGAAAGTTAATTTTCCTCCAGTAGGTGGCAGCACTTGTACCATCGCCTTTGAGCGGGGGCTTGGTGAAAAAGTCATCGCAGTAGACCCGTCTCACCCAGCCTGGTGAAGACAAAAAGCAAGCTCTGAATGGCAAACCTCACACAAAACGTGAAAAAGAATCCACAACTTTTTAAAAAGCAAATTAGGGACGCTGGGGTGGCTCAGTCGGTTAAGCGTTTGCCATCAGCTCAGGTCCTGATCCCAAGGGTCCTGGGATCAGCCCCGTGTCTGGGTCCGTGTTCAGCCACGTGTCTGCTTCTCCCTCTCCTTCTGCCCCTCCCCCCTCCCACTTGTGCCCTCTTTCTCTTTCTCTTTCACTCACTCTCTCTCTCTCAAATAAATAAAATCTTTAAAAAAAATAAAATAAAAAGCAAATTAAAAATGCCCCACATCTAAGCACACTTGTGAAGGGCCAGCAGGGAATTCAAACAAGTATGTCCAAACCCGCTACAGGCCACAGGGCACCTCCTCGCCCAGGTGGGTGCCACCCAGGTCCCCCAGGCCTCCAAATGCCATCTCTGGGGTGAAGTCAAGGGTGGCAGGCAAATTGGACAGGACTTATTGAAGGTCCTTCAGCCTGGAGAGAAGCTGGGACAGATTCTCAGGACCCTCCTACGTACCCTCACCGCCTGGGGCTAGAGAAACAAGAGTCTGGATCTGAGGCAAGAAACAGAGGCCTGCTCGACTTAGCTAAAGACTGGAGGAGGACAGTGGGGCCCCACAGTGGAATCCGGGGGCTATCCAACCACAGAAGACATTTGGACTCAGGAAATCAAAGTGGCTACAAGGAGTCACCATCTCCTGTCACTGACATGACCCATCCTGCTCCCTTAAGTGGCCAGAGAGGGCGAGACATGGCCTGGGCTCTAATTCCAGAGCTGCCAGTTCCTAGCTGTGGGCCTTGACCAAGTTGTTTACCCTCTCTGGGCCTCAGTTTCCTTATCTGGAAACCTCACAGGGCTTTCGGATTTCCATGAGGACTATATGAGAGAATACTGTAAAGTATCTAGAACGGAGCCCCGCAGATAAAGAATGCGTAACAAAAGTTAGCTTTTATTTTTACTAACACAAATATTATTGTTATTATTTACATTTTAATTAACTGTGTCATTATGGTGTCTGGTCCTCCGTAAGTCCTGCTCCCCTGTAATCATATGGCTGCCCCAGCCCCGAGACTAACTTTTGGCAGTCTCCTCCCTCTGCGTCTGTTAGGTCCAATCCTAGAGCCAGCCCTCTGATGATGGGTCCAGCACATGACTGTGCCCCAGGCCACAGGCTAGGCTCCACCCATGTGGGTAGACCCCCTCCCTGGGTCTACCCACCCCCCCCAATCAGATTTGGCTGAGGGGGATGGAAGTCACAAGGCCATTGAGGGCAACCAGCACAGTGGCAAGGGGCTCCTCCCAAAGTGTAGACCCCCGATTAACGTCTTAACCTGCACATGAAACATTTTTCCAAGATATATACATGATGTTGTGAATATAAATTCATTTAAAGGTATTATTGAATATAGTAACTTTCTTAATTATTAATATTACTAATAATATCATTTCTATTTTATACAATATTATTTTATTAACATTTTACCTAATATTTACCATTATAATAAATATGAAGTAATTAATATAACTAAAGGTGTAGAATTTACCATGTGATCTCCATAAAATGCTTTGATTGTAAAGTGTCCTCATCTTCAAAAATTTGAGATACAATCTCCCTGTAGTGCATTGGGCTACTTCAAGTCCACTTTCAAAGCACCTGACTTGAGCCTCAGATCCCTGGACCGGCAACACTCCCACCCTGCCCCTCGCCTGGGGTCCCACCCGCCTGGGCTCCACTGTTGGTTTCCTGTGTTGGACAAGGAAGCCAGAGGCAGAGCAGTAGCAGCAGAATGAAACCTATTCCTGTTGGGGCCTTGAGCTGTGCCCTGGGCCACAGGCTGGGGCTCAAGCCATTTGGATGGACCCCTCTACCGGCCAAGACTGCACCCTGAGGAAGCCTGAGAACTTCAGTGGGGCTCTGTGTCCTGGGGGGGTGTTGCCAGAGAGGAAAATGGGCCCCACAGGCAGTGTTTCTGCTTCTGGGAGAAGGTTCTCTCTGAGGCTTGGTAACTGACTACCAAGTGGGAGGAGGGAGGTGACTCTCTGGGGTGATAGAATTATTCTATGCCGGATAGGGGTGGTGGATACTTGATACAGACAGTGTCACAACTCACCTAACAGAGCACTTATGATCTGTACATTTCATTGTATGTACATTGTATTCTATTAAAAAAAAGAATATTGGGGGGAAAATTTGATTGACAGGATGCTGGACTAAGGCCCTGAGCACCTTGGCTCCCCAGGGGAGAGACCAGATGACTGGTCTCCCTGAGCCTTTCTTTTCCCAGCAGAGCATGCTTTCTTCTGGGAGTCCTTCAGGGTAGGTGGTCAATCGTGGAGAGGCGCAATCTTTATTCCCTAAAAAATGCCTTCCTTCATCAGATGAAGCTGGGACATACAGAAGAGGGCTCCACGATAGTCAGTGGGTCCAGGGCTTGAAAGTCTGTAAAATGGAAACAGTATCCATCCCACTAAGCCACACGACCGTGATGTTCAGAAGCCCAACTCATCTCTGAGGATGTTCCCAGCATTTTTGGCAGCACACTTCACCTTTCTTTTCACCCAACACATCATATCATACAGTGTCATTATTTTAGAGTTAACCTTGAAGCTCTGTTAAAAATTCAGTTTATTAATTTTTTTTATTTAGAAGATAATCTCTATGCCCAACGTGGGGCTCCAACTCACAACTCCAAGATCAAGAGTCATGTCCACCGAATAAGCCAGCCAGTCACCCCAAAGCTTTTTTTTTTTTTTCCTAGTGAATCATTCACAGATTCTGGGACCTCAGCTCTAAGCAGTAACACATCGTGTGGTCCCTCAACTTAAACTTTCACTCACATTGTGCCGTAGAGCCAAGGTTGAGAGCGCTGCCCCCAGGACAGGGACCATCTCCTGCGGGTTCACAGGCGGCACTCTGGATGTCTGTTGAGTAAACCCCAAGGTTCTCAGCCAGAGTAGAGAGGAAAGCACGTCTTACTTAAGGGCAGCCGAGCCCCCAGAACCAGGCATCTGCAGTGTTTAATTCCTGTGAATGACACATCTTTCTACAGCACCCACCTGTCAGTATAAGGTAGGCGGGACATTTGACATGGTTTGGCCATACAGCATCTACTCCTCTTTCTAACACAACTCTCATTTCCTCTGGGGAATTATCTGGCACCTACTGTGTACAGTAATCCACCCAACTTCATTAGCTGAAAAGTTCATTCAAATCTCCTGCTGCTGCTGACTTCTCTTTCATCACCTGAAAACAACCAAAGGCAGGTATCTGATCTAAGCTTGGCCAGCTGGACTCCCTTTCCTAGGAATCTGGCTTTGCATCAAAAAAACACAAGGGCAGAGGAATGGAAGTTCATTTATCCCAGTGACTGCACCTGGGCAAAATCATGGTGCTGTTCCTACTTCCAAGATCCTCTGAGTTGCCTGGTTCCTGTCTTCAAGCTCAGTTCTAGACCTTGCCTTCCGCCCTGTGGCATCCATGGTTGTCCCATCACTTCCCAGTTCTTAAATTAGCCTGAATCAGTTTCAATTGCTTACCATCAATGAACTCGGTTGATACACCCGCTTATCCTAAAGAATTCTCCATTTCTCCTCCCTAGGGAAGTCCAATGTAGGATCCAAGGCCACGTGTGACCCTTCTACCCCAGGGGAATGAACTTCCCCAGATTCTTAACAAAGAGAGAAGAGGAAGGAGGAGGAGGAGGGAGAGAAGGAGAAAGAGGAGGGGGGGAGGAGGAAGGGGAAGGGGGAAGGGGAGAAGTCATTTATATAATTAGCTAAACCTAGCCATCTGCCAGCTGGCAACTTCTAATGAGAACATGGAAAACCTGAGCTTACCTGACAAAGTTATGCCACCTGTTAAGAAAGGGATGGGAGGCGTGGAATTTCAAGTGTTTATTCAACTCACAAGAAAAGCCTAATGATTACCTACTCTCTATTGTATTATTCCTCAAATTTGTGTTGGCAACAGTGCAGGGTCAAGCTCACTGCATCAGAGGAGGGAGGAAATGATCAACTTGGTCCACTTTGTTTTCCTGTCCCTAACCATTTCCAGTTGTATGCAGAGCCTTCCAGTCTTGCTGTCCCTGAAGGACATGTGCCGTGCTTACTTATTATGATGGACATTTACCCCAAGTTATAAGGTGTTAAAAAATAAAATTCAACCAACTAAATTTGAAAGATCTTATTGGCTTTACCAAAATATAGAAAGAGCCCAGATGGCCATCAATGGATGAATGGATAAAGAGGATGTGGTATATGTAGAGAGAGGGAGAGATATATAGTGGAATATTACTCAGCCATCAAAAAGATCTTGCTATTTGCAACAACATGGATGGAACTAGAGGGTATTACGCTAAGCGAAATAAGGCCGTCAGAGAAAGACAAATACCATATGATTTCACTCATATTTGGAATTTAAGAAACAAAACAGATGAACATAGGGGAAGGGAAGGAAAAATAAAATAAGATGAAAATTGAAAGGGAAGCAAACCTTAAGAGACTCTTAACTCTAGGAAACAAACCGAGGGTTGCTGGAGGGGAGGTGGGTGGGGGATGGGGTCACTGGGTGATGGACATTAAGGAGGGCACTTGATGTCATGAGCACTGGGTGTTACAGGCAACTGATGAATCACTAAATTCTACCTCGGAAACTTTTTTTTTTTAAAGAACTTGCTGGCTTTATTCAACAATTCATGAATCAGACAGCATCCCATCTGGCAGACAGAAAGGAGCTCCAAAGAGGTGTATGAAATAAAAGACTTTTATAGGTAGAAGGGGGCAGGACAAGGAAGTTACTAGCAAAGAGTGGATTGTTCTGCGAGGTCACTTTCCTTTGGGCGATGGCAGGGCTCTATCCGGCAGATGCCCCTCAGTAGTGCTGACCAGCCAATTCCAGACTGGTTTAAGTTTCCACTCCTGGGAGAGGTTGAAGCTGGAACTAAACAAGGTAGTAAATGTTGGTTGGGTGATGTGGGCCTGCTCTTTTTTAACAATGGAACCCAAACCCCCATCCCTTGGAGAAAGGCAGGATTGTGTGGCGGTACAGACCCAATTGCCTAGGTTCAAATCCCAAATCTGTCAAGGCTCTGGGACCTTCCACATGTCCTTTCATCTCTCTGTGCCTCAGCCTCCACATTTGTAAAACTGGCTTCCAGGTCAATATGTGGGAAGCACCTAGAATTGGCACTGAGAATTGGAAATGTAGTTACCCCACATTGTGTGATCCTGACTTGCCATCCTACAGCAAAAACCAGGCTCTGTGCTGCGGAGCCGAAATGCGCGACGCCAAGACAGAGCTTGGCATAGAGGGGAACAACAGCCATATTGCTTTGCCAGGCAAAGGAGGCTGCAGCAGGCTGTGGCCTTCAAAACTGCAAGCCCACCTGGAGGAAAGGGGCTGGGGGGCGGGGAATGGGAGCTTAATAGGGAAATGCAGGATCTAGCTGGTTTTGACAGGAGTTGTGTATGTGCTGTCCACTGGGTTTGTCCTGTCTTCAGGGTGCTACCAGGTTCCTGAAACAAAAAGGCTAAGAAGGGAGGAGGGGAGCTTTGCAGAAGAGAGGAAAAAGGTGACTTAGTTTAAAATCCAGCTTCATGAAAGCATTAGTGCAGCTATCTTGATTTTTGTTCAACTTTATGCTTTTAAGTGGTTTCGATGGCATCAGGCCACTAAACACTAAGCAACCAACTGAAGCTGTATGGCCCATCTTCTCTGGTTTCTCTGCAGTTACATTTGTCAAAAGAAAACATCAAGACAGTTCCACGTCTGGCATAACCGTGTGAGATGCTCCGTGGACCCATGCTTCAGGGAAACCCATGAAAATTATTTTTAAAACAACCATCTAAATTCTCCGGAATTTGATTTAAGTACATAGAACAAATGAAGAAAGATTTTTTCAAGAAAATCTACTAAAACTCAGGAAGAACTACATGGAATCTGTGGTATTGGAACCAAGACCCACCTTCTCCCTCCCCTCGCAGCTCAGCAAGATGGAAACGCCACTGTGTCTGGTACAGGCGAGAACCCAGGGCCCTCTCTCCTCCCAGATCCCAGCCATCAGGCTCTCTTCCTGGCAGAGACAAACACAAGCACTCGTCATTCTGCCCCCAGCCACCTGGTGCTGAGACTAAGCCTCAGGTGAGGGCAGCTCACAGGTGGGGTGTCTTCTGCTCAGACCCTAAGGTGGGAGAGGCTCTGCATGGAGCGTGGCGGGGCTGAGAGTACTGGACCCACCACTGCCTCTCGGAAAGCTCGTGGGCAAGGAATTCCCACCAGGACAGGCAAGCTGAGGAGGCCTGGGGTGCTGCCTCCTGATCCACCGAGCACTCAGCTACTGGAGGGGGCTGTCACTCAGAGAGAAGCAGCGCATCCTTGTGAGACAGGGGAACGGAAAGGGCCCCATGAAAGACTCTTGCTGCCTCTATTCTTGCTAGAACCTAAACTGCCACCCTGTACACGCCTTACCACACAAGTAATGCATGTCCTCCTTGTAAAGGTCAAGGACTTCAGGATTTCTTCAGAGTCTTCCAGAACAATAGCTAACATCTAAGGAATGACCAGGGGTGTCATCAGGTTCAGGGCCTAAGAGACTTATAGAGAGCATCGAAACACTCCTCTTTGTTTTGACCACTTCCTGGATGCCTGAGAAGACAGTACACCAGACCACCCTCCTCAGTAAAAACCCCAAACCCCAAGCGAAGACAAGACTCATGCTCCTTTCCTTCCGAGTCTCCAAGATGCTCTGTCTTCAATAAACTCTGTGCTTACTTCCTCTCTGCTCGAGATTGATTTCCATCCTGCCTGAAGCCAAGGACTCTTGGCTGGTCCTGCAGGACCCTCTCTGCGTCCTCAGACCCAGCCAGGCTGCATCCGTTGTCCCCACCACCAGCACAGCGCCTTGGCTCTAAGATTTCCCCCAGGAGGGAGAAGCAGGCCACAGAGCTCTCCAAACTCCTCCCTAAAAGAACTGACTGCATTTGCGACAGATTGTAGAGAGCTGAAGGCTTCCGGGAGCTCTCAAAAACAGTGGAGGTCATGGTGAAAGACATCTGTTAGGAGATTGATAGATTCATTAAAAATATAGGCTCAACTGTAGGCAGGTAATTTGCGGGAGAGAAATGGGGGAGAGGCATCCTCGGGTCAAAACGAATCTCTAACACTGACCTCAGGCACTATCCTTACAAAGGCGCTTTGACTTGATTGAATTCCACCATCAAGACTTCATTCCCTGAGGCCTGTTGAAAACAATAGGGTAAGCCGGGAAGCCGAGGAGAAAGCTGTTAGAGGAAGAGACGGAAAGCCCTGACCGAACACCTGTCCGCACAGGGTGGCTGTGAGCAAGCTCAAGGCCGCTCCCGGGAGGGCACCCAGAGACCTCCCCTGAGAGGCAGTGATGGGCTGCCACTCAAATTAATTCCGCAGTCACTAAACAAGTAAACGGGCAAATAGCAATGGCAAGGTGGGGGTGCAGTGACCAGCAGGCAGACTTGCCACAATACTATCGAAAATATTCTCAACAAAAAAATTGCAAGATACAAATGAATAAGAAAGAATGGCCCATTAGAAGGGGAAAGAAAAAACAAAAAACAGAACTGCCTGTGAAAGAGAACAGGTGCCCCCAAAGTCTGTGTGATGACACCAGGGCACTCGCGGCCACTCCTGACAGGTGACCAGAGCTGGCTTGGCCTCTAGCTTCTACTCCTAAGTGTGAGGCCACCTCCTTATGCTCCCACCTTTAGAAGTCCCTGCTAACCCTCCATTGTGCCCTGGACCCATCCTCTCCCTTCTCAAGGCCCCCCTGAGGCTGTTCTTTGGTTCTGTCCTGCACCGTCAGCCTCTCTCCTCTGCGGGCACCATTCACATCCGCATGTACACACCGGAAACACAGAGCCCACCTCTAACTGCACACGGCCTCCGCTCTCCCCCCCTCCTCTCCAGCTCCTGACATGAACCCCTTCATAAAGCTATCCATGCCTGCTGTCACATCCTTCACTCCCACTCCACGTGGGTGTTGTCCCCTCCTAGCACTGAACATCTGACTAAGGTCACCAAGGCCCAAAGGCACCCAAAGCCAATGGCCATTCCTCTGTCCTCTGCTTCCTTGACCTCCCAGCAGCCCTGGACATGGTCAGCCATTCCCTAGTTCCTGAAATATTTTGTTCTCTTGGCTCCTTGGCCCCATGTCTGGATTCCCCTGTCCCACTGGCTCCCCCTCCCCAGTCTCCTTGCTGGCTCCCCCCCTCCGACGACCCCCACCACCCAGCCTCCACAGGTTGACTACCCCTTCTGTCCGCAGACAGGAATGTTCTCCTTCTGCACTTCTCCCTGTCCTTCACATCCACTTCAAGGACTTCAAATGTGGACTTGGCCCTGACACTCCCCCCACCATCCACCTGCCTGTTGACATCTCTAACTACCTATGGAATAGACACACTTCTTAGGGTCAAGGCAGAACCCTTCTTTATTCTCTCCAAGTCCCCCCATCCAAATGTCTTCCCTGTCTCAGTACATGTCACCACCATCCAACCATGAGCTAAGGTCAAATTACTACAAGTCATTTATTTTTATTTTTAAATTGTGTCAAATTTAGAGAAAATGTGTAAGACTAGAACAAAGAGCTCCTTTTCACCTTAACTAGATCCCCACCCCCTGTAATATTTTACTGCATGTATGTGGTGTGCGTCTCACCATAGTCTTTCTGTATGGACATATTACCATTTCTTCTAAATCATTGGGAGTCCATTGCAGACATGATGCCCCATGACCCCCTTAATGCATTAGTGTGTGTTTCCTCACAAGAAGGACACTTTCCTACATAAGCAGAAACCATCATGCACATCAGGACACTAACACTGGCACAATATTATCATCGCACACTGCCAGTGATGTCCCTTACGGATCTGGATCTGAGCCAGGGTCATCTGTAAGAATTACACCAAGTATGCCTTTTTTTTTTTTAAGAATTTATTTATTTATTTGACAGAGAGAGAGAGACAGTAAGAGAGGGAACACAAGCAGGGGGAGTGGGAGAGGGAGAAGCAGGCTTCCCGCCGAGCAGGGCTCGATCCCACAACCCTGAGATCATGACCTGAGCCGAAGGCAGATGCCTAATGACTGAGCCACCCAGGCGCCCCCAAGTATGTCTTAGGAATATACTTAGCAATATGTCTATTTGGCATTCTATTATATATTACACATATATTATACAAATATGTCTATTACTTGGCATTCTACTGTAAGGTAACATTTTCCTTTTTGCATGATGTATTAATTTATTATTTATATAAATTTGTGGATTCTAATTTACCTAATGGGTTAGAATCTGCTATTCTCATTTTCTATTTTGTATTAAAATGGCCCGAGATTTCACCACTGGACGTCCTTGACCTGCTTTTATGACTGAACGCACCATTGCTCCATGTGATGGCCAGCAACCCTTCGCCCTACTCCCAGTAACAATCTCTTAAAGATTTTCATGTCCATTCCAGCCCAAATGCTTGGGGGTGGGTGTAAACCCCTTGTCAGCCTCAGGGGTGTGTCCTGACTCACACTAATCAGTGTACCCCACGCCCTGGGAACAGAGGGATGGTTTCCAAATGGGTGTCTGATCCATTCTGGCCAGTGAGAACAGAGATGTCTGATGGGGCTTCTGGAAAAGATGCTTCCATTCTCTTCCAAGAGAGCTACTGAAAGGATAGCAAAGAACTCTCCTTCCCTCTTAATGACCTAGTGCAAAAAGTCAAGTTTGGACCTGATGCAGCCATTGCTGCTGCCCAGAAGGATGCCAGCCTGAGATCCATCTCAGTATAGAGAGGTGGGAGGAACTGAGAAAAGACAGAGAAACAGGGCTGGAGCTCTGGTGACACCACAAATTTCTGGATCTTTTTTTTTTTTTAAAGATTTTATTTATTTATTTGACAGAGAGAGAGACAGCCAGCGAGAGAGGGAACACAAGCAGGAGGAGTGGGAGAGGAAGAAGCAGCCTTCCAGCAGAGGAGCCCGATGCGGGACTCGATCCCAGGACTCTGGGATCATGCCCTGAGGCAAAGGCAGACGCTTAATGACTGAGCCACCCAGGCGCCCCAATTTCTGGATCATTTTGTGCCTGAAGCTATCTATGGATTGTTTAATGATTTCACCCAACAAATTGTCTTATTCATTTAACCAAAAGGAGCTAGGACTTCTGTTGCTTGCAAGCAAAAGAATCCCAAATAATACACTTCCCCAAACCAGTAAAAGAAGATTGCCTGCAGAGAGAAGCAAAGGATGGGTTTCTGTTCTTATGACCAATAGCCCTCTTAACTACAGCCCTGCTGCTTTCCCCGCTGGTCTGAGAGCTTCTGGGGGTATATTTGCTGTGTACCCCCACTCTTAGAGGAGTGTGTGTCTCTAGAGAGGGCTTCATAAGTATTCCATGACCATAGTGGAAGAGCTGCTAACGTTGTCCGGTTCACCACGCAATCCCTAGCCTCTAGAACAGAGCCGGCGACACACCATAAACACTTCCTGAATGAGTGCGTGAGTCCTCCAGCATGCCTCCGAGGCCCTCCCCTCAAATCCACCAAAGGAACAGAAGCTGTGGCTACAAGCTTGCATGACATTTTATTCTCCTGCCTGGGGAAGGCGCTGCAAAGAGTTCGGGGAGGGAAATGGGAGGGTCCACCCCGCATTTAGGAAGGCAGGAGTTGGCGATGGTCGCTGAAGATTCTGTGCTTCTCCCCAGGGTCGGCTAAGGCCCCAGGGGCTCCAAGACCTAGAGCGGAGAGAAGAGCCCGCTGTGGGCAGGTGTGTGGGGTCTCTGGGGAAATGGGGACTCAGAGACACCTGCCCTACTGAACACGCCCAGAGTTACATCCTGGAACCCAGTCAGGAGCCTGAGCGGGTTGTGGGGCTTTGCAGATGAAAACCAAATGACAGGAAACGGTGGGGAGCTCACTGTACAGGGTGACCCCAGACCTGCCAGCATCAGGTCCCAAAGCCTGTCTAGGGAGCTGCCAGAGCCACTCAGGGGGCCCTTCCCTGCCCCATGTCCTGCGGCCCCGGCCTGATCTACAGACACACCCTGAGCAGCCCTGGAGGAAGAGACCGCAGAGCCCTCCCTCCTGGCAGGGTTCCTGAGCCCAGCTCTCAGACCCCAAGGGTCCTGGGCAAAGATGGTGCCTGGCTCCCGGCCCCCGGAACCAGTCCTGGGCTGGGGGAAGGAGTCCCATCAGGGCTCTGATGTCTATGAGTATCCCGGGCTGAGACCGCTTCCTTGCTGTCAACCTCCTTACACATGATCATCTCATTCAATCCTTATTCGAAATAAGAAATAGCGGTTGTTATGAGCACTGGGTATTATATAAGACTGATGAATCACAGGCCTGTAACCCTGAAACAAATAATACATTCTAGGTTAATTGATTGGATTTAAATTAGAAGAAAAGAGAGAAATGATTCAAAAAAGAAAAGAAGAAGAAGAAATAGGGATTACTATCTCCTTCACAGGTAAGGACACTCAGGCTCACAGAGGTGAAGCTACTCGCTCCAGTGCCTGGCTGACCATGGATGGACATGTGCTGTCACCCCGGGATTGCCTGCGAGAAAAGCTGCACACTCGGGGACGGGACCTGGGCCCTCCAGCAGGGAGTCCCTGCTGTCCCCTCCACACTCACCTATTTTGGCTCTGCACATCCTGATCTTCACACAGATTTCCTGGGGGGATTTGTCATTCAGGATACCCTGGGTGATGGCACCGAGATATTTACCGATTACGTCATTGCATAACATCTTGGGCATAAGTGTCTTCCGGCACAACTTGGACGCAGCCTGTTTGATGGCTTCCTGCGGTAAGAGCACCACAGAAAGACACAGGAATCAGGTGACCCCTGCCCGGTCAGCCCCCTGCAGACCCCCACAGCTCCAGGCTCTGGGTGCCTCTGACCGCGGGCATGCGGGGAGTAGGACCAGGTGCCAGGTGGCCATGGAAGCAGAGGCTGGAGACGCCAAGATGGACCCGCATGCCTGGGCCCCAGCCCAAGCCTGGCCAGGAGGGGCTGTTGAGAGAAGGGCAGTTGGCCCTGGCGTGTCTCCGTCCCCTGTACGTCGTCACCCAGCCCACCGCCTTCTGTGTGGAGAACAGGGCCCTCGGCTACAAGACCCACGTTGAAGGTTCTGCCTGCCAAGCCTCCTGGGTCCCAGGCCTGGCAGGGCTCATGCTCAGGGCTGTGTCGGGAAGGTTACGATAAGAGACAGTGTGGAGATTGGCACGTTCGATGTTGACTATCCTCTCCTACCATCGCAGTGCAGAAGGAGAAAGCTGAACACCCAGGGCTGAGGGTGGGCCCGGCACCTCCAAGAAGCCCAGCAGGATCAGGGAACAAAGGAGAGGAAGGGAGGGTGGGTGACACAAGGCTTCTGGGTAGGAACACATCCCCTTGTTCAGCACCTGCTCGGGCCTGACAGGAGGCTAAGCACGTCCCAGCCCCGCAGCCCCTTTCAAAGACTTAGGCAACTTGCAAGATCGGGACTCTTACCCATCTCTTCAGGTGGGACACGGAGGCTCAGAAGGCATGAGGACTTGGCCCAGCCTTGCAGCTAGGAAGTGGCAGATCTGCGGTCCGTCGTCCTGACCCAGGCCCCCCTGCCCCGGAATCATCCTCACACACGCAGTGGGGCCACACGGGAAAGCCTCGTACCTTCTCTGGGGACGAGTTTCCTCTAACAGTGGAATGGAAACCATGCACACTCCTCTTCCTACATTCGTGCACCCAGCGCTCCACCATTTCAGGGCATTCTCTGAAGTCAGTCCCCAGACACAGGAGGGGGGCCCACAGATCCCCTGCCGAGCAGCTCTGGCCCGACCAGGGATCAGCCCCTCCCTCAGCGCTGCCCCCAAAGCCCAAATCCCCACTCATGCCCTTGACCACCCAGCAGACGGCTGCCCAAACCATAAGACCTCACCTCATCGATATCTTCTCCCAGGATTTTTCTCAGCATCTTGATCATAAACTTACAAGGCTTACAGATGAAGATCTTCGGGTCACCCTGTCAGAAAATGATGCCCCCTGAGGTGATCTCTCCGACGCTCCCGACAGCCCTTGGCAGGGCCCCAGGAAGAGGCTCTCGGGTGTGTCCTAAGCCAGCAGGCTCATCTGTGATCTTTCTGTCCTTTAGGGCCCGAAGCCCACCCCCCTGCTAGCTGTGGCGGGGCTGACACACACCCAGGTCTGACCCTGCCCCGCACCCACGGCACCTTACCCAGACCAGCACATGCCCCGCTTCTGTTCTCTGGTCAGACCCTGAAGCACGCTGCTGGACAGAGTCCAGCCAGCCCAACGTGGCCCCCACCCAGGCAGGGATACGCACAAAACCAGCATCTTCAGCCCACAGCCCTGCCTCCCCTCCTGCCAGCAGAGGTGCTGCCCTGCCTGGTGCTCCCAGGGAAGAGACAATGGCGGAAAGGCCACGGGGTGGGGGTGGGGGGTGCTATGGCAGGTGAGCAGGGAGCCAGCTGCCAACCTTGAGGGCCTCCCGGGCCAGGATCTCGAAGAACTGCTCCTCCTCAGACATGTCAGCCATGGACAGGTCATGGTCCTCAGGGCTCTGACCAGAAAAGGTCAGACCTGGGGAAGAAACAACATCAGCATCCCTCCACGGGTGGAAGGAGAGGAAAAGTCTGATCTCCTGGCTGGTGGGGAACCCAGGAGGTGGCCAGAGCCCAGGACAGGGCTGGGGCTTTGTGCGGAGTCCAGGAAGCCCGTCCTCACACTCTGCCCTGGGGCTGCTCTGACCCAGTCTCTATGCCAAAGACATGCTCTCTAGTTCTTTCTGGAAAATGGGAGGAAAAGACTATACCTCCCCCCACCATCATCCACGAACCCCTTTTCTGTCCCTGTCTGTCTCTATTCTCCCTCTCTCCCTCTTCTCTCAAAAACACACACACACACACACACACACACACACACACACACACTTGATCAAAAGGAACATTCCCTCATCTCCTCTCTGAGGTCTTTCTTTTTTCTTTCTCTCTTGCCTTCCCCAAAGAATTCAAGTCAGGTGGCCCAGCCCAACCCACTCCCCAGAACTGTCACTACACTCAGCGAAGGAGGAGCTGCCAGGGTCTACACGGGGAATGTCCTTACCTGGGGTGGCCAGGAGCGCCGAGGCGAGGAGCAGGAGGGCCCAGGAGGTCATGGTGGGGCAGCTGCTGAGACACTCTCCACACCCCCTTTATGCAGGCTGGCCACCTCACGACGTGACCTTGACGGGTCCTGCTTCTCGTGTAGGCCACCTCCCCAGGTCACTGGGTTAACCACATACACCAGTTTGTGGAGAAGTGGGGGAGGAGGGGTTCCTCTGATGTTCCACACTGTCTATCTTCCACCTTCCCCCACACACATTGCTAGAACTTTCTGAGCTGAGGGGGTGGCCAGTAACCGGAGGGCAGGAGCTGCCATGATGCCATCACCCTGCCCGGGATGCGGTAATAGAAGAGAAATCCCTGCACCTGAGGGCCCAGCTAGGGCCCCTGGCCATGGAACATCCCACCCCCCTCCCCTTCTCTCCCCCCTCTCCCAGGGGGCTATGCTGGGGCCCCTCCACCAGCCATCTCCCGTATCCCTGCTCTCCCCCAGCCATTGCAGCCCACAGAGCACTACCAGATTCCGCCAGATTTAGACACAGGTCCCGCAGTGTAGATGCTGACGGCTCCTCCCAGCCCTGCTTCCTCGGGGTGCTGAACCCCAGGCATGAGCACTGCAGACTCCCTGGGTCCCCAGCACCTCGCCAGCCTTCTGGCCATCTCCACGGAGGCGGACGTTTCCCTCAGAGCCAGGTTCAGCCCAGCCCGTCAGTGACCTGGGCCACGGGGAGAGACAGCCCGTGGGAAGGAGGGGAGCCTGGCCAGGGATCTAGTCCCAGCTCCCCGGGCTCTGACTCCTCGTCTGTGCAGGAAGGTCACGGGCCCCTCTATAACAGCCATACAGGCTGCCCAGTTAGCATCCAGTGTCAGAAACGTCATAAAGAATTGTCTCGTGTCATAGGTCCCACACATTGCACGGAATGTACTCGCACTGGAACGTGTGCACTGCTTACCTGACACATCACCCCGGGCATGGCATCTTTGTCTGGCACCCTTCACCCAGCCCCTTCACGGCTCAGAGGAGGAGACTGGGTGCTGAGAGCAGGGGGCCTCACCTCAGCCCCGCGGGCTGCTGGCGGCACTGCCGGGACTGGAACTCGCCTCCCACCTTCCGTGGGGTCATTCATCTCCAGCTGCTGAGACAGCAGAGCCACCCAGCCAGGACCAGCTGGCCCGGTCCCCTCAGCCTCTCCCAGGCCCCCTCCCCCGTCAGTGTCCGCTCTTCTACTCCACCCCCTCCCACCTGCCTGGGAATCCCTTCATGGGCTGAGGGCCAAGGGTCAGCCAGGCCTTTCTCTCTAAATTATTCTATCTTCCCTGAGCCCATTCAGAGCCTGCTCTCCACTCAGCTTCTGCTAAGAAGGAAAGAGGGTGGAGTCCTGGGCAAGCAGGCCTCTGACAAGCTGGGGGCACCTGAGCAAGATTCCCATCTCTCAGAGCCTCAGTTCCCTTATCTGTGAAATGGGCATAGTGTCGCCTGCTCACAGGGCTCCTGTGTGGCAGGTCATTGCACAGGAGGAAGCCTACAGCCTGCGTGGTGCTGGCCGAGGTAGGCTGGTGTCTGGGGTCCGCATCCCCCTGTGGGGGGCGCTGCCCCTGTGGGAAGGTAGCAGGTGCTGGGAGGGGACTGGGAGGGGCTTCCTGTCCTCAGGAGGAAATGTCAGGCTAGGAAGGGGCCACAGGCCTCCTCCCCACGGGATTCCTCGGCACCCTTGACAGGCCAGCGTCTCTGGTGGACCCCCAATTTCTCAGCCTTTCCGAACATCATTGGCCACAAACCCTTCTGGTTCAGGAGCTCTTAGCGGGATTCTGAGACACTAGCTGCCCTGGTCACCGTCTCAGGATGTGCGAGCAGGAGGACTGCCGGCCTAGCAGCCAATACGGCTGAGCGGCAGCTGTCATGCAGACTAAGAACAGACGGACAGACTGCCAGGCCCCTCCCCAGACGGTCAGACTGAGGTCCTCCTCATTCTCGCTTCCTTTCCTGCTCCAAGGTGGGCAGGGCGGAGAGGGGGCCAAGCAGGTTTGCTGCACCCCAGGATGGATCAGACTGAGCTGAGAAACATGGGGGCCCCGGAATCCTTTCTGGCTCTTCTCTCCAACCCCAGGAGGGCAGACACAGTCACACACTCACCACGCACACGCTCGCTCACATCACGTGCTTTACACCCTCACAGTGACTCACATTCACAACTCTGCAAAGTACTCACACACTAAGTGTCAGACCGCACACTCACACGCAGCGACCACACACTTGCACACGTGCACGCACACACACACACACACACACACACACACACGCCGTCTTTATTCCTGCCCATTGTGGATGCCACCGGTGCCAGACTAAGGAGCATGGAATTTCAGCATTTTAAGTACTTTTGTCTCCTATTTCTATTTTTTATTAAAAAATATTTTAGTCAGGGATGCCCGGGGGGCTCAGTCGTTAAGTGTCTGCCTTCGGCTCGGGTCATGATCCCAGGGTCCTGGGATGGAGCCCTGTGTCACTCCCTGCTCAGCAGGGACCCTGCTTCTTCCTCTCCCACTCCCCCTGCTGGTGCTCCCTCTCTCACTGGCTGTCTCTCTCTGTCCAGTAAATAAATAAAATCTTTAAAAAAAAATTTTTTTTAATATTTTAGTCAGATAAGAAAATTCAAATACAACCACCTACAAGTTCTTCAAGCAGATACAGTGAGCCTGTTGAAGATTTACAGGACTATCCATTTACACTTTTAGATGCATATATTTAAAAGTAAGTATATGTTTATATATAATTATATACCATAAAAACTATTTTTAAACACCTTTTTTTAATTCAACAAAGTATCATGAGCATCCTTCCATGTCAATCTATGTAGATTTCCTTCATCATTTCCACTGGTGGCTTGATGTACCTTAGGGATGAGCTATAACTGGAGTTCTTTGTTTCTGGGACTCATGTTCACCATGATGCTTTCACTGGCACGGCAGAAGCTGGGAAAAGCTCTCTGATGGCTCCTGCAATGGTCTATGTGAGTAATAGAAATAGGGCACCTCATGAACTCAAGATGGCTGCCGTAGCTCCTCCAAAGCTCAGAGCCTCATCCCAGGTAGAAAAATGGAAAGAGTGGGGCCTCTGGGTGGCGCAGTCGTTAAGTGTCTGCCTTTGGCTCAGGGCGTGATCCCGGAGTCCTGAGATCAAGCTCCACATCAGGCTCCTCCACTGGGAGCCTGCTTCTTCCTCTCCCACTCCCCCTGCTTGTGTTCCCTCTCTCGCTGGCTGTCTCTCTGTCAAATAAAAAAATAATTTTTTTTTAAATGGAAGAGTGAAGCAAGAAGGAGGGGCACCTATTTCAGAGAAGAAATCTTTCCCACAAGCCTTCTGCATGTGTGGGTATCAATCACACACACACACACACACACACCCTCCCGCTGCCAAGGGCTATAAGGAAGAAAGCTTTCTGCTGGACTTTTGTTGTCACTTTGAACAACACTGGGCTTCTGCCAGGAAGGATGAGAAGAATGGGAATCAGGCAGACCACAATTGTATGGGCTGCAGGAGGACTTCTTGCTGAAAGACCTTTGAAAGGAAGACTTGACAGGACTTTGTATCTAAGCAGACACAGGAAATAGAGGAGGCCAAAGTGTCACCATATTTTGAGCCTGGGAAGCCACGGGACTGGTTGTGAAGCAGGGAAAGTAGGAGAAGGAGCTTGTCTTGAGAAGTTACGTGGAGATGTTGCACTGGGTGCCACTCTATGCGGACCGGCCCAGGGCAGAGCTGCCCTGCTGAATCCGGGCTTGGCTGACGCCAAAGTCCGGGTTTCCCCCGTCTCACGCTGTCCAGTGTGCAGCTGCCACCCCTCCCCCAGCCAGCTCTGGCATTGCCTCCCCCTGCTCTCAGCAGACCCCCTGGGCTCTAACTACATGGAAAGACCTTGGTCTAATGTGTGAAGACCACAATAATGAAACAGAAAAGCCTCTGGACAGTGACTCATGTTTGTTGTGGGTATGTGGTAAGACCAGATATTCCAGTAAGTTCTTGCCTGGGGACTTGAGGGGTATAGGATGAGGTTCACGTCGTTTGTCACGAGCCTTCACGCAGGTGTCTGGGGTCCCACTGAAGAGCCCCTGGGCAGGTCCTACCTTTCTCCTACTCGTGGGGTCTCATGGATGGCAAGTCAAGCCCAGGCCCTCCAGGATTTGCTGTGTGAAGCTTACTGCTTTGTGTATCTTCTTCAAGGAATCTTGGCTTTCTCCAAGGCCATGAAGGTATCCTCTTGTTTTCTTCTAGGTTTTCTAGTTTGTAACTTTGACATTGAAGTCTATGATTCATCTCAAGTGAGCTAGGTTGAAGTTCCCCAGTTTCAGATCAAATTGTTAAGATTTTCCTTTTCCCATTGAATTGCTTTGGCACACGGTTGGGGGTGTACGAAAGCAAACACCAAATATCAGGAAGGATGCGCAGCAACTGCTGCTTCTGACATTGTTGGCAGGAGTACAAAATGGCCCATCACTTGGAAACTTGGAATGACAGCTTTCCGTGGAGTTAAGCCTCACCCGCCCTAGGAACCAGCCATGCCGCATCTGAATTTTTACCCACACTAAATGAAAACCTATGTACACACAAAGGTTACACAAGAATGCTCACACATATATGACCCAGCAATTATACTCCTAGATATATACTCAAAAGACTTGAAAACAGGGATTCAAACAGATATTTGTACGTCAATGTTCAGAGCAGCAATAGTCACAATAGACAAAAGTGGAAACAACGCATGTATCTTTCGACAGGTGAATGGATTAATGAAACGCGGTAGGTAGATACAATGGAATATTATTCAACCATAAAAAGAAACAAAGTTCTGACACATGCTACAGCATGGATGAAACTAGAAAACATTATTGTACGTGAAATAAGCCAGACACAAAAAGATAACTATTGTGCGATGCCACTTACATGAACCATCTAGAATAGACAGATTCCTAGGGACAGAAAGACCAGCATTACCAGGGGCTGGGGGAGGGGAAATTAGGGAGTTATTGCTTAATGATTACACAGTTTCTATTTGGCGTGAGGAAAAATTTTTGGAAATAAATAGTAGTAATGGTTGTACAATATTTTAAATGTGATCAACACCAATGAATTGCACATTTAAAATGGTTAAAATGATAAGAACTAGAATGATCAGTAGGGAAGAAAGGGATAAAGAAAGGGGGGGTAATCAGAAGGGGGAATGAAACATGAGAGACTATGGACTATGAGAAACAAACTGAGGGCTACAGAGGGGAGGGGGGTGGGGGAATGGGATAGACCGGTGATGGGTAGTAAGGAGGGCACATATTGCATGGTGCACTGGGTGTTATACACAACTAATGAATCATCGAGCCTTACATCGAAAACCGGGGATGTACTGTATGGTGACTAACATAATATAATAAAAAATCATTATAAAAAAAATAAAATGGTTAAAATGGCAAATTTTGTTATACATATTTACACAAAAAAATTCAAAAAAGGAGTATGTTCACAGAAATTTCATAAAGCTAA
The DNA here is from genome assembly GCF_024610735.1 of Ursus americanus. NCBI lineage: Eukaryota > Metazoa > Chordata > Mammalia > Carnivora > Ursidae > Ursus > Ursus americanus. Next base: position 47,916,083 of record NC_142133.1, on the reverse strand, counting down.
AAATTATAAGTGACCCAAACACACCTCAACAGGTAAATGGATAAAAAAATTAAGGTATAGCCATACGATATCCTACTACTTGAAAATAAAAAGGAATGAATTACTGATATATGTGAATTACTGATATATGCAAAAAACAGATCTGAAACACTGAGCAAAAGACTACATTCTGTATGACAGCACTTGTAGGAAGTTCTAGAACAGGCAAAATTCATCTGTGGCGTCAGCAAGCAGAGCAAGGGAAGGAGGCTAGAGGAGGGGGCGTGTCCCCAGGTGATGACAATGTTTATCTCTTGATCGGGCTGGGATTTGCCTGGGGGTGTGCATTTGCGAATTTCTTCCGACTCTACAGTTATGGTTTCCATAGAGGGAAATGCCTGCGTCACCACTGCCGAGTTGGTTGGAGGAGTAACGAACAATTTCACGGCTTCTAATGAACATGATCAAATACTTTCCAAATAGATGGTATCAGTTCACACCCCCGCCAATACCAGTTCCCTGTGCTCTCACCAGCATTAAATATTATCAGAGTCTTTATTTTGCAAACGTAATGAGAGAAAATAGCAACTATTTTTCATTCTCACTTACAACTGCAAATTAAGTTTAATATTTTCCCATATGTTTGTTTACTATTAAATTCATTTTGGAGGAATTGCCTTTTCGTTTCCTTTATCCAGTATCTGTCAGACCCTACTACTTTTTTCAATATGTAGCAATTCCTTATGAATAAATATATTAATGGTATGATATATTTGCTTCAAATATTTTGTCACTTCTTGGATCACCTTTAAACTAAGATTTTTTTTATGTTTAGAAAATTTTTAATTTCTAGAGTCAAAGTGTATCTTTCTGCATTAGATCTTTTTTTCAGTTTAGAAAGTTGTCATTACCCCCCTTTTCCTTGAAAAAAGTTTTTTTCTAATTTTTGCAGTTATGTATGTTTTTAAGGTGACACTTTTATCCTCTGGAACTTATTTTAATAAATTATAGGGGGATCAAAATATATTCTCTTCAAAATGCTATTTGGTTCATCTAAAACCCTCATTGTATAATATTTTCCCCTCTGTCCTGCAGATTTGAAAGGATTCTTTCATCATATCTTAAGTTATATGTAATAAGATCAAATTCTGTGTTATGTTGTCTGTCTCATCGAATGCCTGAATATCTTGTATTCTATTAATACCGTATTATTCAACCACTATGGCTTTCCTTTTTAGATTGTCCTTTGATATTACTTTATTTTAAAACTATACGTAAGAATGGGAGAAGATATTTGCAAATGATATATCTGACATTGAGTTAATATCCGAACTACACAAAGAAGTTATACAACTCAACACCAAATAAAAAAGTAAATTAATAATAATAACAAGCCAATTAAAAAATGGGCAGAGGACCTGAATAGACATTTCTCCAAAGAAGACATGAAGATGGCCAACAGACACATGAAAATATGCTCAACGTCACTCATCATCAGGGAAATACAAACCAAAACCATAATGAGATCTCACCTCACACATGTCAGAATGGCTAGAATCAAAAAGACAAGAAATAACAACTACTGATGAGGATGTGGAGAACAGGGAGCCCTTGTGCCCTGTTGGTGAGAATGTAAACTGGTGCAGCTACTTTGGAAACAGTATGGAGGGTCCTCAAAAAAGTTAAAAATGGAAATACCATACGATCCTATAATTCCATTATTTGGTATTTACCCAAAGAAGACAAAAACACTATTCGAAAAGATTTATGTACCCCTATGCTTACTGCAGCATTATTTACAATAGCTGAGCTATGGAAGCAGCCCAAGTGTCCATCGATAGATAAATGGATGAAGAAGATGTGAGATATAAACACAATGGAATTTGATTCAGCCAAAAATAGAATGAGATCTTGCCATTTGCAACAACATGGCTGGACCTAGAGGGGATTATGGCAAGTGAAGTAGGGCAGACAGAGAAAGGCAAACACCATATGACCTCACTTACGCGTGGAACCTTAAAAACAAAACAAATGAATAAACGAAAGACAGAATCAGATCTACAAATACAGGGAACGATGGATTGTAGCCATAGGGGAGCAATGCGGGGAGATGGGCAAAATGGAAAAGGGGGAGTGGGAGGTGCAGGCTTCCAGTTCTGGAGTGAATAAAATAAGTCACAGGGAAAAAGGAACAGCATAGGGAATATGGTCAATGGTGCTGTACTAGCATTGCCTGGTACCCAATGGTAACTACGCTTGTGGAGACCCTGACATAACATATAGACTTCTCGAATCACTACGCTGTACACCTGAAACCAATGTAACATTGTGTATCAAATAACTCAAGAAAAATTAATTAATTAATTAATTAATTAATAAAAAAATTACACTTCAGATATTTTATATACTATAATAATTTTATATACCAAAGGTATATATAAAGCATACCTTATATACTAAATATATACTAACGACTAAAAATAATACTTATTCCTATGAAATTATTTCAGTAAACATATATCACACTGTAATTTTCATTTTAAATTTTGGTAAAACGAAAAATTAATAGGAAAAAAGTTTATGCTTTTATAGTCACTTTTCCAACCATGAGCATAGCACAACCTTCTGTTCTTCCAAGTCCTCTTTGGTGTCACTCAGAAATGTTATACGAAGAACTCTCGAGCACAGCAACCAAGCTCAAGCAGTGTGGCTGGGGGGTGACCGCAGGACCTGCCCCCCGCATCTCCCAGGGAGGCCACAGAACAGACCTGCCTTCCAAGGAAGGTCCAGCTGCTAGGAATCCGGCCCCTCCCCCACCGGGGCCCAGGACTGGAGCTTACTCATGGGGCAGGGGCTCTAACAAACCCAAGGCAGCGAACCAGAAGTGAGATCATTACAGGCAGTAAAAAGCACCTAAAATTGGACGGTTCCCCAGAAAGACCCAGCAGAGAAAGCAGAGATGGAAGAGAGGGGGACGCAGGGCTCAGGCGTGAGGTAGTTCAGCTGGCCACCCCAAACGTCACCGAACAACCTCTGCTGTTTCTTCCCAGAACGGCGCGGGTCAGCCCCGGGAACCCAGCCAGCCCCTCCCTGTTAACTGTGGGCTGTTCTTGACTCCGTCCGGAAAATACAATATCCTCACACTCAGAATGAAAATAAAAACGCCTATCCACCTTTATGGGCCATGTGGACATGTCTCGAGCACTCATCCCCTGTGCCTTGCAGGGACCACTCACTGTGGCCTGTTTCAGGGCTGGGACTTCCGGGCAGCGGCTTCCCAAGCACCGCACCTGCCTATCACTCCAGTCGTCTCCGGGTCGCCCAGCTGCTTGCACCAGCCAGGTGTCCTGGCGGCCGGGGCACCTTAACCCCGGACTGCTCTAAATCACCAAGTTCCCACTTAGGTGTCAAACTGATTCTCTACAGTGACCTTAATTTGGATTTCAGGTCTCGCTGGTGTTTGGAGACATGCAGCCACTGATCAAAGCCTGAGGCACAGAAGTTTCCTTCTTCCCATCCTCCTGTCTGCGTGCGCCATCAGGATGCCCGCCACCAGTTTCCGTGGTGATGATTCTCTTTCTGGCTTTGTAACCTCTGGCCAGAAGTTAGGACCTTAGTACAGGCTGTTGGGGTAACTTCCTCTGTGAGGGAGACTATCCTATGTTTTCCCTTTTCATCCTATCCAATAACAATGTGAGTTCTAGAAAATACGCCCGTCCAAACTGATTGCCGGTCCCCTTCCTACCTGATCACCATCTACACTACTTCCAGAGATCACCCTTTTACTTTTACTTAAAGTACACACCCCAGGGGATTTGGGGAAGACCAATCCCTGGTTGTACTTCGTCGATAGTTTCCTCGTGCCAACAGTGTTAAGACACCTCGAAATACTTGAGGTTCCATTTGTCAGCTGCAAATGGTGCTTTGTTCCACTTACAGTTCATGATCTCAAGCAAACTGAAAAGTCTATCTCAGTAATAATCAGTGAATGATTTCACAAATTAGTTTTAACCTTAACACTGATCACAACTTACAACCACAATAAGAATCCATTTTAAAATTGGGAAAGAATCATGACTTGGGACATATAAAAAATGAACTGAACTGAAGGTTGTCCCACCCTTAATTTCATACATTTTCATAATGTATCCTTTGGGGCCATATACTATTTATTAAAATAATGTTTTCTTTTACAAACAAAATAATTCCAGGAACGTGTTTAGACCTGGTTGGGAGCACTGTATATTACAGTGTTAATTTGATATGAACACATCAGCAAAATGAGTTAACATTTGGCCATACTGCTGTTTGTGTTACCCAAAAGCTACTCCACGCAAGCTTTATGTAAATATGAGATTCACTGCGAACTCAAAGACACAGACTTAAATAAACACTAAATACTTTTATTTAAAAAAAAACAAAACAAAAAAACGAGAACTTCCAACTGCAGCTTACCATCCAAAATATAAATGAGAGAGAAGAAAGCAAAACACAAAGGCCTTCAGGTGGCTAAAGTGGTTAGACTCACTCACCCTCCGTGTTTCCTCCTCCTAGCTGGAGAGGTGGAAAAGTTGCACGCACACTTCCCAGAATTCATTGCAACTTGGGTCTGGAGGAAATCAGGCTCTACAATTAGAGGCAACCCAGCAGGCTTGGGAGGCTGACCTCAAGGCCATCTCTCTGGCCCTTCTCCCTGTTTTGGCTGGTAAGCAAGGTCCTGGAAATGTGAGGTTGGGAGCAGGAGCCCTTCCAGGGTCAAAAGACTTCTTAAGCTGGGCTTTCCAATCCCCACATGGTGGCTTTGGATGTATGTCCTTGAACTTGAGCTTCAGGGACAACCTCAGAGACAGCCATGTGGGCAAGTCCTTATTGCTCTCGGACTGCTCCTTGAGGCCCAGTCAGAACCAGCTCCTTCAGTCCTACTTACAGTGTTTGAGGACTTACTTCCTGCCTTTAAGTCCCTTGCTCTTGAATTCCCTGGGGTTCCTGTTTTCTGCACTGAGCACCAACTGAGACAGCTTTTATGATCCCTGCCTTCGTCCTGTGAAAGCCAGGAGAAGTGGCGGGGGGTCTAATTCACTCTACCAAAGATGAGCATCTCTGTCCTTGCACTGTGTCCTCTGTATCTGTGGGGTACCGTCGGAGTCCAGTGAACACACACACACACACACACACACACACACACACACACGATTTGTTCTTTCTGTTAACCGGATGGTTGCAACTGTCAGGGCTGTGGTCAGCAGGATGTGGCTGTAACTTAGATGTCTAGATGAGTGTCCAAGGTGACTCAGATTGTCCAGGAGGCCAAATGCCTTTCCCATCACTCCCCATATACAGCTGGAGTTGGGTTGATAATGCAGCCTCTCACTGTCCTTTATGAATTTCTCTCCATTTTATTCCCAGAAGCGCCTGACCCATGGAGTGTTGTCTCCGAGGACCCCCTTAGGCAATAGGTGAGAAACCACTTCTATTGCCCACGTCAGCCCATGGCTACATTATTTCTCTCTTGTTGCCGCAGCATGACCATAAACACAGTGACTTAACACAACACCCATTTAGTGCCTGACGGCTCTGTAGCTCCGAAGTCTGCCTGGGCTCAACCTGGTCTGCTCTGGGTCTCACAAGGGCCAAATCAAGGTGATGGCTTCTCAGGCTTCTCTCTGGGAAGACTCTACTTTCAAGATCACTCGGGTTGTTGGCAGAATTCCGTGTCACGTGCTTGTAGGACTGACATTCCCCATTGCTTACTGGCTGCCAGCTGAGGGTCACTCAGCTTGGAGAGGCTGCCAGCGTTCCCTAGCGCATGACCCCGCCATCTTCAAAGCCAGCAATCCCGGATCAAGTCTCTCTTTGCTTTGCATCTCTCTGAAGTCCCCTCTGCCTCCTCTTCCTGTGTCCCACTCCACACACACACACACACACACACACACACACACACACACACTCACAAGTACCCACAAGCCATCTTTCTGGTTCTTTCTTCTACTCTGCTTGGATCCCCACTTCACCTCCTGCAGCTGGAGAGTCCCTTCTCTGCTCTACCATCAACGAATTTATGATTCAAATTTCAGACTTCTATTTATGTAGCATGAGGAAATTCTGCAAATTTTTTCAGTTACAAAAAGCATGGGAAAGCAAATATAATCGTCCCCTCCTGTCCCCCCTCCCCCCAGTTCCCCACTATTCCACAGTCTCTCTCCTCAGGGGAAACCACTGTTGCGACTTCCTTTTTTATCTTTCCACACAAGCACAGTATACGTGCATTGCTCCGCTCTTAATGACAAAATGTAACACATATTCAGGAATGTGCACAAAACCAAATGGACAGGTCGATCGGTCCCTCTGAAGGAAAAAGCCATGTAACCACCACCTGGGGCAAGAACCCTGCCAGCACCCCAGAAACCTCCTCTTCCCTCCCCCTCTCCTCCCCTGAAGTAACACCACCCTGACCTTAATGATACTCAAGTCCTTGCCGGTCTCGCTAGTGGTCACCCGAGCACACGCTCTTAAGCACCATAATCCCATTTCCTCTAGCACTGAAATGTACGTAAATGGCACGACACATAACGCATTCTGTTGTGTCTGGCTTATTGTGAGTAGCAGGAATGTGCGAGAGATTCATGCACGTTGTTCTGGGCAGGAGCCGTTCGTTCCCTTCTATTGCTGGGCACTATGCCGTTGTGGAAATATTGCAGAATTTATCCATTCACCTGCTGACGGATGTTTTGAGTTGGTATCAGTTTTGAGCTTCTGATACACACTAATTACCTTCCTTTTTCCAACTTCATTGAGATACAGTTAAAGGCAGGCATTTGTAGTGTACAACCTTGTCTGTTTTGACATGTCTACACCTATGAAACTATCGTAGCAGTCAAGACAGTGAACATGTCCATCACTTCCTTGCATCTTTCTGGATAAATGAATGGATGGATAGATGGATGGATGGCAGATGGATGGACAGATGGCAGATGGATAGATAGAGGGATGGATGGATGGATTGATAGTGGATGGATGGATGGATGGATGGATGGATGGATGGATGGATGGATGGTTGAAGTTGGTCTGGAATGAAGAAGTGAAGGAACAAGATCTGAATGATACTTGGGTTGGATGCACGGATGGATGGATGACTGGAAAGAGGTCCACATGGTATAACTTCCTCTCACATTTTAGATGCACTTCCCTGGATACCTTCTAAACTACATGTTACAGACACAGCTTATGCATCAACTGACTCTAGGGGCTCATTCTGGTACATGGGCCGGCTACTGATACCAGAAGCCTGACGGGTGGTTGAGAAATGACAGGCATACCTGCTTTGTGTTTTGGACAGACACCACTGAATGCACCACTCTGGCCAACTAGACAGATCAGATGGGGAGGGATGACTCACGAACCTCTCATTAGTGTTCCTGATCAAAGCTGAGGTCACACTCCTGACCACAGGCCAACACCATCTGAGTGACACCTCAGAGTGTGAAACAACAAGAGATCAGGAGGTTATCATAGAGATAGCAAACTTCATCGGGACCACCCAAGACCAGTTTCTCAAGTTCCCAGGCCACAAGAGGGGCCCAGCCTCTCCCCAGGCTTCTGCTCTCAGAGGTTAATGTTTTACATCACCTTTTCCCCCTTGTGTCCACCTCCTGCTGATAACTTCACAAACTTTCATAATCTCCCATCCCAGACTCATCCCTACATGGGTCCCTGCCTTTGAGAAGCCCCAGAGTCACTGGGAACTTCCATCTCTGGCTTCCAGGATTGATGAGACCTTGGGTCCAGAGACCTTTAAAATGGGCTCCTTATAACCACTCTGAGCTCTGCCTTGCCCTCTCCCCACCCTCACCCACCTGCTGCATCCCAGAATCACCCAAGTGACTCTGGCTTCCCCTGTGGTCTCACGTAGATAAAGGATTTTGCCACTGGGTACCCTGATACCTGCCCCTTGCCTCACCCACTGCCCTGCTACAGCGCCTTGACCCAAGCTTTCCAAGAAAGCCACCTGTCTCACAGAACTGGCAGCTGGCACCCTTCCAGTCAGAATCAGCTTCTCTTCCCTCTGTTGAGGCTGCCATCAGCCTTCCCCTGTCCTGAGGCAGTTCAAACGCAAGGCTCCCCGGGCCTTCTCTCCTCCTCCAGCTGCCTCAGCAGCTACTTCCCCGGACCCACCTCCTTCCTCAAGATGCCAGCCTCAGGCTCCACATTTCCCACGCCACTTTGCACAGGTTCCAGGCGTAGCCATCCTGGCACCCCCGGACTCCGCCTGAAGCTTCCCTGCCTGCACAACAGAGACCCAGACCCCTTGGAGAGGCCTCTCAGGACCTCTTCCCTCCTTAGGCCTGAGCAGCTGCAGGCTGGGCCAGGAGAGCAGAAAAGAACCTAATTAACAAAGAACAGAAGTTCCCTCCAAACCAACGGCAGCCACACCATACAGATGCATTTTAGGGACATTCACAAGCTTCACGATCCCATTAAAAAAATGTGGTATCTATAGACAATGGAACATGATTCCATTATTCCTTGAGAAGGAGGAAATCCTGGCGCACGCTACAACACAGATGAACCTTGAGGACACGATGCTCAGTGTAATCAGCCAGACACCAAACGATAAACACTGCGTGAGTCCACTCACGGGAGGCCCGGAGAGTGGTCGCCATCATAGAGACGGGTACACAATGGTAGTCGCCCGGGGCTGGGAGAATAGGAGGTTATTTGGGGTTTGTTTTCTTTCTTTCTTTTTTTTTTTTTTTTGATTAGAAGTTTTTATTTACATGCTACTTAGCTAACATAGATGGTAAAATTGGTTTCAAGGCAGTATTTATTTTTAATGAATACAGACTTTATTTTGTAAGACCCACGAGTTCTTGAGATGGGTGCTCATGATGGTTGCACAACAGGGGGATTGTACTCAAGGCCACTAACTGTGCACTTAAGAATGGTCACGATGGGGACTTCCTTACATGCATTTTACAATTCGGAAAGAAAGATGCACAGCTCCAGGGAGAGGAAAGGCACCTCCTCCCCCATGGGAGCAAAGGTCAACAGGACATCTTGGAAGAGCTATTGGCAAAGCTCAGGGAAGTGTAAATATGCTGGCCTTCAGCCAGTCTCAGGTGGAGCCTAGCTGAGAACACTCCAACAAGCCCACAAACACAGGCGAAGGGGATTCTTTGAGACGTTGTTCCTAATCCCAAACACCTGAAAATAATCCATCCCTGGGGGAATGAGTACATAGACTATGGTAGAGTTCATAAAACGAAACATTACGCAGGCAGGGAAGAGAGGGAAAGCCCTATTCTCGCCCTTGAAAAGGTGTTCAAGATGAACGAAGTGGGGATCCAGTTAAGAAAAATGTCTTTTTAGGAAAAGATGTCTCCCTATCTCATTAGCATTCCATTGCTGTAAACCAGATCACACAGTCACTGGCTGGAAACAACACCCATTTAGGACCTCACAGTTCTGAAGGCCGGAAGCCCGGGTGGGCGACAAAGCCAAAATCAAGGCATGGGCCAGCCTGCACTCTCCTCTGGAAGCTGAGAGGCCACTTCCAAGTTAGCAGACCCCTCTCTGAAATTCAGGTCCCGGGGGGCTTTCCCCCTCTTGCTCGCCCACTGCTCACAGGTTTCCTGCAGTGACCACAGCACACAGTTCTCGTGTTTCCTCCCTCTCCCCACTCTCCCTTCCGTGCCCCCTTCCTCCTGCTCCCCGCTCCCCCTTCCGTGTGTCCCACTTCCCTGGCAGTCATGGGCTCAGGGATGGGTCCGCACCCCAATTTGACCAATGAGATGTGAGACGTGTGCTGTGGCTTCAGGGAAGAAAGGCTCCCTCTGACCATGAGCGGGGCTACCAGAGGAGCCCCCCTCCTGCCTCGACTGTGCGGGGCGAAGCTGGGACATCTGGATCGGCTACCACATTTCACTCCATGAGGGGACAGAGAGAGCTGCAGGAAGACCCCACAGAAAGCAGAGGACAGGCACAGACAGAGCCAGGTCTCGGGGACAGGATGGGGGCCTATGGACCAAGCTTTGCCTACAGCTACTTGACCGATGTCTGGACATTCCTTTTTGGTAGAAGTCGTTTGAGTCAATTTCGCTCTTGTTTGTAACAACAAAAAAAAAAATTCCTGATACACATCCTTTGGAAACCGAAATTCATTAATGAACATAAAAATCACAGGAATGGTTCCCCGAAGTCAAACTTTCTCTTGCTAGTGCTAAGAAAGCCTGCGCGGTGATTTTAGTTCATCCTCTGCCCTCAGACATTTCTACGTTCAGGAGAGAATATGAAAGGGCTGTGTGGGGGAGAACTACTCCTATTAAGCTCTTACCACCCGGAGTGGGATTAATCCAGCAGGACTCCTCGATTCAGGAAATATGTTCGGACACCCACCCAGACAGAGCCCCATCAGGGTGGCCTGAGAGCCACAGATCGGAATGAAACAGGACGCCTGACCCTGGGGCCCACAGGTCAAGGAGAGAGACATCCGCCCCCAACACAGCATCCAGGAGGAGGGAAGCCCCCTGAGGGCCACAGTCTTAGCAGGTTTGTTCATTGTATCTCCAGGGAACATGGGCTTAAATGTGAGTTTAAAAATGGAGTCAATCTGGGGCTGCTGGATGGCTTAGTCCTTAAACTGTCCACTCTTGGTTTCGGCTCAGGTCATGATCTGAAGATTCTTGAAACCGAGCTTTGCCTCAGGCTCTGCACTCAGTGGGAAGTCTGCTTAAGGATTCTCTCTCCCCTCCCCCTTCCCACCCCAAATAAATAAATAAATTTTTTTAAATGGAGTCACTGTCAGAGTAATAACGGGAAGTCACAGGCTCCCTCCCTTCCGGCCATGGCAAGAATTCCATCTCCTACTGTCTCCTCCGTTCCGAAGCATCCCAGGCCCATCCTCGTGTCAATATTCTGGGAAATGCCTATTTCTGCTTTTCTTGGGGGTATGCTCGACATAACTGCCTTACATCCTTGCCTCACCCAAAGGTGTTAGTGGGACCTGTCTCTACTCTCTCCTTTCCTAGAACCCGGACCTTAGTCAAAGAGGCAGGGCTGGGCTGGGGAGTGACCAAGGCCATGAGGAGCTCAGGTCCGCACCTCTCTTCAGGTGTCTGAGGCTTTGTCAGAGGGACAAGTCTGGCTGGGTGATTCCCTCGTCCCTTAGGGAGAGGGTTCTCCCGAGAGGCTCCCCAATCCCCCTGCTTCTGTTCATCCCAGGGCTACCATCCCAGGACATGGGCAGAACACACTGTGTGTGGACCCCAGGAGGGGTCATTCTGAGGCTCCAGCTGTGGCCTCCAAGCCAAAGTTCATGCAAGTCTGCCAGTGCTGAGATGTCACAAAGGACAGATGGTCCGTGGGGGCAAGAGGAGGGGAGATGGACTCCAGTGGGGTGCACACTGGGAGACCTCCATGGAGGAGATGGAGTTTAATCTGCACAGAAAGAATGGAAAGAATCCACCGACTTCCTTCCTCCCTTGCTTCCTCACTAGGTCTTTCTTCCCTTCCTTCTGCCTTCGGTTGAGATGATTTGGGTGGCTCACAAGAATATACCTGACTAGAAATTGTATGAGCAGAACAAAAAAGCTCAGGGATAGTAAACTGGCAGCTCAGCCAGGTCAGGGCTCTGAACCACTTCTCTGGGCTTCTCGTGTTTCTCCCTCCTGGGACAGAATGGCTGCTATTGCTCCAACATCACATCTTTGCATGGGAATGTCCAAAAGGAAATAGAGGCATTTGTCCCCACCGGTCTCTTCACCAGGAGGACATACTGCCAAGAAATACACCCACCCCTGCAGCCCCCAGCAGATTTCTGCTGGACCTGAACCCTAACACGTGCTCACTCCAAAGTCATTACTGGCAAAGGGGACTGTGTGCCGGACTCATGGTGCATCCGCAGGCTTGGGACATAGACTCATCTGTCCTAATACCCAGAAACTGTGTTCTTCCCACAGGCTTCTACCACTATCAGACCCTTGGGTCACAGAAAACAAAACCACGCACAGCAACATTGACCAGCACCAGGCCTCCGTGGACATGGCAGCTCTGAGTTCACATGTGCAAAGTATGGGCCTGGCTGCTGGTGGAGGAGAGGGAGAGATGCAGCGGGTTGGATATGGCGGGCAATGGTAGGGCTTTGTTAGACTCCCTTACTGAGTCCCAAACGGAGTGGCTTCAAACAAAAGAAAGGTATTCCCTCATGGGGCTGGAGGCTAAAAGGCCAGCCATTACCCCACACTGAGCCCCACCATTCTGAACTCACTATCGGGAAGGGGGCCACAATTGTCTCCTCCATCAAACAGGAACAAAGTAACCCTGATGCTCCCCCTCCCGGGCCTCTGCAGGAGCCACTCCCTCTGCCTGGAGCACTTCCCCAATCCCACCCCCCATTTGACAGGCCCAACTCCTAGGCTCCCTGAACTCTCTGCCCAGCTGTCCCATGCCCCCCACAGCCTCCCCTCTCCCAGGGCCTGGGTGGTGCCCTGCTCTGCTCACCGGTCTGTGGCTCCCAAGGAAGGCACTTGAAGTATACCGGGGCAGTGACCCCCGTGCTCCCAACTCCCAGACCATGAACCAGCATTGGGTCAAATGAATGCCTGGGTGAGAGCTCTGGCAGAAAGGCCAAGCTTCCCTCCCTCCCCCCCTCCCAGGGGAAATGCCTTCTTTTGAAGGAACTGAAGACAGAAGAAAGGAGCAGTGCTAGCAAAGGCTCCCATCAGGCGTCCCTGGGTTTTACCCCCAAACCACACAGCGCAGAGGAATAAGTCAAGCCCAGAGCAGGGATGGGCATGGGCATGGGCATGGCCAGGGAGGGCAGTGTTAGGCCCTTGGGGAGCAGCCCCCGGGGGCAGTCACGGAGACGCACTCTGGAGCCACAGAGGATGGACAAGGAAGTCAGTGGGCTCTTCACCTGCCCCTCTCCAAGGAGACCCCAGAGATTTCCACATATAACCTGTGACAGCACTCCCTGACCCCCTGTCTCAGCCCCTAGTTCTCTCCACCCAGACTTCTGACCTTTTCTACAGTCAGACAGAGAAACAAGTCTGCCCACTATACTGCAGGAGAAAATGAATTCATTTACAAAAGAAAAAAAAAAAAAAAGACAGGGCACCTGGGTGGCTCAGCCGTTAAGTGTCTGCCTTCGGCTCAGGTCATGATCCCAGCGTTCTGGGATCGAGCCCCACACCGGGCTCCCTGCTCAGAGGGAAGCCTGCTTCTCCCTCTCCCACTCCCCCTGCTTGTGTTTCCTCTCTCGCTGCCTCTCTCTCTGTCAAATAAATAAATAAAATCTTAAAAAAAAAAAAAAGAAAGAAAACAAACTCTGCTCCAGCTGGCTTCCTTCTCCCTCTGTGTCTTCGTCCTGCCCTTGACGTTTCAGAACTGCTGTAAAACATGCACACGCAAAACCGACCATTCTTACCATTGGTGAGAATATCATTCGGTGGCATGAGGCCACTGACGACTTTTGGAGCCACTGTTTTGCCCACGCTGCTCTTCCAGCAGCCGCACCTTCTCACCCCCCACCAGCAATGCACTGGGTTCCCACTCTGCACATCCCCACCAACACTTGGCGTCCCCTGCTTTTCAATAAGAGGCAGCCTAGAGGTGTGAAGGGTTTGCTCCAGGCCCCTGGGCCTTCAGTAGCCCAGGACCCTCTCTGCTCGCACCACCAATTTGACTGGTCTTCACACCTTGGCTTCTCTGCTGTCCCACCACCCGTGACACAGCTCTGACCTCCCAATTCAAAATCCAGTTGGCTCCGCCGGGCCTGTGGATTGAACCTCTTTGGGGCAGGTGTCTAGCCCTGGTCCAGCTGGCTCTGGCGGGGGATGCAGGGAGGGGGCCCACGGGCCTGCCAATTCCAGGAGTGCGGCGAGGCCTCTTTTCTCTTTCTGTCTTTTTCTCTTTCTTTCTTTCTTTCTTTCTTTCTTTCTTTCTTTCTTTCTTTCTTTTTCTTGCTTTCTTTTTTTAAGATTTCATTTATTTATTTGAGAGAGTGAAAGAGAGAGAGAGCAACTGGGGGAAAGGCAGAGAGAGAGGGAGAGGGAGAAGCAGACTCCCTGCTCAGTGGGGAACTTGACTCAGGGCTCCACCCCAGGACCCCAAGACCATGATCTGAGCCGAAGACAGATGCTTAACTGACTGAGCCACCCGGGTGCCCCACGAGGCCGCTTTCTTGCTGCCGGCAGACAAGGATAGACTGGTGCAGTGGGGACCGAGGCCAGCTGTGGACGCGGTGCTAGACAGGAAGCTTGGTCATGACAGGCCAGCCCGCAGAAATGACAACTGTCCACACACCAGGAGGGGAGCCATCCTTATCAACAAACTCAAGTTCACGAGCTCCCAGACCTTGGGACAGCTAACAGTGCCAGGTTTGTTTGTTTGTTTGACTGTTTATCCCAGAATGATTTTCTCTTCACTGACAGTGAGAAACAGATGGGCCAAGAGGACAGGGGACAGATCTGCGCAGGCTCTATGTCCATGCCCCATGAAAAGCCAAACTTTGATCAGAGATTGTGTCGACTGTGGTGTTGGAGCAAGGGGAACCAGAGACCCATCCCAAGGACCGTGGGGGGGACCCCTCCTTCCCCTCCAGGGCCGGGGCTCTCTGCAATGGCTGACTTTCTGTGTTTCTTTTATTTTCTGCTCTGGGATGACAGTTCTCAGCAGCGGGGAGAAGCCACAGACCTGCTCTCCGGAAAACCCCACGAAACACGCAGCTCTGTGTCGCTGGGCTGGCTGTGAGATGAGCGGTGTGTCCGACCCCACTCCCCTGGGCCCCGGGCGCTCAGGCTCATTGCATCTGCCAGCCTGCCGTGCAGCTCAGCAGGGACCCATGACTGAGCTCTGCACCATGAGCTGACGGCACAGCTGATGGACAATGCACCCCCCACCCGGCCCGGCGTCGAACTCCCCTCATGTCCTCTAGGCTTCCCCTCTGTGCCCTGCCGGCCAGAGGCAGAGGATCCAGGGGAGAACTCCCAGCCCTGGGGGATGGCGGGCTGGCAGATGGAGGAGCCCGGGCCCCTGAATGACCCTGTGAACCAGAGCCTCCCCCCCAAGACAACCTGCTATGCTCCAGGATGGCAGTGAGAAACAAGCTGTGTCCTGGGAAGTCACTGGCCTCGAGGGCTCTGTGTTACCGCTGTGAGACCACCCTGACCAGCGCATCCTGGAGACAGCCGTCCACAGAGCCTGCTCTGCTGCTCAGTCGGTCCTGACGGCACCCAAACTGGCTGCATCCAGCTCAGCTCACCTGTTCCCCACCTAGCAACTCACTAGCACATTCCAGTCCCACCTTCCTGGCTTCTGCCCAAGTCACCCTGCTCCTGATCCGTAGTCCCACATTCTCTTACTGACCAGGGCTTGAGCCAACAAACTACACAGATCGCTGGGTGACCTCCAGCATGTCACCTGACCATCCCGTGTGCCGTGGCACTAACTTCCGGCCCCCCAACGCCATGAGTCTCGGGGCGCCTCCTGGAGAACAGAGGCCGGGAGCCTCTGCTGCGGAGGACACCTCCGTCATCAGATACACTCATCACCAGCTGGTGACAAGGAGCTGAGGCTCTACTCCTTGCACTCACAGACGTGTCCTGCCCTGGGCTGGTGGGGAGCTTGTCCCCGGGTGTGCCCAGCCAGTGCGACCTGACCCGGGAGCCTCTAGCCCTGCCAAGGACACTTTCTTTCTCCTGGACTCCAGCTGCGGCCCGCCCCTACCCGGGAGGGGCCCGTAGGGTCCAACTGGGATGCTTAGGAGCCACTCTGGAAATCTTGTCCCCACATCCTTGTCTCCCACTCTTGGGGCTCTTGGGGGTTTTGTTTGTTTCATGTAAATGCTCTTCTGAGGAACGACAAACATGTGCCCACAGAACCAGAGTTTTCTGGGGAAAGGGTAAGGAGAGGCTGGGAAGTAGGTGGCCTAGGAGGGTCCCAAGTTTGCCTCTCCAGGGCTTGCCCTGGGTCAAGGGCCAGGCAGAGGGGTGACTGGGTGGTGCAGTTGGTTAAGTGCCTGACCTTTGGTTTTGGCTCAGGTCGTGATCTCGGGGTTGTGAGATCGAGCTCTGCGTTGGGCTCCATGATCAGTGCCAAGTCTGCTTGGGTTTCACTCTCCCCTTCCCTCTGCCCCTCCTCCCTGCTCTCTCTCTCATTCTCTCTCTAAAATAAATTTTAAAATCTTAAAAAAAAAAAAAAAAGAGGGAGAGAAAAAGAGAGAGCCAGGCAGGAAGCTCTTGAGAGAATTGCTCAAGAGTGGAGGAGGCCTGAGGGGCTGGGAGGTAATGGGAGGGGGCGCACACTGGCTGCCCTGGTCCTGCCTCTGTTTCCCCCCTTAGCCCAGAGAGATGTACCTGATGTGGACACTCAAAAGCCCCCTGCTTGCAGGGACCCGGGAGTCCAGGCCCATGGGACTTAGGGCAGGAAGAGAGAGGGAGCAGGAACCAGGCATCAGGCAGGAAACAGTGGGGACAGGGGGGACTGGTAGAGTGTCACTGCTCCCAAGAGGCAGGGATCAAAGCACCTGGAGGGCTCTCCAGGACAAAGGCAAACACTGAGGTCCCTGCAGCTCCCACAGAGCCCTGCCCCCATGCCCCCCCCCCGGCCAGGTATAAGGGCCCCCGCCCCAGCAGGCTGTCCAGGCTGTGGAGGTGACATGGCCCGGTCACGCCTGCTGCTGTGGCTGCTGCTCCCCACGCTGTGTGGCCGGGGCGCTGGTGAGTCTCCCCAGCCTCTCGTCCGCTCCCTCTCACCTGGGGCCAGGTGTGGAGGCTTCCCATCCATCTCCAGGCTTACTGAGCTCTCGTTCCGCCTAGTTCCCTATATCCCTATTATCCCTAGTTCGGCCAATATCCTCATTTCCAGATGAGGAAGCTGAGGCTCAGAGAGGCTCCCGCGCTTGTCCAAGGTTACACAGCCGGGGGCACTAGGGCAGGCGGAACCCTGCTCCATCTGACTCCAGCATGCTTAAAGGCCATGTGCTCCTGGTAAAACTAGATTTGGAGGTTGGGTGAAGTCAGTGCCAGGTGTAGCCTAAATTCCAATGTTGCTCTGGCCCCAAACTGCAGCTGACCGGACCACCTCGTCCCTGGCTTGTGCCCGGGGCCCTGAGTTCTGGTGCCAAAGCCTAGAGCAAGCGTTGCAGTGTGGAGCCCTGGGGCACTGCCTACAGGAAGTCTGGGGCTACGCAAGAGCTGTGAGTACCTCCCACGGATGCATGGCGACTGGGGGTCTAGTACAGAGGGTGCTGGGTAGCCTCTGCGTGGGCCTGAGGGGGTTCAAGACCCCCTACGGGATGGGATGGGATGGATGATAAGATGGGATAGGATGGGAATGGGATGGGGTGGGATGATATGGGATGGGAATGGGATGGGATGGGGTGGGATGGGATGGGATGGGATGGGATGGGATGGGGTGGAGTGGGGTGGGGTGGGATGGGATGGGATGGGATGGGATGGGATGGGATGGGATGGGGAAAGATGACATGGAAGGGAGGGGATAGGGGTAGTTGCCTATGCCTTGGAGCACTATCAGCCTCACCCTCCTGAGCTGGGAGCATGCCCCCTCCACTCAAATGCCCCACCTTCGGGCCCCCTCCCCAGGATGATTTGTGCCAGGAATGTGAGGACATCGTCCGCATCCTCACCAAGATGACCAAGGAGGCCATTTTCCAGGTGATGAGGCCCAGATCCTTGATAAAACTTGGGGGCCAAGAGATGGGGGACAGGACAGGGCACAGAGGTTAGCCCCCTAAGAGACCATCTCCAGGCCGAGAGTGAGGCATGGGTTTGCCTGGCGACTCCAGGAACCTCTTAGCCAGGAGAGGGTTCTGGGAGTGAGTTCAGCAGCACAGCCAGAGACGGTCTCTCCTACGGGGGAGGATCCTCCCTGTAGGCAACTACTTGATCCTGTGGCACTCTCTCAACTCTGGTGCCCTGGGAGAGGGTGGCCAGCCTGCCTGGTGGCAGTCCTGCATCCAGGGACTCGGGCGGGCACAGACCTCAGCGAGGCCAGCCTGACTGTCTACAACCTGTCTCCTCACCACCTCCCAGGACAGGATGCGGAAGTTCCTGGAGCATGAGTGTGACGTTCTCCCCTTGAAGCTGCTCGTGCCCCAGTGCCATCACCTACTTGACACCTACTTCCCAGTGGTCGTCGACTACTTCCAGAGCCAGATTGTGAGGGCCCAGCAACCTCGCCTCCAACCTGCCTCCCTGACAGCCCCCATGTCCAGCGACGCCCAGAGTTACCCACACACACTACACCCCAGCCCAACACACACAGACACACACACACCCTACCCGTGACCAGTCCAGGAGACACAGTGGCCCACAGCCAGATGCCCCAGATCACAGCGCTACCTGCCCAGCTGTACAGAGTGGGCCCGCACCGCGAGCTTACAAAACACCCACCACACACCCTCACACCCTTCACACTCACATACACTCATTCACACACTCATACCACACACTCAGTCTCATGCAGAACCCACACCATCACACCCTCACGCACACAAACACTCTCTCACACCCATACTTGCACCAAACATACATGCTTGTGCTCATCCACACACATCCCCAGACACCTGCCCGAAGACCTCAGACAGCCCCACCTCTGCCTTTCGGCTCCCCCTACCCTCACCACAGAACCCTAAGCCACAGCCCCCATCCAGACTGCTGCCCCCATTCCAGGCCCAAAGCCAGGGGTCCTAGTGCAAGCCCTTGAGCCAGGCTGGGCAGGAGTGGGTCCCCTCCCACACCCTGACCACTCCCTCACCCAGCATTGTGCCCTAGAACCCAAAGGTCATCTGCAAGCACCTGGGCCTGTGCAGACCTGGGCATCCCGAGCCAGGGCAGGAGCCCGAGCTACCAGACCTGCTGCCGGAGAAGCTGGTCCTCCCTGGGCTGCCGGGAGCCCTCCAGGTGAGGGCTGGGCCTCATACACAGGCGACAGAGGTCCCCTACATGCTGGCCCCTCATACACACAGGGGGGTTCCAAACAGCGAGGCCATAGCCAAGGCCCATAAGCACTTGCCCTGGAGAGGGCAGAGCCAGAGAGGGGACAAAAAGCTCGAAGCAGGGGCCCCTGGGTGGCGCAGTCATTAAGCGTCTGCCTTTGGCTCAGGGCGTGATCCCGGCGTTCTGGGATCGAGCCCTGCATCAGGCTCCTCCGCTGGGAGCCTGCTTCTTCCTCTCCCACTCCCCCTGCTTGTGTTCCCTCTCTCCTGGCTGTCTCTCTCTCTGTCAAATAAATAAAATCTTTAAAAAAACAACAAAAAAAGAAGCTCGAAGCAGGGCCTAAGACAGGAGGGGGAAGGGGAAGAGGAGGCGGGGAGGCAGAGCCTGGAGGATGCCTTCTCCCAGCGCCCAGCCTGGCCTCACCTGGGGTGATTCTCTCCCCCAGGATCTCTCAGAGCAGCGGTTGCCCATCCCCCTCCCCTACTGCTGGCTCTGCAGGACCCTGATCAAGCGGATCCAGGTTGTGATTCCCAAGGTGAGGCGTCCAGGAAGACGAGGAGCTCGGCACGGCCTTCCACAGCCCCACCCTCCCCTCCCCTTCCTCATACCCCTATCGGGGCCACACAAGGGACCCTGGAGCTCAGGCTCAGGCCCCGTGGGGGCCAGGCCTAGAGTTCATTCAACAATTGTGAAGCCCCCACTATTATATGCCAGGCATTGTGCCAGGTGTCAAAGAACAAAAATGAACAGGACCTGGGTCTTGTCCACCAGCAGCTCATCATCGGATGGCAAAGAATCCCACTCGTTTTCTCTTTTTTTTAGAGAGAGAGAGCACACACAGGAAGGGGGGGAGGGCAAGGGAGAGAATCTTAAGCAGGCTCCAAGCTCAGCAGGGAGCCCAACGTGGGGCTCCATCTCATCACCCTGAAATCAAGAGCTGAGCCGACTGAGCCACCCAGACACCCCGACAAGTGAGGCTTTTAGCGACAGAAGCCATCTTGGCACGCTGGTGTGCCGATGAACCTGACCAGCAGATGGGAGAAGCAGTGAGTGGGGAGAGAGGACAATGCAGGGTAACATACTCGAGAAGGTGGGAGGGGGTCCAGGGCACAAGCAGACAGGCTGGCCTTGGACAGAGCAACGTCTGTTCCTCTGTCATCGAAGCGGGGAGGTTAGGCAAGTGTGGGTTCTGACACGAGCAGGTGCACCTGGGGAAACGTACCCGTTTGGAAGGCAGCGCACCCCGGAGATATACAATTCACTGTGTCCTGCGCCCCCCTGCACCTTCCCAGCAAGGGGGGCGGTGTGGCCAAGCAGCGGTGGAGCCAAGGCCAGCCTGTGCCGTGCAGGTTCTTGGCACGTGTGGGATGGATGGAAAAGGAGGGAGGGAACGAGCCAGAGTGCTTGTCACCTCTGCCCCTCTCCTTGCCCCGCAGCTAGGAGGTTGAGTTTGGAATCGGGGTGGGCTCCAGCAGCCGCAGAGGAAATGTAGCAAGCCCCGCGTCTGCAGGGAGAAGACACAGGTCTGATCACCGTGGGGCCCTGCTGATGCCCGCCTGCCTGGGCCGGCCATTCTCCTTTCAGAGCTGGGATGGCGGCCTGGCTCCCGCACTCACTGAGTGACTCTGGCCGGGCCCGTCGGACTCCCTGATGCCCAGCGTCCTTACCTGTAAACCGCATACTCATTCCCCCTCCCAGAGGGGGGCAGGGTCAAACTACGAAATGCCCATGGGTGCCGGGCACAGTGCAGATCTTGCCGGGGCAGGTCCCACCGTGCCCTGTCTGTGCCCCCGCTCCAGGGTGTGCTGGCCATGGCTGTGGGCCAGGTGTGCCACGTCGTACCCCTGGTGGTGGGTGGCATCTGCCAGTGCCTGGCCGAGCGCTACACTGTCCTGCTGCTGGACGCGCTGCTGGGCCGCGTGCTGCCCCAGCTGGTATGTGGCCTGGTCCTCCGGTGCTCCAACGAGGACGGCGTTGGCCCCGGTGAGCCTGCAGCCCTGGCCCCACCCCAGCGCCCACCCTCCTCTTCCCCTGTGCCCTGGCCTTGCACTGCCTTCCCCCTCCCCGGAGCCCCTGCACTGCACCAGTCCGGACGAGAACCGAGCCCCTCTGCAGGGCAGTCCTGACGGTTTTCTCTCCAGTCCTCAGAGCTCTGGAGTCCCTGCCCGGAGAACGGTTACCTCAAGAGTCCGACTGCCACGTCTGCATGCTCGTGACCACACAGGCAGGGAACAGCAGCGAGCAGGCCATGCCGCAGGCAATACGCCAAGCCTGCCTCAACTCCTGGCTGGACAGGCAAAAGGTGCGGGAGGGGCACACGGGGGACCTGGGACCCTGGGCCTGCCCCCCAGTGGAGGGGGGCCCAGGAGAGGCTTCCCAGTCAGAGACACACAGAGTGGTCTGACCCCTGCCCTGGAGGAGCTCAAACAGGCAGGACGTGGGCCCAAAATCTATGGAACAATAACATAGGGCAAAACCGGCCAAGGTCAGGGGTCGCCTTTGGACAAAGGGCATGCGCCCCAGAGGACCTGCAGGCCTCCCTCACAGACAAAGAATAAGGCCCGGTTATCATGCCAGGCCCACGGGAGCAGGAGAGGGCCTGGCCTTCTCTCCAGGGTCCCCATCTGTCTTCGCCCCATCCCTCCTCTCAGTGTGACTCCCTGGGGACACACCCACCCGTGGAGAGAGCTGGGCTTAAAGGTCCAAGAGTCCCGGGACTCAGAGTCCCTACAGTGAATTCCCGTCACAAGTCAAGTCCTGACACAAGCTGGCACTGCCCTGCTCCATGACGTGGAGGGCTCCCCACTGCCCACCACATCAGGTTGCCAAGACCAGAGGCGCTTTAAGATTTCTAGAACTGACATTTGGGGGGATGGGAAGGTGGTGGCTAAGATGCAGCCCTTGGGCCTGAGTTTCAGACCCTCCATCTCCAGTGTCTCTGGCTTTCCCAAGAGAAGCCCTCCATCTCAGCCCGCCAGCCTGGTCACAGCCGGAGCTGCTCGGAGGGGGCGGTGGCTGGAGCTCCACCGGGTCAGGAGGGAGCGCTGGAGTGATGCGGCTATGGGGAGAGTCCTGCCAGGGCCCGGGCCCCCCCCACACCTGTTTCTTTCTCCTTCCTCAGTGTGAGCAGTTCGTGGAACAGCACACGCCTCAACTGCAGAGCCTAGTGTCCGGGGGCCGGGACGCCCACGCCACCTGCCAGGTACTTTCACCCTGCCAGCAGCTGCCAGAACTTTCCTTGGCTCCCAGAGCGCCCACCCTCTCCGGTCCACGATCGGCAGAGGCCCTGCTCCCCCAGGTCCAGGGCAACCCCAGGAGCGCAGGCCCAGGACGCTATGTTAACAGGGGTCAAGGAAAAGCCACAAAAGAATGGACAAGGAGACATGGAGGAAAGGAGGAGCCACTTTAAGGAGTGAGGTTTGATGCACATCATGGAATGGGGGTTGTTTGCTGGACAGCGTGTGCTCGGCAGGGGCTGCAAAGTGGGTGTTCTGGGGCCAGCATCCTACCTCCTCAGGCTCCAAACCTAGAAGGCCCATGGCTCAGCAGTGGCTCAAGAGGTCTACAAGGTCACACCAACAGCACCCATCAGATGGCAGGCGAAGTGAAAGCTGCCCCTTCCAGCAGGAGCTTCCCATCCCCCTCAGAGCTAGGAAAGGGGAACAGGGTGCAAGGCCTCCGGCCCTAACACTGTCCCTATGACAGGCCCTGGGGGCGTGTAGGACCACGTTCAGCCCTCTCCAGTGTATCCAAATTCCTCACTTCTGACGAGAACTCAAAGCCATGCCAGGTGAGTCCAGGCTCCCAGTTGAGGGGAGGAAGAGGTGGATGGGTCCTGCACCCATGGGGACAGCGGGCCCTGGGCTCCCCAAGCAGGAAGAGGAAGTCACTGCTGCTGGATGCCCCATCCTCTCCCTCAGAGGCCACAACTCAAGGCTCCTGAGGGCTCCTGACAGCACCATCTCAAGAATGGCCTCCCTCACTCCCTCTCCTCAGAATCCCACCACCCCCGGTGCTAGGCCCAGTCCCACCTCGTTGGTCCTATCCCAGGCCTCAGGGAAGCTGCCGCTCCCCCACTGCCCTCACTGATACTCAGTATTGGACGTACCAAGGCCAACCTTTCCTGAAGTTCGGGGGAAATCACACTTTGCTGCACAAAGATGCTGTCCCCTTAAAGCCAGAACCCCGCCGTCTCTGACTCCTCCTTCCTGAGACACACTGCTGTCTTCCTGACTGTCATTGTCTAAGTCAGAGGTGGCACCTTGGGGTAGAGGGGTGAGTCAGAGGCAGCCCCTGTGACCAGGGCCCTCAGGGCAGAGAAATGACTCTGAGAAGGACAGACCTTCCAACTGTGGGCTAGAAGTGTCCCTGAGAGCAAGCTTGGCCCACTTCACCATTCTGCTCAGAGCCAGCCCCTAACACGATGGTCACTCACTCATCTGTTCACTCTTTTTTAAAAAAGGTAGTGGGTGCCTATGGCCAGGCCATGTTTTAGGGACAAGGTCTACAGCTGTGAAGGAAACAATGAACACCATGCCCTCCCGGTGCTCAAGCCTCAGGGTCCAACTCTTGCCTCTGAGTGGGGCAGCCCAGGCCTGCTCCAGAATCTCTCTACAATCACAAGCCCCTGTGGGAGGCGGTGCGGAGGGAGTGTCTGCCCCAACTCCGACCTATCCCACAGGGACCAAATTCATGTTTTCCTTCCACCCTGATGACAGCTGGGGGAACCCGGGGGCTGGGGAGCTGCCTAGGAGACCGGGGTGGTCTCCTTTCTCCAGCTCCTAAGACTTCCGGAACCAAAAAGAGCTGGGCCTGCCATCCCTGTTGGAACAGGAAAAGCAGTGGATTGGCTCAGGGGGCCTGGGCTCTGGTCCCAACTCTTCCATCAACTGACCATGGGTTCCCCAGCCAAGATACGTTGCCCCCTCTCTGGCTCTCATTCTCCGCAGCGGCAAAGGGGGGATCGAATAAGGTGGTTTCTAGGATTCCTGGGCTCTCCCACATGACCAGCCTCCTCCTCAGGCTCCCTGCCCTCTGCCCACACTGAGAAGAAGGCTTCACTCCCACGGTCACCTTCCCCATCTCCTGTAAGCTGACAGACCATGAGCCCACAGCCTGTAACCTCAGTCCGGCTGTCAGTCTCACCTCTCCTATCTCTAACCACAGCCCAAACCAGAGCCACTTCCTTCCTCTCCGGGTATGAGGAGCGGCCAGGGCAGCATCTTCTGGAGGAGCTGTAAGAGGGGGCTTCCAGCCCAGGAACTTCCAGCCAGGCTTCACAGCCCACTGGAGCCAGCCCCGCTCCCACAACACCCCAGGGCTGGGTCCAGGGGAACTCGTCAACCACAAGGTCCTTCCCTGGCTCCAAGAGGATGGCGGGGTAGAAGCCGGGGCCTGCCTCACTCTCATCTCCATGTGCACAAGATCCTAGCTTTTATAGTGATTTTGCCAATACTTTCACAAAACTCAAATTCAGAAGAATAAAAAATTGGGAACATCAAGCACCATAAAAGATAGATATATGAAGTCAAACTTCAAAAAAAAAAAATCAGGAAATCCCTGACTTGTCAAGAATGGACACAGCAGGACTCAAGCAGGGTGGGAAGGTGATTGGACAAGCTTTCATATCTGAGATGTTCTCCTGCTTAAGAGCTATCACTTCAAGATGTAAAAAGGGGTTTTCTTTTTATCTTTTTGTAAGTTGAGCTTCCGAAGAGTTTTGGTTGAAATTCCAGCGTGGTTCCATTTCTGCTAAGATTTATCTCCTCAAAGCTCAGTTGGGGCGCGTGCTAAAAATCAGTTCCTCTGTAATCCAATGCCTGTAACAACACTAATAAAGCCTATTGCTTTATACGAAAAGGAAAAAGACAGTCATTTAAAATGCCCCCGAGGCCGCGGCCTCACGTCGAGGGCAGCTGGACTGGGCACCAACATCACTCTCCTCCTTGAGGGAGAAGCAGGTGCCCACGGTGCCTCTCCCTCCAGTTACTGCTTCCGGCCCTGCCCCTGCATCTCACCCTCCCCTCTCCCAAAGAGCCCACTCATTGGGATGAGATGAGGTTGTTAGGGTACCCCCAAAATCAAAATATACAACAACAACAAACTTAAATAAACATTTAACTTTAAAGACCTAAGTGCCCGGAAGTGTCCCTTTATTTATAAAAGAACTTTTGTTATTATATGTCCTATTACAAAAGAAATACACGTGTATTATAGAAAATTCAGAAACTGCAGGTCAAAAAGGAGTGGAAATCACCCACAATCCTACCAATCCAAGTAGAGGGCTAGAGCAGAATGCAAACTTTGGCACCAAGCTATAAACATTTCCAATCCATTTTCCCCACATCTCCACCATTCTAGCTGCAGGGGAAAAGCTTTCTATACAACATGCTCTTGGGGTAAGGATGTTGTACACAAATCCTTGGCCTCTGAGTTTGAACTTGTAAGTGGATTTTTGTAAATCTACAGCAGACTGTTGTCTTGGAAACCATTATTTCAATAGTAAGGTCAAGATCCCTGAGAGAAGAGTATTTTAAATGTTTTAAAAGCTTGGCGGGGAAGATGGCAAGCCAGAGCCTGGAGGTGAGGCAAGTGTGGGGATGAGCTCCGGAGGATGGAACAGAAGCTATCACTCAACAGGAGGGTCAGGAGTGGACCAGTTGGTGGGAGGAGAGAACAGCAGGAAGCGGCTACGGTTGAGACTCAGGGGGTCCCTGAGATATGCCCAGCATCATACCCCCAGAGCAGGGTGAGAAAGGAGAAGCCCCAGGAGGTGTGAGGGCCTAAGAGCAGAGAGGACTTGTTCTTCACTTTCCAGGGATGAGGAGAACACAAAAGTCCCTCAGAGATGGCTGCCCCCAACAAGACACTAGAAAGAGTGCAAAAAACAACCTTCGAGAGGGACCTAGCAGACAGGCCTGAGGACAGCGCCAGAGGGCGCCCCCTGCATGAGGCAGAAGAGCAAGCACACCCCCAGGGCCCATGAGGCCTTCAGAGTCAGCTCTGGACAAAATGGTGTAGAGATTACTTAAAAATAAAACCTTAAAAAATAAATAAAATAAAATAAAATAAAAACAATCTTTCCAGGTCAATAAATATACACATCTGTCATTACTGGTCATTGCTGCATGGTATTTTTTTCTGGATACAAACACTTCCCTATATCAACAACATCAACTATTGATAACAATATTGTGAAAAATAAAAATCCTTACATCTTTGTTTACTAGTCTCTTTCCTTAAAGTCAATTCCAAGACATGAAATTGGGGGGACAAAAAACTATGCACATCTTTACTTTTACTATCGGCTGCATTAGCACACTGCCCCTCTGTGCCAGCCACACCAGCTTCTACCCCAGTAACAACCACGTGCCTCTTCTCCACTCTCACCAACCCTCAGTATTAGCAATCTTTCAAATCTTTGCTAATCTAAAATATAAAAATGACTTCCCTGGTTGTTCTGTTTTGCATTTCTTTGGTTACTAAGTAAACAATTTTTTATATATTTATTGGCCACTTATATTTTACATTTTGTGAAATGTCTATTGGGGTTTTTTGCCCAATTTTCCACGGGAGTATTTTTTTTAAGATTTTATTTATTTATTGAGAGAGAGAGAGAGAGAGAACATACGCGTGTGCACAAGCAGGGGGGAGGGAGAGAGGGAGAGGGTGAACTAGATTCCCCACTGAGCAGGGAGCCTGACCACAACCACGCAGGGCTCCATCCCGGGGTCCTGGGATCATAACCTGAGCCGAAGGCAGAGGCTTAACCTATTGCGCCAGTAAATTCTTTTTTTTTTTTTTTTAAGATTTTATTTATTTATTCGACAGAGAGAGAGACAGCCAGCAAGAGAGGGAACACAAGCAGGGGGAGTGGGAGAGGAAGAAGCAGGCTCCCAGCGGAGGAGCCTGATGTGGGGCTCGATCCCAGAATGCCGGGATCACGCCCTGAGCCGAAGGCAGGCGCTTAACTGCTGTGCCACCCAAGCGCCCCTGCACCAGTAAATTCTTACCAGTAAAAATATATTAGGTATATTCATTTCCTTACTGTCCTGTACGTATGTTGCAAAATTTACCCTGTCATATGTCTTTTACCTTTAGGTTATATTTTCCATGTATCTGTCTTTTCTTGTGATTTCTGGCTAAGAAAACATGAATTCCACTTCTTTCTCATGCGTGGGTCAGATAGGCCAGAGCCTGAGGGCTCTGGAAGCAGAAGCATCTGCTGAGATCACCACCATAGAGACATGTGACCCCAGTTCAGACAGCAGTGATAGAAGCAAGCCACATGTCCCCCACAAAGGCCCTAAAGCTTCTGCACACAGGACATGACGGTCAGCTCTGAGCAGTGGTTCTAAACCTTTCAGGCAATAGTGTCTACTGTCAACATCTTGGGTGGGTTTAAAAGAGACAAAATCAGGGCACCTGAGTGGCTCAGTCAGTTAAGCCTCTGCATTTGGCTCAGGTCATGATCCCAGGATCAAGCCCCACTTTGGGCTCCCTGCTCAGCAGGGAGTCTGCTTCTCCCTCTGCCCATCCCCTCACTTACGCTCTCTCTCTCTAATAAATAAATCTTTTTTAAAAAATAGAATCAGTTGGGGCGCCTGGGTGGCTCAGTCGTTAAGCATCTGCCTTCAGCTCAGGGCGTGATCCTGGAGTTATGGGATCGAGCCCCGCATCGGGCTCCTCTGCTTGGGAGCCTGCTTCTCCCTCTCCCACTCCCCCTGCTTGTGTTCCCTCTCTCGCTGGCTGTCTCTCTCTCTCTCAAATAAATAGATAAAATCTTTTTAAAAAAAGTATTATACATTTAAAAAAAATAGAATCAGTTGTACAAAAAAAGAATACAGAGAACACAACACAGACTTAGAACTATATCATTTCCTCAATGAACATTAGCAACTGACTTTTAAGTACCAAGCATTTTCCTAGGACTGGGCACAAAAAAACAGTTCCCATCTGCCCTTTTGGAACTTAGAGTCTACTTGGGAAGACAGACATTAATCACAGAAAAAAAAGGAATACCTCAGGTGTGATACATGCTATCACTCAGAGACACATACGGTCCTGAGAGGTCAGAGAGGTGAAGGAAGAGCAAGTTAAAAGGGAGATAGCATCCCTAACAGAGGAAGCAGATGGCACGAAGGCCTGCATCTTGTGGCCCATCTGAGCAATGGAAGGAAGGACAGGGAGCCTGGGATTGACGACCAGGAGAAACTTCCCAAGACGTGAGGCTGAGAGGCTACGGATTTCCATCTAAGAGCCAACGAAGTGTCTTCAGTGGGAGATCGGGGTGTGAGGGAGAAATAAGTCGGTTTGGTGTGTGCTTTATTTTTTTTTTTTTAAAGATTTTATTTATTTATTTGACAGAGACAGCCAGCGAGAGAGGGAACACAAGCAGGGGGAGTGGGAGAGGAAGAAGCAGGCTCATAGCAGAGGAGCCCGATGTGGGACTCGATCCCAGAACGCCGGGGATCACGCCCTGAGCCGAAGGCAGACGCTTTTAACGACTGCGCTACCCAGGCGCCCCTGGTGTGTGCTTTAAAGGACTGGTCTGGCCAAAGCGTGAATGAACTGAGTGAAGGCTACACGGGAAGGGGCAGAGACCTGTTAGGAGACGGTTGTAAACAGAAATTAGCAATAGCTTAGACTAGAATGACAGTGGCAAAGGGCCCTTGCGGAAGTCACACGGATCCCGGAGAACAACGTTGGACTATCGTAAACGTACTCAGATGGTGAGTCCAGCTGCAGCTGTTGTCCCAGATGTAGCGTCTTTACTGATGCTGCAGCACAGCCCCTGGTCCACAGCATGCAGCGTTGGCTCCTTTTTCTCCATACCAATTTATAAAGATCACCAGAAACAGTTTGCTTTTACCTGGCAGGGCCAACAGGACACCTTCACGGTGTTGTCTCAGGACAATGTCAGTTCTCCTGCTCCACCGTAATACCGTTCAGACATTTTGATCATCTTGACATTCCATAAAACATCACACTAGTCCACTAGACTGATGACGTTATGATGATGCTACCCAATGAGCAGGAAGGGACAAGTACTTAATTTTTTTTTTAAGATTTTATGTATTTATTTGAAAGAGAGAGAGGGGAGAGAAAGCGTGCACAAGGGGAGGAACAGAGTGGGAAGAAGAGGGACAAGCAGACTCACTGCTGAGTGTGGAGTCCGATGTGGGGCTCAAACCCAGGACCCTGAGATCACGACCCAAGCCCAAACCAAGAGTCAGATGGTCAACCAACTGAGCCATCCAGGCACCCTGTGACAAGTACTTTAGCTGTCTTAGTAAGACAAAAGCAAACAAGAGGGTGGGATTTAACCCTTAGACAATTCAGGGGTCTACCACCTTAGAAGTTTCTGGGAGTCTACAGTGTGGTCTAGAGTATGTCAAAATATCCCCTCCTTTGTGAAAGACAAGCTGCTATACCTCATATCAACTCCCACCTGCCCCACCTGCTTGGGCAGTTCCAAAGAAAAAGGGCACAATGGATGGTAGGCTTTCTTGGCTTTGGGAGACAACATATGCCACATTTAAGTGTGCTACTTTAACCCAACTGGAGACAGCTGTAGAGCTGCTAGTTCCAAAGGGAGGCCAGGATAAAAACAGTTTCCACAGAAGTTTCAGCAGAAGAATAGACTACTCTACTCCTTGCACCTTATGATCCAGGATGGCCAATATTTTGAAGTGTCCTTGGCAAACAGGAACGCCGTATGGAGCCTCTGGCAAGAACCGACAGGAGAATCACAGCGCAGAATCTCAGGGTTTGGAACAAGTCTATGCCCTCATCTTCTGCAGATACCTCTTGTCCTTCTGAGAAATAGCTTCTGGCTAGCTATTGGGCCATAACAGACCGAGCATCTCAACATGGGCTATCAGGTGACCATGCAACCTGAATCTCCACTCATGAACCTGCTGTTGTCTGACTCAACTAGCCATAATGTTGGCCATGTGCAGCTGCAAGCTACCGTTAAATGGGTAGTATATTAAACCAACCTCAGACAGGGCCAAAAGGCACAAGTAAGTTACAGAAGCAGGTGGCTCACACTCCTTTCACACCAACTCCTATTGCGTTGCTTCCCAGGGCGTTCCTTAAGACCAGCTGACCAAGGAAGACAAAACTCAAGCCTGGTTTATAGATAGATTTGTACAAAATCCTGGTACAGAATGCAAGCGGACAGCTGGGGCACTTCGGGCCCACTCAGGGTGACACTGAAGGACAGTGGTGAAGGAAAATCCTCTAGTGGGTCTCCCTGCAAACAGTATATTGGGTTGCTTACTCTATTTGGAGTGTAAGATGGCCAGAAGTACAGACCTCGACTAATTCACTGGCAGTTGCCAATGGTTTGGCTAGATGGTCAGGGATTCAGAACGAACAGGATTGTAAAACTAGTGAAAAGGAAGTCTGGGGTAGAGGTCTAAGGATAGACTCCTTGAACACACTATACTATATACTACATATATTATTATAGCAACAGAATATATATACTATGAAAATGCTTTTTTTGCATATGAATGCCCCCCAAAAGGCATCTGCTGCAGAGGAGACTCTTAATAATGAGGTTTACAAGGGCGCCTGGGTGGCTTAGTTGGTTAAGCATCTGCCTTTGGTTCAGGTCATGATCTCAGGGTCCTGGGATGGAGCCCCATGTCGGGCTCCCAGGGGAGCCTGCTTCTCCCTCTCCCTCTGCCTCTCCCCCTGGCTTGTGCTCTCTGTCTCTCTCAAATAAATAAAATCTTTAAAAAATTATGAGGTCTACACAAGTGGCGCGATGAGAGGAATGTCAGCCAGTGGTCTCTTTCTCCAGTGCTTGCGCAGCGAGCTCATAAGCCATGGTGACAGCAATAGAGGTTATGCATGGGCTCAACAACCTGGACGTCCCTGTCCCGACCTGAGTAGTACTTCTGCCGAATATCTAATTTGCCAACAGCAGGGATTAACAGTGAGTCCCCAGTACACTAGTCCCTTGGGCATTAGCCAGCTCCCTGGCACAGGCTGATTACATCTTCTATTATGGAGGCAGAGATCCATCCTCAGAGAAAAAGAAACACATTCTGGATATACATTTGCTTCCTGCCCGTGTTTCTGGTAATACCACCATCCATGGATCCTCGGAACGCCTTATCAACCATCATGGCATTCCATGCAGCATTGCATCTGAGGCAGGAACTCTTTTCACAGCGAAGGAAGAGAAGCAGAGGGCTCATGCCCATAGATCTCACTGGTCTGAATACAGACAGCAGCATCTGGAAGGAGCTAGCCTCATTAAAAGGTAGAATGGCTTACTGAAAACTCGGCTACAGTACCAGGTGGTGCTCACGTTATAGCGTTCAGTACGTTTTGAATCAGAAAACATTATAGGATGCTCTCTCCCCCATTACCAAAATACACGGGTCTAAAAAACTGGGCAGACATTGGTGTGACTCCTCTATTACACTTCGTAACTTTGCAGGATTTTTACTTCTGTTCCAGCAACTGGAAGCTTTGCTAGTTTAGTGGTCTTAGTTCCCAAGGGTGAAATGCTTCCACCCAGGAAACAACATGGCTCCACTCAATTAGAAGATGAGACTACCCCGTGGACATTTTGGGCTTCTTATGCTATTAAACCAACGGGAGGCACGGGGGGTTGTAATCTACTTGTCAGAGTGACTGATCCTGATTATCACGGTGAAATTGGGTTACTCTTACAAAATGCAGGGAAGACGGACTATATCCAGCAGTAAGGGTTAATGGAAAACTGGAGCAACACAAAGGAGGTGGGGAGTAGGATAATTAAGGAGTCTGGTCCTTAGGGACTGAAGATTTAGGCCACCCTACCAGGTGCAGAACCCCAACTCGCTGAGGCTGCGGTTAAGGGCAGACTAGACCCAGAAGGGGCAGTGGAAGTAGGAAGCACAGACATCAACTGCAGCCTTTTGCCCTATTACAGAAATACGGACTATAACTTTATTTTCTACTTGCTTATTATACACGAGAATTTGCATTTGTTAACCATTTTTTCTTTCTTCTTCCCATTTTCATTTTATATACAACTTGTTGAAGTTAACTTTCCAACTTAGTCTCTAGAGAACGGACTATTCGGTGGGACTATGACTGGAATTGAGGAGTAACCAATACAGCCATCAGTGGATACAGGACTCTTAGGACAGCTCATTTCGGGAAAGGATGAAAACTTGTTCACTTGTAAGAAGGGTAGCCGTTGTTTGTTAGGCAGAGATACAGAGTTGTTTTCTTTGTCGTTGTTGCTGCGTAGAAGTTCAGATGTGCATAAGAGTGTCTATGGAAGTGGAGTCACCGGGGGGTGGGCTGTGCCTCTCAACTCCACAAATGCCCCCTTTTCGCCTGCTCTGTGAAAACGGATCTGGATCCTTCAGACCTTCCCTCGCCAGCTGACATGGATGCTTTGTCCATGGAGGGTTCTGGAGACACACTGTAGGAAGACAGGGTTTGCGTCCCAGTTCCACTGTGCTCGCTCAAAAGCAACACGTGCAGCTCTCTCTAGCCTCAGGTTCCCGCGGCGCCCACAGCCTCAGGGGCCCGGCTCCTGCAGTGCACAGCAGTTGCCCCGGGCGCTCCTCTCCTCCCCAGAGGGGAAGCTGAGTGAGGCACCTCCCCATAAACAGCATTTCCTGACGCACTGGAGAGTCCACTGATGGGTTCCAGCGGTCAGACTTCCAGCAAGGTCTGGATCTCAGCCTTAGACACTACGGGAACCCTACAGGTGATAGCTGTGCCTTACACCTGCTATTCTACGTCCTTTAGAGTCTCCTTATTACCGGCCCATACCCCATGAGTCCAATCCCGTTACAGTTAATAATTCTTGAAATTAAGCTTTCCCTGATCAAATTACCCTGTGGTTTCTCTGTTTTAACTGGACCTGGACTAAGGTGACACTAGTTCAGCTTGTGGACAGTGGAGGACAATTAAAGTGGGGAGACTGAAGAGACACAACGTGAAATCCACAGGACCTGGTAACAGATTAGATGAAGGAAGTACGGGTGGGGGAAGGAGGACTCCTGCTTAAATTTCCAAATTGTGTAACTGGATGATGGAACGCTACAGCTCCACAGAAACCACTGGAAAGGGACCAAGTTTGAGGAGAAAACTCACAAGCTCAGTTTTGAACAATGATGGCTTTGAACTGACTTTAAGACACCCAAAATATATCAAGAGGCAGTTGGCTCTAAAGTTCAAGAATGGAGAGAAGTCTGGGGTTAAGACTGGAGCCACCCCCTTAGGGGATAGGTGAAGCCATTTAAAACGGCCTAGGGAGAAAGCAAACTGAGGAACGGGCCTAGCACTGAGTCCTGAGGAATCTCAACTTTTATCGGCTAGACAGAGGAAGAGGAGTCAGCAAGGGACACACTGAAGCTGTCAAAGAGGTAAAGGCAAACAGGGACAGCATGGACTCCTAGAAGTCTAGGGTAGCAGCCACAGACGTGCAGGGCTCCTACCTCCCTTTACGAGAACTCGCTGTGGTTGACTGACTGCCACCGGCGGCTGTATCTTTACATCTCCCATGTTTTCAGCTCTGCCACAGTGCTTGCCGAGGCCACACTTTCTCCAGGCTGGGCCTGATCAACGGCTGAGCTTGCAGAGAGACATTTCTGCTAGATTCTTCTGACCAACTGGCAGTCTTTGCTCTGCGCCCCCCACTGGCCTGGCTGAGACTTTCTTAGAACTGCGCAGCAATCGGGTGTCCCTCCTGCCTTCCTTCCCTCCCTCTTCCCTCACACAGCCCTGCACCGCAGCCTGAAACCGCCCACTTCCACACTTCTAGTTAAGCACAGGAATGTATTGCTTTAGTCAGATATTTTGTTACCTAGAGACAAAATGCATCCCAAATGATACACCACCCACAAGCTGGCAATAGCCTAAGGGAAGGATATAAAACAAGAGGCTGGTTTAAAAACAGGAAAACATTTAATCCATTTCAAAATACACATCAGGAAATGAAATGAACCACCGGAAAAACACCTATGATGGAAGAAGGGTATTACTGGCTTCGAGCTCTTATTCCTAGAATCCTGAGGCTCTGACGCGCAGAAGACATTATCTTGCCCTTCAGATACTCCCAGATGCCCAGAAAGAAATTACACACATCTGTTAAAGAGCTCTGGCCTGCTGAAGCTAGAGGGGAGCTAGACAGGACGGGGAAAGGAGCATCAATCTATAATCAACTGATCAAAGACCAGCTGGGTGACGGTGCAGAGCCATCCCAGGTGGGTGGGCCCCTCTGATATCCTGGTGTGAACCTGAACCCACAAAATGGGTTGGCTCAGGGAATGTGCCAGTCAACCTATGTTCAACTACAGCTCTGGTATCATTACATCTTCAGCCAAAGCCCTGGGGACCAAAACCCTAAACTCCTCCTTCAAGCCCCCTGCTGGTTGGTTTCATCATTATCTCGCCTCTTCCAAATCTGTTAAGAAATGAATACAACAGACATGTAAGAGCCGGCATTCGATCCACACACATTTATCAAGTACTCGTTCTACCCTAAGCGAGGGACAGCCTGTCGCTACACATCCATACTTGTCTGTCCCCTGAAACAACTAACTCAATCCTCTTTCAGAAAATTCCCTTTTGCTTGATTTTTATCTTTCTACCCACCCCCCCACACTTTCCGTGCCAAACTTGCTTTCTAAAAAAGAACTCCTAGTTAAGCCTATAACCACAGACAAAGTCACTGAAGAGTTATCTCTAGAACGAAAAGCATCTCCCTTTAACGAGAAGCGTCTCCCTTCTTTTTCCGAAGCTATAGCTTTCTGACACTAGGGAACAAGGGTGTGAAAAGAGCAGGACGTGGTGGGGCACTGCCGTTTCTACCGTCTTGGATCTCTGCGCCTTTCGCAGAACTTCCAACAGCCCTAGGTTGGGACAGAGCAGCCCGAGGCTCGCAAGCTCTGTGCTCCTGAGGAGCCTCTCTGAGGAAGGCCCAGGGAGGCATCTGCCATTTTCAGTGGAACACAGGTGGCGGTTACTAATCATGATGACCGTGTATTCTGGATCCAGGTTTGCTGCGCCTTTTTTTATAGTAAGAAATGATGTTTCATTTAATCCATTAAGCAGATGTGAAAAGGAGCATTTTAAGAGGTGCAATCTCTTTGAAAACTGATCAAACTCTTGAATTCTACATACTCAGTGTGTTTGTAAATAAACTTACGGCATGAAAATACAAAACAAAACAAAACAAAGCTATAGCTTTTTCTTAGTCTCTGTCTTTCTTCTTTGCCAGGTACCAGGGCAGTTATAAAGAGAAACAGAGATACTCTCCTTCATGAGCTCCCGATCCAATACAGAAGACGTTAGAATAATACAGTTGGTGCTCTGGTAAAGACACACAGAAAGCGCTGTGGGGTCACGAAGAGCACTAACTTGACCTGGGATGCTGGGGAAAGCTTCAGAGCCAACTCCTAGCTGGGGTCCTGCTGATTCTAGACTCTTCCTCCTTGAAACCAGACCACACACCTCTGCAAAACTAACCTGGCCACACACATAATCACCCATAAATCTTCCACGCTTCCCTGCCCTTCTCTTTTCTAGCAATCACCCCTGGGCTCTCAGGGCCACATAATCTGGCCCCACCTCACTCCTCCATGCATCCCAATAGGTACCCAGCCTAACCAAGGCTTTAACTCAATCTCACTTCCCGCCTTCACCCACATCACTCCTCTCACTGGCCCCACACCCTATCTGTTCAGCACACACCAAGCTCGTGGCCAACCCACCTGAATGTAAGCCTCTGAGAGTGTGATCATCTGGGGCAGGATGTCAGTCACCTGCAGGTCTTGTAATTCATACCATTTGCCCGTCCCCTGCAAAAAGTATAAAGGGATGGGTTAGTCTGCTCCCTAAAACCAAAAGGTGTAGAAGGAAAGGATCACGGCAAAAAGTGAGAAAAATCAGAATAGCCACTAGACCACCACTCAGAAAGTGTCATAATTAAGAGGGTGCAAGACCTCTGCTTGGCTTCATTCAATTCAAAGAGCTTTTGGGGTGCTGATCTTGGCAGATGGAATCCCTGCCAAGGATTCCTTCAAGTACAATGGAGTCTCGCAACACTTTCAAGAAGAATTTAGGTGGGCGATAAAGAGAAAAAAGAGGAGGCCCTGTACTCCTCACCTAAGATGACTCCTTGTCACTCAAAAATGACAGACTAGACACACTCAGTTAGTTAGCAGGTGCGGTGTTAACTACTGGGAAAGCCTAAAAGTACACATCCCACCCCCCACCCCGGAGAACACAGCAACAGCCAAGAGAAGGGTCCTTGGTGGACAATCAAAATACTAACCGTTTCCTTTGGCCTATAAACCAGTGCCGCAAATACAACAAATCTACCTTCCTTCATGCTGCCATACGCAAGGAGGCAAAGAGTCTTCTGGATTATGGCACAGGCACTGCTGGAAGCTTACCTGCCTCATCCAGCCAAACTTCAAAGAAATGCCAAAGGCAGATACCATAGACTAGAGATATTCAGATAGTCCAACAGCTCAGAATATAGGAAACGTAACAAAAGCTCAGGATCACATAATCAAGCCCCCATTCCTGTTTTGAGGACTGGTTAAGAACATGGTGAAACCAGGGGCACTTGGGTGGCTCAGTCAGTTGAGCAGCCAGCTCTATTTTGGCTCAGGTCATGATCTCAGAGTCCTGGGATCGGGCCCTGCATCAGGCTCCATGCTCGGCGGGGAGTCTGCTTGAGATTCTCTCTCTCTCTCTCTCCCTCTGTCCTACCCCCACTCATGTGTTTTCTCTCTCTCTCTCTCAAATAAAAACATTAAAGGTATTAACAACTGTCTCAGAGGTGTATTTTAAAGATACTAATGAGGGGCGCTTGGGTGGTGCAGCCAGTTCAGCATCTGACTCTTGGTTTCCACTCAGGTTGGGAGATCAAGCCGTGCTGGGCTCTGCACTTGGCACAGAGTCTGCTTAAGATTCTCTCTGCACCTCTCCCCACTCTCTCAAATAAATAAATACATTTTTTTTAAAAAGCTACAAGATGACCATACATTAAGCACTTGGCCTACTTTCTAGCACACATCAAAATGCCACTAAACAGAGCAGGTTATTAGACCCACGGTCCCAGAAGACTGACCAAATTAAAACAGTTTGTGCTAGTCATCTGTGTGGTACCAAATACATCTTAAGTACATGTTGCATCCATTTTCAGCTTGAGACAAATTCAAAACAGTTTTTTTAGCTGAAAGAAACCTTTACACCAGTGCTTCATAAGCTTTAATTACACACCAGAGGGTCTTGTTAAAATGCGGATTCTGATTCAGTAGGTTTGGGTGAGGCCCAAGACTCTGCATTTCTAGCGAGTTCTCATAGGATGTCAACGCTGCTAGTTCGAGGATTCCCTTCAGGTGCTAAGGCTCTAGCCTAGGACAGTGGTGCTCAACCTCGGCTGCACAATGGCATCTCCTGGACAATTTTAACACCATGATGCCTGGTTCCCACCTCCAGAGAACCTAATGCAGTCTCTTAACTCGGACTGGCACTTTGAGCCAGGTACCTCTGTTCTGGGGGCTGCCTGTGCGCTACAGAGTACTTAGCAGCAACCCTGGCCTCTATTCCAGGTGAAAACCAATGGGTACCAATTACACTGCTCTGATGTAATTGGCCTGGAGTGGCCCAGGAATCAGGATTTAAAAATCTCCCCAGGTGACTGCAACGTGCACCCAAAACCGAGAACCACTACTGAGACGAGCCACCGACAGCTCTAGTACCTGCAGAACGCCAAAGGCCAGGAGAAGACAGGGCAAACTGGAGACAGCTGCCCACCGAAACCCCAAGGGAACCACCACCCTTCTTGGCACTCACGTGATGCAGCACATGGATCCGGTAGGAGCCCTCCGAGGGCTTGCCGTCGTGGACGATGTTGGCGATGAGGTCGTAGGTGGTGTTCTTGTGCGCCGCCTGCACCTCCTCAGACAAGTACTCTCTCAGGTCCACGTTTCTAGTGACGGTGAACATAAAGCCACGAGATCAGACAAAGGCTACCGAGGTCAGGGACATGGTCTCACATCAACGGTCTGCAGAGCTACTGAACCCTATCTTAGAAGCCCGGATCTAGGTAGGCTTGCAGAGCCATGGGAGCCCAGGGTGGTGGAAATTCACACAATTTGCCATAAACATGAGTCAAACTAGAAAGACTGGCTCCACGGGGAAAGCACACTGTTAAAAGCACATCTAGCCGTCAAAGTGCAGGGCCTCGCGTCATTCAGATGCGAACTGGAATGAGGGCTTCTGCCACTTCAGAGACACGTGGGAATGTGAGCAGGTTACACAGCCTAAGGCTCTTCTAAGACATGAAAAGGAGCGTCACCATCCCCTCTGAGATGGTGAGGATTAAGGGAGACAACAGGAGTAACCCGTCACCCTCTGCCCTCTCTGGGAATCCCGCAGCTGCAGTGTTCAGTCGATGCCCGGTCCCTAGCCTCTGGCTATGGAAGGCCTGACCTCATGATTCTGGGAGTCGCCACTGTATACAATCATTTTCACAATTTCAATATGGCAAAGTAGGCAGACCGGTAGCTCCAGCACAGAAGGGGAATTTACTCAAAGTAGAAATGCAGCCAGATGGGGCGCCTGGGTGGCACAGCGGTTAAGCGTATGCCTTCGGCTCAGGGCGTGATCCCGGCATTATGGGATCGAGCCCCACATCAGGCTCTTCCGCTATGAGCCTGCTTCATCCTCTCCCACTCCCCCTGCTTGTGTTCCCTCTCTTGCTGGCTGTCTCTATCTCTGTTGAATAAAATAAAATCTTTAAAAAAAGAAAAGAAATGCAGCCAGAACCAGGCCTGGGAGAAGAAGCAAGAACCAAGGGAGCCACATGACCTCTTTTCTGCTTCTGACATTGGCTTGTTTTTCTCCCTCCTTTGGCAGCCCCACTTTCTCTTCTTTAGGTGACCCACCCTGGCTACTCCACAGCTTCTTAATTTCTCAGTTCTGGTTGCCAAAAGAAACTACTGACTACGTTCCTTCAACTGGGACTGAGAAATATCTATTTTATTTTGAATATGTGAACATTCACTTTCAAATATGGAGAAGCATTCTTGAATCTGGAATAAAATCTCCTTTTGTGTTTTCTGTGTTGGATTCTGACCATCAGTTGAAGCATAAATGTATATACCAGTTACTGCAAAGTCAAGTGCTATGATAAATGGCAACTATGAAGACAGGACGAAGACAATTGTGAAGAATTTTCCTATAGTTAAACAGGGAAACAGAGTGACCATTAACATGAATAAGAGAGACTACATCATATTTCTAATCGCTCTAGAACTGATGTGCTGTCTGAGGTACTACCACTCAAAACCTGAACTCCAGTAACGTCATCCGTGAGGGATTCGTGGGAAATGCTAACAATGGTCTTGTCCGTGGTCACCTCCAGATGTACATCTCCCTCTGAATTATAGACTGTGATTATATTACCTGTCCAGAAATACAAATGTAAA
This sequence comes from Ursus americanus, assembly GCF_024610735.1. NCBI lineage: Eukaryota > Metazoa > Chordata > Mammalia > Carnivora > Ursidae > Ursus > Ursus americanus. The sequence goes on along the minus strand of NC_142133.1, from coordinate 47,876,683 downwards.
CCATGTGGTAATAAACACACACGCAACTTTGTTCTTACTATGTAGCTTTCTACATGTTAGTGACAGCTATTTACTTCTACAGACTAACAGTGTACCACATAAACTGTAACATTTATTGTTAAAGATAATTTACAGAGGAGTTGAAGGAGATGCGTGTGAGCTCCAGAGAGCCAGAAGGCCTGCTGGCTGCTCACAGCTGTCTTCTCCAGCTAGCTCTCCTCAGCTTCAACAACAGCTGTCCAGACTTGTTTGTCTGAACAAGTCCTAGACATCTTCAGGAGTATTAATACTCAGGTTTTCATGACTGAACCAAAACTGTTCAGTGATAAAAGGAAATGAACACATGTTAAATCATTTTGTTTTAGAAAAGAGCCGAAGGAGCCACTACGCTCCTCTCCCAATCAGAACAGTCCAATCCGGAGAACACCTAATTAGCTGGAAGTGCAGCTTTAATCCTATGCTCCAAAAACCCTACCTCCAAAGGAGCAGAGGGCACCCAATCGCTGCAAGTCTGATCAACCTCTAGTAAAAAGATGTGTTATGAATAAAACAGGAGAAAAATAAGGTATGAAAAGAATCCTTTTCAAAAAGTGGAGAATTTAGGGGCGCCTGGGTGGCTCAGTCGGTTGAGCATCCGACTCTTGGTTTTGGCTCAGGTCATGATCTCACGGGTCATGAGATTGATAGAGCCCTGCATCAGGCTCCTTGTTCAGCATGGAGTCTGCTTGGGATTCTTTCCCTCTTCCTCTCCCTCCCCCTCTGCCCCTCCCCCAGCTTGCACATGTGCTCACTCAACCACTCTCTTTCTCACCCACGCATTCTCTAAAATAAATCAGTCTTAAAAAAAAAAAAAAAAAAAGGTGGAGACTTTAGCTAATCTAGAACCATATTACTCTAAAAGTAATTATAGTGCATAAAGCATTTAAAGTACAGGTTTCCAGAATTAGTCTCTAAAAGGCTGACTAGCTAAGAATTTATCTTTTTCTCAACTTCTCCAAAGTAAGCTTTCCAAAGGACAAACTACTGAAGTCACTTACCAAAAACCTAAATGCAACTGGTAGCCAAATAAACATACTCCAGGTGCAATATAAAAGAAACCAACGGAGTAAGGCCATTTCTGTGGTGACTGAGCAGGGACTATTATCGATACACAGTCCTCCTTCCTCCGGAACTGCCCTCCAGTCAAGAGCACTCCCTCCTCCCAGGAACACACTGGTGACTGTGGAAACTCCCAAGAGTCCAGTACTGAAGGAAAACCCCACCACATGGACTTTCAAAGAAAGGTCCCCTGTGGTCTCACTCAAGGTAGCAGAGAGCTGGCTTCCATGTCCCCAATCTCACTCTGTCACACAGACAAGATGCTAGTGAAGCACGAGAAGAGCAAGTGAGAGATTCTCCTGCAATGCTAACTACAAAGGTGTTCTCCCTCACCCCTTAGCTGTTCTCAGAGTCTTGGCGATCATGGAACCAGGAATAATAAAATGCTATTCTTGGAAGGACCCCGAGGGTTCACCTAATCCAACCTCTCATTTTATCCACGTCAGAGTAACTCCAGAAAATATGTAACCAACCTGCCCAAAGTCACACAGCTAGAATGGCACAGCACTCGGGCCTCTTTATTTTCACATACTACCCTCTGAAACACTACCAGAATTAAGAGCTGGAACCATTTTCAAAGGAGAAAACTGGCAGTCTTGGTATGGTTTGGGCAACTGGGAAACGGAGAGGGATGGAGAGAGAGAAAGGAAGAGATGAGCACTTACACATTACAGCTCCCACACTTCGACAAGAAGCTCCCTTAGGGCTCCACTCTTACCTAAACACCAGCAAAGACACCCTTACTCCTCCTGCCAGTCCTGCCTCCAGGTTTCTCCGTGTTCTCAGAGATATCTTCTTCAGGGTGTGAAAAACCATGTCTCCTGAGAACTGAAAAACTGTCTACCCCCAAGAGCCTCTTGCAGGAGCTTTCTGAGTTAGAAAGTAGTAAAATGAAAGCATCTGGCACAACTCCTCCCCAATTTGCATTAAAATACTCATAGATGTTCATAAAAAGACAAATGCATGGTAAACATTAAAAATAAAACCATATATCAAAATTTATCTTTCTCACCAACAGGGAAGGACCCCAAGATGGCAAAATAAATGTGGAACCATCCCCACTGTTTGTGCCTAACTACAGTATGCAAGAAGACGCAAAGACCAGCAAATAGACAGACTCTAACTGCTCGGGATCATCGTCAAAGCCAGACAGAATCCTACCTGTCCTGCCCTACTTTCATCAACATTTTTCCCTACACTAAAAGACTATACTTCACAGCAAGCAACAGGAGAGAAGATGAAAGGGCTGCCTCGAGGTAAACATCTATCTTTGAAGTCCCTGAAATATTTATATCCTTCCAGCAACCCTTAACTTACATCATGTAGGTAGGCTCTGTTCCCAACAATCTCTAAGACAGTCCAAAATGAATAATGGTACAAAAATATGAAAAGAGATTCCGGCTCACTCCCCCTAAGAGGAAGTGAAGCAAGGTAATACTCACGTAATAGGGAAGTTGACAATGGTTGGATTCTTCTCCACAAAGAAATTGTTTTTAGTGAATCTCTTAATACAAAAGATGAGATATGGAGGCAGCTTGGTGAGCTGGAAGCGTTTTAGAAAGTTCTCCTTGTAGGTCTTATATTCCTAGACAGAGTGAGAAGGAAATTATCAATTTAGTGCGGGAGTACTGGGGCAAGGGTGTGAGTTTTGTTTTGGTTTAGATTTTTAATATGTAATTCTGCCTTCGCTTAAGAATTCAGAAGATGGGGGCGCCTGGGTGGCTCAACTGGTTAAGCGTCTGCCTTTGGCTTGGGTCATGATCCAGAAGTCCCAGGATTGAGTCCTGCATTGGTCTCCCTGCTCAGCGGGGAGTCTGCTTTTCCTTCTGCCTCTGCCACTCCCCCTTGCTCATGCATTCTCTCATGCTCTCTCTCAAATAAATAAATAATCTTTAAAAAAAAAAAAAGAATTCAAAAGACACCTGATCCCAGAAGCCACGTAAAGGCTTAGGGACAGCAACATGTCTAAGGCTGCCTAAAAAACAACTGCGGGGTCATGTTTACACCAGCATGTGAGCATACTGCTGAACTCCATCCACGGCAATGTGCGTATGCTTCCAAGGAAAACAAAAATGTCAGATGAAAAAATGGTTAAAAACTGCAGAATTAAAACCACAAAAGTCTTGGAGTGCTTGGGTGGCTCAATCAGTTAAGCATCTGCCTTCAGCTCAGGCATGATCTCCAGATCCTGAGATGGAGCCCCGTGTCAGGCCCCCTGCTCAGTAGGGGGTCTGCTTCTCCCTCCCCCTCTCCCCCTCTCCCCCACACATGCTCTCTCTCACTCTCTCTCTCTCAAATATATAAAATCTTTCAAAAAAAAATAAAACCACATAAGTCTCACTGAATTCAAAATAAGGAAGAACCTCCTGACCACGAGAGGCATACACCCACAGAACGTCACCTCTGAAGCAGTGAGGGACCCCTCATTATCAAGGGTATGCTAGCAGATGTAAGAGCTAAAACCACAAAAGACTTGGAAGAAAACACAAGAGTAAATTTTCATGACCTGGGATTTGACAACGGATTCTTACGTATGAAACCAAAAGCACACACTTCACAAGAACACCTAGACAGCATTTCATCGAAACTTAAAACTTCTGTGCTTCAAATGATACTATCAAGAGGGTGAAGCTGCAGTCTACAGAAGAGGAGAAAATGTTTGCAAAATCAGACATCTGATAAAGGACTGGAATCTAGATTATATAAAGCACTCCTACAAGTCAATCATAAAAAAATAACCCAGGTAAAAAACATACAAAGGATCTGAATAGACAGTTCTTCAAAGATGATACACAAAGGTCCAAGGAGCACATGAGAAGATACTTAGCAGCATTAGTCATCAGGGAACTACAACCCAAAACCATAATGAGCTACCACATGACACCTACTAGGGTGCCTCTCACCCAGAAGACGAACAGTAACGAGTGTCGGGCAAGACGCCGACAAACTGGAACACGCATTCACTGCCGACGGGGACACAACATTGTGCAGCCACCTCAGAAAACAGCCCGCAGTTCCTCACATGGCTAAACAGAAGAGTTACCACACAGCCCAGCAATTCCGCTTAATTACCACCCGAGAAGAATGGAAACGCATTCACAGGACAACTTGTAGACTAATATTTATGGCAGCATTATTCACAGTAGCCAAAAGGTAGAAACAATCCCAAATGTCCATTAACTGACAACCAGATAAACAAAGTATGGTGTATTCACACAATGGGATATTATTTCGCCACAAAAAGAAATGAAGCAGCAACACATGCTACAACATGGACGAACCTTGAAAGCATTACACTAAGTGAAAGAAGCCAATCACAGAAGAGCACAGATTACAGGATTCCACTTGTACAAAATGTCCAGAATAGGCAAATGCAGAGAGACAGAAAGTAGATTAGAAAATTGCCGGGGCGCCTGGGTGCCTCAGTCTGCGATCCGGCCCCGCATCAGGCTCCTCCGCTGGGAGCCTGCTTCTTCCTCTCCCACTCCCCCTGCTTGTGTTCCCTGTCTCGCTGCCTCTCTCTCTCTCTGTCAAATAAATAAATAAAATCTTAAAAAAAAAGAATGAAAAAAAGAAATTGCCTACAGCTGGGGGAGATGAGAAAGTTGAGAAGGTAAGTTAAGGGTAATGAAAACACAAATAACGAAAATGTTGTAAAACTAACCGTGGTAGTAGCACGTATCTGTGGATATAGTAAAAACCAATCAATTATAAACTTTAAATGGGTTCATTATATAGTATGTGAATTGTATCTCAACAAAGCTGTTTTTTGTTGTTTTTTTTTTTAAATCAAGTTCCCCTGTCACATGATGAGTAACCTGAGAGCACTGGAGAAATAAGCATTCCATCTCTACTACACACACCATAGATACCTTTCTGGTAAATTCTTGGTCATCTATAGGTATAAGCACTACTGGAAAAAATATCTTTTTGTTGGTATCAAGTAACTTCTGCGTGGTTGAAATAACATACTGTATTAAAAGCAAAAAAAAAATTGTTTAAGGTTTTTTTTGGTTTTATTTCAATTTATTCATTTGAGAGAGAGAGAGCATGAGTGGGGGGCGGTCAGAGGGAAAAGCAGACTCCCCACTGAGCTCAGAGCCCAACTCAGGGCTGCGGGGCTCAATCCCAGGACCCTGAGATCATGACCTGAGCCAAAGGCAGATGCTTAACCGACTGAGCCACCCAGACACCCCTAACGGTTTTTATTGTTAAGTAAGCTCTACATGTGGGGCTCGCACTCACAACGCTGAGATCGGGAGTTGCATGTTCCCCTGACTGAGCCAGCCAGGTGACCTCCCCCCACACCCACCACCACAAAAAAGTGTTTTTAATCAGGTAAATGCTAAGAGATTTCACTGCCCACATCTGAATCTATGAACAAGTGGACACAAGAAGCATTCACTTTAATTATCTCAGACTAGGGAAGGATATAACACATAAATGATATCACAGCATAACACACAGTTTCCTCAGGAGTTCCAGAAATCGTGGGGGAAGAATTTCACCATAGACAGCAGTACCACATTCATACAGCAAGGATCAATTCAGCTGTAACTACACATCACATTGTAACAGCACTGTTAATTTTACTGGTTTCAAAATGTTGTTTGCATAACTCATAAATGTATTATAATTTCATACTTGCTTAAAAGCCATAGGTATTAATGAGCTTATACCAAAGTTTACATTTACGCTAATTTAAGTATTATTATAGTAAAAATAAATGTAAATCAATACTGAGGGCTCAAGGGAATCTTAATATTACTTAAGTTTGAACAAACAGTGATAACAAGTGTGCCATGGCTGAAAAAGCCAGATGAAAAATCAGGAGTTTAGATTCCCAGCTCTGTCACTCAAAACCATAAAATAAAGAAACTGAGCTACACAAACCCTAAGGTCTCTCTTTCACCTCCCTAAAATGAAACAAGTCTAAATAACATCTTAGGTATCACTGTTACCAATCTCTGTGCGTGTGTGTGTGTGTGCACACGTGTGTGCATGTGTATGGGTGTGTGTGAGAGAGAGACACAGGCAGCTGCCACTGTCCATGGATATCCAGGGCTGTTTGTGCTTACTAACCTTGCTAACAGTATCTGACAATGAACTGGGGCATAAGACGGAAACAGTGACGGAGGTCAGGGGAGGCGTGTTTTAGAGTGCTGGGGGGGCTGCCTAGCTCACAATTGAGACTTTTCGAGGAAGGGCCCCTAAGTCACAGGGTCCTTGAACAGAAAAGACACCTGATTCCAGAGGGTCTTTCAACTCCCTCCGGGGAACCTAGAGCAGCGTGGCAGAGGCTGGGCCTTGGGGATAAGGTAACAGCAGCCTGTACAAGGGACAATCACAGACCACCACTTCTGACAACCCCCTTGCTCTCGTTCCGTCCTTCCCAAGTCCTGCTCAGGTCAAGTCTTCCTAAGATCCTAGGGAGATGCCTTCCAATAAAGTTTCTCTTTTAGTGAGCTTTCTGTTGGTATTTAATATCTGAAAGCAAAAGAATCTTAGCTAATGAAGAGAAAGGGCAGAAAGGTTTTGGAATGAGACATTAAGTTAGAAAAAAATCTCCGAGTAAATTCTCCCAAAACCAAAAGGATTAAATTTGTCTGGCATGAAGAAGTAAATTAAACCAAGGAACAGTTAATTCAGTAGATAAAAAGACACTTTTAACTTCATAAGAAGTAATATTACAGGGCCACCTGGGTGGTCAGTCAGTTAAGTGGCTGGCTTTTGATTTTGGCTCAGGTCATGATCTCAGGGTCCTGGGATTGAGCCCTGCATTGGGCTCCCTGCTCGGCAAGTAGCCTGCTTCTCCCTCTCCCTCTGCCCCGCTGGTGCTCTCTCTAAGAAATAAAATCTTAAAGAAAAAAAAGCGTCAAGTACAGTTCTCAGCAGGACTTTGTGTCTCCAAGAACCACTGCTCCCTCTGCTCCTCCCCACCCCCCACCCAGCTTGCAGGCCCGCCCATACATGCTCGCTCTCTCAAATCAATCCATCAATCTTAAAAAAGAAAAGTAATGTGACAGTAAGAACAAATTATTTTATTTATTTCTACTTTAGCTCTGTTTTTTTCCATTTCAATACTGACACTACATTTTTTAAAAGATGGGAGTTTTTCCTACTTTTCTGAGTTTCTACTGTCCGAAATAGCCCCTCCTTTCTTCAACCTACCCAGAGGGAGATGGTTTAAAGGAACATAAGAGAAGTACAAGAGAGGGCACAGCAAATCAAGTTAAGTTTGGGGTGACCAGCTAGAAACAGCAATGGAGTCTGGGAGGCTCAGTACAGACAATATGCTTTATGATAAATGCATTCCACAGATGCGGCGGCTTTGAAGTCGAAAAAGAAACTGAAAACGTCAAGGGAGAGAGAAGCCTCAGCAGGGCAACTGTGCAAATGTGCTACCTTCTCCGTGATGCCGTTGAATTTGGCGAGGATGTTGAAGAGCGGCACCTGAGGGATGATGAGCTGCTCCTTCTCGTCCTTGTAGAGGGGGGCAGTCGGGAGGTCGAGCGTCAGGTACATGAAGGTGGACTCCACCATCGTCTCCTGGTACTCATCATTCTGCAGCAGCTGCTCTTTCTCCTCTGCCGGCTAGAGATGGAGGAGAGGAGGGAAGGCGTGTGCGCAGTACAGAGACCACCACACACACGGAAAGAAACAGTGTTTTTGTTACATTACTTCATTTTGTACTGAAGTGAACGAAGATGGTGCCCGAGAGACGGGGCCTTTCATGGGCAACAGCACCGCCTGGTTAGGGTAATGCAAAAACTGATGGGCTCCCATCTTCAAAGACATTTTATTTAAAAACCAGACTACTTACAACGTTTTCAGATGATCTAGAAAGCTCACCTGAGAGCTGAAAAATCATGCCAGCGCCAGCCAGTGGCCAGGCCGCTTAACCAGCAGACTACAGCCTCCCATAACTCCCACAATTAGGTACACTGGTGTGACAGGAACCTGAGGAACTGTCCCTTGGCCAGTGTTTTCTACAACCTCATCCTGGGGCAAGAGGCCTTGACAGATCTCTAAGCCTCTCTTTGTCAACCCTAAATCCCCTCAGGCAAGATAAATCAGGCCAACAGTCAGGTTCAACGCACTCACCAGATCAGGATGAGGAAGCTTTTTAGTGAAGATCCTCATGGACCCCTGGAAAACATCAGTCACAATAGCTGTAGAAACAAAAATGCAAATTCTGTCAGGTTGGATAGCGTTTCTAAAATACAGTTCTAACTTCTAAATTTCCGAAACAAACCAGCATCTTCCAGCATAAGAGCCAAAGCTCTCACTAAACACAGAAGAACCTGTATAACATATACCACCACGGTACCCTCATCGTTATTTGCGTAAATAATTATTTTATGTCTGTCTTCTCCACAAGATGCCCTTTGACACTCCAGCACAGGGCCAGGCCCATAAGAGAAAAATTAAGTGTGTCTGAAATGAATGAATAATTTATAAAGCTTAGAGACTTATGAATCACAAAGAATTCTCAAGCAAAACAAGACACGTCCAAAGAATTGCCCATAACCATATGCTGTGTGCAAAGGAAGAGAGAGTCCCCCTTGCGCTAGACATAAAAGAAAAATACAGACTAAGGGACGGAGCAGAAGAGAACCAAAGCAAAGAGAGAAAGTACGACAGGGTTCTAGAATCCTGAAAGGACACGAGTTACGGAACTTGGAGGCTGCGCACAGGTGGAAGCCATCTGGTGGAGGTGGCAGCACCAGCTCACAACTCCACAGCAGTAAACATCAACAACAGCAGAACTGAAAAAAGGGGCAAGAAAAAAACTGCATTCGGTCTCCAAAATTACTCCTCTAGCTCGGCAGTCTCTAAGCTTAGAGTTATTTCTGGCATTCATGGAAACGAACTACTGATATGCCAATGTGGAAGTGAAGGGACACAGGACTTGAAGTCTCAGAATCTGTGTGGAGGCCAGACTCATTTCTCCAAGTACAGGCCAGGAGGAGGAACTAGCTTTTACTCTGCTTCACCAGTAAACTCAGAAGCCAGGCAAACACTCCATGAGCCCTCGTCACGTCAACTCTTGCACTGCCAGACTAAGCTGACAACACGCTGCCCAGCCCCTCAGTGTGGAACTGGGTCAGGGTTTGTACAGCACAGTTATATCCATTTCCATGGAGTACGCGTGCCATTGAATTAACCATATCCTAATTTCTTTAAATGGAAAGGAGCCTATTCAGGAATAAAATTTAGTTCACGCGTACATAAACACTACCCTAACGCAAAAAAATCAACAGTTAAGAATAGGACGGGAAGGGGCGCCTGGGTGGCTCAGTCGTTAGGCGTCTGCCTTCGGCTCAGGTCATGATCCCAGCACTCTGGGATCGAGCCCCGCATCGGGCTCCCTGCTTAGCAGGAAGCCTGCTTCTCCCTCTCCCACTCCCCCTGCTTGTGTTCCCATTCTCGCTGCCTTTCTCTCTGTCAAATAAATAAATAAAATCTTAAAAAAAAAAAATAGGAGGGGAAGTTGCAAAGTGCCCGCAAAAGGAAGGAAACAAAAGAAGAGCTCTTTTACAAAAGAACGAGACTTACTCTTCTTTTTCTTCTTTGTGCCCCCCAGCGCTGAGTGTAGAGCATTCAGAAACCAGGACAGAAAGTCAACTCCATCCCCTGGAAAAGAAGGAAGGGTGGGGCATGTCAGAGCTGCAAATTAGTATAACCCACACCATGCACTGGCTGGCATGATGCCACATTCCTGGTTTTCCTCCTTCCCTTCAGGCCACACCATCCTGTCCCCTGGGCATCCTCCTCTATGTGGCCATTAAATGCTGGCACTCCTCAAGGTCGAGCTCTTAGTCTTCCAATCTTTACTCTCTCCCTGGGCTCTCTGACCCAACCAGGACCTTCGATTATCATCTCTACTTCAAACCTGTCTCTCACTACCCACCAAAAGCCAGTATTGAATGTCCCCTCTAAAGCACTTCTCAGCCAGAAACATGTTTTTAAAACTTAAGTCTGATGTCACATCTTGGCTTACAAGCCTTCACTGACTCTCTACTGCTGTCAGGATATAATCCAAGCTCCTTCTAGTGGCACATAAACACGATGATCCAGCCCCTCCCTCCCACCTCGGCTCTCACACTGTTCCCTGGACTCTAAGCACCCAGCTGCCGGCAGCTTTCCGTCTGTTCTGGGCACGTCCACGCTGTTGGCAGTATCCTCTCTACCTGGAGTGCCCAGCTCCGACCTATCTCCACTGTGCCTGGAACTCAGCCAGCTCCTCCTCCACCCTGACCCCAGCCGACCTCCTGTGTGCTCAGCTGGGGCTCCTTGCTCCATGCTCCCTCCCAGAGCATACTTCACTTCCTCTATCACAGCACTCACACCCTGGAGTCACCTTTTTACACAACTATCTTCCCCACTAGAATGGGAGCTCCTGGAAGAAAAAAACCGTGCTGCTTATCCCTGTACAGGAGACAAGAGATGCTGTATGAGATCCAGGTGCTGAGAGCTCCAGAGTGTCCACTTTCCTCACATGGCAATAACTAGTTGGACTTGGAGGGATAAAAATAGTCAAAATAGGTTATCAGAAAATCTAGTCTGCAACATGACAAAATGAAAAGCAAACGTGGCAAGTGCTTCAGGGTCTCCTAGTTTTCCCAAGCCATACAGTTTAGTTTACCAAACAAGACAGACTTTCTATCTGGCTGAAGTCTCAGGACTCTGAGCAGGGCAGGCTGATGAAAGAGGAGGAACCCAATCACACTATCAACTAGACAGTCACCTGGTTACTACAAAGTTTGCTGTAAGCACAAGTAAATTTGCTCATCAAACTAGTTTTGTTGCCCTCCCATCAGAAAAGATGAATGACTCACTCCTCACCTTGCTTGGTGATCTGAAAGGTCTTCTTGCTGCAAAGGACAACAGCCTGAAGCATCTCGTGGGGAGAGACGTGTGCCTTGAAATTTCGAGGGTTCCAGAGCTTTCTCATCAGCTCTCCAAAACGCTGGACCAACAAGAACATGATATCCCCTGGAGGACGCTTAATGTTCTTATAATTGTCTTCTTCCAGGAAGTAGTTCCGGAGAGGAGGAACATTAGACAAAGCCTGGAAGTCGAACACTCCAATTAATCCAGAGCCCCTGTGTAGGGCCCCTGTGTATAACCCGGGGGGCAAGCTCTTCTACTAGAACTGGGCCTGTGATGGCCTTCAAGAGTCAGAAGGAAATGCTCAGGTTTAAAGTTCATGTTATAGAAACATCCTCTGTACTAAGTTTCACGTAAAGTCCAGCTCTGCAGACGCTTTACTGACGTAAACATAACAAAGAAAGTTTTGTTTTGTTAAGATTTTACTTTTTTTTTTTAAGCTGACCTTTTATTTTTTTAAAGATTTTATTATTTATTTGTCAGAAGTGGGGGGGGGCAGCGTACAAGCAGGGGGAGTGGCAGGCAGAGGGAGAAGCAGGCTCTCCGCTGAGCAGAGCCCAATGCGGGACTCGATCCGAGGACCCTGGGATCATGACCTGACCAGAAGGCAGACACTCAACCGACTGAGCCACCCACGCATCTTAAGATTTTACTTTTTTCAAGCAATCCCCACCCTCAGCATGGGGCTCAAACTCACAATCCTAAGATCCAGGGTCACATGCTCCACCAACAAAGCCACCAGGTGCCTCAAGGAAGTTTAAAAAAAAAAAAAAAAGTATTCAAGTCCCTATCCACTGACCAACTTTTTTTTTTTAGATTTTATTCTCAGATTCTTAACCGACTGAACCACCCAGGTGCCCCCACTGACCAACTTTTTTTTAAATAATTTCTTTTATTTACTCTAATTAGGCCTGTGACTATGTTTAAAATCATCTTAAAATATCTTTAAAATGTTTTTCCCAAATGTGGTATTTACTGAGAACTGTAATAAATATAAAATAATCAAAATGAAAAAAATGAATTATATATAAAAATAACACAAAATGAATATATGTATATATATAACGTATATATATATGTAATGACTAATTATGTTAGGATCAAGGGAGGCCTAGGTGACTCAGTCAGTTAAGCGTCTGCCTTCAGCTCAGGTCATGATCCTGGGGTCCTGGAATCAAGCCCCACATCTGGCTCCGTGCTCAGCTCCTCTGCTCGGCGCTTACTCTATCTCGCGCACTCTCTCTCTCTCTTTCAAATAAATAAATCTTTAAAAAAAGATTCTGTTAGGATTGAAATGATCAAAAGGTTTAGGAAAACAAAAATACATTTTACCTCATTAAGCAAAGAGATAAAGACTAGCCATGCTGGTTCAGGAAGAAATACGTGCTCATCCGCGTGAGCTACAAAACCGGAAGGAAGAACACAGGACAGACCCTAAACACACGCGGTTTCCCCGAAGGCCCCTCCTGACGGGTTTGTGAATTCTCACCAACACTCTGCTTACCATGAGCACAGACTTCTTTGGTGAGGTGATCCGTTTAGAAAGGAGGATCGGGGTTTCTGCTAAACACAACAAACCCAGGCGTCTTCGAGGAAGACAACTCAGGACACAGGGAGCACCATCACAACAGACCAGCCCTTCAAGCTTAGCTCAGCTAAACCAACAAGGACTTCACGCTTAGAGAAAAATTACTTAAAAAATGAGTTACTATCTAAAGGAAAGGAGTGTGGATAAAGTTCTTCCTAGTTCTCAGTCATCCAAGCTGTGGAGGGAGGTTGCTCTCCAGTTTTAGCAACAATACAAAAAGTATCAGAGAGAAATTATTCAGCCTCCAAATGGAGAACTTTGTCCATTCAATCCCATTCTAGTGGCAATAATATCACAGAGAGTTTGTTCATCTATTTTATAAATAAAAAATTCCTCTGGGAACTAACTAACTAGAAGGAGATATCTGCAACATATACAACAGAAAAAGACTAATATATATCTCAGAGCTCAGTGAAATAAACCACCAATAGAAAAACGAGCACATACGGCCCAACAGCGCATGAAAAAATCTTAGTAATCAACTTTAGAAGTGAATAAAAAAAGGTACCTTAAACGTATCAAAATGGGGAAAAAAAATAACAGTGTAACAATGACAATTCAAAATGAAGAACCTCTTTTATGTTGCTGATGGGTTTGTAAGTTGCTACAAACCCCCTACAGCCTAGAATCTAGGCCCTAGATACATTAATACAAGAGGTGATGATTAAGCTACGATTCATCCACAAAATGGGTGAACGTGTAATCACCGAAGATGCTGCACAAGACCAGGCAGAGGCCTATTTCAGAGGTATTACAGGTTTGGTCTCAAACCACCACAATAAAGCTAATACTGCAATAAAGAGAGTCAAATGAATTTTTGGGGTTTCCCAATGCATCATAAAGGTTATGTTTACACTATGCTGTAGTCTACTAAATATGTAATAACTTATGTCTAAAAAAACAATGTACGTATCTTAATTTAAAAACACTTCATTGCTGGGGGCGCCTGGGTGGCACAGCGGTTAAGCGTCTGCCTTCAGCTCAGGGCGTGATCCCGGTGTTATGGGATCGAGCCCCACATCAGGCTCCTCCGCTATGAGCCTGCTTCTTCCTCTCCCACTCCCCCTGCTTGTGTTCCCTCTCTCGCTGGCTGTCTCTATCTCTATCAAATAAATAAATAAAATCTTTAAAAAAAATAAATAAATAAAAACACTTCATTGCTAAAAAATGCTAAGCATCTGGGCACTTTAATAGCTCAGTGGGTTAGGCTCTCTCTCTCTAATTAAAAAAAAAAGCTAACCATCATCTGAGCTTTCAACGAGTCACTATCTTTTTGCTGGTGGAGGGTCCTGTCTCCATGCTGATGGCTACTGACTGACCAGGCTGCTGAAGGCTGCGGTGACTGCGGCAGTTTATTAAAATAAGACAACAATGAAGTCTGCGTTTTCAATTGACTCTTCCTTTCACGAACAATTTCTCCCTGGCATGTGATGCTGTTTGACAACATTTTACCCATAGCACAACTTTCTAAATTGGAGTCAGTCCTCTACAATCCTCCTACCGCTTTATCAACTAAGTTTATGTAATATACCAAATCCTTTGTTGTCATTTCTACAATCCTCACAGCATCTTTTTTTTTTTTTAAGATTTTATTTATTTGACAGACAAAGAGAGCATTAAGCAGGGAGAGTGGCAGGCAGAGGGAGAGGGAGGAGCAGGCTCCCCACCGAGCAGAGAGGGGCTCAATTTCAGGACCCCAGGATCATGACCTGAGCCGACAGCAGATGCTTAACCGACTGAGTAACCCAGGCGCCCTGGACCCTCATAGCATCTTTATCAGTAGATTCCATCTCAAGAAACCACTTTCTTGGCTCATCCATAAAGAGCAACTCCTCTTCGCTAACATTTTATGAGACTGCAGCAATTCAAATATAATAATAGAATTATCAAAACATGACAATCACGAAGTGATCAGAAATTGGTGTTGAAAGGCTTCCTCGACACAGGGTTGCCACAAACCTTCAATTTGTAAAAAGCGCAGTATCTGGGAGGTACAATAAAGCACAGTGCAATAAAATGAAGTATGTCTGTACTGATTTCATAATATACCTTTTTTTAAGATTTTATTTATTTTAGAGAGAGAAAAAGAGAGAGCGCAAGAGCACATGAGTGGGGGGAGGGACAGAGGGAGAGAGAGAATCCCAAGCGGACTCCGCGTTAAGCAGAGAGAGCCTGAGGCGGGGCTCAATCTCACAACCTTAAGATCAGGACATGAGCCAAAATCAAGAGTTGGGACACTCAACCAATCGAGCCACCCAGGCACCGCTTTCATAATAGGCTTTTGAGCCAGCCCAGGACAGAGCACTAGAGAAAGGAAAGAAGAAAGCCCTCACTTTATACATTCTACATCTTCCACCCACCCCATAAGTGTTTATGCTTATAAATTTTTTAAATTAATTTTGGTCAATCAAGCAAGATTATTAATTTTCTTAATTGTGTTTACCAACATTTTCTAGTTTTTGTACAATGTGTATATATTACTCATATAACTTTAAAAAAAAACAAAATTTAATTGCAAATAGGACAACTCTGGCTTTCTGCATTCCCCACTTTGGGGCTTAAGCACAAGAGCAGGATCAAGACATAAGACAAACAGCACAAGGAACATCTGGACTATTAAAAAAAAAAAAAATGCATCATCTCACACACGTGTTTCTTATTTGGTACTACCAGGCCACACACACATTCCATCTTTCATTCCCTGAAAACTCCAGAGGCCCATGAGCCCAGAGGCTAGAAAAGGCCTCACCATTTGGCAGCAGCCCTTTGAGCAGACATCAGAATGTTATTTGGTGCAGAACAGTCAAGTACAGGGGCGCCTAGGTGGCTCAGCTGGTGAAGCATCTGCCTTTGGCTCAGGTCAGGATCTCAGGGTCCTAGAATCAAGCCCCACGTCAGGCTCCCTGCTCAGCGGGGAGTCTGCTTCTCCCTCTCCCTCTGCCCCCTGCCCCACTCGTGCTCTCTCTCTAATAAATAAGTAAAACCTTTAAAAAGAATAAAAAAGAGTCAAGTACAGTTTTCAGCAAGACCTGGTGTCTCCAAGAACCACTGAGTATATCAGAAGAGAGTCATTTCTCGGCTCAGCTTCATAGTGTTCCCAGGTCACCTCCGCCCCCATTGTCCCCATCCTGATCCTACCTGAAGGACAGCGTTGGCGTAGTCATTGGCCTTTATGTTATTCAGGCCCACGATGCCTGGCAGGTAAGTGGTACCATCATATGCCCGGGACAATTTGGCTTGCTTGTCCAAGTTTGCAATCTGCTGCTTTGTGAAAGTGGGTTTCAACACATACTGCAAAGCAAAAGAAAATTCCAAGTTTTCATGCTCTCCACTGTAGAAAGCCCTACAGTGTTCACAAGATATATCTGATATATCTGAAATAGCAATTTCTGACAAAAACAAAAAACACTTTGGTCATGAATGTCTCACCACACACCTAAAGGGCTCTCAACAATAGGTATAACGGCTGAGGTAACGTAGAACAGGCCCTTTCCACATTACTAATCTAGAAGGGGATCTCTGTGTTTAACCCAAAATCACTGAATCCCAGGTGCTTCCTCAGACCTCAGGTCTAGCCAACTCCATGATAAATGACTGTCAGAAACTGGAGAACACTCAAGTCTCTGTAGGCAGCAGGAGTCTGAGTCTCAGGTGGGACCTCACACGGAGCCGGCACGGACCCAGGAGCAGGAACGTCTCCCCACTTCTGCAACCTGCGATCTCATGAATTCTCTGTGGCTGGAGGGGCAGGAACAGAACCTTCCCCACTCCAGTCCTAGAGCTACGAGGGTCATCACACAAAGGGCTGAACAGAGGTCTCTATTAACTCATTTTGAAACCTTGCATTTATTTCACTCTCTCTCCAAATACTATAACTACTTTAACCTCAGCTATTAACAGGTCTATAAAACCAACATAAATAATGTTTCAAACACTCTGAACACCAAGCTTTCCTTAAAAATGAACAGACTATTCAGCATGAATATATAGACATTTGCTGAAAAGGAAAATAATAATCAACAGTTCCAACATTAATCAAACCCAAGACTTTTCATGCTCTCCACTTAAGTACAGTGACTCTTGGCACAGATCGCACACCAGAGACTGCAGATGGGATGCACTGGCCATTCTGGCTGCATCGTATCAAGAAGCCAGGAGCTGGTATACAACTTGGTATCCACTGTCCTACACCAGGCCCAATTCATATCCCTACTCCAAAGTGTGAAAGGGAATACAGTTCACAAAAATGCTTTTACCCCAATTAGAAAGTAGCCATTTTTCTTTAGTCCTCTAATTTTCAACATTAAAAGCAGAAATAACACCTAGGCTGCAGACCATAGACCACAATTAGGAAACCTGACCTTCTTACTCACGTCTCCCTGGTTCCTCCCCAAGGAAAAGAAGCCTCTTCAAGCCTAAAGGACTGAAATTCTTCCCTAACCTCGTGTGAGGCAGATCCCCAGGAGCGCTGGGATGGCTCCCAAGAGAACTAGTTCCAAACCAGCCCTCTAAGACACATACTGTGATATCCTCCAGCGAGGAATCAATGATCTCGTAGTTGTCTGGAAGGCAGTAGAACTTGAGGGTGTGGAGGTTGAGGAAGACATGGTGGCTAAACTGGACGCTGTGAATGTAGGCATGAGACTTCAAACCACGACCTGTAGAGAAGGATGAAAGGCTTTAAGAGCAGGGCAGGTGCCAGAGAGGCACAAATCAGATTTGCTTTTCCTTTCATAATTTTGTACTGGAACATGTTAATATCTGCAAAAACAAAGTACTATGCCATCTGTGCAATGAATCTCTTACATGAACTCTTCTCATCACAAAAATCAGCAAGGAAGAATAGCACGTTATTTTATCACCTGGACGGCATAAGACACTGGTTAGGGAAACTAATTTCATACACATAAATGAAGTATGTGTGTGCATGCAGTTGTGTATGAGTTAGTTCCATCTTATTCAGAATTAAGACTATCTATGCATATATCATGTATAACACATGCACAGATATGCACAAATACACATATGAATATCCTATGACAGTCCACCACCATTCAGTCCTGAATTTCCAAACACCCACATTCAGGACAATCCTGAACCTACATACCCTTGTTCACATTGCCACTCCTTTCTAGAATCCGTCTCTCTTAACCCATCCGAACCCTCTGTGTCCTGCCAGTTCAAATCCCACCTTGACCTCCTCCATGAATTAAACACAAACACTCCAGTTAACATTGATCTTTGCACGTTTCAATTCCCATAGTCTTTTTATTCATTCTCAGTGCCATGCAGTCCAGCAGTAATCTTTATGATCTTATAGAGTTTACTGATTGTTTTATACGTTAATCTTCACTATTTATGAGCTCTATAAGTGCAAGGAATGTAGTTTACATTTCTTTTGAATCCTCCAGTAATCTGTAGATAGCATTTGCTTGGTCTGAATGAATTAATAAATTTCCAGGAAAGAACAAAATGTAAAAGCCCTCAGAGCAAAAGGATTTTCAAAAAAAAAGACATGAGTACAGAAAACATCAGAGATTCAAAAACCCATAGCCTTTGAGGTCTCCTGCATAGCCCCAACTAGTTCTTTCTCCCCGTCACATGTATACAGGTTCTGACAGGAGAATCTCCTATTGATTTCCTAAGAGTATCCCAATTTCCTGGGAAGAAAGATAGGGCTTCTCAGATGTGACTCCTGACAGCAGCTTACTTTCTTTAAAAAGGGAGGGGGGGAACCTCACTGGAGCAGACCTGTAGCGGGCACTGAAAACTTAGCAAGTTTATAATATACAACATTTACTTACCCTGAAAGTACTTGCCACACACAAGACAGGCATATGCATTAATATGTGAGAGGGAGATGGAACACAGCTTCTCAAAGTCAAAGTCCAGCACACTCCTAAAAGAACCAAACAAAAGAAAAAACAATAGGGAGAGATGCCTAGGAAAGCACCCAAGTGAAGCAGCACGAGCTCCACATCCCACAACATCACATAGCATCCTTCAGAGATGGTTCAATGACCATATATATGTATAAACTGTGGGGATCATTAACTATTCCTCCCCTCGCCATTTAATATAGCACCCCTACCTACAAAGCCCCAAAGCAGCGTCAAGGCATCTCTACCAGACACATAAGGCAATGACCCTCTTTCTTTTTAAAATTTACAACCAGTAGAGAATCTTCCATTGCAGTTGCTTTCTGTGGAGGAAAAGCTAAAGTAGGACTAATGCAACAGGGCCCCACAGGCATTCTAAATTAAAAGACTGGGGATGAGTGCACCTGGTCGGCTGAGTCGGAAGTGTCCAACTCTTGACTTCAGCTCAGGTCCTGATCTCAGGGTTATGAGATCTAACCCCACGTCAGGCTCTGTGCTGAGCATGGAGCCTGCTCAAGATTCTCTCTCCCTCTCCCTCTGCCCACCCCCTCTCTAGGAAAAAAAAAAAAAAAAAAGACAGGTAGTAGAAGAACATCAGAAGAGTGAACAAGCCCTTTTATAAGAGAAAAATCTATTTTTGTCCATAAAAATAAATGGGAAGCCTGAATATTAGGAGAATATCTACAAACAGATCTACTTATTCAACTGCAAAGTACTGTGATATGAATAGCAGGCAGATTAAGGGACAAAAAACTTTACTTTCATTGAATCCACAAGTGACAAAGAGATTTCTCATCAAATATTAACTCTAATTAATTGGTAATGGTCCCAGTAAAGCTGCAACGTCCATTAAAGGAGGCAATAATTGTAAGTGGATACTGACATTTAAATTCAAAATAATTATTTTTTAAAATATTTTATTTATTTATTTGAGAGAGAGAGAGACAACGAGAGAGGGAACACAAGCAGGGAGCGTGGAAGAAGCAGGCTTCCCACTGAGCAGGGAGCCCGACATGGGGTTTGATCCTAGGACTCTGGGATCATGACCCGAGCCAAAGGCAGATGCTCAACAACTGAGCCACATAGGCGCCCCTAAATTTAAAATAATTAAAATTTGAAACTGGGTTCCTCAAGCCATGTTTCAAGTCCTCTCTAGCCATAAATGTCTTGCACCTGCCACACTGGATAGCCCTTGTAAAGAGCAATTCCATTACTGAGAGAAGGTCTGTATCTAATCCATATATTAGACAGTACTACCTTAGGGCATAAGCTGAAAAGCAGCCTAAGATGCCATCTGGGATTAGAAAAAAGAAACAAGGATGAGGTAACTACTTCTGCTTTCGGATATATTTTTATGTTATTCTTTTCTCTGTTGAATTCCAGCCACCTAAAGTAGTACCTAGCACACAGTGAGTGTTCAAAAGATATTTAAATTTGCTACTGTCATTTTAAGAACACATGTACCCTGTTATTCCATCAAACCAATTCAAAATAAACTAAAAGCTCTTTATGCACGTGCCCACCCTAAAAAAAAACATGGCCTTTCACACTTTATATTAAAAGGCTGGGGCGCCTGGTGGCTCAGTTGTTAAGCATCTGCCTTAGGCTCAGGGCGTGATCCCGGCGTTCTGGGATCGAGCCCCACATCAGGCTCCTCCGCTGGGAGCCTGCTTCTTCCTCTCCCACTCCCCCTGCCTGTGTTCCCTCTCTCACTGGCTGTCTCTCTCTCCATCAAATAAATAAATAAAATGTTTAAAAAAAAATAAAAGGCAAAGATTAATAAATACAGCAAGAAGCACAATTTTCTGGGCAGAAAGCTTTAAAAGGGATGAAGTTCGTGAACGTGTTGTTCGATGTACAAAGAATTTTCTGGGGCACCTGGGTGGCTCAGTCGTTAAGCATCTGCCTTCGACTCAGGTCATGATCCCAGGGTCCTGGGATCGAGCCCTGCATTGGGCTCCCTGCTCAGTGGGAAGCCTGCTTCTCCCTCTCCCACTCCCCTTGCTTATTTCCCTCTCTCGCTATGTCTCTCGCTGTCAAATAAATAAAATCTTAAAAAAAAAAAAAGACTTTTCTGCATAGATTCCATTGTTTTTTGCTGCCCTCGGCATTCCTATTCTACTGACCTGTTAATGGTATCCAGGTACGGGCAATGGCGGCTCCTCCGGTCCTCGGAATCCACGCGGCCATTCTTTGCTGAAAGGAAATCATCACAGGCTGTGAAAACGGGAAACCCATACTCAAGGTCAACTACTAGTACAACCAAAAAAATGAGAAAAACCCAACAGGATGAGCTCTTACACAGGTGGCCCAGCAATACACCAAAAAGCCCAGTAATAGAAAAAGCACCAAATTGGGAGAATATATTTGAAACACATATAACCAACAAACGATTCATTTGCAGATTACATAAAGAAATCTGGTGAAGAAATAACAAAAAGACAAATAATCCAACAGAAAACGAGGAATATAACCCTTATCAACAATCAAGAAACTGCCAATCTCCTTGCACAACGATACACCACTTCACACCTACAGGACAGGAAAAAATAAAACCAGAAAATTCCAAGTGTTAGCAAATACAGAGTGCAATGGAAGTGCTCACGTACTGCTGGTGGGAGTGTAAACTGTTACAGTCTCCTGGAAAATAGTACAGCAAGATCAACGCTGAAAATATGCAGACCTTTGACCCAGCAATCTCCACTTATAAACTGGAGAGAAACTTATGCGCATGTACACTGGGAGTGCTTTTTACTAAAAATATTTATCGCAGCGATATTTAAAATAGGGCCCAAACTGGAAACAAACCAAATATCCACCACAAATAAAATCGATAAACATATTTTGGTATATCATCAATAGAACACTATATAGCCATAAACATCTATTTGGATGAACCTCAAAAATATGGCTAGCAAAAAAAAAAGACAAATCAGAAGACCACATATAGTATTCCATTTATATCAAACACAAAGTAAAACACAGTACTACTTACGGACACATATATGAGGTAAAACTAAAAATAAAAATAGCCATGATTAGAAAAAAAATTCAGAATAGTGAATTCCTAAGCAAGGAAGGAAGGCAGGTACAACTGGGTAGGAGCCTATGGAAGCTTCTAAGGTACTGGTTATGTGCCACTTCTAACACTGAATAGCATTAGGAGACAAGTCTCCATGGGTCTCTCATGTTTTTGCCCATATTGTGACCAGAGGCACTGTCTGCCTCCAGACTACCTTGTCAAGGATGTTTGTATAGAAAACGGCATTGGAAGACGTTGGGGGGGGGGGGGTCTCCCTACAGAGCAAAGGGGGTCAAGCTCACAGACCAATATAAAAGATTCACATTCTGTAAGCCCAGAGTTCCTCTCCTGGAAGGCCACCCACTGTGAGTATAAGTTCTCTTCAAATTGCACTGTGGAAAATGATACTACAGGAACTTACCCTGTCTTCATCAGCATCTAGAAAACTGTGGCAGGCTAATGCAAATAAAAAACTAGGCAGCTTGCAAATAAAAAACTAGGCAGCTTGCAAATAAAAAACTAGGCAGCTTGCAAATAAAATCTCAAACTCTTCACAGTTCTTGACAAGTGGTGAATTTAAGGATATATATTTTCACTCTACTTTAAATTATACTTGTGCATTATATTCAGTCCATCTTAGTACCTGTGATCTATTTCATCATAAAAATGAAAGGGGGAGGGAAGACAAGCCAGAAAAACAAGTGGGATCCTAGTGTGTCCCAGAGAAAACAATCTCCTTATCACTATTATTCAAGATATCTAAGAAACAACTTCTCTTCCAAAGAAGGGGAGACCTGAAGATGACAAGCTACTTAAGAAAAATCAAAGAATACCCTGAAATTATTAATTATTCAAAGAATATTTATCAAGCACTTTCTATGAGCAAAGTGCTATTCTGGACTCTGTGTGTAAAGCAAAATATGTCAAACAGAGGACCCTAAGCAAGAAGTTTAAGATTTAATATTCAAGTATAATCAGATAACCTGGACCAGAAAACAAAATTATAAAGTTTTAGAGAACTAATACTGTCCTCACTACAATGCAGTCGAGGCTGGTCGAGGACAAGAGTGGGAATCCCCCAACCCCACGCCCACCCCCACTCCCAGAGAAAGTTGGAAAGAGGGAAAGGAGAACGCGAGAATGGAGTCCGCTCCTGGCCTGGCCCGGCCCAGCCCAACCCAGCCCCGCGCACCTCGCACCTCCCGCTCAGGCTCAGAGTCCTCGTCGGCGTCGCGCTCCCGCTTTACCCGCACAGCCGGGACCACGGGCGTCGGGGCCTCCCGCGCGCTCACCGGCTCGACCTCCCGCTTCACACGCACTGGGCTGCCGCGGGAGCTCGGCACCTCGGCTTCCCGCTCCCGATCTCGCTCCCGCTTGACGCGACCCGAGCTGCCCCGCGACTCGGACTCGCGCTTCCCGCGGGTAGAACCACGAGATTCACGCTTGGACCGGCCGGACATCGCCACTACCGGCCGAGTCGCTCTGCGCAGGCTCCAGGCACGCCAGATTGCGCGGCAAGTAGCCAATCAGGAGCGGCGCTGTTATGGCGCCCTAGGCAGTCTACGAGTCGCCATCGAGGACACTTTATGCCGCGAGAAACTTCTGGGTAGTACTGCGCCTCTTGTGGCCTCCTAGCGGCGGCGTGCGCACCTGAGAAAAGCCTGCGGGCCTACTGCCACCTTACCCATAATTTTCTGGATTAGAAAAGGTTGTTATTGGGCCCCGGATTTCTTCGAGATGCTTTGTGCCCGGGAACCAGAATGGGGAAGTCGTCTCCAAAGTCGCTGCGCACCAGAGAACTAGGCGACATCCCCAAACCATCCCGCTCATGCAGCAACGTGGCTACTCTAATTCCGCATTTAGGGGATTGCACTAGGCATCACAGGAAGATACAAACGTCAGGCAAAGAGCAACAACTTTGACGCTAGTAAAACTCAAACTTCAGGTCCTGTGACCTTCACGACCCGCTCCACGGCCCTGAACTAGTTTGTTTGTATAGTTTTACTGAGATGGAATTGCCATGTAATCAAATGCATGTTTAAAGTGTGCAATTCGCTAAATACTGATGGATGGGTGTATACACTCTGAAACCGTCACCACGATCAAGATAAGGTACCTACCCACCAGCCTCAAAATTGTCCTTCCCCAAACATCTCCTTTCTGTCACTACAGAGCAGTTTTATATAAACGGAAGACCACGGTGTGTCCACTTTTTGCCTGGTCCCTTTGGCTAGAATTTGAGATTCATCCACGTAGTTGCGTGTATCAACAACTTGTTCCTCTCGATTGCTTAGAGGTATTCTATCGTATGGATGTACTAGTATGTCGCTGTACTAATCACACATTTCTAATTCTGTCGTTTTTTAAAGAGGACTCCGAAACTTTACACTCAGATCCTGAAAAGCGCTGGGTCCTCCCGCAGGGACAGTTAAGATATGGGTCGTGTGGGCTCGGGCGCTGGGCAGGCGGGAAGGGGCGCCCCGCGGGACTGTGCGGCCAGCGTGCCGCTGTGAGCCCTGCGCGAGCACTCGCCTCCTCACAATCTCTTTCTAGGCAGATGCTCTCGATGTCCTCGTTTACAAATGAGGAAACTGAGGCTCCTCGGGGTTCAAGTCAGCCAAGGTCACTGCAACTGGTGATGGAAGTTTCACAGCATTTTATTACCACAAAAAGGAAAGGAAGACTCCACACCGATCGCTGAGTAGTGTAATGGGTGCTTTGTGTTTTTCTGAATTTTCTGGTGTATCAGCAGTAAGCCTAAATCCTGGTTCCCATTGCTAATGTCACAGAGAAAAGCCCCGACGGCGAGAGGAAGCCGCGCATGCCCCATCCCAGCACCCGCGCTGGTGAACTCCGCGCGCCACGACGCTCGGCCAGGCAGGCTCTTTGGGGGCGGGACGTAAGGGCGCGGGGCCGGAAGTCGGGCCAGGGGCGGCGCGGAACTCTCCCGGTGGGAGGGCGGCCGTTAGGGCCGTTGAGTTGGCTGCGGCTCTGAGCACCAGGCTCCAGATGGAAGCGGCTCCGGATCCCGGGCCGGGGCTCTGCTGCAAGCCTGGCGGGCGGCTGGACATGAGCCACGGCTTTGTGCACCACATCCGACGGAACCAGCTCGCCCGGTACCGCCCCGCCCCGCTGCCGCCGCCCCCAGCGTAGCTCGGCCCCGCGGTCCCTGACTCCCGCTCGGCTCCCCGCAGGGACGACTATGACAAGAAGGTGAAGCAGGCGGCCAAGGAGAAGGCTAGGAGGCGGCACACGCCCGCGCCGACGCGGCCCCGCAAGCCCGACCTGCAGGTGTACCTGCCGAGACACCGAGGTGAGGCCGCCCACCCCGCCTGCCTCCTCTAGCCCGCGCGCTCTTTCGGTCCCCAGCCCTCTGTCTCTACGCACTCATTTCTCTAAGTGGATAAAGCCACTTCTTAACCCCCAAGGCTCACTTCTTGTCGTCCCTTCCCGGAACCCCCCTACCTCGACGCTCCCCATTCGCTCACTGATTCTCCATGACAACAGAGAAGGCTCGCGGTCCCCAGTTAAGCATCACTATTAACAGGAAATACCTGGGAGCCAGCAAGTAGTAGTTTGCTGGTTTGCCCACCATGCTGTGCTTTAGGGTTCTCATTACCTGTCAGAGAGCTTGGCACAGCTATAGTTGACCAGGACATAGGTGTGGAATGACACTCAAACTCAGTATTTAAGATGGCCTTTTCTCCAGCTTCCCAGGGACCTAGAGATCACAATAGCTAACATGGCACTAAATTTGTTTAGTGTTACTTGAAAGTGTTTTTAGATCTTGGGTACATTAATTCATTTAATTTTCACTGGATCTCATGAGAGGGAAACTTGTCACTTCTGTTTCACGGGAAACAGGAACAGAGAGATTAACTTGCCCAAGGTCTCATAGCTAATAAATGGCTGAGTCTGGATTTGAACCCAGGTAGGACTCTAGCCAACTCTCCACTACCTTTCAAACTTATTCACTAGATGAAGGTGCATTGCGTATCTACTACGTGATAGGATCGTGCTGGCCCCAGATCAGGCATACAGAGATAAATGAAACTATTGATTGGCTGCACATTTAACACATAACACACAAGCACAGAGTCCATAAGAAGATCGGGACTTTCTTTACGGTATGTTTTCGTATGTCATCCATGTGGGCAGGGACTCCAGCAGCCTTCCCCTCTTCCCTCTCACTGTGATTCATCCTTCCAGATGGCTCTACCCACCCAAGCAACCCAGACTGTGAGGAGTCCGGTGAAAGCAGCAGTAGTGGCGGCTCCGAGCCAGAACCTTCTGGCCATCAGCTCTTCTGTTTAGAATATGAGGCAGACAGCGGAGAGGTCACCTCAGTTATCGTGTATCAGGTATGCCTCGTGGAAATAGCTGCAGCCTGAAGGTCCTTGGCCGTGTTAGAAATCACTGCCAGAGCCTGAGCCACTTTTTTCCTCAGGGCCAGTGGGAAGTGTCGGCTCCACATAGGAGCATAGACTGCTGGGCAATGCTTTTGAGCACAACTCACGCCTGTCACGCAGTGATTCTCAGCAGGCACCTGGGAGGGCATGTGGCCCCCAGCTGAAAATCACTATTACAGGGGACACCTGGGAAATGACAGGCACTGGCAAGAAGCCGTGAGTCAAATGGAGTTCTGCGAGAGTGTTGTCTAGGGACAGGACAGGTCGCCTTTCCAGAAGAGGCCAGGCCCTGAGCTTCTTGACTCTTCCTCCGCGTAGGACGATGATCCAGGAAGGGTGAGTGAGGAGGTGGCGGCACACACGCCTCTGGACCCACCCATGCGAGAGGCCCTCAAGTTGCGCGTCCAGGAGGAGATTGCAAAGCGCCAGAGCCGACACTGACCAGGCTGAAGGCATCCTCACCAGGCTGGAATCACTGCCCAGGGAGCTCACTCCTACTTTGGGGGTGCCAGGACCAGTCTGAGCTGATCTTGAGATACACACACACACACCCGAGCTCAACAGCCATAGGAACAATATTGCAGGGACAAGCCTGCTTTGCAGGCCATCTTTCTTGTATGTTGGGCCATTTGACCAGCTTAGTATTTTGGAATTTGAGAATTTTGTTTGGCTAACTTGGTGTTCTAGAAGCAGAGATCCCAGGAAAAGCTGAGGTTTATGAAACCTTATGCCAACATGCTGCTTTCTTACTGAGGTCGTGTGCTGTGGGATACCTTAACCGCTGCTGCTCCACCTGCTTAGTGAACCGCGGTTGTTGTTTTACAGTTCCTTTGTTCCTTGCTTCTCATTTCCATCCATGTTTTCCTACACCTTTTTTTCAGCCATTTCTTTGTTCTTTCCATTCCCTGATCTTTGTCTCAGAATCATCAGTTCCACCCCACCTCCCGATGTGACTGTGCACCTCCCAACTGCTCAGGACTGTGGAGGTGGGGAGTTCTGAGGGGTCTACCTTTCTGACAAGCTCTCCCAGTAATTCCAATACCAATGAAGTGGGAGGTCTTCGTTTTGAGACTGACTTGCAAGCATGTCTCCCTGCCCTTCCATGGCTTTTGCAGGTTTCTCTCACACCACTCTGCTTTGCACTGTCTAGATAGAGACCTAGGAAGATGATGCCAGAACTCAACTGCAAGGATTTCTTGCAGCAAAACCTGCCTTGGTTAGGGCTACAGGATTCCAGTTTTCAACCTCATCCCTAGCTGTGAACAGACCATCCTCTGCTCAGGCTAAAGGGGAATTATCAAAACAAGCTTGAAACTGACTCTCCAGATGTGATTTAACAGTCTTGAATGTATATACAAAGGGAAATTCAACATGAGCAATAATTGCCTATTTGGAGCCCTAGTTGCAAAAAAAAAAAAAAAAAAAAAAAAAAAAAGGCCTGAATAATGGACCGTGAAATGAGCCTCTCTCATCTGCCCTGCCCCTGCCCCATTCCTTCTCCTTTCCTATCTCCCAAGAGTATATAAACTGAGATCCTTAGAATTAAGATCCTAGGAATATCACTGTTTTCACCTCAGTGACCATTTTCCCTAAAGCAGGGTTAGGCTAAGGTCTGAGAAGTCCACAGGACATCCTATGCACTGCAGTTCCAAGCCACTTCAGATTTCCAGCAATTGACCTAACCTCAGTGACTTGAAGTATGGGGTTTAAGTAAGCCCATGAACACTAAGACCTCTTGAAACCAAAGTCCCCGTGCCCCAGGGGTTTCTCTGCATCAGGGTCTCAAGATCGGTCTGGCTGCTCCCTCTCAGTGGCTTTTCTTTTAAAGGACACCTGAGGGCACTGTTGGTTTGTGCCCTACACCCCTGAAAATCTACCACCTCGGAAATGGGGCAAGGCAGCTACTTAAACTACATCATTAGAATCCAGTAAGCCACAGCTTTCAGTGCCAGAGGAATTCTGGGAAAGTGAATGAGGTAGATAAGTTAGATGGGCCTGGTTGTGAAGGGAGCCAGGGACCAGAGTGTTCCTGACCCACTGAGCTGGCCCAAGGTTAAATGCCTTAAACTTGCCAGTCCTGGGCTTGTTTCTACTTTCAGAGGAGAAAGTCTACCCTCCACTTATTTAGCCAGGCTAGAAGTGCCTTTTGACTCACAATGTTAACTCCCCTCCAGAGTCTCCAGGTCAAGGAGGCTGTGCCATACTCTCTCCCCAATCTTCCTGCAGCTCAGAGGACTGGGGATTTTAGTCTTCCAGCTCTTCAGCTGATCTTCTGACTTGGACATAGGATTTCACTGGAACTCTTAGGCTTCCTAGTCTGGAAATACTTTTTGGGTCTGTCTTCTCACAACTGGACGGCCTGTTTCGTGGATTTATTACAGAATTTAGAAACAAGACCAGAAGAGGAGGTTGGGGGCATATCCCCTGAAATTTTAGCCTCCATTCCTGTTTGTGAGAAGGAAAGTGTGTGCCTAATGTGACCTTTTATGTCTGTCATGTAATCCTCACACTCTCAGGTAAGAGACTATGGGAACTCCTTGTTTGTGAACTTTTTCCTTGAGGCATTTTGCTTCTCAAGTGCATATAAAATATTTTCCACCCAAGAAAGCATCCTAATTCTTCGCTAATTTAAGCAGTAGGACCATAGAAAGCACGAAGCCTGGTACTTAAATGAGAGGTTGTCCTATAGGGGAAGCCTGTTGGTGGTGACACTGCCACTGCTCCGGATGTGCCTGCAGTGCTTCTCTGGTGATGGCCCTCAGCCAGTTGACAGCCTGATAGCTCAGGCTCATTGCTTATTGCCACCCCTCATCTGGGGTCCAAGATGGTATGGCTACTATCCAGTTTATTCACCAGACTTGCCTCCAGACATCTTCCAGCTGTCTTCAAAAATCAGTGCTTTGCCATTAAGGAGCATGTTACAGAGCATTTCCCACAAGCTCTAGAGATGTCACAGAGGACTGCCCCATGCTGTTTGGTACAGTGGCAACAGTGTCGGACTGACTGGAGCTTTCATGAAGGCAGGCTGCTCCAGAAGAACACTCATTTGACTAGATACATTCTTGGCTGTTTAAAAAAAAAAAAGTCTGGTAGTCTCATAGACCTGTCTCGTGCCCATGAATGTTCTTCTCTTACTGAGGGGAGGCCTTGGGTTTTAAGGCTTTCTGTTTCCTGGGCCACCATAGGTGATACTATAAATAGAAGGAATCGGGGGTTTTAGGGGTTTTAGGGGCTTTGGGCTGTGTAAGAGTAAACACTGAAGTTTGAGTTCTAGCCAGTCGACAAGTCTAGAAATCTTTGAAGAATGTAATGCAAGAAGGAAAAAGAAGAATGTAAAGCTTTTTGTACCGAGAGTAGGAGTCTGTGGCACTTGGCCAGTCAGTACGACCAACGTGGGCAGTAACAAATGCTTCTCCCTGTGGATGAGCCTCTGAAAGGGGCATTTCACCTCCATGGTCCGCTCTGAGGGGCACTGCCAACAAGAGATTAGTCCATGGGGCTGGAAGAAACCCTCTGAGGTAGTGAGTATCCAACCTGCTGTTTATTTGCCAGGATGCATGGATAGTGGGGTAGTGGATTCCCATCTGGTTCACAAGCATAAATGAGACCTTTGCATATAGAGAGAGGAATGAGGATAGGTTATTTTCCTACCTTCGAGCCCTTTGGGAGAATCAGCACAGGATGTTAACAGTTATTTGAAACATTTTCAGCTCCCTTGTTGAATTCCTATCCTATCCCTGAGGACTCGGATGGTCAAGAAGCCACAGGCACCCACCCCAAATTTCTCCAGTAGTTAAGAGTGACGCCAGAAGTAAAAACCTGAGTATATGGCTCCTTTGCCTTTTCAGAGCCTCCAGGATGAGAAGTTGGTTGCACTGGTTGTGTTAAATGTATAACAAGCCATATATTCTGTTTTCTCATTTCCAATGTTTCCGCTGTGTGAATGAATGAAGTTTGCAAATTATTTGAAAATCTTGGAAGGAGGTACTTTTCAAAAACAGTATTCTTTTTAAGCAATAAACTATTTTTACAGCACTGTTTTTGCCAAGAGTTTTGAAATCACTTGTGTACGTAAGGGAAGTGAAGATTAAATGCCTGCCCTAAAGTCATTCAGCACCACAGAATCAGCACTTGAAATCTCATCTCTTGCTTTGCCTTGACTATTTTAAGAACCGTCCTGGTTGGAGCATAACAACTAGACTCACGTAGCATTAGAGCTGGAAGGGACTATTAAAGATGTCTGGTCCCACTTATCTGATAAGTGACTCCACCCTACTAACTACCCATGAAGAGCCCTTCTGTCATAGGGAGTTCTATCTTGGGGTAATTCTACTTTAGGGACTGCTGAGATTATCCTATTAAGCCAAAATTTGCCTCTCTGTCACAGTTCTGGAGTGCCTGTCTTACCCCACTTTATGTTAGAATAGCCAGTTTAGGACCTAAGTAGCCACTCAGGTCTTCCCCATGGTAACAGTTGGACAGGAACTCAAACCGAGCTCAGCAGGATATAGTTAAGTGTTGACTAAGACTTGCAAAGCTCCCAGTGAGGTAGGAAATGCTGAGGGTTCACAGCGCCATCGGGCAAGTGAGAAAAAGGTGCCTGTTCCAAATGGGAACACACCTGGGCAGAAAGACAGTGCTTCTCTATGAATTAGAAAGCGACACTTCTGTGTCTTGGGCACAGGGCATGACCGGCAAAAAGTGGACTGGATTTTATACCCCACTGATCCATTCAGCCAGGTATTGTACAGTGATCACTCTGCACAGCCATATTTTTTTTTTGAGATTTTATTTGACAGAAATAGAGGGAACAAGCAGGGAAAGGGACAGGGAGAAGCAGGCACCCCTGCTGAGCAAGGACAATCCCAGGATCTCAGCATCAGGACCTGTGGGGATGACCTGAGCTGAAGGCAGACGCTTAACCGACTGAGCCACCCAGGCACCCCTGCTCAGCCATACTTCTTGAACCTGCTTTAACTGTGTCCTGATGCGATTGGAAAAAGGGCTCTCCAGCAGATTTCCAGTTTCCATTTTTATCTTCCATTGGGTCCAAAAAGGGTTGCTCCTTCAAGCCCTTGTGCAGTTTATCTGCTCCATTTTTTCCTCACAATACAGTGCCCCCTGTTTCTGCACATTACCTTTGACTCACCAATGCTGCCAGACCTAAGCTTCCCCTGCTTCTGGCAGCCTGGGCCCATGTTCCCTTCAGGTAATGATCGGTCAGCTCTGGTGTTGTCTCACAGGGGTGCTAGCACCTGCCGGGCGTCTTAGAGTGCTGAACACACTTCTCATATGTGAAAAGTATTCACACCCTTTTTATCATGAAAAGAAGGTCCAAGAAGTCACCTGTACATTTTGGTGAATTTATTCCCACACTATCCTGTTTCCTCTTCCCAAATTGTTCTGGGTCTCCAGTCTGCCCCTTCTCTCTTGCTTACCAATACCTGGCCATGTGTGACCATGGGTATCCATTGGTCTCTGTGGCCTTGTTTCAAGTAAGTGTTCATCAGCCAGGAAAAATG
Organism: Ursus americanus; assembly: GCF_024610735.1. Taxonomy (NCBI): domain Eukaryota; kingdom Metazoa; phylum Chordata; class Mammalia; order Carnivora; family Ursidae; genus Ursus; species Ursus americanus. The sequence continues at coordinate 47,845,271 of NC_142133.1, read as the reverse complement.
TTTTGGACACTGACTTCTGGACAACATTCTGTGTACTTGGACCCTTGAAAATAAAAAGTATCTGATGTAAGTCGTTCTCCTCCAGAGTTTGCTGAGCCGAGGGAAGCATAAGCCAAATCCAGGGCGCTTGAACTTAACCCCCAAGGCTTTGTGCGCCCTTCTTTGCGGACCCGACTCCCCTAGGACTGAAGCAGGCACGGGGCACCGCCTTGAGGGATGTTCCCCCAACTCTCACTGTCGACCGGTCGGGGCTGCAAAAATGTGCCCAGCGGCAAACGCTTCCTCCAGCCTTGTGCGCGATGCCAGTCACAGCGGCGCAAAAACAAGGTACGGGAGACTATGGGCATCTCGCAGTCGGAGCCTCCGCCCGAGTCCCACGCCACAGCCCTCGGCGCTCAGGCCCGCCCCGCCCCCCCCCCCCGAAGGCGAGGCACCGCCCACGCTTCCACCGCAGCTCTGGCGCGGGGGCTCGGGAGTTGTAGTCTCCTTCCCGGCGCCGGCGCGGGGGCCGGGGCGGCGCGGACTCCACGTCCCGGCGGGCGGCGCGGCGCGGCTGGGGCGCCGGGGGCGGGGCCGCTCGGCCCTTTAAACCTTCCAGGGCTGCTCCGAGGGCCGCAGCCAGAGACGGCGCCACGCGGGGCCGAGCAGGACGCGGCGGCGGCGGCGGGGCGCTCCGGGGAGGTGCGTACTGGGCCCCTTCGTGTCCCTGGCCCTCGGGGGATCCAATGGGGAGGCTCACGTCCCCGGCTCCCGGGGGGCTCCGTGCGCCCACGCGGGCGGGGGCCGGGCTGGGCTTCCTGCGCGAACTCGCCTCACCCCCGGGGCGCCCGCGGTCAGGTGGTTGCCTGCGCGTGGCCGCCGCTCCCCCGGAGCCCGCACCCGCCCGCAGGCTCTCCTCGGCGCGGCCGTCTGGACGGCCCTGACTGCAGCCCCTCCCCCAGCCTGGGCCCTCCGGCGTGGGAGCGGGACTCCCTCCCCAGATGTTACGGCCCCGCCTGAGTGTCTGGGCGCACGGGTGGCATTCGGGGGCGCACGGGTGGCATTCGGAGACCCACGGTGGAGACCAGAAGGTGTCCACGTTCTGGCGTGGGCTCAGCCCCAAATGCGGGCGCTGTGAATCAAATCAGGTGTTGACCACCTTCTCCCCCCACCGGCTTCGGCCAGTCACTGGACCCTGGACTTTGACCTGTCTCTCTCCACCAGGCCTGGGCCGCTGATGGTTTTGGCAAAGTATCTTAAGGTAGCTGGGCCGGCCCCCTCCTTCCCACCTACCTCTAGTCCTTCCCCCCACACCACCACCACCCTGGCTCCCCTCCCTCATGACCGCCTGGATCCTCCTTCCTGTCAGCTTGTCAGCATTCTCCATCACAGGCCTATGGACTGTGTGAGTAAAGAGGGGAGGGGGAGGACAAGTAAGGGACAAAATGAGAAGAGGCTGAGGAGGGCTAGGGCCCAGCCAGGACCCAACAGGAGTTCAGTGGCACACACAGAGTCCCTCGTCCTGGTGGGGGCTCCAGAGTGGTACCCAGGATCACTCTAGCTATCTCCAAAGCCTGGCCTGGTGCCTGGGCACACAGCCCCTTCGGACAAGCTGGCATCACTGCTGTGCAGTAGGGTGACCCTGACAGACCTTTTAGCCAGGGCCACTTCCAGATGTCCTCGAGCTTGGGGCCATGCTGTGGGTTCTCATGTGGTATCAAGCTTCAGAGCCACCTCAACTTGAGTCCCCAGCAAGAACAAAGGCTGAATGGGGCCAGAATCAAGAGAAAAAGAGTCCACGGGGGAAAGCTGGGCTGGGAGGGCCATGAGTGTGGGGTGACAGTTCTGCTCCCGCAGGTATGCCATGGCCGTGATGAACCGCCACGCATGCCCTGTGGAGAACTGGTATGGCGCACTCTGCAGACAGCCTCCCTCTAAAGCTCCCTTCATCTCTCTTCCCTCTTGGGTCGGGGCAGCTGCCAGCCAGACGGAGACCCTGGGCCTCACTGCTCTTATCTGACGCCTGCCCCTCCCCAGGCATGGCTTCATGACCATCTCCCTGTTTCCCACCATCCCTCCAACCCTTTGGCTTCTGTCTCAGGCCAGTTCTGGGAAGTGGTCTCTTCTGTCCCTGCGAAGGGAAGTCTGGTAGGGTGGTCTCTGAGAGGGCCTGAGGCTACAGCCCGAGAACCTGGGGGAACCCCTTTTCCCCAGGCTACTCTCTGTCCTGCCTACCAGGTCCTACAACGAATCCTGCTCTCCTGACCCCATTGAACAAGGGGGCCCCAAGACCTGCTGCACCCTGGACGATGTCCCCCTCATCAGGTAAAGCCTGGAAACTGGGCAGGTCAGGGAGACCCAAGCCCCTCAGACAAAGACCTATCCCTCAGTCTCAGGAATCAGGAGTGTATTGGGATTACTTACTAACAGTCCTCCGTGCCAGTCACTATGTGCCCGGCACTGTGCTGAATGCTCTACATGCATAGCGCCATTGGCTCCTACCAGCCCCGGGGCAGCTATTGTTTTCACCGTAGGCAAGAAAACAGACTGAGGTATGTCATCCGTCCAGGTCACACAGCTAGGAAGTGGAGGCACCTGGACTGAAGCTTAAGCCCTGATTGCCCAGACCCAGTTCTGGCTCAAGGGGAGCCAGACTGGCTGCAGGCCTTGACAATCTCAGGGAGTCCAAGGAGTCTCGGGCTCTGCCAAGCAATCCTGGACACTCCCTTACCCATCACACACATGAGCTCTGCTTTGGGGGAGGGCCCAGCCTGGGGCTGGTTGTTTGTGATACACAACTGGCACTTCTCATAAATCAGTGGCTTGCCTGTTAAGGAACAAGCACAGATAAAGCAAGAGACAGATGGGCCAGAATGGGGGTGCTAGTGCTCCTGCCCCTCTCTCACTCTGTCCTTGCCCCCCACCCCCAGCAAGTGTGGCACATATCCCCCAGAGAGCTGCCTCTTCAGCCTCATTGGCAACATGGGTGCTTTCATGGGTGAGTTGTGCCCTCAGCCCCCCTAGCCAGCCCAGTCCAACCCACTCCCCTACCCCCCCTCCCAGAAAGGCCCAGGAAACCCTTGTTCAGTGTAGCCCACCCCACCAAGGGCTAAAGCAAGAGCGGCCACTTCTCTAAAGCAAGAGGGCCAAAGGCTCCCACACAGCCACCCTGCTGGCCAGAGCCTGAGGAAACCCAGTTCACTACCTGCCCTTCCATTCCCTTTCAGCCCTCAGAGTGTCTGGCGCGGGTGGGGGTGGGGAGTTGGTGGGAGGAGGGCACCAGTGCCGGCCCCACCTGTGCTCTCTTCCCCCAGTGGTCCTGATCTGCCTGCTGCTCTACGGGCAGCTCCTGGAGCAGAGTCGTCATTCCTGGGTTAACACCACGACACTCATCACGGGCTGCACCAATGCTGCGGGCCTCGTGGTAGTCGGCAACTTCCAGGTGTGCCCACCTGCCTGCCTCTTGAACTTTTACTAACGGGGCTGGTTGTCTGCAGGTGCCCTCAGTCCCCTGAAGGCTGACCCCAGTTGCAGAGATACCCCTTCAAGGCTGAGGGTGGGGAGAGGAGGGGCTGGGAGGGAAGGGGGAGAGAGGGGGGAAGAGGGGTGGTGGAGGTAGGGCTGCTTCACAGATCAGCCCTTCTCTGGGCCCAGGTTGATCATGCGAAGTCTCTGCACTATATTGGAACTGGTGTGGCCTTCCCCGCTGGACTGCTCTTCGTCTGCCTGCACTGTGCCCTCTCCTACCATGGGGCCACTGCCCCCCAGGACCTGGCTATGGCCTACCTGCGGATTGTACTGGCAGCCATTGCCTTTGTCACCCTAATTCTCAGTATCCTTCCAGGACAGGGCAGCCAGGAACTTCTGCTCTATCCCAGCCTTTCCCCACCCAAGACCCAGGGGGTGGGGGTGAGGTGGAGGGTGGGGGAGAGCCCGGCATACATATATCCAGAAAATACTGCCCAGTGCAGTTTCCTTCTTCCCCTCCCAGGTGGTAAGACCTGGCTCTTTGCCCCAGCTTAGCTAACGATCTGGGAAGATAAGAGTGTCACCAGCTCCCACGTGTCCTACTGAACACTTCCTTAGCCCCATTCCAGGCGCTGTCTTCTTTATGCACGAGAGCTCTCAGCTGCAGCACGGGGCAGCACTGTGCGAGTGGGTGTTTGTGATTGACATCCTCATTTTCTACGGCACCTTCAGCTATGAGTTTGGGGCAGTCTCCTCAGAGACACTGGTGGCTGCACTGCAGCCTGCCCCTGGCCGGGCCTGCAAGTCCTCCGGGAGCAGTAGCACCTCCACTCACCTCAACTGTGCTCCGGAAAGCATCGCCATGATCTGAGGTCTGGGGAGGGTGGCTGGCCCAGCCTCAGCAGCTCCCCACCTCATAACTTTGCATTTATTTTGTACCAAAAACAATTTTGGGAAAGTATTCTGCTGGGATATAGGCTTCCTTGCTGCTGGAGGAATGGCCATCCCACACCCACCTGTGCCGTAGCGGAGCAGGCCTGGCAGCTGCCTGGGCCACATACAAGCTACTCCCCGGCTCTGCAGTGTTGTTTTTATGTTTAAAGGTCACATATCCTCACTCGCCCAGCCAGCCCTTCAGGTGCCTTCTACTCCCCAGTGCCAAAGCCACACCACTGGGGTTTCCTGCTGCAGGAATTGGGGGCTGGGAATAGCAAGAGGGACAGAAGTCGGGGGGTGGAGTGGGGAGCACTCCTTAGTCTGTGGGAAGGCCCACTTTTGGGCCCACTGAGCTGCACTGGGATTCTTCACTCTGCCCCTTACTTTCTTTTGGGCAAATAATACAGCAGAACCACATGGGTATTTTAGTACTTTTTTTTTTTTTTAATCTATTAAAAGAATTCTAATTTGCATGTTTGTAGTCTGTTCTAAAGAATCAAGGGAGGGCCTAAGCCAGGACAGCTTTCCCTAAGCGAAGGATGGGAGGAAACCCCTGCCCTCAGGGAGAGTCTGAGTGCCCCATGCTCTTTCAGTAGGTCTGCCAAGAGTAAAGGATGCCTGGTGCTATCCAAATACCCCTCAAGGGCTTGAAACCCTCTCTAGGCCTTTCAACAGTCTGAAGAACTGACGTGATCCTTCCCCCACTCAGAGTGTGGTTTGAAGTTTGCTTCCTTAGTAAGGGATATGAGGCGGGGGGAGGGGGGATCATCCATAGAGCAATTTTAAAATGCTAGAAGCAATTTTCACGGTGAAGCTAAAGAAAGCCTGTGGGATTCCAAGGTTGACTAAAAATTGCAGGGGAGAGAGATGTAGGCTAATTTTTCTTTACCATCTGTAAGTAGCCATTGAATGCCAGACCCTGACATATTTTGCTTTCCAACAATGAGTACATAGGCCCCAGCACTGGCTGGTCCAGTGGCCAGGTTCCTGACCTGGGCTCCACTGCTCTCAGGCCAAAAGGCATGGCAGGAAGGGACAAACAGTCTGGTGCTTTCTGTGGTTTAGGCCCACCTTCCCTAATAGCAGTAGGGACCTTATGGAGGGTGCAGAGACCCTGCCCAGGCCTGTGAGCAATGCAGTGCAGGGTGGGTAAAGAAATCTTTAATGAGGATTGAGGTGCGAGAGGAAGATGTTGTGGAGGACAGGTGCTCAGCCCCGGGCACCTCATGTGTACATGGCTCCGTGGAGATTCTCAAGTCGGTGCTTTTGCTGCTGCTTGCGAGCCTGAAGGAAAGAGGGCACACTGGGCATGGGCCATACCTGAAGGCCTGTGGGTGGAGCGATGGGACAGCTATCACGGGGCTGCCTATCACTGTTTTCAGGCCCCTAGCATGTACACTGCCAGGGCTCTTGTCCCTTGCGAAAGTCACCAGGAAGATGACCAGAGCCAGCGACCCTGAGGCCTACCCAGGCCTGCTAACATAGAGAATGAGAACGCTAAGGACAGGGACTCGGGGGGTCCCCATTACCACCCGACCTCTCCACTTACCACCAGCCCCTACCTTATCTCGTCGGTGCTCCTCATAAGTGTCATCATCAGTGGGCAGCTCATGGCGGCAAAGGGGGCAGGAATTTGTCTGAGAAAAGGAGGGCAGTGTTCCGGCCCAGGTCAGGTCTTCATAACCTAGTATCTGTCCCCTGCTCCCAGTTCCCACCTCTACCCCTCTCCCTTCTCTGATCCCATAAAAGTCCATAAACAGAAACAGGCTTGAGAACTGGGCCCAGGGCAGGGTGAGGGCTGAGAGAAAGGAAGCAGTACCTTGCTTAGCCAGGGTAGAATGCAGTTGGAATGGAAGAGATGATGGCAAGGCATCTCAATGGCAGTCTCCTCCTCCTCAAATTCCAAAAGACACACGGGGCACTTGAGCTCTTTAGGAGGGAGTGCTAATCAGGAGAGCTGCTACAGGCCCTACCTCCCGGCTCCCACTCCTGAAGGACATTCTTGCCCCAACCTGACCTGGAAAATTGAAGGGCTAGACCACTCTAGCTTGGGAGGTGGTGCGTCTGGCAAGCCTGCCCCAAACAGCAGAAAGAACTAGTGTTCTTACCAGCCTGAGAGCCCCTGATGACTGTCCTGGGAAGGTTCTCAACCACAGTCTTGGCAGCAGGTGGAGGCAAGTGGTGATCCCAATCTACTACCAACCCCAAGTCTTCAAAGTCCATCCTGTTGAAAAGTGACCTGGAAGAACGACCATGTTCAGAACCAAAGAAAACCATACTTTTTCTTTGCCCCCCACGATCCACTAGACATTAACAGATAAATACCCTGAACAGCTGGTACTAACAGCTACCCTGCAAAAGTAGATAAAAAGCACAGTGGGAAATGGTTTACAGTTGCTATAAGACAACCCCAAGCATGCAAGCTGTTTAGTCCCATTTTACAAGTGAGGCAACAGGCCCAGAGAAGTTACTCAGGCCATGTAGAAATGACCTGGTAAAGCCAGATTCGAAGTGGCAGTACTGACTTCCGTGCTTGTTCCTAACGAATGTCCCTATTCACACCCACAAGGCCCCTCCCCTGACCCCACAACTCGTCTTCTCCCGTACCTGCCAGAACGGGGTGCCCTCCCGCTGGGGACTCCCCCCTATTCGCCAGCTCCAGTCTTTCCCACAATCCCCTTGCCCCGCCCAACCACGGATGATCCAAATTATTGACCTTCCTCGAATCTCGTCTCTGGACTGACTCTCCAGATTATTCAGACGAGATCTGGCCCGTTCAGGGTGGTATGGCCATAAACTCTCCAGATTATTCATCCGTCCTCCCCAGAATCTCTGGCCCATATAATCCACCTTCTCCAGCCAGCCCCAGCCTAGAAACCTGCCACCTGGGCCCCCACCTCCCACCACCCCGCGCCCACCTTGCGAGCTCCAGCAGCATATTGGTTCGGGCTTCCTGCTCAGAATCCAACGGCTCACAGTCGTGTTCATCGAAATAGGACGCCATGGCAGCCGGGCTCTCTGACACAGCCCTCGCACTCCGCTGGACTGAGGCCCCGCGACGCTGGCCAGTAAGCTGCGGGCCTAAGAGAGGAAGACCAATCAGAGCACCCGGAAGGCGGGCACAGAGGCTCGTTAGGGGTATTGGAAGCGGAAGTATTAATTCTGCTGCCTCTCGTTGGCTCGAATAAATCAGGTGACCAAAGGCTAAAGCCAATGGCAGGGGTTGGGGCCGGTCAGAAAAACATCTGTTTTGGACTCCGAGCCTAGGGTAGGCGATCTGGGAGTGAGGTGTGGTTTCCGTCCACAGCGCCCTGGAAAGCCAGGTGTGGGGGCTGTAGGGGTCGTGTCAGTCCGTTATGTGGCTCAGAGGGCCTAGGACGTGCAGGTGCGAGAGGCCCTCCAGAGAGCGAGGTGCTGGCGTAGGGGCTCAGGGTACTGCGAACCTAGAGTCACGGCGTTTCCCGCTGCTCTGCCCCGTGCCCGCCGGGTACTTCTGCACCTGCTGCGCTCCACGGGGTTCAGGAGTTGGCTCTTGATTCCCCTCTGACCCGCAAAACAAAAATTTCCTTTTCATCTCTTCTGTGTTAGGCACAATAAAGGGTGGGGCAAAACTCCCCCACCGAGAGAGGGAAGCTCCCTGCTGGGGAATCTGGGGCCTGACCCGCACATGGAACTACGTGTGTGACCTTCAGCCCATTGCGTAGCCTCTCCCCCTAGCTTCTGTGAAATTAGTGGCTTGAATTCAATAAGGAGTTTGCATCCCTGACTACCCATGACTATCCTGGAGAGAGAACGAGGGGTTGCAGCTTTAGGGGAAAATAACCCTGTGTCAGATACTTACCCTCAGAGTGATTTAACTGATCTAGGCCCCATCAGGAAGCTGTGTAGGCCAGTGGCTAACGTGTGGTGCCCAGGAATTCCTCAGACTTGGATCTAAATCTTAGCTCTGGTACTCACTGATCTAGGCCTGGGGGTGGTATTTTTAGAAGTTCTACAGGTGATTCTAATGTGAGGCAGGGTTGAGAACTGCACTAAATGATTTGGATGATAGCTACCATTTATTTGGCATCTAGAACCATTACATGGATGGATGTTTTACACACAATATAAATAATCCTCACAATTGTTCTGGGAGTTAAGTATGTCCCTTTTTACGTATGTAAAACCCAAGTCTCAGAAGTGGCTTGCCCAAATTCACATGGACTTTTAGTGGTGTTGCTGACCAACTACAGGGCCAAGTTTTTTTCTCCATCTTTCTGAAAAGAAGAGGGTAATGAGCCCAGTAGAAGTAACAAGCTCTGTGAGAGGTAAAGCTGCACACAACTCTCAGCTTTGTTCTTGTTTCTCTGTCAGTAGCCCCACTTTACCTAACAAGGAGCTGCTTCGGTTACACACTTGACCCTGAATTCCGCTTCCACCCACACTTGAGTTTGAGGTGCAGTCAAGTAGGCCAGGCAGAGACTGCCCAGATTCCACAGGCCTGGTAGGGCTTTCTTTCCTTCTTCCGAGGCCTCTACCCAATCATCTTTCCTGTGACCCTGAGGCCCTGCCAGCTTAGCCCTGTGTGGCCCTGGAGCTTTGAAAAGGCCAAATTCTTTCCTACAGGGCAAACTCTAGGCTGTCCTTTGTGACGGTACATTACAGCACCGAAGAAGCCTTTCCCATTTTCACTGCTATCGGCCTCATCTGTACTCAGGTGTAAAGCTTGAGGAAGAACATAGGAGAGAAATTGAGGACAGAGTGTTCAGAGAGAGAAAAGTCTATTCAAAAATGAGAGCCTTGGGACACCTGGGTGGCTCAGTCATGGTTAAGCGTCTGCCTTCAGCTCAAGTCATGATCCCAGGGTCGTAGGATTGAGTCCTGCATTGGGCTCCCTGCTCAGCGGGGAGCCTGCTTCTCCTTCTCCCTCTGCCCCTCCCCCCTGCTTGCGCTTGCTCTGTCACTCTTTCGCTCTCCCTCAAATAAATAAATAAAATCTTAAAAAAAAAAAGTGAGAGCCTTGTGAGATAGAAACAGCTTTAAGGTGCTTTCCTCTTCTGGAGTCCTGTTCTGAGCATCCTCAAGACATCAGAAAAAGAATAGAGTTCATTCTGAGGGAAATAGGCTCAGAGGGCCCTGGTTGAAGGGTCTGGTTTGGGAGTCACTCTGTCTTTGCACCTGTACCCCAGGATCTGTCTGGGTAGGGTTGGATCAAATACAGAAGGAAGAGGAAAGGGGCCACTTCCCAGGGGTGAAGTCCTTCTACCGACTTTTTAAGCAACCCCCAGGAGTGGAGGCAGAGCAGGATGAACCAACTTGGAGAGCTTCACACACACACACACACACACACACACACACACGCACGTGCACGCACACACAGACACACACATACGCACACACACCAGCTTTTAACCAAACAGCAGCTTTTACTGATCTCCAGGTGGGGCTGGCCTGCCCTGGCCAGTGCAGCAGGCTGCCCTCAAGGGCCAGTCTGTGGCGTGATAGGAGATGCAAAGGTGCACACATCAGGGTCGCTCTTCAGTGCTCAGTCGGGTGGCTCAGATGGAAGCAAATGCCAGGGTTCTCTGGAGACCAGGACCAGCCAGTGCGGCCACTTGGCCTCTCCTCCAGGCCCAGCTGGGTCAGTTCCTAGACCCTGAGGCAGCACCCTCGGCCTGTGGGGCACTGCTGCCCCCACTGCTCTGTGGGAGAAAGATGGCCAGCAGCACAATCAGAAGGATGAGTAGGACAGCGCCCACCACCAGCCCCAAGTAGATCCGGCAACGCATGTTCTCCCAGCGCTTCTTCTGAGCCAGGGTCTTGGTTGTCTTGCTGAAGGCTGAGCTCTGTGGACATCCCCAGACACAGGGTGGGAGTTAGTGGTTTCCCTGGAGCCCCAGGGCCAGGTTCTCCCAACCCTCCCCCCCCCCCCAGCAAGGCCTAATCTCCTGCATCTTCCCAGCCTGTCTGCTCTCCTTCTCCACATAGCCCGCCTGGGCCCTCCCAGCCTCACTCCTGGTCTCAGACACTGGTGTAGCCCTTGACTCACACCCCTACAGGCTCAGGCCCAGTTAATAATACCAGCCCTCAACCTTTAGGAAGGTCCACAGCTTCGACCCAAGGACTTTTTACTTCATGAGGCCTACCTGGAGCTTATCTAGGCTACAGGCACCTCAACAAACCTGTGGGCCCCACGCTGGCCCTCAGGCAAGCCTCAGGCCCCACCAAGGGCCTGGAGACTCTGAGAACAGCCTGAGAACTCTCTCTGAGGACTCCCCCCTGGCCTCTCCCACCCCATCCCTGCTTCCCCAGCCTCACACCATGTCCAGCAGTTGGTCCGAACGCTGCTCCAGCTCTGTCAGTTTCCCATCGCGCTCCAGGACCTTGCCGAAGTTGTCGAGCATGATTTCTGTCACCTCGTCCGCCTGCCGCTGGCACCGTTCCAACTCTGTCCCTGCCTGGGCACCAAGCCCAAGGTCAGAACTGCATGAGGCCCCCAGCCGGCCGTCATCCGATCCTGAGACCTAGCAGCCTCCTTGCCCCCACTGAGTGTGTGAGGGGTATATGGGGAGGGGGAATAGCATCTTTCAGGTAAGGGTATGATATGTATAGAGTGAAGGGCCAGTCTCCTGAGTGTGTCTGGCTTGCTCAGATCTCACAGGTTCCTCTCCTTGCCCATCAAAGCAGGTCCTAGGTCAGTCTTGGCTACAGCATCTCAGCTTCCTCTACGATGCCCCAGGATGGAAACTTCCCAGGATCTCAGACTCCCACAAAGCGGATACTTTGCTCACCTGCCCTAGGATGGCCTCTACCCAATGTGCATGGGCCCTATGGCTTCCCAGGGGCCTAAAGAAGCAGCAAAGAACAGGGAACCAAGCTACATGGCTAGAAGCCAGACAGGGAGGAGATCCACCCCATAGAACTAGAAAGGTAATTTTGGACCACTACACATCCTAACCTCTGCCTAACCCCACAGACACACACACACAGAAACAAATTGAAAAGGTCAGACCTCCCTCTGACTGGTCGGGCCAGTTCTGCCTCCTGGCATGACCGTGCTCCCACATCAGTGCTCAAAATTGATTCCCTGTCTGCCTGGAAACCTCAGCCTCCTTGGCCTCTGGCCTCAGCCTTCCAGCTACCCAGGATCTTCACTGGGGTCCGAGTCACAGAGACAAGACCAAGTCTTAGACCTCTCAGCTCAAGCAGCAAACACACGTGACAAAAGAACCCAGCTCATTTCAGAGGGCTAAGAAGGGAGGTGCAGGGTCCAAGCGTGGCGGGGGGGTAGTGCTGAGAGAACAGGGGGGAGGAAGAGAATATGCTTTACAAGCAAGAAAGGGACTAGGCTTTGGACACATGCAACTGAGAGACACCCAGGGCAGGAGGCCCCAGTGAGAGCTGAAGTCCAGGAGCAGGTCCAGGGACAGGTCAAGGAGCAGATTCACAAACCACAGCAGCTCCCTCCTCCCAGCCTAGTCCCCCGCAGCCCATCCCTGTTCTCATCTCCTCCCCACAGAGCACTGGCCAAGCTCCCCTTCCTGCCAGACCACATTGCGCATTGTCTGCAGCAGACATTTTGGCACTTGACTGAATTCCACTTAAAACCAGAGAAAGGGGAAGGATCTGGTGGTCACAGAGGACCACTCCTACTCAGGCAAGAATTCACATTCAGGATCCTTGCAGCTGCCTTGCACACAGCCTCCAAGCATTCCCAGTATCTGAGTCCTATCTCCCCAACTGGACCACAAGCCCCAGGGGGAGGGGCTACCTTTGTGTGCTCCCGACCCGGTGGCGAGGGGCGGGGGGGGGGGGGCGGGAGGGTGCCCAGCACAGTGCTGCCCATTACAAGGACTCAGTGAGTGGGTCCGTCACATTATAGCCTCTCCAAAAGCAACTCTTATTTTCAAGAGATGTTATCCCAGTGTGTTTATCCAGCCCAGCAGGAGTTTCGAGGGGCAGGCATCTGAAACCCAAGTAGGTCAATATTTACCCATGAGCTAGAAAAGCAACCTGCTTGGAGAGGGGGCAGGCAAACCATGCCAGAGGGGTGCACTCACAGGCTCGGGGAGCAGTGACTGGGGACCAAGGAGCAATAATGCAGAGAGCAGGGAGGCTGCTCTCATCTGTACCTTTTCCTCAGTCAGCCATCATCACCACTACTCTTTCTACTACGATAGTCGACAAACCCACACGGCCCATGTTCAACACAGCCCCAGGCATCCCCACCTTCATAATAGTCCAAGGCCAAAACCTGAGAATGGGCAAAGATTCAAAACGACAGTCACGGCTAGAGGTTGCTGGCATGCTGAATGTTATTTTTCCCACTATGAAAACTCCAGCTATTGTTCTCTGACGCTCCAACATGGGATGGCCTTGGGTCCCATTCTCCAGGAGAGCTGGCTGTGCTTCCCACTGCGAAGCCAGGCCTGTCCCGCGCGGAGGTGGGACCAGGCCGAAATGAACGCATTTGCTCCAGGGGACACAGAGGCCTCAGGCTTAACTCCCTGGCCCTCCTGGGCCCTCCCCGAACCAGAGGGCAAAGGACACTATATGCACAGGTCTCTGGTGGCATGGAGAGAAATCAAGAACTACAGGATGTGGACGGAGGTAAGGGACCAGGGGACAAGGGCCACACTCCCGCCAGATGTGGTGAACTCAGCATAGTGCCTGGCACACACTGGACACCGGGACAAACATTTCTGAATGAATTGTGCCCATTCTTAAGAAGCTCACTATAGGCTGGGGAAAGAGACATACGTGACACCATTAGGCAAGAGTGGAGGGTTGTGCTGTGAGGTAAAACACCGAGTGCTGGAGCCCCCCTCAGAGAGCGGATTCCTGTGTGCTGAGGTGGCCCGGATGGATGAGCCCTTGCAGGATGGGGTGGAGCTGGGGCATTCCGGCAGAGACAGACCAGGCAGAGGGTGAGGGCGGAGGGGCAGGGTGGGGCCAGAGAACACACACAGTGAAAGTCCAGAAGAGGACACTCGCTTGGATGGAAGACTGGAATAAGACCTAGTATCGACTTCTGAGCCGACGGGGGACACCAGAGGGGGGGCTTCAGAATAATTTCTCTAGAGGCGCCTGGGTGGCTCAGTCGGTTAGGTGTCTGCTTTCGGCTCAGGTCATGATTTCCCTGCTCCAAGGGGCGTCTGCTTCTCCCTCTGCCTGCTGCTCCCCCTGCTTGTGCTCTCTCTCTCTCCTGTGTCAAATAAATAAATAAACTCTTAAAAAAAAGAAGAAGAAGAAGAAGGAGGAGGAGGAGGAGGAGGAGGAGGAGGAGGAGGAGGAGGAGGAGGAGGAGGGGAAGAAGAATTATTTCTCTATTCGTGGTAGACTGGTATGGATGGCCGTGAGAAAACTCCAGGCTGGGGGCCCAGCCAGAGGGATGGAGACATGCCACCAGCAAGGGTGTGAGGAGTTTCCAGGCTCGTGGGGAGCAAGAGCGTAGAGAGGAAGGGTGGGTGAGAGGGGTACTTCCCAGCCCTGCCCGGGGTCTGCAGGGCTGAGGGTATGCGGTGGAGCGGGGGAGCAGCAGCGTGGTTGGCAGACAGGGGGTGGCAGTTACACAGGAAATGTTCTCCACAGACCGTTACCCTCTCTACAGAATATTCCTCCTACAACCCTCAAATATCTCAGGTGTTTCCAGGCCACATACCCTTGGTTCCTCTGAAAACAAAGCTCTCCAAACCTCCCTGTCCTAACTTTCCTGTTTCTCCTCTCTCTTGGCGAGTGCCAAAGACAGCCTATTCCAGCTGTCACCATTGTCCTAGTCAGAGGACGGGGGGGGGGGGGGCAGCGAAGGGGTGTATCAGCTCCGTCCTAGGTCAGCATTCACCTGAGCTCAGAGCTAAGGGCCAGGGCTCTGCATTGCAGCCCTGGGTTCCCTCACATCTTGCCTCTGCCCCTCACCCACCACACAATCTTTCTGACCCTCCACCTCCTCATCTGTAAAGTGGCGACAAGAATGATATCTACCAGGGGCGCCTGGGTGGCACAGCGGTTAGGCGTTTGCCTTTGGCTCAGGGCATGATCCCGGCGTTGTGGGATCGAGCCCCACATCAGGCTCCTCTGCTATGAGCCTGCTTCTTCCTCTCCCACTCCCCCTGCTTGTGTTCCCTCTCTTGCTGGCTGTCTCTCTCTCTGTCGAATAAATAAATAAAATCTTTAAAAAAAAAAAAAAGAATGATATCTACCATATTAGCTAACACATGTGACATATTATGAACAAAGTGCTTATCACAATACTTGACACATACTAAATGCTCAATAAATAATAGCTATTATTATGGATGGAGCCCAAGTTTCCCTCACTGATTTTTTTTTTTTAAGCAGTCAGATCTCAAGAACTATACAATACCTGTGGTCAATAAAACCTCTTAGATAATTTTACAAAATACAAAACCTAGCAAGCTCTTCCTTATTTGCAAACGTGTGCACTTACTTGTCTCTAACCTAAATACAGAACATCACCTGGGCCTTTAATAACCTGCATTGGGTTTATGTCCACCAGGCACTGCAGGTTGTTGAGAAGGTTTTACGTCTTGACAGTGCAAACAGCCACCATTCACCGGGTGCATCTCTGAGCTAAGCACTGTGCTCCCCACTGTTTGTTCTCCTGATCTTATTTAATCCTGGCAACAATCCATTGAAGGCATGCTATTATCCCAGTTTTATAAGAAACTGAGGCTCAGAGGGAGGGGTTAAATCATCTGTCCAAGGTCATACAGCCAGTAAGTAGACGATCCGGTGTGGAACCAATGTAGACTCCAAGAATCACAATCTTAACCACGGTGCTAAAGTGAATGCAGGTAAAGAGGGGGTCAAATACTTTAGCTGGCTGGCTAACGACTCCCCAGACCTTTTAATGCTGCCAAGTCAACTTGTGTGCATATGAGGGAAGCCCATGGCTCAAAACCCACATTCACTGGACAGTGCATGAGAGAGGACCATCTATAGGATGAATGACTTCAAGCCTTTTCCCATTCAGGTTTCATCTTTCCTATCACTATTTGTTCCTGCTCTCTCCCCTATACCTGTCACCACATCTGGCACAGAGGAAATGACCAAGAAATGCTTGTTGACTGAATGAATCAGAGGAGTGGACAAGGCAGAAAGATCAGGCAGGGAAGAGGGTGGGAAGAAGAAAGGGAAAGAGCTGGGGCCAGAGAAAGGGGCAGGTGTGAAAGAAACAGAGGGATGGGGCTAGGGCCAGGAGGGGAGAAAGATCCATGTACCCCCCCCCCCAAGGCTCTGACCCACTGTTGGCCTCCGATGACCCTGTGAGAGTACCAGAGTTTTCCAGTACTCCCCCATAATGCCCCCCACCTAATAAATTATCCTGGCCTCAGCCTTCATTTCAGGAGTTTCCTCTTCTCCCCAAATGCTCAAGGCCGACTAGAAGCCCACCCCTAGCCCTGCCTGATCCCTTGCCCTGCATGCTGGGAAGAGGTCTCCGAGCTTTGTCCCATATTTGGAGCTTCCCTCAGTTTCCTGGCATGGCCTTAGAGCTCAGTGCAACCTTCCTGCCCCGCTTCCCCTTCCTGCCTCTGGTTCCCTAGAGATGAGGCCATCCAGGCATCATGACCCCCAGCCAGGCCCCATCCATCACACCTCTGCCAGCTTCCCCACGCAGAAGCTTAAAGCACCAAGCCTGCTTCCTGCAGGGCCCATCTTCGCAAGAGTCGAGGGGATGGAGGAAAGCTACTGGCACCACCTGTTCCTAACACGTTTGCCTTGGAGATGGCAAGTGGGGACACAGGCCAGAGTCTGCAGCAGGAGTGGGGGATGACTCACCTCAAGAATGTGTCCCTGGGTAGGGGTTAGGAGAGAGCCAGGGCTGTGACATAGTCTGATAACTTCAGGGGAACTTTTATGGTAAACATTTCCCTTTATCTTTCCCCAGGGGAAGGAGTGTGCCCTCCAGTACCCTGCCATGGAGCTGGCAGGGCCTCTACCACCCCGTCTGCTCAGGTTTCCAACTCCCGGGCCACACTCGGCTTCTCACATCTCCAGGAAGGGCTGAAGAGGTCATCACCACTCCTCGGGAGCAGGTTCTGATCGCCAGGCGGGGCTCTGCCATTGTATCTCCCTTAACCTCGCAAGGACCCGGTAAGGCAGGTATCACTGACCCCACTTCACAGATGCGGAAAAGAAGGCTCAGGAAGGTTAAGTGACTGGCCCGGGGTCACGGAGCCAGCAAGTGGCCACCACCAGGATCTCACCCCGGAGTCTGACTCCGAAGCCCGAAGTCGGGGCTCCTAACCACTTGGCTCAGGGAAGGGGGAAGCCGGAGTCATGCACACTGCGCGCAGGGGCCAAACTTTCCCTCCCCGGCCTGCGCGCCCCCAGTGGAGGCTCCGGCCCCCATCCGGCTCCTGGCCGCGGCCACCTCACCGGGGAGGCACAGGCGCGGGTCCCGGAGGACACCCCCGCCCTCGGACTTCAGACTCCGGCCGCGCACCCCCACGTCGCCCTCTGCCCCCAGCCCGGTCGGCTCCGCCCCGCCCGGGCCCTCACCATAGTTGCTGCCGCCGCCTCGCCAGCTCGGGCTCCTCTGTCGCCCCGCGGCCGCGGTGCCAGATACCCGGGAGGAAGCGGAGGGGCGGGGCCGCGGCGGCGGGGGCGGGGGGCGCGCCTGCCCGGAGCCCTGACCGGCCCGAGGCAAAGCGAAAGCTGCCCGCACCCGACCCAGATCGCACGGCTCCCCCAGCCTCCGGAACTGGGGGCCTCACGCCTGAGCAGCCTGGCGCTCGCACGGCACGCTGGCCACACGTCGGGGGGGCCCAATCTGTGACACGGACACGGTGGAGTGGGCTCTGGAGCGGAGGTATCGCTCGTTCCACGAGCATCTGTATCCGTGCCAACGTTGGGCACGGTGCTAGAAACGGCTTGAACAGCCAGCCAGGCCGGGACTTTGCCACCTGGGTGAGTGCATTCACCGGTAACCAAAACCCGACTCCCCGAAAAGTTTTGAAACGAAAGAAACGTTATTCACAATCAACATCGTGAATGCACTACCTGCCGCTGAATTGTATATTTCAAGATGGTACCACTGTCTGTTACAATTGTATGTACACTTATACAATGTATGTTGTGTGAATTTCACCCCAATCCAAAAAGAAAACAGACCCCCAGGGAGAAGGTGCTAGCTCTGGCTTTCCTGCACTTCCCTCTTCACCAGAAGGGCAGCTGCAGCCCGGCCCTCATATGACCCTGCTCCTCAAGGGGAGGGAGGATGGGCCAAGCCACCCCTCCAGAGCCTTCCTGAGCTGAATCTACCCATTCTCCTCCTCTCCTCTCAACGCTGCAGGGGAGTCAGAGACACCTATTCTTCACCCCACCCCACGCCAACCCCACCATCTCAACTGTGGCCCCTCTTGAGGAAGGGGGTTGAGGGCGCCCTTCCTTGGGTTGAGCCCTTGTGAGTACAGCCCACATTCCCACCTTGGGCAATCTAGATCCCAAGGAAGAGGTTTCACCCCAGTTCTGTGAACTTTGAGTCCAGGAATGATCTGAGGAGAGAGGATGGCCGAGGTCTGACATAAAAGGACATAGGACAAAGACTGCCCTGAGGGCTTTTCTGTGCTTTTTTTTTTTTTTTCCTCCCTGGTTTTCAGAGTATGATTCCAGAACTTGACTTGCCAGGAGTCCCAAATCCTGTCTCCCAACCCTGTCCCTTCTACACTCCCTCCCCAAAACAGATTGTTTTCAATACTGGAAAGCCCACGGGAGAAACAGGGACAGAGATGGCAAGAACACTTTCCCCAAACCAAGACAGAGGAAAGAGTGACAATGAAGTGGAACCTGGCGGGGAGGAGGGAAGTCTAAAGACAAAGAGGCCCATTGTACATGCAGGGGAAGGAGGGCCATAGGCCCTGTCCTGTGACACTGACTGGGCCCAGCCACGAGACATGGGGAGAGATGCTTGCCCCCTCAGCTGAGACCCGGAGGCCCTGCTAAATCCCAAAAGGGCAGGGGCAGACAAAAGACAAATAGAACTTTGCAGAACCAGGGGCATCTGGCTGGCTCAGTCGGAAGAGCATATGACTCTTGATTTCAGGGTCATGAGTTCAAGCCCCATGTTGGGTATAGAGATTACTTAAATTAAAAAATAAAAAAAATAATTTAAAAATAAAAAGAGGGGCACCTGGGTGGCTCAGTCAGTTGAGAATCTGCCTTCAGCTCAGATCGTGATCCCAGAGTCCTGGAATCGAGTCCCGCATTGGGCTCCCTTCTCTACAGGGAGCCTGCTTCTCCCTCTGCCTCTGCCTCCACCTCTCTCTGTCTCTCATCAATTAGTAAGTAAAATCTTATAAATAAATAAATAAATAAATAAATAAATAAATAAATAAAACTTTGCAGAACCAAAAAAGAAGGAAAAGTGGCCCAGTTCCCTCAACTCCTCCCTCCAGACTGCAATGGGGCCACAGAAGAGAGATGGAAGGTGGCCTTCGCCTGTCTCAGCTAACACTTCCAGCAGAAAAGTAATAAAGGGACATGCAAGACCCCAGGGGGACACACTTAGGAGTCTTGCAGACCACCCTAAAATGATTTTGAATTTTCCACATGCCAAGAGCCTTAGAAAATTCCAGTTCTTGAGACCTGTGACAAAGAATGGAAAATAGAGAAGGATGGGGAGACTCCATCTTTCTTCTCCAAACATACACTCTCTACCCCTCCAAACTTGGGGCCTCAAAGAAGAGACTCTCAGCCAGAGGGTGTCCCCAGGGAGAAAAGAAATAGAAGGGCCAAAGGCAAAATGGAAGGGGAGAAATTACCTCAACATGTGTGGGGATACTGAAAGGTCTTTATTGCCCACCGGCCACCATCAGTTTCCCAGCCACAGGCTGGGCCTTCTGGGTGTCTCTCCGACCAACTCTGAGGGCCCATGAAACACAGCCATAGTCTAGCTCTCTCCTTCCGGGGGCCAAGGTGCTGGGGCAGACGGTGTCGCAGAGGGGCTTCAGAGTGAGGGTGGGAGGACGCAGCAGCACTCCCTGTGGCAAGGATGGGAGAGAGAGCCCTTCTTGGCATCCGCTATGGAGCGTTGCGCTGAAAGGGTGGGGGCGAGGGGCTCCCTAAGTTGGGATGGCACGGGTGGCAAAGAGCACGATGAAGAGGATGATGATAAAAACTATCACGCAGATGAGGACAATCATCTTCACGTTCTTCCACCAGAACTTCCGAGCCACCTTCTGCGATGTAGTCTTGAAGTGCTCCGACTGTTGGGGACAAGGCAGAGTGAACCGGGGCCTCCTCCCACCCAAACAAGAGGCCAAACAGAGGTCCACATGCTATACATCTAAATATTTAAGCGAGCAGTTGAGGTCACAGAATGTTACACAAAAAAATGTGCTGTCCTCCTACCTTGACAGATATATATCTTCATGACACTCTGATGGGCCAGGCTCGAATTTAAAATTCTTGGGCTCCCCTTGGCCCCCTGCCTTCCCCCTTCTCTTCTTACCCCTGCGCCGTCATGCACCTTGAGGGGCCTTTTACATATGCTCACACCCGGGGGTGCGACAGTGTCTGCACAATCCGCCCTTGGGAAGGCACACACCGGGGCCGAACAGTACAAGCTCCAGGTGGCCGCATCTCCCTGGGTCCACGACTCCTTGCCCATGGGGACGGCTGGAGCTGGAGGACAGGCCAGGGCAGTAGGGAGGTTGGAGGTGAGAGAAACTGCTCTTCCTCCTCAACTCGAGTTGCCGAAATTACATTTCCCAGGGCCGTGCTCTGCAGGCTAGGCTGTGGAAAGAAACACTAAGTCCCGGGGAGACTATACCCAAGATGACACCCAGGACGTGGAAAGCCACAGCCAGTCTCTCCCTGTGGCCATGGAACGTTAGGTTCCAACCTTTGCTGGAGTATTTTGTTAGAGTTACTCCCTCCCTGAGCAGCTGGCTTCAGCCCCTGGCTGAAGAGAGAGAAGAATGAGGTCTAGCAAGATGTGTGGGAGATATTATTCTAGCCTTCAACTAACAGACGACCCCTGGATCAAAGAATTTCACTGCTTTTCCCAGCTTCTAATTTTTAAAGCAGACTCAGCAAAACTCTAGCAGTTTTCTGCCTCCTGCCTAGGAACTCCTAGAAAAGGCCAAAGGCCCTAGGAAGATTTTCTAGAACCAATATTTTTACCCTGGGGAGGTCAGGCCCAAATGATTGTCAAGGGCAGCCTTCAAAGGGAAAAATCAGTTTCATGGGAGAGAAGCCTAAGAATGCAAGAGCTGACTGGGCCATCTTATCTCAGAAAAAACTCCTCCAAGAGTCAGCCCCACCCATTCCCCCCCGCCCCAGTCACTGGAGCCATTCCCTGGACCCCAGTACCAATCAGTGGAATAGAGCAGAATCCGAACTGGGGACTCAATCATCAGTTCCCAAAACAAGTGAAAAGGCAGACTTCCCTCTTGTTCATTTTGCCCCCAACACCACCAGCCCCCCAAACCCCAACAATCCTTCCTCCCTCTCTTCCTCTACACCCCCCACCCCCGCCCTGCCCATGGTCTCCCCATCTCACTGTGGCTTCCAGATCCTCTGTCTTGTTGCGGAGATGTTCCAGGTTTTCTCCTCGGGCCAGGATCCGCTCCACATTCTGGGTCATAATATTCTTGACTCCCTCCACCTCACTCTGCAGGTTCCTTACGTGATCATGTCCCCCACCTCCACTGGCCTCCTCCTGAGCAGCAACACAGGGGTTAATTAGGCCAAGTGGTGGAGGAACTGAGACTCAGCCTCAGAGGCCAGGGGAGGGGAAGGCCTGGGGTGGACTTTAGCTTTTTTTAATGCCTGAACTGTTTACAAAGAGAATGCTTTCATGCATTACTCATGTAATCAAAAACAAATGCATTTTGAAGCCCCAGAAGGTGAGTGCTGATGCTAGACAGACTAGATCAAGTTTCTTTTCAGGTTCTCAGGGCCCCTGATGAGGAAAAGAAACACAGCCCTAAATCCCACTCAGGGTTGCCTTGCTCCTCCGCTGGGGTCAGAGGACTGCTGAACTGGCATCTCAGCACAGAGAAAACCCACCACTATTGACCAAAGGGTCCTCATCAAAAATAACTGTGTGGCTGGCAGGACACCCTCAAATGGCACAACCCCCTCTCATTGCAAGACAGCAGCTGGAGAGCGGCTCCGGTCCGAGGCTTCCCCCAAGCCTCATTACTGTGACCCAGAGCAACGCAACCAGGCTCCAAGGCCCCCACCAGGCCCCCTGAGGGACGGCCATTGCGCCATGAACTTCTGCTTTCCCCACCACATAGCACCATGTGCGGGCACCAAGCCACCACTGCCTGCTTGAGCAGATATTAAATAAAAACAGCAGCCTGGGTGTTGGGGGAAATGGAGGGCAAGTCCTCCCTGGCTGATAAGGTTTTCCAACAGGGAGGGAAAAACCAGTATCAGGCTCCACCCCCTCTGACCCACTCGACCTCCGAAAACAGGCCGGGAGCGTGGGTCCAACCTAGATGGATTACCAAAGAGAACCAACTTCTGGTTCTTTAACGAAGCCTTAGCTTTCTTCCTTATGTTTATAGAGAGGGGCCCGCCGATTCCTTAGACTCAGCCGAGAGTCAAATTCTTGGAGTTTCTATATAAAGTGAAAGGCAGCCGGCCGAGCTCCTGCCTCGGGGCTGGAATGTGCCCTGAGAACTTCGGAGATGCTGCCCAGGGTGTCACAACACCAGGCTGCTGGCGGGCTGGAGGAGGAGATGCCGGGCCTCTCAGCAACTCCCCGCCTGGAATTCGGGTCCCCCCCCACACCCCCCACCGAAATCCTGCTCCAGGCCAGCACCGAGGTCAGGAGAGGGAGGGAGTAGACAGGGCAGGAATACCCGCCCAGGCAGCTCGGAGCTTCGTGCCCCCAAGTTGTCAAAGAAGAGCAGCCACAGTCAGCGCTGGCCCGGCGCTCTGACTTTGCCACCGGCTCTCCCGGTCCCCGGCCCCCAGCCCACTCTGGCTGGTCTTTCAATCGGCCCCTTTCTAGTCCCCAGCTCGCTCACCATGTCTCCCAGCGGCTCGGGCCTGTCAGCGACGGGACGCGCCTAGTGTGTTTCCTCCCGGGCGGCCCTCGCTTCACTTCCTGCTTGCTCCAACTTTCAGCCTGCCCCCGCCCGCCTCGCATCCCGGGCCGCTCCAGCCTCACCTCGAGCAGGTTTCCCCAGGTAGGCGGGCACCCTCCGTCGCCCTCCCAGTCTCCTCCCAGACCCGGCTCAGGCTTAAAGCCACAGGGCTCCCAGGCAACCAAAGATCTGTTAACTTGTCAGGAGTAAGAAAAGATCCAGCAGCCCTCCTAGGTTTTCTGAGACTGGACGTCCTGATACAGATAGGCAGGCTGTCTCCTTTTTCTTTCTTTTCTTTTCTGTCCTGAATCTCTGATCCCAAATCTTAGAGACTGAAGTCAACTGTAAGTACCCCACCAGGGGTAGTTCACATGGAAACAGAACATAGATATAAACATCTCTCGCTGGCAACCCCTGTTCCCATGTTCATGGGTGGGCAGAAAGTGTTAAAACCCCAAAAGTCTGGACTGCTGTGATCCTAGGCTACAGTGTCAGAAAGCTCTGGGTTACTAGCTGTGTGACCCTGAGTGAACCTCTTCACCTCTCTGGGGTTTGCAGGTGCTAATGCTGACCTCAGAGGATGGTGGAGAGGTGTAAAAGGATAGCACATGCAGTGTGCCTGGCACAGTGTCCGGAAGGAAGGCCTGTCCACTGTCGGAACCAGGAAATACCGGCTTACCAATCCCTTCTTTCCTTCCAGAGTTCAACAGTCCCTTCATGAGCCATCACGAGGGGTTGGAAAGCCCCATCAGAAATGGTCAGAGGCCTGCCCTATGGACAGAGAAGGGCCCCAGGGCAAAGGATTTTTCCACTACCTGGCTCCAGGTCACAGAAAATCTAGTCTTCCCGGATGGTATTTATCAAGACAGAACAGTAACAGGGACATGCAAAAGGGAGCAAACATTCCTGTCCCATCCCAGAAGTATCAGTGTCAGTTCTAAGAGGGAAAAATTTGGTGGACAGTACCAGCCTGCTCTCACAGAGAATGTGGCTGTCCCACTTCTTACCATCCTTCGAGGTGGGTCAGAATCCTTGATCTGTCCTTGCGCTGTCCAGTACAGTAGCCACTGACCACATGTGGCTGGTGAGCACTTGAACTGGGGCTATTCTGAATTGAGAAGTGACGTAAGAGTACACGCCATATTTATTTATTTATTTATTTTTTAGATTTTATTTATTTATTTAACAGAGAGACAGCCAGTGAGAGAGGGAACACAGCCGGGGAGTGGGAGAGGAAGAAGCAGGCTCCCAGCGGAGGAGCCCGATGTGGGACTTGATCCTGGAACGCCGGAATCATGCCCTGAGCCAAAGGCAGACGCTTAACGACTGCGCCACCCAGGAGCCCCTCATATATTTTTTTTTCTTAAGATTTATTTATTTGAGAGACAGAGAGAGGGCACACATGAAGAGGGGAGGGGCAGAGGGAGAGGGAGAGAGAATCTCAAGCTGACTCCCCTCTGAGTGCGGAGCCCTACACCAGGGCTCAGTCTCACGACCCTAAGATCATGACCTGAGCCGAAATCAAGAGTGGGATGCTCAACTGACTGAGCCACCCAGGTGCCCCAAGTATTTCAAAGACTTATTACACAAAAAAAGAATGTAAATATCTCAGCTGTAATTTTATATACTGATGACATGTTGAAATAATGTGTAGGTATATTGAGTTAAATTCTAAAAGTTGATAACATTAATTTCACCCATTTCTTTTCTTTTAATTTGGCCAATAGAAAATTTAAAATTACAAATGTGGTTCAAATTATATTTCTATTAGACACACTGTTCTACACCTTAATACTCACGTGACCTTGGACAGACTGATAGGATGTCTGTAAACCTCAGTTACCTCATTGTCTGTGCTTGGCACTGAAACAACCATTAGTACATGGCTATTATGATTACTATTATTAAGAATTCCAGATGCTAAGTGTGGTGGTGGGTAGGGAAACGTGAAAGGTGCCAAGTAACAAAGCGCCAGAGTAGGATGGCTGAGGAGAGCAGCAAGACATGGAGGAGGATTTCGAGGGTGGAAATCAGGGTCACAGCCATTGAGGAGTTACCGGGGTCTAGTATGCCCCTGCCAGCCTTAGACATACATTGGTGTCCCTGAGGGAGCTGACCCTTGGCCTAAACCCAGCACCCATTAGGGAGATTCCCCAGCACCCACAGTTGGGACTGCAACCTGCTCACCCTCCTCTTCACCGTGCAGAATCCCTGCAGGCTTGGCCTCATCTGTACACACACCACAATGCTTCCCTTTGTCAAAGGCCCACCTTGCTAGAACCCTCACAAGATAAGCCATTCAGTAAGGCAGCAAACAATGCACTATGAGCAGAAATGGTAATATTGGGGGGGGGAGTGGGGGGCTGGGCTGGCTCAGTTAGAAGAGCATGTGGACTCTTGATCTTGGGGTCATGAGTTCAAGCCACATTGGGCCTAGAGCTTACTTAAAAAAAAAACAAAAAACAAAAGAAAGAAATGGTACTACGGGCAGGATGCAAGAAGAGAAACAAGTCACTGATTCCTTTACAGACAAGGAAAGCTCTATTCTAGGAGAAATGGAGTATTAGTCACTTTGCAAAGTAAAATGCTAGGTGGTAGGCACTGTAGCCGAAGAAGGAATCATGGCGTGATGAAGAGTGTTCGCAGCCCCTGTGTGATCAGAAGGTTTGGGTATCAGCTCTACTACTCCCTGGCTGTGTAGTCTTGGGCAAGCCACTTCCCTCTAGGAGCTCCAGTTTCCTTATCTGCAAAATGGGAAGAAGAATGAAAGCTGCTTCGTGGGGTTATTTTTAGGATTGAATAATCTGGACATATATTTCCATATTTCTGCTAAAGCACTTTACAAATGAAAAAGGAGACTAATAGAGAAAATAGAATGAGGAAATAGTGAAAGAGCAATATTAACAACCTGCAAAGCAAACTGGCAAGCTTTGGGGTGCACTGACATCTACCCCAATCTTCTTATTTATGGCCCAAGTGGCAGTTTACTCCTGTATCTCTCTTGGGAAATGCTGGAAAACAAGGAAAAGGCACATCCAGGAGGAGCAGCTGGAATTGCTCCCTGAAGGATCATAAAGCTCTCACCACTGCTAAGGCCTCTTTTGTCTCCAAACCCCTTTGTAGACTGTTACACTGCTGGGCACCCCATCTGTGACGGTCACCCCCCATCACTCCCAATGTCTTTTTCCCTTTCTGACTGTGCTCTTAGAGCCAGAAGGTTCCACCCGTGGCCATCATCCCTTCGGATGTTGTACTCTCCTGGAGCAATAGGTCCTCTATGAGGCGAGGCTGATTTTGCCCTTCAAGGGACATGTGACAACATGTGGAGGCATTTTCGGTTGTCACAACTGGAGGGATGTGCTCCTGGCATTCCGTGGGTAGAGGCCAAGGATGCTAAATTTCCTACATGCAAAAGACAGCCCTCCCACAATAAAGAATTACACAGACCAAAATGTCAATAGTGCAGAGGCTGAAACCCTGGTCTCCCGAGGGAAGTGCAATGCTTTACGGTTTCAGCAGCTATTTGTGGATGATCCCCAAATCTGTATCTCTAACCCCGACCTTGTTCTCAACCGCCTCTCCAGTGCCCTCTCCACAGACACCTCCAACAGCCAAACCAAACCCTTTATCTTTTCCCCACATTCCTCCTGCTGGGTAGTACTCCCATTCTACCAGTTTCCCAAGCTAGGAATACCCTAAGCACGTTTTATCTTTTATAGAATCTGTAACATGCTTTGCCATTAGCTGCATACACATTTGACAACTCCGAGACTCTAACTTCTGTGAATGCAGGGGCTATGTCCTTATTTTGGTACCCTTGTTGAAAATAACACACACCATGTGCACAGTAGTCACTCACTAAATGTTTGGGGTATTGAACCGAGAGATCTGAAAGAGGGCTTCTTTCCCTGAAATGCAGATAAAAAGATAATTTTCATTAGAAAAGACCCATGCATGGGACACCTGGGTGGCTCAGTCAGTTAAGTGTCTGCCTTTGGCTCAGGTCATGATCTCAGGGTCCTGTGATCGAGCCCCACATCGGGCTCCGCACTCAGCAAGGAGTCTACTTCTCCTTCTCCCTCTGCCCCTCACCCTCTCTTGCTCTCGTTCTCTCTCTCAAATATATAAATAAAATCTTAAAAAAGAAAAAGAAAAAGAAAAGACCCATGAAGAAATCTCTTTCCTAAATTTTGTACCATTTTATGGATAAATGAAAAGTAAACGGCAAGAGTCTTTGTATACTGGTCCTGAAAGGATAAACTGGAAATCAACCCCCTCAACAAAACAAGTTACAGTCATGGGGTACAGAGGTACTGAGTTAGCACAGCTCATCTACTAGCTGTACTTCTCTTAGCCAGAAAGCTCTCCAGTAACCCAAGACTATACTAAGAACTTTCGATTTCCCTCTCTCCTCTCAAAATGATACTCATCCTTAAAAGCCCAGCTCCAAGTTCTCAGAAAAACTTGCCTGAATTCTCCAGTTATGATTCACTTCCTCTTCAGCGCTCCCACAGCCCTTTGAACCTCATTTAATACTTAGGATTTTGTACATTCTATTAATATTATTCTATTATTTCCATATTCTTTTATTATTATCTTTCCTTATCCATTAATTCCTACAGGACAGAGGCCACAACTTAATAATTTGTTTCTTTCTCTATAACCTGTCCAGTTCGTGGCACATAACAGACTATAAATGCTGAATTTAATGGAACCATCTAATTTTGAGTGGTCTTAGAAGAGCTAGCCCAAACTTTCCAACCCACACTGAATTCATTTGAACTGGGGTTTGAGAGCAAATAAGAGATTCATCCCCTAAATAGATCTATGACTTCCAAAGTTACTTGGCCTACCTTGCCTGTTAGGATAACCTAGAAGTGGGCCAGACCCTCAGAAGCAGGAACACTGTTAGCCCCATGATTCTACCTGCCAAACACATCTGTCCCTAGCAATCCCCACCTACTTTACATCTACTCCATACATTCTTTTCCTTTAGGATAGTGGTTCTCAGCGCATGGTCCACGAACCCCTGGGGTCTTCAAGAACAAAACTACTTCTATGATAATACTGATACATTATTTGTCCTTTTAACTATGTTGCCATTTGGATTGATGACAGAAAAGCAACTGTGGGTAATAAAACTGTTGGCAACTTAGCAGGAATGAGACAGTGACACCAAATTGTAGTAGTAGTCCTTGTATTCCTCCTGGCTGCACACTTCCATTTTCAAAAAATGTCATTTCCAACATCCCTAATGAAGCAGTATAAGTTATTAATTTTATTAATTCTTGACACTGGAGTACACACCCTTAACTATTTTGTGGGAAGAAATGGGAAATACACACACAGCACTTGGCATCCCCAAGTATGATGGCTGTCTCACAGCTGTTCCGAGAAAAAGCACTTGTGTAGTTCAACTGTGAGCTGAAGTAATGTTTTAAAATCAACAGGATTTATTTTTTTGAGTAGTACAGACAGTTCCCACACACCCCTTAGCACTCTCCCACTTTTCTTCCATTATTAACAGCTTGCACTAGTATGGTGTATTCGCTTTCTCTACAATTGATGAGCTAAGATCGATACGTTATTATTAACCAAGTCCATAGTTCACATTAGGGGTCACATTCCATGGGTTTTGACAAATGTATAATCACATGTATGCACATGACACCATTACAGTGTCATCCAGAGTAGTTTCACCTCTCTAAAAATCCCGTGCTCCACCTTATCCCTCCCTCCTTTCCCCCATTTCCTGGCAACCACTGATCTTTTGCCTTAAAACCACAGTTTTGCCTTTTCCAGGATATCAGTTTGGATCATACAGTAGGTAACCTTTCCAGATTGGTTTCTTTCACTTAGGGATATGAATTTAAGGTTCCCCCACATCCTTTTGTGGTGTGATAGCTCATTTCATTTTATCCCTGACTATTCCACTGAATGGATGTGCCAGTTTGTTTATCCATTCCCCTATTGAAGGGCATCTTGGTTGCCTCCAAGTTGGGCAATTATGAATAATGCTGCTATATATTTCTGTGGGCATAATTTTTCAACTATTTGGGTAAATACCAAGGAGCACAATTGCTGATCATTTGGGAAAAGCATGTTTAGTTTTGTACGAAACTGCTAAACTGTTTTCCAAAGTGGCTGTACCATTTTGCATTCCTACCAGCAATGAAGTAGAGTTCCTGTTGCTCCCCCTCTTCACCAGCATTTGGTGGTGCTGCTGCTTTGGATTTCAAACACTCTAATAGTTATCTCATTATTATTTGAATTTACAATCCCTAATAAAATAAGATGTTGAGTATCTCTGTTGTTTTTTTAAATTAAGATTTTATTTATTTATTTGAGAGATAGAGTGAGTGAGAGCCCAGGAGCAGGGGCAGAGGGAGAGGGAGAAGCAGGCTTCCCGCTAAGCAGAGAGCCTGACTGACTGGGGCTTGATCTCAGGACCCGGGATCATGACCTGAGCCAAAGACAGATGCTTAGCTGACTGAGGCACCCAGGCACCCCTTTCTTTCTTTTTTAAAAATGAAACATCCTTTTACTTGTGGATATTAGATAAACAATGGTTATTCAAACTGGCACATCTGGCAGGTATTTTTTTCAAAAATGAAAGAAGTGTGGCTGTTCCTTGAAGGAAAACAACAGACAGTATTTGTTGCCAATGAATAAATTTGCACTTTCAAATGAAAATTAGAATTTTGGAAAACTTGTATTCGCCACTGTGAGCTTGGCAGCTTCCCAACATTTAAGAGACTGCATTTAGAAGAGCAGCGTAACTCAGTGAACCAATGTTTTCCAAATGACTATCCGTATGATTTTGTAAAAGGTCCATTCAAAGTGGAAGATACACCAATCATTTTAATGTGACAGAGCATAAAGTTCATTGAAATGGTTTCAGATTCTACATCTGACTAACCTTTAAAAAACTACCACTTTTAAGTTTAGGTGTGGTATCAAAGAAGGATACCCACAATTATCTAAAAAGGTTATTAAAGTGCTTTTCCTTTTTCCAACTAAGTATCTGAGGCCAGATTTCCTTCACATACTTCGATCAACACCAGATCAAACGCAGAAGCAGATATGAGAATCCAGCTGTTTCCAATGAATCCAGACATTAGATTTGCATATAAAATAAGACAGTACTACTTGTGCAGTCCCAGGGCAGAAAATTAGATATTGCAGTGCTGTTCAAGACTCACCTCTAGGAATCCTCCCTGATGGACCACACTCTACGCACTGTCCCTATTCTACATCCCCCTGCGGTTGTGTCGTTCCGGTTCCCCCAGCTGATTTCAAACCTCTGGTTCTTGGCCGGTACTGTAAGAGAGAATAAAGGTACTCGCACCCTCTCCCTACGCCGGGACAACCCTCCCAGGTGCGTCTTCAACTCAGTGGTCGACCTCTTGGGGAAAAGAGTCTGACATTTGCACCCGTATTGCTCACGTCAGGGAGCACCGCAAGGCCACTACAACCTGGAGAGACCGAATGGGGGCGGAGGGGGGACCCAAGGAAGTGGTCAGGACTCTGAGACTTCTTAGGGCTGAAAGCGCCAGGGGCTTTGGGACGCTTCACGGCGAGACTGGTCCAGCG
This sequence comes from Ursus americanus, assembly GCF_024610735.1. Classification (NCBI taxonomy): domain Eukaryota; kingdom Metazoa; phylum Chordata; class Mammalia; order Carnivora; family Ursidae; genus Ursus; species Ursus americanus. Next base: position 47,815,251 of record NC_142133.1, on the reverse strand, counting down.
GCTGAAGACAGGCGCGTCTGGGAGCATCCTTGCTCCTCCTCCGTCACTGAGTAAGACGAGACCAGGCCGAGCTCCCTGTCCCCCTACTCCAAGGCTCCTCGCTCCGCCCTTTGCCGCCAAGCAGAGAACAGGCGCCGCCGCCGAGAGCCCTTCACGACAGTCCTAGCGCTTTCCGGCCGGCCGCGCGCGTGCTGACGTGTCGGGGAGGCGGGGCTTAGGGAAGTGATTCCTCGCGCCGCTCCCTGCTTGGCCGCCACTCCTTTGGCGGTCTTACCTCAGCGGAGCCATGGCGGTGTCTGCCCGGTCCGCGCGGGTCCAGCCGGACTCACGTAGGCTGAGAGTCCTCCCATGCGGTGGAGGCAGAGAGGGGCTCTGTCTCAAAGGGGCGGGGGCGGTAGGACTGCCCTGTGGGACCCTGGGAAAGGGGTCTCTGTTTGGAAGGGGCTTGTAGAGAGAGATTGCAGTCCACGGCTTTGGGGTGATGGTGACACTCGGGACGCTTTGCGTCGGTTAGGGGGCTGTAGTTGAGAGAGGTGCTGGGACGTTGGGAGATCCAGAGGGATCTGGCACTGAGAGGGTGTTTCTAGTAGTCAGAAATCAGGGGGAGAAACCCTGGGGCTCTAGGGGCCGTGATTTCTGTGATTTGGGGAAGAGCCGATTTTAAAGCACTTCCACCCCCACACCTGCACATATACTTTCTGTTTGTTGTTTGCAGATAAAGTACAGAAAGATAAGGCTGGACAGTCTTCAGGGCCCAGCCAGGGCAGTGGAATGGGGACACTCTTGGGGTTTGAGTGGACAGATGTTTCCAGCTGGGGAAGGCTGGTGACCCTGCTGAATCGACCAACAGATCCTGCCAGCCTGGCTGTCTTCCGTTTTCTCTTTGGTAAATCGGGTTTCTGGAGGGACCAGTGTGGTGGTGGGTGGGACAATAACCATCCCTTGTGCGTTTCTTGGTTACTTAGTGACTTGCCTCCCTTTTCTTCAGAGCTGAAGGTACTGATTTTCTGGAAGAGATATTTGTGGAGTTTAGGATCAAATCCACCTTCGTCTCCTCTGATTAGGGTTGGAGGCCAGAAATGCTTTGATCTGAGGCCATAGGAAATACAGAGGCAGATGACCAGAGACCCATCTTGCTTGTGGCATGAAGTTGCCAAGTAACTATACTCAGGACCAGACCCCAGAGAAATAGCAGGGATGACAGGGCAGACATTTTGGCTGCAACTCCTTATTCCAGAGTTTCCTAACTCATAGGTCACAGCATGTATGCTTGGAATGGATTACAGATGTGCTAAAATATTAATCTGCTTAGCCCAGTGGTTCTCAATTGGGGGCAGTTTTGCTCTCCAGGGTACATTGGCAATGTCTGTAGACATTTTTATTTGTCACAACTTGGGGGAAGGGAAATAGGTGGCTACTGCTTTCTACTTAGGAGCCAGGGATGCTGCTAAGTGACCTATGATACCTAGGATAGCCCCTCCCAGCAAATGATTAACCAGCCCAAAATGTGAGTAGTCCTGAGGTTGAGAAACCCTGCCATAACTGGAACTGGCTTCCAGACCTGAGTAGCCCCTTCTGTTTGCTCTAGTGTGGTAAGCCAAATATTGTTTTCTGGGTGTGCTGGGAAATGAAAAAAAGTTGGGGAAAAAAAAAAAGAAGTGAAAAAAGTTTAGACGCACCACTCTAGAACACTTTTTATGTACTCGTAGGACAGACCTTAAATTATGAAAACCTGGACAGCTGTTACAGCATTTTGTACACTTCTCTCATTTAATCCTCTTTGTAACCCTGTAAATTTTTTTTTTCAGATTTTATTTATTTGAGAGAGAGAAAGCATAAGCAGGGGGAGGGAGAGAGGGAGAAGCAGGCTCCATGCTGAGCGGAGAGCCTGGAGCGGAGCTCCATCCCAGGACCCTGGGATCATGACCTGAGCCTAAGGCAGGCGTTTAACCCAGACGCTTAACCAGCTGAGCCACCCAGGTGCCCCCTGTAACCCTGTAAAATATGAGTCCCTTTCTCACATAAGGAATGAGGAATTGGCTTAGGGAAGTGCAGTGGCTATCTGAGATCACACAACTGGCATAATGCCTAGAACAGAGCAGGCACTTAGTAATTATTGTTGAATGAATGAATAAATGCCAGAGCCAGAGCCAGGGTTACATAAGAAATCTGACCCTGGGGGCGCCTGGGTGGCTTAGTCGTTAAGCGTCTGCTTTTGGCTCAGGGCGTGATCCCGGCATTCTGGGATCGAGCCCCACATCAGGCTCCTCCGCTGGAAGCCTGCTGATTCCTCTCCCACTCCCCCTGCTTGTGTTCTCTCTCTCGCTGGCTGTCTCTTGTTCTGTCAAATAAATAAATAAAATCTTAAAAAAAAAAAAAAAAAAGAAATCTGACCCTGGAGCTGGGTGCATCCCAACTGTATTCCAGTATATTCCACTGCTTCCTTTGCTGAGGCCTAACGGCCCCTCCTCAACTGCCTTCCCAGGGCTGATGATGGTGTTGGACATTCCTCAAGAGCGGGGACTCAGCTCCCTGGACCGAAGATACCTGGATGGGCTGGATGTGTGCCGTTTCCCCCTGCTGGATGCCCTGCAGCCACTACCACTTGACTGGATGTATCTTGTCTATACCGTCATGTTTCTGGGTGAGGGAAAGTATGGGAGAGATGGGAGTATTGACTGGCCTGCCTAAAACACAGAAATACAAAGCATGCTGGTGAATGACCACAGTCTTGGGTTCATTAATTCACTTCCGCTGTGATTCCTAATTTTATCCTGCTGACCTGTGTGTCATCTGAGCTGTGACCTCATAAGTCTTTTTAAAATGTTAAACTAACATTTGATTTTCATTTGATTTTACGATTATAAAATGTCCGATGACTTTTCTTAATCCCACCCACAGCCTGTCCCGGGGGAGCTGGGTCTGTGGTGACCCTTTGACCTCTTAATCCTCTCCCCCACAAATCCCAGGGGCACTGGGCATGATGCTGGGCCTGTGCTACCGGCTAAGCTGTGTGTTATTCCTGCTGCCATACTGGTATGTGTTTCTCCTGGACAAGACGTCATGGAACAACCACTCCTATCTGTATGGTTTGTTGGCCTTTCAGCTGACGTTCATGGATGCAAACCACTACTGGTATGATTCTAGGGGAAAGGGGAAGGGGTTGGCCAGGTTGGGATGGTTACCAGTGGTAGGGGCCCGGTGAGGTCCTAGAATTTGCCCCAGCAAACGTATTTTCAACCATGCTTTGCAAAGTGCAGTTACGGGGTCACACTTCGGTCTGGATGAATTTGGGAGGGGGAAGGGTCAGTGTGGTTGGGGCACTTGGGATGATAAAAAGCAAAATGGCTCCATTCCCACCCCTTCACTCTTTCCATATCTCCCCAGGTGCCTTGATCTATCCACTTCCTGTAATCCACTTAGAAGAAGAGAAGACTAAAGCCAGACATAGATGTTTTCAGTACTTCAAGGGTTGTCATGTGGAAGAGGAAGCAGACTTCCTCTGTGTGAGCCCAGAGGGGCAGAGTTAGAGCCAAGAGTAGAAGTTGCTGTGAGGCAAAGTCATGTCAGAAGGAGAGGGCCCACCAGGGCTGCTCAGCAGTGCTGTCCTGGGAGGAGGTAACCCTCCCCCACCTCTGGCTTAGGTGACCATCTCTCAGGGGAGGTGGTGAAGGGATTTGGAGGTAGGGTGGCAGAGCAGATGACCTCTAGGGGTTCTTCCCATTAAGTGAAAAGCAAATATGAGATGTCAGTAAGATGGCTATAGGGAAAAAAATCTCAAACGTTGAATTTGTTAGTGATTTCTGTCATTAATTATACCTACAGATACCCCTTTGTAAACCTTTAAACTCATTGAGAATGCCCAGCTCTGATCATATAAAATTAAGAGACAGTTTTGACAGAGTACTCCTGAAAAGTTTCATTTTTATGATTTTTACACAATTTGAAAAAATTCTTATCCCTTACTCAGGGCTTTCCACGTGGGCAGGCACTATACGAAACACTTTAAATTTTTCCTCATTATGATGCCATGAGCCTCTCAACGGCAAGTTGTAAGCTGCCCCCTTCCCAACCTCTCTGCTCGTTCATTGTCTTCTTGAAACCTGCTTTGCTTCTGCCTTCCAGAATATATCTAGTCTTAGTATCTTGGGTTTATCGGTTCTCTCCCAAGGTGCCCTCCAGCACTAGACCCTGGCATCTAGGTCTCTGAGATGTCGGTTTGTTTTGGATATTAAAAACTTTTTTTCTTAAATATCCTATATAGTTACGTACACCTTTTGCTTTTCAAACACTCCCTCAAATTCATTCTTTTTCAAATTCAGTCATATTCTGAAGCATTGTAATCCTTTTCCTGATTTGTTCCATTAAGACAGACTAATTTACTAACTAACTAATGGTAAACACTGAACTGTGTGTTCTAACCCACTAGTAATATTTCTGTTTCTGTTAAATTTGCTCATGTAATTGTAAGGAGCCTCAGAAGATCCCAGAGTACCAGAGAGGATATGGGAGATGTCCTGGGATAGATAATTACACTTAAAAAGAAAGGTAGGAATGTGCTGGACTAGGAAGCTGTCCCTAATCCTTACTTCCCTCGGTGTAGGTCTGTGGACGGCCTGCTGAACACCCGTAAGCGGAATGCCCATGTGCCCCTTTGGAACTACGCGGTGCTGCGTGGCCAGGTACAGGATTTTAGGAAAGGGGGTGTTCTTCGACAGCTACTGTCAGCATGACCATCCTGCTGCCAGACAGTGCTGTACTGTCTCCCCAGACCTTCCCTTTTCTCCCTTTTGCTGGAAAGCGAGGCTGACTCTTTCGTTTCCAGTCCCCTGGTCTGTGGGTTCTCTCGCCTCGTCATGGAAAGGATAGAGCTTTGTCCTTGCTAGATGAGCACCCTATGAGAGATCTATGCTTCCTGACTTCCTTTGGGACCTAATACTGTGCCTAGCTTTGGTAGAATGTCCTTAAATACTTGTTGGACAAGTGAAGATCTCAGATGAGTTAAGTGAATGAATCTAATCTTCTTTAGGCCCTGAACTCGGATCAGAACGTAGGTCATTTTTGCTAGTCTGTAGAAAACCAGGTTCTTTCTTGTTTGAACATTTGCTTTGCATTTTGTCTTTGCAGATCTTCATTGTGTACTTCATTGCGGGTGTGAAAAAGCTGGATGCAGACTGGGTTGAAGGCTATTCCATGGAATATCTGTCCCGGCACTGGCTCTTCGGTCCTTTCAAGTGAGTGGCAGTCAGAGCAGAGTTCTCCTTGCGGCACAGGTACACAGCGGGTGACTCACCTCCCTCAGGTCTGTGGAACAGCTGCTGTTCCCACTTTGCCTGAACCTGCCACATGCTTTCCTCTGTCGCTCATCTTTCTCTTCAGCAGAAGGCGGAGTCAGTGATACCAAAACATCAAGGTCTTACCTGCCCCTGGGAGTTGTGTGGTAGGGGCCAGAATGAAGGGGAAAAAAACCTAAAAACAAAAGGGAAGGAAAGAATCCGAATAAGGTGACTTGGTGAATGAGTCCATGCTCCCAGCAGCTGCCATGGGTGGGGCCCCTGTCCCTGGGTGGCCACCCTAGCCTCTCGCCAGGACTCCTCGGCCAGTGGACTTAGAAGATGGACAGTCCCTGCCCTGACAAAGCCGTTGTTGCCACCTTTTAGAAAACTCTTGATTTCTCCTTTCCTCCTGTTTTTCCTGTTATCGTATTTTACTTTGTTCTTTTTTCTCTTCCCTGTTATTTCCCAGTTCCAAAAGTTTGATTTTATTATGTTAGTCAGGCATTCACCTTTTAAAGTTTCTTCTCATTTATAACCTCCATGAAGAATCTACCACCCCCACCCCTCATCAGCACCCCCACCAAATACACTCACTTCTCAATCAGATTCGCCCTTGAAAACTGCCCTTGGTTAGCACATAGGGTATACTGAAAAAAATTGAACACCTTAAGTGTGTGTCAATGAAAGGGGGTTGGAAACTCTGCCATAGGGTGTCTTTATGTAGAGTTCCTCTACCCACCTGCTAGGGTACTTCCTTTGGTAAGGACGGGGTGAGCGGAGGTAGATTCACTGTGATCGTGTCGTAAATGCTGGGTTCTCTACTGGGCTGGTGCCTGACCTTTGTCTCCGGTGTCTGCAGGCTAGTATTGTCCGAGGAGATGACCAGTCTACTAGTGGTGCACTGGTGCGGACTGCTGCTCGACCTCTCAGCTGGTTTCCTGCTCTTTTTTGATGCCTCGAGGTCCATTGGCCTCCTCTTCGTGTCCTACTTCCACTGCATGAATTCCCAGCTTTTCAGCATTGGTCAGTACCTGTGGTCTGGTAGGAGGTGGGACGCCACAGGTGTGCGAGGGGTGGGAGATGGCCATGGCAGCCGGAGCTGCACTGAGCCAGAGGCAGTCACTGAAATGGCAGTAAACGGGAGCGGAGGACAGGGGCCTCTGGGCTCAGCTCGTATGTTGCGGAGTAAGGCGTCTCGGGGAAGTAAGACTCCTTTAGTTAAGAGCTTCTTTCATCACAAGTGGAATACGTGGGAGAGGATTCCTAAAGGAGAGGGCTTGAGGGGATTACCCATGTTCCCCCCAGCCAAACTCCTGAAATGCTTATTTCCTCCCTCCTTTTCTAGGTATGTTCCCCTACGTCATGCTGGCCAGCAGCCCTCTCTTCTGCTCCCCTGAGTGGCCCCGGAAGCTAGTATCTCGCTTCCCTGAAAGGCTGCAGGAACTACTGCCCCTCAAGGCTGCCCCTCAGCCCAGTGTGTCCTGCGTGTATAAGAGGAGCCGGGCCAAAGGTGGCCAAAAGCCAGGGCTGCGCCATCAGCTAGGTGCTGCCTTCACCCTGCTCTACCTCCTGGAGCAGCTCTTCCTGCCCTATTCCCATTTCCTCACCCAGGTATGCGTGGCCTGGGGTTAGCCTGGGAGGTGGCAGAGGGCACAGCATGAGGGAAAGTGGGGGGCTCGTTTCACAGCCCTGTGTTGGTTGAGGATGGGGTTAATATGAGAACAGTTGGGCTGACTGCCTCTGCCCTGCCTTCTCAGGGCTATAACAACTGGACGAATGGGCTGTATGGCTATTCCTGGGACATGATGGTGCACTCACGCTCCCACCAGCACGTGAAGATCACCTACCGTGACGGCCGCACTGGCGAGCTGGGCTACCTTAACCCTGGGGTGAGATATCTGATGTTGACGACTTAGAGTTCTTCAGAGCTCCCTGGAGCATCGGGGTCTGATTTGGTCCTAAACATAATTATAAAATAAAACACATTTGGGTCCACTCTGCCCTTGCTCAGGAGCCAGGTTGACCCTTCTTTTGTCGAAGTTGAAATAGAGCAGTGCCGTTCACTTCCTTTGAATTGAAAGTAGGTTTAGGAAAGGTAAGTATTAAAAAGCCCAGCACTGAAAAATTCTTCCCCAAAGACAAGTTCAGGGTTTTATTTTCCTGGTCAAAACAGGTACCAGGCAGGGATCTCTTAGTGCCATTGGCAGTGCATGACCTGTCTGGGAGGTTGACCACGATGAGGTGGGACTAATGTGGGGGTTTGGGGCAGGTATTCACACAGAGCCGGCGATGGAAGGATCACGCAGACATGCTGAAGCAATATGCCACTTGCCTGAGCCACCTGCTTCCCAAGTACAATGTCACTGAGCCCCAGATCTACTTTGATATTTGGGTCTCCATCAATGACCGCTTCCAGCAGAGGTGGGCAAGGGGAACAGAGAAGGGGAAAAATGAAGTCCCACTCCTTTTACCTAATAAATAGCCCATGCTCCCCAGTGTTGTCTTGCTTAAAAGGCTGTCTGTCCCTCTGGTGCATGTTCCTATTCACCTGGTTGTGGGCATAGCTGATTGCTTCCAGCAGGGGGCACCATCAACCAGAAGAAAAGGTAACTACTGACCTTTTATTTTTTAAGAAGCTGTTAACACAATTCTCCTCTGGTGGCCACTAACCCTCATTCTTTCCCTATACCCAGAATCTCTTTCCTCTTCTCTCTGTGCCCCAGAATGGCAATAACATGCTGGCATAAGCCATTTCTTCTATCTGGAAACCCTGTTCCCTCTGGGAACAATGATGAACGGAACAGAACCAGAAATTCCAGTAGGTAGGTGGCTGTGGTCTCCTTAGAACATGGTTTTCTTTCCTAAGGATTTTTGACCCTCGTGTGGACATCGTGCAGGCCGCCTGGTCCCCCTTCCAACGTACACCTTGGCTTCAGCCACTCTTGATGGACCTGTCTCCCTGGAGGACCAAGTTACAGGAAATCAAGAGCAGCCTAGACAACCACACTGAGGTGGTCTTCATTGCGGATTTCCCTGGTATGGAGGAAAGCAGAGAAAGCTTTTCTGTCTTTCCCTGTGGCTTCCTTGACTGGGGACACTGCATGTGGTAGAGTGGGGAGGGGCATTCCTGGTGGGAGGAATGTTCTTGAAACCCGAGGGGTGGTGGTGGTAAAGGTGTGACGTCTGTTCTGGCTGGGAGTGATTTCATCTTCCATAGGATGGGATGGGGAACTCTGTTGCCCCTGGCAGGGCTGCACCTAGAGAATTTTGTGAGTGAAGACCTGGGCAACACTAGCATTCAGCTGCTGCAGGGGGAGGTGACTGTCGAGCTTGTGGCAGAACAGAAGAATCAGACTCTTAAGGAAGGAGAAAAAATGCAGGTATTTTACTGGAATTAACAATGGCAGAAATTTTAGAAGAGTGGAGTTAATTTATTATGGGCTTTAAAGTGGGGCTCAAAAAGCAAGGGCCCTGGGGCTGTGAGTAGCCTCATCCAGGATTCTGGAAGTCATTTCCTTTGAACTCCAAAACACAATGAGAAGAAAGTGCCTCAGTAGGGGGGTGGGGGTGGATTGGGGTCCAGAAAGTAGGTAGTGTAGGAAGCACATAGGCTGCTGAGGGAAAGGGTAGGGAGTGACATATATCTGCTTCCTCGCCCTTGTCAGTTGCCTGCTGGTGAATACCACAAGGTGTATACGATCTCCCCCGGTCCTTCCTGCTACATGTACATCTACGTCAATACTACAGAGCTTGCCCTGGAGCAAGACCTGGCATATCTGCAGGAATTGAAGGAGAAGGTGGAGAATGGAACTGGTGAGTATATGAAGAGTTGGGCTGAGAAAGCACCTGGTTATGAGAAATCAGGGCTGTGCATGAGTATCGAGCCATTAAAGAATGAACTGGAAGCTTCTAGCTGGTGAGAGTTCTAAAAGAATAATCTCAGCGATTTCTCTTTTTGCCATCTTCTGGGCAGAAACGGGGCCTCTACCTCCAGAGCTGCAGCCTCTGCTGGAAGGGGAAGTACAAGGGGGCCCTGAGCCAACACCACTGGTTCAGACCTTTCTTAGACGCCAGCGAAGGCTCCAGGAGCTTGAACGCCGGAGAAATACCCCTTTCCACGAGCGACTCCTCCGCTTCTTGCTGCGGAAGCTCTATATCTTTCGTCGCAGGTAGGTTTTCCACAGCAGTACTAGTCATTGCCATCAGATGCTTGCCAGTTGGATAACTTTTCTCTGGTGAAGATAATGGCGGGGTGGGGGCGGGCAGGGGGATAGTACTCTCCCAGGAAAGGACAGTCTAGTGCTAAGTATCTTTTTCCCTCTCCAGTCCCCTTTCCCTGACTTAATGGAAGAGTAAGTGCCCTGTGTCTGATGGCCTGCCGTTTGTTCCGCCTCAGCTTATCACCAGCCTCTTGTGGGTTATCCCTACCCCACTCTGGACTCCTTTACCAGACCATATGAAGAGTGGGGCCCCTTCCAGCTGGGATGGGTGGGTCACTGGGGCAATATTTTCACCTATTCCTGAATGAGAAAAGGTAGCATCAGATAGTCCTTAGGGCTTTGGCAGGAATTCCTACATAGAAACAGGAGTTTAGACTGGGTGACCTTTTCCCTCTTTTTCAGCTTCCTGATGACTTGTATCTCACTTCGAAATCTGGTATTAGGCCGCCCTTCCCTGGAGCAGCTGGCCCAAGAGGTGACTTACGCAAACTTGCGACCCTTTGAGCCGGTTGGAGAGTCGAGTCATTCAAGCACAGATTCTTCAAATTCTAATCCTCCTGAGCCGAATTCTGACCCTGTCCACTCAGAGTTCTGACGGGGGCAGATGTTGGGTACAGATGTGGGAGCAACCAGTCATAGGACCATTAACCTATGCAGTGGAAATGTGAAGAGATTGATATTTTATACATTTTTTCCTTGCCTATGGTTCTTTTAAATTCAGAGGGGATACCTTAGAGGAGCCAAGGAAGTGAAGCAAGGATAAGATTTATCGAATCAAGATTGAGGGGCTAGGAGGGGTTTAAAAGCAATATGAAAACACCCTTCTAGGATAAAGGGGTAAGAGTAGGGTTTAAAGTGACTGGCTCCTTGGGGAAAGAGATTTAATGTACCATGATGACAATAATACCCAACTGTTCTTAAGTACTTGTTACGTGCTAGGCACTGTGTGAAGCATTGTGCCTGCGTTCCTGCATCTAGTCCTTACTGGCCATTAGCCCTGTGTTATAGTTGGAGAAAGTGAGGCTCAGAGACAATATAATTTGCTCAAAGACAACACCTGGTTAAGAGATGTATTGGTGGTTTGAATGTCGTCTGACTTAAGGTCCCATACCCTGCCTCTTGTAATTTGCAGAATCACTGACAATAATTATGAAATAATGTAGCTTCAAATTTGTCTTAGTTACAGGTAAGATTAGGATCAAGTTCTTAACGCACAGAGTAATTTTCTTTTCCTACAGTTGTGGTTTTTTCATTGTTCCTATTATGTATACAGCCAGTAAGTTTTTCGCTAGCAGCTATGAGAATAGTTAGAATAGGACAAAGTTAAACTAATAAGGAAAGTTAGATGATTGGTAGTAGTTCCCTCAAGCATAGTGTATTTAGCATTATCCTAGCCTTTGATGAGCAGAAGGTGATGTGAAGTAGGAATTAACCAAACTTGATGATGGATTAGGGTATGTTTGCAGTTATTTTGTAGGTTTGGATGTAGAGAGTGATTGAGGAAGCATCACAATTCCTTGAAAACTCAAACGCCGGGCCCTGGCATTGGGCTAGGAAGTAAGAATGCATAGAGAAAAAGGGGGGGGGGGGAGGCTCCTGCTCTGGGTGCTCATGGTCTCATAGCAAAGACTAGCAGTAAATTGGTAGTCCCAGTAACTTTGATAAAGGATGGCGTCTCTATTTTCAGACTTTGCTTCCCATGCCCCACCCCACCCCCACCTCCTCGGTCAGTGGTTCTTTCCTAGGCAGCTGCCTTCTCGCTGTACACACACTTGAGATGATGATGTCCACCTCATGGTTTCCAGTGATGCTGCTGCTTGGCTTTCTTTCCTGTGCCCTGGACCTAACTGGCTCCACCTAGATATCCCACAAAGCTTTCAGACTCCGACCTAAACAGAACTACATTCATCCCCAACTCAGACCTGCTTCACCTTCATTAGTGCGTGGCAACTGCATTTTTTTGACCATCTGAATCCTCAGTCTTGAGTCTTCCTTTTTTCTCACATTTCTTAAATTCCAGGTTGTATCAATTCTACCTCTTCTTCAATCTATTCATCTCTACTACCTCTGTGTTTTTTCACCCTTTATATTGGAGTCTAGGTAGAGATAGACCAGAGCAGGTGCACTTGTGCAGGTTGGGCCTGAATAAGGGCATCCCACTGAAGCCGGATTCCTACAAGGCATTGTGTGGGTTAGCCAGCGGTAGCTGTGCCACAGGGTTTCTTGATCGCTTGGTAAGAATAGTGTGGGGAAACACTGATTTTTAATAGTTTTGCAGATCTCAAGGACACAATATACCTTGGCACAATGTCCTTTGCTAGTAAGTTCAGCTATCTTCTATTCCCCTGCACTAGGCCTGCCCCTCCCCCCCCCACCCCATTACTTGACTGGTAAGAAAAGTAGTTCTTCATTTGGGGAAGGGACTCTTACAATAGTTTTAATATAGGTAAGGATGCTATCCCAGAACTGTTAGTATACCAACCTTTTTCTGAATATGTTGGGGTGCGATGGAGTGAAAGGTGGTCATCTTAATACTGTTTATGAGAAAAGCTGTTCATTGGAATAAAGTTCAGATTTCAGGAGGAATCAGGCCCTGTGCAGCCATTATAGGAATGGGCTCTCAACCTTTTTTTTTTTAAAGGTTTTATTTGAGACAGCAAGCCCAAGCAGTGGGGAGGGGGAGAGGGAGAAGCAGACTCCCCTCTGAGCAGGGAGCCCAATGTAGGGCTCAATCCCAGAACCTGGAGATCATAACCTGAGCCAAAGGCAGACACCCAATCAACTGAGCCACCCAGGCACCCCTCAAGTCCTTTTAGCCAGGCTTTAGTATTCCACTTCTTTCTACTCCCAGTATTTGGATCTTTTATACCTGGCCAGGTCATCCCTTCAAAACTTTGTAGTCATTAATTTCATTCTAACCCAAACATTTGACCTTTCCTTCTATAACATGGCGTGCTTTGATATTCAGCCATTTGCAGTCACCATCACCCCATTTGACACCTTTGCTTCTCTTCTCCCTGGGCTGGTTACTATTTCTTCACCTTATTTTTAGAATCTTTTCCCCCCATATTAGGCAGAAGAGAGGGCCTTTACAAAAGATCCTTCTCCAACCTCCTTGAGGTCCGGTATCTTCCCAGCAAATACTGAACCTAACCTTAATTTCTCTGGTGCTATCCCCAGCCTACAGGCACCCGATTTCTCTCCATTCCCCTTATTTGACCAGCATGGTTAGATAGCAGTGCATTGTTCTCTAAAAAAGGGCCTTTTGAAACTTTTAAAGACACTCAGATTTAACTTTGCCTCCCCTCCCAACAGAGTTATAAATTTTTAAGCCTCCAAATAGGTGTAATCAAGCATTCCTTGGTTCTCACATTTATAGGTTAAAACAGTAAAAAGTTGAACCACCGCTTGATTTTCATACATGCTGTTATAACCATGTGCCAAATGGCTGTCTGTACTTTAGCTCCTAGGCTTAAAAAGGGATGGTTTGAGTTCTTGTGTAGACCTCTACAAACTCAGAATAAAGGTTTTAGAAACTTATAGCATCTTCACTGGAATTTTATGTTCAAATTTTCACTTTAGCTGTAAGATGGATTAGAACCTGGCCTGGCCACTGTTCAAAAATTTTGCCAACTGTGTCATGTACTGAACATGTAACTGCAGCCTTTAACACCTGTTTATAATAAAGGGATGAATACTTAAGGCATATTTAAGTAAACTTTTTCACACTGGAAAGCTAGATAATGGGTTTTAAGTTTTCAAGGCTGAACATTACCATTCCCTCCATGTTTTATGTCCTTGAATCTTGGACAATTTTAAAACATTCCTGGCAGTTGAATGGCTGTTAGAGTAAGGACACATGGATCCTGGGCATTGCATCAGCCAAAAAGGCTGGACAAACAGATCAAATCTTGGGATATTTTTCTTAGTGCTAGGGATAGGATTTACAAACCTATTGAAGTGTTTGCAGTCATGGTTGAAGGGGTTTGAGGGGATTTCCCTGAACCATGGGAAGATTACAATTATTCAGGGATAAAGAATATGTTCTCAGATCATATTCATACCAAAACACTTTCAAAGAATAATTGACACAGTTAAGGTAGAACCTAGCATTTTATTTAGATCTTCATTAAACTGTTGGAATTGAGAACCAGACATACGTAATAAACCTCCAAAAATAGATCCTGAAAGGCACTTTCTGCTTAGGGCAAGCAGTCATGGAATAAGCATGTAAACAAGCTGGCTTCTCTGTACCACACCAGCCAAGTCAGCTTTCTCCATGGCCAGCCGCACCAGCTCTGCCCTCCCTTCTGTTACACCAGCCAGACCCCCTGTAGGTCTAACCCAAGGTTTTTCTGTAGGACACCTTGGCCTACCTGGGAATGCTGGAAACATGTTGTTAAAGGAATCATGGTGTTGAGGAAAAAAAAAAAATCTTTTAAAAGCTGCCATCTGAGGTGATGGCTTCTCTGTACTTACGCCATACCCCAGAATACAATAAATAAGCAATTAGAAAATGTTCAAGTATGAAGGGATTTCCTCCTCCCCGCCAAAAGCACTGCTCTCTGAAGGAAGCTGGTTTCTCTGTAGCTACACCAGCTGTTCAGAAAGCTCATTGGACCTGGTTTTGAAAATAAAACAAAGTTAAAACCCTGGGAGGAATTATTGTGCAGTGTGGAGTACTCAGTCTTTCTTATAAAGAAAAAAAAAAGTTATCTGGTACCAAAGTGTGCAACCTACAGACCCTCAGGTACTGCCCTGTGACTTCTCTGTATGACATCACAAGGGTGCCAAGTGCCTGTTTTTCTAGAGCTAGGAGTTGGTGGTTTGGCTAGTGCTGAAACCATGCATAGGATTGGTTTACTAAATAAAAACCTTATTACGTACGTCCTCCAAAAGACAGCTGAAAAGTGGAGAGATTTTGATTTGGTGCTATTTAAGTGATGGCAATTAAGAGCATAAGCACCAGGGAGATGGTTTAATGGTAACTGCCTTTTTTTTTTTTTTTTTGTCAGGCTAGAGCTCCAACTGGAACTTGCGTTACATGCAAGAATGATTGGATAGGGAACACTCCCTGACAAAGAGCTACATAATTAGAAATGGATCAAGTTATAGGGAAGATAAGGGAAGGCTTCACATTCATAATAGAGCTCAAGACATTACAAATTCATGCTGACAGGGCTATGGCATTGCCAGACAGAGGCTATAATGGAACTACAAGTACTTTACGTGCACATTACAGGACATTTTCAGCATTTGGTGGGAAAGTCAATGCAATTAGGATTTTAGAAGGTTGGGTGATAGGGCACAAAGGTTCAATTTCAAAAAGCATTATTTACTCTACAGTGTTGTTGGTTTGTTTCTAGGCAGTTACATGGATCACCTATGCTCACTAAATTCATTATAATGGTGAACAAAACACCTAGGGACAGAATAGCAAGCCCAACTTACAGTCCCCCACACAAGCTAAAAATTCATGTCATTGACTAGGAGTGACTGCAACTGATCAGGAGCTGAAAGAGGACAGGAAAATTTAGGAAGAAGGGCCCTTTCCCTCAGAGCTTGAAGGCTTCTCTGTAGCCTACGCCAACAAGTCTGGGGAAAAAAGGCTAACACTTTCAATATTTAAGCTTTTTGGGCACTTCCCAGGGGAAGCTGTCCCTACCAAAGTGGCCATAGGCTGCAGTCCTCTGATAAATTGGCTTCTTCAGATCCAGATCCCTGGAATATACAAGTCCGTAACTTAATATGTAGCATTCAATTAAAATAAAGCAAAACAATCAGCAAGACTCATTTTCAAGAGTTCTGGCAAATGAGTTCAGTTCTCTGGGGTTTGCTAGGAAAAAAGTTTGTGGCAGAAGTGTTTGTTACTTCCCTGGTGTCCAAACTCCTCGCACAGTCCTTATTAGTAACTACAGTTCTTGTTTTTCCATCCTTGGCTCAACAAATATGAAAACTTGTCATTATTCTGAGAAATTCCACATGTCAAAAGCTCATCTGAGATCATGGCATACTTACCAAGGTCCCATGCCCACACCCTGTTTATTTTCTTTATAGCAGCCTTGAATATCCCACTTATCTGTACTAATTTCTTTTAAGTAAAATAAACATCCTTAGATAACACAAGAACAAATCCCCATATCAAGTGGAAAACTTTCTAGGGTGGTTAGTCTAAGCCATGGAGCACTGTAATTTTAGATTGTTCCTAACATAAGCCTTTACTAAAGGCAATTTAAAGACAACACCAACAGTTCTAGGAATTAAAACATTTCCCCACTTGAGAAGTCTTCATACCTTCACCTTCTGATCTGAATATATCAGAAATATATTTATATACACACACACCCACACCCTCATTTTTCACTAGCAATAGGCTTTACCATCTTTACCTGACAATGACCCCAGGGCGGAGGTCAAAATTCTTCTTCACAATCTCTAATAGCTCTCTCTCACTCTTCTGAGAGGTGCCATAATGGAAAATGGAGATAGACAATGGATGAGAAACTCCAATAGCATAAGAGACCTAAAAGGATTCAAATGTCATAAGAGTCAGTGATTAAAAGACCCACATGCTTATGTAATACGCTGGTATTTAAAAAAAATAAATACTATGCTAAATGCCCTCCCACTTGCATGCCTTCTCATCACTCCAGTTACACAAAAAAGTATATACCTGAACAAGAACCCTTCTGCACAGACCTCCTTTAACAAGGGATTTTGCCACCCAACGAGCAGCATAAGCAGCTGAACGGTCCACCTTGGTATAATCTTTTCCTGAAAAGGCACCTCCTCCATGAGCTCCCCAACCGCCATAAGTGTCCACAATGATCTTCCGGCCAGTCAAACCAGCATCACCCTGAAATTACAGGATTAAAGTCACTTTATGCCTAGTGCTTTCCAATATATGGTTCTAGATCAGGTTTGTTAAACACCTATTCTGTATTACTCAGCAAATATCCTCAGAAGATTCACATTCAGACTTACAAAAATCTTAAAAAAAGGGGGGGGCGGTAGTGACCAAATTAGCAAGTAACCATTACAAAATTCAAAAAAGTCAAATTGTATCATAAGGCCTTACCTGAGGCCCACCAATAACAAATCTACCACTTGGCTGTAGATGATAGATTGTATCCTCATCAAGATATTTTGCAGGTACAACTGCTTTGATGACTTTCTCCTTTAGGGCATCTCTCATCTCATCAAGACAAACCTCTTCATCATGCTGAACAGATATAACAATTGTGTGGACTCTGATGGGAAGCACAGCACCTCGATCCTGCATGTACTGCACAGTCACCTTGAAGGCAAAGCAGATGATCAGAACATTAGTTTACTAGATAGAGAGCCAAGACAAAGCTAAATTACAATACGAAGGATAAATACCGGTCTTTTTTCAGTTAGCTTTAAACAACTTTACTGATGTTCTGTACAGTACGTGTAAATCCAGCTTTATAATCATCACTTACTTGAGTTTTAGAATCTGGGCGTAACCAAGGCAAAGTGCCATTGCGGCGTAGTTCAGCCAATTTTGCATTAAGCTTGTGTGCTAAGACGATAGTTAAAGGCATACATTCCTCAGTTTCATCAGTGGCATAACCAAACATCAAACCCTAAAAAAGGAAAAAGTCAATGTGATCAATCCAAGCTTCGGAATTTAATGTTAGAAGAGATGCAGATAGAGTCTACACCAAGGTACCTGGTCCCCTGCACCAATGTCTTCCTCGTTCCGGTCAAGATGAACACCTTGAGCAATATCTGGTGATTGTTGCTCCAAGGCTACCAGCACATTACAAGTCTTGTAGTCAAACCCTACAAACAAAACAATGCCTTAAGAAAAAAAAAAGGGAGGGGGGACAAAGCCATACCAATGCCTTTTATTTACAAGTATCTGGGGTTTTTAAATACTGCTGAAGAAATCAAATACAGGCATCCATCCTTCCCTCCCCCGCCCACCTTTTCAAAAGTTAGTGTTTCACCATTTCACTTTTAGGAAAGACCTACACCAGTACTTGTTTTCACTAACCGAAAAAAATCTGCAGAGAATTTTTGCCTTTACAAAAAAAGCTATGTACCAATGTAGGTCTACTGTAAAAATGAAGCCTTGCTTTGCATCATTTTGGCTTACAAGTTTCATAGGAACGTCCCATTTTTGGATAGCAGAGAAACCTGGTACACCTAAAATTTAAACTTTTAGAGAATTAAAGAGGGCTGGAACAAAACAGTAAAACTGTACAACTGGAATTAATGGTTTAGCAGGAACACTCTAAAAGACAGAGCTAGAAAGAGTTGAAAATATGTGGAAAAATGAGCTTAGAAAAGCTAACTCATTAAAACACACCTTTGGAAGAATCGTCATATCCAATGTGTTTAATGGCTTCACGAACCACTTTCTGGTAGTCAACAGCAGCTCTGGATGTAATTTCCCCAGCAAGAAGGATCATTCCAGTTTTAGCAACAGTTTCTAATAAAAGATAAATTCACACTCAAATGTCACTCTTACAAAGTAATTTTCATGATGTTACCTTTTCATCCATTGATGAAGCAAGCAGTGTTTAGAACCTACCACAAGCCACTTTAGCATCAGGGTCCTGCTGAAGGTGGGCATCAAGCACAGCATCACTGATCTGGTCACAAATCTTATCTGTGGAAAAAAAGATTCCTGGCTCAATCTCTTTGTCTTATTGTCAATGGAAGTATGTCATTCCTCCTCGTAAGTATAGATCTTTGGGAGAGCTTTCGTTTTAAAATTGTGGTAAAACCTACAGAACATAAAATTTACCAATTTAACCATTTTCGAGCATAAAATTCAGTGGGATTTCAAGTATGGAGATCTTAACTGCTGTCTAATTAAAGCACTGCTCTACCAGAAACCATTTGCCTGAAGAATAAATGCAAGACATAATGCTGCATATTACTTGAAAACTTGACACCGGTCTTAATATAGCTGCACAAGCTCACCAATTCAGATTAGCCAGCAGAACGCCGAGCATGTTTAATACATTTACATTCACTGTGATTCATACAATTTACACCTTAGAAGGGTTTCATCCCATCTCTAAGGTATTTCAGACATTTCGAAAAATTAAGTTCCCAGGCAAAACAATTTACACTGCTAAACATAACAGCCACATAATTGGAATTAAGTTAAAGCAGAAAGCTTGTCTTCAAACCCAAAAGCAAAGCTGGGAAACATTTCGTTTTACAGTATTATTTTTCAAGGACAATTATACGTACATTTTATCCCCCCAATTTAAAGTGTTCACCATAAATCTAAACAACCACAAAGGTGTACTGGTTTTTTTTTCCTTGTTACCAATTTCTCTCTGATCCTAAGGAACACTAATCAAAGCAACAAAAAATGTCAAAGAGTTAGACAAAGGACACTTTACAAACAGAATAAAATAATTTGATTTTGCCAGAGGTGTAGTCCAGGAACATGAGCTGAACAGACTGGAAAATGTCCAAAAGTATTCTGAATCCTTGTTTCTTCCCCGATGTATTGCCATCTCTTAAGAAGTGGGAGAACAGAAATATCTCCCCCAGAGATACCACTTTCCTGAATTTTCTACAATCATCCAGAACAAAGCAGAATGTGTACTGCAATCAAGTCAGAGGCTCAAGACTTAATTTACAAACTGCTGTAAGTGCCTATAACTTAAGTGATTAAATTAATAAAAGGTGGATCAAATACATGTGAAGTTCTCAACACTTAAGGGAAGGTGGGTAACGCACACCAGGACACATGGCCTTCCCTCATCAGGATCTTGGCATCTGTCCTCTTCTACACCACTAGGTTGCTTGTGGGATTTCATCAGAAGCTCAGTACACTTACTAGAGAGAAACTGGATCCTTAACACCATTAGACCATAAAGAACTATGTCACTGTGGTCATTCCAAGAAAAGGCAGAACGAATACAGCAAAATAGTGATCTCCACTAGGTGATGTTTTCAGGCTGAGATTGAAAGTTCCTTCAAACAGCTTCACTCGTTCACGTGTAAACTGATCTCCATAATGGCGGACGAGTGGACAAAGCCCAGAGAAGGAAATGTTCGGTAAAACCGTGCCTAACGGTAAAGCACCAAAGACTTAGAAGGGAAATCCAACGCAAAGGGAGCTTACACTTAATTCATGTTTCCTATCCTTTTCAAATGTGGTCCAAATAAGGAAGGCCTCCCCCAACCTGCGCTGCTATATTTAGTTGGAGGCTGTCACCTTGACGGCAAGGCCATATATTGCCGAAGGGCACGTCCGTCTTCTTCTGGGGGCCGTAACGGCCCAAGGCAAGGAATTAACGGAGACGACAGGCGTCCCGAGACCCGGGCCCCCCACTCCGCACACCCGAGCGCGCCGGGAGCCCGACGGCTCCCCCTCGGCCCAGATGCCACATGCGGCAAACACGTGGTTGCCGCTGCAATGCGGGGCGCGCGCTCCCGAGGACCGGCCGCGAGCACTCGGGGCCGGTCGCCCACTCGAGGGCTTTCAGACGGCGGGGCGGCGATGAGGAAAGAGTGCCGTCCCCGAGTGGAGCACAGCTGCCCCGGCCCCCGCCCTTCTCGTTTTCTGGAATCTTCCGCATGCCGAGGCGCGCGGCCGGATGGGAGGAGAGGAGAGGAAGGGGGAGGGGAGCGGCGGCCACGCGCTCGACACCGGCGGCGCCACGAGGAAGGCGCGCGGCCGCCGCTCTTCCCACCGCCCGCCCGGTGAGGGCAACCAGCGTGGGCACCGCCGCCGGCGGATCCCGGCCGGCCCAGCCCTGCCCTGCCCACGCCCCGCCCCTCACTTCGCTCCAGGGCCCGTCACCTCACCTGGGTGGCCTTCCCCCACAGACTCTGAGGTGAAGAGGAACGTGCCCTCCTCGATGAACGCCTCGTGAAAGCCGTTGAGCTGCCCGTTCATGTTGGTGTTCGTAGCGGTGAGTGTAAGTGGCGTTGAGGAAAAAGGGAGCGGCGAGGCGACGACTGCGAAATGCACAAGCAAAAGACAGCGCTCTACTCAGCTCAGGCGGGCGGCGCGGAGCGAACGAGGCGGCGGGCGATGCGGCCCAGTATTTATAGACAGCGCCAGCGCGCGCCCGGCCCGGGCCCCGCCCCTCGGCGCCGCGCGCCAATGCGCCACTCGCGCGGGGTAGGCTGAAGGGGCGGTGCGCGGAAGGGGAGCCCGGGCTGAACCACTCCGCGGGGCAGGGGGAGCGAGCGGAGGTAACGCACCCCTCCTGCGGAATATTTAGTTATCTTAAGCACTTCTAACAAGGGCTAAGTGGAAATGCGAGTTTTTGGGGTCCTTGTACCCTTCTGTATTCGAAGTGGGAGGAAAAGCGTCGAGGACTTTATGGGGCTGTTCCCCTTGCTGTGACATGGCACTTCCCTTCCGACCGTTGACCGAGCTATCTGTCCGCGAGGTCGCGTCCCCCAGCGGTGACGGCGGGAATCGGCCGAGGTTTTGTCCTCAGGCTCTGCCCGAGGGTCTTTCCGGCCGGCCCCGCCTTTAGATGCCCTGGGGACAGGGAGCCAGTGGCCCTCAGGCATGTGAAAGTGGCCATCTTGGCTGGTCAGCGCACGATTCTTCGCACGGCCTTATTCATCCCCACCCCCCGCGCTGCCGGCGGCTGGAAATCCTGAGGGTTGCTAGTGATTTCTTGGTTAATGCCTCGGTCGTGAAAATGGCCGAAAAGCAGAATAACGAGAGTTCTTTCATCGATTGCGGTCCTACTTCCACCCCAGCGCTAAAGTTTCTGAGAGGCCCTTACCCTTTGTCGCTCCTGCAGCGAGGGCCGCACTCCAGCCCCGTCAGCTCCGGCCTCTTCTCCGTCCAAGAACGGAGGCCCCTGACAAGGCTGGCCTTGTACTTGCTGACTTTCCTAGGTCCTTGAGGGGAAAATAATCACTGTTTAGAGTGTCCTTTCAATCCTCTGTTCAGGAGACTGTTGAATATTTTTCTTGGGGGAAAAGCCCTATTTTAGCCTTTGTATGTGATTAAGTAGATCTCTTGTTAAGATGAAATGGTCCATTTCACTTTAAAAGATCCACCTGCGTTTGTCCCAGTTTTGCCCATGAAGGGAATTATAGGGAGAGAAGAAAAGAGAACAAAACAAAACTTGAGCCAACAAGGAGTAGGGAGTCGGAACGGATTTCATGGTGTCCGCGTTTGGAAGGAGCAGGCAAGTGGCAGGTGTCACTTCCTCTTGTCAGGGAGCTGAGACTCGGTGCGATTCGGCAGGGGCTGCAGTCTGGTGGTCCCGAGTGCATTAACATCGGGCTTAATGATGTTATTAGGGAATAGCCTGCTTCTAGGATAAGATGCACGTTTTCCTGGGGAGATGAATGAGACCCCTTGGAGCAGCCTCCAGCTGCTTTAACGCTCAGAGAACTAGCTAAATTCTGAAGAACAATCCTGTCGGCGAGGGAGGAAAGGTGGGAGTTTGCCATTGGGAAACAATGGAAGCCCTTTGGTTGTGCTAGGGGCTTTGACAAAGAAGGTTAAGAAAGGGCTCGGGATCTCTTAGACTTTCTGACCACATCCATGGTGGCTCAAAGCAGGCAGCGAGGTTAAATCACAGAAGAGATAACATGTATGTTTTTATTTTTGAAACTAACCACAGAAAAACCAACTGTATAAGACTACTTCATAATTTTTCTTGCTTTGGTGTATTTCATCTTTTTTTTTAAGCAGAATGCCAATTTATTAAATCACAATGAGTAATAAAATTGCCAACTGGAACAAATGCATGTGTAGGCTGGTCAGTGCATTATCTCCCAGCAGAAAAATCTATATGGAAAGCCAGAATATAATTAGAAGGTTATTTGGTTAATATGGAGTCAGACCAAGGGGATTAGTTAAATTTAATGATTAGCTCATTAAACCCTGATACCCCTATGCTACCAACTCCACAGTGGGGCTGTTCCTGCCAAGGAGATTAGAATCAGCTGTTCCTACTTGCTTACCTACTTCTCTTTCTTGCTCATAGCATGTGTAATATAGTGGTTAAGAATAAGGGGTTTTGGAGTCAAGCCTCTGCCACTTATTCACAGTGTTGAGCAAACAACCTCTACATTTCAGTGTCCTCAGTCTGTAAAATTGGCATACTAATAGTACTATCATAGGATTGCTTCAAGGATTAAATGAAATCATGCAAGTAGTCTTTAGCCTTAGAACATAATAGGGTTTTTTTTTTAAACATCAGCTCTAAAAAATAACCCTTCGGTGGCTTCTAATGGCTGTTAGGATAGAGACTAAAATCTCTACATATCCTGAGTGTGATTTGACTGCTCATCTTGTGCCATTTTTTCTCCTTCTGTTTTTTACTTTGGATATCTTTTAATTAGTAACGGTTACATTATTAATTGATTCGTTTCAAAACAAAGCAGACACATTTTCATTGCTTTGATATTTTTCCCATTGTTCCTTACTCCCACAAATATTTATGAGCACTTCTGGCAGGCAGCCCCGGGGACTGGTGCTATGACAGTCCTGGTCTCTTCCCCGCCACCCCCCCCCTCCCCGAGCTCTAAATGGGAGATGTCTAGCTAAGTCCTCCTCATCCTTCTACCCCAGCTCAGCTGCCACTTCGCGGATGAAGCCTTCACCTACACTGATTTCTCACAGGGTCCTGTGTTTCCTACTAGGTGCTATTTGAAATTATAGCACTTATTGCTGTGATTTGTAAGTTCCATGACAATGAGGAGGTGGTCTGTTTTGCTCAAGCTTTGCTACTGTCTGACACATAGAAGCTGATGAGGAACGTTTGAGGAGAGGGAGAGAGAAGAGCAGGAGAAAAGGAAGGAAACATAAAGAAGGAATGAATATAAGGGATGGCAGAAGGGAATAAGGAAATGAGAAATCCTGGGGATCAATGAAAAGAGCTATAGTTTTGTTTTAGTTGCAAGCATTATAATAAAATTGACGGCCCTTTACTATCAGGAAAGTTCATTGCCATCTTGGTCTGAGAAGAGATTTCTGATTCCATACATTAGTGCTTTAAGGGTAAAATAAACCAGGAGAAGTTATTGGTTTATTTCACATATAATATTAATGAGATTTGTTGAATGTGAAATGTTGTAAAGCACAAGGAAAAAATCTAATCACTAAAGGCTGCAAATTTCTCAACACAAAGAATATTAATGTGTTAGTGTTCTATGGAAGTGGCAAGGTTGAGATTAGATAAACTAGTGTTTGTGACTCGCAAAGCAAATATAACAACTCCAGTTCTTATCAATTTGCCAGTGAAGAAGAGAGTTCCAGTAACTAAGAGAAAATGTTCACCACACAAGAAGTTGTTGATTGGGCAGAAGAAAAGAGGAAGATGACAGTAGGTATGTCAAAGAACAATAGAGAAGTTGTGGAGGTGTTGAGAAGAAAGCTGCTAAGTTCTGAATCTTAAGAGTACCTTAGGGGCGCCTGGGTGGTGCAGTCGCTAAGCGTCTGCCTTTGGCTGGGGCGTGATCCCGGCGTTCTGGGATGGAGCCCCACATCGGGCTCCTCAGCTAGGAGCCTGCTTCTTCCTCTCCCACTCCCCCTGCTTGTGTTCCCTCTCTCGCTGGCTGTCTCTATCTCTGTCGAATAAATAAATAAAATCTTAAAAAAAAAAAAAAGAGTACCTTAAATGTGATGTGATGTGATCTGATGTGATGTGATGACAGGCCGAAAAGAAAGAAATCTAGACCAGATGTCTCAAAAATTGTTCCAGTCCTTTAAGGGCCAAAGCTCAGACATCTCAGATGGCCTCAGACACAAGCTAGCTGTAGTGCGATTTGAAACAACTATGATGTGAATCCCCTCATTTTTAGGCTTCTTGAAATTTGTTTTTGTTTCTCATTTTCTCTCCCGATTCTTAATCAAATCTTTTGACAATTCCAATAAAAGTCATGAGGGATGGAAGAATGGATAGGGTATAATGAAGACACCAAAAGAAACAATAATGATGACAATCTAATTTATTGTCGCAGTCACTGTTCTCATACCTATGCCTCCCGACAGTTTTCACGGAGCAGTTACTCTCTCTCTTCCTGCTTTACAAATGAAGACGCTATCACGGAAGTCCTCCAGCCCACACAGCAATTCAGTAGTGGAGCTGGGACTTGAGCCTAGGTCTGAGCTCTAAATTCATGCTCCTTGTTACAAGTCAAGTAATAAATACTTCATGCTCCCTGAGATCACTAATGATATTTCATTTGTATCCAGGGTATCTGGCTGGTTCTGTCAGTGGAGAATGTGACTTTTGATCCCAGGGTTGTGAATTTGAGCCCCATGTTGGGTATAGAGATCACTTTAAACTAATAAAATTTTTACCAAAAAAATTTAGTTTGTTTCCTTTCATACCTTTTTCTATTAACACACATGCACACATACACTTTATGTGAAACATGGATTTTTCTCTTAAAATTTTTCATGGCCATTTCTCCAGGACACTGGAGGCAAATCATTCTATTTTTTCTTTTTCTTATGGTAGTAAAACAAACATAATATTTACAATTTTAACCATTTTTAAGTGTGCAGTCTGTGGCATTAAATTCTGCAAGATCGTTCTCTTAACAGTAAAACGTACTATAGTTTGACTCTGTCATCCAATTCATTCAGCTGTTGCCTTACTGGTTGACATTCAAGTTGTTTCTCATTTTTGCCCTATACACAATGCTGATGAACCTAACATATTTGTACATACACTTTTGTGAGCCAATGTTTTTATTTTTGTGGAAAAGATGTCCCAAAGTGGGATTGCTGAAACAAAGGAAGTGTGCATTTTTACACGTTATTAGTGATAGCCGGATTATTTTCCAAATGGCTGTCAAAACTCACGTTCCTACCAGTAGGGTATGACAATATCATTTCCCAGCTCTCCTGCCAATGCTGAGTGTTATCACTCTTTTTAATTTTTGTCAGTATGACAAATGAAAAATGTGGAGAATATTTTTATACCCTTGGGAGACTTTTGCAAGAAAGATAGAATACCCAGAAGCCACAAAGGAAAAGGTTGAAAGACTTAGCTACATTAAAAAATGAAAAATTACTGTATCAGTAAAATTCTAAGACAACAGGAGAAAACATTTGACATGGGAATACATATGACAAAGGGTTAGTACCGGTTGATAAGAAAATGACAACAGCCCAATGAAACCTAGGCAGAAGAATGTAGTTCATGAAGGAGTTCATGAAATGCGAATTGTCAGTAAATGTGAAAAGATGCCCAACCTCACTGATGGGAAAATGAATTAATTGATTTGTATGGTGAGGTTGGGAAAAACAAGGCACATGGAGGAGGGAAGGGCAGGAGGAATCTAAAGAATCGGATGCTGTCTTTAGCTCCCCTATTAGTTTGGCCTCTGGTGAAGATTTCATGATTCTGATGATGCTTTCCAGAATTTCCCATGATGCCTTCCAGAATTTCTAATGATGCCATTCATGGGAGAGTACAGGGTCCAACCACTAGGATTCACATCTCTCCCCCACCCAAATATGGATGGGGTTCTCAGGATTGAGCCAAGTCTACCTGCCGCCAAAGGCTACAGCTCATCAATGAGCGACTCCTGTAGGGATTTATTCTCACCATTTCTGTTGCTGCTTAGCCCAGCCACTTGGCTACTGTCTGCAGTGATGTCCACCTGACTCATCAGTATCTTTATTGGGACAGATTGAGATTGTTCTCACTATGGAGTAGATGTACCACTGGCCATCCTCAGCCTTTCTCTGAAAGCCGATGCCGTTTCCCACAGACAAGGTATCATTTGGGGACTTACCTCTTTAGACCTTACCCCAACACTTCAGAAAGGCACATACCCATCTCTTGAGACTGGTCCTAGTTTAGACTTGCCCTGAATTCAGGGCCAAATCGGCCCCTGGATGAATGCCAACTTTGTCCTAGTCGTAACCTACTTGCTTTTGCTTCCAGCTTGTTTGCTTAGTCCCTGGGCTTCCTTGACCTGCCTTTTCAGCTCTTCTTCCCCTGCCTTTTTTTCGGGTGGGGCATAGTGTTTTTGGCTTGACCTCCCACTAACTGATGGCCTCGGGGTCCTTCCATTGTAAACCGCCTCCACAGGCAGCCAAAGCAAGAACCTGCCCCATGCCCCTGGATAACTAAGGACATCGAGGTAGAAGCAGGAAGGAAATGCTGTATCCTTGTTGCCCGACTCTGGACACAGCTGCCCCCAGGACAGAGAATGCTGGTGTGGTGGGGTACCTGGGAGCACTTGGCCCTGTCCTCAGTGGTGTTGCCTTCACAATTCACAGAGACCTTACACACTTGCTCAGGTTTTTGCCATACTTTGATAACTTTTCAGTCCTCCTGGCTACCCAGTTCTCTAGGAAGCCTGAATAGTTGATGTTCTTACAATACCATTTAATTGAAAAGGCAATCCACAAAGGAGAAATGTAAAGAGACTTTGGTTAAACTGTATTCTGTGATTAAAGGCCTGGCAGAGGAAGAAAGTACAAACCAGGCCATGGTCAGGATCTATGAGGTTGAGATCTTCTCAGATGCTGGGGAGTAGAGCTCTGATCTTGGCCCCCAAACATGGTCTGGAGTGATGTTACCCTTTATACACACTCTCAGAGGGTTCATGGCACCTATCGCAAGGAAGATGGTCTGGCAGAGTGTTCACCCAGTGTGTTCTGCTGGAATGATGCTTTCGTCTGTAAAGGTTCTCAGGACCTTCCTTCCAGGCTTCCAGCTGGAAGACATCAACCCAACTGTCATGGATAGATTACATGCAGATTAGAAGTAGCAGGATCTGTTTCCGGAGTCCTTTGGCAACTGCAACAGCTGGGATTCAGGGTCATGGGCAATCTTTCTCAAATAGGTGATTCAAAGGAACAGCGTTGTGGTTTCAGCCCCGGCTATACATTAAGATCAACTGGAGCACAAATGATGCCTAGACCTGTAGATTATTAAATCAGAATTTCTGGGCTTGGACAGGGCACAGGTAGGTTTTTAAAGCAAAAGGTGATTCTAATGAACAACCAGGGTTGAAAATTATTGGGCTAGCCAACTGTTGGTTGAATCAATGGTAATAATCTTACATCTTCAAGAGGCTTGTAAGATCCATATTATATACATAATGAGAGTGTTATTCTTCAGGACCTCAGAAGGGGGTCTCAAACCCCCTTTGTGGGAAGCAGTGCGTTCTCAAACTTTAATGTGTATACATATCCTTGTTAAAATTTTAGCAAGATTCTGCATTTCTAACAAGCTCCCAGGTGGTGCGGATCCTGCTGGACTATGGGGCACAATGAGTAGCAAGAATGTAGACTGGCAGTCTACAAACTGGGATAGGGTCGTCCTGGGATTACATGACACTTTCCAAGGTCTATCTAGACATTGATAGTTTTAATTGATCAATTTCCAGATCCCCAACTTCCATATCAACTATTTTCTAAAACTGATCTCTCAGAGAATAAAGTTTTTTTTTTTTTTTAATTTTAGAGAGAGAATGAGCAGGGGATGGTAGAGGGGAAGGAAGAGGGAGAAAGAATCTGAAACAGACTCCGAGCTGAGCTCAGGGCCCAAACTCAAGAGTGAGAGACCATGACTGAAGATCATGACTGGAGTGGAAACCAAGAGTCTGATGCTTAACCAATTGAGCCACCCAGGTGCCCCTGATCTGCCAGAGAATAGACCTGAGATGAAAGAGTGGGTTCCCATCTCCCATGTCCCCTTTCACAATGGCTCTTCTCTTAAGTGGGCTAAAGAAAGGAAGACCTCTTACCCAGCCAAGTCTCACACTGGGATGCTAACAAGGAAACACACTGAAAAATTGGTGGAGGTATTAAGAAAATGAATGGTTCTGATCACCAACAAATCTTTTTGCAAATTAAATCTTATTTAATCTTTTGTTTTCTGCACAACTGGATGACTTAATGACATTAGCTAATAGGTCATTACACATAATTTTGGATGATAGATCATTATATGGTTTTATTTGTTTTTTTTGGTATTTAGAAGAATTAAAAACATTTAGTAAAATTGCTCTAACAAAACTATTTCTATGAACAAGGTTCCTTAATGTTTATACCTGTAAAAATGAAAAATAGGATTAGAATCAATAATGAACCCTGTCTCTTTCTAGCAATATGTAATATTCTTCCATAGACTTTAAACTAATTGAGGGAGAAAAAACCCATCCACTTCATCAAACCCCTGCACGCGTGCATATGCACACACTTAAACATTTTTCCTTTTTTGATTGATAATTATAAAAGATTATAAGACATTTACGATTTTGGTGAATTGTGTACTTATATTGATAAGTCAAGCTACGGGAAATTTGGCTAATTCTCAGAGACTTATAATAAACATTGTCTAACATATTTCAATTTACATATGTATTTTGGAACAGAGTAGGTGATAGGGTGATCAGTAAAAGACTTTCAAGATAAAATATAAAATATATTACATAAGTAAAAAATTCTGTTGGGGAAGTAGATTGGAATTCACAGAGAAAAAGGAACAATACAAATTTTTGCCCTATTAAAGAGGAATTTGTTCATGTATTTTAATTTTTATTTATGATTACCTTTTATTCATGGATTGTTTTAAATGAATGATGGTGGCTGTTAACTCTATGGTATTTAGATTCTTTTAGGCATATTTTAGGTTTAGTATGTTTTAAATGCCAGTATTTACAATATGCTGAAAGTTACAACTTTTCAAATGTACTTATGATGAAAAACGTTAGATATCTACTTAAAAATATCCTGGTAGTAGGGGCGCCTGGGCGGCTCAGTCAGTTGAGCATCTGACTCTTGGTTTTAGCTTAGGTCATGATCTCAGGCTCCTGGGATCAAGCCCAGCTTTCGGCTCCACACTCAGCAGAGTCTGTTTGTCCTTCTCCCTCCCCCACTCAAATAAGTAATAAGTAAATAAATAAATAAATAAATAAATAAATAGAATCTTGTAAAAAATATGCTGGTAGCATATACTTTTAAAACATTGTTTTGGAGTTAAAAAGCCACAAAAATTGGAAGAATATCTACCTAGACCTATTTGAGAGGAGAGAATACTCCAAGAATTGAACCTCAAATTGTTTAGAACTTATGTAGAAGAGATTGTAAAAGAAACAACTCAGGACGGTCCAGGCAGAAACTTTTTGTGAGCCAGATCCCAGTAGCACGCAGAAATATTAGTGAAAGTGTGATGACTCTCTGGTCCAAAATACACAGATGCTATTAATCAGGTATTTTGCCGGTTTTCTCCCACCTTCTCAGTATGGACATTTTGTGCTGGATAATTCTTTGTTATGGAGAGTTAGTCTGTGCATTATAGGATATGGAGCAGTACCCTGGCCTCTACCCATTAGATGTCAGTAGCTCCTACCCCCCCCCCAAGTTGTGACAACTGAAAATGTGCTCCCCAGTTAAGAACCACTGAACTATTGCAAACATTGAAGGATTGTTGTTAATGCTGGAGTTCATGAGTCAGCCTTGCCTTCATTCCGTCTGGGGATTGGAATGAAATTGTAAGTCCCTAAAAGTCATACTTGATGAAGCCCACAGCCCCACTGACTATAAGGCCCTGTCTGTGGACTACTACAGACTTGAGTCTCTGGCTCTGACAGGGAATAGTCTCACTTGGCAGGGCTATGGACACTGGATATGGGAGCAACATGGGCAAAGAGGGTAGTGAAGCAGATTGAGGTTGGCCACTGCCCTCGCTGCCCAGAGGAAAACTACAGGCAGTGTGGAGATGGCCTCCCAATCTGGGAACAAAGAACACCAGCTGACCACACATTCTGAGCCCTGGAGTAGAAGTGGGGCACCCCACGGACACACACATGGTGCCTCACGTCTACTCTTCGAGGGGCAAAACATACTCGTGAATGCCACTATCTGCTCTCCTTGTAGGTGGTCTTGGACTTAAACAGTAAGTGACCTAGCCCTTGCTGGACAAGTACCTAGTAGAGAAAATTGTTCAAGACCTACAAATTCACTACTCATGGTCCAGAGTCACAGGGAAATGCCAGCTCCCTGTGGCTCAGTGATATCTGTCTATTCCAGAGATACTGCCCTAGTCGTTCCTTTGGATTGAGAATTTTACCTGGAGATTGGACTACATCGATGGTGTCTAAACTCTGGCTGAGCCCTGAGAACCATCTTTCGCAAACTACCCTATGGATAGCCCTTGTAGATGTGGCCTGATAGGTACAGAATCTGCCCTCTCCTTGGACTCTTGCCCATGCCCAGGCCCGTGGCTGCCACCAGTGACACTACCAGACTCTGACCCTGTCCCCTTAGCCTCCTGCCATGCTTTCATCCTGAAGTTTTCTCAGATACACTTGGTAGCATTTGGAGTGGGGGGAGTGGGTGTTGAAGACTCTTGTACCACACTCAGTTTTTGCTCTTATTCTAAGTAACCACATCACCAAAGAGAATTTTTTTTTTGATGCAAAGTTCCGTGATTTATTATTTGCATATAACACCCAGTGCACCATGCAATATGTGCCCTCCTTAATACCCATCACCGGCCTATCCCAATCCCCTAACCCCCTCCCCTCTGAAGCCCTCAGTTTGTTTCTCAGAGTCCACAGTCTCTCATGGGTTCATTCCCCCTTCTGTTTACACCCCCTTCGTTCTTCCCTTCCTTCTCCTACCGATCTTCCTATTTCAAAGAGAATTTTTAATAGTAAATTGGGGCGCCTGGGTAGCGCAGTCGTTAAGCGTCTGCCTTCGGCTCAGGGCGTGATCCTGGCGTTCCGGAATCAAGTCCCACATCGGGCTCCTCCACTGGGAGCCTGCTTCTTCCCCTCCCACTCCCTCTCTCGCTGGCTGTCTCTCTGTCACATAAATAAATAAATAAATAAAATCTTTAAAAAAAAATAGTAAATGAATCCCATGTAAGTTTTCCTCTTGGGAACAAAACAATGAATACAGACATCCCTTCCTCTTTACAGTTATTTCTTTAAGCTTATACATATATATATATATATATATATATATATATATATATATATGTAATGAAGCACATTAAAGAAAGTTTGGAGGAATTGGACTGAGAGTCCAGAAATAAACCCAAGGTGTCAAGACCATTCAATGGGGGAAAGAATAGTCTTTTCCACAAATGGTGCTGGAACAACTGGATGGCCACATGCAAAAGAATGAAACTAGGTCCTCACCTCACACCATATAGAAAAATTAAAATAGATCAAAGATCTAAACGTAAGAGCTAAGGCTACACAACTCCTAGAAGAAAATGTAGGAGTATCTCTTCATGATCTTGGAGTAGAAAATGGTTTCTTGGTTATGACACCAAAAGAATAAGAAACCGAAGTAAAAATAAATGAATTGAACTTCCTAAAAATTAAAGACTTTTCTGTATTAAAGGAAATTATTAACAAAATGAAAGATGACTCACAGAATGGAGAAAATATTTACAAATTATATATCTGGTAAGGGTCTGTATCTAGAATATATAAAAAAAAATTCTAACAACTCAACAATAAAAAGACAAGAAAGATAACTTTAAAATGGGCAAAGGATTTGGATAGACATTTCTCCAAAGAAGATATACAAATGTCCAATAAGCACATGAAAAGATGTTCATATCGCTAGTCATTAGAGAAATGCAAAGCAAACCCACAATGAGATACCACTTCACACCCACTAGCACGGCTGTAATAAAAAAGATAATAGCAAATGTTGGCAAGGATGTGGAGAAATTAGAACACTGATACATTGATGGTGGAAATGGAAAATGGAAAACAGTTTGGTAGTTTCTCACAAAGTTAAACGGTTAGCATATGACCCAGCAATTTCAGTCCTAATTTCAGTTTCCAGAGTTGAAACATATTCGCACAAAAACTTACACACAAATGTTCATAGCATTTTTTTCATGATAGTCAAAAGGTGGAAACAAACTGAATGTCCATCAACAGATGAGTAGATAAACAATATGAGACGTGGCCATACGATGGAATATTATTTGGCCATTAAAAAGAATGGAGTATAGATACATAATACGACATGGATGAACAGTGAAAGCATGACGCTAAGTGAAAGAACCCAGTCACAAAGGGTTATGATATCCATTTATATGAGATGTCCGGAGTAGACAAATCTACAAAGATAGGAATTAGGTTAGTGGTAGCCAGGGACTGAGAAGAAAAGGGAATGCAGGTGATCGCTAATGAGTATGGGGTTTCTTCTGGGGGCAATGGTTGCACAAGAAGGAGGGAGTGGTCAGCTGATTGAGCCAAGCATCAGTGGACAGAAGGCTCCAGGAAAAGCCCTTATATGAACTTTCGGGGGCCACTCAATCCTCTGATTGCTTGAAGCTCATACTTGGGCAAAGATAAAATTCATGGAATTCTATCAATCTCTTAAATTCCCTGGGAGACTAGACAATGGTTCATATACCCAGACTCATAAACTAACTACCAAACAAGCAGAGGATATGAGCAGTCTATAAGAAACACAAATACCTAGTAGATATGTGAAAAGTATTCGACCTCTCTCATAGTTCCAAAAAAAAAAAAAAAGTATCACAAAACAATGAGATTCCATTTGTCATCAATCAACTCAGCAAATGAATAAAAGTTTGGTAAGGTCCAGTGTTTACAAGATTATGGGGCAATAGGCACCCTCATATACCGTTCCTGGGAGTGTAAACAGATTCAACTCTTCTGGAGGGCGATTTAGCAATGTCTGTCAACATTTTGAATGTTTGTTCTCATTGACTCAGCAATTCTACCCCTAGGAATTTGCCCTAGGGATAGACTGGCAAAATTATGCCAAAATCATGTGCAAAATCATGTCCACTGCAACATCGTTTGTAATAACAAAGAACTGTAGAGCACTCAGGCATCCATCAGCAGAGGGCCAGTGCAGTACAGCCATGTAATGGAAAAGTGTGAAATCATTAACACGTGAGGGAGAACATGGAAAGATCTTCAAAATGTGGTCTGTTCGTTTTTTTTTTTTTAAACAAAACAATTCGCACAGCAATATGATCTCATTTGTGTTAAGTGTTAAAATATATGCAGGTAGCTGCCGACTGTTTTTTCAGGAAGGATACATAAGAACTGTTGGTAACTTTTGGAGAATGGTGCTGGGGGGTTGGAGGGAGGAGAAAATAACTGGCTTTTTATTTGATGCTTTTCTATCATATTTGATTTGTTTTTACCATGGGAATGTAAGACTTCTCTTAAAATAAATATTTTAAAAGCCAGGAAAAAGTATTCGAGGGATATGGAAGAGTAAGAAGAGGGATGTCTTTGGTGGGAGACTCTGGTTGGTCCTGATACAGGGCCAGCTTATTTTAGGTGCATTAATAAAAGCACTGTGACCAGATCATTGGGGTTTGGGGAAGACCCCCAGGGCAGCAGCCTGGACCGTGGAGGAGAGATGTGAGACTAGAGTCAGGGCGACTGGTCAGAGGTCTTTGCAACAGAGCAGGGCTCAGATTTAGGAGGTAATGGTGGGGGTGGAGAATGCCTCAGCTGGGAGAGTTATTTAAAAGGACAACTGACAGCCATGGTGCCTGATTGGATGAGGAGGCCCAGCCATCTGCCTCAGGCAGCTGAGTGGGTGGCAAAGGAAGGAAAGAGAGGGTTAGAGACCAGAAGAGGATGGGGAAGAAAATAAAGAGTTCAATTCTGAATGCACTGAGTTGAGGAACACATTGAGTCTGATTATGTTGAGTAGACATAGAAGTATGGAGCTCAGCCAATTTTGAGTTGGAGATGGAACACATCAGATCAGGTGGGAATGGAAATGGAGTATAAGGAAGTTGTGTCACACACACACACAAGGCCCCAATTCAAGGTGGCACTGTACAGATACCCAGTTTTAAGTGTTGAGTAGGGGAAGAGGACCCAAGGGAGGCTGAGGTGTGAGCGATCAGAGCTTTAGAGGAACAGGAGGGACTGGGGTCATGGGCAACCATTCCCTGCTCCTGGCTGGACACTGGCTGATTTTTTAAGCTACTCCCTCACCAGTGAAAATTGCCCTTCTTCTGCCACATCTGCCCAGTAAAATTCCAACCTTGGATTTCCTGGTTTTGCTCCTGAAAAGGGCCACCTACCCAGTGAGAACGGCCCCACACCAAGTTCATGGTTTATACCTCTGCTGGGCTCTCTCTCTGCCACCCATCAATTTATTTTTACTTACCCTTGGTTCGCTCTGGCTCTCATCCCTCTTATTCTAAATCAGCATCGTGTTCACTCCTCACATCTTACTTCCACTCTCATCTTTGTGACCTCTTTTGTCTTCTTACTTCAAGGAACAAGCAAGGCCCTCAGGATGAGTGCTTTGAACATCTCAGCCTTCTCCCTGTAAATAGATCTAAAACAGCATTTGCCTTCTTTCCCAAGTATTCAGCCTCCAAGGATGAGGTTCATTTCTTGTTCAGCACTGGGGTCCCTCAAGGAGGCCCACTGACCCTCTTCCATCCCTGAGCCATCCCTACTGCTCCTTCTCCGTCAATATCACTGTATCACGCATTATGTCTTCCTCTTCATGGCATCTGCCCTGCTGCGCTGAAGTTATCTCGCTGTCTCCTCCAATTACCTTGATCCTATGCACATTTTCCCCCTTAAGTTCTTATTGATAACACAACATCCAAGCAGAAAAAGGCACCTGTTGTAAATGTGTCGCTCACAGAATTTTCACCAACTAAACACAGTCATGCAGCCAGCACCCAGATGAAGAAACCAAGCGTTACACCCCCCAGGACCCTCCTTGTGCTCTCTTGCACTCTCTATTTCCCTCCCCAAGGCAACCACTATCCAGTCTTTCAAAAGTGTAGATTTGTTTTGGCTGTTTTTGTAAATTAAAGAAAACAAGGCCCCAAATGATGGGTACTCTTACGTGTCTGGCTTTGAATCAACATCGTGTTTGGGAAGTCACCCACATTGTTGTGTGCAGTCATAGTTCGTTTCCATCGCCCTATAATATCTCATGGTGTGATCGGACCACGATTCATTGACCCATCTGGGTACGATGGATTATAAATAGCAGGCACTATGTTTTATTCATCTGCATGTCTCCAGCCCTTCACACCTGCCAGCGTAATGGTTTGTGTATCAACAGGTGAGAGAATTCAAGGAGTACTTTTCCACTGTATTCTTGGATGATCAGAAGATACCGGACATTTTAGATTCAATCCTGGGTGCCGTGATTCAAATGTTTCAAAAGGGCCATTTGATAACTTGAATTGTCTATAGAGGGCAACGATGGGGCTGTGTCTGGAAGCTGTGCAGTACCAGAAAACACTAAAGATGTTTATTACAGAAATGAAAACAGAGGGCATCAGGCATGGGCCAGGTTGCGTTAGAAGAGAGCACGGGGCCGGTGGCTAACTCTCGGGGGGAGGCAGCTTTCTGCTGGATAATACTCATGGTACTGGCTCATGTTTAGAGAGCACTTAACCATACCCCAGCCCCCAATGGGCGCTTAGGGCTCGGTGTCCATTAATTCAATACGAGAATGACTTTTTAATGACTGAGGCTTGAACATGAGCTGCCTGGTTGAAACTGTGATCAATCACTTCATGGCTGCAGACACCGGTGACTACGAGTCCCGGGAAGTGACATTTATAGGCTCATGGGCTGTCTGAAGAGCCTTCCTCTGACTGGGCTCCCTGTCCTGCTCCCCTCCTAATAGAACAGCCTTCCTGCTGAGAGCAGCTTCCTGCAGTGTCTCCCTGGGTCCCCTCACAGCAAGCAAAGTATAAAGTGTTTCTGTCAGGAGCTTCCTTCCACCCCGGGCCTATCTGTCCCGACTGGGACCCTCTCCTCCTTACCCCAGGACGCCTACCCAGTCCCGCTCTCTCCTTCCAGTGACTAAAAAAAACATTCACCTGCAAAGATGTTGGATGAGGACTCTGATTGGGTTTGTGGCCACAGCAGGCTTGACTCTTCAGGTGGCCAACAGTCCTTTGGATGATTATCCTAGAGTTTGTTTGTTTGAGAGAAAAAGGGAAACTTAGCAAGTGCCTGGGGAAAAAAAAGAAAGAAAGCTGGCAAAATCCTTCCCAAGATGTATCTATCCAGTGTAGGCCTCAGAAAGAAGAAAAGCCCAGACACATAAATCTGGGTTGCTGAATGCAAAAGGCATTTGTTAGAAGCAGCAAAACGCTGTCATCCTCACAGGATACGCTGTGCTGCTGGCCCCAGGACAAGATGCTTTATCTTGCCACTGGCTCCCGAAGCCAAGGCCTGGCGGCCGCAGAGCCACTAAAACACCAGCACCCTGAGTTAGACAAGCAGGCGCTGGGGAGTATTGGCGGCCTGTGCCCCCACCCCTGTCCGCCTTCGCTCTCACTTTCTCTGCTCCATGTCCTGCCCCAGACCCTGCTCTCACCTCACTCTTGTTTCTTCTGAGAGCTTTAGTATTTTGTTCTCTTGGAAGGGGCCAGAGGGAGTCCAAGATTTAGGAAGCCGGGCAACAGATGGGCGGATCCCAGAAAGCCTCGCTCTCCCCACCCTCCAGGAGCCACAGCTAATGTCCTCTCTTCCTTCTCTTCTGCTGGACAAAGCCCAACACACACTGACAGTGTTAACACAATAAATACCAGCAGTCCTGACCTTTGTCTGTGGGTCCTGGAGTCGTCCTGACTCCCAAGCTCCGACTTGCCTGTGCTTAAAGTGATTAGCGCTTACCGTAGGCTGCGGGGCCCTGCACTGGGGTTTGATGGGAATCAAAATAGAGATTACCTTATTTGACTTAAAAAAAAAATTTCCACTTGAAAGATAGAATCCCCCAGAGAAATACACTGGGGCTTACACATACACAACTTTAAATTGGATTTTTAAAAATAGTTTGCCAGCTGTTTGCTAGGTCGTGTCTTAGGTTCTTGTCCTTGATTGATGTTGGGTCCATTTGGGAAACGAGGCCAAGAGGGGACAGAGGGACTGCCAAAGCCACAGGACCCTGGATGCCTGGGGATTTTCCCAGGAGCCTTGGCAGTTGTTGCCATGGGCCTTTAGAAACCCTCGGAGCCTTGGCACCAGGGTCTGCCTCTTGCCCAGAGCTCGAACCACCTCCCCCAGACCTCACCTCATCCCTGCACTGCTTCTTCTAGGCCAAGTCTGGAAAGAGAGAGAGAGAAAGAAAAAGAAAAGAAAAGAAAAGAAAAGAAAAGAAAAGAAAAGAAAAGAAAAGAAAAAAAAGGAGAACTGTTCTCAGCTGGATGGCTCTTTCTCATATTTTTGTGGTTAAATATTTATTTTAGCTCCTTGTAACACCTTCAAGTGATACATACATGGGCCCTCTGCCCAGAACTCCCATCGCCCTCCCCTGTACTGGCCTGACTGCTCTTCATCTCTTGGGTCTCAGCCAGAATGCCACTTTCTTAGGGAAGCATGAGGGGCAGCAGAGCGTGGTGCTTAAGAACACCAGTGTGCCCGGGTGGGAATCCTGGCTCAGCACTTCCTAGCTGTGTGACCTTGGGCTAGTCACTCAACCCCCCTGTGCTTCGGCTTCCTCCGCTGTAAAATGGGGATAATGGTAGCACCTACCTCATTGGGGTTGTTGTGAGGATTCGGTGTGTTACTATATGCTGTAGAGAATTCATAAAGTGCTTAGAACGTAGCCTGACACGCAGTAACCGTCTCTTATTACTCTCTAAAGTACATCAGTGGTCAGCGGCTCGGGTGGCGGCCGCTGCCCTGTGGCCCCCCCAGCCGTCTGCAGTTCTGTGTGTCACCGGTCCTCATTTATCTGTAATGCTTAATTATCCGTCTTCTTCACGAGGGCAGGAACCAACGTCTGTCATGCTCTCCACTGTCCCGTCCTCACAACATCAACTGTGCCTCACTCAGGAGATACTCAAGAAATGTCGTTGAGTGCAATCACGAATGAAATATAAAAAGGAAGAAATGTCAAAGGCAAATGCGACCCAGGAAGGGGGAGAACCTCGGGGCCCTTGGGTCATGCTGCGCCATCTATATTTGCTCCATATATATACTTGGCCTTTTCATTTTATTTGTGTGATGGTTAAACCAAGACAGACTTGATGAGTTTCGAGTTCCAGGATTATGAGGATTAGGCTTTGTAATCACATCTTTGGCAGGAGACTTCCGCCCCATCTAGGTTTTCAAAATCTAGCTAAATATTGAATGCATACAAAAGAATAAATCACATGAGCAAAATATAAAAAACAAACAGAGAGCCACATACAGCCCGGCTTAGACAGAGGCTACATACAGCCCACGCCACCAAAGCCCCATTGCGTGCCTCTCCCCTGCTCCTCCCCCTCCCAGCCCCCTCCCAAATTCGTGTTGACTCTTCCTATACTTCTCTTCATAATTTTACCCTAAAAATACCCTTCCCTGAACAGCATGCTGGTTTTGCATGCTTTTGAACTTTATACGAAACAAATCATACAGTATGTATTCTTCGATTTGCTTTTCTTGCCACTCAATGTGCCGTTTGTGCCATTTGTCCCTGCTGTGGCATGCAGCTGTATGACCTTCTACCATGGGACTACTCTGTCGTTTTCTTCTCCATTCTCCTCTCAACAGATGTTTGGGTTGTTTGGCGTTTTTTTTTGCTCTTGCAGGCAGTATCTCTGGGAACGTTCCTGCAGGCAACTCTAGGGGCCACAGTCAAGAGATTCTCTGGGGTTATTTCTGGGTCCAAGGTTTATACATTTGCACCTTGTCTAGATAACACTGACTTGTTTTCCCAAGGGGTTCCCAGCTTCCCACCTGGTCCCAAGCCTCATCCCCACAACATTCCTCTTCGGCATCTATCAGACCTATTGGAAAGGGGCTTTGAGGCAGGGCCAGAGAGAAACCTGTCCATTTGCACCGCCCTGGCTCCCACTTTGTGCACAAGAGGCGACAACATGGCCTGGGAGATTTAGACCATCTCCCCTGTGGCCCGAGTGGCTTCTCTCTAGCTCACACGCACCACTCAGGGCCCCAGACAGGAAAGGAGAGCTCGGTGGCCCAAAGCCAAAAGCCCGTGAAAACCAAACAGATATCTGGAAACAGCATTCTGACCCATTTCTTTTCTTTTCAAGATAATAAAAGTTTTACTATCTCTTCAACCCAGTGAAAGTGATAATAAAAAACTTTAGTTTCTTTGTTGTAAATACCTTGCCTTTGCATTCATTGTTTTTAAATCCCAGAGAGCCTTGATTGTAGTAGGCTTTCAACAAATACTGACTTTTATTTTTGGGCATGTAGTAGGATTATTTAGGGATCAATATGGCAAAGCCAAAAGTAGAAATCCTTTCTCCTGTTTTCTCCACTCTCTTCTATGGTTTTATGTTACCCATATAAAAATAATTTAAAAGAAAGATATACCGGTGAAGGCTGATAAATCCTTAAGGCCTGTTGTGACTTTCCCCTGGAAACTCTCACATATTTGATCACCCTCAGCTCAGTAGGGTGTCCTGGCCCAGCTTCTCAGTCTACGAAGGAGCCCAAAGTTTGTTGGTCACTCATACACCCTTTTGAAAAGATGCTTCAAGAAAATGCTCCTCCGGCAACTGGAAGTGGGGCAGTCTGTTGCTAGAAGCAATAAGTTATAGACATAAGCCAGGGCTGTGCATAAACCTAGTTACGCTGGGCCTGGCTGAGGCCCCAGTCACTTTGACGCACGGCTACATTCCCCTCGCCCATCACGCGCCATCTCCTACGCTTGCCAATTCGTCTTTTATAATATTTCTCCTGCCCATTCCATCATCGTGTTTGGGCCTTTTTCACTTCATGCCTGAGCCACAAGGGACTGAAATCATCTCCCTGCTTGAGTTCCTCCTCATTCTAACCCATCACTGCTGGGTTAATCTTTAAATAGTAAAAACCAAACAGCAGCAACCACAAAAACCCAGAACAGAACTGTTTTCCCCACCAGACCCCTCTTTTTGGCCCCCAAACTCAATGGCTTCCACAGAATAAAATCCAGAACCAAGGCCTGGCATGAGGAGCTCCCCCCCCCCCAGCTCCTCTGACCTCCGTGGCCATCTCCACAGAAGCCAGCACCAACTCCGCCCTCTGTCAGCACGGTTTCAGGGTTCAGGCCCCCTAAAGCCAGCCACAGAGCAGGGGTTCCAAGCCTCTGCCCTGAGACATGGGCCTGGCTTCTCAGAGTTAGCAACACCCCGCAACTGCCATACACACACCTCTTCTCTGGCGTACTCCCAACACCCACTCCTTCAGACGCCACCCGCCTGCCTGCCTTGGCCTCCCCAGCAGCTTTGCTTGGTGTTCCCCACCTCCACGCCCAGATGCCCCCAACAGAGCCCTCAGGGCCCCACCTCCTCCATACCTTCCCTGCCTCTCTTAGCCTTTGACCCTTGCCCTCCTCCAGATTGCTGTCCTGACTCAGGATATGGAGCTTATTCCAGACAGACTCCACCTGGATCGTAGCCCCCAGAGGACAGGAGTCTTGACCTTCATGTAGGACAGTGCCTCCCATATATTCTGTGCCAATACACATTCCATTCTACGACATGATGGTGATTATGATAATGCGAGGGAGAAAATTAAAACTAAAAAAACAAATAAAAAGATAGTTCCCACTTTCTCTATTTCGTGGTAGGCCCACCGCCCCCTCCCCCATCAAAATCTGCTAAAAAAAAAAAAAAACCAAAAAAGTAGGCCTGGCTCCTTTATTCTGTCGTATTTAAAATAAGGAAGTAAAATTCTAAGGAATAGAGAATTGAAAAAGCAAACTAATAGATTTCTTTTAATGACTCAAATAGCCTAGGGAAGATCAATAAACAACTTGGACCTGAGACAAAAGGTCATTAGCCCCCGAGGGAGTCAATCCAGGTGCTTCTGAGAGCCAACCTGGGCTCGACAGCTAGAAAGGCTGCAGCCGCTGGGCCAAGTCTGATAATAAAGGAGAGCCAATTACCAAAAAATAAAAGGTGCTAAACTGACCCTCCGTGGTCATCTCTGAAATACCAATGGGTTAATATTGTGAAAGTCCCCCCTCTTTTTTTTAATGCACACGCACATCACTTGAGTATAACAAGCGGGGAATTAGCGGCTGTAGCTTTGCAAAGCCTTAAGCAGAGACCCCACCTGATTTAGGGCCTGCAGGGCCTACGGCGCACTACGGTACAGTACACCGCACTACACCTCACAGTTGTGTAAACGGCTTGTTTGGAAGAGTAAATAAACTGGGTGGCTCAGCTGGTTAAGTGTCTGCCTTCAGCTCAGGTCATGATCCCAGCGTCCTGGAATCGAGGCCCTCGTGGGGCTCCCTGCTCAGTGGGGAGCCTGCTTCTCCCTCTCCAGCTGCCCCCTGCTTGTGTTCCCTCTCTCACTGTCTCTCTCCATCAAATAAATGAATAAAATCTTCTAAAAATTTTTTAAAAAAGGGAAAAGAGGAGCACCTGGCTGGCTCGGTCTGCAGAGCAAGCGACTCTGGCTTTCTGAGATTTGAGCCCCCCACTAGGCATGAACCCTACTTAGGAAAAAAATGAAAGGGAAAACAAATATTCTGGGAAGGCCTTGTCTTTGACAGGAAGCAAAACCACCTGTCCTAATTCATGGGTTATACTGTAAATATTTAGGTTTCTTTAAAAGAGCGAACAAAAAAATCTTTTGTCTGCTGTCTCTCCATCCCTTGATCGGGCCCATCTCTACAAAGCCCATCTCCCTAAAAATCCACCCTCACCTCAGGACTCTGCTTAAAAATGTGCAGTAGTTTTCTGTTTCCTAACGCGTAGAATACAAATGTTATCAAGCCTGGCTCTGCGGGGCCTTAGAAATCTGGGCCCTACTTACCTTCTTAAAGTCGCTTCCCCTCCCCACAGCCAGCCTCCTCCCTGCTGGGTGCACGGTGCCCAAGCCCCACCCCTGCCCGCCAGGCTCCCCTGGAGGCCCAGCTCTTCCTCGAAGCCTGACTAGATACTCCCGTGTACCACGAGCTTGTGGCATCCTGTGAACCGCACACTTTGGCGATTATAACCCCCTGTTAAGCGATTTTCTGTGCGTTACACTTAGCTCTCTGGCTAAAGGATAAAGTCCTCGAGGGCCAGGACTGGTCTTCTTTGCCGCTGAACTCATTTCTGTGTCTGGACTGCAGCCAGCCCTGGGTGGCTGAAATCTCTTTGCTGCTGGGCTAATCAGGACATCTGGCCCTCTTTCTGCCTCGTCCCCCACTGTCTTCCCCAAGATTGACGCCATCCCCCTCTGAGTCTCAAATCAGAGCAGCCTTCGGTTGTCCCCACTTATCTCAATCAGATGAGACTAATGGGAGAGAAGACGTATTTGAATAAGCCTGGGGGAGCAATTGCAAACAGCCCAGTTTAATTTACGAAGGACTTTCACTGTTATCTCCTTTGTAAGTAAGGGAGGCAGCTCTCACCCCCGGTTTACAGATCTGATAAAAGCGGGTACCAGGTTAAATGCGTTGCGTAAAGGATATGTCAGAACTGGTACTTTGCACCCATCTTTTAAGTCTGACAATATCTTTTTCCTACACCAGGTTGCCTCACGGTAGCCAGTGATGATAGTAAAGCTAGTTTTATTTATCCAAAATGAAAAATAGGTTAATATTTATGCTTAGATGTTGTTCTAGTAAAATGCTAATCGTTACCACCCTGATGGGTGCAAAATATTAACAATGGTTTTGTAGTATCGGTCTTCTTGAGTTTGAGATAGATTTTAGAATCGAAGTATTAGCCACCTAATGGGTTTGGGTGTGTCACAGTGAAATCCGGTTAGCCTTTGAGCACTCGACAAAAGCCCATGCATATTTCACAGAAACTATTCAAAGTGCCGGCTTTTTGGTAGCAGTATCATGCCATAGAAAAGAGAGCAGGTTTTTAGGCATTCCTGGAATTGTGCAACTTAGAAAGCGTATTTATTTTGAATACATGTTTCGCACTTTGTATTCATTTTAAATACTCTGTGGACCAAGAGTGTAAGAACTGGAGCTTTTATCTCCATTTTAAAGATGGGGAAACCGGGACGCCTGGGTGGCTCAGTCGGTTAAGCGTCTGCCTTTGGCTCAGGTCAAGATCCCAGGGTCCTGGGATCAAGCCCCACATGGCACCCTGCTCAGCGGGGAGTCTGTTTCTCTGACCTTCCCCCCTCTCGCGCGCTCTCTCTCATTTTCTCTCTCTCAAGTAAGTAAATAAAATCTTAAAAGAAAAAAAAAAAAGGACGAGGAAACCAAGACCGAGGTGCCTAAGTGGCTGTGACCAGGGTCACCCAGCTCCCTAGTGGCTGCAGCAGTCAGGGTCCTGGCAGGAAACTGAGGACACACTCTAACTGGGTAATTTCAGCAGAATTCAGGACTCTTTCCAAAAGTGGGGGCAGGGCGTGGGGAGCCACAGGGGACAGCCCAGTGTTTGCGGGAGCTACCTGGCCCCAAGAAGGAGAGAGGAGGGCCCAGGGCAATGTTACCAGAAGCTGGAGACAGACCTGCAGTGGGAGGAGCGGGCCGCAGCCTGCAGAGACCTGGGAAGAAGTCAGGGAACACACACCCAACCTGTCTCTCCTACTGGGAGACCCTCATTGGTGGCAGTAAAGCCAGAGGGCAAGGGAGCCTGTTGAGGTCTGTAGAGGCCAGCCTTCTGGGGCATAAGACAGGGCAGAGAAGAGTAGGGCGTGCCTCTGGGGTGCGTTAAGCAAACAAAAGATAACCAGCACAGAGGTGAACTGTGGCTAAACCTCAGACTTCCTGTCTCCTGCTCCTTCCTATGCACTTTCCATAACACTGTGGCTTTGAGGGTCCTAGCAGAGAATTCCAGAGAAGACCCCTCCAGAGATCACCCTCAGGCCCACAACATCCCTCAGCATTAAACTTCAAGCTAGTTCTCTAAAACTTTTTCTATAATGTGAGTGTTAGCCTCTACATGAGGCCAGACTACCAACCCAATGGGAGCTACAAATCAGATTGAGTCGGGCAGCTGGTGTGCAGACCAGGGCAAGATGGTGGGGGCTGGCCGATTGAGAGCGCTCACGCTGAAGTCATCACTGGTTCTTGGCCAATCGTCTCTTGCCAGCGATGCCCCAGGGCCTTTAATGAAGCTACAGTGGGCATTAGCACAAGGCTGGCGAAGTTTTAACAAGAACGGATCCTACTATCTTTTGCATCTGGCAATTAAAATATCTTGAAAGAAACACTTCATTTCACAGCGTTGTCTATAATGATATAATTTGCACTTGGCTACTGTGGCTTTATTTTTATATAATGCCCCTGGCATGAAAGTTCAAAGTTTATGGAAAGGAATCATCTTGGGGCATGGGGGGTCTCCTTGTGGTGAGTTCTCTATCCACCTCTGTCCTTGGTTTGATGGGAGCGAAAATCATGAAAGTCTGACCGGGGCCTCTTCCACTCCCAGGAGCTCTGAGAGCGGTATAATGAGAAACGCAAACCAGTGTTCTCCCAGAGCACCAGGAGGTCATGAAGAAAGAATTTTCAGTTCCGGCACTAGCAGAATTGTTTCCAGAGAAATGAAGTTGTGGTCACACGCAACTCTTATGCTCCGAGTGATCCCATTCCCCAACGAAAGGCAACAGCTAGCGTCTATAGTGACTTTGCTCGGAGTGTAATACAGCCAAACCACTCCCCCAAACCCTCACCCAACCAAGGCCCTATGCACTG
The DNA here is from genome assembly GCF_024610735.1 of Ursus americanus. Lineage (NCBI taxonomy): Eukaryota > Metazoa > Chordata > Mammalia > Carnivora > Ursidae > Ursus > Ursus americanus. The sequence continues at coordinate 47,770,258 of NC_142133.1, read as the reverse complement.
TGTATCTGCCCCCCACACTGCCCACCTCGCCCGGGAAAGGTTTTCTCAGCTTCATCATTAAGTGGTTTCCCTGGCACCACTGGAATTGACCGAAGAGGCACAGATATAAACCAACGGATCTCATGGCCATGGCTCTGATCTCCTTGCTGTTTCTGCCTTGGGCCTTTTGTACCTGCTAACCCCTCTGTTCGGATCACTCTGGCCCCAGATGTCGGCATGGGGTGAGTATATACCCAGAAGCGGAATTGCTGAAACAAATGATAATGCTCTGTTTAGCTCTCTGAGGAAGCACCACACTGTTCTCCACAGCGGCTGGGCCATGTTACATTCTCACCAGCCCACCTAACCTGCTTGTCCTTCTGTATCTTGCGTGGCGTCTGTCCCTACTCTTACTGGAATGTAAGCTCCACGAGGGGAGAGATTTGCTTCCCGAGTGTCCAGAACCTTGCTTGGCACGTGGTAGTTGGTGCTCAGTATTCGTTAAATGGCTGCTACAGGGTCCGTGCCTCTGACTTCATCTGCAAGCCCAACCCCTTCAGGCCAGCTTGATGCCAAGGGAGCCTCCCTTAGCCCACCACGTCGGGGGCTCCTTCCTCTCAACAATTCCTCCTTGCCGCATTCTGGTCGTCGGGGAACTTGCACCATCTCCTGCGCTAAATCGGGAGCATGGCTGGTTTACTGTTGGCCTTTTGCCGTCTTTCTGCCCTAGAGGATATAGGCACAACACACACTCATCAGAGGAAAGTTCTAAATACCCAACCTGAGCAGCAACTCTGTAGGGGTTGGGCTTGAACACTCCAGAGCTCTCTAGAAAGAGAGTAAAGCGTTGGCTGTGTGGCCTTGGCACATGTCTCATTCTCTGAGCCTGGTCCTCCGGTGTCTGATGAGGGGGTCGGAGCAATGATCTCTCAGGTTCCTCTCAGATATGTAGCTCTGCTGTAGGGCCGCCCCTTTGGCAGGAAGAATACAGTCCGCATCTCTGAGAGCCCACAGTCTGAGATGGATAAGATAAACATGTCAAAAAGATTAAAGCCTCGGGGGCGCCTGGGTGGCACAGCGGTTGGGCGTCTGCCTTCGGCTCAGGGCGTGATCCCGGCGTTCTGGGATCGAGCCCCACATCAGGCTCCTCCACTATGAGCCTGCTTCTTCCTCTCCCACTCCCTCTGCTTGTGTTCCCTGTCTCGCTGGCTGTCTCTATCTCTGTCAAATAAATAAATAAAATCTTTAAAAAAAAAAAAAAGGTTAAAGCCTCAGAGGAAGCTGGTGCCCAGCGCAGTCCGTGCCTGGATGGACAGGTGTACGGGGCCGCTCCCGGGGCCGTCCCCCCACTGCTGCAGCTTCAGGGCACAACACGCCGGGAAACGCAAGAGGAATGCATGACCTTTCCATTCTTGTTGAGAAGAGAAAAAAAAAACCTTTACAGCTCATGTGATTTCATTTGGTTATTTTAAACTGTTTATTTTTCTGTCCCATCCCCAGGGAATGAACATTTGCAGGCAAAAATTGTACTTGCCTCTGCTTAGCTGTTCGTGTATAAATATGACTTGAGCCAAGTCTCCGAAGGATGACCAATCCTGCCCACCCCGTTCCCCTTCCCACTTACTTCCTAAGAAAGACTCAATGAGTTTGGGCCTAAGAGTGAAATGTGTTCGTGACACTTAAAGCCCTCTATGCATTTTTAAAATCTTTTCAAATGCATAAACAATGCGCTAACAACATTCACAGACTATCCGAAAATAATCACTCATGACCTAACAACCCTAACACACGATTCTTTTTTTATATTTACCAATTACCTTTCAAGTTTATCCACTTGGATACATAGTTTAAATTGTCGTATTTGGACCATAAGACAACCTCGGATTCTACATTTTCCTCTCAACATCTGGAAACAAATACACATTTCCCCCAAATGTATCCTTTTAAAATATCTGTAAATCCGGGTCAAATCTACCATGGATTGATTGCCTGGTGAGTGGGTGCCGGGCGGTATAGGCTACAGGAAGATAAAATTTGTCTCTGCCCTCAAGGAGTTGACGTCCTCTCGGAGAGAGAGTGCACCGTACACCCAACACCTCGGACCGTCCGTCGGTCACACGGGAAGATGCGCGGGGCCCCTGGCGACGCACTCGCGGTGAGCACGCATTCGCGCGGTGGAGAGTTTGTCAGGAAGCCCGCCTCCCCTCGAAGATGAGAGAGTCGATTTATCCGTGATGAGCAGCAGAGGCAGAGGGAAGGGAGGGAAGAGACCGTTCAGACAGGGAAACCTGGATGAGGACACGAATGTGCTGAACATGGGGCCCTACGATCTATTTGGGGGTCGCTGAAGCCCTGAGCCCAGCAGGTGTGGAAGGCGGATGTGTGAGGGAACGGTGGGACTGAACATAGGCAGGTAGTCATGAGAGAGGGATTCGGAGTTTCCTGAAAGCTGGACAGAAGTACAAAGCTTATGTGGCTGGGGTGAGGAGGGGACACGGTGAGACCAGTGCTGCATTGACCCAGCGGGGGCGGGAGGGGTGCGGTTTGTTGTCACTGTTGTTCTGTTTCGGAGGTGAACGAAATCTATCCATCTAGATGTAGCTGGTAGATCAGGGGAGAGTTAAGGCGCTGGAGAGCAGGAGGTCGAAGGGACTCAGGGCCCAGGCCTCGGGAACGGTTGGCATACCAGGACTCACAAGTAAACACACAGGGCAAGTCAGGGCCTTGCCCCTCTGGTTCGCTGCTGCGTTCTTGCCTAGAATTTTTGCTTTTGCAAAATTTCTGTACAGAGTTCAGCAAATCTCTATTCCTTTTCCAGGCCTCAGTGTCAACTCCCTCAGATAGGGCTACTTTTTCAAGTGTGCCTCCTGGTCCTTTAGGGCCAGGTCAGGCCAGGACGCCATGCGAGTCTCAGGAGCTCCCAGTCCTGAGCCTCACTGACGCCTGGAAGGACTGGCACTTGAGATCCCCATTAGTCATCCTGGCAGCTGCTTCCCGTCGCCCTTCCCTGGGTGACTTCGGTTTGGGCCTCTCCGGGGTGGTAAGAGGATATTGTCTGGACTCATCAATTATTACCACAGGAAGGCAGCTTGCACAGAAGCACGTGCCCCCTCGCCACGTCATTAGACAGATGAATGCAGTCAGGCCCGGGAGGGAGGGGGGCCGACCTAAACCCCATGCTGCCTGACAGCAGCTCACAGTCTAGCCTCATTCATGGAGGAATCAGTGTCCGGCACCGTTTCAGTGCTGGAGATACAGACAAAACTGCCGAGGCAGGGAGAGCAGTCATCGAGATCAGTAAGGTGGATGGTAAGAGGTGCCAAGGAAAAAGCAGGGGGGTGGGGAACGGAGTGTGATGGGGGCTTGCTGTAGTAGAGAGGGTGGTCAAGAAAAGTCTCAGGGAGGGGCGCCTGGGTAGCGCGGTCGTTGAGCGTCTGCCTTCGGCTCAGGGCGTGATCCCGGCTTTCTGGGATCGAGTCCCACATCGGGCTCTTCTGCTGGGAGCCTGCTTCTTCCTCTCCCACTCCCCCTGCTTGTGTTCCCTCTCTCTCTGGCTGTCTCTCTGTCACATAAATAAATAAAATCTTTAAAAAAAAAAAAAGAAAAGTCTCAGGGAGAAACTGACATTAGAACAATGGCCTGAACAGAAAGCAGGAGGGAGCATAGGACTATCTGGGTGAAGAGTGGTGCAAAGGCCCTGTGGTAGGAGTGAGCCTGGCACATTCCAGGAATAGTGAAGAGTGATGTGAGGGAGTGGAAGAGGAAGTGAGGCCCAAGAGATACAGGAGTCAGAGGCTCTGTGCAGTCTCAGAGTGCCCTGTGGGAGGCCTTTTGCTTTTATTCTTTCCACTCACTGCTCATTGTTGAATTCATGATCTTGCTTTTTCCTGTTGATTCTCAAGGGTGGTGAGACTTCTGTGGGCAGAGGCAAGAATAGGACAGCCAACAGGATTCTTGAAAGCATGTAGCAGTGGTGTGGGCAGTTGGCTGGGCCACCTGCGCCGGGCCAACCCCCATGCCCGTGCTCCAGAAGTCTTTTAGGCTGACAGGACACTGCGGCCTCCCATCTCAGGATCAGGAGAGAGCGCACAGATGCAAGTCAAGTCAAATCAATCGAGTATGGAGAATCTGCAAAATGTTGCAGGGGAGCAAGTTCAGAGCCGAAGCAAGTGCAAAGGGCTGAGTCAGGGTCCTGCAGTGTCGTGCCATGGCTGTGCGAAGAGTAGAAGCGGGTACATTTATATGGCAATGCCTGGCAAACAGTGATGCCCTATCCATTTCATTCTAATTCCCAGTGTCCTCTGCCCCCTGCCAGCGCTCTGTGCCCACATGCATGAGGCTTCTGCTCCGACTGGCTTCCCAGGCATCACTGTGGATGCCAGGTCCTGGGTGGGCAGCTGAAGCAGTTGCGTGCTTAGCACTGATGTTTTCTAGCAAGCTTTTGCCTGCCAGGGCTCCCACTCCCCAGAAGGAACTGTTACATGTCCTGGGGCAGAGCCAGGTGGGCAGATCCATGTCCCTGGGGAATCTCAGCCTCTCCTGGTGACCGGGCCCTTCTGCTCTGTGGGTGGCCTGAGAGGGTGTGGGTGAGGACCAGACCATTGTCAGAGTTCAGTGAAGCCGGTCTTGAACTCTGCCTCTGGCAGTGATCTTCATCTGTGTGTCTCTCTCTCTCCCCCAGGACAATACGGTTCCAGAGTCAAGATCTAGTCAATATCACAATCACTTATTAATTCCTAGCTGCCAGGCACTTTATCTACTGCGGGGAATACTAAGATTGACAAGGCATGAACCTTCCCTGCAGGGATATCGAATCTATTGTACGTGTGGAGTGCGGGCATGCATGTGTGTGCACATTAACTCACATGTGCTCGTGGGAAGCAGCCTGGGATATTAGTAGGAAGAATCCTGAGTTAGAGTGAGATGGTTTAGTGCCAAGTCCCTATGGGCCTTTGGGTCTGCCACTTGTCTGCTTGAAGTTTTGGCTTCCATTGTTACCCAACAGGGATGAAGAAGTCAGCCCGTCTGCATTAGAGAGCTTGTCCGGAGGGTCAGATGGGGCAACGTCTGTAAGTGGTGACGTACTCCACGCTCCACACACAGGGACCGTACACTCAGTACAGATGCCAACACAGAGGTGCAGAGCTATCAGTAGCAGCCAATGAGAGCAGGCTAAAAGCAGAAAAGGGGCACCAATGGCAGCAGGAGAAGAAACGTCTGAAAAGGATGCGGGATGTCATTCCAAATGCATCTCCCTGTGTAGGGGTACTGGTTGATGTAGGCCTGTGCATAGCCCAGACCCCTAAAACTCCAGCCCTCCAGAGTATCCCCAGATTTCCAGCACAGCACGAGTGCCCCTCCCAACTCTCAGGAGGCTGCCTCCTGCCCAGTGGGGGGCTATCGTTATCATCAGTTACAGACATTATTAAGTATGTGCTAAGGATGAGGCATTGGAGGACAAGGGGACTAACAATTATGAAGAGCCCACGACCATTTACATGCAAACATTTTACAGTCATTATCTCTCTTTATTGTTGACCATAACTCTGCAAGATAAGCATTGTTATCTTCATTTTACAGAATAACAATAATGATAAATAATACTTGTTACATGCTTTAAAGGTGTTTAACCTATATTAATGCATTTAATCCTCATGATAGCCTTGGGAGGTAAGTACTACTGTTATTTATCCCTACTTTTTGGAGGAGGGAACTGAGACAACCTGAGGTTAAGCAACTTTCCCAAGGTCACACAACCGGTATGTGGTTGTGGCCAACTGCCTGAGTTTGCTCAGATTAACTCCTTGCCTTTTCTAACCTCTACGCTGTATCACCAAGGACTACATTTCCCAGACTCCCTTGCTCTCTGGATTCCAGGTTGATTTAGTTCAAAGGGAAGCAATAGTGGAAGCTTTGAGAGAGGGAGGAGGAGAGAAAACCAAGTATTTCTCCCCATTTCTCTCTCTTTGCTTCCTGTGGTGTCTCTGGCAACAACTATGCCTCCTACCGACTTCTCTACAGTCTCTTGCTCCATGGTCCCAGTTTCTGCCACGTACTTCTAGAAGCCACCGCGCGGCTCCATCTCCAGGCTTTAGCATTATTAGTCCTCCTCCTGTTGCACCCCCAGTCGAGTAGCTTCCTGGTCTTGCACTAGACTTCTTAGTCCTTCCATCTTGGGTCACCAATTCCCCACATTAAATCTCTTCTTGAAAGACCTCGAAGACTTTCCATTCTCCTGGGGGGACCACACTGATACCTACACAAATGATTGTAGAGCCCATAGTCTTAATCTTTTCAGTTGAGAAAACAGACTCAGACTTACTCTAGTTTGTGAAACTAATGAAATATTTTTTTTAAAAAACCAAGAAAAAAATGGGAAAGTAAAGAAAAATGAGAGGATATCTTTTTGGATATCAAAACATATCTTGAAGCTATAGTAATAAAAACAGTGCAGTACAGACACAGAATCGGTGGAATAAATCAATAGAACAGAATATAATCCAGAAACAGCTGTGGGAATAAAAGAATATTGTACTTGTTAAAGGGAGAATTTAAGTAAATGGGGAAATGCTTGACTAGAGGGATTAACTGACCCATAAATTTGGGGAAAGACCCTAGAATAAATTCAGATACATTGAAGAGCAAAACCATACGAAAGTACTAGAAATAAATAGAGGTGAACTTCTTCTTCTTTTTTTTTTAGTATTGGGATTATGAAAGCTCCTTCCAAGCAAGACCAAGAAAATACAAAAAACCATAAAAGGATAAAACTGATGGATTTACAATAAATATAATAATTAAAAATTTAAATTTCAGTATAGAAAGTAACTTAAAAGTTCTAAATACATTCTTGCCTAACTGGCTTTGTTTGGGATCTCCTCAGGGCTCTGAAAACAGGGAGTGAGGCTGGGACTTGATTTCTTGGGTGTTGTTCTTGTTCCCTGAATGGGAGAAATTGTACATTTCTAGCCCTTCACCCGGCTCAAGGCACAAGGAACCACCTTCCAAAGCGGGGAAGATCCTGCCTGTTGCCTCATGGGAGTTTATGCTGACTCTTTGAGCTGCAAAAATGAGTTAAGTTCAAGCCAAAAGTACTTGGAAAGTGGAGGTGAGGACGGCAGGAATACTTTTCTTTTTTTTGGTAAGATTTATTTATTTATTGGAGAGAGAGAGAGAGAGCGCGCGCACTTGTGAGCGCACGGGGGAGGGGCAGAGGGAGAGGGAGAGAGAATCTCAAGCAGACTCCCTGCTGCGCTTGGAGCCGATGTGGGCTCCCCCTGAGATCATGACCTGAGCCAAAATCAAGAGTCGACACTGAGCCCATTGTGCCACCCAGGGACCCCAGGCATACCTTTTTTTTTTTTTTTTTTTTAGATTTTATTTATTTATTTGACAGACAGCATGAGCAGGGGGCGCAGCAGGCAGAGGGAAAGGGAGAAGCAAGACCCTGGGATCATGGCCTGAGCTGAAGGCAGATGCTTAACTGACTGAGCCACCCGGGCGCCCTCCAGGCGTACCCTTTTTAAAGAAAGTTATCCACTTGGCCTATGTATTTGCTCATAAATGCTTGGGAGAGGGCGAGTGTAGAGCAGAAAGGGTAGGCATCTAAAGTAATACAGGACAGAAGGAGACATCGCCCAGGGCAGGGCAGCCCAACAGAGCACTTCATTCTTCATTCATTAATGGCTGTGAGGCTCTTTCTCTTACAGAAAACTTTGACACAAAATGGCTTTAATTATTTTCCTCCTATGGCATAAACTGGATCTTAAAACTTTTCAAATTATTTTGTTTCTAGCGTATCTTTTTCCACATGAATTTTTTTCTGAATTATTTTCTTTATGTTATTCAAATACATAGAGTAAAGAGTAAAGTAAGTTTAAATATTAGGGGGTTCTGGTTCAATCGCTGATTGGGCATTTTGCCCCAATTCAGAACACTAGATTTTTTTTTTTTTAAGATTTCATTTTTAAGTGATCTCTGTACCCAACTTGGGGCTTGAACTTACAACCCTGAGATCAAGAGTCACACGCTGTATGGATTGAGCCAGCCAGGTGCCCCCCAGAACACTAGACTTTTTGTCCAAATGTGCTTTGTCCTGAGGTTTGTTACCCTTGTGGACTTATTTAATGAAACCATTCAAATAAATGAGACTTGTTTTTGTTGGAAAAAAATTGAAAAAAGAATGTGGTAGACCAATTCAAAGAGGATGATGATTTTATCAAAAAGAAAGAGAGACGGGGGCGCCTGGGTGGATCAGTCGTTAAGCGTCTGCCTTCGACTCAGGGTGCAATCCCAGCGTTCTGGTATCGAGCCCCACATCAGCCTCCTCTGCTGGGAAGCCTGTTCCCTCTCCCACTCCCCCTGCTTGTGTTCCCTTTCTCGCTGGCTCTCTCTCTGTCAAATAAATAAAAAAATCTTAAAAAAAAAAAAAAAAAGAAAGAGGGAGAGAAAGAAAAAGGAAAAGAAGAAAGCAAGTTCCAGGACATAGGTATGATACGGTCTCTTCTTTATAACAAATAGAAAAATTACAAGAAGCTTGCACATGTGTAGTGTAAAGAAGGTCTGGAAGGACACCTGACAAGCATCCACGGTGGTTACCCCCAGGGAGCGGGAAGTAAGTGAGCAAAAGGAAGAGGCTCTTCTTGCCTTGTGCAGGACACTATTCTTTTTTCTCCAAGAAGCACATGCTACTATGTAATTTTTTATTCCAATTAAAAGATGTAAACCAAGCTAGTGAGACAGAGTCAGGGTTCAAATCCAAGCTGCTCCCTGCCCTCGGGCTCGTCTGGTGAAGAAGATAGCACACACACGTGCAGAGAAGAGCCACGGCCCAAGTGGCTGGGCAAGGACAGTGCGAGAAGATCGTTTCAGGCGTCTAGGGGTGCGAATGACCACTGAGCGATGGGGCGGGTGGAAAAGAAGGACAAGAACCTCCCAGGCAAGGGGACTTTTGAGGGGAGAGAACAAAGCCCTGAAGGCTATTAGAGACAAACCCAGGGCTGGAGAGGTCTAGCAGGTGAGTGCTGGGGGGTGAGTGGAGATTGAGGAGGAAGCAGCTGCAGGGGCAAGGGACTGGAACTTGATGCTGAGGAATTGGGCAGCTGGGGCTTTGAGGAAGGTGATCTAGGAGGCAGTTCCCAAAGTACGGTTCCGGGACACCCATGGGTCTTCAAGATCCTTCTAGGGGGTCTGTGCGTTTAAAACTATTTTCACGGCAATGCTAAGATATTATTTACCTTCTCTATTCTCATGCTGAGTGTGCAGTGGAGTTTTCCAGAAGCTACATGACACGTGCTGGCATCACCACTCTGATGTTAACGTGTAATGGGCTTTATTTTATTTTATTTTATTTTATTTTAGGGGGTGTTTCTTTCTAATGAATTAATAAATATTTTAACAATTTCGCACTCCAACGTTCAATACAGTAAATACTGATAGATTCAACCCATATAAACAAAACTCTTTGGGATCCTCAGTAATTTTATTTATTTATTTATTATTTATTTATTGGTGGCCAGCAAAGCAGGGTTTATTGAGTGATAGCTAAGTGATAGTACCTAGCTCCCAAGGAGGGAGGGGACCGGAGAGAGTTGTCTGATCCTCAATAATTTTTGCACGTGCCAATATACAATTCTGTGTGCACAATTCTCTGTGTGTGTGTGTGTGTGTGTGCGTGCGTGTGCGTGTGCATGTGCCTGTGTGTACGTCAGTGAATAAATGTGCTTTTTTTCCTGGAATGGGAATCCAAAGTGCTCATTCAATTCTCTAGGTGATGATACACCGAATGCAAAAGTGGGAAATGATTGGCTTGAAGGGGCAGAAAAACCAAACACTGTGACTGAGCAGTGGGCCACAAGAGGCGGGTTTTGAGGGCGATGCCATGGCTTTCGACGAGTACCGTAATCCCTTTGTCTCCAATTTGGGAATAATAATATTGGTCTATCGACCTTGGCAAGAAGGTGTATGTGAAAACACTTTACACATCAGAGATGACTCAGAGACCATCAGAATCTATGCCAATGGTATTTCTAAAATCCATGGAAGTCACGTTTCTGAGACCTTTGCACCCTGACCTCTACCCTTGCTGCAGAGAAGAGAGAACATGTGCAATCTTAGGCTGGCGTTTGCAGTTTCCCTTCCAGCCACACTCTGGATGATGGAACCCAGAGAAAAGACAAGATCTGGGCCTGTCTCTCGACTGGGGTAATACTCGCACGTTCACACATCACTTGTCTTACATTGTCTGGCTGAGGGCCTGCCTGGCTGCTTGGCTAGACTCCTGCCTCGAAGTGGGATGAAATGAGAGTAGGCGGGGACTTGTTATTTATCCCCAGTGGAGCCATTCCCAGAGCCTTCACTTCCTCTCTCGCCATAGGTAGCTTGCACAATTGCTTCAATATCCTTCCTATGGGAAACGGTAATCTTGTTTTCCTATGCTTCTTTCACAGGCCTTGGGGTAGTGAATAGTTAACAGGGAGTGTGTGCTCAGGCCAGGCCGGGTGTGAGGAAGGGGCTGGACTCAGGACTCAGGCTTTCTTGGGCAATGATCTCGGGCAAGCAAGGTGAGGATGATGAATGCCGAGTGGCCCGTGACAAGGGGAGCCCTCCTCCAATAAAGTTTGCAGTTGAGGAAAAAGAGCTATAAAACCATAAGGATCTCTATTTAATGAAAACAGGAAGATTGAGCTGAGCAAATTCCTGACAATACTTCCTCCAAGTGCTAAACCCGCTTTTGTTCTCAAATGTCAGGTGCGAATTTCTCAATGTCCAATCTTCGTGAAACGTAGCAAGTTTAAACATAACTATTCCACTACTGCCCACCTCTGAATTCTGCTTTATGTTCTGAAAATGGCTAAGACCTTTCCAAAGGTGCCAATTAATCTTTCAGTAGCTTTCTGTTTCATAGCTAGAAACTTGACCAAGCTCTGTGATCCTCATAAAACCTTAGACTATCTGGGAGCCAGTAAGAAGATGAAGTCCAACAGATGTGAGTTTGGATTAGCTGGTGACCTAATAGTTGGTAAGCTATTTAACAATTCTAAGTCTCGGTGTCCTCACTTGTAAAAGAGGACTCAAAATGTAGTCAATAAATACATTTTGAATGTTTGGCACAGGCCAGGCACTCTTCGAGGCACCAGGCGTGCAGGGGCAAACACGACAGACGAGCCCCCTGCTCTCATGGAACTTATCACAGGACCCGGATACTAAACAAAGATTACATACTTAAGTCGTTAATTCCAATTGCAATCATGGCATCCACCCCTGCCGATGTTGTGAGGATAAAAGAGGCAAGCAAATTCGAAGCTGATGTCCTCAAACTATTTACTAGTTTTGCTAACAGTCCTAATTGGTATAGATATATGTTGTGCATTCGTTCCTCCCTTATTTTTTGCATATATTTAAGTGGTTAGAAGCAACAGCAGTCATGGGACATAGACATGTGTCCTTTACGGCAGATGAGAAGGCCAGCGTTCCTCCTATGTGGGGGACGTGGGTTTAACCTAAGAGAGAAGGTGAGATTGTTGCTCATTGCTGGCGAGAACAGTTTAGCGTTCTCTTGCTTACCCTGCGAGCCCCGAGCGTCAGGGGGGTGGAAGGAGTGGGCGCAGAGTTGGGCAAAGAGTCTCTGAATCCCTTTTTTTTTTTTTTTTTGGCAAAGCGAAGTTTATTGAACGATAGTAAAGCACAGTTTACTGAGAGTACGAAGCTTCCGGAGAGGGAGGGGACCCGAGAGGGTTGCTAGAGGGTCTCTGACTCCTGATGTGCACCAGGATTTCTCTCTCGCACGGAGTGAAAGCATATTTTACCCACATATGGACATCATTATAACCCATGTAGATGCCGATGTGATTAATGCAGTATGGAGCCCTTAAATAAATTGTTGAAGTCTTACCATCATTTTTTAATTACATGCTTTCTCAGTCAAATCTTATCTTGTCTCTTCCTGGCTTAAACCCTTTAACAGTTCTTCATTGCTCAGGATAAAGTCCAAATTCCCTCTGAGGCACTGCCTGATTCCGCTGACCTCTCTTGGCATGTGCACCACCCCTACCCCTGTCTATCCACCAAGTTCTAACATGAAGGCTCTTTCGGGCCGTGGCTTTGCACACTCACTGCTCAACTCAGTATTTGTTCTGGCATGAGCTCCTGAGTGGGGAAAAATATCCACCCTTCCTGCAGGCGTCATCTGTTTGAGGTGGGCATGGGTCCAATCAGGCATCCGCTCAAGCATGTCTCACCTTGGGCCAGTGACTGCTCACCTAGACCACCTGTCCACCCCCACCCCTTCTTCTCTTTCTGGGAGTCATGGAGGCCCAGGCAGAGGTGAAGTTCCCCTAGCTTCTTCCTCTGTCACTGTTGCAGCAACCCTGCCTTACTGTCCCTCCGAACAAGTGCACGAAACATTTTCTGAATTAAAGCCATTTTCCTCTCAAGGGTTTCGGAAAGAAACAATCTTGGAAGTCACAAAACTTCTTGGTGTCATTTTTCCAAGGACTCTCTTCAATGTTATATGGAAACCCACGGTCTATAATGGTCCCTATCTTTACATGGCTAAGCATGAGAATTATTCAAATCCCTGGGGAAAGAGTCATTGATAAAGATGGGGAGAGGCATTTTTTACTCCTCTCCCACCCTAAAACCCTCCAAAGAATAAAAAAGAGAACCAACTCCGTCTTTTAAAAGATGAGATAAAAGGGAATAATCACTCCATTTTTTATTATGAAATGTCATGCTAACAAAAGAATGTACTTAACATATATGAACGATTTAACTAATCACAGTACAATGAACACATGTACCTACCAACCTGCTCTTAAAAAATCTGATTTAAGTAGTGCCTTAGAAGGTCCTGTGTGGACTCGTCCCGACACACCCCTTCCTCTCCCTCCGAGCAGTAACCATTATCCTGAATTGTGACTTAATCATTCCCTTCTTTTTCTTTAGAGATTTGTTCCTCTTGTATATTTTCCTACACAATATATTTTAAGTTGACGGGATTTTTGCATTTGTGGAAATCACAGAATGTATCTTCCATGCCTTACTTTTCTTTTCACTCAACTGTATGTTTTTAAGACCCATCTATGGTATTATGTGCAGCTATATAGTTCACTCCTTTTTTTGCTTTTTAAGTGCATTTATTTATTTATTTATTTATTTATTTAAGTAATCTCCACACCCAACATGGGGCTTAAACTCACGACCCCGAGATCAAGAGTCAAATGCTCTTCTAACTGAACCAGCCAGGCACCCTCAGTTCACTCATTTTTATTGATGAATTGCATTCCATTGTATGAATATGTGACCCTGCATTTACCCACTCTCCTGGTAGCTGTCGTTTGTGTCTAGCTTTCTGTTCTTACAGACAGTGTTGAACATTCCTGTACCTGTCTCCAACTTCAATGACACAAAGAAGCTGTAGGGGTGCCTGGGTGGCTCAGTCGTTAAGCCGCTGCTTTTGGCTCAGGGTGTGATCCCAGGGTCCTGGGATCAGGCTCCCTGCTCCCCTGGGAACCTGCTTCTGCCTTTCCCACTCCCCCTGCTTGTGTTCCGTCTCTCGCTGGCTGTCTCTCTCTGTCACATAAATAAATAAAATCTTAAAAAAAAAAAAAAAGAAGCTGTAGGCTGCCAAGTAAAGGTAAGGGCACTGTTTTGGAAAGCCCATCTTTTTTTGTTTTTAAAGATTTATTTATTTATTTATTTATTTATTTATTTATTTATTTGAGAGAGAGCACAAGCGGGAGGGGCAGAGGGAGAGGGAGATAGAGAGAATCTCAAGCAGACTCCATGCTGATTGTGGAGCCTGACATGGGGCTCGATCTCATGACACTGAGATCACGATCACAACCTGAGCTGAAACCAAGAGTTGGATGCTTAACTGATTGCACCAGCCAGGCGCCATCCAGGAAAGCCCATCTGATGGTTCATTGTTCGGAACCATAAGACCAGCATCTGGACTGACTCCAGAGAAGTAACTCTATGGGTGTGGCAGGGTGTAGGAAGGAGGAAGGTGGAAATAATGGAGAGGCCAAGCCTAAGCCCATATTCGTTATCTACGTCCCAGCCTCCTACCTGAGGGAATCTGCTGGGAGTGAGGAGAGAGAAGGGAGGGGGAAAGAGGGGACAGTAATTATCAGAAAGCCTGGTACACACTGAATGTTTGTGTCCCCTCAAAATTCCTAGGTTGAAACCTAATCCCCAAGTTGATGCTATTTGGAGGTGGAGTCTTTGGGAGGTGATTAGATGGTGAAGGTGAAGCCTTCCTGAATGGGATTAGTGCCCCTTTAAAAGAGATTCCAGAGAACTCTCTTACCCTTCATACCACATATGAATACGGCACAAAGATGTCCATCTACGAACCAAGTGGAGTCTTCCCAGACGCCAAATCTGCCGGCACCTTGATCTTGGACTTCCCAGCTTCCAGAACTGTGAGAAATCAATGTTGTTGTTTAAGCACCCAGTCAGTGGTGTTTTCTACAGCAGCCCAAACAGACTAAGACAAAGCTTATCTTAGGGAGCGCTACCATACTGACTTCCTACATCCGGAAAACTGGGGGAATATGGCCCCAGACAAAGGCAAAAACAGATTTGGTGACAGTGTTCAAGGAAAATCGACAATTTCAAACTGTGCTCTGTTCAGATCACTGGCCTCATCTTTCTCGAAACTCATTTTTAACAAAGCTGGTCTTTTTCAAAGATGAGCAATAATCAGAAAGACTTATGCATAGTTAGTGCATCTTCCAGTTAAATGAGCCGCTATTTATAGCTTTTCCTCCCCAAAACGCTAATAAAATGACAATGAAGAAATATAAAAGGGCCTTGCCCCTGAAGGAGCGAGAGGCAACTAAATTAGCAAAGTGGAAGAAGATTCGGCTTAAAGTACCTGCAGACGCCGTGAAGGCTCCAGATACCGTGTAAAGTGGGGGCGATGCATAGGGTGAAAACAGCTGACTATTAGATCTTAGGCCTTTTCTTCCACCCCTGAAAGCAAGGTGACCACCAACCCAAGCAGGAAACTGCAGATTCAGTCTCTGTAGGAACTAAATCTGAAAGACTCTTTACCTGGGGACACACATAGCGAAGGGACTGGTGATGTCATGTGGAATTAGAAATTAGAAATTAGACATGGGGATCAAGAGTAAGTCTACCCTCCCATATGACCCAGCAATTCCACTAGTGGCTATACACCTATGAGAATTAAAAATATAGGTCCACAAAAACTTATACACAAATGTTCATAGCAGCTTTCTCATCATAGCCAAAAGGTGTAAACAACCCAATGTCCATCAACTGATGAATGGATAAATAAAATGTGATGTATTCATATAATGAAATATTATTTGGCCATAAAAAGGAATAAAGTACTGATACATGCTACAACATGAGCCAACCGTAAAAGCGTTATGCTCAGTGAAAGTAGCCAATCACAAAGGAGAACTCATTTTATAATTATATTTATATGAAATGTCCACAATAGGCAAATCCAGAGACAGAAAGTAGGTTAGAGGTTGTCAGGAGCTAGGAGAGGGGAATGGGGGTGACCGCTAACAGATATGGTATTTTTTTTTTTGAGGTGATGAAAATGTTCTGGAAACAGATAGTGGTGATGGTTGCACAACCCTGGATATATGAAAGACCAGTGAGCTGTCCACTTTAAAAGGGTAGCTTTAATGGTAGGTGAATGATATCTCAGTTAAAAAGGGAAAAGAAAAAGTGAAAACCTATGAGATCCTCCACAACTTTAGCTTTAAGTCCAGAGAGTCAAAATAATAGATTTTAAATTATGCATCAGTTTGGTTATAACAGTAAATTATTGGAAACAATGGAAACGTCTGCCAAGAGATTGGTTAAAAAAAATATGCTATATCATGCTAACGGAATACAATGCAACTACTTAAATAACATGGGAGAAATATATTTCATGACATAAAAACATAGGTGACATGAAGAACACAGACTGCAAAAGCGAATGTATATTGTCATCTTATTTTGTAAGGGAAAATTATGTACACATCTCTCTGGAAGTATAGATACCAAAATGTTAACCATGGGGCAAAAGAAAGAAAGAAGAAAGGAAAGAAAAGAGGAAATATGTCTTCTGAATGGTGGAAACTCCCGCCCCTTTCTCTCACTCTGCTCCCAGAGCATAAATGGCCTTCATCTCTCGAAAAAAGAAGAGAGATACAGAAGCAAAAAGCAGATGAAAAACATACATCAGAAGAGGAATTCCTTCAGAAAACAGAGTCCAACAAATGATTCTCCATGATCTTAAAGAATGTGAAATGAGACAGTCTCCCTTTGACAAGAGAGCTCAAAGAAAAGATGTAAAAGTGCAAAGAAGATACTCTAAGGCCACTGAAGGAGACAAAAAGTAGGCTGGCCTAGTTCGAAAGAAAGGAAGAAAAAAATACTAATATCACAGAGTTACATACACCAGTAGAAACAATAAGAACTGGAATAAATACAACTGAAAAAGTTTTCTGAATGAATACAATTGAGAACACAAATGAAAAGAAAATGAAACAGAAAGAAAGCATTGTAAAAATATTTAGAGGAAGGACGATTGATATGGAAGACATGTAAGAAGGATAAAGATACAGATACAAAGGTTAAAATAAGAAAGATATACAGAGTACAAAAGCTGGATGCTTGGCGGTCCTAAAGTAGAAAATGCAATAAATGGAACAGAAAAAAATAGTCACAGATGTTCTAGAAGCTTTTCTGAAATAAAGATTTGAATATACAGATTGAAAAGACAGACAATACCCCAGGAAAAAAACAGATATTGATCATAGCAAAATTTGCTAGTTTTCTTCAGTGTTCATTCTCCCTTTTTCCATTATAGTGGAATGTTTTTAGCTGGTTATATAGTCACCCAGAATGAAGACTGTATTTCCAGGATTCCTGCAGTTAGGTAGGGTCATATGACCAATCTCCGTCCAATGGGATGTGAGCAAAAGATTACTGTGTGCAACTTCTCGATACCTTCTTAAAGGGAAGGAATGTGAGCTCTTTCTCTTTCCTCCTTCCTATTGGCTAGAGTATGCATCTTGGTCCTTGGACAAGGACAACACCCTAGCAATGGCAAAGCAACAAAATAGAAAGAGCCTGAACCCCTGACGATTTCATTAGAGAGTTGCTACTGTATCGGTTTATATCATTAAATGAAAAAACACATTTCTCTTTAAAAGCCATCATTATTTGGGGTTTGTGTCTGAATTTCTACCCTAAACAATACCCTGATTAAAGTATATATCGGTGAAGTTGCTCCATTTCAGAGCGGAAAGAAAGAATCTTAAATATATCCGAGGAGAAGAAGCAAGTCAGGAACAAGGAATAAAAGTCAGTTAGCCTTCGGCTTCCCCCAAAGCAACGCTCAATGTCAGAAGACAAAGGAGCAATGTCTGGAAAGATCTGAGGAAAAGAATAACCCAAGAATTTCTATTCAATGTGCCCTTTAAGTATAATGACGCAGACCCTTTGAAGCATGCAAGAATCCAGGAGACCTGCAGGAAAAGAGACTAGTTGGTGACTAAACCCCACCAATGAAGGGATGACTCCGAACATAGGAATGGAGAAGTCATGGAAAAAGGACAATAATGAACATGAGTTCCATTTAGACAGAGCCAACCAGACAACTGTGGGAATTGTGGCAAAAGAATGGAATGTAAATATTATTAACCATTCCTATGTGAAAATGATACAACCAACAAAATTAGGGGGAGGCAAGGGAAGAGGAAATGGGAAAAAGTAGAAGTGTGTTAATGTCCTCATGTTCGGTGGCTGGAAGTCAACAGACATTGTCTAAAGGTGAAACATGTTTTTAAAAACGACTCAAAACTCTTAATGTCATCATTTTTCTTAATTTAAAGGGCTATTTTAAGGAACCTGTATTTCTTGGTGTCAAGAAATATTTTCTGAAGTTCATGAATTCCATCCAAGTTTTTCCTCCTGATAAATGTCATGCCTTTTGTTGGAAAGAAAAATGTGATCCCCCCCCCCTTTTTTTGGTAATACTATTGTGGGCATTTCCATTCTCTGTAAAACTATTTCTTTTTTTTTCACCTACACATACACAAACACACACTTTCTTTTATTCTCATTCTTATCTGTGTATTTGCAGATAGAAGCATCTGGAATGATGGTCCCTACATGTCAATAGTTAATTGTCTCTGAGTGGTGAAATTGGGACCAAATTTAGTTTTGCTTTTTACTTTTCTTCTTGACACTTTTTGGCATGCTTCAGATTTTTATAATACAGTAAAAGTTCAGTAACCAAGCATAGATCTGACTTGGAACATGCCAGATAATTAGACATTCTGGATTGTTAGATTTCCTGGGTATTCGTCTATTGCTATTCCAAGGTCTCACAATTTCACAAATGTATTTGTAATTGTACTTCATCAATCTGTTTTTCACCTTTAGTATAATGATTTGGGGCGCCAGGGTGGCTGTCGAGCATCTGCCGTGGGCTCTGGTTATAATCCCAGGGTCCTGGGGTCCAGCCTCATGTCAGGTTCCTTGCTCAGCAAGGGAGTCTGCTTCTCCCTGTACCTTGGCCCCTCTCCCTGCTTGTACTCTCTCTCTCTCTTCCCTCCCAGTTACATAGATAAAATCTTAAAAAAAAAAAAAAAGTATAATGATTTAACCCATATACTAAAATAATATACTCCGGTTCAATTATATTAGAAATATACTCAGCTATAGTAGAAACACGCTGATAATTCAATCCCTGAAAATACAATATACATTGCAAATTACAATTAAATGTATTACAGCAGATGCATTACCTGGGTGGAGTTGATTTGAAAAGTGAAATAAGGAGGTCCTGGGTGGCTCAGTCTGTAGAGCATGCAACTCAACTCTTGATCTCAGGGTTGTGAGTTCGAGCCCCACGTTGGGTGTAGAGATTACTTAAATAATACAATCTTAAAAAAAAAAATGACCACAGTGGATGGTAATGGCTGAATAGGATTCTATCTGATGATTTTACTTGGCAAATTCTCAATTGTTAGACAATAAAGTCATTTCTAATTTTTTGCTAATATAAACAGTTTGCTTACATCCTTAGTTATTTCTCTGAGACAGATTCCCAGAAGAATCACTGGGTCAAGGGAATGTATATTCCCAAGGTATTTTGTATTTATTGCCAGGTTGCCTTCCAGAAAGTTCTAGCGAGTTACGCATCCCCACCTGCCCTTCAAGAAAAAAAGTTCAGGTCTTCCCACGAGAAGATGAACTCTGAACTTTCTTCTCAGGTGCCTGGGGAAATGCCCTTTAGACTCTAACGCATGTCCTTAGAGACCGGCTGGTGGGGGCGGGGCATCGGGCCCTCTAAAGAAGCCTCTGGTGTAACCCAGTGTCCTAGTGGCTACACCCCAGGGGGCAGATCTAGCCCCAATTCCCAAGCCTTGCTTGTCCTTCACTTCCCATTTCCCCCACACGGCCCTTCAGAAGCCACCTCCACACAGGGTGTGCGTGTACTTGACACCACATTGTGTTTAAATTGCTCAGTTAATTGGTACCCCTCCCTCCCAGACAGGCGTTCCCTGAGGACAGGAAGCACACCTGCCTGGGCCAACTGAATTTCCCTTGCGGAGAACAGCGCCACGCCCCTAGTTTAATGAAGGGCTGGAAGAGGCCGGGGGTCAGAAGCCACACCACAGAAACTTCCAGTTGCCCTGCCTCTTCTTCGCTCTCCCCATCATTTCTCAAAACCATTCCCTCCCCAAGCCCCTGTGCTCCCCTGCCTCATTCGGGTCCTCAGGGCATATCACTTAAACAATTAGCGTGCCCCTTAGCCGGTTGCCGTGCTTAACATGCCCTCCTGTTTTAGCTCATTAATTCTCACATTCCAGGGTTCTCTTTTGAATTTAAAGATCTGACCCTGTGATATCCCTGCTTATAAAACTTCAGGGCTTCCCATTCCCTCTAGAATCGTTTCAGTGGAGGTTTTGGCCTCTTACCACTTTGTTCTGGCCTCATCTTCCACCAGGACTCTGATGACCCTATTTTGAAGACTACAAAATGAATCAAAATCCCCACCCCCATCCCCAAGAATCCACCTGCTTTTAATGCTATTCTTTGTGTGGGCTCTTTCCTGCACCTGGAATGCGTTCTCCTCTCTAAATTCTCTTCTGTCAAAGGCCCAGTTCTGTTGTCACCTTCTCTATGAATCTTTCCCTGTCTCTCTACACAACGAATCATTTCCTCATTTCGCCTCCCACAATTCTTTCTTCACACCTTTCAAGATTTTTTTTAATACTAGAATATTCCGTTGATTATTAGTATTTTCCTAAAATGAGTGAATTCCTTAAGGGCGAGGACTGTGTTGTGTTCATCTTTGTATTTCTTGGGCCCAGAAGCACCTGCCACAGTCAGTGTTTGTCACAGAAACCGCTTGTTGCCTACCTCAGCATTCATTAGTGATCCCATTTGGGGTAGCAATCCACCCAACTGAAAGACATTTTCTAGATTCCTTTGTAACCAGGGATACCCATGTGATTAAGTTCAGTACATTAAAATGTTAGTGAAAATATTATGTGGGACTTTCTGGAAGCGTCCTTAAAATAGAAGGGAAATAGGGGTTCCTGGATGGCTCAGTCGGCGAAGCGTCTGCCTTCAGCTCAGGTCCTGAATTGGGCTCCCTGCTTCTCCCTCTCTCTCTGCCACTCCCCCTGCTTGGGCTCTCTCTCTCTGACAAAGAAGTAAAATCTTTACAAATAAATAATTAAATAAACAAACAAATAGGAAATACCCTTCTCACTGTTCACCTTTCCTTCTACCTCAAATGCAGTGGTGATAGCTGTGACCTGAAGAGCTATATTGACTAGTAAGGGATCTTGGTTTCCGATGACCAGAAACGCACCATACTAACCCTCGTTTCCCTACTTCCAGGCTTCTTTTACCTTCTAAAGAAACACACAGTTACTAGCTTTTTCCCTCTGATGTGTAGCCAAACATAAACCAGACTGATTCAGCAGTCAGTAAAAGTGCTTTGAATGTGGAGTAACTCCCAAATTATGTAACTTTTATTTTGTCTTACCTACCAATGAACTTGGAACAAGACTGAGCACTTCATTCTATCAACGTATCATCACACTTTCCTGGTGCGTGTCTCTTTATCTTTAAATTGTCTTTGCCTATATCTTATTAATTTTGTAAAGTTGATTCAAATCTGTCTAAAATGTAGATGGGATAAAAATTGTAAATACAAGTCAACTTGCAGTTTAAAGTGTAGGCGATCAAAGCTGAAAGTCCGGGATTGGGGGGCAGCGGAACCACACCCACGTACTGGAAAGTCGGCTCTGTTCTCCCCCTGGCCCATCCCCCAGGGATTGCTTCAGCAGGCCATCCTCTAGGCAGGGTTTGTCAACATCTTTCACTGTGACACAACGTGGGCCAGGGCACACCCCCTCAAAGGAAGTTTCGTTTGGTGTGTGGGTGGCAGATAGCTGGTAGAAAGGAGTAGGAGGAGAGGAGATGAAGAAGTTGACTACTGAAAGGTGCACAGAATCAAAGAATAGGACCTTGTTATATGGGCGGGGAGCCCCAGGCCTAGGGATAAAATTGACAAGCAAAGATCCATGACTAACGTTTTAGCTGCGATTTTTTCAGATTCAAGCACTAAAAACCAACTCTGACAAGTTTAAGCAAAAAAAGGAGAATTTATTAGAAAGCCAGTCGAGTTGCCTCTGGCCCCCATGGAAGAATTTCAGGTGGTCGACATGGACTTGTGATGGAGGGTGAGGACTGACTTCCCACAGACCATACCCTGTCACCCCTCACACCCACATCCCAAGCCCTTCCTCATCCCAGCAGAAATTGTTCCCTTCCCTTCGCAGTTCTCTCTTCCCCGGAGTAACTAATGTCTTGTTTTTTTCATTTGCCTGGTTTTCTACATCCTTCTTGTTAATCTGATCTCCAACTCCTCCCTCCCCCCAGAGTGATATAAATCTCTCCTCACATTCAAATGCATTGGATGTTCTGTCTAGTTTCATCATCTTGAAGAAATCTCTCCAGTGCCTTTGACCTACTCCTGTCCTGTGTGGACGGCTCTTTAGGGCTGCTATGTAGGGTTGTCATGGGGTCTCACTTGACCATCACCCTGGGGATGTCTTGGCTGCACACATATTTAAGAGTGGGGCACAGAGAAGTTCATTAGAAACTCCATGTATATATGTGGGGCTTGGCACCTGGGGACTTGCGTGCGGAGTGAGCAGTCTGGGCCAGTTCGTTGGGAAACCTCAGCTGTCAGTATCTCTAGGTTTTTTTCTTGGCCTGGGTCAGATTTCCCAGAAAAGTTTCTGCCAGTCTGTCAGTGCTCTGATTGTGGAATGGGGAAAGGGGGTGGTGGTCTCCTCGCTTAGTATGTAGGGTGGCTCTGCTTAAGCCCCCTGTTTCCAGTAAGCCGTCTATGCCCGCAACTGTGACTGATGTCTCCTGCCCCAGAAAACCTGCTTTATCCTTTCCCAGTGGAAGTCTCTAGTGTTTCCTTCTGGGGTAGAGGAGGGACGGCCACTCACTAAGGGCAGTGGAGGAGGGGTTGGGGGTCTAATTGCTTCTTAAATCAACATTGAATCAGTCCTCCTGTTCTTATGCTCACCTTTAACCTTACTCCAAGTGAATGGTACCTGCTGCCTCTTACCTCCAGCTCATGGGGGTTCTGTGGTGTAAACGGGGAGTGTCTTGTTTTTTTTTGGTTTATGATTCAGCTTTCTCAGGTCTTCTAACTCAGTTACCATCCAACCATCTACATCCCAGCTTCCAACGTTTTGTTGCTCTGTCTCCTCCCAGATTCTCTTTGTTCTTGTTCATTTATGCCTTTTCCCAAATGCCTCCACTGTCATTTTAATGGATATCAGGAGGGAGATATTGATGTCTGCTGACTTTTGTTGTTTCAAATTTTATGCAGGGAAACACACTTGCCTCTCCCAATCCCTAGGAAGTGAGCATTAGTCCAGTTTGAGTCATGTGTCCCTCCTCAATTCATTAACGTTGGCAAGGAGAGTAGAGGCCATGGCTGGTGTGGGAGGGACCAAGAGTGTGGTGGGGATAGAGTCATAGTTTACTAACACAGCAGCTCCCATGGTCACGGAGATGGGGTAGGGCCGTCCCTAGGAAAGGGACTCTGGAGGGATAGTTCCACAGGGTCTACTACAGCTAGGAAGTAGGAGATTGAAATCTGAGGCTCTTTGGATTCTGCCCATCTTGTTGGGGTCGTCATAATGAAGGCAGAAACAGACAGAGGGGACAGGAGGAGAAAGGAGCCATCACAGCTCCTGGGGTAGGAGCTGGTGTCCACAGGAAACTTTGGAGTCCCTGCTGCTATTGGATTAGATAAGGGAGAAGATGGTCTACACACGTCAGCTGCAGCAGGCAGAGGGACGGTGGGGACGTCTCCGAGAGGGACTGAATGGGAAAGCCATGGGAGAAACACTGTCCTGAGGAAGAGGGTTGCCCGCAAAGTGCTCATCGAAAATTTCTGGGAGTCTTTCAGGGGGGCTCACAAGGACTGAGGAATACATGGGCTCTTCTCTGGCATTAGGGCTGCCCCAAGTCTCCCACCAGATATCTTCTGGGCACCACTAGGCTCCAAGAGATACTGGCATTTTGTGATGCCAACATGGCACATGGTTCTGTTGCAAAATGGGGAAGACCTGTTCATCCCTACTGTGTTACATCTGTCGGAGGGATCCTAAAGCCACTTATGGCCACACCAACTTGAAAACGAAAAACGTGTTTCTATTTTTTTTATTTTTTAATATATATATATATCTTTATTTACTTAAGAAATCTGAAAATAGGCATTTCCAGGGTTTAGTTCAGCAGTTGCACAAAGTCCAGATGTGGGGTTGGCATCTCTAAAACTCTCCGTCTGGCCTCATAGTCACAAGATGGCTGCGTCAGCTTGAAGCACAACTTGCAAGATCACATCCAAAGCCAGGACACAAGAGAACAACAGGGAGGCAGAGAAGGGCCTTATTATCATGCTTCTTTAAATTTATCAGAGAGGAACTTTTTTTTCCCTCAAATTCCCCTGGAAAGACTTATCCTCAATCTCATTCGCCAGCACTAAGTCACTAGGTCACACGACATCCCATGCTATCATGGGAGTGGCTGAAAGAGAAGGGAGAGGAAATGGCCATGGAGCCATTGCGTGGCTGACTGTGACTGCCACCTACACAAGCTATGGCTATGGCCAGCTTGTGAGTTAGTGGCAGGGGTGTGAGAGCCAGTTGTGCACATCTCTTCCCTACCCTGCATTTACTGAGGTCACATGGGTAATTGGAAGTTGGCTGAATTGACCATGGTGGGAGTATTGATGCCACAGAAGTTGCCCAATACTATAAATCCAGTGTTTTTATCAGCACCCCACTGATGAGAGATGATTTTTATTTGTCTTAACACTTTCCCAAGTTTTCTACAATGAACACGAATTAACTTTATAATAGGAAAAAAAATGTTTTTAAACAAAAGAGGCCTTACCTTCCATCAGATAAAAAATTAACTCAACATGGATGAAAGATGTAAACATAAGGGCTGAAACTGTAAAACTCTTAGAAGTAACACAGGGTAAAACCTCAGGACATTGGGTTTGGTAATGATTTCTTACATGTGACATTGAATGCACGGACAACAGAAGTAAAAATATACAAATCACACTGCATCAAAATGGAGAACTTCCGTGCATCCGAGGACACCACAGAGTGAAAGGCAAACTATGAAATGGGGAAAAATATGTGCAAATCGTATATCTGATAAGGAATTAAGATCCGTAAAGAACTATGATTCGACAACAAAAAGTAAAACAAACGACTCCATTAAAAAATGGGCAAAGGACTTGAATAGACGTTTCTCCAAAGATCTACAAATGGCCAATAAGCACATGACAAGACGTTCAATATGTCAGTATCACTAATCATTAGGGACATGTAAACAAAATCACAAGGAGATGCCACCTCACACCCCTGAGAGTGGCTACTATAAAAAAACAAAAACAAAAACAGAAAATGAGTGTGGGCGAGGGTATGGAGAAATTGGAACTTTGGACACTATTGGCGGGAATGTGAAATGGGGCAGCCGCCATGGAAAGCAGTGTCATGGTTCCTCAAAATATTAAAAATGGAATTATTGTGTGATCTGGTGATTCTGCCTCTAGGTATATATCCAAAAGAATTGAAAGCAGAGTCTTTTTTTAAATATTTTATTTATTTATTTGAGAGAGAGAGAGAGAGAGACCATGAGCGGGGGTGGGAGGGGCAGAGGGAGAAGCAGAGTCCCCGCTGAGCAGGGAGTCTGCCGTCGCCTCCGTGGGGCTCGATCCCAGGACCCCAGGACCACGACCTGAGCTGAAGGCAGACGCTTAACCAACTGAGCCACCCAGGCGCCCCAAAAGCAGAGTCTCGAAGAGATATTTATTCACCCATGTTCACAGCAGCATTATTTACAAGAGCCCAAAGGTGGAAGCAACCGAAATGTCCATCTATAGATAAATGGATAAAAAAAAAAAAAAGGTACAGACATGCACGCAATGAAATATTGTTCAGCCTTTAAAAGGAAGAATGTTCTGACACATGCTACAACATGGATGAACCTTGAAGACATTATGCTCAGTGAAACGAGTCAGTCACAAAAAGACAATGTATGATTCCAATTACAGGAGGTCCCTAGACTAGTCAAATTCACTGAGACAGAGAACAGAACGGCAGTCACCAGGGGCTGGGGGTGGGGAGGGGAGAATGGTGAGATGTTATTTAATGGATACAGAATTTCACTTTTGCAAGATGAAAACAATTCTAGAAACTGGTTGCACGACAATGTGGATATACTTAACATTATTCAATATTCAATCATATCTTCAAAAATGGCTAAGATGGTGAATTTTATGTTACATATATTTTACCACAACTAAAATTTTTTTTTAATTTTCTGGGGACAGTGTCTAGGGGCATTTAGATGGCCCAGCAGCTGACATACCATCATAGGCTGTCCTACAACACAGTCTCTGACAGAACTAGGCTATCCCGAACCCCTGACAGCAGAATTGTTTCCCTTTATACCAAGAAGGTTAGGAAAGCACCAAAATGTGTGTGTGGGATTTCCCTGGGCCGACATCAAGGAGTTCGTGCTGTGAGACCTCACCTTCCTATGAGGTCGTCTCAAATGAACAAACAGGCCAGCAGGGCCGATGGCGGTCCCATGTCTGCTAAATGTGTCCGCGATGGGATCAAACGTGCTTTCTTTACTGAGGAACAGAAGTCTGAAAGTGTTGAAGGAAGGACAGAACACAAGCACAGAGTCAGAAGACTAAATTTAAAAATGCAGCTTTTTTTTTTTGAGTAACAGAGATTTTTTGGGTAAAGTTTGATTTAAGCTTGAGGTGGAAAATGGAATTTAAAAGTATTTTGAGTCCAGGTGAATCCAGACCCCAGGACAGACTGACTTTCCGAGGTAGCTGAGGACAGCAGCTGGTAACTCAGGCTGGACCGTGAAATCCCTGAAGACCACGGGAGCTGGACTTCTTGGCTGTCCGGATAAGAAGCGGGAGCAAAGACCATCCTGCCCCCTTCTGATCTGGGGGGCTCCTTTCTGAGACAATGAAGAATACTGGGCTAGGATTACGACATTGTGGTCTAGTTTAAATGTTCACCTGTAATTCATACTTTAACATGAAAGATACAATAAAATAGAATTGTACTTTTCACAGAATTTTAAAGAAATAGGAGTTCATTGGGCATCACAGGCCGGAAGGCCAGTCCCTAAGCCGCACTGTGTCTTTTTTTCATTTCTCTCAGGGCCTCTCTGTGAGTGTAAGTATAATTCTATTTGGAAATAACACCAAGAGTCTAAATTTGATACCTGTTGTAAAAGTGAGCCCGAGCCTGATTGCCCTCCTGCCAGCCGCCGGGTACCCACCTCCAGGATCGGACAGGACCCGGAGGGAAGCCATTTGGGACCTGAGAGAGAACGCAGTCTGTTTGAGAGGCCTGGTCAGAACCACCCTGAGAATGAATTTCGGCTTCTCCAATGTCTGATCCTCAGTCTTTTCTTTTATCTTTGCACAGATTCAGCAATTGCGTCTGTGTGGGTGTCTCCAAGCCCCCACTTCCGCCTGACCTCTCTGGTAACTCCAGTCCCACGCTCCCACCTGCCCGAGAGAAAGGTCCACTTTGCTGCCCAACCAACGTGGGCCCCGAAGCTCAATGCTCCAAATTGACCTCATCATTCTACCTCCCAGACCTGAAACCTAGAATGATTTTCAACTCCTACCTCTCCCTTGGCACAGGGACCCAGTTAGTCACCACACACAGTCACCCGCTGTTGGTAATGGCTGTCACACTCAGCCCATTGTAAACGGTGTGAGATTGCCGTGGGTGTCGAACCTGTCAGGAGATCAGGAGGAATGGGACCCCGCCTGGAATAGGCTGGCAGCAGCTCGGGAATCTGTCGCTAATGGCAAGAGTGGTGTGTAATGGGAGCAATGGGGCGATGGGTGAGATGAGGGGATGTGGTCAAGGTCAGTGCCAGGTTCCCAGGCTAAGAGAGGTCAGACAAGCATGGAAGTCATGAGCCAGAGCAGAGCTGGGAGCTGAGATCTGGGCTCATAGGACAGAGCAGGGCACCGTGACTGGCTTCTAGGGACAGAGTTTTGCTTCGGGGGGTGGCAGTGGGTTGTCCTTGGAAAGTCGAGGCCTGTGCTGTCTTAGCTGCGTTGTGGCCAGGCCTCATGGAACTGTGTACCCTTAACACGCTCCCTCTTTTCCACCATCCTAACTCACCACAGCCCAGAGTGACTCCTTCATTGCCTTGACTTTGAGAGATGCATCTCGACCTGGGAGAAGACCATTACGCATCCAACCTGGCAGCCTCTGGAAGGGAAGCACCCAGCATCTGTTGCACACCTGCTGAGGCTTTTTGTGTATTTTGTCACATTCATCCTGGCAGCAACACCTGAGACAGGCGGGGACAACTGACATTTATTCAGTGACTTTGGTGTTTATTTTATTGTCACAAACACTAACTCATCTGACCCTATGGCAACCCAGTGAAGTGGTCAGAGCCCATTTGGCAGATGAGAACACTGAGGCCAGAGGGGTTAAGGCGACTGGCTAAAGTCACCCAGGTCCTCGTTACCCCAAGCGCAGTCCTTCAGTATCCCCTGGGGGTTGTTAGAAACACGGGATCTCGGGCTCACCCCAGGCCCCTGAACCAGCATCTGCAGCTGAACCAGGACCCTGGGGATTCGCGGGCACATTAAGCTGGTCTGGGGAGTTGCTGGAGGAATCTGTACTAGAAAGCGGCCTGACGGGGCTACGCTGGCTCCACTCAGCCATGGTGGACGCGAAGACCAGGTTACCCGCAGCTCTCAGAGTTGAGCGCGACCCCTGGCCCTCGGCGGGGAGTGAGGCCGACAGAGCCAGCGGCTGGGTGAGGAGAGAAGCGAAAGGGAAGGCAAGTCGAGGGGTGTCTGTGGAGCTTCTGCTGGGGCCCCGGGCACACAGAGCAGGGAGGCCTGGGAGCTGAGGGCGTGTTTGCGGAGCGCGACGGGGGACACTGCCAGGGCGGCCTACAACCGGGACACCGAGGCAAGCTCCGCGCAGAAGGTCCCTGGGCAGCGGAGGGCCTCCCTGAGCAGAGGCAGAGGGAAGGCAGGAGGAGGCCAGGAGGCCGGGAGGGGGGGGGGGGGCTGCAGACCAGGCAAGTGGGTGCGGGTTCGGTGCGCCGGGCAGCGTCTCCACGGGGTGTTGGCTGAAGAACGCCCTGGTGCCTTCTTCTCTACCCTCTGTTTCCCTCAGCCGGCTCCTGTTCTCAGGGGCACGGCTGTGTTGACGCCATTGCAGCTCTCGAACTGCTCGCCGCCCTTTCCCCACACCAGCCCTGAGTCCCTCAGCCCCCTGCCCTCTTTGTCTTGGTAAGGCCGCCACTCCGCACCGTCCCTCGGGAGGATCGCTGACTCCTCCCCTTCTTATGACCTTCACATTCAGTTCCCTCGCCTCTGCGTGAGTTATCTCTGGTGAGAACCGTTTATCTCGCAACGTCTCCCTACCTCTCGTAGCTCCACCCCCCACGCAGGAATCTTTGGCGGCTTCCTTTGTGCAGTTCGAATTCCGCAGCCTCAGCTACCGAGCTCCGCTCTCCGTGCCTTCCTCCCACTTGACCATGTCTCTCACTCTCCCCAGTGCTCCCGTTGAGACAGCCGTCCCCATCATGCCGCGCCTCCCCTCCCTCAGATCCTTCTTGTCCGTGCCTGCCTGTCTGCCCCCGCCCGGGGAGACCTCCTGTCCTTGTGTCCTCTCGCCAAAGCCTGCTCGTCTTTCTCTGCCCATAGCATGCCTCCGCTTCTCTTCTGCTGGGATCAGAACCGAGGATTTGTGGCCCGGATCACAACGATGATCCCTATCAGGCACAAACGTCCCAGGAAAGATGAGTGAGAGAGCGATAGAGTCACCATGGTGGTCTCTGGGTTCTGGGCAATTGGTAATTTTTTCCTTCCTCCTTTTAAAAAGTATTCTCCTGTTTTCTAGGTTAAGCATGTGCTATGCTATAACGATACAAAGAACATAAGCGATTATGTTTTCTAGAGCATGGATGGCAGTGAGAAAGAGGCTGACGGGCAGGCTGCTGTCAGGAAGGGGGCAGGTGGGTGGCCCCAGGTGGTTGGCGTTGGGGGGATGGGGAAGTGGAAAGTGCAGTAGTTAATTCGGACCTGGGCTTGGATCCCAGCTTTGCACCTCACCGTGACCCTGGGCAAGTTAGTTAACCCTCTGAGTTTCTACATATGCTAGTTGTGTGGCTTTGGGAAACTCATGTAGGCCCTGTAAGCCCGATGATTGATTCAACGACTTTAGTAACTATGGAACAACGCGCCAGAAACGGTTCTGGATGCTACAGTCTAGCTATGCGCAATTCACACACGAAGTCTCCCCCCTCGTGGAGTCTCTAGAGGGGAGACGCAGATAATAAACGTCCAAGAAAGATGTAATATCTGATGTTCATACGGGCACACATGGACACAAACACATATATGGTATCCCAGGCGGTGATTCAGTGCCATGAAGGGAGTGTAAAGAAGGATCTAGAGGCTGGAGTGTGGGAGGGGCCGCTGTCTTAAATAGGGTAGTTCAGGGAGGCCTCACTGAGGGGGGTGACATTGAAGCAGAGATAGAAGGAATGAGAGAGCCAGCTCTGTGAGTGACTGGGGAGAGAATTCCACCCCAAAAGGACAGCAGTGCCAAGGCCTCCAGGCAAGAGTGGGCTGTGGGTCTGAGGAGCAGCCAGGAAGAAGCCAGTATGGCGGGAGCCAAGTAGGGGGAGTGGCAGGAGGTGACAGCAGGGAGGTGGCAGTGGGCCTGATGGGCCATGGTCAAGACTTCGGTGGCTAAGGATGGCGGCAAGAGGGGCAGTGGTGCATGTATCCCGAAGGCAGAGCCGATGGGGTTTGCTGATGTACTGACTGCAAATTGTGACTGCGACACATCGAGCAAGAATCCTTGAACCAATGTTGGTCTGAGCGCTGGAAGGATGAGAGTGCCATGGAGCTGCTTACTGAGACTGGGAAGTATCGAATGCCTGTTTAAATAACCAGTGCTGTGGTGGGACGGGCCTTGTAGTTCTTAGAATGATTGCAACACACCCTTCAGGATTAAGGGAAACTTTTTTTTAAAAAATAAAGGTTTATTACTTACAGGACCTGGAAATTACATAGCATACTTGGGACCACAGAGTGAGGTCACAGGGAGAGGGAGAGAGAGAGAGAATGCACATGGAGGCCTGGGGTCAAGGGTGGAGGCCTAGGGTTTCACAGACTCACTCTTGTTGGTGAATTTAAAACATAAGAGGGGGAATTTAAAGCATGGGAAGAGAAAAGGCAAGGGGCCCAAATGATCAGTTATCAAAATTGACCAAGATCTGTAAAAACAAAGGAGCCTCAGTCCAGGAAGCGGCCTGGCTCCTGGTTTAGTCCCGTAGCTGGTAATGTGAAGTGTATGCCTCTTAGAAGTGATAACTTGGCGATCCGAGCTGAAGTCAGGCACTTGCATTACAAAAAAGAAGAAAATCAACTCCAGAGCTTCCACTACAGGAAGGCTATGGAAGGGGCACAACTGGGGGGGGGGGCACACCGGGGGGGGGGAGCACAATTGGGAGGCACAATAAAGGTTTGATTTTGGATAGTGTGTTGGCCGTATCTATTAGATGTTCAGGTCAAAGTGTTGAGTAGACAGTTGGGTACTCAAGCCTGGAGTTCAGAGGACAGGCGAGGGCTGGAGATGTAAACATAGTTATTGTCAGCATAGAGAGATGGATCTCATTTCATGACCCTGGATGAGGTCATCTGTGCGAGCAAGGACAGAGAAAAAGGAAGGACTGAGTCCTGGGGCCCTCCGATGTTAGACGTCAGGAAAATGAAGAGGAACCAAAAAATATATGGAGAAGGAGGGGCTGGTGAAATAAAGGGGAACCACAAAAGAGTGGAGGCCCAGAGGCCAGGTGAGATTGTGTTCACTAACCATGAACCCTTGTGTTGTTGTTGCTAGTATTGTTGATGGGCTAAGTTCAGGCTCTATGTGGGTGATTCTATTACTACTTTATCAGGAGGAATGCTATTACGACTATATTAAAGAAAGGCCACCATTTTTAATGGTCAATGGTTCAACAAACCAATTCCACCCAATTGAATGCACCAGTCATCCTGCACTCCAAATTAGGGTTATCCTGATCTCACACAGCCCCCTGTGATGGAAATCCAGAGGGAACAAGGCAGTGGTGGGGACTGGGTGGGCCTGGGGCGCAGGGCTTGGGAGGAGGCCACATTTGGAATCCTTGGAAAGCAGGTGGGGCCTGAGATCCCACAACAGAGCTTTGGTCTCTGGGGAGCCTGGTGAGAGTTAGGTGAGGTCCTGGGCCCAGAGCAGTGCTCCGGTCCTTCAGAATGCTGACACTGTGAGCCGAATGAGCAAGCCGGCAGAGGAGCCAGCTGTTGGAACAGACGAGTTCTTTTGTGAGTACTTTGTTTTTCTGGCATCCCGTGGAGCCTCCAGCTTCTTTCTCTGTGACCCCTGACCTTAAATTTGCCATTCCCTCACCCTTCCCCATACTCAGGTGTCCCCCTCTCTGATTCTAGCCCCTGGCCGCCACCTGTTCTGTCCCTCCAGCAGCAAGGCCTCTGATCCTCTCAAGTCAGCACCCCCTCTGGTCAGGGCTACCTGCCAGCCCTCCCTCCCCAGGGCCCGTCGCCCACCAGCATCCTCACTCCTACTGCGGAACGGAGCCTGAATTCACACACTAGCCACGGCAGATACTTTTTGTTCTCTGAAATTAATAAAATCTCCCTCTTGTTCCTGCTGCCTCAGTGAACAAGCACATCTCATGCTTTTTGAAGCCACTGTCCCTTGTTATTACCCTGTTTTCTCAGAGCCTAATCACTCTGCACACATTATAACCTTCGGAGAGACATGCTTTACTGAAGCGAGCCTCTGCATATAAGACGGAACTGGAGGACGCACCAGGGCTCACCCCAGAGAAACCCCGAGGATCACAGAGGTGGGGGTGGGGGAATTGGGAGGAAGGAGGGGATCACAAAGGAGGTCATCCTCTTCAGCTAGATAACTGTGCACTTTGCATTTCACAGAGGAGAAAACCTCTTTGCAACACTCTGTATCATTCATGGGCAAGGAACAGAACGTTTCACCATAGGATGATTCCACCCCTGAGGAGCCAACCCACGGCCTTGGCCTCCTGAGCAGGGCCATTAACTGAGCCAACTACATAAGAAAAGAACTCATAGGGGCACCTGGGTGGCTCAGTCGTTAAGCGTCTGCCTTCGGCTCAGGGCGTGATCCCAGAGTCCTGGGATCCAGCCCCACATCGGGCTCCTCTGCTGGGAGCCTGCTTCTGCTGGGACCCTGCTTCTTCTTTCCCACTCTCCCTGCTTGTGTTCCCTCTCTTGCTGGCTGTCTCTCTCTCTTTTTCAAATAAACAAATAAAATCTTTAAAAAAAGAAAAGAAAAGAACTCATAAGGCCCAGGCCTGTGGGTCAGCGAGTTTGGTGATCGGGCATGTGCATGTGTCCAGGTAGCAAACTTCAGGGCCTTGGGATGCCCCTGGAAGAGACAGCACACCCTCTGCTTCTCTCATTGGACCTCGCCAACATCGTTTCCCACTGCTGGGGGGGCTGCCCAGGGCCCGGCTCACAATCCAGCTCAGAGGGGTGATAGAAGTAGAGTCCTTGACCCGCCCTTGCAATGTCCATAGTCGAGCCGTGGCAAAAAGATACTGAAGAACTCGAGGTGGTTTAGAAAGCGAGGGGAAGACATCGGGGAAGTGGAGTGATGGTATGGGGACACCAGGGTGCCTCCGCTTGAAGTGTGAGAACTTGCGGCTCCTTAACATCCTGGCTCCTCAGCTTCCCCCTCTAAGGAATGAGGCCAATGCCATCTGTCCTTTGCTCTTGCCTTGGGCATCTAGCGAAGTAACAGGTGGAGGGTAGTGAAGGGGAGAGAACCGGAACGTAGGCCTGTGGGAAGCTAATCTCTGGTCACTTCCTGTCCATTCGCAGGGAGGGTTCAAAGCAGGGCAGTTTACCCTTCCTCGTCCCGAGCAGGAACGCGAAGCAAGATGTGACCTTGCTGTGCAAGCTCTGATAATCAAAAATCCCAGGGCTAATCTAGCCTGTCTCTGGAAAGATACACAAGAAACTGGTAACACTGCTTCTCTCCGGGGTGGAGAACAGGGCAGCTGGGCGAAAGGTATGGGAGGGACACTGTCTTCTCTGTGCGAGACTCTTTTGTGCCTTTTTAATTTAATACCATGTGATTTTAATATCTAATAAAAAATAAGTATAATTCCAACTTAAAAGTGGTTCTAGGAATTGGTTCAAGGTGGGGACAGAGCCGGGAGCTGGCTTTGCCCTGGGTGTTCCCCCTTCTCTGACCATGCGCGGTTGGTGAAGGGCTAGGAGCGTAGACCAAAGGGCTTGCAGGCCCCTGCAGCCGGTGTGTCGTCTCAGAGTCCTTCTCTGCCCTCCTCTTCGCCTCCAGCTCCTGCGAGCGCTTTCTGCCAGGCCAGTGAGCCTGAGTCGGGGGGGCGGGGGCAGCGGGGAGGCGCGTGCCACCGGCACAGGCTGTACCCTCCAGTGCAGGGCACTGCGTGCTCACCTGCCTGCGAGCCGGGCCGGCCTGAGCTCACCAGGCTCACGAATTGCATCAGCAACAAGCAGCCCTGGGACGGTGGGCAAGGGTCATGACGATGTGCGCATGGTCACCCGGAGAGGCCGAGGCCCAGGCCCGGCCGAGGGCAAAGGGCATGCCCAAATGGAATGGGGCAGATGACAAGGAAGGCCTCCTTCCACCCTGGCATCAAAAGGGAGGCCAGCAGTGGCCACTGTCGCTGGTCCTGTGCCAGACTGCATGGGCCAGTCCTGAAGCCTGCTTCAGTCCCTGGGCGGCGACCCTGACCCAGCAGGTGGCAGCCTGAGGTTGTTGTGACCCATGAGCCTTTGTGTGAGGGAGCAAGTGACACCTCGGAGCTGCCACTTCGGGGCTCTGAGTACCTGCTCCCATCTCTGTGCTCCCAGAATGAATCCAGGCCTTCCCCGGGAGGCTGGGCTCCCAGTGTACCTCCACCCCAACCCCGCAACTGGTTCTGCCAGCTCAGTGGCCCCCAGTGCCCTCGAGGGAAGTTCCTCTACCTCCACGGGGGCCCAGGAGCAGGCAGGTCTGTAGAAGGCTGCTTCCCGCTCAGGCGCAGGCCCGACGGACCGGACGAAGGCAGACTGAGGATGCGGGAAGACCCCGTGGGCACGACTCCTGGTTCTGCCCCTTAGCCTCTCCAGGCCGTAGCTGCTTCATCCAGGGCTGCCCAGCATCATGGCGTCGTCCCTTGGAGGACGTCACATGTGGCACACATCATCCACGTTATGCTATTACACCTCATGTCATTATCACCGAGCCCTTCGTCAATGGATGCTGACTGAACCCTCGTCTCGAGCTGACGGTGCCTCGGGAAGGTGGTCGGGCTTTGGCATCCCTCCCTTTGGCCTGGGCGTTGAACGACAGAGTGAGAGCAGGTAGACGTAAGTCTAGCCTCAAATGGGATAGAAGGGTCTGACCTCCCGGTGAAGAGAAATCGGGCCGGCCTGGACAGAGCCTGAGAGCCAACGGGTGCCCAGGCCCTCCCTGAACAGGTCCCCCAGAAGCAGAGCTCTGGGTCCCCGCTCTGTCCACAGGCTGCAGGTGTGGGGGAGCTGGGTTGACTCAGAAACACCCAGCGCTACCCCAGCTCCCAGCAGCACCTGTTCCCAGAGCCTTCCCTTAGGGGGTCCTGCTCTGCTTCCAGAAGGAGTGGAGCTAGAGACTTAGGAGGGCCAAGGCAGAGGGGAGTGCAGGGGTATGTTTTCTGGAGCGCGGAGGGGTACGAGAAGCTCCTGGGATCTTCTGGGAGCTACGGGAGACTGGCTGAGCTCACCCGCCTCCGGCCTTGCATCAGCTGCAGAGCTGGCTGCCAGGCCCTGGGAACGGGCAGGAGCGTCCCCGGAGCCGCTTGGCCCTGCTGCTTGCTCTCAGGGAGAGGGTGGACGGGAGGAGCAGGCATGCCTGGGGCTCCTTGGGCTCTCCATTTCCAGGTCAGCCAGCTGCCCCAACTCCCAGCTTCCCGGGCAGCAGATGGCCTGTGTGATCAAGGACAGGCACAGCCGAGGGCCTTGGGAGGTCCTGGCCTGGCCAAGGTCTCCTTGCTGGAAGCCTTCCTAACGTCAGTGGCGTCTCCCAGGTAGACTCAGGGACTCTGGAGCTGGTTCCTCTCTGGCCCCTGACATCACCGCTTTAAAAATGACGCTGTACCAACAGCAGCAGGTGCCGCAGATATGGGCAGGACATGTGGAGACTTCCAATGTGGCCTTGATCTCACACTTGCCTTATTAATGATTCACCTCAGGGTTGAATGCGACAGGAGGTTCACGGACGGGTTCCTGTTCTGTTGTTCTCCCCAGTGTTTGGGATTTACAGAATCCGTGAGAACTGCCTGGCACCTCCTCTGTCCCTGGATCCTTTTGGGGTACACAAGTGCATGTGTGTCGGGGAGAAGAGTCTGTTCAAAATGGAAGTGCAATGCCAGCTCCCCTTCATCTCCCCTCTTCCCGGAGCTTCTCGAAGGGGCGTGTGGAGTTTCCAGGCATTCTGGGGAGCACCCATCAGCCCTCCTCACTCTCCAACCAACCCTTTCTCTTGCCAGCCTCCTCCTACTCCAAGCCCATTGGGGCCGCTGTCTTGTGATGTCCTGGGAGCTGAGCTGAGGACAACAGGCAAAGGAAAGGAGAGCTGAAGAGCCAGAGCAGAGAGCAGGCTGGGGGGGCAGGGCAGGGACACAAGGGCTCAAGGGAGCCAGAGTCCTCCCTAACCCAGTGCTTCTGGCCTCTCCTGGACTCAGTTTCCAAGTCTCTCTCACTTCCTCTCCATCTCCAGGCCTTATCCCCAGCTGAGGTGGTGCTAGAGAAAAAATGCACACACACCCCCCCCATCATAGACTCCTCTCTCTTCCTTGGGCTTTCATTTTCTCATCGGTAACATGAGGAGACAGGACAAGATGGCTCAAGTGCTATAGGAGTCCATGATAGCATTCTTTTGCTAGAACTTTCTCTTTCAGTGTTCCACCCCCTTGCAGATCCTGCCTTGGTGTTTGTTCTTGGATTTTTGCTCCTGGTCTCTGACCCTCCCCTAACTTCCAGGCTTTTAGGGAGACTGGGCTGATCCACTCATTATGTCAGGACAAACATTAGGCTATTCCAAACCTACACTTGCCCTTTAGAAGCTGTATCTCCTGGGTTTCCAATAAATCCAAAGTGCATTGCAAAGGGGGCGCTTCTCTGCAAGGAGCACAGAAGACCAGCCCAGCAGAGGGCAAACCTTGTGGGGCTGAGCAGGAGGGCTGGAGGGGGGCGGGGGGAGAAGCAGAGAACGTAGGGGAAGGCCGGCCAGGCTATGAGAGGCACAGTCCCGGCAGCACGCAATAAGCCCCAGGCCCTGAAGATCTTGGGATATCAAGGTTGGAAAGGCCCTTGGAGGTTACCTAAGCCGAGCACCCTGCCCCTCCTATTCCATTTTAAAGATGAGGCCCAGCAAAATAAGGTGACCTAAAAGAAAGTATAATTTGATACCAAAAAAGGAGCAAGAACTTGATTTCCCTTTAAAAGATGGTCCTTTAAATGGAATAATTTCGCTTCAGGAAGAGCTCACTGTGCGGGTTGTGTTTTTCTCCTTTTTTGTCACCAACTGGTGATGTCATCATCATGGTCCATGGGTGTTCTGAGGACCAGATTTGGAAACCACTGTCCTGAAGTCCTTCTCCTCCCAACACCCGTCTCTCTCCTCAACCAGATTTGCAAAGTAAACAAAGGGGACATCTGGGTCAACTGAGATCAAAAACACTTTTAAAACAACCTCAGTATCCCCATAAATGGTCATGGCAGCCATACAGGAAGCAGGGACCTGTTGCTCAGAGTAGGGCGCAGGCGGAAACTCTGCCTTGGGGCTCTGGGCCAGGGCTAGGACCTAACTCCACGCCAGGCAGACCGTGGGTAGGTAGGTAGGTAAGGAGTAGGTAGGCAGGTAGGTAAGTAGCTGGGTGGCTTCTCTCATATCCTTGGCACGTGAGGAGGATTCTGGGAGTATCGATTCTGGAAAGACAGCGCGTGTGTTCCCCCTATCCTGGCGGAGAGGGCTTTTACGTCTTCTTATTTGCAGGTCTTAGAGATTGGGAGTGAAGGTGGGGAGGAGGAGTCCTCCGGTAGGTGTGGAGGGGGAACAGGATGCTAGTTCGGTGCCTGGCACATAATACACACTCAGTAAACACTGGTGAGTGATGTGTGGGGCGTGTGGTATAGTTTATGGTAGCTCTAGAGCCGGTCAGACAAGCCCAAACTCTGGTTCTACCACTAACAGCTCTGTGCTTCAGAAAAATCCCCGACACCCCCAAACTTCAAGCACACAAGTGCCTGCGGCAGGCAGGGGTCTTCTTAACAATATCAGAAGCCATACTCCCACGAGCTTAAACCAAAAAGAAATTTCTAGCTCACACAGCTGGGAGCGGCACTACCGCAAAAGCAGTGACTTTGGGGCAGGACCCAGTGTCTCCAAGATTCTTGATCCTTGTCTTCGCCTGACTTTTGCAGATAAGCTCTGTCCGTGTGGTGGGGACGGTGGCCATTTGCAGCCCAAACTCAGGTTTGGAGAGATGGCTTCTCTCCCTCAACATCAATATATCCATCTCAGAGAAGGCTTTGATTGGGCCTGCTTTGGCCCTAGTCAGACCGAGGTCACATGCCTGGTCCTATGGTGCGGGGAAGTGGATGATGTCACCAGGAGGAGGGGGATGGGAAAGCCAGGTGGGCAGACAAAACAATAATCACAGTACCTATAATACCTAAAGGTCGAGAGCACGTGTGCGCGTGTGCATGTGTGTGTGTGGAGGGCGTGTTGGGGAAGCCCGGTCAGAAAGAGCCCCTGAACGGGGGCACGCAGGTGGGACCAGTACCAAGCTTGGTCTATTCACAGGATTATCATTAGGGACCAATAATTTGGCTCCACTACATGTCCGGCTCCACATTAGGCTAAGTATATGTTACATAAATCATTTCTCATTCTCACAGTAACCCTGAGAAGTAGGTATTATTAGCCCCATTTTAAAAATAAAGAGACGGTTGCTGAAGGGGAGGTGGGTGGGGGGATGAGGGAACTGGGTGATGGGTATTAAGGAGGGCACTTGATGTAATGAGCACTGGGTGTTCTATGCAACTGATGAATCACTAAATTCTACCCCTGAAACTAATAATACACTCTATGTTAACTAAATTGAATTTAAATAAAGAATTTTTTAAAAAAGTAAAGAGACAGAATTTAAGGACACACAGGCAGTGAATAACTGAGCCAGATTCAAACTTGGGTCCTTCAGATTCCAGAGCCCATGTTTTTGCCCAAGGTCAGGCTGCCGCTTTGGAAACTCAAGCTGAAAGCTTGCTGGATGGTTGCAGACAGCACACTGTGAGCCCCAGCAGATGCGGTCTTGCCAGGGACTTTCACGTACTTTCTAGCCGTTTACTTCCTCTGCTCCCTGTCCTACAGGCCCTTCCTGGCAAATGAAGACATGGAGACGGACAAACCACTTGTGGTAATACAGGGGCTTCTTCACCAAATGGCATTTTTCCCAGACTTGATCCCCCAATCAGTGACCCTGCCTGGAATTTTCCAGAGGAAATGGGGCTGGGGTGTTTGGAGGGACACTGGCATGACAAAAAATCAAAGGATGTCATCTCTCACCTAAATCACAGAAGTATCTGCAGCCCCTAATTGTTCTCCCAGTCCCCGTGCTGCCTCCCCAACCCACTCAGCACGTCACAACTGGAGAGACCCTCCTAAAATACTATGCCTCCTGCACCCACCCCTGCTCTGCTCCCCTTTGCCCACGCTCATTATGGAGGCTTCCCAGGCTCCTGGAGACCTAGCCCCCCTCCCAACTTGTCCAGCTTTCTCTTTCACACTGCCCCTCACTCTTGGGAATGCAAAAGACTTGGAGCAATAGGATAGCAAGGAAGCACAGGTGGCCATTTAAATTCAAATGAATTAAAATCAATTCAATTATAGTTAAAAATTCAGTTCCTCAGTCACAGTAGCCACATCTAGGTGCTCAATAACCTCTTGAACTAGTGGCTACTGTACTGGACAATGCAGACATAGAATGTTCCTATCATCACAGAAAGTTCTGTTGGAGTTTACTCTTACAAAGGAAGCTCTGACCAAGGAATGTGAACAGCTTAGAGGAATCCAGGGTAGATCTGACCTATTCAGTGACTTTCTTTCTTTCTTTCTTTCTTTCTTTCTTTCTTTCTTTCTTTTCTTTTCTTTCTTTCATTCATTCATTCAGTGACTCTTTCAACAAATATTTGGCACCTATTGTATTCCAGGTCCTGAATACACAATAGTGGGCAGTGGTAACTTGGTCCTTTCCTAGGAGTGAAAAGGCAATCGCTAGAAGGTGTCCTAAGTGCCTGAGCCCGGGTTTGGGGAACTGGGAAGGCGTCTTAGAACAGGGGACATCTAAGTGCGACCTGTAAGCTGAGGGGGGTACTAGCTAAACTGAGGGGCTCTCTGGACCAAGCTCTCTTTGGCCGTTAGTGGCCCGTATCACAGGCTCTTCCCTCTGCCTGGACTGCTGCTCCTCTCTTTCTCCCCAGGGAGAGAAGGAGGGAGGCTAGTTCTTTAAAGTTAGTCCTGCAGCTGGGACCAAGCAGAGAGTCTCTGTTAGCCCACCAACTCAAGAGCTCTGTGCTGTGGCCTTTGCTCCCCCTCACAGGTCAGCTGGCTCTACGCTTAGCTTAGCTAATTAAGGGCTAGGAAAAGCAGGCCCTGGGGCAGAGGGCTCCTCAAGAGAAGTGAAAGCTGAGAATCAGGTGGGAGAGGCGAGTCTGACTGTACCCTGAGGCCAACACAAGGTTGGGCTCTCCACCTTCTCCAGTCCCTAAGTTCCTGCCTGGGTCAGGCTGGGGAAAGTGTACAGGAGACAGGCCACTACCACGTAGGGCCTAGAGGGAGCCAGGACTGGCTAACAGAGCCGAGGGAGGCTGGCCTGGGGTCTCCTATCCCCCTGCTTCTGCGAGAGCCACCAGCTGCTCACCCCCACTCCCCATCACACATTTGCGCCCACCCTCATCTGGCCCTGTGCCACCTGCCCCATGCTGCTCCTCTTCCCCGGGCCTGGCCAGAAAGAACAGCGGGACTTCAAAGTGACAGTCATTGACCCGAATTCCCGTGCGTGTTTATCTGGGAGGCAGGCCCTAGCGCGCTGCCCATCAGGCCCTGCAGTGTCCTCACCGCCTTCCAGAGCACGCCTCACTTAAGCCTCCTCCCCCTAGGATCGTTGCGTAGGGACATCTCCGCCTCTATTAGAGAAATT
This sequence comes from Ursus americanus, assembly GCF_024610735.1. Lineage (NCBI taxonomy): Eukaryota > Metazoa > Chordata > Mammalia > Carnivora > Ursidae > Ursus > Ursus americanus. The sequence continues at coordinate 47,729,338 of NC_142133.1, read as the reverse complement.
AAGGAGAGGGTGATCCATCAGAGCCGGCAGCGCGGGGGCCAACCGGCAACGCCCCACCGCCCAGCCTGGCCCCGTTTGTCACTTGCATCTCACGGCGCCCGCGGCGCCCCTCGCCCATCTCCCCGCGTTCGTGACGGGCCTCAGCACGATCCGATCCGGAGCCTCCCTGCCGGCCGGCGCCCGAGGTCGGGAGGGAGGCGGGGCCGGGGGCCCGGCTGGGGGTAGGGGGTCCGGCCCCTCCGTGCCAGCCCGAGCGCCAGGCGGCCGCAGAGCCGCCCTTTGTTTGGCGGCGCTCTCGGCTTCTGCGCAGTCACGGTCACATGGCGCTTCCGGCACGGGGTGTTCCGGGCGCCGCGCCAGGGCTCGCGGACGCCCCCGCCCCTGCGCGTCCGCCGCCCAGCCCGCCGGCCAGCCGGCCGCCTATCTCGGAGCCCCCAGGCTCCCGGAGCCGGAGCGGCGGCTGGACCTTCCCTGCCGGGCCCCGCAGGCGGCTCTGCTTGTCTTCTCTGAGCTCCTCCTTGGGCCTTCCATAGCTTCTGATCTTAGGACTGGCGTGTCCAATACCCAGTTGCTTCCTGGGGTCTGCCTGTCTCCCCTGCTCTAGACAACACCAAGTGAGCAAAATCAGGCGCATCTCTCCCTGGGGCAACACTGTACAGCAAATAGGTGGGGGACGAGTACTTAATTAAGTCCGTTCTCATCATTTAGTGGGGCGGCAGAGTCCGCACCAAGCCTTTCCCACCCTTCCCCCGGCCCTGACCCAACCCCCCCCCCCCCCGACAGCCCCTCCCCCGCAAACAAAATCAGACAAAAACCAGCCACCCCACGATGGCCTCCACCGAATGTCTAAGGGCAAAAGACCCAATCAGGGACAGAAATGGGGCTGGCCCTTCCTGCGGTGGCCTGGCCACCACTGCTCCATCACTCCCAGACCCAGTCTGTACCTTGGGACACTTAAGGACCTTGGAGCCTCAGGGAGGCCACCTCTGCCTCGCTCAGCAGATTCAAGAATTCATTCAACAAATATTTATTGAGAGCGGACCAAGTACAGTGCTACCAAAGCAGCCAGCCCTGTGCTAAGCCCCCGAGAGCATGTGAAAGGGTTCTCTTTGTGTCCAAGCAGGGCTCTGGGCAGCCGCCTGAGGCTCAGCTTCCCTGAGGAGGCCTTTATCCAGAGCCCCTTGGGAGGCCCTAGTAAACAGGGCTGACACATCCATGCCTGGGGCCTGGGAATGGGGGCCCTGACCGATGCCTGCTTCCCAGCCTTGGAGATGCAGGAGGGAGGGGCAGTGCCAGGCTCCAGGTGAACATGGGGTGGGGTCTCAGGGGTTCTTTCTGCTTCTGGGCAACCTTTCCCAAAGCCTCTCATCCAGGCCTGCAGGGACTGGGGCAAGGGAAGGGGACGGCCTGGAGGGGTGGAGACCTGGGAGAGGCGAGGGGCGGGGGACAGCCCAGGGTGGCCAGGGCAAAGAGCAAACTACGGCGCGGGAGGTGGGTGTGTACAATCCGCCGTGGCATCAGGGCTTGGTGGGGAAGAGCAGGCAGGTGAGCTGACGGCTGCCGCTGTGTCTGTCCACAAGGGGCAGGGGGTGCTGTGTGTAGTGCCGGACCATGGCGGCCACGGAGGGGAACAGCTAGACAGGAAGCAGGGCATCAGTGAGTCCCCCGAGCCTCATGCTGGGAGAAACTTCCTGAAGGAACTGTGGGACTCTGAGGAGGAGGCTCGTTCACATTTTTCTAAACCCTTTCCTTCTCCAGTTTGCCCCATGAAGGTCCACTGCCGTTTTGTGCCCCATTCCAGGCCTCGCGCAGCTTTCTTGGACTGCACCCGCGGGCGTGCTGTTAGCCAGGCCAGGTGGAAACAACCCTGGGGCCCGCCTCTGCCCGGGTCCTCCAGCCTGGGAACCTCAGCAAGTGCTGGGCACAAAGTTGAGCCCTTGGCATGGATCAGAGTCTGGACTACCTGGGCCCTGCTCTCCTCCTACCTGGGGTCATGGCAGGCACAAATCCCCACCCCCCAGCCCCACCCACGCCTGGGGCCCTGGGCAGACTGAGCCCTGCAGGAGGGGGTGCCTCCCCTAGTTGAAGCAGACCTCTGAGAAAGAACTCAAGTCACTGGCCTCTGTCACGTCCTTTCAGTCCAGAAAAACTGCAAAATGTGGGTTTTCCCCTGGGCAAATGTGCCTGCCTGGGCCCAGCACACGGCTCTGTGGTGGCCTCTTGCCTGCAAGTCCCTGTCCTCCTCCAGCACCTACCTCTTCGCGGTTCCTGCCCTCTCGTCCCAGGGCATAGTGGCTCCCACCGTCCAGGCGCCGGATGGGAATGTTGAAGACCCGGCCATGGAGAAGCACCGCCAGGGTGAGGGGCTGGGAACCATGAGGCTCTGAGCTGGGGCGCACAGTATAGGCCCCGTCCTGTGGAGGAGACCCCACCTGTCAGCCTCATCTCCCACCCGTCTACCTGCGGCCCTGGCCCACAGATGGCCAGCACCCCCACCCCACCCTCCCGTCCCCAGAGGCTCAGCCAGCCACAGCCCATGAGCAGAAGGGTATCCGCGAAGGCCCAGGGGCGCTGCAGTTGCCCACCTTTCGGAATCGGAGCAGGGCACTCTCAACAGCATGGCGGTCACAGTTGCCTGAGTACCAGGGCTGAGCCAGCAGGCTGCCGTCCTGTACATACACACACAGCCATTCAGAGACGCGCCAGGGCACTGGAGAGGGGCTGGGGGGCAGAGAGCCCCGGGCTGCAGTTATCTGTGTTCACATCTGCCTTCCCCAGACCAAGTCTGCACCAGCAGAACAAAGATGTGTCCGTGCCTGGTGCCCAGCGCCGTACTGCACACACACGTTCAATGTGTTGCTTGCAATGGCGGACGCCAGCCCAAGAGGGTTCCCTGTTGGCCTCCTCCCAGCCCTCTCCCAGCCCCTCCTCACCTCGGCAGCTGAGGTGCTCCAGGTGGGTGCTCTAGAGGAAAGAGAGGATCTCCTTCCAGCTGGAAGAAGCAGATTACAGAGTTGAGGCTGGGAGGGTTTAGGCAAAGAAGGCTTTGGGCCTAGCTGCAGAGGTGGGGGTGGTTAGAGGGCCATGCACATAGGCCTGAAGCACAAAACAGGACCCTCAGTGCTTCACCTCTCCTCTCCAGGTCTCGGGTTCTGGTGGGACTTATCAGCTAGGCCACGTGTGACCTCCAAGTGAAGGGTGACCTTGAGGTATAGGCTGGGGGTTTCCCGCTTCGGTGAAGATCCTAGAAATTGCCCAGTGGGATCCCCTCAGGTCTGCTGTCAGCTGAAGTCAGAGGGGCAAGGACTCCCACAGCAAAGTGGGGCATGAGGGGTGGGCAGGGGTTGGGGAGCAGAGTTTGTGGCCTACAGGGCTGTGGCTAGGGTGGGCTGGCAGGACTGCCTGGGGTTCATGCTGAAGATGCCTGTACTCACCTTTAGAGGTGGCATTCGCTGCTCCCTGGGACACAGAAAGGCTGGTCAGAAGAGACTCGGTCCTGTGGCCCCATCCGCTGGGCCTGAAGTCCCTCCCTGAGCCTCCCCGCACCCCAGGCCACTTCTCCCCTCGGTACCAGCCTCTTACATTCCGAGCTTCCTGGGGGGCTGTGGTGGGCCTGTGGGGGCAAGTTGGGGAAGAGAGCTCAGGTTTTACCTCCTTTAAGAGAAAGAGACCAGTGAGCCCAGAGATTGCAGGGTCAGAGCTGGGGAAGCCTGAGTTGGCCACATTATGCGCGCGCATGCACACACACACACACACACACACACACACACGCACGCACACACACACCCCTGATGGGCACTCACCTGGGCACCACTGATACCCTTGGCAGAGAGATTGGGGGCATCAGGACTTGGGAGCTCAGAGTCCGAGTCAAGGCCGGGACTGAAAGAGTGAGGGCAGCTGGGCTGGGCTGGGCCCCAGGCAGGGAGATTCCCGCTGACCTGGGAGGGGTGCAGACTCCTGCAGGGCCTGCGGCTTCTCAGCAGCCCGGGCTCTCTGGGAGTCCTTCCAACCAGAGGGAGTGCTGTCCTGCATAAGAGCTGGGAAGCCCCATGCAGCCCTTGCTTAAGTACCCCTCCCACTATGCACAGCGGGGGTCAACCTGGACCAAAGACCGAAGAGTGGGTGTCCATGTGGGCGTCTGAAGGCAAACGTGTATTGGTGGAGTGGTGAGGGACGACAAGGGAAGAAGATAGAGCCAGAATGTGTCCTGTTTTGAGCAGCTGAGGGCCCCAGGCAGGAGGGATCTGGGACAGAGGGAAGCGTTCACCTGGACTAGGCTCACACTCCAGGTAGAGGTTCTCATCAGATTTCTCTGGAAGGCCTGGTACCTAAGAGTTTGACCAGCAAGTGGGAGAGAAGGTGAATCCATCACTTGGGGGGGGGGGCAGCTATGAGCATCTCCCTCCCCACTTACAAGGTGGACTTCCTTCTGAGGGCTAGCCAGATAATTCAAATTGCTCCTTTGCCTGGGGAGGAGGCCCACGAGCACCTTCCCCTTCTGAGGTGCCTGTAGGCCCCAGCTCTCCTAGAATGTGGGCGTCCAGGAGAGCTCTGGGCGAGGCCTTCCCCAGTAGCGCAGGACAGCTGCCTTACACCCTGTCAGGGGCCTGTGGCAAACAGGGAGCCACTCTGCTCTGAGCCCTTTTCCTTGGTTTCAGAGGTATTTTCTGGCCCTCCCAGGCCCGCAACCCTAACCCTGCCAACTTCCTAGCCAAAACCCTAGAGGGTGAGTGGGGTGGAGGTGGGGGGGATGGAGGGGCCACTCACCACCCTGGCCGGTGTAGCCCACTCTGGGAGGAAAAGGAGAAAACACCAGTCAGAAGCGCAGGGAGAAAGGAATTCAGCGAAACTTAGGCTGGAAGAGTGGAGTGTCCTCGGACCTTATCTGAGGGCATCCTCAGAGCCAGCTTTGAAGCCCCAGGAGAAAGCCACCCTGAGCTCCGATCGCCCCACTTCACAACCCCCAGGCTGTTGCCCAGCTTGACCACCCAAATGATTGGCCAGGCTTGCTCCAAACGACTTCGGGCTATTCCAAAAATCAGAACCACCCCCAAGCCCATGAAGGCGTACTAATCACCGAGCACAGTAACCACAAACGAATGTGCCTCGGGTTCGCTGTTTGGCCCGAGGCAGGAGGAGACCGCCCCTCTTGGGCCATTTTCAGACAAAAACACACTGGCTGAGGTCCCTCACTATCCCAGCATCCCAGGGTTCTGGATTCACAGGCCTCGGGGCACTTAGCACAGAGTCTCCGACAGTGACAGCAGTAATGACAAGGATGGAATCAGAGGCTGGTGGCCATAGGTCCCCTTTGATGGGGGGATGACACTCAGATGTGTTTAACCAGTGAGGGTCCTCTGGGCGGGCAAGGCTGCCCTCCAGATGTCCTCATGCCGGCGTGGCCCTGGCCTGCCCCGGGGGGCCACAGCATATGCACAACCGGACCTGGGAGTCAGCAGCTGCTTTGTGACCTCAGGCAAGGCATTTCTGGGCTCCAGTCCCCAGTCTCCTTCTGAACTGCCTGCCTTAGCGGGGATGGGGAAACCGCAGGTAAAAAAACGAGGACCCTGGGGGGAGTGCAGTGACCAGGCAAAGCAGGAAACCAAGCAACCTGAGCTGAGCTTTACCCTGAGAGGGCCAGGATTCCCCATCTCGGGGTGGGCAGTGAGCGGGCCTCTGAAGAAGACAGGACATCCTCATTACCTTGCTTCCCGAAGGGGAAGGGCCGCCCCTGCTTCCGAGCCTCCTGCAGGCTCAGTGCTGCCTTCAGCTGTGGGTACAAGTGGGCGGTGAGGGGGAACAGGGTTAGGGGTCGGGGGAGGGAGGGGAACTGAGGCAGGGGAAGGGCAAGGATGGCGGGCGGGGTGCTGCGGGGTGATGTGTGTCTGTGCAGCCTCGAGACCACTACAGCACAAGAGCTCCTGTGCAGTGGGGACTTGGCCTCTGTTCTGTGGCTCTTCCTTTGTTATGAATCTCTCCCCGTTTTTTGTTTTATTCCAGTAAAATCTATGAGGAGAGTAGTAACTTCTGAGACCGTAAGCTTCTCTCAGCACAGCGGGCCTTCCGAGCTGCCAGTGAGGGATTTCTTCCCTCTCTAGGCAGGGAGGGGTCCTCAGGCTCCAGGGTGCAGGGAGGGGTAGCCGAGCCTGCCCTGCCCTCCCGGCTCCAGCTCCAGAGGATGGGTGAGTCCAGGGGGATGCTGGCGGCTGGGTGGGGGGAGGGGGTTCCGGGCAGGTGGCAGGTGGGAGCAGCAAGGGCTAACAGGCTCCGCTTCTGACAGGGGACCTCTTGAATGCAAATATGGGAGAATCTTGCAAATGAGATGCCTCTTAGATTTACTCCCTGGGAAATGGTAGCCGGGTGGGGTGGGTGGGGAAGGAGAGACTGGGGGGGTGGGTGTTGCTCACCGTTGTGGCCTGGGGCTGTGGTGGTGGTGACTTGGATGGGCCCAGAGGGCCAGGGTGATCTGGAAAAGGCCCCAGGCATCGTGGGTCGGTGGGTTCCTCCCACATAGGTTCCCATTTTCCTCCCACCCCCCACCTAGCCTCTATTTCCTCCTCCCCCCTCTCCCCCTCACTGGCTTCCCCATAGCCCCATCTCCATGGCAACTGGAGGCGGCCAGCTTTCCTGCCCCCACCTGGCCTAGTGGAGGAGCCCTGGGGGTGGGATGCCAGCAGCAGCCGGGCTCTCCTGGCATCCCTACCCTTGCTCTGAGAAGTGAGGGATCTCAGAGGAGGCCCCAGGGACCCTGTTGGGCCTCCTGCTTTCCCACTGTTGCCTTGGTTACAGTGCCCCTCCAGGCTCCTCTCCCCTTCCCACTCTTCCTCCTGCCTTTTTCCCTCCTCCCTCCGCCTTTCCTTCATCCTTCTCTCTCTGCCCAGCCCAGAAGCTTCCGCAACTGCCAGCTGAGGCCTCCCCTTGCCGCCCCAGCACAGACAAAGGGAGAAGAGGCAAGGCCTGACCGTCTTTCCTCGTGGGGACCCTCTGTCCTGCCTGACCACCCAAGTCCCTGCCTCAACTCCCCAGGCCTTACCCAAGTACAGAGAGTCCTTCTCGGGGTCAGGAACGTGGGCTGGGGCAAGACTGAAGGGCAGAGCCTCACAGGGGGGCAGCTCATATTTATCTTCCTCATCTTCCTCCTCCTCCTAGGCTTTCCAGAAGCGACAGAAGAGGGGCAGGACCCGTGGTAGCCACTGTGGCCCACCTCCCTCCACCCCAGTCTCAGCAGCTGCACTTACCTCGAATCTCCAGGTTCCTGGGGCGGGCCGAGGAGATCGGCCGGGGGCATCTTTGTTCCAGGCTTGGGAATCTGGACAGGGGACTGATGAGACTGGCCTCACCTTCCAGCGCCCCCCACCCCGCAATGACTTACTCTTTTTCCCCAATATAATAAACCACCTGCATTTTTACAGTGGGTCTTACTGCTTCATTGGACTCAGAGGAGCCATTCACAATGAGCCTTTCCAGCACTGCAGCAGGGCCAGTGAAGTCGACATTTTGAAAACAAGGGGCCCACTGTGACTTACCTACACATCTAGGGGGTGGAAGGGGTGGCCCCAACCTGCAATCAGACTCTAGTCAACGCCGCACTGCTCCCAGGCCATTCACACCCGAGACTATGTGAGTGGCGCCCCCTGGAGTTGTGTGCCAGTAGCCTGGGACCAGCGCAGCAGGAAGAACAGTCTGGGGGTAAAGCTAGTGTCTGGTGGGTACGTGAGCTGGTGCCCCAGTGAAGCCAGTAGTGGGGGAGCTCACAGTGGGGGTGCTCACAGTGGGGTGGAGGTAGGTGAATGGTCACACCAGGCAAGTAGGGCTGTGCCCAGGAAGGGGGCAGCGAGGTAGAGACAAGAGAGGAGGCAGAGGACTCACCAGAGCTTGCTTCCCCTGAACTTGTCCTGGAAAGAATCAGGGGGTAGTCAGTGTAACCGGGATGCCTCTCCCTGGGAGAAGTCCTGGGCCCCCAGGGGTGGTGGGCACATCTGTGCGCCTGGGGCTGCCCCAGAACCAACTCTCACCATGGGTGGCCTGAAGGAGCTATGATTCCCGGGAGCCCAGGCTCTACCACAAATGGCCTAGGGACAGAGGCCCTATTATTCTCATCATTTGCATCTGACAAGCACCAGGAATGTGGGTGTGCTGTGGCCTCTAACCTCAGACCAAGTTGCCCCAGGAGGCTCCCATAAGCTCCTCTCCGTTGCCTTCCACAGCTGCGGTCCCTGGTCTCCAGCCCCCCTGTCCCACTGGAGAAGAGCTCTCCCCTCTGCTCTGGGGCCTCAGGCCCAAAAGCTGGACCAGTGCTCAGAGGCTTTCTGCAGCTCTCTGATCGGTGCCCCCTCCTCCCAGAGGCTCCAACTCGCCCCTCCATCAGCCAGACTGTCCTTTCCCAACACACAGAACATATGACATTAATGGGCAGGTCAGGTTGAAAATGAGAGACTGTCCTTGCACTTTTCTTAAACGCTTTACGCTTGCTATCCTTCCCTGGTGAATGGTGACCAATGATCAAAGAAACAGAGGTTAGTGAAAAGCTCAGAAATATGATGTGTATTTAGTTTGACAGCTTCCTTTCTGGATGGCTGTATTTATTCATTGAGTAAATATTTATTGAATATCCTCTCTATGCCAGGCACTGTTCCAGGTGCTGAAGATGTTGTAGAAAAACCAAAGGAATCATGTGTACTCCCTGCTGGATCGTCACAATAGCCTCATGATGCCGATGTGAGTTTATCCCTACAGTTCAGATGAGGGAAGTGAGCGTATGAGTCAGAGCGGGCTCACCGTGGAATACCACTGATGCGGTGGCTTCAACAACAGAAATGTATTGTGTCACTGTTCTGGAGGTCAGAAGCCCGAGATCAGTGTGCCATCAGGATTCATTTCTGGTGAGAGGTCTTTTCCTGGCTTGCAGACGGTCACCTCCTCGCTGTGTCCTCACATGGCCTGGACTCTGTGCAGGCATGGAGAGAGATGTCTCTGATCCCTTCTTAGAAGGACACGGGTCTGATGCAATCAGGCCTTCACCTTTATGACCTCATTTAACCTTACTGACCTCCCTAAAGAGCCAGTCTTCAAATCCAATCACAGTGGGCATTAGGGCTTCACCATATGCGTGGAGGAGGGCAAACGCAGTCCAGAGCTCAGAGGCTTTGAGGAATTGAGTCGCTTTCCCAAGGTCAGACAATTAGAAAGTATGGGAGGTGGGATTCCCCCTGAGGTTTGCCCAACCCAGAGCCTGTGCACCAATGAGTGGGTGCTCCTTTATCTCTTCCAGGATTGAGTCCTTACCCTCCTTTCCTGCGATGGAATTGGACGCAGCAGGAAACATGGCTTCCTTAAGCCTGAAGGAGTCCATGACTTCCAGGTGTTCTGTTACTTGAGTGAGTTCTGGAACTTTAGTAGCTGAGAAGTGTTGGGGGAAGGGCCTGGGGTCTGACTTTGTTTAAACCAGGGACTGAAGGAACACAGATGAGGACCATGAATGTAAGAACTTTCTAGGGTACCGTAACTTTCCTGTGTCTGTTATTTTGGTGATGTCTTGGCTGTTGGCAGAAAGGAGAAGTGAAGGCCATGTGCTTACATCTTTGGAGGCCACGCGGCTGGGACACTAGGGAGAGAGCCCCACGGTTGGAGCTGGCCACAGCCTTCAGAGAGGAAGACCAGATGATTCCTGGGACCTGAGGGCCAACGGGCTCTTCAGCAGCTATGAAAAATCACTGGGGTGGCTTAACAGGGACCCATGTGGTGGAGCGGGAAAATGAGAAAACAAAACCAGAGAAACAACCTCGGCCTGGGTCAGGGACAGGAGGCCCCTCCCTGACCTCCCCTCCCCATTTGGCCTTTGTTCCGCGTTTGGACGGTGATGCAGGGCAAGCTCCTTTACCAAGGGGACCTCCTCTGGGACAAGGTCAGCAGGTCCGAGTCAGCAGGAGGCTCTACACACCACCCCACTGCTCTAGAAACCCAAACCGAGTGGGTTTCCAGTCAGTACTGCCCTGGCCCCAGCGCCCCCCTCCTGTTCTGGGCTTTGCATAGGCAAATTCCAGGACCTGGGTGAGTGAAAGGGCCCCAGGCACAGAGGATGGACTGGTGCCATCTGGGTGGGGGCACTGGCAGGGACAGATCAGGGAGAAGGGGGTGTGGAGGAGGCTTGCCTTGTGGCTTTGTCTCACCCTGGCCGGCCTTCTGTGGCATGGGGACTGTGCTGCTTACTAGTTACACAGGCAGAGTTGGACAACCGCTTTCTTGTCTGGCGCGGGACTGCTCTGTGCAGAACCATAGCTCTTCCCTCGGGATGAATTCCTAGAAGTGGAATTGCTGGAAGCTCACGTTTTGGTTGCAAGCCTCCATTGCCGGGTAGCCCCTGAGCGCCTGTTTGAAGGCCCTTCCAAGGCACGTGGTGATTCTCCACATTTTCCGGGCCTCAGCTGCTGGTTTCCAATGAGAACAGCCTGTCATTTGCAGGCCCAGGGTCGTCTAAATCCACCCTAAGAAAGCAGACAGCTCTCTAGGGCCGTGTCCCCCTATTTGCATGATCACAAGCATCACTGGAGAGCTTGTTAAAAGCCCTTGTTCCCAGACCTTCCCTGAGATCTTTTTTTTTTTTTTTTTGACAGGGAGAGAGAGAGAGAGAGCTAGAGAGAGAACACACACATAAGCAGGGGGAATGGCAGGCAGAGCCTTCCCTGAGATCTTAAGGATTGGCTGCCCCAGGAGGGAACTGGGACTCTATATTAGTATTATTATTATTTTAAAGATCTATTTATTTGAGAGAGAGCGCCCGCACACATGTAAGCAGTGGGGAGCGGCAGAGGGAGAGAAACAGACTCTGAGCTGAGTGGGGAGCCCAACGCAGGGCTTGATCTCATGATCCTTGAGGTCATGACCTGAGCCGAAACCAAGAGTGGGACCCTTAACTGACGGAGCCACCCAGGCACCCCAGGACTCGATATTATTTTTAACAAACATCCTAGGTCAATTTTACAATCGGTTTTGGGAAATGCTGGTCTACAGGAAACAGTCTGAGAACATGTGACTCCTAGGACATTTTTAGAATCCCATATGGACTTGTGCTTCGTTCAGAACACAGGGGTCCCCAGCAGAGAAAGAACGTGCCACAGACCGGGCTCTCAAGGGGCCCCTCTGAGTGATGGAGAGGGCACACCCAAGGAGATGTCTGATCTCTGAGTTTCGGTTTCCTCCCGTGTAAATGGGGATGTCAGTAGGCAGTCCTCTTGGTGGGGGAGCTTCTGAGGGTCAAATGAGGGGACAGCACAGAAAACACATGGCAGCCGCACAGTGAATATCATCTCTCCCTGAGACAGCGGGGTCGTGCCTGACGTGGTTGTTGCCCGCAGACACGGCAGCTGGCGAGGTCTAGCCAGCATCCCTGGTGTGACGAAGTGGGAAGCACTATGAGGAGGAGGGGTGGTTCCCAAGGACCTGGAGGAGGAAGGTAAACAGGCTGTGGCCAGAGGTCTCAGGGGGGAGGGAGTGGAGCGTGTGGGGCAGGAGCCCCGGGATGGGGGTGGCTGGAATCCCAGAGAATGGAAGGGGACATGTATCATTCTTTCTGGCTGGTGAGCATGCCCTGCATTTGAGGCATTCTCCATCTCCTGAATCCTGGTTCCTGCCATAGGAGCCCCATCAGGCCTTCCCAGCCTCCCTTGCGGCTGGTGGGGGCATTCAGCCAGCCACAGGCTCCTGTGTCAGACTTTGTGTCTGAGCAGGCACCAGAGGAACCCACCCCGGGGAGGGGATGACAGCTGTGTCGTATTTCCAGAGGCCGGAGGCTGAGACCCTGTGGTACCAGCAGGGCCCAGGTTCGCGGTGCTGGCAGAGTGCTGTCTGTGCCCAGCGGTGCCTCCACCAGGCCAACTTGGCCGTGACCTTTGGGGCATTGTTCCCAAGTGTTTCTCTGGTCCTCCTAGAGATGCTGTGAGCTACAGAATATTTTTAATAAATTATTTTCAGCCTAACTGGCTAGGGTGGGTTTGTCTTACTTTCACTTAAGAACGCTATAGAGTTGAAACTCAGAAGCCCAAACTGCGAGGCCAGATGTGGGTGTCTCCCAGAAAGGTGAGACCAGGTAGAAAGAAGTGTCAGAGCTTTATATTTCTATCCTATTAAGACTGTTTTTATGACAAGTAACAATTATTTTTAAAATGAAAAAGGTCAATACAAATGTAAAAAATAACAAGAACAGAAGAAGGAAGGGAGGGAAGGCGAGAGATGACCTGGATTTCAAATGTGAGGAGGCACGGGGCGAAGGGTGCACCAGGGAAAGGCAGGGCCCTGGGGGTGGCCAAGGGGAGGTCGTCAGGGTAGGGGACCACCTCAGGACAGCCAGCTTTCCCTTAGCCAGGAAAGTACTGGGAAAGGTGGAAACAACCCAAAAGGTGTTGATGATACAGGAATTCTTCTCCCAGGGGAGTGGGAATCCATAGGGACAAGGGGCAGGGGTAGGGTAGATAGTAGAACTTTCTGAACATTAAGTGAGGGCCAAATCCATGGTATGGGAGAGCTCGAACATACAGGGCTGCGGAGGGGAGACCTGCAAGTGATAAACGAGGTCCTGTGAGGGGTCAGGGAGAAGGAATTCTCAGGATGTTTCTACCTGAGCAGATGGAACCTGAGGCCAGTTGAACTCTGTGGTTGGGTCAAAGTGAAGGTCAGGGACCCGCCCTCTCTCTCCCTTAAAGTGATACCAAGCTTGGTGTGTAGTAGGTCTCTGTGTGTTTTCTGGAGGCCAGAACACTAGTTTCCCTCGGATTTTCCAAGGGTTAGGGTGGGGGCTGACAGTTGATGCCAGCTTTCTGGGTCTCTAAGTAGAGCAGGAGCCGGTAGCACCCAGCTTCTGCCTGCCCCTGGCATGCCTGTTCCACACACCCTGCCCTTCCCTCTTCCGGAGCTTTGCTCCTAGCAGATTTTGCCATGTCACAGCTCCGCCCAAGACCCATGAGTGACTCCCCATGGCTCCGTGAATGGAGGAGCCGAAGGCTTCTTGTTGCCTTGTGAGGTCAGGCCCGCATCTGCTTCTCCCGCCCCAGCCCGGCCATTTTCCGCAGCGACTCACTCACACTCACCTTCTCTCTGAGGTTCCAACAGGACAGTTGTTGGCCCTCTGCACCCCGTTGACTTAAGGAAATTTCAGTTGGAAGAAATTTAGATTTTTACCCAGTCCTTAGAGAATATAACTGAAGGAGGGCACTCTTCATGTAAGTGAAACACGGTAAAAAAGAAAAAAAGACTCTTCTCTATGTATGTGATATTTCAAAAAAATGTTACCCCCCCATCCACTTTACTCAGCTCTGCAAGCAGCAACACTCTCTTCACAGATGGTGGAAGCACATTCTCCTTCCCTGGACGCCAGCGCTCTCCCCTCCACCTGGGCCTGATTCTGCAGAACACCAGAGCTGCTTTAGCTATCCTTAAACTTGATCCATTAGCCCACTGCCCAGATTCTAGAAGGAACACCTGGATAGGGAGCTCAGGAGGTGTCCCAGGATTCGGGAAGCCTGGGTAGGGTGGGGGTGGGGGGCAGGGTGGTTGCAAAAACTTAACAGGGTTACACAGTTTTTTTCATCACTTTCTAGCCTCAAACGGGCTCGTTTTCTAGAAGCTGCACCCTGGCTATTCTTTTGCTGGAACACTCTGGCCCCTTTCTTCCCTTTTCCTTCAGGCCACAGCGTATGTGACCCTCAGTAGGGGTCCCAGACCAGGGCTGTCTGTCTCTCCCCACAACACATTCTCTCTTGGGGCGCCCACCATCATGAAATCTAGAGGTTTATTTCAGAGCTAGACGATAGACTCCCACTCGACTGTAAGCTCTCTAAATGGGTAGCGACTGTGTCTGTTCAGTTCAGGGCCCAATTCCAAGTGCCCAGCCCACAGCCTGGCACGTAGCCAGCTCTTAACAAATATTTGTTGTAGCTACATAGTGAAATCTCACTTGAAGCCCGCCTCTCTGTGAGCACCTACTACGTGCATGGCAGAAAAAAAAAAAAAAACCCTGCCCGCTTGAGCTTACCCTACATTCTATAGAGACAAAAAATAAATAAGAATTAAAAAAAAAAAAAAAAAAAAAAGCCTACGTCCCTGCACATATGTCTGGCGCCTCTCTTCTGATAGGCCAGAGCTTGCTCCTTCACTGCGCTTTGGCCACCAGTCGCTAGGCCTAGTCTGAGCACAGTGTCCTGAGGCCCTTTCCCCGTTGACCTGTGAACAACCCCCTTCCCTAAACGCAGATGGATTACCGAGGACTCTTCTCTGGGTATCTGTGACTGACTGTGCCCTTACCCTACTGGATGCTTTCCTCCACTTACCTTCCTGAGTGTGTGTGTGTGGGGGGGCATCTATCCCCCCCTCGTCTCTCCGCGCCACCCCCTCATCGCCCCCATCTCCCTGGACAGATGTAATATGGCCCTACTCAGGTTTCCCTCTTCAGCTCAGAGCCGGAGAGCCAGATATCTGCTATTCCCGTTGCTTCCTTGTTCCTTTCTCCTAGGACTGGTGAGCCGGGAGATTATGGAAAACCAGCCTGGCCTTTTACCTCCCCCTTCGGAGGGACCAGGCACTGCCAGTAACGGATGTGTCACCATCTCCACATCCTTCCTTGACGGGCGTGGAGGGCTCTGAGATCACCCTCCCCACCTTTATCAACGGAAAAATTGAGACTCAAGCAGGGATGGATGCTGGGCCTCAGGCCAAGGCCATCCAATCGTGTTATACACAGTACTAGAGCCCTCATCCCCTCACCCCCACCCGGTCGGCTGCAGGGACCACCGCCGTCGTTCTATGGGAAAGGGCGACCCCTGGTGGTGAGGAGAAGCGTGGCTGCCTGTCCGCAGGACGCGCCAACAGGAAGGGGCGTGGCCTGCAGGACCACTGACAAAGGTTTACCACCTGCTGTTGATGTAAGGACCTTGCTTTGAAAATCGGCAGAAATTTGTGAAGCCCTATACAAATGAAAGATTTTAAAAATATGTACAAATAAGGTGGAAGGTGTTATTAAAACGAGTTTCTGCTTATGATTTTTTTTTAAAGATTTTATTTTTAAATAATCTCTACACCCAACGCTGGGCTGGAATTTACGACCCCGGCAGAGATCAAGAGTCACATGCTCTACTAACTGAGCCAGCCAGGTGCCCCTCTGTTTATGATTTTAAATGACGGTTTTAACAAACTTTTATTTAAAACATTCATGTGCCAAGGATAACTCTCAAAATGGGAATCTTGCGGTTGCATCGGGATGTGTAACCAGTATAGGGGCAGGTACTTTCGTGTATAGAATATGTATGGTCCTGAGTCACTCCCATGGCCCTGAAGGGGAAAGAACCCAACTTTCAGTGCACCTTACCCTTAGCCACATACCCTGTAATGACCTAATTAACGCCACCTTGTGACTTTAGCTGCACCCTGTCAGCTGGATCTTCAGGAAGCAGGGATAGGCACTAAATGGCTTTTGGCGTATCGCAAGCAAGTGACACGGGCTCTAACTGACTCAAGGATCTGGTGCTCAGCCCTGGAATGCAGAAGTTACTGTTACAGGAGAGAATGGCTCTAATTAAAGAGCCCAGAGCCTGGGGCAAGGCTGACTCCAAGTTTCTATGGCATCTATCTCTGGTCTCTAGGGGCAGAGAGACTACTCAACAAAAGGCTGGTTGTCTCAACAAAAGTACTTGGAAAACCAAGCATTTGAGAACTTCCCAGACAGAAATAAGTATGCTTAAAGACCACCTGACTAGTTACTATGACCCCCCCACTCCTGCTACCAAGGGAACCTGGGCGATCTACTTTGGATGTCATTTCTGAAGTTGTTTCTAATCGTTCCAAAAATAAATGGAATATTTCTAGGAAATAGCTGGTCTCGACCTAACTACAGAAGAATAAACTCTCACTGACATTACAGGATCATGACTATACCTTCATAAACTAGGTATTTTCCTATCAACCTTGATGATCCGGGAGACAGCAGTACATGACAGATCAGAAAGTGTATAAGCTGGAAATAGGGTTGGAGACAGAAAGTCCAATATGGTGCTGGCCACTGTGGTGTCACTGCTCCCGATACAGGTGTAACCTGAATCCCCACTTGGGAGCCAGAAATCAGCTGAGAAGAGGCCTCTGGAGAGAGACTGTCCTGGTCCTGGACGGTGGATAAAGTGGGGCCTCCGCACAGCTCATCCCACTGAGCAGACTGGACCGAGTTCCTGACCATTGTACTGAAGGGACTGGGTAAGTCTCTTCTGTAACGCCTCAGAGGATCCTTGGGTAACCTGAAAGTTAGGACAAGAGTCTGGCGCTTGACCCTGAGCTGTGAGCAGAGCATTCTGAGAGACAGCATACTGAATGAGAATGCCCTGCTTATAACTTCCGGGCAGCGTCTCAGCCTCACCAGGATCTGTCCTGTAAAGCTGATGCCTGCGCGCAGGGCGCTGACAGCGGTCCGACACCGCGGCCCGAACGTCCGGACACATATCCCAGGAGCCAGAGAACTCAGGCCTTCCCCGAGCTTCTCCAGGAGACCTGCAGGCTATACAAGGACCCTAACAGGCTTAGTCCCGCCTCAGGGTCAGGGCTGCTCCTCCCTCCTGGGAAAGGGAGTTCGCTTCAGACGAAGGAGGAGAGGTCAGGGAGGCGCACTCTGCATCCCTCCACCGCGTAGGGGCCAAACCCCACCCACCATCCCCTTTCCCCAGCAGCCCAGGCTCGGGGGGTCGGGGGGGTGGGAACCGGGCGAGCCAGGGCTCCGGTCAGCGGAGACGGAGGGTTCGGACCGGCAGCCCCACCATCGAGCAGTGTGTGCAGGGGCGGGGAGCCCAGCTGGAGGGAGACAAGACCCTCTTCTCTGTAGCAGGGGAGCCCCCATTCCCACCGCGCAGGTCACTCTTCCGGTCCTGAGCGCCCCGTCTCTGAGGCCCCGCCCCGCAGCCCACTGCTTGCTGGGATTTGTAGTTCCTGGGGCGGGGCTAGCGCGTCCCGAGCTTGGGTGTGTCTGTGTGTTCCCAGGTCCGCTGTGGCGTCCCGGTCCTCGTGACCTCATTCCTGAGGGCCCACTGGACCTGGGGTTGGCACTGAGGTCGCAGGCCACAGCCCCCGAGTTCCGGCCCCGTGGCACACTCCTACTGGGACTTGTAGTTCTGGCTAGGGTTCGGGCCTGGGTAGGGCCCGGGGGCGCGGGGGGGGGGGCGGGATTGGTGGGGGTGGGGTTGTCCCACCCCAGCCAAGCCCGGCCTAGTGCCATCCTATTCCTCTTTGGCCTGGATCTGGACAGTAGACCTGGCGCGGGACTCGCAGCTCTGGGCGGGTTTCCTGTGGCCCTTCTTGCAGCCGGTCCACCGCTCAGCGGCACCTGCAAGACCAGCCTCTAGATGGGCTAACTGAGGCACGAAGAGCTGTGTGCTGTGGCTGCGGTCTGCCCTGGTGTCAGGCCCAGCCAGGACGGAGTGTGAACGTGGGAGAGGAAAGGCCAGAGTGAGGACTTGGCCTGGGAAGCCCAGCCCAGGCCTGCGGGCCATGCTGGGCAAGGCGGTGGTGGGGGGTGGGGGTGTCCAGGACACTTTAAGTTCTTAAAAGAGTCTGTGATCAACGCTGTCTCAAAATGATGAGCAGACTCGCGCGGGACTGGCCGAGCACATTAGAGCTGACCACCTCACAGGCTCGACAGATAAGATTTTATTTGCCAAATTTGGCAACGCTACAGAGGGAGCTCAAGGAGGGAGAAGGTTCTCCTGAGGAAGAAAACCAAGACATGGGGCAATCCTGGCCCACAGGTTTGCTTTGAGGATTACATAAACAGGGTTTGGGGGTGGGTTCTTTTTCTTTTTCTTTTTTTTTTATATATATTGAAGTAGAGGTGACATACAATATTATATTAGTCTCAGGTGTACAACATAGTGACAATTACATATATTAGGCAACACCACCCTAAGTATCGTTATCACTAAGTATAGTTACCATCTGGGGGTGGGAGGGTTTTGTAAACTGTAAAGTCCAGGGCATGGGTGAGGAGTTACCATCGTCAGAATTTGAACTTGAGACACTGGAGAAAAGGCCCTGGGCCTTTAGGACCCTCACTTTAAAAAGGAAGGCACACTTACTATAGTTATGTTAGCTGTCTCCATCAGGAGAAGCTGGGTGATAGAGACATGGGACCTGTCTATAATATTTGGTGTAAGTGGGGTGCCAATGAGTCAAGGATGACTTTACTGCTCAAAGGTTACAAAGCCCTTTGGGTGTTTGTTTGTTGACTGCTTTATTGAGTGTACAATTCAGTATTTTTTAGTATATTCACAGACTTGTGCAACTATTACCACAGTCTAATTTTAGAACATTTTCATCACCCCAAAAGGAAACTCCTACCTATTAGCAACCACCCCCTAAACCCCACCCCCTAATTCCCTCCAGCCCTAGGCAACCATTAGTCTATTTCTACAGATTTGCCTGTTCTGGACATCTCATGGAATCATATAATATGTGGTCTTTTGTGATGGGATTCTTTCACTTAGCATAATGTTTTAAAAATCCATCCAGGTTGTAGCATTATCAGTACTACGTACTGGTTTTTGCAACTTCTTGTGAGTCTACAATTATTGTGAAATACCACATCTTTTCTTTAAAGCAAAGTATCCGGAGGGTGAACGCAGGTAGCTTGTTACAAGCGAACAGACTCCCAGCTGACACTAGCATTTGATGCTGAGAGCAGGGTGGGCCCTGGGAAAGGCGGAGGGAGGCCAGGGCCTGGTGGGGAGGAGGGGGCGCCTGACTCAGCCCAGCTCCACCCCAGGAGGCTGTGTGCTGTGAGGGTTGAGAGGTCCTACCACCAGGCTCCCAATCCACCCTCTGCCGCTCACTAAAGGGACCTTGGAGCAAGTTTTTTTGTTTGGTTTGGTTTGACCTCACTTGGCCTCCATTTCCTCATCTGTAAAAGGGGGAAAATAAAATGATCTAGTTTAGAGAATAAATGGGAGGATTAAAGGAGAAAATCGTAAAGGACAGCACCTGGCATACAGTGCCTGCACTCAAGACTCTTAGCTCTTATCATGAGCTTACAGTGTGTTGCGAACCCAGTGTGACCCTGGCTTTGAGGGGATAAACCAGCCCTTCCTCCTGCCCCGATCACCCAGTGCCCCCCCCCTTTTAAGATTTTATTTATTTGACAGAGAGAGAGACAGCCAGCGAGAGAGGGAACACAAGCAGGGGGAATGGGAGAGGAAGAAGCAGGCTCCCAGCGGAGCAGGGAGCCCAATGTGGGGCTCAGTCCCAGAACCCTGGGATCATGACCTGAGCCGAAGGCAAACGCTTAACGACTGAGTCACCCAGGCGCCCCCTCCCAGTGCCCTTCTTGTCACCACAGTGCTCCACTGGAGCTCCTCCTGGCCCGCTCATTTTTGGTGTACTGGACGAGTCCCACTTTCCCAGCGGTCACCAAGAAACTCCAGCATGTCACTGCCCAGAATGTCTCTGAGCACCCAACAGCTTTATTCAGAAAATATGGCAGTCCAGACCCCTGGCCATTCCTCAGAGCTGGTTGAAATTATCTAGAAAAATTAATTACAGATCAAATTTAAAGGCTAGATGCATTCTGAGTCAATGCCTTCAAAGGAATATTTTGGGGAATTTTGATGTTGGAATTTTTAAGTGTTGCAACAGATCCCTGCCAGCTTCCCAGGCTGAGGAAATATGACAGCTCAGCCTGAGCTGTGCCTCTGAGTTGGATCAGAGGACGCAGAAAGGACTCTTTGTCTGGTGCCTGAATTTTACAGATGGGAAACAGACTCAGAGAGGACCATATGCAGGGTAGTTCGAAGCCAGTTTGGGAACTCAATTAGGGAGAATCCTTTGCAATTTCAAGAAATTCGTACCCCTGGAAATTGATTCATAAGCCTGGGTCCATGGACACAGAAGCAGAGAGCTGGCCATCTTGGATGGCTCCGAACCTTGGCCAGAGCCCATTTAGCTAAATCCAGAAGTCAGTGTCGATGCCTCTCTCTCCTGGTTTTTTTCAGCCAGATGTTTGTCCTAGAAGTAGTTTATTAATAATAATGGTAATAGAAACTCATGTGTGTCCAGGCATTTATTTTTTTCAAAGAGCTTCCCATGGGTCATCTCACTGGATGCCCACAATTCCCCAAGGCAGGATGACTGGGTTATTGTCCTCCCTTCAGGTGAGGAACCTGAGACTCAAAAGGCTTAAGTGACTTTCCCAAGGTGACAAAGTACCTTGGGGCTACACTAGAATGTGAAGATTTTGCTCTCTAATCTGCTAATTAGAATAAAAATCTAGTAAAAAAATTTTTTTTTTGAGTGTCTGTTACCTGCTAGGTAATCTGCTGGGTGCTGGCATCTGTGGGGAGCAGGTATCTCTTGTTCTCTTCAAGGTCCTTCCAGCTGGACTAAGAATCAGATTGAAGTGAGACAGATTAACTGGAGAAAATCAAATTTAATAGCATACATATGGGGAACCCACACAGACATGGAAATTCCAGAGACAGTCAGGCAAAATGAGATCTAGTTGTCATTCTGAATTAAGGAGAAGGGGGTAGGGTTCTGGGACTTCAAAGGGAGAGAATGCAACTCACAGGAGGATGAAAAAGAGTAAATGTTTGGTCAACAAATGTTTTCTAGGCCACTCAGAAACAATAGGACAGAGCGGACTTTGATCAGATGGGCCTGGGCCGGGTTCCTTCCAGTCTGCCATACCGAGTTCATAGTACAATGTAGTTGTTGATGGTGATAGCTGTCTTCCTGGAGCAGGTCCACCACCTAAATTCTTTAAGGCATTTGGCAGGAGAAGGGGGTAAAGAGCTTTTCCTGAATCTGCTGGGTTTTGGTTTCGTTTTAACTCATATGACCTTCATGCCAAAGTGGCCCATCTTGGTGCGGCCTGCCCTCGGGACTCTTCATTTCACAAGGATAACCTGACGCAGCTCCTGGGCTGGAGAAGCCAACAGTGTGGTGGAGAGGCACATGTGTAGCAGATGATAAAAAGTGACAGCAAGGGAACTTTCCAGGGGGGTGGAAGTGTTTTATATCCTGGTAGGATATAGATTTACATGGGTGTTTGCCTATGCCAAAACTCATTATGCTTATGCTTTGTGCATTTCACTGTAAATTCTACCTAAAAAATGTAGAAAATGAGAACGCTCTGGGAAGACTATGTCTAGCCGGGTGTTGGCAAGGTGCAACCGTTGGGAAGGGGGCCAGGGGCAACTAGGTTGCCCGTGGGTGCAATTCCACCTTTCCTTGTGGGGTGTGGTTGCAAATGGAAGCTGTAGACCCAGATGGCCTAGTAGCCTTGATGCCAGAGCACCTGGGGGCTACAGAGAAGGGAGGCAGGGATCACTGCATTTTTCAGGGGACAGACACTTCAACTGAGTCTGCAGGCTGAGCAGTTGGCCAGACGGCAGCGGACAGGTGGAGGGCGGTTTCTAAACACTGCTCAGTGAAGTGTGGTTGCCCTGCATGATCCAGACAGAAAAAGGTAGAACCAGGCTTTGAACTGCTTCCCTACCCCAAGACCCATTAGTAGGCCTCAGAAAAATTCAAGCTGGTTGGAATATTTTTTAAAAATAGGGGCACCTGAGTGGCTCAGTAGGTTAAGTGTCTGCCTTTGGCTCAAGTCGTGATCTCGGAGTCCTGGGATTGAGCCCCAGGGCAGGCTCCCCGCTCAGCGGGGGTCTTCTCCCTCTCCCGGGGCCTCTCCCACCACTCGTGCTCTCTCTCGCTCTCAAATGAATAAATACAATCTTAAAAAATAATAAATTTTATTGGGGCACCTGGGTGGCTCAGTCAGTTGAGCATCCGACTCTTGGTTTTAGCCCAGGTCATGATCTCGGTGTCCTGGAATTGAGCCCCATGTCAGGCACACTCAGTGTGGGGTCTGTTGGGACTTTTCCTCCCTCTCCCTCGGCCCCACCCCCCACTCCCGCGCTCTCTCTCTCAGATCAAATCCTTATTTATTTGAGAGAGAGCGAGAGAGCACAAGGAGGGGAAGGGCAGAGGGAGAGGGAGAAGCAGACTCCTCACTGAGCAGGGCCTCCCTCAGGACCTGACCTGAGCCAAAGGCTGACGCTTAACCAACTGAGCCAACAAGACTCCCCTGAAAATTTTTTTAAAAATAAATTTTATTTATTAATTTTTTAAATAAACGCTACCCCTAACATGGCGCTCAAACTCCCGACCAGGAGATCAAGAGTCCCAAGCTCTGCTGACTGAGCCAGCCAGGCGCCTCTAAGCTGGTTGGAAGTTTTGGGTTTTTTTTTATTTTTTAGATTTATTATTTATTTGAGAGACAGAGAGAGCGTACAGAGGGGGGAGGGGCAGAAGGAGACAATCTCAGGTAGACTCCCCTCTGAGCACCGAGCCCAACACCAGGCTCCGGGCTGGGCTCGAGTCTACAACCCATGCTACAACCTGAGCTGAAACCAAGAGTCAGACACTCAACGGACTGAGCCATCCCAGAGCCCCTAGTTGGAAGTTTTAAAGCTGCTTCCCAAGAAAGGAGAAAAATGTCCTGTTCCCACTGTGTCAGGAGGCCAGGTCCATATCCCGATGGCAATGCTTTTTGTCAGCTGACATCTTTTGGGGTTTGCCTGCCGCTCATGACTCTCCACTCAGGATCCAAGGTGGGAGTGTGGCCCGTGTGCTGTCTGACTCACTTCCTGGAGGGCCTGGCTGGCTGGTGCAAACACTGGCGGGCCTGTTTTCCTCTAAAGAGAGAGAAGGGTGGGAGGTATTGCAGGTCTAGCACCGGCTTCGAAGCCAGACCAGCCCGGGCTAGAATCCTGGGTCTTCGGCTGCACTGGCAGTGTGACCCTGGACAAGTCACCCCCTCTGAGCCTCCCTGACACTTCTCTGTCCATTAAGCATAATGATGATGGTAGTGGGTCCGAGGACAGAACCACACCGTACGGAAAGCACTGAGTACATAGCAGGCACTCAAGGGGCAGACAGCCCCTGCCAGAGTTTGAGGCCAAGGCTCTATCAGTCGACTGCGCTGTGGACCCTGCCATCCCTGGCGGAGTTTCCCCGCGCTGCTTGCCAGTTGTTAGTCTCCCCAGTTCCCGCCTCAATTCTAGGTCCCCGTGGGCGTCCCGGCTCCCGGGCAGGGACGGGGCGGCTCAGCAGCGCCCCCTGCCGGCTCAGGCTGCCCGGGCCCCACCCTCTGACTGCCCTGGGCGTGGGGGGCAGCGGAGGCCGCGGCAGGCAGGCAGCGCTCTGGGGTCTGACCGCCCGACGCCCGGCTCCCCTTTAGGGGTCGGAGGGGCTCAGCCGGCCCGGGGCGCCTCCTCGGGGCGCTCGCTCCCCCTCTCCTCTTTGGGGCACACCCACTTGCCTAATCGTGTCTTCCCGCTTCCCTAAAGGAGGGACCTTCCCGTACGGAGGGGCGGGAGAGGGCGGATCCTCGCTGAAGAAATGCTTCATTTTACTCCATCAGTGACAAACTGAGCGTTCCTAACGGGGAGCCGGGAGGGAGTGGGAAAATGTGAGTCCGGTGGAAAAAAAACCAAAAAACCAAAAAAAACCCAAAAACCAAAAACCAAAAAACAAACAAAAAAAAACCACACAAAAAACCAAGTTTTAGAATCTGGTTACCAGATAACGTCTTTGCGCGTACTGAGCGCTAAAGCGCTTGGGATTCCCAGTCTGAGTGACCTGCTCTTTTGTTTCGCTGTTAATTCGCAAACCTCTTTATTTTTGTGGTGATGGGGCCACGTTTCCCCAAGTGAGGCTCAGATGTGGAGAACAGTGACTCCCATTCATCCTGTATCCTCGGTAATGCACAGAGTCACCCCAGTTATGCACCAGGGCAGCCTAGAGTCGGTAAACCTTACTAGGGTGGACGTAAGGGGTGGGGGGACAAGAGGCGGTGAAGTGTGGTGTAACTTTCCAATCCCCTGCCAGCTACACCGGGCTCACGGTTGGAGGAGGCAGGAGCATTACTTCCTGAGGTGCCCGGCACATGTACTGGGGTCCCTTAGTAAATTCTCTTTGTTGGGAAGAGAATTAAGTCTAGGTTTATTGAGCATCTATTTGCAAATTAATTTTATAATCTCATGTAATCTTTGCCTTTATCTTTCTGCCCATTTTACAGATTGGGCATGGTGAGGCGCCAGATTAAGCTTAGCGAGTAAGTAGTCACTATTCAACTCTTTCTGCTCTGCCAGGTGATGTGCCCAGGCTCTGGTTTTTGTGGGGACAAGGCTCTTGCTGGTATGACAGCCCAGATGACCCTGTTTTTAAGGCCAGCAGTTTGACCATGGAGATACTCAGAATGCCCACTAGTCTGCATTCTCCGAAGAGAATTTACCATCTTGCTGTGGTCCAGAAATTTTAACACATGTATTGACTTAGTTCTACTGCCCAAATTGCTGCCTCCTGCGTGGGGCCTTGACCCTGAAGGCTGAGCCTTATCTTTAATTAGCCTGTTGACCAGCGCTGGGCCAGGGCAGGCCTGTGTCCAGAACAGGCAGGCCAGAGTCCTGCGCAGAGGAGCCGCAGGTGTGGCTTGCTTTCTTCTGGAGCACAGACTCTGCATCCGTCTGCATGGATTCAGAAAGAAATGGAAGCTTCCCTTACACTGCCCCTGCCTCCCATTCCCGTGTGACCTTTGTCTGGTTGCACAGGACCGTGGGCCAGCCACTTGTGCTCTCAAGGCCTCAGCATCCTCCTCTAGAAAGTGTCCAAGCAAGTTGGTCAGACTAGCTCTAGGGTCCTATGATGTGACGAAGGCAAGATGGCCCCTGGGTTGAGCCAGAACCACTCCTCTTTTTTTTCTTTTCTTTTTTTTTAAGTAGGCTCTACACCCATGTGGGGCTCAAACTCACAGCCCCAAGACCATGAGTCACATGCTCTACCCACTGAGCCAGGCAGGTGCCCCGAACAACCCTTCCTTTTATTGCTGTCCCTCAGAGCGCCCAGTGCCAAGACTGTGTGTCAATAAACATCTGGTGAACAAGAAGATGACCCAGGGTAGACTCCAGAGGCATTTGGAATGCAGGACAAAGCAAAGAATGTTTTCCAGACCCCAGACACTCCCTCATTAGTGAGCTTAAAAAAATAAATAAATAAATAAATAAAATGTATGCATTCAGGGCAAGGAGAAAGACAAGTCTGGGGGGAGGAGGAAAAAGTCACTGCAGAGGCAGTGACCCCACCCAGGAAATATGACTAACCCAGCCGAGGCCGGTGCTGGTGAGTGTGGTAGCTTTCGTGGGGCTGTCCTCGCACGTCCCAGACTCAGAGGCGACCCTGGCCCACAGCCGGCTGAGGCCACTATGGGGAGGCCCCGAGCCGGGGTGGACCTCAGCCCCCAGCCGGCGGCATCCACTGCTGGCCCCCAGGGCTCGCCCTCCTCCACCGAGGCTGGCCGGCCCCTCAGCACTGTCCCCAGAGCGGGAAGGGACCAGGCTCCGCAGGGGCGGGGCGGGGGCGAGGGCGGAGCCGGGCGGGGCAGGTGGGCGGGGCATCCCGCGCCGGGACGTAGGGAAGTGAGAAGCTGGGTGGGGTGAGCTGGGAGGAAGAATCTGAAAAGCAGAAGTGCGAGGAAGGAGAGCTGCGGAGAGGTGAAAGTGGCAGGGTGGCTGAGGGAGAGTCGGGACTTCTGGCTGGGACCCTCTAACGCGGCAGGTGAGGGCTGGCTGCCAGGGTCTGGAAACAGAGACTCACATTTCTGGAAGCCGTTTTGTCCGGGACCCGTGTCCCCCAGCCCGCTGTCCTGGCAGCTTTGTGCCAGGGTCCAGGTACATTTATGGTCTGTCTGGAGCCCCACAGCTGCCCCGGAGGGTACCCAGGATACTGACGAGCCACTCCTGGGTCAGGCGTGTCCTGGCTGGCGGGAGAGGTGGTGCGGACCTCCTGACAGATTTGAGGATGCCCGTCCCTAAGACTGGACTGGCGAGATTGTACACGGGTGGGCTGCAGTGGTTGGGGGAGGGAGCAGAGCATTTGGGTTCAAACTGTAGCACAGCCCATTATTTTGCAGATCCAACAAGATCTCAGCTGAGGGTCTGGTCCTGGGCCTGGGGTAAGAGAAGGGGAGGAGGAGGGAGGGAGAGGTGGAGGAGGGATAGGGTAGGAGCCCCACTTGGTGTCAGGGGAAAGAGTACTAGCCAGAGAGTCCCCAGGGGAGGCCTCCGGACACCCCCCGCCCTGGAATGCCCATGTCCCAGGCTGGGAGGACCTGCTGTCATAGTGTTGACGCTCCCCCCTCCACCCTTTCTTGAGGAGAGAGGTAGGGGCTGTTTAATTTCACAACTAGGGGCAAATGGACTGTGAGGTGAAGGGACCTGTAGGGATCAATAGAGTGAGTGTCTGAGGGCAGAGACAGCACTGGAGGAGGGTGAGAGCAGTTGTTCTGACAGTTTTAAAGCACTGTCTTAACAGTAGGCATCACAGCGACACCTGCCCCTGCCCCCAGGTCCCACAGGGCGTACTCAAAGGCAGGTTCCTTCTGAAGCCCCAGCAGTTCAAGGGCCAGGCCAGCCAGGCATGCGTCCTCCCCCACCCCGGGCCCCAGGACGGTCTCACTGGATTCCCCAGCCTCTCCTTTCTGCCTCCGGGGCAGCTACAACCTGTCCCAGCCTGTGAGATCCCACGCTCTCTCTCCGGCTCCCGCTGCTCTAGGAATAGCAGCCACACAAGTCCTGTGTATCCCACGCACCCTCTGAGGTCCTGCAGGGTTCCCGGCACAGGGCGGAAAAGTTTTCCCTTCTTCCCTTCTAGGTTCTTTGGCTGGTCTATTAAATTGATATAAGACAGATTAACAGGAGAAAACCAGGAAGTTTAATAACGTATATACCTCCTGTATACTTGGGAGAGACCCAGGAAAACTCCCTGAAATGGTCGAAGCCATCACCTTAAATACCATCTTATGCTAAAGAAAAAAGATATTGGGGGTCAGTTAGGGGAGGTTACCAGGAAGAGCACAGTGAACAAGAGTAAGATTGTTACAAAGATTTCAGTGGCTGCTTTGCACTTTGATAAGTTGCTGCAGTCATCCCCCCTCCCTTCCTGATGCAGTGGGGAGACACCCTTATGGAGGGAGAATTCCCCTATAAGTGTAAATGTCTCTTACAAAGGGTAACTTCTACTTGGATTTCAGAATGTCACCTGTGTCTGCTGCTTCTTAAAAATAGCCAGTTTAAAATAATCAACATGCCAAAGAGGCTTATTTTGGGGTGGTATATTTTGCTCCCCTTCAGGTTCCATCTAGGTCCAGAGAGGCAACATACAGTCCCCGGCAAAAGGCCTTTATAGTCTAGTAGGGGAGGTGGGCAGATCCATAACTCAGCACACTCTGGCAGAGTGGGAAGAAGCAGACTTTAATGTAAGAGATATGTATGGAAGAGGCTGTCTTGTGAGATGGTGAGTTCCCCATCACTGGAAGTGTTCAAGAGGAGGATGGTGAGGGATGCTGCAGAAGGGATTCCTGCACTGTGCGCGCACAGGCATGCGTTGGGAGGTGGAGGCAGAGGCGGAGCAGGATGAGATAAGTATTTAGGCTCCTTCTAAGGCTGACATCTGTGATTCTGTGACATTCCCCACCTAGGGGAAGTTTGCCTGTGGCCCCACTGGGTGTGATGGCTCCCTGTTGCTCTGCCTCCTCCAGTTAGACCATGACCCATGGGTTGTTCTTTCTCGTTTCTGTGCCCTACCACCACTCTGCCCAGTGCCAAGCTCCCAATGTAGACTTTGTACGGAATTGCATAGAGCCTGTCGTGGGCTGCTGGAGGGATGCAGGAGTGTCAGGCAAGTCTGGGGCTCTGGCTGAGACATGAAGCTGTCAGGTCATCCGAATAGACAACCTGCAAGTAGAGACTGAAGTGAGAGGGCTGGGAGCACTCCCAGAAAGCGCTGAGGCTACCGAATGTCCTGGCAGGCTCCTTGGACAGCTGGGGTTTGGTATGGGTCTGGAGGGTGATGGGGCTTTACTGGACTTGGGGGGGGGGCGGCATACACACAGAGAAAGCTCCAGCTGCTGTGGGCTTGGGCAGAGCGGCTGGAAGGGAGAGGTGTCAGGTAGCCCCTGGGGCACAGCCTGGAGCAGAAGGCCAAGGGGTAGAGATCTGATGGGACAGCAGGGGTTTCCACCCCGACCTGAGCTTTAGGGTCACCTGGGACTTCGCACACATGCTACCCGGGCTCTACCCCCAGAAACTCTGATTTTAACTGTTCTGGTGTGTGGTCTGGACATTGGGATTTTTTTGAGCTTGATAATTCTAACGTACAGGCAGGTGTGAGATGCTGTTCTGGATAGTTAAGGGGCAGAAGAGAATCACCTGGAACATACGCTCAAAATGCAGATGCACAGGCCCCACTCCACGCCTGTGTAATAAAAATCTCCAGGCCTGGGCCCGGGCCATCTGTGTTTTTATAAGATCCCAAGCTAATTTTAACAGGCAGCCAGGATGATGAAGAAGCAGGTGGCCACAACCCTTTCCTCAAAAACTTGCGCTGCCAGCTTCTGAGTTAGTACTCAGGCCAGAGCCCGCAGATCAGGAACACAGAAGGAAAAATAGTAAAGCTAACAATTGACCCTCTTGTTCGCACCATCTCTCCCCCCTGGTTTGGGCGTGGGACAGCCGCCCCACCATTTCAGACCTGAGTCACAGGCTGAGCAGCCTGTGGCGAGGGATGTGGGCAAGCATGTGACCTTCTGTGGAATGGAGGAACATTAAAGGTTCCCTCCCCCAAACTTCCCCCTCACTGCCTCCTGCTTTGGGAAAGAGCGGTTTCAAAAAATGCCTTCAGCTCTGTTGTGAGTTAGGAATGGAAAAGAAGTCATGATTCCCGTGGTAGTTGACATTTATTACCACTGCTTCTTTTTTCCCCTCCATTTTCTACTCAGACCCTACACCCTCTGCTCTCCTGTCCATCTCCTAAAGATGTCTCTTCCCCCTTCCTGCTTCCCCAGGTCCCAAGAAGCTCCCCATGGTGCCAGTTTGCCTCTTCACCCTGAAATTCCCCAGGCCCTTACCCTGCATCACAGAGGCTCACCTTACAAAAATGTTGTTCACCTGCACAGCATGAATTGTGTTACAGTGCTTGCTAGTGTGGGCTGTGCATTTTAAGAAAAAAAAAAAAAAAAAAGGAAAGAAACTGTGTAGTAATTGGAACATAGAAAAGAGATGGTGAGTGAAGCTGTAGCTACTGCATTTGCTGAATTTTTTAAAAAAATAATATATATTTTAAAAATACTTGCCTTTACCATTTCCCCCCGAGTAACTTGTCCAAAAAAGGTTGCTGTCACTGACCTATAGAATAACATAACATTTGAGGTGCGGGGGAGGAAAAATTTCCTCAGCCCCTCAAGATCCTTCTGGTTGGACTTAGAATCAAATTGACAGGAGATAGACTAACAGGATAAAATTAAACTTAATAGCATACGTATGGGGAATCTATACAGACAGGGAAATTCCAAAGATAGTGAAGCAATAAGACTCTTAATAGGAGCTAAGGAGAGGGGTAGGGTCTGAGGATCCAAAGGGGAGAAAGACTATCAGCAGGAACATGAGAGGGGATGCCTGGAAAACAAAGGTTGCCCCATTATGTAGGTAAGTTTCTTAGGCAAAGAGGAATCTGGTAAGAGCTCTCTTCCTAATATAAGCAGGCAGTTAAGGGGGAGGTAAACCATTCAGTAAACCTTTTACTGAATCAGTTGGGTTTTGATTGCTTTTATTTTATTTTATTTTAAGATTTTATTTATTTTTTCGACAGAGAGACAGCCAGCGAGAGAGGGAACACAAGCAGGGGGAGTGGGAGAGGAAGAAGCAGGCTCCTAGCGGAGGAGCCTGATGTGGGGCTCGATCCCAGAACGCCGGGATCACGCCCTGAGCCGAAGGCAGACGCTTAACCGCTGTGCCACCCAGGCGCCCCTTGATTGCTTTTAAATCAAAACAATGTTCATACCAAAGTAGTTTCTCTCGGGGTGGCCTGTGGTTGTCCCCTGTGGAGGCATTTGAGGAAAGCTGGCCTGGCAGTGATTGCTCATGCCTGGGAATCAAGAGTTTAGAATTAGAGGAACACTACATCGAAAACTAATGATGTACTGCATGGTGACTAACATAACACAATAAAAAAAAAAAAGAGTTTAGAATTAGGGAAGGCACTAAGTATAATGTTGGCTCTAGGGATTCTGTGTTTCCGTTTGTTTTTGGTAGGTGCCTTTTATTAGTTTGAGGAAGTTCCCTTCTATTGCTAGTTTGCTGAAAGTTTTGTTTTGTTTTGTCAGGAACAGACGTAGAATTTTAGTAAATGCCTTTTCTGCATCTGTTGAGATGGTTATAGATGTATACACACACTCATATATTGTCAATGCAATATATATACTTGATGTAAAATGAACTAACCTTTTGTAATCTCTAAAAGAAGGAAAGAGAGTTTTATTTGAGCCCAAGTTAGGACAGTTCCCCGGGAACCATGGTCTTCACAGGGAAGAATGTGCTCCAGCGAATGGACAGTTTTACAGGGTTATATCCTTTTCTACATCTTGCAAAAGCTCAAGAGATTATAGATTAGCATATAGGTAGGAATCATGAGTTTTAATGTCAAGAAATGCAGGAAGTAGGAGCCTTGGTCGGTATCTTATGGACAAGATGGTTTCCTTCAGGCTACTCATGTACAAGGCATGTGTACAATGTATGTTTGGTGGGACATAAATCAGGCCTTTGGTTTAAACAAAGTTTATGTACAGTCATGCTGACTTAGAAAGAAATTTAAAATGGCTTCCTTTTAGAGAGGTTTTTTTCCATATGTATATAATTTATTAATAAGGTGGATTACATTGATTGATTTTTAGATGTTAAACTAACTTTGCATTCTTGGGATAAACACCATCTAGTCATGGTGTTTTATCCTTTTTATATTATGGAATTCCATATGCTAAAATTTCGGTAATATTTTTTGTGTCTATGTTCATGAGGAATATTGGTCTAATTTTCTTTTTTTTAAGATTTTTAAAATTAATTAATTTATTTATTAATTTAAGAGAACAAGAGAGGACGAGCATGGGGGAGAGGGGCAAAGGGAGAGAGAGAGAAATAGAGAGAGAGAGAGAGAGAGAGAGAATCCTAAGCAGACTCCTGAGCTGAGCCAAAATCAAGAGTCAGACATTCAACTGACTGAGCCACCCAGGTGTACCCTAGTTTTCTTTTCTATAATATATTTATCTGGTTTGTTATATCAGGATAATGCTGATGGCATAGAATGAATTGGGAAGTGTTCTCTCTTATTTTCTGGAAAAGTTTGCATAGAATTGGTACGTTTTCCTTAAAGTTTTGGTAGAATGCATGATGACTTGGGGGTCGCCTGGGTGGCTCAGTCAGTTGAGTGTCCAACTCCTGATTTCAGTTCAGGTTGTGATCTCAGGGTCCTGGGATTGAGCCCCAGGTGGGGCTCCCTGCTCAGCGGGGAGTCTACTTCTCCCTTTCCCTCTATCTCAAATAAATAAATAAATAAATAATCTAAGAAAAGAAAAGAAAAAAAGAATGTACCATGACTCGGAAGTGGAGGGGGAGGGTTAAGTACATATTTAGTTTCTTTAATAGATACTAGAATTATTCAGGTAGCCTATTTTTTCTTGATTGAACTTTCATACTTTGTATCCTTCAAGGAATTTGCCCATTTTGTATATGTTGTTGAATATATTGGCATACGTCTTTGTAGTATTCTCTTTATCCTTCTAATATTTGAGAATCTGTAGTGAATCATCTCTCTTATTTCTGAATTGGAAATTTGTGTCTCTTCTTTTTCCTCATCAGTTTGTCTAAAGGGTCATCAGTTTTATTGATTTTTTTTCAAAAACCAGCTTCATTGATTTTCTCTCTGCACATATATTTTTATTTCTATTGATTTCTGCTCTTATTTTTTTTTTTTAAAGATTTTATTTATTTATTCGACAGAGATAGAGACAGCCAGCGAGAGAGGGAACACAAGCAGGGAGAGTGGGAGAGGAAGAAGCAGGCTCCCAGTGGAGGAGCCTGATGTGGGGCTCGATCCCATAACGCCAAGATCACGCCCTGAGCCGAAGGCAGATGCTTAACCGCTGTGCCACCCAGGCGCCCCTCTGCTCTTATTTTTATTATTTCTTTTCTCCTGATCATTTTGGGTTTAATTTGCTTTTCCTTTTCCGGTGTTTTTATGGTGGTAACTTAAGTTATTGATTTTCGACTTTTCTAATATAAGCAGTTATTGCTTAAAGAGCTGTATGTCAGTCAGCCTCGTGTAAGGACCAGAGTTAGGGGTCTGGAAGCAGAAGAGAGGTATGGCTGAGAGGTCACAGCAAGAGAAAGCCATTGGCCCAGGAGTCTGAAACCTAGTTTTCACTAGCCACTCACAAGCTTTGTGGCTTTGGACTTAGAATTTCTAAGCCTCGGTTTCTTTGCCTGCATAATGGAGCCAGGGTAATCTCCCCTTGGGCTCTTGGAGATGAAATAGTTAAGGAATATGATAGCATTTGACCCCTGGAACGGCCTCCCCAGACCAATGTGAAGGGTGGTTGTCATAACATTTGTAATCATAATGGCTTCTTCTTTCTAGAACCGGAAGCAGCATGTACACACGTCTCCCCCAGAGGTAGGCTGAGTACCCCACCCCTTTCATCCCTCCCCTTCTTCACCCCCAAGGGCTGCCCTCCTCACAGCTTCCCTCATCCCCACACCACAGTCCTCCGGCCGCCTCGGTCCTCCCAGGTGTCTGCTTGGGTCCTCTGCTCACGGGCCCTGGCCACCACCGCCACCCCTCTTCCCTCCCGCAGTGGCTCTCCGTTCCCCGCCTCGGTGCAGGATCCCGGCCTGCACGTATGGCGGGTGGAGAAACTGAAGCCAGTGCCGGTAGCACGGGAGAACCAGGGCATCTTCTTCTCGGGGGACTCCTACCTCGTGCTGCACAACGGTCCGGAAGAGCTCTCCCACCTGCACCTGTGGATAGGTAGGGGGCTGGGAGGAGCTGGGGGCGTGGCCCCCGGGAGCGCGGGCTGGGCGGGTCTCACCGGCCTTGCCCTGCCCCTCCCCGCCGCAGGCCAGCAGTCCTCCCGGGATGAGCAGGGGGCCTGCGCTGTGCTGGCCGTGCATCTCAACACCCTGCTTGGGGAGCGGCCCGTGCAGCACCGGGAGGTGCAGGGCAATGAGTCCGACCTCTTCATGAGCTACTTCCCACGTGGCCTCAAGTACCAGGTCAGAGCCCACCTCCCAGCACCTTACCCCGTGGCTTTTCTCGGAGCCAGCTCTCACCCTGCACAAGGCCCAGGCGCCCTCAGGCCTGGGTCCTCCCTGCCTTTCTGCCCATCCCCCACCGGGACCCGGTGTGGAGGGCCACAGGCCTCCTGTCAGCCCCCTGAGGTTGGCCGTCTGGGCTGCAGGAAGGTGGAGTGGAGTCAGCATTTCACAAGACCTCCCCAGGGGCCGCTCCAGCTGCCATCAAGAAACTGTACCAGGTGAAGGGGAAGAAGAACATCCGGGCCACTGAGCGGGCGCTGAGCTGGGACAGCTTCAACACCGGGGACTGCTTCATCCTGGACCTGGGCCAGGTGAGCAGGCAGGGCGGGGCTGAGCACCGTGTTGGCACCTGTCTTTTAAGGGGCCAGGGAACGGGCGAGAAGCTGCTCCAGCCGTTAGGAAAACATCTTAGGTCCAAAAAGACAGAAAGCCCCTCTGCCTTCCAGCCACTGTCTCTAACACTGCAGCGACTCTCTCCTTCCTTGGAGCCTTTGTAGCTCTGAGTTAGCGGCTGGCCAGACCTTTCGTTCATTTGTCCGCTCAGCCAGTCACTCAGTGAGTCTCTCATGCCTACTTTGAGCCAGCTCGGGGACCACAAATGGCTTGCTCTGGGGAGGCAGCCCACACAGGCCTGTCCCCTACTGTAAATGTGATGAGGACTCTGAGAGGCAGGGGCATGTGCTGAGAGGGCTTGGGGCCGGGGGGCTTCCTCTAGCGGGCACTGAAGCCACTGTCCCAGGAAGGTGCCATCTGACTAGACCTTCACCGAGGGGAAATGCCTTTCCAGGTGAAGGGACAGGTGAGCTGAGGCTGAGGCACTGAGGGAGAAGAGGTGCAGACATGCATGCTGACAGCAGGGAGGGGACTAGCTTGACAGGGACCCTGGGTGGGGACAGGAGCAGTGGGAGCGAAAATTATTGCTGAGACCTAGGTCCTGAGACTGCTGGAGGAGCCTGGGCTGCGTCTTGTGCTGAAGGTTCGAGGCAGGAAGCCAACCCAGGGACAGTGGGGAGGGGGGCTGAGCAGCAGTGAGCTGGAGGCAGGTGACCTGCACAGCAGGGTGCAGAGAGCGGTGTGAGATACGGGGCTCAGGATGGCATTCACCCATTCACTCTCTCATTCATTCATTCATTCATTCATTCATTCATTCATTCATTCCATATTTACTATGTGCCTAAGTGTGTGCCAGTCTCTGTTGTAGTACTGGGCACGCGGCTGTGAACAAAGCAAAGCAAAGCAAGATAAAACAAAACAAAAAACAAAACAGAACACTCGTGCCCTGATGAAGCTTACTTTCTAGTCGGGGGAGATAGATTACAGACAAGATAAAGACCTTTACATATTTGCGGGTGAGACTTGTGGAGAAACAGAAAGCAGGAGGGGCACGGGGCTGGCCAGAGAAACCTCTTTGCAAAGATGTTGTCTTAGATGGTCTTGCCTCCGGGGGCAGTTCTTCAGAACCCCCCCCCCACACACACACAGTCAACAGGCTGGATGCAGGACGCTGAGCCTCCCCACTTCCCTCCAGAACATCTTTGCCTGGTGTGGTGGAAAGTCCAACATCCTGGAGCGCAACAAGGCGCGGGACCTGGCCCTGGCCATCCGGGACAGTGAGCGGCAGGGCAAGGCCCAGGTGGAGATCGTCACGGATGGGGAGGAGCCTGCCGAGATGATCCAGGTTGGGGGATGTTGGGGTGCGCAGCTGGGAGAAGCTGGGGGGATGAACGTGGTCAGTAGAGGGTGGAGGGTATGGGTGAGTGGCCTGGGGTACTGCTTAGGGCTGTGGCTAGCTCACAGGGTGCCCTCGTGTGATTCAGGGGAAAGCGCCCCTCTGGGCAGATGGACCAGCGGCCTGGCAGGTGGACTGGGCTGGACCCAGCCCTCACTCACCTCTGCTGGGTGCCCTTGTGCAGGACACTGTTTGCCTCCCCCAGACGTGGTAGCCTTGGGAGTGATGGGTTGGGAAGGTCTGGGGCAGGTGCCCAGGAATCCCTGGAAACCCGGTCTGCCCTGGTCCCTGTAGGTCCTGGGCCCCAAGCCTGCTCTGAAGGAGGGCAACCCCGAGGAAGACCTCACAGCTGACCGGACAAACGCCCAGGCCGCGGCTCTGTATAAGGTGGGTACTCTGGCCTGCCCTGGGCCCGGGCAGGGGTGCTGAAGGGAGAGGAGAAAGCCTGGGGAAGGCTGTGTCAGGCAGCAGGATGCTTTATCCAGGGCTGGGAGCGAGGGTTGGGAAATGGAGGGATGTCCGGCCCTCCTGAGGAGATAAATACTTCACTTCCAGCCCATTCTTGGAGAAGGAGGTGTGAAGCCAATGCTGAGCTTTACTTTTTTGGATTCTTTGTATTCGTTTGTAATTTGGAATCCACTTAATTTCCAAATGGATGCAGGGCCTTGGCATTGCAGAGACTGAGGGTGGAGTGAGGGGCGGGGTGCCCAGTCTCTCTGCTCCTTGGGCTGGGGCCGTGAGTGGGGACCATGGGAGCCATGGCCTAGGGGTGGAGGTTAGGTCTGTGTGTTGGGGGCAGGGGGCGGGATCTGGCACTGTTCATCATCCCCCAGGTCTCCGATGCCACCGGACAGATGAACCTGACCAAGGTGGCGGACTCCAGTCCCTTTGCCCTTGAGCTGCTTCTGTCCGATGACTGCTTCGTGCTGGACAATGGGCTCTGTGGCAAGATCTACATCTGGAAGGGTACGTGTGGCTTCTCCATTCTAGCCGGAGGCCCCTGCCGCTGCTCCAACCAGGGCGCGCTTCCCACTGGGGGGCTCAGCCTGCCTGATTGCTTTCAGAAACAGCCTCAGGGAGCCGCTGAGCCCTTTCTCTTTGCTGTTCCCACCCTCTAAATTCCAGGCAAGGGTTCAGAAACTTCAGTAAGCCTTAGAGGGCCTGTTAGAACGGATGGCTGGACCCCGCCCCCCAACCACCACCCAAGAATTTGCATATCTAAGTGGTTCCCAGGCCTTGCTGCAGGTCCAGGGTCACATTTTGAGGACTGCTGTCCTAGAGCACCCCTAGGCCTTCAGGGCTGCTGGGACCCCAGTCTTGCATTCTGCCTAGGGGTGTGACAAGAGAAATGTTAGGTAAATGAAATCTCACTTGGTGCCCTGGGTAATGAACTAGTAGAACTTGTTTTTCCAAGAAATTGTATTGGCTGGAGATAGAAACACTGTTGTGTATAAGTTTGTCCGCTTGGTTTAACTCCAGAAAATGTTGAAGCAAAGCTTTGAGTCTCTGACCCTGGGAACCTCCTTGCTTCTCCATGCTTGTCTTTTCTCGAGCACGTCTTACCTCCCTGACCAAGATTATAACCTTCCTGAAAGCAGGAACCATATCATCTCTGGTGTCGTGAGGAAATAGCCTTTGTTCAGTAAATATTTATGGGGGCAACCAAAGCCAAGATAAACCCACAGCCCTAGCCTGGTCAGGAAGATGGGGAGGGGTTAGGCACTCTCAGGGTAGCTCCTACTGGCCAATGGCTCAGGGAAGGGCCAGAGTGGCAAGGAACATGGCAGCTTTCTCTGACGTGGATGGGGTACGGTTGGAGATTGGGCCCTGGGGCTGCCTTTCCCCTCCTGCCACAGGGTACCTTTCCCATGGAACCGGTTCTGAGCTTGAGGGGTTCCCAGATGTCCATGGAAGGGAATTAAACCCCAAGCAAAGAACTGAACCGTTTTAGAAAGAGAAACCAGAGAAGAAAAAAGCACAGGAAAATTGGGAGCCAGGAAGAGAAGTATCTTGGCTTAAGCTGGAGCACATCTTGCCCCAAAGGTCCCACAGGAGGGAACGGATAACTGCATGGTCTTCCTTTGCTCTTAGGCCGATGTCGGCTGACATTATGGGAGTAAGACTATTATAAATCACACCCTTTTGTCCTGTTTAGTTTTACAAAAAAGGCTTGATACTTGTTGATACTTGTCAACAGCATGGTTGGCAGACTCCAGCGGTGAGGTGTCCCCGGGTGGGGCTCTCTATTTCGAGTCTCATGCCATGGGGAACACAAATTCTGACTATCCATGGGGCCGTGGTCCGAGCAGAAGGTTTTGATTAGAGCAGGCAGAAAGAACAGCTGTCATCCCATGGAGCTGCCGGGTTGGGAGAAGTCTCTAGTGACTGACTTCACACCTCCAAAGAGCTCCTTAGCATCTTAGTACCTCCTGGTCCATTTCTTTTAAAAGTCGCCAGCTATTCTACGGAACCCCCCCCCCCCTTCAGTTTCCTTGAGAAAATGGGATGTGGGCTAGAGAGGGTCCCTGCTCTTTAAAAAAAAAATCCCGGGGCGCCTGGGTGGCACAGCGGTTAAGCGTCTGCCTTCGGCTCAGGGCGTGATCCCGGCGTTATGGGATCGAGCCCCATGTCAGGCTCCTCCGCTATGAGCCTGCTTCTTCCTCTCCCACTCCCCCTGCTTGTGTTCCCTCTCTCGCTGGCTGTCTCGCTCTCTGTCAAATAAATAAATAAAATCTTAAAAAAAAAAAAATCCCCTCCCAATTGATCCAGGACGAAAAGCTAACGAGAAGGAGCGGGAGGCAGCTCTCCAAGTGGCTGAGGACTTCATCTCCCGCATGCGATATGCCCCCAATACTCAGGTGAGGAGACGCCTGGGGCCCCACCTCCTCCTGGGGCTCCTCCTGTGGCCTCTTCCCCGCAGACTGGACAAAAAGGGCGGGAAATCCTCAGGCCCAGTCAAGAACGGTCAGGCCTCCGTACCGGCCCCCTCCAGCGGGAAAGCCCATTTTAATCCTTTAACATTTAAAAGTATATGGTGTTTTCTTTTCTTTTAAAGATTTATTTGAGAGAGAGTGAGAGAGAGAGACAAAGAGAGAGCTCAAACTCAAGCATGAGATGGGGGAGGGGCAGAGGGAGAAGGAGAGAAGCAGGCTCTGTGCTCAGCGCAGGGTTGAGTCTCACCACCCTGAGATCATGACCCTGGAGATCATGACCGGAGCCAAAGCCAAGAGTCGGATGCTCAACGGACCGAGCCACCCGGGCGCCCCAAATGTATATGGTGTTTTCTAAGAGGACGCTGGGCAGCCCAGAGCCTGGCGTGGGCAGCTGGTGTAACTCCTCTGGGCCCTTGTCCCCAGCTCGTCCTGTCCCCGTTGCCCCAGTGCAGCGACTCCATGAGTCATTCAGGGGATCTGATAAGGCTCGTGGATGACTGGTGCGTCTCCTGAACTGTGCACCCACGTGCTTGAAGCCATCTGTTTTCGCAGCCCGTGTCCCATCTCTTGTCTTATTTCTTGGCCAGGCGCATACCTGGCCTGGATCCCATGTGGACCCAGGCCTGGCACCCAGCACCCTCCTCTGAGGCTCTGCTCCGGCCCTGCCTGGTGGAGGCGGAGGTGGACACTCTGGGCTAGACTTCTCCCCCGTTCTCCCTGCAGGTGGAGATTCTGCCCCAGGGCCGCGAGAGCCCCATCTTCAAGCAATTCTTCAAGGACTGGAAATGAGGGTGGGCGCCTCCCTGACCCCCGCCTGCCCACTTTCTCCTCCTCTGGCTGCCTGGTCAGTGCGGAGGTGCCCCTGAGGCTGTTCAATAAAGGAGACGAGGCCTTTCCCAGCTCCCAGCTCTCTGCCCTCCTTTCCCAGCTCTCTGCCCTCACCCCTGCCCTGAGCTCATCGTCACTCCCCTGCCAGCCACCAGGACTTATCCACGCCCTGCGGCAGAGAGGGCCTAGTGGCCACCCGCTGCCCCGCCCAGGGGCCGGAGCAGACTCAGCCCGGAGCTCCTAGAGGGCTGGCTGCGACTGCTGGGAACCAGGTGGGGAGGAGGCTCGGCACCAGGCCTCGGCTTTGCTTGCAGCCGGGGGTTCAGTTCACTCACACATCCCCAGCGGGGACAAGGTTGGGGCAGCAGGCTCAGGACGCCTTGCTGTTTGAGCCAGGATTTCCTCAGCTGCCTTGGAAGCCGCCTCCTGAGCCACATGCTTGCTGACCAAGAGGACAACTGCTTGCCGCAGCACACAAGTCTGGCTTGTCATCGCACGGCCGCATTGCGTCATGTTAGGCCCATGAGCGCGGGGCCACTGTAGGGCCGGGGAAAGCCCCAGACTAGTGTGGAGAGTCGGAGTCTGGTTCGGATGTTACCCTGCCTCTGTGTCGTCCTGGGCAAGTTGCTTTTCCTTGTCTAGGCCTTAGTTCATTCTCTCGTATCACGGGGTGGTGGCCTGACTATCAGAGAGGGTTGAGAGCCGAACAGGAGAATGGAGTAGCCCAGAGTGCTCCCACCCGGGAGGGCATGATCCGGGGGCAGGAACAAGGCTGGGTAAGTCCAGACTGGAGTTCGGGAGGCCAGGCCGAGCTGTGGCTGCCCTGACCCACTCCTACCCCTGGGCCCCAAAGGCTATGTGGTTTCTGAGCTCTGATCAGCTGGATTCTTCCATCCCCAACAAATTCTAACCAATCCA
The DNA here is from genome assembly GCF_024610735.1 of Ursus americanus. Taxonomy (NCBI): domain Eukaryota; kingdom Metazoa; phylum Chordata; class Mammalia; order Carnivora; family Ursidae; genus Ursus; species Ursus americanus. Next base: position 47,689,712 of record NC_142133.1, on the reverse strand, counting down.
TCTCGCTTTCGTGCAAAGCAGCTCCTCTGCGTACGCCCCCGTCTTCTCTGCGGAGCTGCGCGGTGGTCCACCCGACGGCCCACCCAGACGGCCCGTGCCAGGGGTGCTTTGCAGAGGAGAGCGAGGAAGGGGGGCACCAGGTCCATGGTTCTGACTTTTTTAGGGCTGCGAAGCATTTTACATCTCTCGTGGAAGGCCTAGGTGGGCCCTTCCTAAGAAAAATGTACAGGTTAAGATGTTTGCATCTACTTTCAAAGGGTCTCCAACCCCCTTCCCCAAGAGAACGACAGCTTAATCCCTGGACTGCGTTGTTGCTAATGTCCCAAGGTCTGAAGCTGAGCACTCTGGAGGCATTACACGGGGAGTGGCTTGGTTAGAAAGGGCTCTTGCAGAGGCCACTGGCCTCCCCTCCAGCTAGAAGCCCACAGGGACTGGTCCCAGGCCGTGGTGCAGGCTGGGCAGTCACTGCCAGGTCTGCGGAGTTAGCCTTCTGGTCTGAGAGCAAGTGGAAGGAATCTGCAGCAGAAGAGCTACGGAACTGACACTCTGAAGTGGAGGCTGAGCTGTGGCCTTTCTGCATCCCAGCCCCACCAAGCCCAGGAAGCTCTTGGCCACCGCTGCAGGCCCACTAAGCACCCCGACTGGAGGAAGTAAAGGGGACGAAGGATGGCGCAAGGCAAACTGCAGTCCGTTACCAGCCCTGCCCTTGAGGAATCCTGCTAACAGCCCTGGGGAGTTCTCTGCCATACCCGGGGCGGCTCTGTGCCTTCCTGCCTCTGCAGTGCACCCTAGCTCCAGTGGGTTAGACCTGGGGAAGCGTGCAGGGGCGAGACCGTGGTCTTCCGTGGGTCTACCCGACAGAGTACAGAGGACAGGAAAGCAGTGCCGTGGGGTCTCCCCAGCTCAGGATACCCTGGCTGGGAGGGATGGAGCAAGAGCTTCCCCAGAAGCCAATGTAGGAAAAACATGTAGGGGCCTCACAGCAATCCTAACAGAGCCAGGCCACCCTGCCCCCTGGCTAGAGTGCGCAAGGAGTCTCGGCCTCCAAGCGCAGGATGGACACCATATACAGTGAGTGGGGGCCTGGCCAGGGTACAGCAACCTCCTCTCCTGGAGCTCCTGGCTGTCACCAGGCCCTGGAACAACAGGGCCACAGGAAGGTGCAAGGCTTGTCTTGGAGGGAAACACTTGGGGCCCTTGGCCTAGAACAATTCTTTTTATTCAAAAACTGCTGCTGAGTGAATTTCCTCCTTCCTTCAACCAGGCCAGAAAACCAGCCCTGATGGGAACCGCACACCTCCGCAGGGTGGGGGTGCCCAGCTGGTGGGCAGTCGGGATGGGCAGCAATGGAGACGCCTATCGGAAATCCAGTTCTGTGTCATAAACAGCGGGGCTGAGGATGGGGAGAGGGGAGGGTGGGATAAGTCCAGACCAGAAACCCCAGAGGGGGCCCGGCTACCAGCCTGGGAGAGAAGGCCTCTTGCTCTGGTTCATGCTGCCCCCTGTTGGCTGCTGCGACGGCTACCTTCTCCCTTCAAATTCTAGCTACAGGGTCCCTGTCCTGTGGACATCCGCGGCCTGAAAGCCCAGCTGCCCAGCGAGTCAGAATTCTGGCGCCTCTGCGTGGGGATATCTTTCAGCGTGGGGATACGGGGAATATCCAGGCAAGGTCCTCCCATCTCATGATCCACCTGCTCGTTGAGATTGCCTGGAAACCAACTCTCAGCTAGCTCAACTCCAATTATGGCAAATTCTTGCTCTGGAGGCGGGGCTGAGGGGAGTGGGGTGGGGCTAACTATCCCTAACGTCTCACGTGGGTGAGGGTCCTTAGCTTCCCCGACCAGGCCCAGCCAGGGTACGCTGGGCGCAATGCGCCATGCGCCTTCCCAATGCCCCTCTGGCCCAGCCTTTAAGGCTGTCAGCCTTGGGCTGCTCAGATCAGCCACGTGCCTTCGGATGAATGTGGTGGCAGGTCACACACGCCTGTGAAGGTGAGATCCTTGGAGTGAGGGGCTTGAGGCCCAGAGCCCTTCTGTGCTCCCAACAGCGAGGCCTGTCCCTTTGTCACCCCAGCCAGGTAGATTTCCAGGGTCTTGAGCAGCCGCCTGGGGCTCTTCTTGGCCAACACCTCCAAGTCTGCGACAGGGGACAGCAGAACAAACGGCTTGAGGGGCCTCTGGACTGCACGCCAGTCCGGGCCCAGCGGCTCTAGGGAGCACCCCCAACCCAGAGCCTGTGGGGAGAAGGAAGAAGGAGTCTTCTAAGGTGGAGAGCTCACCAGAGAGGGAGGCTGAGGAAGCAGATAGAGAAAGCCACGGCAACCACACCTTCACCTTGACCAGGCCAGTCTCAACTTGGGATGGTCAGTCCAACTGCTGGACCCAGCTTTTGATTCAGAAAATAGGACCACTCTCGGTCTGAGGCCAGAAAGGGAGGAGGGGTGGCAGAGAAAGGAGGGCTAGCAGGCTCCAAGGGGTGGGCGGATGGGAGACTTTGAGAAGCTGGAACTTGAGACAGCGTGAGGTGGGGGGGAGGGGTAAAGGCAGAAGGGAACTGCAGCCCAAACCAGTCTAGCAACCACCCTGGGGTCCGTGAACCTGGGGATGCTAGGGAGTTCGGGCCTCTCCAAGAAGAAAGAGCACACCTTTGAGGACAAAGCCAGAGTCAGCGATGGTCTTCTGCTGTGTCCTCCAGACGTGTGCGAGGCGGAGGAAGGTGGCGGCGTAGAAGCTGTTCACCACTGGGATCACCTTTTGCTGCCGGTTACACTCCCTACAGCACGAGGAGGGTGGTGCGCTCAGCAGCGGACAAAGGCTGACAGCTGGGTGTCTCCTCCAGCCCGACTCCCCCCAGGGTGCCATTCCCCAGACAGCCTTCACCTCCAAGGCAGGTTGGGAGACTGGTGCACGGGGGTGTGTGCTGGCTCCCTGGGAGCTGCAGGTTCCCAGAGAGAGCTGGGAGAATGGGGCGGGGGCGGGAGGGAACCAGAGTCAGCCAGCTGGCAGCCCGGGGTGGGGGGGTGGTGAGCAGAGCGGGGACTCACCTGGAGAGGCACTCCTCCCTCAATGCCTGGATTGCGATGCGGGTGATATTCACGGACATCAAACAGAAGGGGAATTGCTAGAATGGAGCAGGCAAGATGGGTCAGTGGCAGCCCAGGCCCTTGACTTCCGGGCCGGCATCCACAACGCAGCAAGACCAGCTGGCAGCAGCCACGGCCACAGCTCGGAGGCGACAACTGACATTGCTGATGCTCACACCTGACTTTCACAATAATCCTCCCATTTCACAGATGAGGAGGCTGGGACGCAGTGTCCTGAAATGAGCTTCCTGAGGTGCGGAACCAGGACTCCAACTGAGGATAATTCCCTCCAAAGCTGGAGGGCATAACCCCTGTGCCAGCTCTCCAGCCTCTTCGCCATCCCGACCCATGGGCTCTCCTTGGCCTTCATTCACCAGACCTACCATGGTGCTGCCCAAGGACCACACCACCCCCTGGGGTCAGGGTGAACACAGGAGGGGTGAGACTCAGGTATCTAACCGTACAGGTTCCTACAAGCTCTTCCTCCCTTTTCTAGGCGTCTTATTTGACTGCTCATAAGCACTTCTTTCAAAAGTAGAGATGGCAGAGGTAGAAAGCAGGCAGAAAGTCAGCCTGACTTGCTGGTACGCCCCATTTGTCAGTAAAAGTCTTTGTGGGTCAAAGACGGAGCAGCAGGGGGTTCAGTGGGGCTGCTGCCCCAGGAGAGGCCTCAGAATCCGCTGCAGGATCCACTTTAATGCTTTATTTTTGGAGGGGCAAGCTCCTTTTCTTTCTTTCTTTCTTTCTTTCTTTCTTTCTTTCTTTCTTTCTTTCTCTCTCTCTCTTTCTTTTCTTTCTTTCTTTCTTTCTTTCTTTCTTTCTTTCTTTCTTTCTTTCTTTCTTTCTTTCTTTCTTTCTTTCTTTCTTTTTTCTTCCTTCCTTCCTTCCCTTCCCTTCCCTTCCCTTCCCTTCCCTTCCCTTCCCTTTCCTTTCCTGTAGACTCCATGTCCAGTGTGGAGCCCAATGCAGGGCTTGAACTCATGACCCTGAGATCAAGACTTGAGCTGAGACTAAGAGTCGGACGCTAAACCCACTGAGCCACCCAGGGGCCCATCCCTCCTATTCTTTAATAACAAAAAACTAAGAAAATGAAAAGGGGCTTTTCCCAGGGCATTTCCAAGTATAACGTGTTAGTTTCCACTGTTGCACATACCCAAGGACACCCACTGAGGGGGACCCACAGATCAGTGCACTCATTAGTTAGAACAAGAGCCCATCGGCTTCCCTGAGAAGAAAAAGCTGTTACAGTATGATGCAGAGCTGTGCTGTCCACTGTGACAGCAAGCAGCCACACAGAACCACTTAAGTTTAAATTACTTAAAAATTAAACAATATCGGGACGCCTAGGTGGCTCAGTCGGCGAAGCATCTGCCTTCAGCTCAGTTCATGATCTCAGGGTCCTGGGATGGAGCCCCATATCAGGCTTCCTACTCAGTGGGGAGTCTGCTTCTCCCTCTGCCTCTGCCCCTTTCCCCCGCCCCAGCTTGTGTTCTCTCTCAAATAAATAAATAAATAAATAAATAAATAAAATCTTTTTTTAAAAAATCAATTAAAATTTAAAATTCAACTCCTTAGTTGAAAAAAACCCTAGGTCTTTAGTCCTATTAGCCGTATCAAGTGCTCAACAGCCACATGGGCTCAGTAGCTACTGTATCAAACGGTGCTGATAAGATACATTCCCTTCATTGTAGAAAGTTCTATCTGACAGCACTGAACTGTCCAGGGTCTTCTGGCTCCACAAAGATTTTTCTTGCGTCTTCCATGACATCTGGGTTCCAGATCTCAGCCTGGCCACCTACTGGCTTTGTATCCTTAGGAAGGCCGCCGGAACTCTATGAGACTTAGCTTTCCCATTTCTTAAAACCATGAAGGAAGTACCTTTGAGTGCTGTGCAGAAAAGAGTTAACACACCAGGCCTGAGACTGCTGTCCTTAGAGAGGCCTGCTTGCAAGGGTGGCCCCTGGTTGGCACCTGGATTTGGGGAGGGGTCCCACCATTCCCTCAGGATGACTCATGTGCCTAAGCTGTTTGTACAAACAATATGGTTTATGCTGAATATCTGCTTTTTCTCTGTGATTCTGGCACTTTGGTATGTGCTACACAGACAGTGTCTGCACTTCCCTTTTGAGAAGGCCCCTTCCTGCCTTCCCATAAAAACCTTGGGGACTGACTCTCTCTCTAGTGAGCTCCCGTGGCTGGCAATGTTTCTGTGCTGCACAATTCGATGCTGGGGGAATTAAGCGTGTCCCGTGCGATTCCACCAGGAGAGGACTCTCGGAAGAAAGCCCATGCCCGATTTCCTGTGGCTTTGTCCCATGCCTTCCTTCCCTCTGCTGGTTTTGCTTCTGCTGAACTAAATCATAGCCGTGCGTACAACTATAGGCCAAGTCCTGTGAGTTCTTCCAGCGCATCATTGAACCGGGGGTGGTCCTGGGGACCCTGACACACGTGCCATGCTGGGAGGAGTCAAGTCACTAACATCGCAAACACTCTACGAGATAGGTTTTACTGCCTACAGTTCACATTTTCTACTACCTATCCCGGGACCCACTCCCGGGACCCACTCCCAGAGTTACTGCTGGAAGTAATTTAGATCACATGTCAAAGTACGAAGCACAGTGCCGGCCCGAGGAGGTGCGAAAACTGCTCACGATCGTTGTCCTTGCCTTGACATGAGTGGCTGAGGTAGGCGGCCACGCATTTAGGCCTCCACGTACTGCCTATCTACCACATCCTTGTATAAGATTGCCCCCCCTTGCCTTTTCTCAGTCTAAAAATAAATATGGGAACAAGAATATGGTAGCAACATAATTAACATAATCTAAACCCAGTGTTCACTCACTCTCAGGAACATTCTTACCAAGCCCACTTATTAAAAAGCATTCAGATCTAAAGGTCTCCTTTTCTCCAGCAGTTCCCTTGGCCCAGAAGAGTGTTTCCTGGAGCTGAAATACCGCCCGGAAACTGACTGAGGGACAGCAGAGGACACCAGACCTGGACCGTTTTAAGCTTCCATTTCTCTTCATCCCTCACATTCGGGCTTAACCATCTTTGAATCCTGAATCGAGGAAGACTGGGTCATCTTTTGTGGGGACTGCTGACATGGCCCCGTCCCTGGAGACTCAACCCTGTAGTTCTGGGGAGGGGCCTGGGCATCTGCCTCCCCCCAGGGGACTCTGAAGTGGGTTGCTGGCTGACAGCTGCTGCTGTAAGGAGCCCACGGCTGGGTCAGCTGTCGGGAGGCAGGTCCCAGGCCCAGCTTCACCACTTACTAGCTTTACCTCTCTGACCCTCACATTCCTTTGCTGGAAAATGCATTTACAAGGATCATCGCTGCCCCACCTCTTCTCCGGCCTGTCATGCTGGTCAAATGAAACAATGGATGGAAACTGCACAGAAGGCTACAGAAGTGCGTGTGTGACTAAGCACGATTATAAGCTGCTGCCTCGCCTGCCAGCAAGTAGCCCGATGTGCCCTGCACCTGTGTCTGTGTAACGGCTCCACTCCCCAGCATGGCGCGGGCTAAGCACTCCCACCTGCCAGGATTCTGGGAGACTACCCCCTCCCCCCACCCCGCCCCCAGGACTTGTATTTTTTGGCCAGTTCCCCTTTAGCAGGATGTACCATGGGTACCTGGAACTTTAGTTCTCCCCTTAGGAGACAACAGGACTGGTTGCGGGCAGGGCTGTGTCCCCCAGCTGCTCCTCTGATCTCACACATGCCTCCTGGAAAATGGTGTTTTCAAGATTCATAAGGGCTTGAGGTCAAGGGTTACTTTAAAACCTTGGAATTGCTTACAGTTCAAGGAATTATACAACGAATCTGGAAGGGACCTTGGAATTGTTTAGGCCAAACTAAGGCCCGCAGAGGTTAAGTGGCTTGTCTCAAATCATAGCTCCATAATAACAGTGCAGATGGAACTAGCGTCCAGCCTTCTGAAGCCTGCGCCAGCCCTCTTACTTTATTAGGTTAAGCTGCTCTTCCATCTTATTGTCAGACACGCATATTGTCAGGGAGTACACATAAATCCCCAGTAAATCCCACAGAGAAACAGACTGGTCAAACTGGTCAGTCTGGGTCCTTGCCAACCAAGCTCCCAGTCTTTCGTCTCATCCTGCTGTCCCCTCTGTCTGGGATGCTTCTCCCACAGATACCTGAACGGCCTGCTCCCTCCCCTCATTCAAATGAGGAATTCTGAGCTGGCAATAACCCTCTACCCTGGCTTCCATATTTCTGCAGGAAGCTCTTATAAGAGAGCCTTTACAGGTTACAAGAAGGGAGATACTGAGGTCAGAGATGACCTATAGGTAATACTGATTAGCTGTGGGACCTTCGGCAAGTCATTTCCTTTCTCTGGGCCTCCAGCTAAAATGAAGGGCTGGGGGCGCCTGGGGGGGTTCAGCTGGGTAAGCGTCTGACTTCAGCTCAAGTCACAATCCCAGGGTCCTGGGATCAAGCCCCATATAGGGCTTTGTGTTCAGTGGGGAGTCTGCTACTCTCTCTCCCCCCCTCCCCCATTCACGCTCATGTTCTCTCTCTCTCTCAAATAAATAAATAAATAAAGTCTTTAAAAAAATAAAATAAAAAATAAATAAAATAAGATAAAATAAAATAAAATAAGGGGCCAGATTGCTGCGGTACTCCTCAACCTCTGGGAGTCTGTTAGGACGAAGCAGTATTGCTGTGAGAGCCTGCATCACTGCGTAAGCTAACAGGTACAGTTCTCAAACTTCACCCAGAAATTACCTCCCTGCATCATGAAGACCACAGAAAATGCCCACATCCTCAACTTGTGGGGACCCGATATATCTCAGGACCAGATACTCATGAAGTTCCGCTCTTGCCTCCTCCAGTGTTTCCTGGAATAGACAGGCATAAGTGAAGCCTTAAGATTTATTTTTATTTTAAATTTTCTTTGAAGATTTTATTTATTTATTTTAGAGAGAGTGAGAAAGCATGAGTGAGGAGAGGGGCAGAGGGAGAGGGACTAGCAGACTCCATGCTGAGCGCAGAGCCTGACAGAGGGCTCATCTCATGACCCCGAGATCACGACCTGAGCTGAAACCAAGAGTTAGATGATTAACTGAATGAGCCACGCAGGCGCCCCAAGCCTTAAGATTTAATAGCTGCTTTCCCCAAAAAGATACAGAGATACTGAGTAGACATTAGAAATGAAAAATTGCCCCAGTGGCAGGAACTGTATGATTATTCAAGAACTTTTGGACTAAAAAACGGATCCACCTAAGATACACACACACACACACACACACACACATTAATAAATTAAAAATTAAAAAGGCATCTACCTTACTAATGGTTGTGTTGCACGGGTACGCGTGTGTGTGCTGTATTTCCAAGAGTAAAACTACTCTTGGAAATCAAAAGTTACCTTGATAACCGACACTCACTGAATGACTAATGCGCTTGGCACCTCACATACTTTACCTCCAGCACTGATTAATTCTGCAGGGTTGGAATTATTTTCCCATGTTACAGAAGAAGAAACGGGCATGGTGAGAACTACATCACACGGCCTAGAGCATCTTCTGGTGTCCAGAAAGCCAAAAAGTGCTCAAAACAGGACATAACGGGGGGAGGGGGGCACCCGGGTGGCTCAGTTAAGCGTCTGCCTTCAGCTCAGGTCATGATCCTAGAGTCCTGGGACCGAGTCCCGCATCGGGCTCCCTGCTCAGCAGAGAGCCTGCTTCTCCCTCTCCCCCCCTTCCCCGCTCATGCTCTTTCTTACTATCTCTCTCTCAAATAAATAAAATCTTTATTAAAACAAACAAACAGGGCATACGAAAGGTCACAGCTGCCGACCCGAAGGAGGTCCTAAAATGGCCAAAGCTGAAACAATGTCAGCAACAAAATGAGTGACAATACTACTGGGTTATAACCCACAGAATAAAATAAATATGCGGGAGCCCACACTGATATAAAAAGCAACTGAATGAATGAATAGATAGAATAACACAGAGAGTCGGAATTCTTCCAGTTAATAAATGTGAGAGGAATGAGGGGAACAGAAAACTACCATTAGAACAAAGTTTGAGGAAAAACAGAATATTTGCACAGTCTCAGAGTATCTTCCCCAACATAGTTATTAATTACAAAGGGAAAAACAATAACTACAGTGGAGAAACCCGGCAGACGTCACCCAGGCCAACCGTCCCAGGAGTAAGCAGGTTGGAGCTGAGGCACTGAGAAGGAAGGGCACATCACTTCTGTGGTGTTCTTGCCCCAAATGCACAACCTCAATGGATAACTTGTATGGCAAACCGAACCCCCCAAACTTGCTCTTTCTTTCCCATTTCAGTTGATGGCCACTCATCTTTCCAGTTACTTTCAGACTAAAAATCTCTTTTCTCACACCCATCATCAATCCATCAGAAAAATATGCTGACTGCTTTCTTTTCTTTCTTTTTCTTTTCTTTTCTTTTTTAAAGTAAACTCTACCCCCAATGTGGGGTTTGAACTCACGACCCCAAGACCAGAAATCTCATGCTCTTCCAACTGAGCCAGCCAGACACCCCAATTGGCTCTACTTTCTTAAGCCCATACGCTCAAGATTCTACATCCAGAATCTGACCACTTCATACCACCATCTCTGACTTAATTATAAAAGCCCTCACTACAGACTGTTCTCAACCTAGCAGCTGACAGGATACATTACAAACGTTAGACTGGCTCACATGCTATAGGCTGCGACACCCCTCACTTCATTCAGAATAAAATTAGAAGTCCTTATCTCAGCCTACCAGGCCCTCTGCCATCTGGTCCCTGCGAGCCGTAGGATCTCCCTTCTGACTGCTTTCCTGGGCTCCTGTTCCAGCTGGTTCCCTGCTACCCCTTTACGTGCTGGACACATGCCTTCCTCAGGACCTTTGCTCTAGCTGCTCCCTCTGCGTGGAATGCTCTCCCCCAGATGCCAATGGGGCCAACATCTTCAACTCCTTCGAGGTCTGGTTTACCTCCCACCCTCTTGTGAGAGCTACCCTGAGCACCCCATAAAATACTCCCCACATTCTCCTAATCTTACCCTACTTGTTTTTTCTCCTTAGCACTTATCACCTTTGAACATACTCTATTATTTATTTATGTGTTAGGTTCACTGCCTAGTCTTCTTTGCTAGAAGGATCTTTGTTCACTGATGTATCCCAAGCACTAAGCACGATATCTAGCAGAGGGGATGCTGAAGAGAAATTTGTTTAGTGGATGAATTCCAGGTCCCATGCAAGTGGCAGAGGTGAATGGCAGGAAACGGGTCCAATTTGTTTTCTAAAATGGGGTGACTGCCACCTTTTACCACCTAGGAAAACCATTAAACCCAACCCCGGAGAAGGCTTGGACAGTCCGAAGGCTACAGGAGCCACTTCTGGCCTGTCAGTAAGACCATGTGTCCCTTGACCCTCATAGAAAGATCTCCTCCTCTGGGGCACATACAGGCTAACTCTCCTCCTGGTGCTGTTCAAGGGATGTCCTCAGGGAGGACAGTGAGTTGACACATTAACATCACAGCTATGCCTAGTGCCTTTGTACACATCTCATTTAATTTTCCTAATTGTCCAGCTGAAGTGTCCATGATTTCCATTCTACAGATGAAAAAACCAAGGCTCTGTGGAGTTGAGGCACTTGCTTGAGATACACGCTAACGAGTGGTGGAGCTCAGATTCGAGTGCAGGTCAGGCTAATGGGGGAAGCCTGGTCCTGGTTTGCCTCAGTTGTCCTGAGAGCCCTGAGCAACTAGAGACAGCCCACGTGAGGCCCTCCTGGTTGCTCAGGACCACCCTACACCCACAATGGCTCCACAGCCCTCTCCTCTGGCTTCCCAGCAAAGCCCCACCTGGATATGGTGACGAGACAGGCGGAAAATCTCCTGGGCCATCAGCAAAGTCTTTGAGTCCATCACCAGGTACAGCAGGTGTAGGAGGGCAAGGAAGCCTGCTCCTCTCAGGTCTGTGGCTGGATTCGCTCCTGTAACCGAGATGAGGAACTGAAAGGTGATGGTGAGCAATCCCAAATGAAGTCCCTCCTCCCATGAGCTCCAAGGGCTTGGCTACCTTTGTCAGGCCAAGTGGGGAGCCTGGACTTCCACCCCTGCCTGACTGTAACAAGGTGCTCCTTAGCTTTGCCAAGGTAGTATCAGCAAACTGGGGAGCTGGGACTGAGCCCCCACCCTTATGATGTCAGTGGAGTCTCCATGTGATGTGGAGTCTACTCCTGTAATGAGTCACGTAATGAGGCTCCTGTGCCCCTCTTAGCCAGTGGAACCAGCGGAGGCCAAATGGGGTACATAAATTTCTACTCCTGCCCAGGAGTAATGAGGTGACACCCTCCTTCCCCCACTGGCTTGGCATCAGAGGAAGCCTGCTAAAATAAAAGATTTACAGCAGATCCAGGGTGTCATTACACAGTACCCCAAATGTCCAGAATACAATAAAAAAATCATTTGTTACATCAAGAACTAGGAAAATCTTAATTTGAATGAGAAAAGATACTTAATAGATAGGAACACTGAGATAACACAGATGTTGGAATTATCTGACAAGGTTTTTAAAGCCGCAGTTATGAGCAGAATAATGGCCCCTCCAAAGATGTACTTGTCTGAATCCCTAGAACCCAGGAGTATATTCTCTTGCATGGCAAGGGGAAAGTAAGATCAGAGACAGAATTAAGGTTGCCAATTGGCAGATAGGGAGATTATCCTGCATTCTCTGGGTGGGCCCAAGGTAATCAGAAGAGCCCTTAAAAGTGAGAGAAGGAGATAGAAGCACAGAATCAGAGAAAGGGAAGACAGAACCAGGCTCAGGAGGATGCAATGTTCCTGGCTCTGAAGGAGGAGAAGTGGAGGTGGCCTCTAGAAGGCGGAAAAGGTCAGGAAATAGAGTCTTTCCTGGAGTCTCCAAAAAGGAATGCAGCCCTGCTGCCACACTGATCTTACCCCAGTGAGACCTGTGCGGACTCCCGAGCTACGGAGCTATAAGATAATAAGTTTGTGTTGTGGGGCACCTGGCTGGCTCCGTCGGAAGAGCATGCGACTCTTGATCACAGGGTTGTGAGCTTGAGCCCCATGTTGGGTGTAGGGATGACTTGAATAAATAAATTAACTTTAGTAAGTTTGTGGTGTTTCAAGCCACTAAATCTGTGGTAGTTTGTTGCAGCAACAATAGAAAACTACTACGGCAGTTGTCATAAAAATGCCTTTGATAAACCATTACACAGTTTGAAAAAAATGAAAAAATAGAAAGTCTCAGTAAAGAATAGTCAGGTATAAACAACCAAATAAAAAACTTACAACCAAAAAATATAACTAAAATTAAAAACTCACTGGATAGGCTCAACAGCAGAATAGACACAACAGAGGAAAGAATCGGTGAAACTGAAGATGGAACAACAGAAATTATCTAATCTGTTGAACATCAGAGAGAGAAAAAACAATCAAAACAAAATTAGCAGAGCCTTGGAGCTCTGAGTTACAGAACAGAGATCCAAAGAAATGAACATAGCCTCTCACCTGTGGAACGGCACAGAAGATCTAGCATCTGTGTCATCAGAGTCCCAAAGAAGAGAAAATATGGGGTTGAGAAAAGTACTTGAAGTATTCACTTATGTGGAATTTAAGGAACAAAACAAATGAACAAAGAAAAAAAAAGAGACAAACAAAAAACCTGATTCTTAACTATAGAGAACAGATGGCTATCAGAGCAGAGGCGGGTGGGGCATGGGTGAATAGGTGAAGGGCTAAGAGTACACTTATCTTCATGAGCACTAGGTGAGGTATGGAATTACCGAATCACTATATTATTCGCCTGAAACTAATATAACATTGCATGTGAGCTACACTGGAATTAAGGAAAAAAGGTACTTGAAGTAATAATGGCTGAAAATGGACCATATTTGGCAAAAGACATAAACCTACAGATTCAGGAAGCTGAGCAAACCCAACAGGGTAAACCCAAAGAAATCCACACTAAGACACAACACACTCCAACTCCTCCTAACTATAAAAGATCTTGAAAGCAGAGAGGGAGAAACAACTCCTTACCTCTCAGGGAGAAAGAATGCAAGTGACAGTAGCTTTCTCATGGAGGCCAGAAGCAAGTAGCACAGTTTGCAAGTGCTGCAAGAAAAGAGCTGTCAACCTGGAATTCTCTGTCCAGAGAAACGATCCTTGAGGAATGAAGGGGAAATCAAGACTTTCTCATATGAAGGGAAACTAAGAGAATGTAACACCGGCAGACCTACTTTAGAAAATGGTTAAAGGAAGTTCTTGAAAATGAAAGGAAATGATGAAAGAAGAAATCTTGGAATATCAAAAAAGGAAAACAGAGCAGTGGAAAGAGTAAGCATATGGGTAAATACAGGAGACTTTGCTCCTCCTCTTGAGTTTTCTAAATTGTTTGATGGTTGAAACAAAAATCGTAACACTGACATGATTCTCATTGCACATGGAGGAAAATGAGACAATTATATTATAGATGAGGGAGGATAAAGGGACTTAAACATGTTGTCAATACCAAGGGACCAATTAATTATGGGTACATAAAATTTCCTTTTTAAATGACGGCATTTTCCTATTCCATATAAATGTAACTCGATATGATTTGGAAAAAAGAGTAGCATAATCCAAAACCAGCTGAAATCATTTTGCTTCACTCAAAAAACAAAATAGTATAAAGCAAAATTTTCATCCGAGTTAAAAGGAAAGAGGAAAAAGAAAAACCCAGAGTCCAAATCCTATCACTCTGATGCTTTCCCTCTCTCTTAGAGTAAATGTCTGGCAATGGCTTGTTAGGCCACAAGAGACCTTTCCCCTTCAGCCACACTCCTTGCTATTTCTCAAGCACAGTGAGCATGCTCACCTCAGGGCCTCTGCATTTCCTGCACCCTCCTCCCCGATATCCGGCCTCAGGGTGCTGGCGTGACAGGAAGAGGACTATCTGGGCTCTCACTCTAGTCCTGGATTCAAGGGCCAAGGAAAAGAAGATGAACCATTCTTGGCTCTTACCCTGAAAGCCCAGATCTTCCCAGTGGTCTCCGTGGAGGGCACAGTCAAACTTGGAGCCAGTCAGCTTCCTGTAGATGGTCTGGAGGACTCGGCCATGCACTGGGTCTTGGCTATCCAGGCCACCTGCCCGAAAACAGACCCCCACTCTCTGTTGGACTGCGTGCCCCTCAGGGGAGGACTTAGTGTTTCTCAGAGAATGGTTCAGACAAGATCGATCCGGACTGTCCTCAAGAGACTGTGTCCTCCCACATTTTCACCCTGTAGCACCCGCTGTCCCTGCCCACACGGTACATGCAAGACCTCTGGCTTCGCCTCAGCAACAGGTGGGCAAACAGTGCTCTCTGCTTGACCACATGTGCAGCCCTGCCTCGTGGCAGCACCTGTGCACTCACACTGAGCAATGGTCAGGACCAAGTCCCTTTCTTCTCGGAGGCCCTGGTGGAGCTTCGGAGGCCCGAAGAGGCAGTGCCGGAGGGCAGCGAGCCCTGTCCTTCGAATAGTTGGCTGGATTCTTTTCTGGGGAGGAAGTTGCAGGCAATGGGCAGAGGGCTGGGTTCACCTGCTCTAAGGATCAGTCCAGGGACTGTTCTTGCAGAAGGAAGTAGCTCCCCAACTAACTGGCTGGCATCTGGGCCAGGGAAGGGGCAGGAGCTGTGAAGCACCTGCCCCATCTCCAGAGACAGGCTCTTCGGGCTCCCGAGATTATTACAAGTAGAAAAGGGATGTCCCCGGGGCACCTGGGTGGCTCAGGTGGTTAAGTGTCGGCCTTCGGCTCAGGTCATGATCTGGGGGTCCTGGGATCAAGCCCCACATCCGGCTCCCTGCTCAGCGGGGAGTCTGCTTCTCCCTCTTCCTCTGCAACACCCCCCGAATCCTGCTCTCTAATAAACAAATAAAATCTTAAAAAAAAAAAAAAGAAAGAAAAGAGATGTCCCCAAGTATAGGCATTATTAGCCCGTTGTCTGCATTTGCTCCTTTGGGCTTCCCCAGAGCTACTATTGCATTGACCACCAGCGACAGTGGGCATGGGGACCCCCACTTTGGTCTGACAAAGCCAGGCCAGGTTTCCCAGCAGGGCTGCTTTACCTTTTGTACGTCCGTCTCTCTCTGCAAAGGGCATGAATGATACAGCCTAGCAGTCCTCTCGACTTCCAGGGTGAGAGAGCCAGCGAGGAGGGCGTTTAGGGGGGACTTTTGGAGCTGGATACATGAGGGGTTGCCGGAGCATTCTGTCTATACCACAAGGGTACCTCCTAAACCAGGTCATGCTGAGTTGCTGCTCAAGGGCCACTGCCGCAGGTCTTAGAATATTTTGATTTTGGTAGCTTCTGGCCCTCTGTGTCCCATAAACCAACCTGATTCTTGACTTTGAGGCGTCTCTTGAACCAGGTTTTAGGTTGAAGATCTGAAATCACAATCTTCTCAAACTACTCTTAGTCACTCAAGATGCTCCAGAAAACCCATTAGCTTTTATTCTCCTCAATGTTTCTTCTTTTTCTAACCCCACATATTTTAAAAATTTCCAAATAACTTCTGGTTCCCTGAGGGAATGGAAGATCTTCCTACAATAGCCATGAATTACTCAGCTTTCTAGACAAAATGCCTTGCTTCCCTAAGGAACTATCTAGCATTTTCTTCCAGACCTCCCCATCCCTAAGAGGGAAGAGGAGGGAGCAGCTACACAGACCTGTGTATGGCAGGGTCACAAAAGCTCTGGGGACACAGTCCCAAGAAGGCCACTGGGGTCCTGCATGAAGCCTGGGTCCTTGGCCACCCCTGATTCTGTGCTCCAAGATTTCTTAGGTGAGGTAGCTTCTTTAACTGGAAGCTTCCATCTTGCTTGCCCAGTGCCCTAAGCTGGTGGGATAGAAACCTGGCTCCTGGGATGAAGGAGACTACTTTCATACCTTGAAGGAAGAGAGGTCCACAGTCTGGAAATGCTGCAGAGCCTCGCTGAAGGAGATCAGCTGCCCAGGCTGGTCCGCGCTGGCCTGGCTCCCTGTGGTAAAAGGGAAGACACTCTCAGATTTATAACGGTAGTCATTCGGTCAGCAAACATTGACTGAGGGCACTCTGTTTGTTACCTCTAAGCCAAACACTGGCTTTCAGTGGCAGACATCAGATATCTACAGCTAAAACCAATCCTCTTTTAAGGGGCTGGCATTATCTGCTGGGCCAGGTCCCTTCTTAGACCGGGCCGTTCACAGGCTTGCTAGGCAGACCTCTGCAGTGAGTAGGGACAGACCTGCCCTGCCGGCGGTCCCATTCCACTCATCTGTGACGAGGCGAGTCACTGCCTGGAGTAGGTACCCACGTAGGAGCACGCTGGGGTCTGTCTAGGGGCCTTTCCTCACTTCCACTTTGCCCTTTCTCACACCCTGTATATGAATGACCCCCTCTCCCTCCTCCGGTACAGTCCACAGAGAGTGAACTTAGCAGTTAGCAATGTCGGGGATGACTGACACAGTCCACTGTGATGACTTTCCAGGAGCTCAAGTAGAGCTCAAGCTAGATATAGGTCCGAGCTCTACCCTCCTATAGCTCCGTCCAAACCTGTCAGAAAAGGAAGTGGGACAATTTTTACCCAGCCCTCGAAGCTTCCAGCAGATGGCTTCAGCCCCTATCTCAGAGACTTTCTTGTCTGGTGAACCACCTGTGTACCCTTAGGCAGGCACCCTGGCTGTCTGCCTCCATCTCTGCCCAACCTCATCACCCTGCACAAGAGGACCCTGACCAAGGTCCTCCCTGTCTTCTCTCAGGTCTGAGTAGGTGGCATTCATTCCCATTTCCTCCAGAGGTGGAATGTCATCATCTTTGGATTTGGAAAGATATTTTATTCTATGTCAGGGAGGTAAAATGGGAACTCTCAGGAATTCTGTCTCCCAATCCCAGGGTCACAGAAGCAACAGCCACACGTGGATGGTGCCTTTACTAGCAGCTGGGCCATGTGGAGACAGCGCCACTCCTGCGGTTACCTGTCTCTGTCTGGATGTTGTCCACAGCTTCCCATTCTTCTCGGGCTCTGAGCACCTCGGCACTCACAACTGCAACGGTGAGAAAAGGAGACCCTCTGAGACCTAGGGACATCTGGCTCGCTGCTGCAGCCCCAGCCTTGCCTGCCCACCTTGGGTCCCACTGCCCTCAGATACCCTCTCCACACAGCTGCCGGAGAGAGCATTTGAAAAGGCATATCTGGGGACACCTGGGGGGCTCAGGCGGTTAAGCGCCTGCCTTTGGCTCAGGTCATGATCCCAGGGTCCTGGGACTGAGTCCCGCTTCGGGCTCCCTGCTCAGCAAGGAGCCTGCTTCTCCCTCTGCCTGTTCTACCGGCCCTGCCTGCCGCTCTACCTGCTTGTGCTCTCTCTCTCTGACAAATAAATTAACTAATTAAAAAAAAAAAAAAGGCAGATCTGATGTCAATCCCCTGCTGGAAACCCTCCAGGGATTCTCCATAACTCTTCAGATAAAACCCAAACTCTTCACAGCATCTAAACACTTTCACAGTTTGGATCTTTCTTCCACCAGTAGTTGTGTCCTAGGGCATCCAGAAGTCCTGCACTTCCTCAGCCCCTCCACCTTCTGTGCCTTTGCTCCGAAGGCTCTCCCCCTGCAGTCACCCCAGGAATCTGCACCTTCTGGTCCCCCCCCCCCTTGCTGTTGTTCCTCCTCGACCTCCAGTGAACTCTGACACCACCCTCAGCCAGGCGCCTTCCCTGACTTCATTAAGTCTGCAGAGGGAGCCAGTGAGCCCCTGACACCCAGGGTCACTCAGTGTCGTGGCTGTCTCTCCCGCTACACTGGGAGCTACATGAGGATAGTGTTCTCCAGAACCTAGTGTGGTGCCCGACACGGGATAGGTGTTCAATGAATGTCTGCTGAATGAATGAAAGCACCGGAAATGGGGGGGGCGGAGCAGGAGAGAAAAAGCAGCAAGTTAGGTTCTCTGTTGCCACCACATAGCCCTTTTTCCAAACCACAGCTGTCACTCTAACCCAGACTGCTGGCGGCGCGTCCTCTTGCTGGCTTTTCCCATTTGCTAGCGAGGAAATCAACACAACATGGAGAAAACAGAGACACTTCAGTCCAAGACCCCAAATCATGACCCTTCCAGCCTCCAGCCCCAGTGGTAAGAGTGAGAGAGGGCAGCTCCTTTTGGCCATGCAGTCTTGACTGAGGATATCTCAGGGCAATGAAGTGTTCTGAAAGTATAGTTGTAAATAAAATAAATAATAAAATAAAATAAAATAAAATAAAATAAAATAAATACAATACTACCAGAAACTCAAAACACACAGAAACTGAGGCAGAGAAAGCTGCTGGTAAGCCATAGAACTGGAGCCCAGCTGCTAGCAAGCACTTCCTGTCCTCGCTCCGCAGCTGCGCTTCCGTGGGCAAGGTACTTAACCCCGAGTCATCACTCGTGGGACTGCTGAAGGATGATGCAACTCTTCAGCTTCTGGGCGGGGAAGACGGTATATGACCCAAAGGTCAGTGTTCAGTGCGTGTTAGCTAGTGTCACTGACACAGTCCTGGGTTCGGGTCCAGCAGGGCAGTGGGTAGTGGCAGCAGGTGACACGGGTCTGGACTTCTGGGAAATTCAATCTTGCCAGCCCCAGTCTGAGGTGGACTGAGACTCAGAGCCCGAGGGCTTCCAAGCTAGATAACTTCACCAGGATACAGACTGCTGGGCCTTGGGTGTGAAGAAAATAAAACTTTCTTCCAGCATGCTGCACCCTGGGAGATGAAAAGGAGGGAACAGAGGAGTGGCAGTAGGGACTGCTCGTTATGGTGCTGACGAGGGCTGCATCACCCATCACCCTCACTGACGCCCGGCTTCGTGGACTCTTCACCCTGCAGGTCCTCATTTCAAGCAACTTGGTCAATTTTTTTTTTTTTTTTTTTTTTTGAGAGAGAAAGAGAGAGCGAGCCCACAGTGGCGGGGAGGGGCAGAGGGAGAAAGAGAAGTAGACTCCCTGCTGAGCCCAGAGCCCCTTGCGGAACTTGATCCCAGGACGCTGAGATCATGACCTGAGCTGAAATCAGATGCTTAACTGAATGGGCCAAGCAGGCGCCCTTCTTTTCTTTTTTAGAGTTTTATTTATTTATTTATTCATTCATTCATTAGAGAGAGAATGAGCGCCTGAGTGGGGGAGGGAGCAGAGGGAGAGGGACAGAGGAATCTCAAGCAGACTCCCTGCTGAGCGCAGAGCCTGATGCGGAGCTCGATCTCATGACCCTGAGATCATGACCTGAGCCGAAATCCAGAGCTGGCCACTTAACTGAGCCACCCAGGTGGCCCTCAACCCTTCACCTACAAACGACTCAGGGGAAGGCTGTGAGCTAGGAGCAGAAACCTCACCAGCACCTGGGAATCTGCTGTGACTGTGGCTTAGTCAACAGAAAGTTCCTTTCCTCTTGGAACCAGGGAGACTCCTCCTCATCTGAAGATGATCCTGATATAAATACTAATTTCCCCCAACAGAAACAAATGGAGGCAAAAAACAGATCTTCAGGACAGTGAATGCAGCTCACGTTAGCCCCGTTCTCTACCTCTCTTCCTTTTTCAACTGCCTCCTTTATTTGGGCTCTCTTCCACTTATCCATTTGGGAAACAGTATCACTGAGTTAGTAAGCCTGTCCATCTATCTACCTACCTATCTACCTATTTTATTTTTTTAAACATTTATTTATTTGAGGGGAGAGGGAAAGACAGTCTTAAGCAGACTCTGTGTAGAGCACAGAGCCCAATGTGGGCCAGATCTCACGACCCTGAGATTACAACCTGAGCAGAAACCAGAGTCCAACGCTCAACCCACTACGCCACCCAGGAACTCCATTTATTTATTTATTTTTAAAGATTTTATTTGAGGAGGGGGAGAGCTCAAGCAGGGGGGAGGGGAAGAGGGAGAGGGAGAAGCAGACTCCCCACTGAGCTGGGAGTCTGGTGCAGGGCTTGATCCCAGGACCCTGAGATCATAACATGAGCCGAAGGCAGACACTTAACTGACTGAGCCACCCAGGTGCCCATTTAAAAGATTTTATTTTTTTAAAGTTATTTCAAACATGGGGCTTGAACTCACAACCCAAGAGTTGTATGTTCCACCGACTGAGCCAGCCAGGTGCCTCATAAGCCTATCAATTTAAATGAGCTGAGAGCAATCTGGAAGAAAACTGTAATTGTTTAATATGATTAAAAATATGTGGCACAGGTTTACAGTCCATGTGCTAAACACTCGACCTTGGCTCATGTAATCCTTACACAATTCCCATCACACAGGTTCTGACACACCTTCTGTTTATAGATGAAGTAAGTAAGGGTTAGAAGGTTAAGAAACTTGCTCAAGGTCCTATAGCTGCGGGGTGAGAGAGGCAGGACTTAAACTGGAGGTGAGGGACTCCAGAACTGGTGTTTCTCACCTGCTGAGTGGGCCTTTCTGTGTCGGAAATCAGCAAGTGAAACGAGCTTTAAGTACAGTATGTGAAAGGATCACGTAAAGCAGATAAAACAGGATGCTTTTTCAAAGCCTTTTCATATACACTGTCTCGTTTCATCATCACAATAGCCCTTTGAGGCTAGAGAAGGCATTGTTATCCCCACAGCAGACATGGAGACGACATGATCGCCCAAGGTGCATAATAAGCCGCGTGCAGCGCTAGATTATGACTCAAGTCTTTTGACTTCTAATCCAGTGTTGACTCTAATTCTCCTTGAAGAATGATAAATCTGTAAAATTCTATAGGACAGTACTGAGAGAAATTCAAATGATGAAAAGTAGACCACGGGGAGCTCTGATTTGGGTCCCACCCAGGCTCCAAGGGCCCTGAAGGGGACCTTACCAGCTGGCTCCCATCCATTCGCTTCTGCTGTCAGGGCCCGGAGGACACCACGGTTCTTCAACTCTGAGATCTGCATGTGCAGCCGACCTTTAGTGTGAGGGTGAGTTCACACCCTCCCACCCCCATGCCCCTCCCGCGGTACAGAATGTCCTCAGAATGAGACGTCAGAAGGCTGGCTGATTAAAGCCAATCTTAAAGAGACGAACATGGAAAACTCCAGCTCTGATGTACAAGTTGGGTGACGTGGGGACAAGCATATGCTCTCCTTGAAGAAGAAACAAAAGTGCACACAACTCGGTTGAGACTGGGGTGTGCCCCTGGTATTCCCACTGCACTTCATACCCTGCTTCGCTGCAGCAATTATCTTCCTAGCTAGAGGCTGTTTTGCAAGTTCGTGCCCCACAACTCTGCCCCCAAGAGTCTCCTGGAGGCAGGGTCTCTGCTGTCCTAAGTCCCCCGTGCCTGGCCCCACAGAGCAGCACGCAACAAAAGCTTGTATGGGCGGGAGGTACTGGGGTGCGGGTGACACGTACAGGAATTCCTCTGAGAGCCCGAAGAGCACCGGTGTCCTTGTCATATGGTGAAGGATATGTAGCACACACACTTTCAACCTGCAAGACAAAGCAGGGTCAGCTTCTTGGGCACATATCAGCCCTCCAGAGCTGACAGCTTAAATGTCACCCCTTTTCCCAATACCACACACACAACGATGGATGAACTCCCTAGAACTTAACCGTAAGGAATATTGTAAGGGAAAACTTCTGCTTAATCTCGTCTTAAGAGAAACTGCAAAAAGCTTAGTTAATGTTATCTCAGATTTCTTGGCTCTGTGAAAGGTTTCAGAACTCTGAGAAAGTAAAGTTTAGGGAGGCAGTTTCCTCACTTTTGGCCTTTCTGTTCAGCTAAACCTTTGCCCATGAGAGCTTTAAAAAACCACTTGACCAACTTAAAAAAAAAGCAAACCAAACAAAACCACTTGACTAACTTTTGCAACTCAGATTATCAATACAGGACTAATTTTCCTAATAGGTTAAAAAAATATCCTACAAGTCAGTCAGGAAAAGAAACCCAACCCAGCAGAAAACTGGGCGTGGATATGGACAGCTTACAGAAAAGGAAACACGCACTGCTCTGAAACAAACCAAAAATGCCCAACCCTACTCCTTTTTTTTTTTTTTATTAATAATGATTTTTTATTATATTATGTTAGTCACCATACAGTACATCCCCGGTTTTCGATGTAAGGCTCGATGATTCATTAGTTGTGTATAACACCCAGTGCACCATGCAATACGTGCCCTCCTTACTACCCATCACCGGTCTATCCCATTCCCCCACCCCCCTCCCCTCTGTAGCCCTCAGTTTGTTTCTCATAGTCCATAGTCTTTCATGTTTCATTCCCCCTTCTGATTACCCCCCCTTTCTTTATCCCTTTCTTCCCCTACTGATCATTCTAGTTCTTATGTTCCATAGATGAGAGAAATCATATGATAGTTGTCTTTCTCTGCTTGACTTATTTCACTAAGCATTATCTCCTCCAGCCAACCCTACTCCTAATGAGAGACATGTTAAATAAAACTAGTCTGAGACAATATTTGTCACGTATCATAGGAGCAAATTTCAAAAGTGTGATAACACGCTGTGTTGCTAGAAAGCCAAGTGCTGTAACACACGGAAGGGCAGATTGTTCCCACCTCTACAGCTTACAATACCTGACAAAATCGTACAGGCTTTGTCCACTTTGGCCTGCAACTGCCGTCCAGGCATTTAGCCAACAGATATACTCATCCGTGTGCAAAAGGACATCTTACAGCATCATTCGTGGTAGCAATGTTTGTCATAGCAAAAGGCTAGAAAAACCCCGAATGCCCACTAATGGACTAATTCCACAAATAAAAGCATATTAACTCCATGAGCTCCAATCTAGCCATAAAGAAGAATAAGAAAGTGTTTTATGGACAATTTGGAACAACCCACATGATGCGTTAAGTGGAAAAAGCAAAGGGCAGAGTTTATACACTATGTTACCATTTACATTTTTAGAAAACACACAAACATATTTGCCCGTCTCCGCCAAGACTATTTTCAGACTCATACCCAAGGAAGCAGTGATTTTGCCTCCAGAAGAAAACTGGGTGGCTGGGCGACAAGAGGAGAAGGCGGTTTTTTCACTCTAGGTACATGTCCCCTACTTTTTGGATTCTGAACCATGTGAATGTATTATTTTCTCTAAAATAAATAAGAGAAGGGGCACCTGGGTGGCTCAGTGGGTTAAGTGTGGGCCTTAGGTTCAGGTCATGATCCCGGGGTCCTGGGATCGAGTCCCGCATCAAGCTCCCTGCTCAGCGGGGAGCCTGCTTCTCCCTCTGCCCCTTCCCCCTGGCTGTGTTCTCACTTTCTTGCTCTCTATCTGACAAATAAATCTTTAAAAATAAAATAAAATAAATAAGAGAAAAAAACTAATTAAAAGAAAATAAATTAAAAAATCAGGGCTACATCAAGGCCCCAGAATCCCAGGTTATCCTGTTAGTCTAATCCCTCCCACACATTTCTGCCAACTACTACTCCTTAAACAGAGCTTTGATTTCTTTTTTTTAAGATTTTATTTATTTATGTGACAGAGAGACAGCCAGCGAGAGAGGGAACACAGCAGGGGAGTGGGAGAGGAAGAAGCAGGCTCCCAGCGGAGGAGCCCGATGTGGGACTCAATCCCGGAACGCCGGGATCACGCCCTGAGCCGAAGGCAGATGCTTAATGACTGCGCTACCCAGGCACCCCAGAGCTTTGATTTCTTTATGACCAGGACACAAGAATGGATGCCTGAACACAGCACAGCCGAGCAAAGCCCTCCATCGCTGGCCTCGTGATGCCTCCTCACGACTATTTCCCACTTCAGTCCAGTGAACACACTTGCTGCCGCTCCTCTCACCTTCATCCCTTGGGTCATGTGGTTTTCCTCCAGAAGACGCCCCTACTGCCACCCCTTCCGCCTCCCCAAGGTGGCCTGCTTTCCCCACTGGGGCTGCAAGGGTCTCTCCACTTCTCTCAGGCCTACAGCCAACCCTTCTGCGGGGAGCACAAGTCTCTCTGCAAGAGGCCCACGTGATGAGAAAACAGCTATTCGGAGTTGCTTCCTAGGTTTTAGAGTACGACAACCCTGTTCAGAGCCAGAACGTGGACATTCAGATAAGCACCTGAGCTTAGGATTCCTGCTATGAGTTCCTGCCTTGCTTTCCCCGGGACACCTTTTAAAATAATCACTTAGAGTTGAGTCTGAGAAAAGCTAGTGACCTCCCCCTTGTAAATAAAAGGGGTGCTTGCTACTCTGCTCCCTATCTTGTGCTTGCTCGTGATCTGGGACTGAGGACTGCCCCTACCTTGGCTCACTGCCCCCTCCACACACTCACCCCTGCCACATTTCTGGGATCTTTAAGTAATAAGTCTTGTGACTCCACTTCTCTTTTGTGAGTGTGCTGAAACTGCACCATCAATCAAAATGGCCCTGGAGTTTTCACTTCCCCCAACGCAGCCTGTCTTTAAATCAGACCCTGCGGCTTTGAGTGGAAGAATCTTTTTTTTATCACTTCTTTTCTATTTCTGACACCCAATTAGCACAGTATGAGGCACAAAATATGTTCTCAAAAATTCTGATGATTCACTATGCTGAACAACTCCCTGCAGGGGTCTGTGCCCTCAGGATTCATTCCATCCTTCCTTTCCCTCTCCAATTCAGTCCCCTCCAGTGGCCGAAGACTTCTCTCTGGAAGAACAGTTCACCTGTCTTAGTACAGTGAAGAAAACCTCCCTGGACTCGCAAAGCAAAGGCTTTGTCCCACGAACTCCATTAAGATCACTTCTGGACCACGTAGGGAGAAGGGTAAGGAAGGCAGGGTTAGCTGCCGGGCTCACACAAAGACACATCACACTGGACCCAGAGTCCTGAGGCTAATTGAGCCAAAGCATGTGTTTGACAAGGGTCAGTAAGGTAAACAGGCCAAACTGATAAATTACAAATATCTTTAGGGATTCCTCATTGACATTCTCCTCTCACCCAAGCAAATCCAAAACAAAATCCCATGACCCACTCAGAAAATAAGCTACCAGTGCAGCACCTGGCCAGCTCTGTCAGAAGAACATGTGACTCTTGATCTCGGGGTTGTGAGTTTGAGCCCCACATTGGGTGTAGAGATTACTTAAATGAATAAACTTAAAAAAAGGGGGGGGTGCCTGTGTGGCTCAATCGATTAAGCAGCTGCCTCTGGCTTCGGTCATGACTTGGGGTCCTGGGAGTCTGCTTCTCCATCTCCCTCTCCCTCTGCCCCTCCCCCATCCTGTGTGTGCGCTCATGCGCTCGCGCGTGCTCTCGCTCTCAAATAAATAAATAAAATCTTTAAAAAAAAAAAAAAAGAGGGGCGCCTGGGTGGCTCAGCCGTTAAGCGTCTGCCTTCAGCTCAAGTCATGATCCCAGCATCCTGGGATTGAGCCCCGCATCAGGCTCCCGGCTCAGCGGGAAGCCTGCTTCTCCCTCTCACACTCCCCTTGCTTATACTCCCTCTCTCGCTGTCTCCCTCTGTCAAATAAATAAATAAAATCTTTAAAAATAAAAAAATAAAGGAAAAAAAAAGAAAAGAAGCTGCGAGCAAAGGCAATTGACTCAGAGGTGTATGAATAGAAGCTTCTCCTACAAAGAGCATTATAATGAGGGTTTTCCCAAAACATTTCTAAAGTTCTACATTCTCTTGATCTATCTTGTGTTATTACTAATAACAATATATCCCAAACAAACACCTTTTTTCTCAAATAGAAGTGCTTGCTTACCTGTCCGTCTCTTAATTCTTTCTCGTTATGGAAAGAGCAAGAGTTTTCATTCATGACTCAAAGTCATTTGTTCAAGTGAGCTTCGTCCTCGGGCTCAGACAGGAGTTCAATCAAGTCTGAGAGTAGAAGCGTGGGGAGAGCCAGAGACCCGGCTGCTCTACGTCTGCCTTCCTTCCCAGCAGTCATTCAGACTAAGAGTAAGTAAACAGTCCCCGTGTGCCATCACCAAGGCTAGGAGGTTTCCGTGAGGACCGAAAGAAGTCCCTGAGGTCTCTGAAGTCCCAGTCTGTAGAAAAAACATTACAAAAAAAAACCCTAGTTTCATCATTCAGTTAAACCTCTGTTAAGGAAAACTGACTTTAAAAACCTTTCAGCAGGGGCACCTGGGTGGCTCAGGAGGTTGAGTAACCCGCTCAGGTCATGATCTCAGGTTCGTGAGATCGAGTGCCCAGCCGAGTCGGGCTCCATGTTTAGCGGGGAGTCTGCTTCTCTCCCTCCCTCTGCCCCTCCCCCCGCTCGTGTGCGCGCTCTCTCTCTCTCAAAAGAAATACATAAATCTTAAAAATAAATAAAAATCTTTAAGCAGCTGTAAAATTATTCTGACTACATCAGCTGCTTTAGTCAAATGCCTAACTCGTACTTTCCATGCCACTGGACAGAAAGAAGGGGTGCTATAGAGTCTGAGGGTTGGACTCTCAGTGTCCGGAAGGCAGCAGCACCACTGTTAAGTGGCGAGGTCTGGTTCCCACGATGAAGTCACTGGGATCTGCAGGCATCTTATCAAAGGGATGAAGCTATTGCGTGACATCCTGGTGGGTGGTTTTAGCTGAAGTGCTCAGGCTTTGCTTAGGTCTCAGACACAGGCTGGGTCTGGGGGCTTATAACACTAGGCCCGGTTCCCACGACAGAAAATCAAAATGCAGCGCATTGCCTAGCCTTCCCCGGTGAACACCAGTATTGCACATGTCACAGCTGTTGAGCCAGTTTGGCTAACTCTAAGACAGTCATCTCACGAGCCCACCTTGGGAAGAGGGCTGGACAGACCCGTAACTTATCATGGAGGAACTGTACAACAGGGATGCCTGTTACAACAACAGTCTGGATCGTAAGTCGGCAGATGGCCCCCACACAACTGATGGTCATATTTCACAGACCTGGATAACTCAGGAAGGAGGGAGGGAAGGGCCCCTCTTTGAGGTCAGGCCCCCACTGTGGGAACATGATCTGGACTCCCTAAGAACTGGCTGCCAGTAACAAACTGGAATCTTTGTCATGATGCACTGATTCCTAGCCCCCAGAATGGGAATACTTCCCGGCTCTTGGGCTGGACATTTGGGTTCCTGTAATTCAGTGGGGAGGACAGTGCTCCTTGGTCATGGTACCTCAGGAACTAGCTCTCCCTCACTGTGTCCTCTGGAGCCTCAGCATCTGGTTCCCTTTCCTTTCCCTCCTCCTTGACCTCCATGGCACCATATAACAAAACACCACACAGCCAACCTTGGGAAGGTGACAGGCAGGGATGGTAGGAGTGGTCTCAGGAAGCCTCTCCTGTTTCTGTGTGTGAAACGCATCAGGCAGCACAGAAGCATGCCCAGCTTTACACACCTGCTAGTGCCTCAGTTCCGGCTGGAGCTCTGGGGACTCAACAGGGACAGTTACAGATACAGTTACCTATAGCAGAGAAAGAAAAGAGCAAAAACTCCCATCAAATAAGCCAGTAATGGAAGTTATGAAGTCACTCCCACCATTAGGCAAGTTCCTTATAGTTGGGCCCTAAGAAAAGGCCTTCCCATAAGGATGGGTGCTTTTAAAATTAAGTATGGTACACCCAATTTAGGCAAGGAGTTACATCAAGGGGTATGATTTTCAAACTTCTTGCTGGAGCTTCAACTCTCTGAATAGGTATTTAATCCAGACACTGGGCCCATACTTGAAATACAAATGCCCACATAGGTCTGACAGTCCTTCTCTGATCCTTTCATCAGACTTGTCGCTGGGCGGCTCCCCGACCCCTCACTGCCCCCGCGGAGGGCAGGTGCCATGGGGACTCAGGCAGAGGCTCGGGGGCGCCGCCAGGCCCCCGCGGCAGGCAACGCCATCCCAGGCGGGCGCCGCAAAGCGAGTGGCCGGGGGGGGGGGGGGGGCACAGGGCCGGGTGCTCGCCGGCTGGGACGCGCGGATCTCAGCAGGGATCTCACTCCATCAAGGTACCCCGCCAGCCTGGGGCTGTGTGGGTTCCGGCGGAAACCTCCTCACCAGTTGGTGCGGAAAACAGGTAAGCAACTTGCCTCGGGTCATTGGGCGAGCCCACGGCAGAGCGCAGACCAGAACCCAGGCCTCCTGGGTCCCGGGCGGGATTCTCTCTCAGCCTTGCAGCTCCCGGCCTCGTCTCGGCCCGGGGCGACCATCTCCACCCACGCCTGCTCCACAGAGCCGGGGGTTCCCGGCCGCGGCCCACAACTCCCGAGTCGTGGCGTCGGGTCAGGCCGCCGGCCGCGCCTCCCCGCGCGTGCGCACCGCGTCCCCGCGCAGCCTCTCCGCCCAGAGCGCCCCCCCTCCCGGCCGCCAGGGACGCTTGGCACTGGCGAGAGCCGTGGAAGACGCCGGGAGGGCCAGTCTGCGCGCTCTCCTGGCTCCTGGCCGGGAGGGTTCTGGCTCATCAGTGGTCGAGGCTGCCTCCGCCTCTCACCCAACCCCTCCTGCCCGGAAGGGCACAGAGGCGCAGCGGAGTCCCAGCCGCAGAAGCTGGGCGCGGTGGCAGCGGACCAAGTCCTCGGACCCCGCCAGCGCCATGTGGCTTTCGCTGCTGCTGCTGGCCCTGCTGCTGCTGCTGACGGTCCTCTGCAAAGGGCACCTGCGGCTGTCCGCAGGCGGCTCCCCGAACCCCTTCTCCGAGGACGTCAGGCGTCCCCCTGCGCCGCTGGTGACCGACAAGGAGGCCAGAAAGAAGGTTCTCAAGCGAGGTCAGCGGGAAGGGACCCTAGGCTGCAAGGCTGCATTTGGGTGGCTTGCATTCCCATTCCGGCAGGTCGAGCCGCTGTCTACCTGGGCCTCAGTTTCCCCATATGTAAAGTGTTGGGAGGGCTTCCTTGCACGGGGAGGCGCCCTGCCTTACTGTCTGCTACCGGTGAGAGCCTACGCCCTGGCAGGCCCGGGGCCATAGTGGCCCCATGGGCGCGGTCCCGTCCTCGGCATCCCAAGGTCATGGTATAGCCAAGAACAGGTCCACGACCTGCAGGATAGGCAAGAGACCTTCCCCCCATTTGGTTTATTGGACCTTAACTTTTTCACTAATCCTCCCCCATGGTTCAGGGGCATGGAGGAGCTGCACATTTCTTCCAACCTGTGTGGGAAATGGTATTTTGCCCAACAAGTGATTTGACTGGTTATGCCTCCTCCCAAATCATAAGGTTGAACCCTGGTTCTAAAACTTTGGGAGAATCTCAGCAGGATGCCTCAGGCTCAGAGCTGCTTCTTGGTCAACCAGAGTATCTCCACTCTCATCTTTAGGACATATTTTGGGGTTCCTCAAAAGGTTTAAAGAAAGAGTTCTGCTGCTTTAAAAAAAAGAGATCTCCTCTTTGATCTCCAAGGTCCCTCCTACTTATAAATTTTAGAATTCTGTGTGACACATCTAGTGACATAGGTGGACTCTTTTGGGTTGTGATATAAAATGTGTTTTTCACTATAGGTTTCTCTAAAAATGTTTGAAAAGTTTTCCAAGTTCTTGTGCAGCTTGAAAAATTCCAAATCTCAGTTCTTCAGGAGTGATCTTTAAAAACAGATCTGGGGTTGGAAACACGCTGTCTGGGTTCATCTTGTTTAGGTGCTGGCCCGTTAGTTCTGCCTCTAGACTTCCTGGGATAGGAAGGGATGGTGCTGCGATTTCTCAGCTCTGTCCTGCTCAAGCCTCTGCTTCAGGATCTTGAAGAACCATCATGGGACCAGGCTGCTCCACTGGTGCCTGCAGACCCTGTATTTTCCAAAGAACCCATTCCAAACCTGTGAACAGCCAGTTCCATGAGCCAGCAGCCTGCGCACAACATGCTCCTCTGCCCCCCCCCCTCGTTTCTTTCTTTCCTAGCTCTCTACCTGCGCTTCAGTTTCTCAGCCTGTGTTACCGTCAGCTTTCTGCTTTTGTGTCGTGGTTTACTGATTCTTACTTTCTTTGATAGTAGGGAAAATCCCCAGGGACATATTGGTTTTGATTACATCAATTCATCTCAAACCAAATCGCTGTCTTTAATCCACCTGGCTGGTCCCGAGACTGTCCCAGGTGAGTGGGTGGAGTGATTTCAGTCAGTGGCTCCATGCCCAACTCTCCAGAGTTTCCTTGCATTGTATAAGCTAGCAAAGTCTTCCTTGGTTTCCACCTCTTTGCTTTCTCGCTGCCCCTGCCTGAGAAGCTCACCTTCCATCTCTTCCCTCCACTGTAGCTTTCGCAGCCAGCCAGGTGCCAGAGAAGCTGGACGCAGTGGTGATTGGCAGTGGCTTTGGGGGCCTGGCTGCTGCTGCGATTCTGGCCAAAGCTGGCAAGCGAGTTCTGGTGCTGGAGCAGCATAGCAAAGCAGGAGGCTGCTGTCATACCTTCGGACAGAAAGGCGTTGAATTTGACACAGGTAAGGTTTCTGTGGCAAGGGGTTGGGAGCATGGCTCTCTCTTCATGAGGCTGGGGGCAGCCACTGTGGGAGGATCCTGGATATTTCTGTTGTTTCAGAGGCATCACTTTCTTTGCCTGACATCCATAACCACTGGGTGCTGAACTGGCAGAGATTTGGTGGCTTCTGTTGTAACTCCCCCCCGCCCCCGAAAGGGTGGGTAGCACCCTCTGGACATGGACTCAGCCAGGCAGGACTACCTCTTTCACCTTGCTTCCTTATCCACCTTTCCAGGGGGTCAGTCCCCTCATCCCTATGACACCTTGTTTTTCTGTCTCCCAATAGGAATCCATTATGTTGGGTCCATGCAAGAGGACAACATTTTCCGTTTTGTCTTGGACCAGATCACGGAGGGGCAGCTGGAGTGGGCTGCCTTGTCCTCTCCCTTTGACATCGTGGTACTAGAAGGGCCCAATGGCCGAAAGGAGTTCCCCATGTACAGTGGGGAGAAAGCTTATATTCAGGGCCTCAAGGAGAAGTTTCCCCAGGAAGAAGCTGCCATTGACAAATATGTAAAGCTGGTTAAGGTAACATGGACATGCTGAGGGCCCCGTTTATTCCTGACAAGGCTGCCCTTCTTCATTAGTGGAGTGACTGGTGGGCGAGGCAGGAAGGGAGGAACAGTCAAGTCTGCCCTGAACTCAGCCCCTATCCTTAGTTGGCCTCGGTGCCCAGCTGGGCCCTGTCTCTGGAGCCTGGACTCTGCGGCTGCCACTCACTCTGGCCTCTGGGGGGCACCCTGTTCTCCTTTTTGACAAGGCTGCTTCTACCTCTGTGGTCAGATCACACCCTTTTTTAATTTATTTTTTATTTTTTAATTTTTTTTAGGATTTGTTTGACAGAGACACAGCAAGAGAGGGAACACAAGCAGGGGGAGCAGCAAAGGGAGAGGGAGAAGCAGGCCTCCCGCCGAGCAGGGAGCCCGATATGGGGCTTGATCTCAGGACCCTGGGATCATGACCCGAGCCGAAGGCAGACGCTTAATGACTGCGCCACCCAGTCCCCCGAGATCACACCCTTTTTTACTTTCTCGGAGATCAGATGGGATTTTTCAAAAGGAATTTGGGCAGGAAACTGAAAAGCAGAAAAGGACTTATCTGAATGTGGAATGGGGACAATTCACAGAGGACAGATTTTTAAAAATCCTAGTTCAGCCAGGGCTAAGTGGTGCTGGGTCCTGGCGCTGGGCTGGTGCAGGCTACCGGAATGGTGATTCGGTTACAGCCATTCTGGAGGTGGGACCTGTTCTCACGGCTCATTTGTTCCCTCAGGTGGTGTCCCGTGGAGCCACCCACGCCATCTTGTTGAAGATGCTCCCGTTGGGCATAGCTCAGCTCCTCAGCAAGTGTGGGCTGCTCACCCGTTTCCTTCCATTCCTTCGCGCGTCCACCCAGAGCCTGGCCGACGTCCTGCGGCAGCTGCCAGCCTCGCCGGAGCTCCGGGTGGTGCTGAGTTACATCTTCCCCACTTACGGTGGGTACCGGCCTTGGGTCCTGGGTGGCTCCTGGAGGAGGAGATGCTGCTCTCTTGGCTCTCAGCCTTTCTTCCTGAGCCTACTTGACTGAGATGGAGCAGTATATACCCAAGGTCCTCTGGAGCTTCTGGATGAGAAGTCTGGCCAACTACCTGCCGGACTCCCTGGTAAAAACTCCCTTCATCCGCGCCCTGGATGGCTTTCCTTTTCAACCAACGGTGTCCTCCCTCGCCTTGGCAGCATGGCGCTTTGCAGGGAGGACATTCCCCCTGGCCCCAGAATCTGTCAGGTGCCCTGTGTTTGGATGGAAACTGGCCCCCTGGCTGCCCTTAGCCCTGGGGATCATTTGGTTCCTGGGATGGGTAGACTCAGGCTGCGCGCTTTTTGACAGGCAGCTGTGTTCCTTTCTAAACGGCGCTGCCGCCTGCTCTTGCCTCATCACCCCTTCCTTCCTTCTGTAGGTGTGACCCCCAGCCACAGTGCCTTTTCCATGCATGCTCTGGTGGTTCGCCACTACATAGGAGGGGCCTTTTATCCCCGAGGGGGTGCCAGTGAAATCGCTTTCCACACCATCCCTGTGATCCAGCAGGCCGGGGGCGCCGTCCTGACCAGTGCCACTGTGCAGAGTGTGTTGCTGGACTCAGCTGGGAAAGCCTGTGGTGAGAGCCCTGTGTCATGCTTCCCGGTCCCCGGGCTGGGGTGGGACAGAACTCGGGTGCAGAGAGAATCAAGCACTGCAGCCACAAGGTGAAACTGCCCGGAGCAGGGGCTTGGGGAGAGGGATTAGTCTGGAGGTAGAAAGGAGGCAGGAAGGATAAAGCATTGACTGTTCCCCCAGAGAACAGCATTTAATCATTTATTCAATAGGTAAAAATAGTTATCCAGTAATCCAGAACCTCCTTGAATAGAGGGGCTGTGTCTCTGTAATCTTTGTTGATCTTAGCACATTATGGAGGCTCACCACGTTTGTTCCGTGAAGGAGTGAATAAGTAACCTGGGCACTCCAGAGGGAGATGCCCTGCCCTCAATCTGTAAATGGCAGGTGGAGCCAAGAATCTTGTTAGCCTGGCTCAGGTCTCTACTGCTACCTGCACAGAGAGTCAAAATTCCACTGTGGATGAATTCTGTGAGGAGAGGGTGTATGCGGGGTAGGACTCTGATAACAGAACAAACAGGCCATCCATGACGGGGGGCTGCTTCAAGAAGCATCAGGGAAGGAGACAGAGAGAGGCCTGAGAGAACAGGGCTGAAGTGACAGTGAACTCACCAGAGGAATCTTGCAAGGAGGAGGAGGGGAGTGGATGGCCCGGTGCACGTGCGTACACACACACACACACATACACACACACAATCAAGGGAGAAAAGGCCAGGAGCGATCTCTGAGAATGCATGTGTGGAAGAGACCAGGAAGTTGCCGGGTGATAAGGGAGAGGTGGCTCTCAGTTCTGTCAGCTTTTCTCTGATGTCCAGAGCAAGCTCTCCTTCTGGCTAAAAGAGATCCATGAAGCAAGGAGGGTTGATCGATTTCATTAGGTTCAGTTCAGAATATTACTTATATTTTTCAGGTGCTAGGTGATAAAAGATGGAGACAGAAACATAAGCTGGTTATAAAGAAAATCTGTAACTCAAGAAGTTTCCAGCCTCAGAGGGAAGATCCCTGAGATATAATGTAAAGTGTCAGATAGAGGCACACACTAGGGATGGAGGGAGGAGGGCAGAGGGGCTTGAGCCAGCTCATAAAAGGTGAGAAGAAGCTAGCCGGAGGTTTTGGGATGTTATTCCAGGCAAGGGGAATAGAATGTGCAAAGCTACAGATGTATGAAAGAGCTGAGTATTTTTTGGCATCTGGAAGTAGTAGGTTGAACCTTAAGAAACTGCTTTTTTTTTTTTTTTTTTAAGTATGCTCCACGCCCAGAGTGGAGCCCAACATGGGGCTCAAACTCACAACCCTGAGATCAAGATCCAAGTCAGATGCTTAACCAACTGAGCCACCCAGGTGCCCCAGAAACTGCCATTTTTATAGGTCAAAAATTGTTGACTATCAGCTGTTTCATACGTTGCCCCCTAATAATTTAGTGAGTGTGGCCAGAGATGGGGCTGGAGACACAGAAGGGCCCAGACCTTGGAAGGCCGGTACAAGACTTTGGAGTTTATCTTACAGAGGTCGTGGTGGCGCCAGAGGCTTTCAGAGTATTTTGGAAATAGAACTCTGGTGGTGGCAGTGAAGAAGGGCCTGTGATTCCAGTGGAAAGGGCTTCAGCCCATGAGCTTCGTTGGGTTTAGTGTGGAGGTTGTCGGGTTTGGCTAAAGCAAAGGGAGCCCACACAGGGTGGGGAGAGAGCCAGGGAGGGTAAGGGCAGGAGCAGCTTGGGATAGGCGGAGAGTGCTTGAAGATGTTGCCCTCGCTTTGCAGTTTTGCCCGCAGCCTGCCTGCCTGGCCCTCGGTGGGCTGCATGTCCATGTCTGAGAACACGAAGCGTAGGCTGGGAGAGATCTGTGTGAAATCTGGACCTTTCTCTTCCTCCTGGAGTGCACAGAACCTCAACCAAGCTCTTGTGCCTGCAGGCGTCACTGTGAAGAAGGGTCGGGAGCTGGTGACCATCTATTGCCCCCTTGTGATCTCCGATGCGGGACTCTTCAATACGTATAAGCACCTGCTGCCTGACAACGCCCGCGGCCTGCCAGGTGAGAGACTGGGCTGCGTTGCTCTTCCGAGCTCCCAACAGCACCCCTCTGGGGCTGCCCAGCCCACTCCTCCTGACTGCCCCTGACGGTCCTTAAGGAGAACGGGGGCACGAGCACACCGTCGCCAGCATCTGTTCCCAGCAGGGCCTCCGTGGTTAGGGGTTGGGAAGCAGCTTCCTTTGTATTGTGTCACCCCCAAAGAGCCCTTGGTCCTTATCTCTCATTCCATTCTTGGCATATTTACCCTCTCTCCCCTATAACCTCACCCGCTTTGCCCTCTCCTCTTTCAAGGCTCCCATTCCAGTTTGCCCATTTCTAGTTTCTCCAGATCTTAAGTCATCTAATAGTTTGTGATGGTGGGTAGCGTCCTAAAGGAACATTTCTTGGGCTTTCACTAAGTTTGTGGTATGAATCCTACTTTTTGCCTTAAATTCTCACATATTTTGAGTGGGAAAGCCTGGTCGGACAGTATCAGTAAGGGAAGCTAAGGCTGGCATGGAGAAGAAAGTCTTGCTGTAATTGTTGTGTGTTTTATTTGGGACCCAAGGTCATATATATATATATATATATATATTTTTTTTTTTTTTTTTTTTGCCTCTTTCAGGAACGAGCTCCTTATTGGGGCTGAGGCTGCAGGAGGAGTACCCTTCTGGCTTTCTTCTGTCCCTTGAGCTCTGGGCTTGTGCTTGAAATCTGGGGCCCAGACAGAAATAATACTCAATGCAGTCATCTCTTCTGATAGGCTGTGTCCAAAAACATAGAAGCCTGATTTTGGGGTGAGGGGGCAGTAGGCATAGCTATGGGTGAGGCCTTGGTAAGTCTGTGTGAGAAGCTTTCCTTTTGTCATTGCATGTGATCCTCATTCCCACCTGGGGGAGAGATGTCATCATCCTAATGTTTATGCAGGAGGTGGGGAAGTGAGGGGAAGTGACTTCCCAAGGCCACTCAGGTGAAAGTAGTGAAGCTGAGATGAGAACACTGGTGTGTCTGACTCGAAAACCTGGGCTCTTGGCCCCCTATGGACTAAGAAATGTGGAGCTTCCAGAGAAAAGGCCTCACTAAAAGGTGCAGGAGAGCAGGCCAGCCCACAGGGAACAGAGTAGCTGAGCCAGAGTTGAATGAGATGTTACCATTTTGAACTGGACTTTAGAATATCATGTAAATAGAAGCTACTGGTATGATCTGAGGGCAGGAGGCCAGCTGGCTGGGAGGGGACTCATAGTCCAGGAGGGTAAGAGATGGTTCCAGATGAAGACCTCTGGCTGGGGTGTGAGGTGGAGAGTGATGTGGTTGGGGTGGAAACCATGGCCTTCAGTGGCACATGGAGGAGCCCAGAGAGCCGTGGGAAGAGCTCTCCGCTCCAGAGGGTGGGCCTGTGGCTGCTCTGGAGGAGCTGGGGAGGGTGGGCAGCACGGTGGGTTCAGTAGAAAAGTGATGTCCTGGGTTTCCTCACGGGCGAGAGGGCAGGTGGCAGTTGTGATGGTCTCTAAGGTATGTGACGTGTAGGACCGAAATCCAGCCTTCTCCTCCCTTTGCCTCACTTAGCGGGGCCTCAGCTAGCATCTGCTGCCAGCGAAGGCCTCCCTCCCCTCACACCGCGTGAGCTGAGTGGGGGGAGGCACACTGGCCAGTGGCAGGGCAGCTGGACAGGGCTATGTGGACTGACAGACTTGGCCTTTGGTACCTCCTGCCTCCCTGTCTCCCAGGACCTCTGAACCCTGGCCCTGTCCTCTGATGGGTCCCACTGCCCTCCCCTCCTCCAGGCCTCCTCCCTTGGTAGCCATGTTGCCCTCCCTTCACTATCCAGTTACGGTTACAATGTTTACTGCTTGCTTTTATGTATCTTATCTAATGGCGCCAGCCCCATCTGGCAAAAAAACCCAATTGCCCCGCTTGGGCGGGAAGTTAGATGCTGCCTCAGATGAATCCCCGTTTGAGAACATTTCAGGCAGTGCCAGTGAGATGCTTAACTCAGGAGACCCCAGGTGCTGGGACTCCTTTGTTTCCAGCTGCTTTGGGGGTGGGATTCTCATAGGTCTGTCTCCCTCTCAGAGATGAGAACCAGGTATCTGGTGGCCTCTGGGGCAGGCAGTGCCAGTTGGCATCAGGTGTGGGGGAGGGGTGCTCAGGCAGAGGGAGCCTGTGTGAATGGGAGCACTTTTCTTAATTCCACTGCTGAGCCTCGAGGCGGTTCCTGGGGATGGTTTGGAGGGGAAGTTGTCTGAGTGGGGACTGTATCAGTCTGATACTGTGTCAGTAAGGGAGGCTAAGCCTGGCGTGGAGAAAAAAGCCTTGATACCATCGTTGTGTGCTTGATTTGGGACCCAGGGTTCTCATTTTCTGCCAGATATTTGGTTCCCGGATCACATCCTTCTAGCTGGAGAAAAAGGAGAGGAGGGGCTGGGGGGAGGTAGTTGCTATTCTTAAGGGCTTCTGAAGACCTGCAGGGTCTCACTCCTGGGCCCCCCATTTTCCCCATGACCACCCCCACTGCACCTGGCGAGGGGGAGCTGGCGGTGAGGTCAGCCCTGGATGCTGGGACGCAGGCCACGGGTGCCCCTGCAGCTCCAGAGCAGCCCTGGGCGCCTCCGTGGCTCTGGAAGCCCACGCTCCCCTTCCCCCGTCAGCGCGCACCTACGGTCCTGCCGCCACTGTTACTGTGCCTCACTTCAAGCTCAGAAGTGGCCTGTTTTGCACGATAAAGTCTATGCTCACACTACACAGAGCACTCAGTTTTCTGTAGCCTCTATGGGGAAAGCCAACTTCTTTCAGGCCAGCCGCTTTCCCAGTAGACAGGCATCACATCTGATCCCCTGTAGTGTCCCCAAGGCCTAGCAGAGGATTTGGCGCATTTTAGGTCAACAAATACTCGTTCAACAAATTAAGCAGAGCAGCCAGTGGCCGAATTACACTTCAGGCAGATGATGGTCCTGGGAATGGGAACAAAGGGTAAGACTTTGTGGGAGCCGTTTCCAGAAAACTGGCCTGGGGTCATTTGTTGAGAGGTGGGGAAGCCCAGCTGCTTAGATCCAGGGGACATCAGGTGGCTCTCGGAGAGGCTGTCACCCTCCTCCATGGTGCTCTTGTTCCCTCCTCTCCTACCTGAACCCTCCATGCCAGGGGTCAGTAATGCTGTTTGCCCTTGTTCATCTGCACCGCTTACCATTTCGAGGTCTGGTGCTCGCCTTTACAGCGCGTGAGGAATCATGCAGTCATTCACTAGATGGCTCGTGTTATGTAATATGGAAATCAGGGCTTATAAGAAAGCAGTGTTCAAATGTGTGGTCCGTATAGCATGGAGCCCAGTAATCCGCTCATAACTTAAAGCCATTACGGGAAGACTGGAGGCCATCAGCCCGAGACCATCCTGCAGCCCTGAGCCAGCTTAGGCTGGGCCTCCTGGCCGCCTAACGGTGCTAGAGCAGTGGTGGGCGGGGACAGGAGAGTGGGAGCCTGGGGTTGTGTTTTTCACAGGCAGGAGACGGAAGAACAGCCCCCCCCCCCCCCGCCAAGTCAGTGGCGGTAACAGTGGCCGTAACAGTTGTAAATACGGCCCAGGTGCTAGACTGGCTGCCGGGGGAAAGGCTGCCGATAAAGCGAGCAGCATCGGCAAGTTCTGGGGCAGGGAGCGGCCACCTCAGCCACAGTCCACGCAGCCCTGACACTTTGGCAGGTGTGAAGCAGCAGCTGGAGATGGTGCGGCCTGGCTCGGGCATGTTCACTGTTTTCATCAGCCTACGAGGCACCAAGGAGGACTTGGGTCTACAGTCCACCAACTACTTTGTCTACTTTGACACAGACCTCGACAAGGCGTAAGGCGTGTGTGCACATGGGGGGAGAGGGGGTCAGCACGGGCCCACGGCCCACAGGGCTCTTGCTTCCTCCCTTGATGCTGGAGAATCAGCAGGATATGGACCAGGCCTCAGTTTCATCCCTGGTTGGGGGGTGGGTGGGAGGGGTGTCCCTGGGGATGAGCTATACTCCGGGCAGTGCCGGTGGCACTGAGCGAGGCCAGGGGATCGGCAGCCACACTCCTCACCCCCAGGATGGAGCACTACCTCTCGACGCCCAGGGAGAAGGCTGCAGCACACGTGCCCTTCCTCTTCATCACTTCCTCATCAGCCAAGGATCCCACTTGGGAGGACCGGTTCCCAGGTGGGGCTTTGGGTCCTGGGGGTGGGGGCTGGAACAGGGAAGGGGCCTGGCAGTAGTAACCCCCGCGCTTGTCCGCAGACCGGTCCACGATGGTGGTGCTGATGCCCGCCCGCTATGAGTGGTTTGAAGAGTGGCAGGAGGAAGCAAAGGGAAAGCGGAGCAGCGACTATGAGAGCCTCAAAAACTCCTTTGTCGAAGCCTCCCTGTCGCTTGTCATGAGGCTGTTCCCACAGCTGGAGGGGAAGGTAGGAGGGTAGACTGTGTGCTAGCAGCGACAAATCTCTTGGTGACATTTCTCTTTTTCTTTTGGGAAGGGAAATAAAGCCTGGAGGCAGCTAAGCTCCGGGGAAGGGCAGGGAACCCATGCAGGCAGACAGCTCAGTCAGGGAGATCAGAAAAGGGAGATGAGGGTCTCACAAGGCCCCACTCCCACCTTTGGCTGCCTTTTTTGCCTCCTCAGGTGCACAGTGTGGCCGGAGCGTCCCCACTGACCTACCAGTTCTACCTGGCTGCTCCCCGGGGTGCCTGCTACGGGGCAGACCATGACCTGGACCGCCTACATCCTCACGTGATAGCCTCCATGAGGGCCCAAAGCCCCATTTCCAACCTCTACCTAACAGGTACATGGACCGCCCCATTTCTGCAAGGCCGGAGACCCTGGGCTTCCCTGTCACCCCAAGGACTCTGTTCTTTCCTCAGGTCCTACAGTCCCCTGCAGCCTTCCGCAAGGGGATGGGCCGCCCCAACAGGCTCTGGACCCTGGTCCCGATCTAAGTCATCTCTGGGTGGCCTAGCTTGGAGGGAGGAACGTGAGCGCCCTTGCCCACGCCCGCCTTGGGAGCATGCTCATGGGCCTCTGCTCTTGTCTCCTAGGCCAGGATATCTTCACCTGTGGGTTGATGGGGGCCTTGCAAGGGGCCCTGCTGTGCAGCAGCGCCATTCTGAAGAGGAACTTGTACTTAGACCTGAAGAAGCTGAACTCAAGGATCCAGGCACAGAAGAAGAAGAATTAGGGAGGGGGGTGGGGGAATGGGATAGACTGGTGATGGGTAGTAAGGAGGGCACGTATTGCAAGGTGCACTGGGTGTTATACGCAACTAACGAATCATGGAACTTTACATCAGAAACCAGGGATGTACTGTATGGTGACTAACATAATTAAAAAAAAAAAAAGAAAAAAAATAAAGAAGAAGAAGAATTAGTTCAGTAAGCAATGAGTCTGAGGAGTCCCACCGGCGCACACCACTGAGGATAAAGGGTGCCTAAAGAGGTTTTGTCAAAACCTGGGCATGGTTTTTGGTTGTAGTTCCATAGGTTCAGAGGCCCCCAGATCCCATTTTTGTTGGTTCCAACGACTCAGAGGGTGAGGAAATGCCTATGATAGGCTCAGAGTGGTTGGGGGGTGGGGGTAAAGATATTAATCTGCAAGGTATACGTTAGAATATCCAATTCATACACAGCAGGCCCTATGTTTGTCTGATTTCCAAGGTGACACTGGGTCTTCACTGGGCCAGCACCAAGATACCCTCACGGAGCTCAGTACCTGAGCCTCAAGGTTTATCTTCCAAAAATCCACAGCAAAGGGCGACATTAGCAGTCGGGGCACAGGACTGGAAAGATGACTTCACTGGGGCTGAAGCAGGCTGAAAGAGCACCCCCGGCTAAGGGTATAGCAGAGGACAATCACAGAGGTAACTGTAAGACAAATTAGCCAGCTACTTCCTAGACCCAGAACATGGAACTGCCTGGTAGGGAGGAGTGGGGCTGGAAATCAGTCAGGATCAGAATGTGGAAAGCTACAGAACGCGTGCAAAGGCCTGGGATGGTGTTCCCGTTTATTGGTACATATGTGGGGATTATATGGGAAGGTGAACAAAGGCTTTAAAAAAAAAACAACAACAACCTTTCACTTATATTAGGCCTTGTTTCTGTCAATTTTGTTACCATTTTAATAAATTTAATGACTTTTTAGCTTTAATATTTGAAATTTATTTTGGTTTCTGTGCAATGATACAAAACTACATTGAAATGGCATTCAAAGAAGCTCAGTAAAACATTATGTACTGAAAAATACTTATCATTAGACCAAATAAGCTTTAAAAAAATAAAAGTAATTATATAGTTAAGTTAAAGCTGAAAATATAAAACATTGCAAAAACAGTGGCACTCTACTAACTGGGTAGACAAAAAAGGGAAACACCTTCGACAATCATTTATTTAACATGAGATACTTCTGAATTAAAGGAATATCTACGAGTGTGAGGAGGCTGGCTTTTTGGCAGTTTGAAACTACCCAGCTCAGTCCCAACACTGTTACAGAGGAGTTTCTGAACTGGGACATTTAGGAAATTCACATGTGACTTGTGCGACTAGCTGAGTTGAGATTCAGTCTTTCTATGGATGAACAGTTAAATGGAACCTGAAAATCTCTTCCCAGGATTCTTCCTTGAGCAAGGCAGTATCAAAGGCAACCTTCCCAACAAGGTTTTTCAGAAGACAGCTGGCAGAACTACAGGGTCTGGTGTCTAGTGTATAAAATACTCTCCTCCCTGTTCAAATGATTCAGAACATGTGCAAAGCGTGCTAGCTTTCATCACATACACATAACAGCATGACATATCAAGTTACCCTGTAAAAGCAAGGAGCAGGCTTCCTTTTTTTGATTTAAATGACATAAGTAGAGAAAAAAATGAGAATCACCATCAGGGGAATAATAGAGGTTTATAATTCTATCACCAAATGTTTCATTAAAAGCCATCATGGGAAAAGAAATGTCAGCACATATATAGCTAGCTGTCAGGTCTTTCCAAGTTGTTCTAGCCTTTCTAGATAGACTGGCCTTCACTCCCACGGAGCCCAGAAGTAGATTCTTTAAATAATTCTACTCAGTAACCTGCAGCAGGAAAACAAACCCCTCTACTGACATCCATGACTAAAGCACAGATTCCTCTTACAGAAATCACCCTGCAACCATAAGCTGGGACAGGAAAGCAAGCACACAGCTGTTTGGAAAGGGGCGCCTTTCACGGCTCCATCTGCTTCCCTGCCCACCCCTACCCTTCCCCTCGCCCCCACCGGCTTGAGAGCTGCCTTAGCCAGCAACTCCTCCTCTATACCATCTCCAGAAAAACATGCCTCCAATAGCTTATCTTCAAAAGGACAACTTACCGAGAAAACAAGTTTTCCACTGGTGTGAGAGATTTCCTTCAGTGTAATTTCTAAAGTGAAACTTAAATTCTATTGTATTCTTTTAGGACAAGAAACAATACTTCTCAGATGCTCAAAAAGGGAACTACGTGGACTCCACAGAATACTTATTTTGCATCCACTTGGTGCCAACCCTCTTGGTTCCCGAAACCAGCCTCTCTGCTCTCCTCCTTACGAGCAAAAATCCATCAGAAAGGGACAGCAACCAGTAGCCCGGAAGAGCTGTGTGAGACCTCACTTGTCACATTCATATGTGCATATTGCAAGCAGACACTGAACTCCTGAAGTTCCTAGGGAATGTTCCTACTGTAGGCAGATACACAGGGTGCTAAGGGCACTCCTGCAAGTAGCTTAGCTTTTTGGGGAAGACCAGACACAGACATCAGATAATGTCTGCCTTTTTTTGCTGGAGTTCCAAAATTTATGATTGGCATTATTAAGAGTTATTAGAGTAGACTGGAAAGAGCCAATCCTGTGTGCTGGGGACAGTGAAGAAGGTGCCTGGGCAAACTTGAGCTGGGCCCTGAAGGAATATTTGGGGGAGACAAGCGAAAAAAAGAAGGGAATGCACCCTAACCAAAGAATAGCCATGGGAAGCCAGGGAATGGAGGACACAGCAAGAACAAACAGGCACAGAAGCCTGGCTGGGCCTGACAAGAGGAGCCTCTGGCCTGGACACGACGCACATCTAGAGAATCCTGAACACTAGTCCATAAAAGCCTGATTCTCTAAGCCACGAGAGGTAGACAGGGGGACCATGGTTTTATGGAATGCTAGGAGAGCCTGACAGAAGATTCCCTAGATAGAGGAAAGCATTATAAGGTTGGTGCACAGGTAGAGAGAATGATGCCAAGAGCATTCATTCATTCCTTGTCTCCATAAATCTCAACTCAAAGCCATGCTCTGTTTTAAGCAAGGTGCAAGATAATGTGACAGGATGGTCCCTTCTGCA
The DNA here is from genome assembly GCF_024610735.1 of Ursus americanus. Taxonomy (NCBI): domain Eukaryota; kingdom Metazoa; phylum Chordata; class Mammalia; order Carnivora; family Ursidae; genus Ursus; species Ursus americanus. Next base: position 47,646,836 of record NC_142133.1, on the reverse strand, counting down.
GACTGGCTTCCTCAACAGCACAGAATTCATCCCACTGTCCTCACTTCCCACAGTCTTTGTATTTCCCTGAGATCAACTATTCTATTTCCATGTTTTCTTTGCAGAAACAACTCTCTTCAGGCTATAATCGGGTAGCACAGCAAGGGCAGATTAAAGGAAAACTTCAAACCACAGCATGATCCAAGACACTACCTCAGTTACCCCTGAATTTCTTAAATTTTAATAACGTCTGACATGGGATGGAAGGAGAATTTTTACTAATTACCCTTGGCATTTTGTGTCAGATGAGAGAACCATTAACTAGAGTAAGGTAAGAGAGTACAGCTAGTTTCTGATTACAAGTCTATTTTGTCTGCTTTAGGCAACAAAGGCAAAACAGAGTGTATGGGAAACCTTTCATAAAAGCCCTTTGAAATAATGCAGATCAAAAGCAAAACCCTCCTGAACATCTTCTTATGCAAAGCCTGAGCTTACCCGATCTTAAAAAGCTTCTGTTACGATTGTGAGTATAGAAGAACAAGTATTTCAATAATCGTCACTGTATTTTTAAAAATCTATAAAGGGACCCGCGGCATTACAGCTTTACTCCCAGAATCCCCAAGTTCAGCTGGTACAGCCAAATGGAAGTTGACTTTGCCTTAATGTGAAAATACTGGAAAAACGTGAAGAAGTTATGCTAGACAGGCTGGACTTACAGGCAATAAAGCACTTTTTAAAAGCTGTTTTGGTTTGCTGCTGGAGCCTTTGAAGAAAGTTATTGTTACTGTAGCCCTTTGCCCGTCAGCATTCACCTCTTCATCTTCTGTAGGGCACACCCCCCAAAGTAAGAGGCCTTGGTAAAAAGAACTTCAACCTGCAGAGTGTTTTCCTAGGTCTACAAAGATGAACAGTGGTGGGCACAATGCTATTTTCAAGGGATAACTACAAGGGAAGGCAGGCAGCAGCAGTAGCCTGCCTGGGGCTGAGATCTCCTTTTGGTCACAGATGTCTTCCCACATGCTCCCTCTACTCACACTCAGGGGAGGAAAGGATGGAAGACACCAGCAGAGATAATGGGGAACACAGGAGTACAAGGTCACCAAAGTGCAGGTGCAAAAATCAAAGCAATCCCCCCGCCTCTGCCAGCCCAGACTTGCCACCAAATCCTAGAGAAGGGGGTGTCTCTTAGGTCACAGTACTTTTTTTCTTCATTTCTCTTGATTTAAAAACAAATCAGCAGGGAGGACAAAGTTCTCAAGAATGGAAAAATCAAATCTGAAACGAGAGCAACACAATTCATTGGTAACATTAATATCCTTCCAGAGGAATACACCTCACTGCTAATATTCTAGGGGAAAAAAAGATCTTACTGGGGCGCCTGGATGGCAGTCGGTTAAGCGTCTGCCTTCTGCTCAGGTCATGATCCTGAGGTCCTGGGATCGAGCTCTGCATCAGGTTCCCTGCTCAGTGGGGAGCCTGCTTCTTCCTCTCCCTCTGCCCCCTTCTCCCTGCTCATGCTCTCTCTCAAATAAATGAATCAAATCTTAAAAAAAAAAAAAGTCAGTTTGAAATCAAACATATATTAGAAAGACGCACCCCTGGTGGAAGGAATATGGGAATCTTGGTTTCTGCTTTGTACTATTCTGTGTTGTTCTGAATTGTTTAAATGTGCATTTTTTTAATTAGAAAAAAAAAGAAAGGGAAATAAATCCTTAAAGTCAATTATCTGGAAAGGTACCGGCCAGGGCTAAATTGTGAAGCTGACCTACTGGGCTAGTTAGCGAAGGTGCTCTGAGCTGAGTGGCTTATTCTGTTGCTGGCATGAGTTGTACACGTGAACTGTGTTCCCTGCAGGAAGTCTTGGAACACCTCACAGTCAGGCCACCAACCACTTTTTACCAGTGTCCTGACTGTCCCTACACAGAAGGGGAAAGAAGGGGTGCGTGCTGGCAGCAAAAGGCAGTGGAAGTACCCTGTTCCCACTCAGACAGGCTGCCTTTGGGGAGAGTCTTGCTCAGCTCCTGTACTGCTGGGGCCGAAGGAAGGCTCTGCTGTCAGGCCTGGGTTGGTTGCACTCAGGGAACCTAGCCCACAGTGCTTAGTAAGGCTGATCTGGGGAGTTGCAGGCCTTTAAGTTTCTGGACTCATTTGTATTCAGGGAGTGTAGTCTAAGCTTTGCTACCTGACGCATGGTTCCTCAGCATTTGGCATCACATAGGAACTTCCTAGAAATGTAGGAACATAGGTTCCACCCAATATGTAATGATTCAGATTTTGCTTTTCATCCACAATTCCCAGGGTAGTTAACGTGCCTACTAAAATTTGTGAAGTGCTGGTTCAGTGCAAAAAGCACATGACAGGTGCCTAGGGACTTGCCATCTGTTCTTGGTTTTGCCACAGAGTAGTAGGAACTTGGGGGGAAAATCATGTTTCTGGGCCTTGCCTCATCTGTCGAGGGGAGGAGCTGATGTAGAACACATGAAGGCCTCTTCTAGCTCTCCTGCTGCAGATATCTGTATATGGATGTCTCTGCTTTGGGTATCCGGATCTGCAAAGGGTGGGGCAATGCCGGCAGCACCCCAGAATCATTTGCCTCCATGGCAAATGCAAGTGCACTGCTGGGCCTGAGACTGCATATCCCTCCTGCACACCTGGGGCTCCCTTCCTTACCTTCTGGTCCAAACGCTGGTAATCACTGGCCTTTGGGCGCCGAGTGACTTTAGATCTTTTTCCTTCTAGGACAAAAGCAATAATCTGGGGGAAAGAAAAAGAAATTAACAGGTGACTCTATAATGGCATATTTCAGTCTCTGAAACCAGAGGTCATCACCTGGCAGGACATTTGTTCATGACCCTGACAGTGAAAGAGTGGTACTACCACAAAAGGGCCTCTTTGAATAAGCTTTCGGGAAGGCAGGGCCTCCAGTTACATCAGAATCTTTTATACTCCCAAACAGGAAATGACGGATGAAGGAAGACTGTTCTGGGCTTCAACTTGTGGGAGTATGAGTTACTCAAGAGCACAGTCTGCCAACTGCGCCCAGACAGCTCTAGGATAAGACATTCCTTTTTTATTCACAAGTAATAATTATTCTTATCTGCAAATGTACTTTTTCTCCCAACACCTTCATTCTAACCTGACCACTTTCACACCTGAGATTACTCTGTGTGATGAGCGCTTGGACGCAGAACAAGGAGCACACCATTCTTATTAAATGTCATCCCTCATTCCTCACAGCCACAGGCATACTGACATCATGAACTGAACTCTCTAATTTTATTTTATTTTATTTTTAAAGATTTTATTTATTTATTTGACACAGACAGCCAGTGAGAGAGACAGCCAGTGAGAGAGAGACAAGCAAGGGGAGTGGGAGAGGAAGAAGCAGGCTCATAGCAGAGGAGCCTGATGTGGGGCTCGATCCCATAACGCTGGGATCACGCCCTGAGCCGAAGGCAGACGCTTAACCGCTGTGCCACCCAGGCGCCCCTGAACTCTCTAATTTTAACCAGGCTATAGAAACTACTAAATTCTTAGGGATCAATAAGAAATGCAATCATTGGGGCTCCTGGGTGGCTCAGTTGGTTGAGCGTCTGCCTTCAGTTCAGGTCATGATCCCAGGGTCCTGAAATCGAGTTCTGCATCGGGCTCCTTGCTCAGCAGGGAGCCTGCTTCTCACTCTCCCTCTGCCTGCTGCTCTCCCCCCTGTGCTCTATGATAAATAAAATCTTAAAAAAAAAAAAGAAATGCAATCATTTTGTTATCAGAGTGGTTGCTAAGCAACATAGTACTACTCCCACACCAAACCCTGCTATACCAGTAAAAGATGAGAGTATCCATGCAATTTCTGGCCATTCTTGTAATCAGAAACTCAACAATTGTAGAAGATAGTCCCTGGGCTCTCTGCTGTTGATGTCAAAGACTATGTAACCACTCTTTCTGCCATTGCAGATGGAAGACAAAAGCTTGGGAAAGAAAACTAGAAATGATGCACCATCTTCAGAGTGGAAACAGGAAGATAAATACTCTACTTACAAACTGTCAGGTACTCAGATTCTCTGACGCAGTAAACGATCTAAGTTTAAGATTATGGGAGGAGACCCCAGTTTAGGTCAGATCATAATGTCCTGACTTGGCACCTAATAGAGCAGCAGAGGGTACTCAAAGGAATCTGACATGAAAGAAGATGATTTATAAAATGAGAGTAAAGAGCCCTAGTAGAATCTGAGGAAAAACCAATGTTTGCCTTAAAATCCCCAGTGCTCACAGGCAGATGAGTGATAGATACTGGCCCACACACCAAGCTTTCAGGGTGGAGGAAATCCCATTCCTCTTCTTAAGGCAATTCTTAACTTACCTTCCGTTTGTTGTGATAGGCAATGTACAGGACAGCAACAAGAATGGCTGCAGTCACCAAATATGCAAAGAAATGGCTGCTCTCTGCACTAGCACTTCCAAGATTGTCCTTAAAAAGGTCATCATTCTCCCTACCCCTGGAATCCAAAAGTGTCCCTTCACGGTTCTCACTGGAGGCAAGGCCAGGCATTTCTTTCTCTCCTTCAGGTGGTGAACCTTCTTCCGGCTCTGTATTCCCTTCCTCAGCCTTCTTGGGCTCCACATCTTCTGTAAGCTCTGGAGACTTGCCTTCTCTCTCCTGCTGTGGAGAAGTGGAGTCAGAGCCTAGTAATACTCTTTCCCCAGATTCACCTCTAAAAGCATGAAGGGAGGTATCTTTGTCAGCTGGTACGTTCAAGTCAGGCTTGGTGGGCTCCTTGTTATCAGAGGAGGGGTTGGAGACCAGTTTGTTAGGGCCCTTTCCCGTGGCCTGCGGCTCGGGCTTCTCCTCGTTAGGGCCCTTTCCCGTGGCCTGCGGCTCGGGCTTCTCCTCGTTAAGGCCCTTTCCCGTGGACTGCGGCTCGGGCTTCTCGTTAGGGCCCTTTCCCGTGGCCTGCGGCTCGGGCTTCCCCTCTTTAGGGCCCTTTCCCGTTGCCTGCGGCTCGGGCTTCTCCTCGTTAGGGTCCTTTCCCGTGGCCTGCGGCTCGGGCTTCCCCTCTTTAGGGCCCTTTCCCGCGGCCTGCGGCTCGGGCTTCTCCCCGTTAGGGTCCTTTCCCGTGGCCTGCGGCTCGGGCTTCTCCTCTTTAGGGCCCTTTCCCGCGGCCTGCGGCTCGGGCTTCTCCCCGTTAGGGCCCTTTCCCGTGGCCTGCGGCTCGGGCTTCTCCTCTTTAGGGTCCTTTCCCGCGGCCTGCTGCTCGGGCTTCTCCTCGTTAGGGCCCTTTCCCGTGGCCTGCGGCTCGGGCTTCTCCTCTTTAGGGTCCTTTCCCGCGGCCTGCTGCTCGGGCTTCTCCTCGTTAGGGCCCTTTCCCGTGGCCTGCGGCTCGGGCTTCTCCTCGTTAGGGTCCTTTCCCGTGGCCTGCGGCTCGGGCTTCTCCTCGTTAGGGCCTTCTCCCGTGGACGGCAGCTCGGGCTTCTCCTCGTTAGGGCCTTCTCCCGTGGACGGCAGCTCGGGCTTCACCTTGTTAGAGCCTTCTCCCGTGGACCGCGACTTTAACGTGTCAGACCCTTCGTTTGGTAGGGGCACTGAAACAGAGAAACCAGTTGGCCCTGAAAAGAGGAAGGCCAGGAAAAGGGAGCCCTCCCTCAGCTAAAAGAGACCGAGCTAACAAGCAAACGGGGGTAGTGGGTGATGGCAAGCGGAGAGGTGGCTACGGCAGGGAAGAAACGAGTTCAGAGAGCGACCCGGCCACGGTGAAGATGGTGGGCCTGGGGGTGACAGCAGGATTATTGGGGGGGGGGGTCTTACCCGCCGCTGCGACGCTCAGCAGGACCAACGCAACCAGGATCCGCATCCTGTACTGACTGTGCTTCCGCCCTCTACTGCTCTCGCGAGATCCGTCCGCGCACTCTTAGTGCTCATAGCTCCGCCCCTTCCTGCGCGCGTCCCCCCCGCCGCCCGCCCCGGCGAAGGGAGGGGCTTAGGGAAGGAACGGGTTGGACGGTGTTTCCAGTTTTTTCTATTCGGCTGTGGAGTCGTGTCTTGGTCCCGGCATCTTAGTCTCTTTCTTTTCTAGGTTTCTTCGCTGCGTAGCCGCGGCCACAAACGTCACTCCCCTTTTCCTTCTTTTCCCTGTACTTCCGAGACAGTCCTGGCAGAGCCAGAGCTCCCTGGCAGGCGGATGGCCCCACGGGACTGACGTCGTGGGATCCGGCGCCTCAGCTCCGTCCTCTGTTCACATTTTTAACTTCTCCCTTTCTCGTGGTTCTTTGCTCGTGGCTCACAAACGTGTTGCCTCAGGTCTCTCCCATCTGGAAACAAACTCATCCCGTCACATTTGTAGCGGGAGCCTTGCCATTCCAGCTCCTCTCTCCCGACCTCACGGGGACTGCCCTCCGAGGTCCCCAAAGATCTTTTCTAAACACTACATCATTTTTCTGGTCATGAAAGTTATTCATATTAACTGTAGAAGATTTAGTGAACGTATTTATAGAGATAGAAAGTAAAATCTTTATTCTACTCTTCCGGGATAATCACTATTAAAGTTTTAGTGTATTTTCTGTCTTGCAAACACTTTAATTTTTTTGATTTGGTTATACATTTGGTTCAGAAATCAAAATGAGATTTTTTTAAAAAAAGGTATACATCAGAAAGTTCTTGCTCCCTCCCATTCTACAGGTTACCACTTACTGTGTTTCTTTGTAGTGTTTTATTTACTTATTTTCTAGTGTTTTTTTTTTTTTTTTTTTTTAAGATTTTATTTGAGAGAGAGACAGAGAGAGAAGGAGCACCAGCACGGCAGAGGCAGAGGGACAAGCAGCCTCCTGGCTGAGCAGGGAGCCCAACATGGGGATGGATCTCAGGACCCTGGGATCACGACCTGAGCTGAAGGCAGACACTTAACGGTCTGAGCCACCCAGGTGCCCCATCTAGTGTTTTGTTTTGTTTTAAACAAATACAAATGTACTTATTTTTTCCTCCGTCGTAATTGGTATATCTTTTTGTTTTTTTTTTCTATGCATATTCGTTTTCCTCCAAATTGGTATCATTGGGTAAATAGTTTCGTATCCCACTGTTTAAAGTACTATTAGTTTATACATTAATTGCTTCTTGAAATCGTTTTATAATCATTTGCCAGGTTAGGTGCTTTGTAGACTGGTTTTAAAAATGATAGGTCCTAACTTAATGGAGCATGCAATCTAGTGGGGAACACAAATATTAATCAAATATTTATGCAAATTGTGTGTGTGTGTGTGTGTGTGTGTGTGTGTGTGTGTGTGTAAGTGCACATTCTAAGAAATGCCAAGAAAGCAAAGTGCAGAAACTGTGAGCTCTGTTGAGAAAGGGACCTTTGAGCTGAGGACCACAGAGTGTAGGTATTTCCCTGGTGAGGTTAAAGGAAAGAGGATGAGCTCTCCTGGCTGAGTGTACAGCTTGTGCAAAGGCCTGGAAGCAGGTGGGAACCTAATATTGTAGAAGTCTAAAGATGAGAACAGAATTGCCAGATAACAGAGAATAAGGAAAATGGCAAGGGGTGAGGCTGAAGCAAAGCCAGATTTAGGAGCGAATGATCTGGGAGTTGTCCAGAACGTAAGTCTTTGTGCGACACAAAAGTACATCAGAAAATATTCCAGTTAACTCAGGTTGAAATGTAATCCCACCAAAAAAGACTACAGCCACCAGGGCAAATAACACTCCTCTGTAGTCTGTTGAGTACAATATTTAGGTTACATGTCATGCAGTTCCAGTCAATTGAAATTCTTCAGAATTTCAAGGAACAGTATGTGGCATAGAGATACAGTTTTCAGGACCCAAGTATTTTGTCATTTAAAAACCCTTTAATCTGCTTCCCAATGTTTTTCTGTTGTAAGAAAATCTCACACACACCCTCATTACTGAGAGAATAAGAATCACAGAGAAGTGGGGCCTCTGGGTGGTGCAGCCGGTTAAGCGCCCAGCTCCTGATTTTGGCTCAGGTTGTGATCTCAGAATGTGATCTCAGGGTGGTGAGATCAAGCCCCAAGTCAGGCTCCATTCTCAGCAGGGAGTCTGCTCAAGATTCTCTCTCTCCCTCTCCCTTTCACCCCCACCCCTGTTTGCACGCATGCACTCTCTCTCTCTTTAAAAAAAAAAAAAAAAAAAAAGAATCACAGAGAAATCTTTTACCAAATTATTCCAGAAATGTGACTGCTCTGGCTAAAGGATGTGAATTAGTAAATGAATCTTTTTCTAAAAGAAAATTCTCTCCACCTCCTTCAAATAAATATGTGGCTAACATTACAGGATATTGGCTTGGCAGGAGTGAGTGTGTAGGGAAGGGAAGGGAATTGTTAAGCTTGACCTGGTGTCTACATGACTAGGCAAGAGAGTAGAGAAGTGTCCAAATCATGCAGTTTGTGGGTCATGCCTAGGGGTTTATATTTTATTTTAACAGTAATGAGAAGCCATTAAAGAGGTTTAAGTAGGGGAAAGATATAATCAAGTTGTGAATTTTTGAAGATTAATCTGGTTGTAGGATGAAGAATCTACTCTTGAGTGGGAAGAGAAGAGTGGATTTAGGAATAAATCAGCAGACTGTTGCAACAGTGTTGAGAATTAGATCATTCATATGGAGTATTTAACTAGTATCTAGCATATAATTAAGACTCCCCAAAGTTATTATTATTATATGTTCATTATATAAAAATTTAAAAAATAAACATAAGCCAAAGTAAGAAAATAAAAATATCTTGTAACCCAGAGCTATTGAATATTTTGCTGGTTTTCCCTTTTTTATGGGCGTCTATGTGCATATGTAGATTATTAACTGAAAATAAAGCAAGTTACAAAACCATACATACAATTCTTACCTTACAGGTCCTTTTTGTAGTTTTTGTGCTACAACTAGTCATGTCACTTGTCTTCTGGAAACACTAATCATCTTGTTTTCCACTGTTTCTTTACTCAACATCCTTTGAGGGCTTTCAATTGTCATAGAACTGGTAGAACAGTGTGTTTCTATGAGGAAAGTGAAATCAACAGAATAAAATACAGCACAGAGTTGAAGTAAGATAAGGAGTTAGATATTTCAGTAGAGTGTTGAGGGCAAAACCTGTTTGCAATGGGGTAAGTAGTGAATGGAAAGTAAGTAGTAACTACCCTTTCCTGGAAGTTTGCATATGAAACAGAGGGTTTCAAGTTATGTAAGAGGATTGAACTTTTTTTGTTGACTGAGGGGAAGAGCTCATTAAACAAAGTGACCAAGATTACAAGGGACAGAGATGAACAAGGCCAGAGATGAAGGGTTGGGTCTAAGATGCAGCAGAGCCCTTGACTTTGGATTGAACCACATGTTGACTTTGAGACCTGTGGAAAGACAGTTAAAATGGTTAGAGGGTAAGTGGAGATTTAGGTGGGAATGTGGGAGATCAAAATGGAGCATTTCAGCTCAATTTTCTTGATATTCTAAGGGGTAAGGCAGTCTTCAAGGGTGGGAAGGTGAGGATTGAGTTGGGGGTTTGAGAATGGTGATGTGGAGTTGTTGAGGGGATTTGGAGAGGAGCTGACAAAGGTCACCTGTAATAACCAATGAGTGGCACAGAAGGCCTGACTGATGTTAGGCATCACAAATCAATTGTGGCACCTAGTTCATTGTGTGGTTCTTTAGACAGAGATTTTAACTGGAATAGGATTAGAGAAGGCAGATTTCAGCACTAACCCCTAACTCACACCAATTTTGGTTTAAGGGAGCGGTAGCAGGGATTTTTAATAAATCTTAAGTTTTCCTTGCACCCCCTCATGATAAGAACACTTAACAAGGGGCGCCTGGGTGGCGCAGTCGTTAAGCGTCTGCCTTCGGCTCAGGGTGTGATCCCGGCGTTGTGGGATCGAGCCCCATGTCAGGCTCCTCTGCTGGGAGTCTGCTCCTTCCTCTCCCACTCCCCCTGCTGTGTTCCCTCTCTCGCTGGCTGTCTCTCTGTCAAATAAATAAATAAAATCTTAAAAAAAAAAAAAACACTTAACAAACTCGGAAAAGAAGGGAACTTTTTCAACCTGAAAGAGGGCATCATACAAAAATCTCACAACTAACCTTTTACTTAGTGGTAAAAGACTGGAAGCTTTCGCTCTAAAATAAGGAACAGTGATGTCTGCTCTTACCACTTTAACTCAGTACTGGAAGTAGCTAGGACAATTTGGCAAGAAAATGAAATTGAAAGTATCCAGACTGGAAAGGAAGAAGTAAAACTATATTTGCCAATGATGTGACCTTGCATACAAAAATCCTGAGGATTTTCAAAAAATTTATTAAAACAAGTTCAGCAACGGGGCACCTGACTGGCTCAGTTGGTAGAGTATAAGACTCTTGATCTCGAATTCAAGCCCCATGTTGGACATGAGCCTACTTAAAAATAAACACATACACACACACACACACACACACAAGTTTAGCAAGGTCTTAAGATGCGAGACCAATACACAAAAATCAATTGTATTTCTATACATTTGCAACAATACACAATCTAAAAATGGAAATTAAGAAACAATCCCATTTACAATCAAGAAGAACAAAAGAGGCAGGAGCACCTGGATGGCTCAGTCAATAGAGCATGCAATTCTTTTTTTTTTTTTTTTAAAGATTTTATTTATTTATTCGACAGAGATAGAGACAGCCAGCGAGAGAGGGAACACAAGCAGGGGGAGTGGGAGAGAAAGAAGCAGGCTCATAGTGGAGGAGCCTGATGTGGGGCTCGATCCCATAACGCCGGGATCACGCCCTGAGCCGAAGGCAGACGCTTAACCGCTGTGCCACCCAGGCGCCCCAGAGCATGCAATTCTTGATCTTGGGGTTGTGAGTTCAAGCCCCATGTTGGGCATAGAGCTTACATTAAAAAGAAAGAAAGAAAGAAAAGTAAAATAAGGCTTTTTTAAAAAAAGTGCAAAACTTATACTCTGAAAATTATAAAACATTATTGAAGAAACGAAAGACCTACATGATGGAAAGATATCTCGTATTCGTGGATCAGAAAACTTAAATTTGTTAAGATGGCTATGCTCCTGAAATTGATCTACCAACACAATCCCTATTAAAAACTCAGCTGACTTCTTTGCAGAAATTGACAAGCTGATTCTAAAATTCATATGGAAATTCGAGAGACCTAGAATAGCCAAAACAGGCTTGGTAAGGAGCAAAGTTGGAGGACTCACCCTTCTCAACTTTTTTTTTTTTTAAAGTAAGCTCTATGCTCCATGTGGGTCTTGAACTCACAACCTTGAGATCGAGTCACATTTCTACTGAATGAGCCAGCAAGGTGCCCCAATACTTCCCACCTTTAAAGCTTACCACGAAGCTACAGTGATTAGGACAGTGTGGTACCAGCATAAAGACATATAGATGAATTTAATCGAATTCAAAGTCCAGAAATAAGCCTCTACATTTACGGTCAGCTGATTTTCAACAAGGGTCCTAAGACAGGTCACTGGGGGGAAAGAATAGTCTTTTCAACAAATAGAATAATCTGGGACAACTGTCTAATAAGCATACGAAGATATGCTCAACATCACTGGTGGTGTAAAGACAAATCAAAATCACATGGAGATACCACTTCACACCTACTGGAAGGCTGTAATAAACAACAGACAAAACAGAAAAAATGTGTTTGGTGAGGATGTGGAGAAACTGGACCCTCACATATTTCCGGTTGAAATGTAAAATGGTACAGCTGCTATGGGGAACAGTTTGGTAATTCCTCAGAAAGTTAAAACACAGAATTATCCTATGACCCAGCAATTCCACGCCTAGGTATACACCCCGCAGAACGGAACACAGGGACTCAAACATACTTACGTGTGATGTCCAAGGCAGTATTATTCACAATAGCCAAGAGGTAGAAACAACCCATGTGTTCATCAGTAGAGGAGTGGATAAACAAGATGCGGTTTATGTACACATTGGATTATTCAGTTATAGAAGGGAAAGAAATTCTGACACATGCTACAATGTAGATGAACCTTGAAACCATTATGCTAAGTGAAATAAGGCAGACACAAAAGGACAAATACTGTATGATTCCGCTTAGATGAGACACCCAGAATAGGCAAATTCATAAATACAAAGTAGATTAGAGGTTCCTAAAGTCTGTGAGGAAGGGGAAATGGGGAGTTAATGATTGACAGGTCATTTGTGTTTGGGATGATGAAATCGTTCTGGAAAATGACAGTGGCTACGGTTGCACGATGTTGTGAATATACTTAATACTACTAGATTGTCCATTTAAAAATAGTTAAAATGGTGAATTTCATATTATATACATTTTACCACAATAAAAATATGTGGCTGAGTAGGGTAAAAAAAACCTGGCAAGTACTCATAAAAAGGCAAGCGAAGCCTGAAGTATTTTATCAAGTCTTAAAAAAAAAAACAAGAGAAAAAAAAAGAGGAATGAAATGTTAACCCATGCTAGAACGTGCCAGCCCTGGAGAACAGTGAGCTAAGGGTGGGTGGATTAGGATTCCACTTACACGGCCTATTTGCAATAGGCAAATTCATGCAAAGCGCAAGTGGCTGAGAGGTCACCAGGGGCTGGGGGGAGCGGGGCTGAGGGGGGTGATGATTCAGTGGTCATATCGATTCTGTTCAGGGGGATGGAAAGTTTTGGAAATAGAGGTGGTGATGATGCAACACTGTGAATGAAATGAGTGCCACTGACTGTACATTTACAAATAGTTAAAATGGCAAATTTATGTTACATATATTTTACCATCAAAAATAAAGGAGGGGTGCCTGGGTGGCTCAGTGAGTTAAGCTTCCAACCCTTGGTTTCGGCTCAGGTCATGATCTCAGGGTCTTGAGATGGAGCCCCACGTGGGGCTCTGCCCTGGTCGTGGAGCCTGCTGAAGATTCCCTCTCCCTTCCCTCTTCACCCACCCCTCCCATCTCCCTCTCTAAAAATAAATAAGTAAAGCATGTGACCCTTGACTTCAGGGTCATGAGTTCAAGCCCCACATTGGATGGGAAGCCTACTAAAAACAAAAAAACCCAAATACATGCACCCGCACACACGCACACAGAAAAAGTACTATATGTTGTATCATGACATTTATTTTTTCATTTATTATTATTTTTAATATTTATTTAAGTCATCGCTATACCTCACGTGGAGCTCAAACTCCCTACCCAGAGAAAGGAGTCACATGCTCTTCCAACAGAACCAGCCAGGCGGCCCCATATGATCCCATTTAAATGACGTGTCCAGGGTAGACAAATCCAGGGACAGAAAACAGATTAGTGGTTGCCTGCGGCTGCAGGGTGTGAGGGCAAGAAATGGGGGGTGACTTCTAAAGGGTCTGGGGTTCCTTTTTGAGGGGATGAAAATGTTCTAAAACTGACTCTGATGATGGATACACAACTCTGAACATGGGAAAACCCAATGAATCGTATACTTTACATGGATAAATTGCATGTTATGTGAATTACAGCTCACTAAAACTGTTACAGAAGAAATTGTGGTGCTAGGTACCCTGCAAAACCACTGAAGATGCCCTTTACACCTTGGCAATTATAAGAAGAGAAAGGAAAACACGGAATCCTCTCTTTGGGTCTCAGTTACCGCTACCGACTGGTCTCTGTACATTTGAAGCTGGCAGTTGGGTTGGATTTTTCTGTCAGGCATGTTTTTGTATTCTTCTCTCCAACCCCCTGCAAAAATCTAGCACAGGGCTTGCTATGAAGATGGGGACTTGACTCAACAAAAGGACTGAAATACTCAGAAAAGGTCTTGCAACTGCAATTTTATTTTCTTTTGTGAAAATAAACAACTGGAAGTTTAAATTGCTCCAAAAAACCCCATAAAAACAAAAAGAAATACACACAGAAGCATGTGAGGTGACAGGGGAAGGGAGGAGGGAGTTCAGACCTTTGGCAGATTGTGCTGGCACTGACCCAGGGGACAAGAGCCAGGCCTTGGGGCCAGGTCCCATCTGCCGCTCTGGGACTGTGAGGGGAGGTCTTGACTGGTGAGGGGGTGGCACAGAGACTTCTTCGCCGAGAAAGTGGCAGGCACCTTGAATCCCTTTCGCTGTGGGGAAGAACCATTTCAGAGGACCTCTCTGCCCACCCAAAGCTGGAGGTTGTTGCGTTAGGGCCCACTGAGGGACAGGGGATGCTGGTGGAGACAATCAGGCAAAGGTGGCTTCTCACGTGATGGCAGTCTTACACTGGGCAGAGGACGAAGATGAAGGCAGTTGAGCAAAGGAGAAAAACTTGGCGGGGTCAAAGGGAACGTCCAGGAACGGGATCTAGATGAAGTGGTAACAGGCCAGAAGTCCAGCCATGGCCGACACGCGGACCGGGAAGGGGAGGGGGGCTCGTGGGGCGCTGAGAAGAGGGAGCAGGGCAGAAAAGGAAAGAGGTAGAGAGGAAGGGGCCTTCTGCCCAGGTCCATCCACCACTGCACATACAGGAAGAATAACACACTACTTTTCAGTTCTCTTTCTTTTAAAGATTTTTTTTTTGTTGTTTTGTTTTGTTTTTTAAAAAAAGCCTTAAGATCAGCTACTGGTTACATCTACAAAATGTAAAGTGCTGTTGTTACCAGTCACTTTACAGAACAGTCCAGAGTGGTCAAATATTGACCAATAAAGTTTCCTTTTCTTTTTTTCTTCTGAATCATTACTACTCGATGAGTCACTTGACAGCCTGCATAGGTCAGGGGGCAGCTCAGTGGGCAGACTTGGTGACCAAGGAAAGAGGCTGGGCCTGGAGGACTGGGAGGGCCTGGTGGGCATGGAGCGCGGCCGGGAAGGAGGGGGGAGAAGTCAGCAGAGCTGTGGGCAGGGACCCGAGGGGGAGCGGCCGGGAGAGGAGCGGGGGCTGGCTGCCCATCTGGCCAGAGGAGGTGGCTGTCGCCTTGGCGGACAGGAAGGCAGCAGAGTGTAAAGCCAGCTGGGCCCGGCTCTCCGGCTTGGTGGTGAGGGAGAGGGGCTGGGCTTGCTCCGAGTGGGTCGCCGCAGGGGCAGCCGGGGACGCCAAGGCTGCGGAGGGGGTGGCCGGGGAGTCCAGCATGCTGCCGTGGGAAGAGGCAGGGCTGTCACAGGACTTCTCAGGGGGCAGGTACTGAACACATGGCTTCTTGCTTTTGGAGGCCAGAGCGCCTATGGGGACAAAACACAAGACTGAGCAGCGAGTACTGAGGGTGAGGTGGGATACAAGAACGCCTACTGGGTGGGAAGCGGCGGTGCTTTCAAGATGAGGAAGCCACACCGAGGGACGCCCAGAGCATCGAGAAGGGCAGTGCCAAAACGCCAAAGACCTATTCGGTATCTGATAGGAGGGAAAGTAACTCCGGCTGTCATATCCTCCCCTTCCCTGCCTAAATCTCAGCGCTTGGGGACACGGATCTCCATTCGATTTGCTGTGAAATCTTGGGCTGACGGTGCTGTCAGAGATGGCGCGGCCCCTGCTAGGCAGGGAGGTGCGCGGTGCACTTGGCACACACACGCTCTACTTCTGTGCACTCCCACGTAAACAAATACAAATCGTACCGATGACAGAGAGCGGGAGGGAGAGAGAAAAGAGATTAAAAGTACTTTAGCTGGTACCAGCAGTTCTACACTTGTCCGGAGTGAGCACGGGACGAGAGGTCACCATGCTGGGTGTGACTCCGGTGTGAAAAGACACAGTACATAATTCCGGCATCAAGTGGCCCCGAAACCAAGCAAAGTATTTCTTTGGGTGTTCAACCAACCAAACCTTGGAGGAACGCCTGCTTCTGCTGGATTCACGAATAGGTGGTATGTCCATCTCTAATAATGTGCCCCTTCCTGAAGGAATTCCAAAGGTAATTTCAGCCACCATTCATTTTTGCCCGGTACATTGATTTCAGAACTCTCAGATGAGACGTGACTCAACTGAACTGAAAAGTGCCTAGGTTTCGAAGTGGGAAAGTGCTGGCATTAAATCCTGCCTCCGCCACTGAACAAGCAGAGTGACTGGCAAGATCCACCCTCTCTGAGCCTCTTAATTTGTCATCTCTGAAAAGGGCGTAATAATAACACCCACCCGAGTATGCAAGAGGCTCCCATGAGGCAGAGGCCCTGAGAAGGGCAGCTGTGATGAAACCGCGCTGTCGCTGTACCCTACAGAGACCCCGGAACGATGCACGCCAGGTGCCCCGGTGACGGCGGTTGGAAGAGCCAGCACCCTCCTAAGGACTCACCCTCAGCCTCTTGGACTTGCTGCTGGGACTGTGTCTGTGACAGCTGCTTTTCTCTCTTCCTCTTCTTTTTCTTACCCTGAAAATTACGGCCAAAGAAAGGGTAACCAGGGGGCAGAATAACTGGTTTTTCAGGGGGACTCCCAGATACGAAGTGGCGGAGACAGGCTATGGCCCATACTGCTCTTGACCCTCCAGTCTGGGTGAGGGAGCTGGGGGTGGAGAGGAGCCGCTCGGGTCACGCACCCATAGAAGCCTCTGTGGAGGCAGAATGAGCCTTCCTGGAATGCGCCCTCCCTTCCCCACTCAATTCTTCCCTCCAACCCGGTGTCCTGGCCTTCCTGGAAGGCCTCGTCCCTTCAGTGCCCTCAGGCTTATTTTTCCATTTCCCTCCCTGGAACAGTGTGGTTCTGGATCTTTTCTGAGGGGACTCAGGCCCCACTGAAAATCTAAGACCACTCTAAAGCCCCTTACCGGAAATAAAAAGCAAATGAGAACAGACATACCAAAATCTGTCTAGTTTCAAAGAGTTATTAGAAAGGCCAGCTGAGGCTCCTACATGCCTCTCTGAGCCCGGGTTCAGAGCCCTTGGCTCGCAACACCCTCACCACCAGAGCTCAACACAGCTCGCACTGCGTCCAAGGGCTGAGTCCACTTCAAAGGAGAGGGGTCCTCAGGACACCAAAGCCATGTCCTTGTCGATCTCCCGACAATTAAAATGCCTGCCTTGTTTCTCGAGAAACACTTGTCCTCCCTGGCCTTACGCAGCCCCCGCCCACTCCCCGCTGCGGCCCTCCGGCCCGATGGATGCTTACGTAGTTGTCGCGGGCTGACCAGGTCGGGTAGAGCTGGGAGTGAAGCTGCCGCTCCTTCCGGGCCAGCTCATAGTACTTGGCCTGTTCTTCTCGGGACAGGTTGTGCCACTGTGGAGAGAGGGTCAGAGGTGACAGGGGGTGCAGAAAGCAGGGGACGCAGCCACGCGCAGCCCTGGACCAGAGCAGACCTTACCTTTCTCCCCAGGATTTGGTTAATGGCCGCGCTCTCCTTCAGGGTGCACTCGGCCACCACCTTGGCCCTCATCTCTTTCATATACAACATGAAGGCATTCAGAGGCTTCTTCACGTGGGGTTTCTTTTCTTCCTCCTTTTTCACCGTGACTGGTGATTTCCTGGGAAGTCACAAAGCTGCTGGTTAGCCTGTGCCAGTGGTCGCCCAGCCCGCGGTCCCTGCCTGCCACTGAGGCCAAGGGCCACCCGCTCTGGGGAGGGGGGACGGGCTGCTTGGGTGCCACCCTTTCAGCCCCCGGGCATCCTCCACAAGTGGGTCCCAGCCCTGGGATGACCTCAGGCCGGGTTCTTTGAAGGGCTAGGTCCCTGAGGAAGGAGAAGAGGGTGGTGGTGAGGGACGCTGGCCACCCGTGAGAGGGAGGAAAAGGGGCAGGGCACTTTGGGCAGAAGCAAGAGGAGTGTCTCCTGCGCCAGGGGGCACCACTTGGGCTTTCCTGCTGGCTTTATGGCTCAGCGGACAAAGTCCGGGCCTTGGTGACAGTCTCCGCTAGGCCACCAGTGGCCACGTGACCTGGAGAAAATCCTCCCTTCAGGGCTCACATTTGCCTGCGTATGGAGGAGGGGGAAGGAAGCCAAAAGCATTCTCAGGTTCTCTTTCAGCCTCTAAATCCTGACTGTCGAACCTTCCAGACTGCGAGCAAAGAAAGATGTCTCTCTGAGAGGATGGGAACACAGAGTCAAGGGAACAATTCCTAAGAGAGGAGAG
The DNA here is from genome assembly GCF_024610735.1 of Ursus americanus. Lineage (NCBI taxonomy): Eukaryota > Metazoa > Chordata > Mammalia > Carnivora > Ursidae > Ursus > Ursus americanus. Next base: position 47,628,902 of record NC_142133.1, on the reverse strand, counting down.
GATATGGCTGAGGGAGGCTGCTGGCTGCCTGCTAAATGCCACCAGGAGAGAAAAATAAATGGCACTGGCTGCTCAGAGACCGGCCGCCCCGCATCCAGGCCGCCTGATACTCACGCGCTCACGGCCGGGCTGAGGCTGGGGGGCGCTGGCTCCTGCTTGACGATGGGGGAGACGATGGCGGGGTGGGGAATCCCTGAGGCGGGCAGACCAGGATGGGCCGGAGCCACCATGTGAGGAGAGAACCGACTGGAAACCAGGCTGGGTACCAGGTGGGAAACAAGCGACAACAGAGGGGTTCAGGCTGAATGCTTGTCACCCAGCAGAGGACATGGTAGCTGCCTGCCCTTATGGCGGAGCTGGGTAAATACCTCTGCTATGGCGGCCTTTGAGGAATGGGAGCCCGTTCACAGACCCCGACAGAACCAGGTTTGGGGAACACCCAACAAACCTCCCCTTCCCCCACAAACGCACAGGGTTCCTGTATCTGATACTGGAAACAGGTAGGATGAAAAACACAACAGAAAGCGTAGCAGGCCAGAGGCCGGTGTGCACAATGGGGAAATAAGGGCATATGCTGTGGGCTGCACTTCCTCTGTCACCAGAGGTGCCCTTGTCAGGTAGATCTGGCCCCGAGACAGAAGCCCCCTTTACTGTTCCCCTTACAGGAAAAACGAATCTCCCAGTCTCTGGCTTCCACAAAGCCTGGTATGTTGGGGCACGTGGCAGAAGGCTAACGGCTAGGGCTTTGAAATTCTTCCCCTAGAGAGATGGGAAAAGAGTGAGCCGAGTCTGGGTCTCCATTCCGACCATGGGGCACAAGGAGGCGCCTTAGCCAAGAGGCGTGGGGAGGAAAGGTGAGCCCGTGCCTCCTAGTTTAGGGCCAAGAGAAAGCTTTTTTAATGGTCAGAAATGGCAAGGACCCTCGTAGAGGACCATGCCCTGCAAGGCCACTTTGCACGCACAGCCCCAGTCCCAGACTCACCTGGACATTGAGGCGTTCATGGCGAGGGCAGGGTAGGGGTGCCGGAAACCACCAGGAGGGAGGGAGTACATGGGCTGTCCTTGCCTGTAAGGGCCAGGAGCAAGGAAATCTGGTCAGCATATTGGTTACAGTGGGACTGTTCAGGACAGGGAAGGAGAAGGGGCTGGGAAGAAAGGATGATAAAGGGCAGGCAGGAGGAAATAAGAGTAAGAGCCCTGGGCTTTGGTGAGAGGACCCCACTGTAGGGGGTGGGGGTGTGGCCGCAGGTACAGGACGCAGAGCAGGACAGAAGGAAGGAAGGAGGGGAAGGAAGGCTGTGAGTTCCTTACTGTGGGACGAGCCAGCCGAGGGGATGGGGGATTTGTCCGACAGCTCCAGGAGACAGTGGGTAATACGGAGACAGCTCAGATGGGTGAGGGGGCCGGGGGATTCCTGCTTCAAAGAGACATGTGTCAGTCTGCTCCCTGGCCCTACCACAACACCCGAAAATAACACCAAACCGGAGGTCTCTTGCCCCTGGTCCCAGGTGTGCTGGAGCTTGGAAGGCCTTTCTTTCAGGTGGCCCTGTCACTTCCCCAGCTCTGCTGGGGTCAAGGACATATTCGGGGAAGACAGGACTAACGCGGCTTCTCTCTGGCTGCATGGATCCCACCTCTGTCACCAGGAGTAATTCTAGCTGCTTATATAGGAACCGTCCGAGAAAGGGACGGGAAATCCTGGACTGAGAGACCCAAGATATCCCCCAGAGTCATCTCCTAACTGCTCTTCCTCTAGAAAACCTGCCCCATTCATGGAGAAGTAAACTGGGATTTCTAGTCCGCATCTGTCCTCCTCCTTATCTGTAACTTACAGCAACTGTGATTTCTCTAAAGAAGGGCTCCAAAAACGCTTTGAGCCGTGACCTCTCTGAGAATCTGATGAGGCTCTGTCTCCTAGGGATGGACAGTTCCGGTGAACAAGTTAAAAAAATAAATAAAAGCCACTTCAGCCCTACTGCTTTATAGGTATACTTAGAAGTCAGGCTAGACCGGTTACTTTATTTGAAAATGTTCAGTATAAGGCAAAGGTCTTGGTTAAGGGAGGCACAGCCCACAGCTGCGGTAGACTTCAAGGTCAACACAGATTTCCCTCCACTTCCAGCTCATTGCACCCCGAAAGTATTAAGAGATTCTCACTGTGGAGCATTGCCTCATATAATTTCGTTTTATCCTCACAATGCCTCTATGATGTGAAAGGGACACAGGAAACATAGATGAAAAATCTAAAAAGGCTAACGTGAGTGGGCAAGGTTATGGGCTCTTGGGGGTTAGACACCGACCTGAACCCAGGGCTGCCTGATTCCAGGGCCATGATGTTCCCCGAGAAGACAAGCTTGCCCTACTGGAGCTCTGCACAGGGGCCAGCCTGAGCTCTGGATGACTCACCTGTCTTTGGATCGATCTCTGGGGAGAGGTGCGTGGGAGGGGAGCCAGGGGAGAAGTGGTCGTTGCTGTAGGTGATGAGGGGCGTCAACGGGTGCATGTGATGCGGGGGCTGAACAACAGGAACTTTATTAGACTGAAAGAGAGAAAAAGACGAGGTACAGTTGCCAAGGAGACGGAATCCAATCTGCTGTTCCGTACTTGTTCAACGCGTGCCAGGTATTTTCCACGCAACAGCCCACCCAGCCCTCAGACAGCCCCGGAGAGAAAGGAGCAGTCTACACAGCAGGGAAAGAACCAACAGAATTAGAGGAGGGATTACACCCACCCTCCAACATCCCCTCTTCGAAACAACATACATTCACCTCACGTACCCTGGGCGGTGCTCAGTGCTCCAAGCTACTGTGCTCTGTGTAATCTCAGTGAGGTTTAAAAGGTTTGACACACCCTTTCCAAATAAATTTCAGAGAAATAGTAGCTCACAAGTCCCAGTCTGAGACTGGGAACGGACCAGTGGAAATTGTCCTCGTCAGACCCCATGGAACCAGCTGTCATGTTCCGGCTTTACAGACACAGTCCAAGAGCACTTAAAACAGGTCTCTCTGTAGCACTTCAAACACTGCTAACCTAATTACCACACTTCCTTCAAAACACCAGCAACTGTAAGAAGTACCAGGATTTTATAGAACTATTAAGAAGGAAAAAACCCCTGGCATGCCACTGACGCATCCTGATTTCAGATATTAAAATGGGAAAAACCTGTGTGTCCTAGTATGGGTACACTGAATTAAATTGTTCTAATCTCATCTGACTTAACAATAAATAGTTTTATTATAAAAAGAACTATAATTTTTTAAAAAAGATTTTATTTATTTGAGAGAGAGGGAGAGCTAGTGCACAAGCAGGGGAAGGGGCAGAGGCAGAGGGAGAAGCCTGGCTTAGCAGGGAGCCTGACTCGGGACTTGAGCCCCCAGGGACCCTGGGATCATGACCTGAGCCAAAGGCAGACGCTTAATTGACTGAGCCACCCAGGTACCCCAAAAGAGCTACAATTTATCAAGCACCCCACTATAAGCAGCACGAGGCAATACATCTACTCATTATAACTTAGCAGAGAAGTTATGATTATCCCCATTTGAGGGATGAGAAAACTGAGCTCAGGAAGATTAAGTGGCTTAGCCCAGGGCACAGAGCTAATAAATGGCAGAACTGGATTCATAGCAGCCCTTTACGGCTCTAACAAACCAGAGTGTTTTCTCTGGTAATACCCGCATTCCCAAAAGCCCAATCAAAGCCTATCTGTCAGAGAGAAAGAACTGGCATACATTTTTTTTTTTTTTTTGCATAAGAAGGTAAATGAGTTACAAATGGAGAAAAGATTTGCTCTAAAAAGAGATCTGCAAGATGGATAATGATTTGGAGGCAGCCCAAGGGCTAGAATTCTAAACCGCTTCTTCCCATTTGAATTCTTCATTTCATAGAGCCTGGGAGCCCTTTTTTCCTTTCTCACGGTGCGCATTTGGTGCTCATAATGCAAACTCTGGTCTGTACGTCTATGTATCCATGCTGACGGTATTCTTGCTCTATTTCCAGGAGACCAAGCAGAGACAAGAGGCAGGGTCCTGGAGCAAGGTCCCCAACCAGGAGTCCGGCTCCCAGACGGATGGGAGGCAGAGAAGTCAGACTGTTCATAACCATAACCACTAGATGGCGCTGGCACATGACCAGGTGCTTTGAGAACGGCGTGGAACAACTTCCTATCACCTCCCAACCACAGTGGGCTCCTTTGACATTGCCTACAAACTCTAAAATTATTTCCTTCTTATTTTTTCCTGTTTCCTTACTTGCTTTTGAAGATGTCTCCATGTATATGAACATATAGAGCAAATAAGTATAAAAATTATTTTAAGGTCAAATTTCTTGGAACCTAATGTATCTAAATGATGCATTTGGGTTTCCTGGAACAGCTTTGTTCAAGGGATGATTTTTAGTATCATAAAAGCAACAGAATTATTACTAAAGTGATACTAAATGATAAAATAATCACACAGAATGATAACAATTTTTTTTTTAAAGATTTTACTTATTTGTGTGTGAGAGAGAGAGTGTGTGAGCAGGGAGAGGAGCAGAGAGAGGGAGAGGGAGAAGCTGACTCTGCCGAGTGCAGAGCCCAATGCGGGGCTCGATCTCGCGACCCTGAGATCATGACCTGAGCTGAAATCAAGAGTCAGATGCTTTAACCGACTGAGCCACCCAGGAGCCCCCAAAATAATGACAATTTTTAAAAAAATACGTAACAACTCTATGTTAAAAAAAAAAAAAAAAGACTAGAAACACACCAAAACGTAAACAGTAGGTATGTTTGAGTGGTGGAACTATGGGTAATTTTGTTTTTCTTGCTTCTATTTCCGTATTTTCCAACTTTAATTATTGCCTATATTAAAAAGTATACTTATAGTGAATACAGAAGAAAGAAATACAAACTGTATTATGCAGCATTTAGAAAACACGATCAGGGGCGTCTGGGTGGCTCAGTCAGTGAAGCAACAGACTCTTGGTTTTGGCTCAGGTCATGACCTCCGGGTGGCGGGACTGAGCTGGGCTCCAGGCTCCGTGCTCCATGCAGTCTGCTTGAGAATCTTCCCCCTGCCCTCTCTGCTCTCGCCCGTGCTCATGCTCTCTCTCTCTAAAATAAATCAACAAAATCTTTAGAAAAAAGAGAGAGAAAAGAAAACATAATCACAGTAGCCTAACCCAGCCCCTATTCTCATTTTGATATCCCCATTCATTTCGACTTCTTGGAAACCCGGTTTTTCACTTACATCGATTTATATCATTTATAGCCATCTTTTATTAGATTAACATTTCCAGCTTTTTAAAAAAGAGTTTTTTCTTAAATTTACTTGAGAGAAAGCAAGAGAAAGAGCACAGAGGGAGAGGGAGAAGCAGAACCCTGCTGAGCAGAGAGACTGATGCAGGCCTTGATCCCAGGACCCTGGGATCATGACCTGAGCCGAAGACAGATGCTTAACCAACTGAGCCACCCAGGTGCCCCCATTTTTCAGCTTTACTGAGGTGTAACTGACAAATAAAATTGTAATATATTTGAAGTGTGCAGTGTGATTCTTTAATATATATATCTATACCCATCTAAAAATACTTCACAGTATTATGAAATCCTGACTGCCCACGTGCTGTTATGTCTGGCTTATCAGAAGCTGGCACACAACCCTGAATTGGCCGCAAAGTACAAGGCAGGGAAACGTGAGTTATGTGAAAAAGTGTTAGTGTCCTCATGTAAATGCTCCGAGTCATTACTGGTTCTCATTAGGTGGCATCATTGTCTGGAAAATGGTCTGGGAGGTGGTGGGTTGACAGAAAGAGAAAGGAGGGTAAACTCTTCCTAAGTCAGCCTGGGAAGAGGCGGTCTCTGGGTAATAATCATTGAGAACTGCTCTCTGGAGCTGACCCAGGGAAGGCTCTCCCTGGAGGCTACGAATTCCAGTAAAAGTTCCGCTCTTTTCTCCCCTCAGCTGCCCAGAGGAGCAGGAGGCCTACAGCATACCCTCAGGCCAAGGGTAGGAATGTCGGGAACCGCTCTACACCCCTCGGTGGAAAACACCAGCACAAACGATGGGCACAGGCGAGGGCACGGGGTTCACTGAGCCCAGGAGCCGAGTCCAGATTTATCTGAAGAGCACCTCAGAGCCATCTCAGACCTGAATCCTTCTGCAGACACGCAGACCCAACCCTTTTCCAGTTCAAGTGCTTCTCGAATGTTTTAGTCTGTCTTAGAGTTGGTCCAAGCCAAAGGTCTTTAAATTCCTTGCCCCCGAGGAAGCAATGCCTCGTCTCCCACCGTTCAGGACTTAAATTCAAGGTCCATGTAAAGCCAGCAGCTCACAGCTCCAACACAGCCAAAGAAGCCACCTCTCCACAAGGCCCCTCTCCTCCAGCTGCTTGTCTCAGGACCTTGCTGGAGGACTCCACAGAGCCTCCTGGTTCCTACTTTTCACACACTATTCTCTTTTCTTCCTGATCCTGATTTCAGAGATCAGAAGGATAAGGTTTTGTAGATCAGCAAAGATGAGACTCAGCTTTGTGGGACCACTCACGGAGCAGCCACAGATGCGCCAGCAGACTGCCCAGGGAAGACACTGAGAGCTCCTCTGCGTTGCCGACTGTATCTGATTTTATACATTTAAGAAATCTGTTCTATCTACATCCATCCGTCTGTTCACTGACGGACGTGACCTTCTCTGTGGGGGCTGGAAGGGGACCTGTTTCCCCCAAGGCAGGGCTATCTGCTGAGAATATTCAACCGCCCAAGAAGGAGGATTTCCAAGGACTTGCTGGCTCCAGCTGCAATGTTGAGTGTGACTTGGGTTCTATATGTGACAGATGATCAGTTAGGCCGGGGTGGAGTGGGGGAATCTCCCTATTTTCTTGGTCATAGAACTTAATCAATAAAAAGTACCAGTTCTGCCGTGTTTTATTTGTTGGCTGGTTGGTTTGTGCTCTGAAGTAGTACTATTTTCAATCTAAGGATACTGCAGGAATCTTTTGAAACTACTTGTACATTTCCTTGTGGGTTATTTTAGTTAAAACTCAGTAATGTGTACACGCACGTAGCTGGGCTCAGGTGAACTGCAGAATGCTGAAAACCAACAAGCAGGTAAAGTCCCTGCCATTGATCTGCTCACATTCCTTACAGTAAAGATGAACTTCTTCCCACTGAGTTCAGATTAAGACATAAGCGGCAGTGTTTCCACCTCCCAACTCCAACCTCAACAGAACATCTGTGTCTGCACAGCTAGAGAACTTTCTCTGCATGTGTCCCATTGCAGGTCCTAGGAGATCCTTCCTACCCCTATACATCAGCATGTCACCAAAGTATTTCCGCCACCTAATGAGAGCTCATCAAGTGTTGGAAGAGAGATACTTTGTTCTCTGAGGTCTTCTCTTTGTTTTCCTCATTGGCCACAGTCTCTGGACTCCACTATTTTCTGGACACCTGTCTCTAAATTACCTCCACGTTTTTCTTAAAATTAGTAAAATACTCCAGAAGGAGATGGCCGGTTGGTAGTACAGAAAATAAGATTGGAAGATTTATATATAATAGAACCAGGGCCATACAGGAACCTAATTCAAGTTGATGGGGGAAAAAAACCTTACTTCTCTCTGTTTCTATGTACACACACACACACACACACACACACACCTTCCTAACAAATACTACTCGAAAGGCAAAACATATGCTCTTTGCCACTCTCATTGTATCTTACTAAGGAAAGGAAGTCTGAATGTATGTTTCCTATACAGAATTTTCCTCTACTGAGAGAAATGGAAATCCACACTTGTATTAATCAGAAAAATGTTTGTGGAGACTGTCTACACAGCAGGCACTGAGTTAGGCAGCCAAAGGGTTGGAGGCCAACCGAGCAGAGATGTAAAGAATCTTGGGCCTCTGCTCACATGGATGAACTGCTGAACTAACTGGTCCTACAGAAAACACTAATCACAACAATAAAAGCAACCAGATAAATTCCTTTCTTGTTTCACCACGGTGGCGGGGGCGGGGGCAGCAACAAGTACTTATGTTGTACCTACTATATGCCAGCCACTGCTCCGGGTCTTGTGAACGCACTAGAGACTCATCTATTTAAACACAAATACCGATTCTCATGGTACCTATGTTCTAATTGGAGAGATGGACAATAAGCAGAATTAAAAATAACGTATTAGATATTGAGAAATACTAAGGAGAAATACTAAGTCAGGGGCAAAGGGAGTGGGGGTTGTGACACAGGTTGAACAGGGAAAGCCTTGAGGAGAAAACAACTTTTGAATAAATCCCTGAAGGAAGTGGGGGGCAGGGCCGGCAGGCAGGTGGGGGAAGAGCATTTTGGCAGAAGGAACACCAGCGTGGTGGCTGTGAGATGGGCGATATGCTTGGCATGTCTGAGGAGCCAGCAGGAGGCCAGTGGACTGGAGCAGAGAGAAGAAAATGAGGACAGGAGGGTCTCTATTACCGTATGAACTGCCTTCTGAGCTTCTCATCAGTGGCAAGCCACAGAAGATAAAGACAAAGCCAGGCAATGGGTGAGAGAGAATGTTTAGGGAACTGGAAAGTGTTTCAGGTCCCTCTAAGCAGTGCCATATTTTTGAGGTCCTTGCAAACAAGCCTGCGCATGAAATTCTTGGGATAAATCTTTCCTTATCAAAACTCTCTCTGTCCCAGTGTTTGCTGGCACCGCAAATGGCAAAAGAAAACACTGATGTTACCTTGACTTTTGTTTCTTTGACACTGGCCCTTTTTTTCCTGCATAAATGCTTATAGGAAAAAAAACGCTTGAAACCCTCCCAATTCAAATCATTGCTGGGATGTGCACAGGGGTATGTCAATTTTCAGCGCCTTCCTAGAATTCGGGCGAGCTCTTCCAATCTATAAATTCGAGCGTTTGTTTTGAAAGCCCAGTTTCACTTCTTCCATTTATTGCCTTTTATCATTTTCGTCGGCTTGGTCTTCGTCAGGAGCACCATGTGTCCACTGGTGTTTTAGTTCTCCTCTACCCGTCGCTGTCTTTTCCATGAGGGTCATCAATGCGTGGACTGGCCCTGCCACCATGTCCCTTCTGCTCTACAGTGAGATTCCTGAGCGGGAAGATGGGAGGAAGAATTCCCCAAAGCTAAATTCTCAGTAGCAGAAACTCACAAGGCGATGGAGGCAGGTAATCATGAAAGTTTGCTGAAAACAGGACACTTACGTGGCGTCAGAGCGTCTCCCCACAGAGAGCGCTTTTAGCTACAAGTGGAGAAAGAGCAACTTCGCAGTGGAAACACGGGGCAGACGCCGCCTTAACTGAGTGATTGACGCTGACGTCCCCGCGACGGGGACGAATGGACACCGTAGGCCTGCCCCCCAACGTGAGGCACTAGGAAGGACACGGCAGAAGTGTTCTGGCCAAAAACACCCGACCGGAGTCCAACGACGAGGAAACAAACACACCCAAATGGAGGGACGGTCTACAAAACAGCTGCTCTGTACGTCTCATAAAACATCAAGGTCGGGAAAGACAATGGCTGAGGAACTCTTCTGCTACAGCAAAGGAGACAAGGGACAAGACAAAGGAGACAAGGGACAAAGACAAGTAAATGCCACGTGCGATCCCGGATTGAGCTCCGGCCGGGGAGAAGCACACGGCCGTGATGGACACTGTTAGGACCATTCGCCAAAATGTGAATATATACTGTGGGTTAGAGAGGAATATGAAATGTTCATGTTTTTATTTTGATAACTGTACTGTGGTCATTGTAAGATAATGTCTTCGTTCTGAGGAAATACATCCAGAGTATTCAGGGGTACAGGGGTACAATGTCTCCAACGTACTCTCAAATTGGTTTAAAAAAAACCCCATACATCTATGTAGATGTCTATACACACATATATGTACAGAGAGAAAGAGAGAGAGAAAGAGAGAAAGAGAGGGGGCAAAGCATAGGGCAAAATTTCTGAATCTGGATAAAGACCATATGGGAGCTCCCTGTATTACTCTTGTAATTTTTCCGCAAGTTTAAAATTATGTGCGAGTAAAAAGTTAATCCCGTGTAATAAGAATTGAAATCAGTATTGGAGGCAGACCAGAGCAGCAATGGGCTATGTGGTGAGTTTTGAAGTGTTTCGGGTCCACAGCCGGTGTACTATTGAGAAGATGGAGAAACTATGTGCAGTTTTAAAAGGGAAACCTCAAGAAATGTTTTAAATTGAGAACTGCCATGCTCAGCAAAGCCAGACTTCTCAGCTCAAAGGCAGAGAGCAGCAAGGTGGCCCTTCTTCAGACGGAGGGCTTCCAGGCACTGGCTTGGCAATGAGACATTGGATGTGAGGCTCACCAAGTTGAGAGTGGCGTGATGTTTAACGGCAAAACGGGGTGTCTACTATCGAAAGGAAGCATCTGGGTCATCTTCTAGAAAGCACGTTGCAGGTGCGCGCACAAACACGCAGCCACAGAAGAGAATGAAGTGCTGTATCACGCTGCATGTGCAGGCTGTGGGATTCCAGGGCCTTTTCTGTGCCCTCTGGCATCTGCCCAAGTGTTCCACAGCACAAGCCTCACCTTCATGGTTTCAAAAAAGACTTGGTTAAAAAGTCCCGTGTGAGAAGAGGGAACGGAGCAAGAGGGAGACGGGGATTTACGAGGGTGTCATCTTTCCCTGATGAGTTATTCTTCCGTTCGTTCAGAGGTTCCCGAGCACCTCCTCTGAGCTAGGCATTCTAACTGGTGCAGGCTAAACGTGCACGGAGCAGATGTGACTCCTCTCTTCGAGTTGGTTATCTTCTAGAAGTGCAGAGGCTTGTTTTGTGTGGCTGGGCACGCTGCTCCAGGGAGAGAGGCGGGAAGGACAGGGGCCAGGCTCATGGGGGCCACAGCGAGCGGTCTGGATAGCAGTCTACACTCCAGGAGATTACAGTGATCAGATATTACAAGTCGTTACATATAAAATATCACAGCTATTCCGTTTTTAGAGCTTGTTTTTAAAGCATAAAATCCAAGCAGTAATAACACTTAACTCCATCCCCACCCTGGCCCAGTTACGGCTTGTTTATACACATTTCCTTGACAGGCAGCTTTGACATGACTCACTAAGTCTCTGCCAAGTATGCGGGCTGTGTCCTTCATTTGCCCTTCTCCCAGCGCAAACCTCATCTTAAAATATTTTGCTTATGATTCTAAATGAAACCTCCTCATAGAGTGTTTTCGATTTTCTAATAAAAACGCCAGTGTCCACACCTCTGCCACTACCTCCGGAAACCTCCAAGTCCTGCTTACACCTCCAGCTTTAGAGAAGCTGGACCTAGTAAAGTGGGATCGCCTCGAGCTCCTTCTTCCCGTGGGCCTCTGGGTTACAACGAGGGCAATGATTCTCCACTCTGGCTACCCCTTAGGATCTCCCGGGGAGCTTAAAGAACTAAGATCCCAACGCCATCCCCAGACCTATTAAACCGTCTCCTTGGCAGTGTGGACGTGAGATTCTATAGGCTCAGGACCCATTACCTTTGCGATCTGCCCACTTGAGCCGGCCCCTGGTGCGGGCCCCCCTCACCTCTCGGTCTGCTCATTAAACAACATTTTAATCGCTCTTCCCTTGTCTTAAAAAGAGCAGCAGTGGTGGTGGCGGCCACAGCAGTGAGCTGACGGTCATTGAGGGCTTACCTCGCGCCGGGCACAATTCTACAATCATCACAATGCACTGGCTCATTTGCACACAATTCTTGAGGTCAGGCCCTCTTCCGGTTCCCATTTTATAGACAAGGAAACCAAAGCAATGTGGGATGAAGTACTTTGGCTAACACTGCACCAATAGGAAGAGGCAGGGCTAGGATTCAAACCCACGGTGTTAACACCCTCCAACACACAGACGGTGCTCCCTGAGTGTGTCAGGCTTTGCTCCTACACACATGTATCTCGGAATCGGAATGAGATGCTCCAACTTGAAAACTGAGAATGGGGGTCTTCTCCCAATCTGTAACATTGCAAGTCAACGTCAAGGTGTCCCCCCATACATGTTTCTTAAGCATCTGAAGCCTGTTTCTTTTCTTTTTCTTTTCTTTTTTTTTTTTTGAAGATTTTATTTATTTGAGAGAGGGCAAAAGAGCATGAACGGGGGTGAGGGGCAGAGGGAGAGGGAGAAGCAGACTACCAGCTGAGCAGGGAGCCCAATGCGGGGCTCGATCCCAGGACCCTGGAATCATGACCTGAGCTGAAGGCAGACATGTAACCAACTGAGCCACCCAGGCGCCCCTCTGCTTTTTTTTTTTTTTTTTAAGATTTTAAGTAATCTCTATACCCAACATGGGGCTCGAACTCACAACTCCAATATCACGAGTCACACGCTCCACTTACTGAACCATCCAGGTGCCCCTCTGTTTTTCTGTATTAGAATACACAGTGTGATAATATATAATTTACTAGAAAACGAGCCACTCTATTATCTACTAATGTGTCCACTGTTCAAGCTTCTCCACTCCGACAGAGTAAGGAGTCCCACTCCACCACCACGCTGAATTAGCGTCTGCCATGGATGAACGTGTGCTTGGCTGTGGGTGCTACGTGCATGGACCCTTGTTGAGAGTTTAGGGATTTCATATTATCTTTAAGTCACTCACACGGGAGATAACAAGTGAGAATAGGTACCTTCATTTATTTAAGGTGAAGAGTCTAGAAAGAGAACGGAAGCTTAGAGAGGGCAAAGAACTATTAGTGTGTCTGAGTATAGGCTCCTGGAGGAGTGAGAGGAGGAGTCCAGGAAGCAGAGGGCTGGAAACACTGCCCGATGCCACCTGTGTTGAGAAAAAACGCTACCGAGCTGAGCCAGGCTGCAGGGGGATTGGCGGAACAAAGGATGATGGGACGGAGGTGGGAGACCGGCTCTTGTGGGAGAAGCTGGTGGTGAACCCCGCAAGGCAAATAAGATAATGCTCACAGGAGGAGGGCTGGACACAGGGGTTTTGTTTTATTTTTCAGAGATGGATGGCTCTGGGCAACAGAAAGGACGGGAAGCTCAACGAGTACCCGTGCTAGTTTGAAAGGGAACGCACTTCCTCTAAAGTGGATGGAGATTTTAGACAATATGCAGGAGACAGAAGGTAGAGGGAGGGGAGGAGGGAGGGCCCTGCGTCTCGGGGTCCGCCGGAGTGGGCTGGGGATGCCTCAGGATGGGTGGGGGGTGAACGAAAACTTGAAACTCGAAACAGCTGTGCCATGAGGGGACAGGCCAGGTTTGTGGAAGGTTGGATGCAGGATGCCACGTCCTCCACCGCAACTGACCACTAGAGGGCATCGGGAGCCTGCGCTCCGCCATCCCAAGTGGGACTCTGCGGGACCAGAGACACCACCCTGTCCTATTCCTGGGGCTGCTCAGGCCTTGGTGAGCAGCCGGGGAGCTTCTCAGGGGCAGCCTGCTCCGGACAGCTGGCTGCTCAATGGTCTCCTAGGGATGGCTGGAAACAGCTCTCCCCACTTGTCTTGCCCATGGATGGCAGGGCCAATCACCTGAGAACTACACACGACGTACTTTATAAACTTCCAAGGGCTCTGCCTCTGTAAGCTGTTCTCACGATTACTGCAAATCATATGGGCTCACTGAGGCTTTATTTACCTTCTACGTATATCTTTTTCCTCCTCAACTAGACTCTAAGCTTTTAATGAAAAAGGGCTGTCAGGGTATCTTAAAATGTCCTGCATGAGATGAAATAATGTGTCTGGGATTTACTTTAAAACAACCCAGTGTAGTAGGAGGGGGAGTATGGATAAAGGGAACAGGTGAAATTTTCCATAACAATGTTTTTTTGATTTATTTTTTTAAAAGATTTTATTTATTTATTTGAGAGAGAGAGCAAGGGAGTGCAAGCAGGGGGGAACGACAGCAGGAGAGGGAGAAACAGACTCCCCACTGAGCAGGGAGTCTGACACAGGGCTCGATCCCAGGACCCCGGGATCATGACCTGAGCCGAAGACAGAGGCTTAACTGACTGAGCCACCCAGGAGCCACATAACAACATTTTAAACAACACCAGCTTTTCCCGGGTCTCCTTGTCTGTAAAGTACGTAGGTCATGCCAGTGGGTTTCCTTCTAGGTACATTCTCTACGATTCTGAGGCTCACGTACAGTACGTAAGACCAGTATGTGGGGCTTAAGGCTAGGGTTGCCCAACCTCCTAAGAAAAGTCCTGGAATGCAACGTCCCAGGACCATCTCTTCTGGATGTCAGTTCCCTACAAGCCCTGAGGAGCCGAGACGTGCTTGGACCCCATCGCTCCGCCTCCCAGGACCATCCAGATCTTCCTTTGGGGCCTGAGCTGCCGCAGGGCATGGCACAAAGGCCTTAGCTGCCCTGCTGGGGTTTTTGTTTGCACGTGTTTTAATTAATTCCTTCCTATCACATCCTGTACAAAAGAGCCTCTTCAGCTGTCGTTGCCTGCAGCTATGAGAAGTGGCAAGACAGAAGGAGCTCCAGCAGAGTGAAAGGACACCACCGCCGCCCAGGTGGAGGGGGCAGAGGGATTCTGCAGGCGGCGGGAAGGACGAGGGCTGCCAGGCAGGGTCGGGGCCGGCCTTTCTAATCACACAACATCCCAGCTGGTATGTGTGCGTGTGCTGAGGGAGAGGTGTGGAAGAGCACACAGGTAACACTGCTAGCCCCTGACTGCTCAGCCTTTCACCTGAGGCACGTACGCCCGAAGCAACGCCGCCAGACTCCACCAGCTTCGGGAAGGCGGAGGCCACGCCAGGGCATGGGCTGAGGTGAGTGAGAGTATCCCCCTGGCACTTGAAGGGGAGAGAGACTTACCAAGTGTGCTGGGGACGGTGACCTGGTGTCCTTGACTGTGGCGCTGGAGGGGACATCGAGGAGGGGCCATTTCATCTGCAGGTACTGCACAGGGGACAGCAAACACAAGGCAGCTGGTGAGATGAGGTCTCGCGAGCACCCCAAGCAAGCAGAGGAGGAGCTCTGAGTTAGGCTACTGTTGGTTCACTACACCTGCACGAGCTCCTTCCCGGTCAGCGTCCAAACGATCATCCCCAGGGAGAGCATATGCTTCCAGTCACCACTGCCACCACCAGCTCCCTCCACCATGTTGTGGGGGACACGCACAACAGCACAACCAACCAAAGTGCCCAAAGAATAGATCACTGAGGGTCAAGTTCTGCCTGTTCTAGTCATGGGACAAGCAGGGCTCACCAAGGGACCAAGGGCTCCCAGATGGTCATCTTGCCCCATTCATTCCCATCGCTTACAGCATCACACACAATACTCCCTCAGACACGGCCTCCAGGAGTATCTGGGGAATGAGTGAATAAAAACCATCTGCCTGACACTCGAAGGGTCATGGGTAATATCCGTCCATACTCAACAATGCTGACTTAACTTCTAGTGTTTCTTGACCCTGAAAAGATTATCCAGTATCTTACCCTGTACTACTGCAGAAAATCCAAATCCAACAGTAACCACCCCCCCACCTCTTTAAACAAAAAGCCTCTCTTCAAACCTGGGATGGCAGTCTTTGGCAAGGGCCTGGAAGAGGATGAGCACGGAGGAAAGGAGGGGACCTGGCTGAGCCCGCCTGGGGTCCGGAGTCAAATGCTCATGGGTTCAGGGTCTCACTCTGCCAGTGTAGGCTGTGCAACCCTGGACAAGTGTCTTAACAACTCTGAGCCTTGGTTTCTTCATCTTTAAGGCAAGGCTAGGTCCATAATTTTACTGGCTGTTAGAAGGATTAGGGACAATATCAAGTACGGAACACAACGCTTCCCACGTGGGAGACATTTGATAAACGGCAGCTATCATTTCCATAAGCAAACCATTAGTCTTCGCCAGGGGCAAAAGCACACATGTTGTCTTAGTGTCAACACTGATATGCTGCTTCTGGGCAACGGACCAGCTATGCAGCCTCTTCACAGAATTCTTGAGGTTACTTTGAAAGTTACACCTCCAATAAGAAATGCTGGCTCCAGGAAGACTTTTACAGAGAGACAGAGGTAAGTCTCTGAGTTATCCCTTGCTCTGGTTATTCAAGTCCAGGGAAAAAGAAATCATGATTTGGCCTTGAGCTAGGGGCCCAGGATTGGACAAGTAGGATGGGTGGTACCCCTTCGCTCTTCATCACCCACAAACATGGACTGAGAGGGCAGGGTCTGGGCTTTCAAAACAAGGTCCACAGGCAAGGATAATAACCCTAGGGCACATCTATAAAGGGCCAGTGGGTTGCACAGACAGCAGGTGGGATACGCCAAGCAGGCCTGGTTGTGGGAGGCTTGGGAAGTGGGAACAAAAGGGGGGAGTTGAGAGGCCCTACAAATACGGACAATCTCCACTCCAGGCCCTCTGGTACCTGCATCTTCCTCCCTCCCCGCTGCCATATTGAGTGTCATTCTGTCCCTGCGTTCTGCTGACCCTTCCCACCCCCACCCATCTCTTTCCCTACCCAGAGCCTACACTTTCTAGATGAACTAACTGGAATTTCAGTGCCTTTGGCAAATTAAAAGGATTAGACAAATACTGGAACCATTAGTTAAAACTCATTTCCTCCATGAATAACACCTGTGCCATGCGGGTTCCAAAGCATTTTCTCTTTCTTTCTTTCTTTCTTTCTTTCTTTCTTTCTTTCTTTCTTTCTTTCTCTTTCTTTTTTCTTTCTTTCTTTCTCTCTTTTTTTTTAAGATTTTATTTATTTATTTGAGAGAGAGAGCACACACACGAGCACAAGTGGGGGGAGTGGTGGGAAGCAGAGGAAGAGGGCGAAGCAGACTCCCTGCTGAGCAGGAAGCCTGACTCGGGGCTCTATCCCAGGACCCTGAGATCATGACCTGAGCCCAAGGCAGATACTTAACCAACTGAGCCACCCGGGTGCTCCCCAAAACATTTTCACACACGTAAACCGGTTTCATCTTCCCAACAACCCTGCTGTTACAAGTAGGGGTGACTGTCCCAAATTCTCAGAGGCACTCATGGAAGTAAACACAGGGTGAGCCACTAGCCCAACTTTATGAGGGGAGCTGCAGCTGAGGTCCCTCGACTTCAAACCCCACACTGTTCACTGCCACCCGAGTCAGAACACTTTCCGTAGCATCACCTTCTTGAAACCGCACCCCTACCCCAGCCTTTTCTGTGCTCAGACGGGTTTTCCTCTCTCCATTCTGCCTCGCACACCTCAAAGCTGCATGAATACAGACACATCAGTGTCCTCCCGCAGGGATGTTTCCCCAGCGGTAACAACCTGAGCATTTCTGCCGATTCTCTGAAGGTGACCTACGGTCACAAGTATCACGTGCTGAAGAGAAGTGTCCCAAATCCACCCCAACGTGAAACACAGTAGAAGGGTTCCTGACACCCACCACCTCTCCCAGCATCTGGGTTCCTAGCTGGAGTCCTAAAGGCACCCGCTGAACTCTCCTCATTCTTGCTGGCTTACCAGGGAGGTTCTCCGATCACATAGGAATCCGTCTGAATCCTGGTTTGGGAGACAACACTGTCAGCTGACCTCTTGGGCTGTGAGGCAGGGCAGGCTCGTAGGAGCCGACCCAGGGTTTGTCACCCCTGGCACTGCCGGCACTTGGGGGCAGACGCGGTGGGAGCCGTCCCGTGCCCTGCAGAGTGGAGTAGCTCCCCCGGCCTCTCCCAGCTAAACGCCAGCAGCCCCCAGTCTCCTGCCCGTTTGCGATCACCAAAACCGTCTCCCGACTGCCGAGCGTCTCCCGGCGCGGCAGACTGTCACTCAGGGAGCGTCCCTGCACTAGGGCGGAGGAGCGGTACCTCGTCCACTCGAGCTGCCTGGGCGTCTGCCTCCGTACCGGGCTCTCCAGGTACACACGTGCACAGACACGCGCACGCTCAGCAGCAGACGCTACTGGTTTAGGCTGTCCCTCACGCGCTCCGTGTCCTCCTACCCACTGCCTGGAATTCCAGTGGGTGGAAGAGACCGCACGGTCCTCTCTGCTCTGCAGGGTTACCTCTCCCTTCATGACTTTAACTGAGACCTGGACGCTTCGAAGTGGGTGAAGATCTTTGGCTTTATCTACCACCGAAGCCTGGCCCCATAGACAGTGGTCAGACAGGTGGGGAGAGCGGTTCTGGGCACAGCGGACATCTGGCCCAGGACCCTTCCTGTCCTAGCCAATCTGGGGGGTGTGCGTGTGCATGTGCGTAAGGATTCATTCTGGGGATGGGGAAATGGAGGATTGTCCCTAGCCCCTTTCTACTTTTCCTGCCTTTTTAAGATTTTGAAACAAGTGATGAAAGGGGGTGGGGGTAGGGGAAGACCTATAAAAAGACATTGGAGCCCACTGTAGCTTAGCTATCAAATGCCTTTGAATTGCAATTCTGAAGAAAGGAGCATTCAAAGGGGACAGCTGAGGTTCCCAGAACCATCACTCGGGGCAGCAGGAGCCAGCAGCACCCCTATAATCCTCTCCCACCTCAGCACCAGAAACGTGGAGGTGAGGCTAGTCAGGCCTAACCCAATGTTTAGTAGCAATAAAACTCTCTTTGGCTGCACTTCTCATCGGAAGCCAGCCCCACAAATCACTCTGGGGCCAATCAGTTATTGGTGAGAGCTTGTCCTTAGGGATTAAGAGAGGTGTGGCTGAGCCTAGATTCTCTGCATGGTAACGGCACCTGGGCAAATTAAAAATGCTGGTTTCTCCAAGCCTAGTCTAGGTTCCATCTGGCTGGCCACAACTGGCTCCTGACCAGTGTGTCACGCTCAGGCCGCAGCACAGTGAAGACAGCCCGGCTAACTCCCTGCCGGGGATGCTCTTCGGAGTTTAAAACACGGAACCTGGGTGGTGGCATCAAGGCAACGAATGGATGGCCAAGCCACAGCAATGGCGGCCACTCATGGGATGCTGTTGTGGGATAAGTAGTCTCTTCTGATACCCAAATACAGAGAGAAAAAAACAGACAGGTTTTTTGGTGGGTAGTACCACTCTCGAGTTACATATGCTGCTTAATATGCTACCGTATGTCGTAACTCTCTGAGACAGGACAGAGACGCAGTTTCCCACTCTTACTGAACCTGGAAACTCTTTCGTGGATTGGGGTCCCACAGAACCCTCTTGGGGAAACGGTGCTGTTGTGGTTCACAGTTAAGCAGACTGAGGCTGTGGTTTAGAACCCGTCTTTACCTTATTAAGGAAGGATGGTTCTGTTCCTGGTTTTGAATCGTTTTCACTAGAACAGTTGTTGAATTCTCTCCCATCTACCAAGATGGTCATGTGGTTTCTCTTACTTGCGTCAGTTGTGATATGGATACACGGGGATAGATTTTTCTTACACGAAAGCACCCTTGTCTTCCCCAGGTAAACCCTATTTGGTCATGGAGGCTTGTTCGTTCTTGCACTGTATTGTGGAATGCTAACCACGAACGTCTTAAGATTTTTACTTCTACATGCCTAAGTAAGAGTGAGCAAACGTTTTCTTTTTTTGTGCTATCTTTATCAAGCGTTGCTATCAGTGTTATTTTGGCTTTATGATTTATAAAAGGGGCTGCACCTCTTTTTCTTTATGCTCTGGATCCCTTTCTGCTTCTTGGCCCCTTCTCAGTGCCCTCCTTGGGGTGAATACTTGGCCAGGTGGGCTATTTCCATTCGACTCGGGCCCAGGGAAGGGTCCCTGTGGAGGGTGCTCGCACTGGACAGCCAGAACCCGCTTTCCCGCAGGGAGGCGGACGATCGGTCCTACAGGATCCCTGCTCAGCTTGAAGACTGTGCAGCAGATTAATTGCAGCTGTGCCCTGGAATTTCCCCAACATACAAATCTTCATGATGTAAAACAGCTGGGAGAAAATCCCAGCATGCCCTGGACAGAGGCAGAACTGCCAATGAGCTACGGAGATTAACCCTCCACCTCCCAGAAGGCAGCGACGCCCCCCCCCCCCATCTGCCCAGTTCCAAGCTTGCTGTGGTGCGGACAGGACTCTACAGGACTCTGGGTAACGCCCACATTCTCCCCATTCACACGTTCTCACAGAAAACCCTTTAGGCAGGGCTCAGGCAAGAGAGGAAGCGAAGCTTCATGTTACAGAGTCAGCAGCAGCGCTCCCAGAAGGCGTGCGCTACAGTGGGAAGCAAGGAAACCAGTCATCTCTAAAGGCTTCCCAGGTGAGAACAGCCCACCCCACAGAATTCCGTCCACTTCTCGGTGATGGCGCCAGGCCCGTGGCAGAAAGAAGGGCCTTCCCTCTAGCTCTCCCCTCTCACGGCTTCTGCGCTTCCCGGAAAGCTCCCAGGTTAGACGACCAGTCTTTCCTGCCTCTCTGGTCCCCAGGGATAAACAGACACTCTGGGACCCCAGAGCCAGCCCCCCCCCCCAAGAGACAAGAGGGCTTTCCCAGACCTCCCTCTTAGGAAACTGTACGGTGTGTGCGGCCACCCAGGAAAACAGGCTAGAAAGCCAAGCCCACAGCAGACACACCACACAGTGCAAGGACATTGTGTAAAACGGATTATTTTAACATGAAACATCGTATTATAATGAAAAAATGTAAACCAGTGATCAGTTTCTCTCTACTCCCCATTCTGCCACAGTTGGGGGATGTAATCATTCCTCATCAGGACTACTGCAATGGCTCCCCAAATTCTGTAAGAGGTTAGCTTCTAAAAACTAACTCATCAGGGGGTGCCTGGCTGGCTCAGTCAGTAGAGCACGTGATCCTTCATCTTAGGGTCGTGAGGCTGAGTCCCACTTTGGGCATGGAGCCTACCTAAACAAACAAAACACCAAAACAAAACCCAACTAACTCATCGGATCTCTTCTTTGCTTAAAATCCGTTCCTGGTTGGCTGCTGGGGTCAAGGGATAAAGCCCCCAAATTCCCCAGCAATCTGGGGCCAACCCATCCTCTTCCAACTTCAACCCTCCTAGCTTCCCATCCCCCCTGACACTAAATGCTCTAGAGTTCCTACTAAACTCTCTGCCACTTGCTTGGCTGCTCCCTAGCTTGGGGGATCCTTTACTCACAGGGAACTCAAACCCCTTCTTCAAAACCCTGTCCCAAGGTCACCTTCCCAGCTCCCCACAAAGAGCCAGTCACTCTCACCTCCGTGCCTCAGCTGTGCTTGGTGTTTCCATGGCACTCATCATATTGTGTTGTTGTTATCCATTTGCAAATTCTGTCTATCCTTCGGACTCTAAGCTCCTCAAGGGTCACGTCCACATCCCCAGTTCCTTGCCCAGAAGCCAGCATTCATGATGCGTCCAGATCTTGTCACATCTCAAGCTTAAGCACTTCGCGACCTCCTACACCCCAGGTCCCACGTCTGCAACACTGGGTCGTCCAGTCTCTTTCTGAATCCTTTAGAGATGTGGAAGGCACATAACGGAGCTCCTTTCACTCTTGAGTGATTGGTTCTCACGTTAATTGGCCTACTATTGCCAAGAGTTTGGAAACACAGCTTGGAGGCTGTGACACCCAACCCTGCCAGGTCCTGGGGGCCTGTTTAAGATCCTCTATCTTTTGTCGAAATGGACACAAGCTGATCTAACTTTGAAAGTCTACCAACATTGAGCAATGGGCTCATTAGTGGGGAGACAGAAACGTTCTCCAACTAAGAACAAATGTTTCATTTCAGGAAATCACTGAAGATAAAGTGAAAGTATTTAGAACTGGTTTCCAAACATGATGGATTAGACAAAGTTCCAAGATCAGAAGTATAAAAAGCAAAGTTTACACTCTTATCCCTTATTTTCTTTTCTAACGATGAGTAGTTTCTACATTTGCTTAGTTTTGTGGTTGGCACTAAATCCCGAACACAGTCTCCCTCTTTGTTTCACTCACGTAGAAGGTGGGGTTCCTTCTTAAAGGTTTTGCTAATAGGCGAGTTGTTACAAATAAATCCAAAATATCTTAATGCAAGCTACTTTTTCATGTAATAACACACACATAATTTTCCTTGGAAAAGTTATTTAGAACCACACTTCTGCAGTGTTTTAAACCAACAAAATGACTTTTTTCTCTGAAGCACCTGTCGCAGTGTTTAGGTCAGCAGTATTTTTGGAGGCCCTCCTGTGCACTGGCAGCGGGAGGGGCTCTGTAAGTATTTCATGACTGATGAGTAAACTCAAAAATAAGAGTGGGTTGATTAGGTTTCAGTTTTCCCATAAACACCTATTCCCTGCCCATTCCCTCAAATAATTCCCTTCTTTCCTGGATGGCCTTAAACTATTCTCTTCCTCTTCCAACTCAGAGAATCTGGCAATTCCACATGCCAGACTTGACCAAAGGTCGGTTTAGAAAAACTGGCTCCCCTCAGAGGCCCATTTCCAGTGGTGGAAGGATACAGTGTGGGAAGCAAGAGACCAGGGTTCCAAGCTCGTTCTAACCCCTCTGGATTCGATCAGGTCACCTTTATTTAAGACTTATTTATTTGAGAGAGAGAAAGAGAGAGAGAGAGAGAGTGGGGGGGGGGAGGGGGCAGAGGGAGACAATCCTCAAGCAGACTCCCTAGAGCCCGACCCAAGGCTCGATCCCATGACCATGAGCCAAAACCAAGAGTCGGACGCCCAACTGACTGAGCCACCCGGGTGCCCCTCGATCATTTCACCTTTAAAATGGGAGTATTTTACTTCAGTGGCCTGAAGGCAGGGACCTGGACCAGAAGGCCTCCCATGGAAGAAAAAAATGAAATGTCTGTCTAAACCACACTGGGTTCCTGGGAGCAGAGACTGCGTGGTGGTACTCAGTAAACAGACACAGGAGTCCTCGCTGGTCCCTGCTTACAAGCGGTGGGCCTGAGGAGGCTACCTCACCTTTCAGACCTCTGGCTTCTCACCTGTAACGTGGGAATAATAGCACCTACCATCTGGCAGAATTTTTTTTATTCGTGCAGCAGTCACTTGGGAAAGGACCAAGCAAAGGGCTGAACACATGCAGAGCTCTTAGGAAATATGTGTGTAGTCCTTAAGATTTAAAGTTATATTTGTTCAACGAGCCTATCACCTGCACTCTGGGCCAGGGAAGAGCTAATGAACAGTCTGACCCCTCACTCATCTGCGGGTGCTTCACGCGGACGGGTCCTGCTCAGCGGCGTGCTGGCAGATGTGTGACGACCAGCTCTCTGAGCAAACACACAGGCATAAACCCCGCTTTGTAGCGTTTGCTGGTGTCTGCAGTGCCGGTATGCCCACCAGGGCTGATTCAAGCTACCACGGCGAGCCCCTGCCGCCAGGGTTGGGAAGAGAAGCTGAGGACTGGCTGGGTAGCAGCTGGTTCTGGCCACAGACAACACGCTGTCCGCAGGCAGGAGCTGAGGGGGTCTCCGGCCACAGACGCCTGGAAGGCTGATATATGGGGTCCTCGGCGGCAGCGGACCCGAGGTCTTGATCCAGCATCAGGCACTCTGGCTGGGAGATCCGGAGCAGGGAAACTCTGCCCCCCGGAGCACTGGGCATTCAAAGAAAGTCCAACTGCTTCGGGTCCTCATTTCTGAAGTCTAGAACTACAGGCCTCCTCAGTTGAGGCAGCCTCTCGCATCATCTGTGATCTTGGGGTCTGCTGGGCCGGGCAGTTTCTGCGCTCACTGCCTGACGCAGATGGTGGCATACACACCATAGAGCAGCTTCTTGGTAGGAAGTGGCCTTGCACACCTGGCCCTCCTTTCCCTCAGCTGAACCCTGCCGGATCCCGCCTCCTTTCCCTTCTGCCCTGGGCCTTGTCTCGGCCATGTCTGCTGTGTCCGGGCAGCACTCCCCTCCCTTTGGGTAAGATTGTCTATCCCGGCCCCCACTGAGGGCTCAGACGTGGCCAGAAGAGCGTCTGCCCCTGCAGAGCTCTGGGCCCTGTTCTCTGGCCCACACATATGCACCCCCATCCCGATCCCCTAGCAACATGGCAGAGCTGAGTCCTTCTGGGGAACGGCTCAGAGGTACCCACTGCACAGAACGAAATGCCATCATCTATGAACGGACGTGTAAGTGCTTCCCAGTCTCTGCTGCCACGAATATCCTCGAACACGCATTATTATGCTCATGGAGGAATGCAGCTGCACGGTACTTTCTCAGCTGCGAGGGGAACTGCTCGGTCAAAGGCATGCACATTTAGGTTTGGGGAAGTATTATCACATTTCTCAGTCTACGCCGCTACCAGGAACATATGAGGGAGCTTACAGCCTTGCCCACAGTGTCATCAAACATACTGATCTTTGCCAAACTGACCGGTGAAAAATGATAGCTGCTTCCAGTTCCAATGTGAATTTCTCTTGCTAAGTGAGGCTGGGAATTGTCATATGTACAGGTAATGATTTGAAGGACAGACAAAAGCTGTGTATGGCCAAGAGGAAGTGGGTTTACCACCTACAAGGGGTAAGGGAGCGGGGGAGAGGGAATGGGTAGGACATCTGCAGGTGTCCTGGCAGCCTTGGTGAGCTGTGAGGGAGAGCGATCTCTGTGGCTCCTGGGGAGTTAAAAAGCACCGTGTAACCTCTACTGCACCTGACCTTCACTCCAAGGGAAGCAGGGCAGATCTGACAGGAGAGAGGGCACAGCCTGTGGGGTGGATGCATGGGGGGGAGGGGGAGGGTCCAGGAAGCGGCCGCCTCTGCTGCTGCTGGGGCTGGGTGGGCAGGGAGCTGGTGCACAGCCACACTTTCTCATCTCCCTCCTTCCCTTCCAGTCCTTCTCATGGCTGCTCCCCTTCCTCACCACCCTCCCATCCACGCCTCAGCACTCAGTGGTCTGGCTTCTGTTCCAGTCACTTGACTGTCTCTGTCACTGCAAGGACACTGAGGACCCGAGAAAGGGGGGAGCTTTCTTTCTATCAAAACTCTGCGGGTCTCCTTCAGGCCCCATCTGACTTGGTAGCTCAGGGGACACACATTTCCCGCACGGGAAGCCCTCCCCTCGCTTGTCCCCTGTGGTTTCCAGCTCCATGTACCCGCTGGCTGATTCACCTGTATTGACCTCGATAACCATCTCAGACAAACTGTTCAGGGAGAAGAGCCAGTGTAAGAACCTGGAAGGACGGTCACCAAAATGTCATCACTGGGTTTTAGCATTTCAGGCAATTTCCTTACTCTCTTCTTTGTGTTTTTCTTTTTCCTTTGAAATTTTTACAATGACCATGTAGCGTATCACAGCAAGAGTAATAAGCAAAGCTATTAAAATGAATCCTCGCTTCATTTTCTTTCCCCAGCCCCTGCCTTCAGTTTTCCCAACTGGAAACCTCAAAATCTGCCTTCATGTCTTGGCTTCCCCCACCTCCTGTTGGTCAACAAGTTCCACGGATTCCAGGCCTCTTTCTAGATTTAAGGGCTTCAGGCCCTCCATATTTCGTGGCGGGGCTACTGCAGCAGCCTTTGGTCTGCGTCTGGGCTGCTGGCTCTGGTCCAGCTCTGCTCCAGACTCGATCTAGGAAGCACTGGGAGGTAGCAAGCC
Organism: Ursus americanus; assembly: GCF_024610735.1. Lineage (NCBI taxonomy): Eukaryota > Metazoa > Chordata > Mammalia > Carnivora > Ursidae > Ursus > Ursus americanus. The sequence goes on along the minus strand of NC_142133.1, from coordinate 47,603,571 downwards.
AGGCTGAAGGGGACGGCGGTGCACGTTCCTTTGCCTCAGAATGACAAAGTGTCCAGGTCCATACCAAGGAACAGGGTGCTAGGTAGAGATTAAGGTGTCCCGAATCCTCCTCCATGGTGTCACCACTGCTTCTGTCTCCCTCCGCATCTCCTCTAGTCCATCCGTCACTTGCCCCTGGAAATATCTTTCTAAAATATAAAACTAAGCTATTTACAGGGAGCAGGTGGCTTCCCATTCTTCCAGAACTGCCTACTTAGAGAGCGGATCGAGATGCCGTGAAGGCTCTGCACAGGGCACTCCACTGATGTGACACGGGTGCCTTCTACACCAGGTAACTCTCAGCGCATGGTATGCCACAGGGGAGATCTTTTTAAGCACTTAAACAACCAGAATGAAAGTCAGCAAATGACAAGCTCCTCTGAGAAGGCAGGGGTTATGGTGGGCAGGATTCTCACAGAAAAACTGGAAAACTTCCTGCAGAAGCTGGCAGGAGAGCTGTGTCACACAGGCAAGATCTGCTGTAGTCATTTTACTTTTCATCATTTCCTTTACATTTTCACCGTAATGATCCCTAGATAAAGATAAGGCGAGTATTATCAACCTCATTTTAAACGTGGGGAAAACAGGGGCGCCTGGGTGGCTCCGCTGGTTGAGCATCTGCCTTTGGCTCAGGTCATGATCCCAGGGTTCCTGGATCAAGCCCCACATCAGGCTCCGAGCAGGGAGCCTGCTTCTCCCTCTGCTTCTCTCCCGGCTCATGTTCTCTCCCTCCCTCTCTCTCTCTGTCGAATAAATAAATAAAATCTTTAAAAAATAAAAATGGGGAAAACAAGCCTGCTGGAAGCTTCTGGATTTAGGGTTTCCCATGGTCACAGACTAGCTGATGTCCAGTTGGCACCAGGACACAGAGCTTTGGGCTGTTACGGTATGACTCAAAGGGTACAAGACATGCTTTTGGTCTTCGAGAAGCTTCAATCTCACCTTGGAATCTTGGAGTAGCAAATCCAGAGAGAGCGTGAAGGCTGCCACACCCCCCTCTTGTGCCCATGGGGTGGACACTGCTAACAGATCACGGAGTTCTTCCCTATTCATGCGAAGACCTCAGAATCCTTAACCCAATATACCAGGCAGCCACTAACAGTTGATTAAAATTGATCTGGGAGGTGCAGTCTATTTATTCTAATTTACGCCTGAAGGTAGAGATATTTTGGCTAGTAAGAAGGGAGGGTAGGACCAGTTCTCGGGAATATTTGTCTCTAGGTTGGCACAATGAGAAACTAAGTTTCCAGACAGCGATGAAGGAGCCACAAAGACTGTGACTGGACAACAAAAAGAGTAACGACTTGCATGAAGCCCATTGACCAAAAAGCAGGCCTGGGAATTCTGAAGGTTATGGATTTTCCCCTGTGGGAGGAGAAGCTGGAAAGCATCCCAGGTATTGAGGAGAGAGGAAGCAGGATCTGTGTATAATCAATGGGGAACAGGAAGTGCTTATCGTGGGCCAGTAAAACACACAACACAAAAGAACAGCCAGGCGGCCTGGAGCGGCCTCCCAGCGCACAGAGCTGCAAGGGCCTCCCTCCAGAACCCTTCTCCCGCACTCCCGCAGCCAGCGTGAGCCAAAGTCAACAACTCCTGGGCACCAGGAAGCGGGAAATGTCTGAGCAGGTCCCTCCATCGGTGGGCAGTTCTGGGGGAGCTCTCTGACCCCACAGGCCAGAGGGGATGCTAAGAGTAAGGCCACACCGGCCACCTCGACAGAGGGCCACCACTCCTGATCAGGAAGCCGGAAGTGTAGGCTTCTGTGTCCCAGCCTGGTGGGCGTGCAGGGCGTGGACACACGTGGGGTCGTCACCCACAGCGCACACCACCAAATGACTCTGCATGGGTACTGAAGTGAGGACACCGGAATTAGGACAGAACAGACGAAGGGCTATAGGAAATGAACACTTATTGTGGGTACGCCATAGATCTATATAGACACTTCATACACATCATCAGGGCACCAAACTCACATGCGGCCTCTTCCTCACTTGCTGAGAGGGTGTCCGCACCTCATTCTCAGCTCCCACTTCAAGTCTATGAAACAACATCCATTTTTCAGTATTTAAACTATTCACTTTAAACGGCATTAAAATATATATGCATTGTAGATGTAAAAAAGGAAAACCCATTTCTTGGACACCGTTGCTTTTAATGAAGCTCCATTTTTAAAAAGTGGGAAAAAAGTGAGTCAACTCAAAGAAAAATCTTAGGTAGATAATGTAGGTGCTATGTGGCCAAAATGGTGCACACCGGAGCCACTGGGGAAACACTGTTGTAGAACCACCTTGGCCATCCGGAGGCTACAGCAAATGATGGGGGAGGACATCCCGCAGAACCAGAAAAGGTTCTGCACACAAACCCCAAAGTCAACATGTCCCAAGACACACCACCATCTTTTTCCTAAATGCTTCTCACCCAGACCCAGCATCCAGTGTACTTCCAAGTGAAGACCTGAGCAATCTTTCCCTTCACTCTCTCCCTCCCTGTCTGCTGGCTAGCCAGAAGGGAGTCACGGAGTCCTGTCCACTGGCTGCCACGGTATATCTTTTCCATTTCTAACACCCCTGACCTTGCAATGGCTTCCTAACCACTCCCGGCCCTGGCTCAGGCCCTCCTCCTGCTCATTTACATACTGTGTGCTGCCCCGCCGACTTCCCTGGCCGTAGCCAGACTCGGGATCCTGCGTCACCTCCTCCTAGGCCTTTTGGGCACAGGAACCACACTTATCTGTGCCTTGTATCTGCACAGCCCGGGGCACAGCACATCACTTGTGAGAGGTGCTTGGAGTTCGTTAGAGATGTGAGTGCTTCTGTCTCCAAGTGTTGCCTCTCAGCCAGTTCCAGGGGGGGACATGTATTCAAAAGCCAAAGGCCGTCATTGGCCTTGCTCTGGGGGTTGTTGCCAGAGCCCCTAATCTTGTTGGCCTAGGGTGAGAGCAGTGATAATCACAACGGATTTTAGAAACACAACGGATAGAGTGAATGGCTGTCCATTTACTCAAGTCTACCGCCTAATAAAGACTCCATTTACTTAATACAGTAAGACTGATGACATCAGACATTCACTGCTATCATATCTGCTTCCAACTGTTTTCATATTCTCCCCTATAGTGTATACGTTGATTATAAAACAAACCTGATAGTTCTTAGCTCTTCTGTAGCTGGGGGCCACGGCAGTGGGATTGTGCTGCTCAGTGCTGCTACGGGATATCTTATTTCTGAAATCATATTGTCTGATACCAGTATCATTTCAGGTAAGCAGATACATAGGCGCAAGAGCCAAGGACAGCAAACTGTCCGCGTAGAAGAGTAAACAGATCTCTCTAAAGATAATATTTACTGACGAGTTAGTTTGTGCCAGGCACTGTCCCCAAGCTATTTCCACGTATTATTTCATTTGACCCTCTCAGCCTTATAAATTGATGCTATTTTCTCCACTGAACAGATGGAGAGACTAAGGCAGAGAGAGTTTAAGTAACCTGCCCAAGTCCTGTCTCATCCCCAAAGCCACACTCTCAGCAACCCTTTCATTTATACTCGTGTTGGAAGAAAAACAAAACAAAACAAAAAACTACACCATGCCTCCAGCCCATCGTGGCATTTGTCAGATAAGGGTGCTCGGGCCATTGGCAGAGCTGGGATGAGAATAACCCAGGTCTGGGGCTTGTATGGATCAGGTTATTTTTTGCAACCAACATATAAACTATAGGGGAACATATAAAAATAATTGGAAGGGGATAAAATATTACTCTAAGCAAATCAACATTATGAATGCCAACCAGCAGAAGTCATGTAACACCCAACAAAGGAACGATTGTATTAGTCAAGATTTCACTGTGGAGAGTGCGGTCACAGCTCCACACTGCCCCCTGGTGGTTCCCATGCAAACACCGGAAGCAGGCAAGGCCAATGAGTTGGGGGAACAAAGTCTCTGGATAAGGATACCTGCCATATTGAAAGCCCCATCAGGGAAAGGCCTTGGAAAACCTAGTGGGTCCAACAGAAAAGATCCTTCGGGGCCAGGCACTTACCCAAGCAGTCAAGGAAAAATCTCTGGGTTCCACTTCCATTTGTGTGCTGAATTTGAGATAAAGAAGTGATGAACTCACTAAGGAGTTAAATACTTTTAGTCTGGCAGATTGGCAAAGGCTTTTCTCCTTTTTCATTACCACGGGCACTTTTCAAACCTCGTTGGTGGGAGAGTAAATTAGTAAACCTTTCTTGTGCAATTTGGAGGCACGTATCAAGTCTTCCAAAGGACTACCACCCGTAGGAATGTATCCTAAGGAAATAATTAAGGATGTGAGCAAAACGTAGCCGTGAGAAAGCTCACTGAAGTGCTGTTTATCACAGCTGAAAAGATATCAAGTACACTGTGTTGCAATGATGATATCTGAATTTATGAAGTAGGCCAGTATTTACAGACACGGAGAGGTGTTTACTCTATGCTGTTAAGTGAAAGAGCAGGATACAAAACATGTACAACAATCCCACTTTTTAAAAACATGTATCTTTATATATGTGTTGAAAAAAGATCTGGAAGGATATACACTAAAAGGTGAACTGAACTGATCTCTGGGTTCCTTTTATTTTCCTCTTCTGACTAAACATGCGTTGCTTTTCAAATGTAAGAACAAATACGGGCAACGAACATCACTTTTTGCGTAGAAATGTTAAAGACAGATAAAACCAATCAGAAAAAAAACCAACAGTAGAAGCAATACTCAAATCTCCAGTCCCACTTTTCTGAACTTCTAAGGGCTATTTTCCCTTGAATGGTATCCTGCCCCTGACAATTCTTTCTAGCCATCCCCATTAGGGCCTGAAAATGGGTGATCTCAGCCACTTAGGAATCTCCGCCTGTCCCTGGACAAGACGCCCTGGGCCAGCAGTGCTGTGACCGCTGGCTGCACACACCCTTCCTCGGCTGAGGAAGGGTCTGCGCTCTGCAGGCCCTGTACTTTGGGCCTCTCCTCCTGCTCTTTCCCTTCCCTGAACACAGAAGGGGGCCCCAAAGCGGGAAGATGTGAGTGCCATTCTGCGCAGAGGGAAGGGCTGCAGAGACAGTCCAGTGTGCTGGAGAGCTGCCTGAAGGAGCTTTAAAAAACTGATTCCTCCCCCACCCCGTCCCCATCATGGTCTGACTGTTCTTGGGTAGGGCTGAAGCATCCCGTTTTTTTTTTTTTTTTTTTTTTACAGCTCTCCAGGTGATGCTCTTGTGGGTTTTTCTCCAGATGCTAACAACCCCTTCCCCCCATTAACTTTCTGCAGTTCTACACACTGTTTGGGCTTCTCTTCCAAAGATGGCCTCCGTGGATCTGTGGCCCCATCCCCTGTACACTCTTCTTATCCCCCAGAGCAAGCAGCCACCCGCCTACCCACTCAACAGTTTCTAGTGCTACTGGATGCCAGGTTCCCTGGTCTCACCCTGCTTACATCCTTGGCCAGAATACTATCTTTATTACGGAGGAACAATTATATGGATAAAGGCTCAACACGGAAGTGTCTGGTAAATATGGAGAATACAGAACCTGAGAGCAGCCCTTGCTCAGGGGGTTAGACGGGAAAGGCCTGCAGCCGTGATTCCTGCGGATGTTACTGGGCAAATTCGCTGTACTCCTTCAACATTCCGGATGGTCTCATCACATTACATGCGTCGTTTCTGGATTGGGAGAAGGGCCGTGTCACATTCCCCAACCTCTCCAACCAAATCGAGGGCTTGGTCTTTAAGGAATTTCAAATATCCGAGGCTAGCCTAGTTGGGTTGGGGAAGGGGGTACATTTCAGCGCACAGAAGCCCTCAAAACATTTCTCAAATCTCATGTCATCTCCCAAGTGACCTGGCTGCACACCGACTCCATAGGCACAGCCCGGGCACGAAGCTGCTTACAGAACTTAACGTTCTTGCAGCTGTTTGGGGAGCAGGGCTGGGAGCTGGTCAGGCCTTGTTCAGGGCCTGCGTCTGATGACCCCAAGATTCAACATCGCAGCCCCTTCCTTCCTGAGGCCCTGGTTCCTACACACTGGCTCTGAAACACAAACACTGAACTGGGTGACAAGGACCTCTCCCTGTCGCAAGATCCATGATGGACACAGAGCCAGACTAAGTAAGTGTGGCTCATCAAATGTTTTCTTTCTTTCTTTCTTTCTTTCTTTCTTTCTTTCTTTCTTTCTTTCTTTCTTTCTTTCTTTTCTTTCTTCTTTCTTTCTTTCTTTCTTTCTTTCTTTCTTTCTTTCTTTCAAGATTTTATTTATTTATTCGACAGAGATAGACACAGCCAGCGAGAGAGGGAACACAAGCAGGGGGAGTGGGAGAGGAAGAAGCAGGCTCATAGCCGAGGAGCCTGATGTGGGGCTCGATACCATAACGCCGGGATCACGCCCTGAGCCAAAGGCAGACGCTTAACTGCTGTGCCACCCAGGCGCCCCTCAAATGCTTTTTTCTAATTGGCCAGATTCTCTATTTGATCCACCTTGATTTTCTCTGTTGCATTCTCAAATATCCCACACTACTCAACAATTCCTCGGGGTCAGGCATACTCAGAGTCGCTCAAGCACATGCTGAATTAAACTCAGAGTCATGGGGACACCTGGGTGGCTCAGTCGGTTGACTCTGTCTTCGGCTCAGGTCATGATTCCAGGGTTCTGGGATCGAGTCCCACAAGGGGCTCTTTGCTCAGCATGGAGCCTGCTGCTCCCTCTGCCCCTCCCCCTGCTCATGCTTGCACACATCCACTCTCTGATAGATAAATAAAATCTTAAGAACCAAAAAACAAAAACTCAGAGTCATGGTTTGAGTGGGTCATTCATTTCTCCTCCTCAATTTCCATTTGTGCTCCCCAAGAAGGAAAGCCAGTGCAGGTGGCCAGGCTCCCACAGTTGGGTGGGCCCCTGTGCGGCTGCTACTTCATAAAACAAAGCACCCACTTTTGCCCCTTCCGCTCCTTCTGATGCCTTGGCCCAGTGCAATCCGGCTTCTGTAACATTGACACTGCTCTTGCTAAGGTTGCTGCTGGCCTCTTAACTACCAAATCCAATGTCACTTCTCAGGTCTCTTCCCTAACAAGCCCCGATCTTCTGGGACCCCCTCTTTCTGCTAGTTTGTACACTCACCCCCTTTAGTGTCTTGGCCTAACCCTTCAAATGCGGGTGTTCTCAGTCCTGTGTCCTCTCGCCCCCCCTCCCCCGGGCTGGTCAGCAGCCACGTGGTGATCGCTCTCATCTCTGTGGTTGCCCCCTACCTTTCTCCTGAGCCCCTCACCCCTCATTTCCAGCTGCCCCCTCTACACCTTGCTGCAAGCTCCTCAATCCCACACACACTCATCAAAACCCAGCACCGATCCAGTTTCATAATATCCTACAAACCAGTGTTCTTTTGAAGTAAAGGGGAACGTGTTTAACAATTACATGGGAGGGAAGGTTAATTTTAAGTGTCAACTCGACTGGGATATCGGGTTCCCAGATATATGCTCAACATTATTCTGGGTGTTTTAGGATGAGATGAACATTTGAATTGGTAGACTGAGGAGAGCGGATTGCCTTCCCTCAATTAGGTGGGCCCTATCCAATCAGTTGAAGGCCTGAGTAGAACAAAAAGGCAGACCCTCTCGGAGTGAGAGAAATTCTTCCCGCCTGATGACCTGAAATGGACATGGGCTTTTTTTTCTTTTTTAAAGATTTTTTTGTTTATTCATTTGAGAGAGAGAGAGACCGAGCGAGAGTGAGAACACAAACGGGGGAGTGTCAGAGGGAGAGGGACAAGCAGCCAGACATGGGGCTCGATCCCAGGACCCTGGGATCATGACCTGAGCCGAAAGCAGACTTAACCAACTGAACCACCCAGGCGCCCCTAGGACATGGGCTTTCTTCCTGCATTTGGACTCGAAATATCAGCTCTTTGGGGGTCTCAAGTACATCACCCTTTGGACAGAAACAACAGCACTGGTTCACCTGCTTCCCAGGTCTTTGGCCTCAGAATGAACTTAAACCATTGGCTCTCCTGGGTCTGTACTTCATCGACTCACCCTGCAGATCTTGGGACTTACCAGCCTCCATAATTACATGTGCATACGCGCACACCCGCAACCCTTACTGGTTCTGTTTCTCTGGAGAACACTGACTAATGCACCAAACAACCAATGTAGACCACAAACATGGTCCCCCTGACTGCTGTGCAAACTTGGGGATAGTTTTCTATCTCCTTCTTCTCTCCTTCCCTCACTCTGACACCTGAAGGACAAAGTCCCGTCCTTCTAACTCTGGCTCATCTCTCAAATCATCCCCCTCCTCGATGTTCCTCACCCCTGCCCCAGGCCTCTGCAGAGACTCCTAACTGACCTCCTGCCTCAACCCTTCCTCAGACCAGCCCACGGTTCACGTTACTGATTGTGTCACCAAAAGCTCTGGTGGCTCCCCGAGGTTGCAAAACCAACCGCTCAGTGGGCATGAAGGCCCGGCCTGCTCCTGGCATCGCCAGCCAGCTGGCCGCAGCCTCCAACAACACCCTCCTTCCATGTTCTAGCTGCCCCACATTACTCGATTCTCTTGACTGTCTCACTGTTCATGCCCCCAAGCTTTTGGCAAAAAGCTGCCATGCTTTTGTTAGAGGCTGGATCACCATCGTGGGCACCTTTGGCCAGTGTCCCAAGTGCCGGCAAGGCGGTCCTGAGGGACCTCTGCTCTCCCCAGGTGCCGCTGGAGGATGTGTAGCCATCACAGTGTACACAGACAGACAGACAGACACTGAGACCCTTCTAGTGGCCTCTGTTACTTCTGGAGATCCCGAGCAAGGATGGGGCACAGCAGTGGCAAACGACTAGGTTCCTCCCCAGTCCCCGCCCTCCGGAGTAAGGCTCCCTCAGTCCTCAGGGGTCCCCACAGGCACCATCTCCACACTCCTGCTGTCTGCTTTCAGAGGTCCTAGGAAACCCTATGGTGGCCACATAGCCCCCGTATATATTAACAGTTCATCCTTCTACAGTTTGTTCCCTCCCCTTTCGGCAACATCTTGGGGGAAAAATCTTTCTGGGAGACTCAGAACCCGGGCCTCTAACAAGTCCCTGAGGGAAGTGCTTGGAACCACCCGCATCTCTACTGAGACCTGAGACACACGATGTCCTGCAAGCCGCAGCCCCTGACCCCGCAGCACGCTGTGTCCCTCACTCCACGCAGCTCGTCAGAGGCCCAAGGGAACTGGCAGAGCTGCTCGGGAGAGGAACTCGGTCTTCTTAGCTCCGACAACAGCTACTTCTACTTGCCCTGCTCCCTTAGGCTGGCTTTTGGGTACAGCTACAGCCTATCTTCTGGTCCTTACGTGCTCTGGCCAGACGCACGGGTCCTGGCAGAGTCCGCTATACCCCACTGCACAGTGTCCTCTCGTACCAAGCAGGGAGGTGCCGATGGCAGACCCGGCAGCAGGCTGCCTCTGTGGCCCAAGTGCACGGCCTCCATAATCGCAAACCCACCGAAAGTGCTCTTCCCTTTACTGCCCGCAGGGAGTGGCCACAGGCGTGGGGAATCCAGAGGTTTCGCCTGGGGGCCTTCTGGTATTACAGTTAACTTTTATGGGGGGGTTTAGGGGCTTACATAATTCTACTGATATTATTAGAAGTAAATTTTATAAGCTTTGGAACACACACACACACACGCCCCAGAAATAATTCTGTAAGTAGCTGGAAACCATACTACTACTCTGGAGAATGTGTCCAACTGTAACCACAAAGATACTGATCAGGAATGGCAGAAGGGTTGCTGCAAGAAGGATCTCGGCAGACCTGTGTGGGGCCTGTCACAGGGATGTGATCATCGACGGTGAGCAAATGTGCAGTGATTGGAATAAAAGCCCCAAATCCCGGCAGAATTACTTCTGTGTCCCAGAATTGACGACGTCCTGCCGTTTGAACGGACCTGTTCTATTCCGCACGGGCTGAGGTGATCCTGACTTTCCCGAAGGCAAGAAAAGATGATTTTTACTTCTGTATCCACAGCACAGTACCCCACATGTGTGCTAAATGACCACTGAAACATCTTTCAAACAGGTGTTAACAAACGGCCAGGTCCTCATCGGAACTTCATAGATAAGGTTTCTTTTTTTTTTTTCTTTTTAAAATATTCTATTTATTTATTTGAGAGAGAGAGAGTGAGAAAGTGCGTGCACGTAAGCAGGGGGAGGGGCAGAGGGAGAGGGAGACCGAGAATCTCAGGCAGACTCTGCGCTGAGCATGGAGCCAGACGCAGGGCTCGATCTCATGACCCTGAGATCATGACCTGAGCTGAAATCAAGAGTCGGAACGCTTAACTGACTGCGTCCCCCGGGCGCACCCCTCAGGTTTCTTTAAATGATGAATCAGAAATATCGATCTTGGGGCGCCTGGGTGGCACAGCGGTTGAGCGTCTGCCTTCGGCTCAGGGCGTGATCCCGGTGTTGTGGGATCGAGCCCCACATCGGGCTCTTCCGCTATGAGCCTGCTTCTTCCTCTCCCACTCCCCCTGCTTGTGTTCCCTCTCTTGCTGGCTGTCTCTATCTCTGTCGAATAAATGAATAAAATCTTTAAAAAAAAAAAAAAAAGAAACATCGATCTTTCTTCTTCAGTCTAAATTCCAGCCTCCTTGCCCGTAAGACGGGGGTGGTAACAGTGCCTACGCACACGGCGGTGCTGAGGATGACACGGGGAAATGCACATAGGCGCTGGAGAGCCATTAGCCATCACCATCATTTCTTCTTGTGGATGCCGTTCTAACACTCGGACAGAGCACAGTCCGCCTTAAGGAATGGGGTGAGTTTGCAAGGTCTGACCTCCGGGGGTGTCTCAGTTCCAGATGCAGCAACAAGCGGTCTGAGAGGTCTGGCCGGGGTGCACTGTCCCTCTGTGAGCCCCTCCCTCACACTCCCTCCAGGAGTCAGGATCGCTCTCGGCCAGCCCTGCCCTCCCCTGTCCGCTGTGGTCGGTCGGCATGCCCGCGTTTCTCAGCTCTCCACCGGCATCGCTTGTCCATTGTTCAGAAAGAAAGGCATCGAGCCATGACTCGAGGCTTGAGTTCATCTTAAAAAATTGTGTGGTGCTAAGGGTCTCCATCCAAGTTTTTCCAAAAGATTATTCTCCAAGGAAAAACGGAAACAAAATGGCTAAATCTCACAGATTTTTAGTCTCCATTATCCCACGGCTCTCTCTACCCATTGAGACGCCAATTTTCAGTAGTAAACTGGGCTGAAGCTTGAGGGCAAGGCCTAGAGAAACTGTTTAATTTCTACCACCAAAGACAAACTCGGATTCTTTCACAATTTCCCCTCAGGCTGGCCCTCTGCTTCATAGGGCCAAACCACGGAAAGACTACATGAATGCAAAAAATTCGCCTCGCAGCAGCAAATGCTAAGACTTTCTACAGATGCAAACCCACCCCAAAGATAATAAAAATGAGCGTTGGGTTTCCTGGGCTTGTTAAAGGCTGGCTGCCTGATTTTCTTTAGCGTCTGAAAAGGTTTACATGGAAGGGGGGGGCGGCCCTTCCTGACACAGCACTTTAGGAAAATCAACACGGGCCCACAGGACACTAATTAGTCTGCAGTGAGCTCACCCCTCATTCCACAAATACCCGCTGTGCACGGGACGCACTCAAGCACCGCGTGAGGTGATGTGGGGGACAGAAAGCCAATGTGGCTTGGGAGGCAGCCCTAGCCCAGCAGGGAAGACGGGACTTGCGTCCCAAGTGATAAATGCCATGGAGTGTGCGAGTGGGGAGTGAAAGCTAAGAGGTGGGGTTTGCTCCAGACCTTTGAAGAACGGAGTCCAAGCTGCCACCTGGACAACTGACACAGAGCAGGGCTCTATCCTAGAACTAATGTTATTCATAAATAAGTGAAAGTTCTGACCCAAAAGGATCCAGGGCAATGGTTTCCTAAAGACAACTATGGAGGGAGTCTCAGGTGTCGGTGGTTGTCAGGCTCTGGGGAAGGAGGGGGACACAGGGAGGCCTACCCCTACTATCTGTGGGGCCCAGGATAGGAGTAGAGATGAAAGCCCCTATGCTGACGAATTTAGAAGTTACAGCTTAAGCTAACAATACATTAAATACATTCTACCTTCTTACCTTGTCAGAGCCACCTTCCCAGTATATCTGAGTCTCTAGTCTCAAATTCAGGATTCCTAGAGTTCTGCGCTCTGGACCAGAACGTGGTACCAGCGGGAGAGTCTGACCTGGAACCCTCTCCTTTCTCCCCATCCCCAGTTCTGTCTTGTACCCTGAGGTCTTGGGACACACGTGGGAACGCCCAGGACACCTCAGCCCCCCTCCGTGTGTACACCAGGGGCTCAGCCCACACACTCAGGAGGATGGACCCGAGGGAGTCTCAAAATCCCACGTCTCGGCTCCTGGGCCCCGTGGCCGCGCTAGTCTGAAGGGAAGGCAGGGAATGAGGGTGAAAGGGCAGGCTTAGTAAAGTGAGGGTCCAATGCAGAGGCCCCTCTAGCTCAGGCCTATGGGTGACACAGGGGGCAGAGAAGGACTGGGTTCACGGGACCGTGTGGTTTTGATTGCGATGCGGCTGGATGCTAACCTTTATCCCAGATGTGAATACAATGTTAGATTCTTTTTCACTTAATCCTCTCGTTAAGCCTAGGAGTTCAGTATTGTTATTATTCCCATTTCATGTGTGAGGAAACTGAGATTAGAGAGATTTTGATTTCACCAAGGCCACACAGCTAGGAGGGGCAGAGGCAGGATTTGAATGTTATACTGAGTCTCGTGGCTGACAAATACTCAGACGGAAATCATTTCCTGATCTTGAATCATGCAATCAGAGGCAGAAGGACCATGCAATTCATTATGTCAAATCCCATCCCGACGGTGATGGGTAACGTGCTGCTGGTGGACAGCAGCTGAGGAGGGGTCCAGGGTCCCGCCTGCCTGCCCAGCCACCCCTATGTGCGCGGGCGCAGGCTCTGGGGCGGGGGCACGGAAGCCACCAGGGCCTGCGCAGGTGGCCAGGGCACGGGTTGCTGCGAAGGTGACCTCACTCCACACAGGGCCCTGGGAGCTGTTTCCTAAAGCTGCTGCTGCCTTTGATGTTTTCTCCAAACCCCACGAGCAAAGCGGTGGGCTATAGGGGGAGGCCTGGAAACTGGCTGAGCGCAACTTCGCTCTGTTTGCAAACGATGAGGTAGGAGTTTGGACACCCACAGCACCCAGGGCACTCAGAGGTACCCACAGGCATCTCCGGAAGGAGAATTTTTTGTCTTTCATTTAAAAAATTCGATAAAAAAAAAACAACCTTTTAAACGGAGGTATGAAATTTATGTAGGGAAGTGCACAAATTCTGTATACAGCTCAGTGAATTTTCAACATGTACAGATTATGTAACTACCACCCGGACCAAGATAGAGACTTTTTTTTTACAGTCTACACCCAACGTGGGTCTCGAACTCATGACCGGGAGATCAGGAGAGTTCCATACTCTACTGACTGAGCCGCACAGCCAGAAAACCCAAGGTAAGAGAACATTTTAAAAATCGATTATAAATCGAAGAAGTCACACATGAACACATTCTCTTTGTAAAGCATTAACACCGGACATGTGAGCCGATCCCCCCTTCTGACCCCCCCACTAGTGACCCCCATACACACACAAGGGCCCACTATTATAATTCAGTGTGTCCGGAAGGAAGCGGGGGCTTCTCCCTCAGCATTCCCAGGCCTTCAGGCAGGGAAGCAGCCTGACCAAACAGGTTTGGGGTCTTTCTCCTCAAATGCTGTCTTCTGCCCACCCCATCCCCCCATATAACTCCTGCAACAGATAGAGAGCCTGTAGCTTCCCCTGCCAGAGAGAATACCCTTCCTCCTGAGCACTGGGGAAGGGGAGGGCTGCAGGGAGCCCTCCCCATCCTCTCAACCTAGCTGTTTAACTCTAACCCCCCTAGAGTCTGGCTGGCCTAAATAAAGAGTGACCTTCAGGTGCCTGGGCTGCCGGGCCTACACAAGGTGGAGGGGCTGTGGGGACGCCCAGCTCCAGGAGGAGGGGGGCTCACTGAAGCCAGAAACTGCCCAAACTGGTTACATTCCAGCAAGATTAGCTAGCACGAGGCCCGGGCCTGCTCCTGAGCCCACCCCTCCCGCCTCTCCTGGACCATGAATAGGATTTTAACTATTTCCCTCCTACTTGCTGTCCGGCTTCACTGCTGACAATGCTCCCTGCTGTTTGCACATTAACCTCCCATTTGCCAGGCGGCGGCTCAGGGGCTGTGGATTAACACCCACCAACCCAGACAATGGTCTCCGGGGAGGGATGCAAGGGGCTCAGACAAAGGCTGCAGGCGCCAGGCCCAGTCAATCACTGCCCACAAGGGCAGGGGCTCCCAGACTCTGCCCTGGGCGGGCTTACTGAGGGCTTCCCTAACAAGGGCCTAAGGAACGGGGAAATGACACCCCACCCCCCCCCCCGGCCAGGTCCACTCTGGCACTTGTGGCCCTGTGGTGACTGAGTTCAGGCCTGCAGGGACCAGGGGCTAAGGTGCTGGGACGGGGAGCCCTTGGACAGGCCTGGCAGACCCAGCCCAGTGGGTTAGGTTTTCTCCTTCCTCCAGGCAAAACTGAGCTCTCGGGGGATACAGCAGGACACAGATGACTCCGGCCCTGCACCCCCAGGCTTCCTGGGAAAGCTGCTGGTTCTCCGGGCAAGTCCTGACTGAAGCCACTGATGGGTCTTACTCCACGTCAACGCCATTGTCTTACTCTCTCGTGTGCAGGTGTGCTGCCTGGAAAGGCAGCAACGGTCAGAAGGAAGGGGAAGGGAACACAACCAGAGGATCAGGCATGGAAGTGGCCTTTACACATCCTAGAGTACTGGGCTGCAGGATAAAGGCCTGGCAGTATTTTAAAACCCTCCTCCAGGTGATTCTGATGCAACTCCATCCTAAAGCAGAGCCTCTCAAAGCTCAAGTTCCTCGCGTCAGCCTGGGTCTTGCCAAAATGCAGATTCTGGGCCAAGACTTCTGGGGTGGGGCCTCTGATGCCGCATTTCTAACAAGCTCCAGGGTGACGCAGGGGCTGCTGGTCGAGGACCACCTTTGTGCACGAGGCACCAGACCCAGCATGCTCATCAGGAGGCTGAACCCTCTGAACACTCTTGCACCAAACAGTTGTCGGGTTTCAGTGTCAACCCTTCCCTCAACGGCAGCCAGTCCAAGCTGTTCACAGCTGTCAGAGTCCTTCCTTGTATTGATACAAGCGCCCACGACAATCCCTCTTCTTCCTCTCAGTCCCTCTTCTCTTGACCTGGGAGTTCTGGGTGCACATGAGAAAACTCTCTGGCTTCCCTTCCTGTTTCCCCCACATGTCTGGCCTCCTAGTCCAGGCCAGTAAGACCATTTCGACCATTTCTCTGATCCTCATTCTGCTCACAGTACTAATACCAAACAGGGGGTGGGGGCAGGGTGCAAACTGGTGAGGCTATGGGGGTAGGGGTGGGAAGAGAGCTTCCACAGTGGAAACAGAAACCAGAGTTCCAGCCCTGAGGCAGTTAACATCCAAGAAACTTGAGGACAATTAAAAAAGCAACAACCACAATTAATATGGTTTACACAAGCAAAACTCATTAGTGTGGGTTGAGGTGCTGGAGTTTATGGGGCAAACCCTTTCCTTACAGATAGTATAAATTAATCGCCAACAAGAGCTGCAAAGTGGGTGGGGGTGGAGGTTGGGGGGGGCGCCTGGGTGGCTCAGTCGGTCTGACTCTTGGTTTCCGCTCAGGTGGCTCAGGTGGTGATCTCAGGGTTGCGGGATGGAGCCCAGCCCCGCAGGGGGCTCCACACTCAGCAGGGAGTCTGCTTGAAATTCTCTCCCTCTCCCCCCCACCCCCCCAGCTCTTTCTCTCTCAAGTAAATAAATCTTAAATTAAAAAAAAAAAAAGAACTGCAATGGGACGGGGATACTTAAAAGGCTGTGCACGATCTCCAAGCACTCCAGATGCAGGTGACAATACCTCTGACCTGCAATGGACACACTCAAGCCCTTGCGCAGGGTGCCTTGTCAGCCTGGCTTGAATTCCTGGTGAGGTTCCGATGCAACCACTCTGTGCCCCTCCGGAAAGGTTTTACAATTCAAAAGACTCCCTCACTTACACCGACACCCATTCCAAGTCTGAATGAACTGTTTCCAGGCCACCCTGGCGCCCCTGGACCCTGCTAAGAGAATCCTGTCCTGGTCGTTGCCGCAGAGGAGAGTTGAGCAGGACTTAACGGTTTGCGGGGGCAGTGAGTCTACGAATGATTATCCCCTGTGAGATGAGAGCAACCTCAAGTCAAGCACTATCCGGCTGCCCTGTGCTCAGCAGGCTTTCTGCCCTTCCACAGCTACATGCCCTGAGCCCTTTGCTGGGCCTAGAGCTTCTAAAGTCTGAACTGTCCCAAAGACCCAAGGGTTCCTACTGCCACTCCTCACCCCTAGCCTCCGCAAGGTCATAGACCATACAGGGGTCTGGCTGGGCTAGGACTGAATCCTGACCACACCTCTTATTCGTTGTGTTACTTTGGTCTAAAGTTACTCTTTCGGGGAGCTTGGCTGGCTCAGTTAGGAGAGCATGCAAGTCTGATCTCAGGGCGCTGAGTTCGAACCCCACATTGGGTGTGGAGCCTACTTTAAAAAAAATAGTTACCCTTTCTGAGTCTTGGTTCCTACTTGTTAAAAGAGGTATTAGTATCACTTAGTTTAACTGAGCTAATGTTTAGCAAGTATAGGACCTGGAATCGGTAAGCTCTTACAACAGTAACAAAAAGAACTTTCCTAAGGTAGTAGAGATGGTCTAACACTCCCCCTTTTCTGAGGCTCCAAAGCATCTGTCTTCTCTTGAAACACTGACCTTTCTTTGCCGGAGGACCGGCTCAACCACTAATCTTGTTGCCCTGATATGTGCCTGGCAGACAGAAAGCGCTCGCCCTAGGTCACAATCTTACATTTTTTTTTTAAAAGATTATTTATTTATTTATTTCATAGAGATAGACCACCAGCAAGAGAGGGAACACAAGCAGGGGGAGTGGGAGAGGGAGAAGCAGGCTCCCAGCGGAGGAGCCCAACGTGGGACTCGATTCCGGAACGCTGGGATCACGCCCTGAGCTGAAGGCAGACACCTAACAACTGCGCTACCCAGGTGACCCACAATCTTACATATTTTTTAATCTTCTGCGATGCTCAACCCAATGCTTGTAATCCGGAGGAACCTGGTTGGTCTGTGCACGGATTTTCTGCGTGAACCAGCCGACACAGGACAAAGCATGGAACCACAACCAGGTGGGTCCCGCGGCAGCACAAGCCTGGCCTCCCACCAATCGTAAGTAGGTTCTGTTTCTGTCCTTAGGAACAATGGTAAGACAGGAATTGCATTTCTGACCTGGTGCCAGGCTCTTCACGAAAATGACCACCAACACCCTATTTTTTTTTTTTTTTTTTAATGAAACACTACACGATATGTCTGCCACACAATGAGTAATCACAAACCTCTGTGGTTTCGGGGGCCTTCGGATCTTCTCCAGAAACACGATCCCTCACGTTTATACTCAGTGTGACACGGGCTCAGACCGTGTTGTTCAACAGTCTGATTGCATCAGTCCATACGTCCTCCTTTGTTTTTAAGGAAATGGGTCATGAGGTCAGTGACCACCTCTTCCAGGCCATGACATGCTTCGGTTGGACAGTAATGAACTCTTTTGGGGGTGGCATAGGTCTAATTTTAGGCCTTCTGAAAAAGTGCTGTGCTGTTTCCCCAGGCTTCATTTCCTATAGTTATGTGATGAAGATCAAGTTTTTCTGAGGTTTTAAAATCAGAAAGCACTGTTCCCTTGAGCTGTTATCTCTTCAACCCTAGAAGGTTCAGCCTGCACTTTGGGGCCTGAGAAGGGTGGGACTCGCTCTAGGGAAAGCCTCCCAGTGGAGCTGGGTACTAGCGGCTGAGTAGGGACTAGGGGTCCCCAGGGAGAGGTGGGCCGGGCCGAGGGGCCCGGGTCCTGGCGGGGCTGCTTAGAAGATGACACTGCTTGTGACAGAAGTCTCTGGCACTCCTCTCCATTACACACAACACTCTTCCATGGACCTTTTCTCCTTCTTCCTGGTTCTGTTCAGTCTGTCCCTCCCTGGAACCAGGGACTCCCCCAAAATCCCAGGAAACAGCAGCACTTGGCAGGCGCCTCTTTTGTGGTTGTGCCAAGGGGCCACACAGAGGCTTGGATCAGGGTGTAGTGGGAAGTAGACTGGGAGCACACACTCATTTTGTGTTGTCTGCCTGGAGAGCTGTCTGCATGTTATAAAAAGGTATAACCACCTGCAACAGTGCATGCGAATCATCTAGAAGCCAGTCCCCAGAGCTGCCAACTCAGGCCCATGACTACGGCCTCAACAGAAGCAAGGAGCGTTTCTCGGATGAGAAGCACAGGGAAACTGGAGGCGCAGGGGAACCTGTGTGATCATCCTCCTGTCCCTTCTGTTCTACCTGGCTCCTTTAGCCTTCCTGTTTTTCCCTCCTGTCTCCCCTCCTAACATGTACACGCCATCTCCAACAGGGAAGCTTCTAGAGTCTCTCAACTGCAATTGGAACCAGAATGATAAACGCTCAGCTGGTTTAAGGCACAAGCGCAACACAGCTCCTTATCATGACATTTTCTGAAACAGGTGTCAGTCACAAGGAGCAATCAAGAAGCAGAGACTCACAAGAGTGACCCTAGAGACGAGGGAGGAAGATCTCACACACACATGCCATCTGATCCTCTCCTCCTTAGCCCTTCTGCCCGACTGGTCCCCTGGGGGTTGCTGAGGCCGGAGCCAGAGGCGCAGGTTTGGTCAACCCGCCCAACCAGCAGTGTGACCTTAGGCAGGTCCTGCCCCTCACTGAGTACAGCTGCTGGAAAAGGCCTTTATTGAAACAATTATGTATTAAGCACCCACTGTTTACACTATACACTGTGTGTAATAAAACTCTGAGGCTTTTTCTTTCTTTCCTACAAGCCTTCTCTTTGTGTGTCCTGAGAACAGTACTGGTTATCACTTTAGACAATAATACTACCCGGATATGGGTCATTAAGGGGGGCAATGACCTACCCACTTGGTACACTGACCTATTCTTGGTTATTCCAAAACATTATTCAGGCAGCATGATAATTGCTTAATTTTTCTTTCCACTCCTAAATTGTTAAATTAGACCAAAACCCCAAAACAAACAAACCACACAAACCTCCTAAACACAAAGTAGGACCTTGACGCTAACTCACATCTGGTTCCCTCCTGCAGAGGGGCGGGTCGAGCTCTCTCCCCCTACCGGTGGCCTCAGGCCATGTTCTCGGCGTTGGCCCCTCACTTAGCCGCTCCTGAGAATCAGGCTGTTCATTCTTTATCACCTTCCCAGAGCTCAGTCTGAACACCAAGTATCCTCCAGAGACTAGTTTCTCCTTTCCTTTTTCCAAAAACTCTCTCAAAGGTTCTTTATCTGTCCCCCAGATGTGCCTAATTCCCTGCATTCGGGACTTTCCTTGGAGTGGACGACACAACGTGGGGGCTTGTACAAAACGGTGTAATCCAAAATTACCCAGGCTTATTAAAAATCCTGTTTTTGGGGGCGCCTGGGTGGCACAGCGGTTAAGCGTCTGCCTTCGGCTCAGGGCGTGATCTCGGCATTGCGGGATCGAGCCCCACGTCAGGCTCCTCCACTATGAGCCTGCTTCTTCCTCTCCCGCTCCCCCTGCTTGTGTTCCCTCTCTCGCTGGCTGTCTCTATCTCTGTCGAATAAATAAATAAAATCTTAAAAAAAAAAAAAAATCCTGTTTTTGAACTAGTCTACGTTCAAAATCTTATCACTGAGTTCTTTTTTAAAAAGGCCAAATAACCAGTTCCCACGTGAGGTTGGGGAAGAAGGCCGGGGGTGGAGAGAGCTGTCCGGCGTCCCGCTCTCACAGACGCCTCCCGACAGCGTGTGGCAGAGACAGGTGACATGGCTTCATTGGTTCAGTGCTGCCACCGTAGCTTGAAACGGGTCATGGTGGGAGTATTTACACCGCGGAAAACAGCGAACACTACACATCACCACAGGGAAACACAGGAACATCTTATTTTCTTTGGCCCTGCCCTGTCGTTACACAGGCAAGCTCACTCAATCCGCATCACCAACAGCACAGGTATGGAACGATTACCGTCGCCTTTTCACAGATGAGGAAACTGAGGGCTCTTTCCTGCACCGTGAACTTCGCACTGTCCCATAAAAAGGCCTGGCTGGAGGCCCATGGGCAAAACACTCAAGAAAATACTCCACCAGAGCTCGGGCTCTGGAGCAAATCCTTTCACGGAGGCTCTGTTCCAGGAGGGGTTCTTGGAAGTGACAAAGACGACGTAAGCTCTGCGGAGGGTTAGAGAGACCCCAGGGAACACCGTGGAGGGGCAGCTCAGGCCAGCTTGCGAAGAGGGGTTTTTGCACAACACAGGCTCCTGGTAACGAACCCCCTTCTCCCGGCACACTTGGTCAAGCCAGGGAAACCCCTCCACTTCTGGGGGAGAGAAAAGGAAGGAGACACAGAACGCAATCATGAGAGAACAAATGCGTCCTTAGATTCTCACAGCAGAACCGCCAGGGAAAAACCCAACCCTCACACCGTCAGGAACCTGGGGGTCGCCGCAGCAAACACCTCGAGGGCCTCTGCTCACCCTTGCAAGGGTGACTGCACAAGACCCAGGCCCACACCACCAGGTGACAGAGAGGGGCCACATCTTCCAAGCAGGCATGCTGGCGCAGCAGCTCGTTCTCCCACTGGATTCCCAGCTGGAAATTCCAGAGAGAACAGCTTTCTGCCTTCGGCATCCCAAGAAAGAAACTGCAATTAAGAAATAACAAAAATTTAATTTCTTAAGCTACTTCATAGATGAAAATAGCCATATCCTGCAAACAATCAGACATTAGGCTGGGCCTCTGATACTTAGGAGAGACAGAAAACCAAGTCCACTCCCTTTCTCCCTACTTCCTCTTTTTTTACTTTTTTTTTTGCCCAGGGAATGAGTCAAGTCAGTCAACAAATATTTATGGAGCGCCCACAGGATTGCAGAGTCTGGGAGGAGACACGGGTTGCTGGAAGAAGCCCAGGATAGTTCTCACTTGAGACAGTAAAAGGAAATGTCAATCCTCGGGCCAGGTCTAAACAGGGCAGTAAGAACCGACTGCCACCCTGGGTGGGTTTATTCTGGGCCAATCAGTCACTTCTGGCTGAGTGGCCTCTGTTATCGTAAGGCCAAAGTGGGTGGGTCTGCCACGATCATGCACATTTTTGGAAAAATACAAGCACAACGCTAACAATCTTGATGGTCTGGGGGGTGGGGATTGGGGGTTGGCTGAGATGCTCTTCTTCCCTCCACTCCCAAAGGGCCCCAGAACAATCAAAATTGGTTAAACAAATGTCAGATGTTCACCATTTTCTCTTCTGCAAATGGAAATGTGTGTGAGCTAGAGGGGGAGGCTAGGAAAACCTAGGACTAATGGAAACAGTCTTTTGGGGACCTGACCCTCTCTAGTTCGGAAACTGGATCAGATTTGCTCGGCTCCAGAGCCTTGCTACTCAAAGTGCGCTCCACGGACCAGCGACATTGGCATCACCTGGAGTATGTTAGAAATGCAGAGTCTCAGGCCCTACCCTGACCTACGGAATCAGAACCTGCATTTCAGTAAGCTCCTCGGGTCACTCCCATGCACCTGCAAGTTTGACAAGCCACAGTCCAGATAACCAGGCAACTGTTTGTTATTAAACCCCACAGAATCCCCCAAAGTCACATTTGGGGAACACCTGTCCTCCATATTGCCGGAGCCAGTTAGCAGGCTCCCAAGATTTTCTGTTCACAAAACACAAGTAGTACTAAAGCCTAAAGATCTGTAACTATATTATGATTCCTGGTTTAAAAATACGTCACCTGGAAAGATCCAGATCAGTTACCCACTCGTTTAATCAACAGAGGAAGACACAAAACTGAATGCCATGGGCCACAAGACGTCCTTCAACTTCCATTTCACTCAACTAAGAGTGCGTGCTGGCCTAGATTCTCTTCTGTTTTAAATAACCAAGTATGTTTAACCTGTATGGTTACAATTAGGGTCAGCGCATCTGGGGAAGTCACCGCAAACCCCCACACATAAATATGGTGATTTTAATAACAAATAACACATTTGGAGACTGGTATAGAAGTATGCAGGCGGAGGGAGCCACTGAAGATGTTAATTTGCATGTTCACAAAGGAATAGAATCCAGCTGCAACATTAATGCTTAATTCTACAGAGCCACAGGACACATGAGCAACCTCACCACGGGCTTGCTCTAAATTTAAAGCCGATTTTCAAACCCTTACCATTTGGGCTTAAACTTAAATTTAGCTGCTTGAAAAGGAGACTGGATTTTATTTATTTATTTTCTGTGAATCCTGAAACGGTGAGATTGAAAAAGTCCATTTGTTTAAGTTCTGCAAGTTAAATACAAAATATCTGGAGATTTGATGCAAAGTTTCTCAAAATATCCATGTTGGCACAGAAAAAATAAGGTCTCATCACTGGAAGAGATCTCTTCTAATAAGGCACTGGAATTTAAGGACTAAATTGGAGCTTAGCTGTTGCTTTCTGGTCTCCTATACATGTTATCAGTCTTAACTAAATAATGTGCAGAGTTTATTAGCTTTTAAAAAGATAAATCTTCTGGGGGCGCCTGGGTGGCTCAGTCGGTTGACTGTCTGACTCTTGATTTCAGCTCAGGTCGTGAGATCGAGCCCCGCGTCAGACTTCTTACTGAGGGCAGTCTGTTTGAGTTTCTCTCTCCCTCTCCCTTTGCTCCTCCCCCTGCATGTGCTCACACGTGCATGCGTGCGTGCACTCTCTCTCTCTCTCTAACAAATAAATCTCTTAAAAAAGGAATAAAAAAATAAAAAGATAAATCTGACATAGGACATATAGGAGCGAATGTGTGTGTGTGTAGGAGGGAGGGGCTATTAATAACAGTGGTCATATTACTATACTATGGTAATATACTACTTATACTAGAATATATGTAATATACTATAATAACAAATGTAGCCATTTTGGGGGAAACAAGTTCCTGGGAAGCTTTGTTCACTTTTATCCGTCTCTCCAGGAACATGGTATCTGGTGAAGTGCTCACAGCATGTGTCCTCCTCAAACATCTGCATGAAGACAGAAGGGGCCTCCTGTAGGCATGCAAACCTGGTAGGGACAAGCAAACAGAATTCGGTAACAGCATACTCAATTAATTGTTTCGGTTATGAAGGAAATGGCTACAAAATCCTCTCGCTCAAACGGCACAGACGCCATTGAAAACTGTTGGCACTCACACTTCACAGCGAATGGTGGGTAGCCAGGACCGATGGTGACAAGAGCCACTCCGGTCCAACAAGTGACCAAGACGGAAGGGAGGTTGTTAGTCACCCTCATCTACCAAGCCGATGCACCTCAAACCCTTCTTGGGGGTGCACGTATCAGAGAATGACTAGCTGGCCTGACTTTACGAGATTCAGAAATGTCTTGAGAGTTAAATGCTTGGGAGTCCTCAGAATTGTATTCTGCGGCATCCCTGGCCCATCCGTTATTAATAAATGCCGGTGGCAATATCCATGAAGACACTTGTCAAAGAGGCTACTTCCTTATCCCCTCCCCCCACCAGGCAATGGGCAGATATAGGAATCAGAAAGACCTGGGTTGACAGCCGGGTCCTGCCAGGGGCAATACTGTCACCTCGATAAGCCACAGCTCATCGCCTATTAAACAGGAGTGATTATACCAGCTTCACTTAATTCTTAGAACTATTTTGAGGCTCAAATGAGATAATGGATGTTAGTCCCTAGGTATGTCAATCAGCCAATAACCCAAGCATATAGGATATAATCTGAGACATCCGTGGGCGAGAGGCTGGGTGTGTTAGGGGGTGAGCTTCCTTCCTCACTGTCACAAAAAGCATGTGACAACCCTCCTCGTACTTTCCCCTCTCTGGCCCCCAAAACAAGCTTGCCTTTAAATTTTAACACACTTAGAATTCATTAAGCAATTAAATCCATTTTGATCTAATTGAGTTTCCTCTGAGAACAGCTTCAAGTTCCTTTAAGCCTGTGAAGCTTGTGACTAATTGGAAGGTGGAAACTCCACCCCGCTCACTTGGGTTGAGATGTCCATCATCAATTTTCTTCCAGTGTACGATTCAAGCTCTCTGGATGGCTCTGTTACATCTGGAGACCAGAACCAAGCCAGCCTCCACCGCGAGTGGCAGCAGTAAATACCACCACTGGCTGTGCATGGTTCTGCCCTAAGCCGCCAGTCAGCAGGAACACCTGGCTGCCATTTAGAGGCAGACTGTCCTGTGGGAACGACAGCTGGCCACGCACTTGATAACCATGCGGGGCATGGCCATCCTCTAATGTTTTAAAGATTTTATTTATTTATTTGACAGAAAGAGAGACAGCCAGCAAGAGAGGGAACACAAGCAGGGGGAGTGGGAGAGGAAGCAGCAGGCTCCCAGCAGAGCAGGGAGCCAGATGTGGGGCTCTATCCCAGAACGCTGGGATCACGCCCTGAGCCGAAGGCAGACATTTAACGACTGAGCCACCCAGGCGCCCCCCTCCAATAGTTTCTGATACAGCACCTTCAGTATATGGGCAACAGAGGCCCTGGGCCTGGTCGTCGAGCTCGAGGACGCACCATGTGGTTCCTAGTCGCCCATCCAGGGCTCCATGTTGGCCCAGTGGCCAGCACAAGCCTCTTCACCCACTTGCCCCACCTAAGATGGCAGAGGGAACGGTGGCTGAGGCCTGGTGAGGGAGGACTGCCTTCTGCTTTCCACTCTAAGGAGGAATCCCCTCGATGGCATGTTCCTACGCCAGTGCTGG
Source organism: Ursus americanus (assembly GCF_024610735.1). NCBI lineage: Eukaryota > Metazoa > Chordata > Mammalia > Carnivora > Ursidae > Ursus > Ursus americanus. Next base: position 47,578,639 of record NC_142133.1, on the reverse strand, counting down.
GCCCTAGGCAGCCTCAGCCCTGTTCACCATGGGAGCCTGCAGTGCAGACTCCAAGGACTCTCCCGGGGCTCCTCAGTGGCCAGGCATGCCTGGAATCTTGGAGAGAAGCCTCCTTTGCCCAGTATCTGTCTTGATTCCCTGCTCTAAATCTGTCCTGCTACCCAGCCCCGTAGCTGGGGAACTCCACGGCCATAGATAGCTCTTGAAGACAGCAATGACCTCCGTTTGTTAAAACTCTCACCTGACGGCTCTTCAGCAGTACCTGACTCAGGTGGTCCCTCCCTCTCCCATCGGAGGCTCTCTTCCTTGGCCCCAGGGTCTCTGAACCCGTTAGGTCCTCCTCCTCCCCCGCTATTTCCCTCTCCATCTCCTTCGCCAGTTCCTGCTCTGCTCTCCAATGTGTAAAAGCTGCAACGCCCGGACTCAGCCCTCAACCCCCAGGATCTCCTCCCCCAGTCTCAAGCTTTAGGTGCCATCGACATGCTAATGACCTGAAAGTCTCTCTGTCCAACCCAGACCTCTTCCCTGAAATCTTAACTCAATTACCCATGGCCCACCACCTTCCCCACTGGATGACAGAAAACCTTAAATGCAACATGTCCTAAACAGAGCTCCTGGTTATTTTACCCCCAGATCTGCTTGTTGCAGTCTTCCCCATTTTGGTTAATGTCATTTCCATCCTTCCTCTTGCTCAGGAGGGGCACCTGGGTGGCTTAGTCTGTTGGAGGTCTGCCTTCGACTCGGGTCATGATCATGGCGTCCTGGGATCGAACCCGGAGTCGGGCTCCCTGCTCCACGGGGAGTCGGCTTCTGCCTCTCCCTCTGGCCCTCACCCCCACTCATGCTCTCTCTCTTTCTCGCTCTGTTCTCTCTCAAATAAACAAAATCTTAAAACAAAATAAACTTCCTCTTGCTTAGGAGTTACTTTTTTAAGTATTTTATTTATTTGAGAGAGAGTGTGCGTACAAGCAGGGTGAGGGGCAGAGGGAGGAGAAGCAGACTCCCTGCTGAGCAGGAAGCCTGACATGGGGCTCAATCCCAGGACCCCAAGATCATAACCCGAGCCGAAGACAGACGCTTAATGGACTGAGCCACCCAGGTGCCCCCTCAGGAGATATTCTTGACTCTTTTCTTCCTCTTCATCCCATCAAGAAAATCCTGCCACTTTCCCTTCAAAATGGATCCAGAATCAGACAACTTTTCCCACTCCCACTTCCACTGCCACCATTTAAACTACACGGACCCCCTAACTAGTCTGAGTTTCTACGCTTGCCCCCCCCACCCAGTCTACTTTTGTCACAGCAGCCTGGGAGCTCGGTGAAAACACAGATGAGATCCTGTCACCTCTCTGCTCAAACTTCTAATGCTCAGAGTAAATGATCCGAGTCCTCACCGTGCTCTACAGTCTTACGACTGGCCTTCCGTCTCTTTCTCGTTCTGCCTCCTTCCGGGCTCCCCTCACCGACCCCTGCTCCTGCTGTTCCAGCCACACTCGTTCCCTTGCTTCCTCTACAAGGCAGTCATGATCTTGCCTGAGGACCTTCACACTTTCCGTTCCCTCTGCCTGGAACACTCTTCCGCCATGTTTCTAGACAGGTGGCCCCTGTCAGTCTTTACTGAAATGTCACCCCCAGTGAGGCCTTCAGTAAATATTTGTTAAATGAATGAACGGACAAATGAACTGGGGGCTTCCCCCTGAATCCTCACTAGTGTGCTGGGACTCCGGTCTGCCTTGATCTTGGTTCTTTCCCTGGGCCTGGCTCCTGAACCCTCCATACTCTCACACCCCCAGGGGGTGCTGTTCACAGTGTGGTCCATGGCTGGCAGGGCTCTGGCTCTGAAGGCCGGCTCTGCTAGCCTGCGCTGTCCATGAGAACAGACACCATGCGTCTTTTGGGTCATAATACGTCTATCTGGCTCCTCAGGGCAGAGCACACAGAGGAGGTGAGTCAATACATCCCTCCTGGGTGAATGAGTGAACGGAACCCTGCCTCACCTTTCACACTGAACAAGGATCCTGTCCTCTTAGACCCCTGGACCTTGGGCCTGCCTCTTTGGCAAGGTGGCTCTCCTCTCCCCACCTCACATCCCAGGCACCTTGCGCCCTCCCTTTCCTTCCTGACCTTCCAGTGCCTCTTACACCGTTCGGATGCGGACAGTGGTTTCACAAGAGAACCGGCTTCTCTCTCCGTTTAGTTTCAAAAAACTGGATCCCCTGTGAGTAACGCGCACACACAGACTCCCTCTGTAGAGTCATGGGGCATGTCCCCACAATCCCTTTCTCCTCAAACCCAGTACAGAGGTAGGCATGATGTCGCATCATGCCTCCTCACGGGGAAGGTACAAAATGGCCCTTTAGGGACTCCAAGTGTGAAGCCCCATTTGGGTGACTGAAAAGCTTCCATTCAGCGTCCCGATTCCTGGCAATGAACTAAAATAGCCAAATTTTCTGCTGCTCCTTCTGGGTGATAGCTGGAGACACCATGGTACTCCCTCTCATCAAAACACAAAAAGACAACAAGGGCCTGTCAAGCACTTCATGATGTCAGAGAGTGGCTGTCACACATTATAGAATCAGTTCTTTTGAAATACCGTGCCAAATGATTATTAATAAACGACGAAAATACTCTGAGGGGGACAAACTGCAGCTAAATGCATACGTTAACCAAGATACATGGGGTTCAGTAGACGCCAATTCAAGTGCCTCGTTGCTGAGTAACTACTACATGCGGACGCTTGGCTGTATTGAGGTCTGTAAGACTTGTAGGAGGCTCCACTGGAGAGGTCTGTAATCTACATGGGGAAAGGGGAAAAAAAACCATGCCCTTTCATTCGAGTTTAAAAAAAAAATACAGCAGCATACCCGGGAAGGCTGAGGCAAAATGGCTGCTCCTAACAATAGGGAAGCAGAGAAAGAAGGGAGAGAGGTGTTAGGGGAGCCTTCTTGAAGACAACAGAAGACTAGAGATTTCCAAGTAGAAGAAATGGAAGGAAGCTCCCATCCTGCACAGAAAAGGAGAAGGCTGAGTAGAAGGGGTTCTGCAGGCAAGGGGCTCATGGGGAAAATATCTGCAAGTAGTGCAAGCCTGGGAACAAGGGTTAGGCTTCACGCTTACCACAAATGGCAATGGTGAGCCTCATTTGAGGAGGGAGGCGGAGACAAACCTCAGCGACTGCCCCCTAGAGTAAGAGCGGACACAGAGCCCACAGAGTACAACTTCTGAGGTCTAGAGAGACAGTGTTTGCCCTCATATCGTGATAATGGCCGTGGTCTGGTTTGGATGAGAAAGTGAAGCTGACAAAACCTCAAGGCAGTGTAGGACCATTCTTGGCATTATCTGAGGTATCCCACAGAAAAAGAAGAGGAGGAAATTCTTGAGGGCCATGTGTTCACAAATGGACAAGTGTGAATTTGGTTCGATGTTGGCATTGTATCAGGCTGGGGCTTTATCTGACAGGGACTCCATGTTGGCAGCTGGTAGCCCAGGGCTAGCAAGAATGCCCCGGGGAAGCCGGGCAGCCATTAGGGTTCCAGCCTTATGGTACACATGTTAGCATTATGGGATCATAAATATCAGAGATGGGAGAGGCCTGCTGGGTGACATCTGAGTCTCCCTCCTGCTGGGATCCTGTAGGTAAATGCTTGGTTGGATCGGAAGTGATCCAGATAGTGGAAGAAGTTCTCATCAGCTTCTTAAAGCTCCATGTTTTTAGACACTGTGTAATTCAAAAACGTCCCTCACCATAAAAAAGAAAGAAAGCAAAAAGAAACGTGAAAGGAATATTTGCAGAGAAATAGAAATGAGCAACTCCTAGACCCTTGCACTTGTCCAGGTCCTAAAGCACAAATAAAGGCCTCATAGAGATTTTAGTTAAAATACTAAAAATAAACAGTGCCTGTATTTAATTTCTTTTTGGAAGTTTCTAAAGGGAGCCAATAAATTAAAACTATACCTGAGGCCTAAATTATCTCACAGGAACGAGGGCTGCTTAAAAATCCATCCCGTCCTCCGGGCCCGCTCCTCAAGTCACATTCTGCAAGTCGGTCAACAAACTTCTATTGCGTGCTATCACGGAGAAGGCACTGAGGACGGGGCACTCACAGAGTCCAATGAGAAAACCCTAGTGTTCCAACTTCTGTTCCCACACTGAAAAATGCTGAGCTCCAAAAGACATGCTATATAAAAATGTTGAAAAGGAAGACAAACCCTTTAAAAGGGTGACCTTGGGCGTGCCCTTCCCAATGGAGTTAAATGTCACTGCTCTGAGAACTTGTACTTTCTGATTTCCTGACTTTGCAGAATCCAAAGCTAGCATAACGAATTTAAAGCCTGCAGCTTCCTTCCTTTCTCCATTTCCTTAAAAACAAAAACAAAAGCCACAGACTTAATATTTCTACTAAAATATAACTTAACAAAAAGCATCACACATTTTTACTGTTACCATGGTTTAGGGAAAAAATACATTTCCCTCTCTCCTGCTTTTTTGCTGCAAGATTACTTTTTCAAATTTCAGCGAGACACTAAATCCTGCCCCTGCATAATTTAGTCCCTAAGCATACGCACCATTTTAGGCCACTTATGGTTTTAATTGTCGATATGTGTTTCTCAGTTCTCTCTCTCACTTGTAACATGGCGACTGTCAGAATCAGGAGGGAAATTCCCATGTGGGTCCTTACGTTCCTTCTCAGGTTTTCCCATCCACACCTTCAGGGATGACAGTTTAAAGTTTATAACATCCTCCATCTCCACTGTCCCCTCAGCCTCCCTCACTTGTATTCTAGAGGGAGGGAGGTGAAGGGACATCATCTCCTCCATCCTGCCATGGGGAAGGGCAGGCTCTGAGAGCTGTGTAGCCACATGTGGCTCGAGCCCCTAAAATGACGTGTGGGGGGGCGGGGGGGAGAGGGGGGCGTGCCTGGGTGGCTCAGTTGGTTAAGTGTCTGCCTTTGCCTCAGGTCATGATCCTGGGGTCCTGGGATCGAGCCCCATGTCAGGCTCGCTGCTCAGTGGGGAGTCTGCTTCTCCCTCTGCCTCTCCCCCACTTGTGCTCTCTCTCCCAAATAAATAAAGAAAATATTAATAAATGAAATAAAATAAAGCGACGTGCTGTACATGTTAAACACGTATCAAACCGCGGTATGGGAGAGAATGAAGTGCCTCGTAATAATCTTTATGTTGATTATCTGTTGAAATTATAATATCATAGATAAACTGGGTTAAATAAAATACATTATTAAAAATAATTCACTAGTGTCTTTTTACTTCTTTTTTAAGGTGACTACTAGAAAATTTCAAATGACCTCTACGGCCCACACGATATTTTTGTTAGACAGCGCTGCCCTACAGGGATTGATCCGAAGTCATCTAGAGGGCCAGGGACAGACCTGGGCTAAACCCACTGCTCCTACTGCATTTGGGGGGGCACAGAGTTTCCCAGGGCTTGAGGAATTGGGGAGAGTGATGCATACAGAGGAGAGATGGCCTACAGTGTGCCCAGGAGTGAGGGCAAGAACACTGCCTGTCCAGCTGTGAACATGGCTGACCAGGGCTCCAACTCTCATGGCAGCAGGGGGAAGAAGGTACAAGGACCCCAGGGAGGGCCGGGCCCCCATGGCCTGTCTGGATGGGAACCTGCACAGGAGTGACAGGGGGTCCTTGGCCTGGCGGCTGGGCCAGGGAAGGAGGCAGGGTACACCTACCTCCAAACAGGCACCCCCCTCTGGCCCCCAAGTCCTGTCCCTTCCTTCTATCCCTTTCTACACAGTGGAGAACTATTTTAAAATTTATATCAGATGAAATCATACCCCCCGCTGAAAATCCTCCAATCAATTCCTCTGCACTTAGAATAACATCCAAAGTCTCCAAGGGTTCTACCCTCCTTCCTAACTCCATCCCCTATTCCCAACCCCATGGCCTGGCCTTTATAGCTATTCCCTGGGCCAGGGACACCCTCACCCCAAATCCCCTCCAGGCTGGGTCCTTGTCACTCCCATCTCCCCATCAACGGCCTCGAGTCCGCCCACCTGAAGCCGCCCCTGGACCACGAGCACGCCACCTTCCAGTCTGCCCAGCACGTCATTACTGTCTGGGGCTGTTTGGTTTGTTCCCTGTTTCTCTCCAGTACATAGTGATGTCCCCGACGGCAGCCCCTGGACTGTCTGCTTTTCTGCCCGACCTCGGATCCTACGCCAGAGGCCCCCAGAAGGCAATCTGCAGATGAGTGCTGAACGAAGAGTGAGCCAAGAGCCCGCGTGGCAGCCCCAGCAGTGCGTGGTGACCGGGGGCCTACAGCGTGTGCGGCATGCAGCACGGGAGGGGCTGCACAGAAGCCCCCGCCCTGGGAGCTGCCAAGGTTATCTGCATTTCAGAGGAAATGGAAGAGTCCAGAGCACACAGGGCCTGGTGAGGGCTGGGGTTCAACTCAGGTCTGGCTCTGAAGCAGCTCTCCTCCCTCCACTGTCACCGTTTCCAGCCGGTTTGCTCTGGCCCTTCTCTCAGGACCTGGAAGACGTAGCCCAGCTAAGCCTCCTCAGCCCTCCTCCCCCCACAGGTGCTCCCTGCACCTTCCTCCACAAGCCCTCAAGGGACACAAAGGGCAGGGGGCTGGAGTCAGCGGTGAGATGGTCTTTCTTTCCCATCCGCTCAGGGTCTCGGTGAATCGGGCCCGTGTCGGACAACTGAGTCTCCACCCCTGAGTCATGGAGAGCCTCTCCTCATGGTTGGCCCCAGGGGTGCAGAGCCTGTCCAGGGGGAAGAAGCTCTCATCTGGAATACCATCCCCTTTCCCAGCCTTCCAGCATCACCCTCTTCTCATTCCGCTTTCCTCCAGTCAGGTAGGCCCAGACTGTTCCCACTGTTTATCACTTGGCATCACCCCTACTTTTGTGACAGCGTGCCCTCTGAATGTAAAAAATTTGGGAGCCTGTGCACCCTCTATGCCTCCTGCTCGTGCCCACCCCTCCCCCACCCTGCTCAGAGTCCTGGAGGGCCCCCACGGAGGCCCCCTGATTGGGCAGCCCCTGCACACAGCACCCCTCCTCCTCCCCCATTATCCTTAGCTGCAGGCTGTCTCCCCCTGGACTGTTTACACAGCTGCAGAATGAAGGGACTTTCATTTCTCCCCCCAACCCTCAGCTCAGGGTTAATGTATGTGTATTTCCGGCTCCCTACAACTTGGGGCAATGAGAATGCTAACCCAACCCAATCTCCTGTAAATAGTCCATACGCTGATAATGGTACTTTCTGGTGATGGCAAAGTGTGTGGAACTGCTTACTCACAGCGAACGATCTTGTGCGTGCCCACACAGGCTGCAGCCTTTGTGCAGCCCGAGGCAGAGCAGCTGTTCCATGCCATGCAAGCCCCATAACGTTAGGAACTGAGAGGTGGCCATCCCACAGACCTCCAGGTGAACCAGGTTTCAAACACGAACCAGGAATGGGCATCCTTGATTTGGGGATGGTAGAGTCCAAGGCTTGACCAACTATTGTGGGCCAGTTGCAAGAAAAATAAAATCCCCACTAGACAAGCTATCCAGTTCTAATAAATACCTGAGAACTAGAAGTAAAGACCCTGACAGTATTCTCTATCCTAAGAATTTCCCCAAATAATTACCTCCTCAACCATACTCCAGGCAAGATGGGATAAACAACCAGAACAAAAAGCACCACTTATTAGTCTACGGCTAAGCATGTAAGGGCAGCTTCCCCCAACTAATGTGGATGGTACAAGATCAGAGTTCTAATAAAAGAACTCAAGACAGTGACCTGAGGTCTGAAGAATAACATATAGGATGAAGCTGGAGCTCCGATGCCCCCCGCCCCCCGCCACCATGGTGGTGGACAGGTTTAGGGAATAAAGCATAGGGAAACTGCAGTCCCTGCGGCTGTCCCCTGCAGTCCCTCTTCTCCTTCCAACCCCCTCATTCTAGAATTCCTGGAAAGTCATGGAGCCTTTGAGGCTTCTGTCTCTAAAGGAGGAATTGTCACTTTCCATTCTAACTTTCTTCAAGGAACTCAGACTGGGGCATCTTGCTACCTCTTGTGTTCCACTGCCCCCCGCCCCCCAGGACAATGCCCTGCCGCAGGGATAGATACATACCACCAAGGGCCCCCAGTATAGGAATTCGTACTGTAGGAACCAAGGGGTCACCTTCCTTTTCTACTTACAGAATGAAGCTTTGTCCTTTTCAAGAGATTACCTGACTTGTCTTATGGAGTGGTGCTGGCCCGGCCTGTGTCTTGACACACTTTCTCTTGAAATGACACACTTTCCCTTGAAACACTGGCTCTTAGACTCTGGGCTCCAGGGACACAGCAATATGTTTACGCCATCCCGCCCCAAGGCACCCAACCACACACACACACCTAAGAGAGGAGCCCCCAGGGTCTGGCCCAGGTCAGAGGCCCTTCTGCAAGGAAACCCGGGGATGACAGACCCGATTCTGTCTGTGAGGTCCTCATGGAGTTCCGGACAACCACGATGACCCAAGTTAGCTCACAGCAAGGTATGGAGCCCAGAAAAAAATCTGCTCATATGCAGTGAGTGTCATAGGGACTAAAATACTCGCTGACACTGACGGGCCTGAGCTGAGGAATCACTTCAGGGTTGCTGAAGTCTTTCTGGCCTGACCTGTCAGGTTGCTGTGTGGCCAAGTTCTTGATTTTATTGTCACCAAAAAGGTGCATGGTTTACCCTTGCCCCTGAGATCCTGGTGCCTTGGCTAACGGGGACCCTTGTGCCACATCTTTTTTTTTTTTTTTTTAAAGATTTTATTTATTTATACGACAGAGATAGAGACAGCCAGCGAGGAGGGAACACAAGCAGGGGGAGTGGGAGAGGAAGAAGCAGGCTCATAGCAGAGGAGCCTGATGTGGGGCTCGATCCCATAACGCCGGGATCACGCCCTGAGCTGAAGGCAGACGCTTAACCGCTGTGCCACCCAGGCGCCCCTGTGCCACATCTTCTCAGCTGAGTTCCTCAAGGGTCTTGGCTGCACGCGGAGCACTAGCCCCATGGAACAGGTGACGAAATGTGCCCAGGGCCACACCAGTGACTCCCAGTATAGGGACCTGCCCATTTTCCACACTGCCTCTTAGGAACTATCCTCCCGGGCATGTCCGCAGAGTGAAGATAAACCAATCCTGCCACACACGGCTGAGTTCTGTATTGTAGGATAAGGAAAAAGCGTGGGGGAGAGTTGGGGAGGACAGGCAGAATCTATAAGTAAATTAAAGTCATAATATCCAAGTGCTTTGGACCAATATTGCTGTGTTATTTCTACTTAGTGTGGATCCAGGCTTAAACTAAAGGAAAATAAAAACAACTTTGACAGTCATTTCCTTGCTTTCTTTCTCCATCCAAGAGGCACCAGTGGTTAACAGTATGGTGGCAACAAGTGGGTCAAAGGTCAGCCCCTCAGCCAGCACTGGTTTCCATGGAGACGGGGGCTATTCATCCAGCACACAGAGCCTCTTCACAGTCACTTACACACAATTGAGCTATTACTGAGAGCCCAGGAGAGCGGTGTCTGGAGCACAGTGCACTAGACAGGGCAGGGTTTAATGGAGCTGATTAAATGGTAGTTGGGGAATTATTCCAGAGCAGGATTTGGGAATGCCCTTCAGAAACAAGTTAAATCCCCAGGTCTCATCCCATTCCCAACACTCCTCCCTTGTGCTAGAATAATGCCAGTGTCTACACACTCTGGCTCACCTCACCCTTCTTCCCACATGTCCAAAGTTGAGAGGATAAACCCTCGTTCTGAGATTCTTGGACTTTTGGCATCTGTATCATTTGCTCAGCACTGTGGTGCATTTGTGACTTAAAAAGATACCAACCCAAAAACAAAGAGTGAAAATTTAAGCAGATGATCTATTTCAGGCATAAAATAAATTCCAGTGGATGGTGAATGTGGTTTAAAACCAGCACTTCTTAGAGATGAGAGATTCTTTGGCATTTGTTTGGAAATACTTGAAATCTCTCTTTTTTTTTTTTTTTTTTTGAAAGAATGGGTACATTCCTTCCAAAGTTGCATTGCCATCTGTAATTGATCAGACACTCTCCCAAAATTCTTGCAGCCTTTAAAATCAGAGTAGAACATGAGGTAAAAAGTAAAATCAGTAGAAAAGCAAAAAGTATTATTAAAAGATTATTCTCTCACATTAAAACTTTAGGTGAATGTTTTATACATAACCACCCCAAACTGGAAAGAATCCGAACGTCCTTCAACAGGTGAGTGGATCAGCAAACACTGGCTCATCCGTACAACGGAATGAGTGTGTGTGTATGCACACGGGAGGGGTGGAGGGAGGGAGTCTCAAGCATACTCCCCGCTGAGCACGGAGTGGGGCTCGATCTCACGACCCTGAGATGAAGTCAAAAGTCGGACACTTAACTGACTGAGCCACCCAGGTGCCCCTCAAATACATTTTACTCTGTGGATGAAGCCAAATTCAAAAGGCTACATAGTGTGTGAATCCACTTACATGTCATTCTGGAAAAGGCAAACTATAGAGACCAGATAAGTGATTGCCAGAGTTTGAGACTAACCACAGGTAAAGTGCTGACTGAATGGAGATGCCAAAGGGGACTGGTGGTGGGGGGGGGGGGGGGGGTTGGACTTGTTTTAGATCGTTAGTGTGGTGGTACAATTTGTTAAAACCTACAGAAATGTATTCCACAAAGAGTGAACTTTATGGTATGTAAAAAAAAAAGGGGGGTGTGTGTCTAAATTTAGTCCTTTAGATAACAGGCAAGAAAACAGTGTGCTGACTCTGCAAGCCAGGATAAAATAATGAATCTGCTTGGTTCTCTTAAATTACACCTGCCAAGCTGTAAGTGCAGCCCACTCTTTTAAATCTCTGTTGCTATGATCTCTAACCATGCTGAGGTAAAGATGAAAAATTCAAGAACTGAAGCACTGGATGGATGTTGACAACTGTTCTAATGACACCCACAACTGGGTGGGGAACATCGATATTTATATTTTCTGAGACATTGTTCTTTGTAAGTATGAAAACAGAGGAAAAAAATAGTAGAGATGTTCTTTAGTGAGTAGGAGAGAAAATAGTGGAAAGAAGGCTGAAAAGATAGCAGTTATGATCAAGTGGGTTCATGACCATACGCTGAACAGGAATGAACAAATTCAAGGTCTTCATGCAAAGGTGAACGCAACCTCACAGAGGCCATCCAGACCTGGAGGCAGAGACATACAGATGTCTACCCATATCGTCCCTGGCATGACAGCTTCATCAGGACACTCAGATCACTCCTGTGGCTCGTGTCCAGAGCAATATGGCGCCCACAGGAGGTACGCAATCAGTACTGACAGAGTAATGAATATGCGAAGGCAGAAGCTCAGAGGAGAAAATCTGATTCAAGAGAAATGGTGAAGAATTACACGGAGGATTTATATATATCATTCGGTCAAGCTCAGTATTATGAAGCGTTCTGAGATTTAAAATAACACTTATAAAACCAACACATAAAACAAAAAACAAAAACGAAATAAGCCTCAAAACAAAAGGGGGCAGGCGAGAAGGAATGGCATGGGAGGCTTAATTCTCCAGCTCTGAGCTGCTCAGTCCAGGCGTGTGGGCCATGCTGGCTGCTGCTCTAGGAGGCTCCCTGGCTGACTCTGGACAGAACACAATGAGGACACCAAAGAATCTCAAGAGGGCGACGATGACAGATGATAGCTAACTTTTCTATTGTCTTTCAATGTCCAGGCACTGGGCTGGAAGTACTGGGCTAACATGAACTCACTTAACCCTCACAACCACCACCACAGGGGGGCTGTCGGAGTATCACTGTACACATGAGAAAACAGGCACGGGGAGCTATCTGACTAGCTCAGGTTAGGGTCTGAACCTCTCCTGACCTGAAGGTCTGCACATATAACCCCTACACTATTATGGGAAATGGGGCAAATCCATGACGACAACAGTTAACAGAGATGAAGTACTAACCACAGACATCTCCCCAAAGTGGGATACGCCTGAACTGACAGCTACACGTGACAATAACGCTGGGGGGTGGGGGGACCAAATCTGCTCCATGGATGCCTGAAACAGGACGCTCCTTCAATGGCTGACATCCTCCAATGGCGCCCAGAGAATGGTGTTCTGCTCTTGGATACACCCCCTTCCAGGAGGTCCAGACTGAAGCAGCAGGCTGAGGACATTCAAAACTATGTTGTCTAGAGATGTTTAGTGTGAAGAGAAGACAAGAGGAGAAGGCTGTCTTCTGAAGAGTGAAAGGCACTCTTCACACTCTTCACATGGACGAGGAGGAATTCAATTTGCTCTGGGCTGTCCCCATCACTGCAGGTGTCCAGGCAGAGGCCAGACAACAAATTGTTGGACCAGATAGCCCTGTGATCTCAGCCAGTGATTAATTATTCTCAGATGCGAAGTGATTCTCAGGTCTCCAAGAGCAATTTAGGAATGGAAAAACCCACTTCCAACTCAAAGAAGAAATACAAACAAGGCTGCTGGGAGGAAGCATCAGCCAGTCGAGAAGAGATGCTCTTCTGTGGCTGGGCCAAGACTGCAACCCTGGGGCCCAGGGCATCCTCACAGACCTGACTTCCCCAGGGCACTGACCATCAGTTACCAGCAAGAGCTGTTCCTTCGTGCTAGCTTAGCAACCTTGTCCACCAACAAGATTCCTGCAGAATTTCAAAGTATTTTCAACATACCCCATAATGTTTCTGGGAACATTTATATGTTCTTCCCCCCTGAAGACAGCATTAATCCTGAGGGAACCGACATTTCAAAAGTCAAGGGATCTATCCAAGCTTAGACTACGTTTTGGAAAGCTTAAGACATTTGTTCCTTTACCACAAACTAACAGCTAATTAAAAGGCTATATCCACCCATCCCCTCAGGCTTTTCCTCTGGCAACACAATCAGGCCAACTGTACACCGTGTAGGGCCAAGGAAAAACAGTGAGAACTTGAAGCTATATTCCTTTTTTATTTTTTTTAAAGGACTCGTAATCCTATTGACTCCGCACCACAAAAATGAGAGTGCTGTAAAATGGGGTGTGGAAGAAAGGGGTACTCTATGGTAGCCTGGTTCAGCCCATTGCAAGGAAATTTGGCAATGAAGAGCTTTTAAAATGTTCCTAGCTTTCTACTTAATGAGCCCATGTCTGGGAATCTACTCTGGGGTAATAATCCTAAACTCAGAAAAAGCTTTGTACATAATAGACACTACACTATTATTTGTGAGAGTGAAATACTGAGAGTGAAATACCAGAAAAAAACCTGAATTTCTAAAAATAGGAACAGGGTTAAGTGTGTCAATTGAAGATAACACGGTAGAATGTTACCGTAACGTTCTGATGTTTGAAAAGAAAGAAGGACAAAACTTACACACCACAAGAAAGGTCTGCCAGAAATTGGACCAATATATTTGAATGGTTATATTTGGGTGACAGGATTATTAAGTGACATTAAAAAAGGGGGGGGGGTGTACCTGGGTGGTGGAGTTGGTTAAGCATCCAACTCGTTTCAGCTCAGGTTGTGATCTCCAGGTCATGGGATCGAGGCGCAAGGAGAGCCCTGCACTCAGTGTAGACTCTGGCTGAGGCTCTCTCTTTCTCTCTCCCTCTGCCTCCCCAGTCTCTCTCTTTCTAATCTTTAAAAAAGAGAGAGAGAGAGAGAGAGAGAGAGAGAGAGAGAGAGAGACTTCCCTCTCTCTCCAGGTTTTCTTTAATACACATGTCTCTCCCTCCCTTTCTCTATTCCAATATCTCAAAGAACACAAGGGAATATTCTTCCTGATTGTGCTTCTCCCAGGTCTGGGTGAATTTTCCCTCTCCTTTCAACAATGTACAGCCCCATATAAACATACATGCATGCAGACGTTCACATCTTTCTGTTTCTTTCTTCTTTTTCTTTCTTTTAGCAAATTGGGATTGTATCACACTTTTTTCAATAGCTCCTCAGTTTCCTTCAGAACAAAGGCCCTAATTTCTAAGAACTCAGTTACCTCGGCAGACCATATTTCAACATCTCCTTCCTTGTTTCCTCTGCCTAAATTCAAACCATGAGGAATTCCTTGGGGACCCCAAGTCAAGTGAAGGGAGCCCAGAGCCACTCTTTCCCTACCTTCCTTGAAGGCTGCCTGCCCTAGGGGCCAGGCTATGTTCCACACCTGCACAGGCTGCCTTCCCCAGCACCACGTCCTCACCCATAACTGGACACTAACTAATCTCCCTCACTTGAAATGCAGTCCCTCCAGGCTGGGGACCCGATCTTGTTTTATATCTCAGTCCCCAAGACATTCCCAGACACCTAGGAGCTGCTCAATGATTACTGAACAGAAAATAAATATCCAAATGTCACCAAATTGTTTATGACTGATTCTAAACCACTCAAATACCTATTTATTGAGAAACTTCTCAAGGAAGACAAATTCCAAGAACCCAAAACCTTATAATGAGGATGGGAAATAGGACATAGCTGCACTGAAAGTTGTGGCAAACACCAGTGGCACCTGTCAAAATGGTAGCAATAAAGACTAAGAGGAAAGTTTTTCCTAAAGTTGCGTTTACACAACGTAAAGGACTGACCTGTACTGTTGAGTGAGTTTATTTTCTCTCTCCTTTTTTTGATTATTGTTATTAAGATGTTCTTTTCAAAATGAAATTACGGAGATAGTAGAAAGTAGTTTTTCCTATTAATATCTTTACGTGGTAAAAATACAAGCTGGTATCATTCTCCCAATCCCTTTCCTTTCCCAAGTTTTCTGAAATTTGAATGGTCCAAGAGACCCCTAAGTGGGGTCCAGGTGGCCAATGGCTCTAGTAGTTTATGAGAAGAACAGATCCCCAATGCCAAAGAGAGACATTCTTTGAGTTGAGTCCGAGGGGTGGGTTTGATTTTGTAAGCAGAGAGGAGACCAAACCAGTAATGAAAGTTGAAAGTACACCAGCATGAGGCCAAGAGGAATCCAAAGATGTTCAGGAGGCAAGTTTCTGTAGTTAGCTCTTACAAGGCAGACACTAGAAAAACAGTACAACCACCCAGGAGAGAAAATTCAGCATTAACTCACTCTGGGACCAAATGCTGGTCTTGTCCCAGGCACTTTTTTGCACATTTCCCCTCCACATCTGCCTGTCTCAATGCCCCACCTTGCAGAGGACACCACGCACTCGTTTCAGGGTAAGAAAGTGGCAGAGCTGGTATGGGAACTCAAGTCCACTTTCTGCTCACCGCCTTGGAAGTGAGAGCCTGTGTTCATGCTACAGTCAGTGCGGAAGCTTTGAAGGTTTGCTGGCAGGTCAAGGATACAATAGAAGTGGTGTAGCCGTAGGTTTAAAAACAAAGGAGATAAGGAGAAAAGGGAACAGCCGGAGTGGGTTCTGACGGGACGAGAGCTTCAGAGAATCAACAGGACCTGGTGATCGAATGATGATTATGGAACACGAGGGAAAGAAGAACTGAAGACATGGACTTGGATGTTCGGGAAAATGGGAACTGAAGTAGAACAGAGAAGTTGGGAAGACAAACTCTTAGAGTCTTAGATTTCCATCAAAATCTGGAAGTGGCGCTGACATGAAGAAGGGCCGCGGAGCACAGAGGTTAAGAACCCTGACTCTGGGTCTGCCCGGCTTCAAATCCTGCCTTTGCCACTTACGAACAGGCAACCTTAGAAAGGAATTGATCTGTGTTTCAGGCGCATCAAGTGTCAGAGATAAGCCAGCACACAGCTCACAGGGGACTGCTTTGAGGATAAAAGCTATGTTAGTTGCAAAGAATTAGAAAGTGTGGGCCGTGCAGGGTTAAATTGCAATCTGCTGTATCTTGCTGTCAATGGTGGTCCCCTGCACCTTTCCCTGGGTTTGGCTTCCTTCTTCTCCCTCCTTACTACTCTCAGCACACCTACATTCACTTAGGAACTGGGCAAGTCCACACCCTCCCATCTGCTTCTTGGAGACCCTCCTGCAGCTCTCTTAACCAGGCCCTCCCTCGCCGGCCCTTCTCCCCTCTCCCTCCCCTTTGGCTGGTCCTGAGGAGTCCTGTTCCAACACTCAACTATCGGCAAGCACTTCAAGGCCTATCTTGGTAAATACAACGCCTTGCAGGTGAATACAAATGAAATATTTAAAAGTTTATATTTTGGTAATTTTCAAACATACGCAAAAGCAGAGGAATTCAGTGAAGCTGGTTAGACCACCACTGGTGTTCCAGGGCTAGCTCATGGCCAACCCTGGGTCACCTATTTCCAATCCACTTCCTGCCGACCCCACCCTAAACGCCAAACTGTAAGATATCATTTCATTGGTAAGTGTGTATCTCTAGAAGACAGAAATTTTTTAAATTCCTATAAAATTATGTTTTAAAGATTTAACAATAATTCTCTAATATGATGAAATAGCTAATTAAGCTGTTAGACTGTCCTGATTGTCCTAAAAATTATTTTTTTCCCCTACAGTTTATTTCAATCAGCATCCAAATGTGGTCCATGTATCACGATAGCTAAAGGATAGCTCTTTTTTTAGCCTTTAATCTTTTTTAGACCTTTAGTCCTTGGGGGGGCGGGGTCTCTCACTTTCCCTTTCTTTCTCTCCCTCTGTATCATCTGTAGAAGAAACCACGTTATTGGTCCTGTAGAGTTCTCTACAGTCTGAACTTTGCTACACATTCCCTCATGTTGTCATTTAACATGTTTCTCTGAACCATGTATTTCTTATCAACTAATAATCACACCAAGAGGCTTGATCAAATTCAGGTGGACTTTTTTTTTTTTTTTTAGTTTATTTGGGGGAGAAGGAATAGGACTATTTCTTCTTGATTTATTAGCTGGGAAACTTCTGTAAAGAATCCTGACTACTATTTGGTGGTCCAGTGATAGAGAGCACATAACACAGGCAAGACAAATGTCTGATCCTTTCCCTGTATTATCAGTTTTTAAATAATGACTTAGCTCCCTGTTGCCCCCCCAAAAGAGACCAGTGTTGCTGTTCTTTGGTTTGGGTTTTGGTTTTTGGGGGTTTTTTTGAGAGTCATTGTGAACTTAAGGGTTTAAATAAATATGATGTTACTGATGCTCAAATTATTTCATCTTTGTCTTTTTTAGGTTGGCTCCCAGGTCTTTTTGACCCAGTAGTCCTAGTACCTGAATCCCTAATAGTGGACCAGGAGACCCGAGTCTCTAGTGGTCTCTGATGGCTTTCATACTGTCTTACCTAACAGTATGTTCTGGGTCCATCTTGTACAACGAATCATCTCTTTCTCCTAGGGGCCCCGTTTTAAGTGGGAAATGATATTAAGTGAACACAATCCAAGCACTAGAGTTGTTCACTGCTGCTGAGATGGTTGCTCCTAGGCCTTTTCAGTGGACAGAGTTAGGAAAGATATTTTCTCTTTATATACACATAAATATGTAAATATATATTTGAAAACATGAGTTCATATTGTTCCTTCCACTTTGCACTCAGGACTCTGAGATCTTTCCTTATCCTCCTTGATGTTTCATCTGTACCCCCTTTTCTCCACACTGAAAATTCTTGTTCTCAGTAACACCAACGTAATTACTCATTTACTCCTTGCACAATACATACAGGACACAACAGATTCAGAATAACAACATCAACACCATCATCACCAACATGGTTAATGAAAACAGTGTAAAATTTTTGCTTCTTGGCACTTCTTTTGGTCCTTATTTTATATCCACTAGGGATAGACAAATAATTGTGTTTGTATAACTGGGTTCTGCCTAGGTCTGCTGATTTCCAGTCTGGCTCTGTCCTTGGGACTTAAGCCTGCCCAGCTTTTAGCCGGAGGTGTGACATCCTGCCTACTCTTCGCCAACTCAACCCCAGAAGCTGGACCCAGTGCAAACCAGAGAAGCCCAAACCACAGCAGAGATCTGACTTTAGTGTTTGCTGCTCTAGGAAATCCATGCACTCTAACAGGCTTAGATCCGCCTTGGAATGAAGTCTGAATGGGTCTTGCCCGTCTGACATTGATTTGGGTGGAAGGAAGGCTGTTCCCCACAGGGGCCAGGTCTAAAGCTCACTGATCTCCCTGCAGTCCTGTTTACCCCCATTTGGCTCTGGGAACCAGTAAAACCCCAGCGTGTTGTGAAACCACCACCAAGTGGACATCTGACAGGTGTCTATCAGAGAGAAATATTTATTCAGAGAAGTATCTATTCAAATATCTATTCATATCTGTCCATTTTTAAATTGGATTTTTTTTTGCTATTGAGTCGTAGCAGTTATCAGATATACGATTTTCTCCCATTCAGTAAGTTGCCTTTCATCTTGTTGATTTCCTTTGCAGTGTAGAAACTTTTTAGTAGTATGCATTTATTTACTTACTTATTTTTGCTTTTGTTGCTTTTGCTTTTGGTGTCAGATTCAAAAACTCATCACCAAGACCTGTGACTAACAGCTTACAGCCCATATTTTCTTCCAGGAATTTTCTGGTTTCGAGTTTTACATTCAAGTCTTTGATCCACTTTGAGTTAATTTTTGTGTATGGTATAAGACAGTGGTCCAGTTTCATTCTTTTGCATGGGGCTGTCCACTTTTCTGAACACCATTTATCAAAGAGACTGCCCTTTCCCCACTGTACATTCTTGGATCCTTTGTCATAAATTAATTGACCATATATACATGGTTTATTTCTGGGCTCTTTATTCTGTTCCACTGATCTATGTTTCTGTTTTTATGCCATACCATATAGTTTAATTATTATAGCTTTGTAATATAGTTTGAAATCAGGGAGCATGATGCTTCCAGATCTTTCTCTTTGTTCTTTCTCAAGATTGCTTTGGCTATTTGCGGTTTATTGTAGTTCCATGCAAACTTAAGGATTATTTGTTCTAGTTCTAAAATGCCATTGGAATCTCCATAGAAATTGCACTGAATTTGTAGATTACACATTTTAAAAATATTGATTCTTCCAATTCATGAGCACAGAATATATTTCCATTTATTTGCATCTTCTTCAATTTCTTTCATTCATATCCTGTAGTTTTCAGCATACAGGTCCTTTCACCTCCTTGGTTAAATTTACTCTTAGATATTTTATTCTTTTTGATGTGATTATATATGAGATTTAAAATTTTTTTTTCTTTCTGATAGTTCACTACTGGTTTATAGAAACACAAACAGATTTTTGTGTACTGATTTTACTGAATTGTTTATTAGTTCTAACAGTTTTTTGATGGAATCTTTAGGGTTTTCTATATATAATGTCATTTGCAAATAGTGACAGTTTTATTTCTTCCTTTCCAATTTAGATTCCTTTTATTTCTTTAGTCTTGCCTAATTACTCTGTCTAGAACTTCCAATACAACGTTGCATAAACGTAATGAGAGCAGACATCCTTGTCTTGCTCCTGATCTTGGAGGAAACACTTCCAGCTTTTCACCATTCAGTATAATGTTAGGTGCGGGCTTGTCATATATGGCCTTTATTATGTTGAGGTATGTTCCTCTATACCCAGAGAGGCTTTTGAAATCATAAATGGATACTGAGTTTTGTCAAATGCTTTATATCCTTTATTTTGTTAATGTAGTGTATCACAATGACTGGTTTGCAAATGTTGAACTATCCTTGCATTCCTGGAATAAACCCTACTTGATCCACAGTGTATGATTCTTTTAATGTATTGTTGAATTTGGTTTGCTAATATTTTGTTGAGAATTTTTGCATCTGTGTTCATCAGGAATACTGGCCTGTAATTTTCTTTTCTTGTGGTGCCCTTGTCTGGTATCAGGGTTTTGGTATCAGTTACCTAACTATAACTTCTAATTTAAAAATGAAACCAACTCATTTACCTACCTTTTTGTAGTTTTAAAAAATATTACTTTTAGTTATGGAACTATCTATCTACAAATAAAACTACATCTAATGCAAAGAAACAAACAAGTGACACTAACATACCCATTTAACCATATTAAACAGTGTCACATTTTCTCACACTGATCTTCGAACTCTGAACCAATTAAAAAAAAAAAGAAAGAAAAAAAGAAATAAAGTGATACTAATACAGCTGAAGGCCCAAACTCAGCCATCCATTTCCCCGGAAGCAACTATTATCCAAACATGCTGGTTAGCATTCCTCTGCATTGTTTTAATACTGTCATTACATATATTATCTACATACACCTACAATTTGGGTGTTTTCTCCAACTTTTTATTTTGAAAAACTCCAAATTTACAGGGAAATTATAGAAATACAATGAAAACCCATCTTTCCTTCAACCAAATTTACCATTATTAACATGTTCCCAAATTTGCCTTAGGTTTCTCTCTCTCCCCTATATATATGTACACACACACACACACACACACACACACACACACACACACACTTTTATTTTGCTGAGCCACTTGAAAGTAATTTGTAGACATTATGACACCTTATCCTCCAATATGCATCAGCATGGATCTCCTAAGCACCAGGACAGTCTCCTACATAACCACAACACGATTATCATTCTCTCAGGAGTTCTGAACATTCATATAAATGGCACCACAACAGGGGATGCTTTAGGGATGCTTTAGCAACTTGCTTTTTCCAATTAACATTAGACTTTCGGAGTTTCTTCGTTCTGGTACACACAGGTCTTGTTCATTCCCTCTCTTCTACTACATGGCTGTGTTTCCTCATCTACTTATTTTACATACGATGACTACCATGTCCTAGTTGATGCTACTACGTACAATGAACAATGGCTGTCCTTGTTCATGTCTCTTGGGCCACATGGGAGAGATCTACTGGGTCATACGATACGTGCATCTTCAATTTTACTACATATGACCAAATCATTTGTACTAATTCAAGCATCATTTATTAACATATATCCTCGCCAACACCTGCATTCTCACATTTTAATATTTGCCATCACATTATGGTTTTAATTTGCCTTTCCCAGATTCTGCTTCTTTCTTTAACTACAAAGCAAAGAACACGTTTAACCTTTTCTGAACATCTTATACACCCTCCATTACAACATACCCTTCTGTATTATTACTCCAGTTTTTCCCTTTGCCTAGATGGTCAGCTGCTACTTAATCTGCAAATGATCATGCTAATAACCAAATACTGTTCCTAAATCAAGTCAGTAAATCCTAGGTAAAGGTTCAAGGACCCCTCCTATAGATAAAAGAGCAAGAACTATAGTAAAGGACAGTATGACCAGTTTTTCAGTGAAACTAAACACTTCTCGATTCTTGATTATACAACAGATGTTTAATCCCCTAGAAGTGCAATATTTAGAGGAGTAGCACAAACTCTCAACTCTGGGAATTAGCAAAAAATGGACAAGACAGAGGTTAGAAATCTCATCACCTCCCCTCAACAGAAAGGTGAGCAGCCTCGAGCCTGAGGCGGTCAACTGCTGGTAACAGAGAGCAGCCTCGCTTCAATTACTCAGCAGGGGCAGGGGCAGAAAGGAGAGGTGGACAGAGCTGTGTGATGATGGGAAATACACCCAGCTAGGAAGTAAGACCTGGTTGCTGGCTCCAACTCATTTTCCTAGTCTGTAAAAGAAGATAAACTACATGGCTTAAAGTTTTTGTTCTTTCAACTCAAACATTTAATGGTTTTACAATACCATAAAAGCCCGGGAAAAATTCATTTCACTTCAGCCTTCCACAAAACTGGGGTTCATAAAGCTGATCCTGAGTCATCAAAAACAAAACAAAATGCAACAGAAAAGATTCTCTCTTCATTCTTTAAGAAGTTAGAAAAGTGTAGGATGCATTTTAGAATACTTTCTCCAAAATGGTTAAGGTTTAAATTTTAGCGTTTTGACAAGGGAGCATTTATTGTCTGGAAAACTCTATTTCATGGGTTTTTTTTTTTTTTAAGATTTTATTTATTCATTTGAGAGAGGGTGAGAGAGAGAGAGAGAGAGAGAGCATGAGCAGGAGGGGCAGAGGGAGAAGCAGACTCCCCCGCTGAGCAGGGAGCCCAATGCAGGGCTGGATCCCAGGACCCTGAGATCATGACCTGAGCTGAAGGCAGCCGCTTCACTGACTGAGCCACCCAGGCGCCCCTGGAAAAGCAAATTTCTTAAGGGATAAAAGACATATACATGAAAACTGTACCCCATAAATACACAGTGAACACCTCTCAGGTACTCTTATAGGCATGGGAGAGAAGAACACTATTTTTGATCCCAAGGAATTCATTATCTAATGGAGGAGGCGAACAAGAAAACAACAGTTTTAATATAAACTGACTGGGGCTAATTTAATGTGAGTATAGGGTATTGGGAGGAAAGGTACAGTCGTCAATCATGGGCAAGGAATTTCGAAGTCAATGGTGGGTGGGGGTGTCAAGAAACTGTTCCAAGAAGAAAAGATGCCGACAGAACCCTGAGGGTCAGTGGTGAGCACACTGGCACAGACCGGTACGAGCTGGAGCACTGCAAGGCCCCATGGCCTCAGAGCATGGTGCTCACCAGAACAAGCTGGGACATGGGCCAAGAAGCTATGAAGTTCTGACACCAGTCGTGACGTCAAAGGTGAACGGAAAGTGGCTTCCGTCCTTCAGACTCGTTCACTTGAAATGAGGATCTCGGAGATGAAGAGTGTAGAACAGCTTAACTTTCCTCTCCTGCGAACTATCAGCTATGCGAAGATTAAATATCTGGCTCACACAGCAGGTTACGTTTTTCAGGTGAAAGTCAGTATAATTTGCCTGGTTTGTTTCAATCCTACTGATTTTGTAACGATCAAGAATACTCAGTTCAATGGTTGATTGGGTCAAGTGATTTATGAACACTCAGGTGGACTGAAAATGCCCATAATGCAGAAGCATGTTCTCTGTTGAAGAAGTTAGTGTCTAGACACAGTAAAGGCAGGCGGTGTCTACACCGTGAGTCAAGCTCAACACACATGCAATGCACTTTCTTTTTTTAAGATTTTATTTATTTGTTTGTTTGTTTGTTTGTTTGTTTGTTTGTTTGAAAGAGGCAGAGGCAGAAGGAGAAGCAGACTCCCTGCAGAGAAGGGAGCCCAATGCAGGGTACTCCATCCCAGACCTCTGGGATTGTGACCTGAGCCAAAGGCAGATGCTTCACCGACTGAGCCACCCAGGTGCCCATGCAATTCACCTTCTGAATGGAAGACAGTTAGCCTTTGAAAATTCCTGCTCAATCACCAGCATTCTAAGGCCAATGGGGTCATAAAGAAGAAGCCATCTCTTTGTCCCCTACCCAGGGAGCTTCCAGCCACTGGGCAGAGGTAAGGAAGGCTAGTGGGCCCCAGGCTACTACAAGAGCCAGTGTTTGGTGTTGTCCTGCAAGGTATGGCTTGAACACCTCACCAGGACCTCCCCTCCCGCCTCCAGACTTGAGTACTCCTTTTTCAGGTCCTCCAGGTAATGTTCCACTCTGTTTTGCCAGCCACTTGTCACACGTATTGTAAAGACTGGTTTTCCTGTTTGTTCCCCTGCATTTTAAGCTCCCGAGGGCCAGGACCCTATCATATTCTACTTGGTAACCACAGAAGGTGTTCAGTAATTGTTAAATGGATGGACGGATGCGTGCACACCAGGCATTCTTCCAAGGCAGGCAGGCAGGGAGGAAGGGGGTTGGTGATGTTGGCCTGATTAATTTCATAACATGTACGCACTCTAGAAGCAAAAGAAAGCATGGAAAATGTGGATTGGTGATGTTTGTTTTGTTTTGTTTTGAGGCAAAATGAAGAGGGTAAGAGGAACTGAGTTAACATCACTAACCACTCACTGAAAGTTGTTTGGAATCCATCATTTGGGAAAACTCTGAGCACAGCGGGGTGCGAAGTTCCCCAGATGGCAAGAGGGGTGTCGGGTCTTCACAGGCAACGGAAATAGGCGAATTGCATTTCGCACAGTTACAGACCTTCTCATCAGCCCCACTATTATTTCCGCACCAGTCCAGTAATTCAGGGGCGGGAGTGGGAGTGGATAAAAGGTGCCTGGAGCCAGGGCGAGGAGAAGGCTGGGCAGAGAGGGCCCAAACTCGCCCACACTCTGTGAGCTTCCTTTCACCCCTTTTGAATAAAATCTGCATTCCTTTTCTCGGAGAAGGGCAGCCCTGCTCCCCACCTAACAGCCCTGAATGTGGTGGACTCAGTGCCCCCCAAGCCAAGCTCCGCAAGGCAGCTGAACCCCGGCCAGCCGTAGCACAGAGGAGAAAGGCAGATTGTCCCCCTGGCCCAGCTCAAACATTTCATTCTCTTCCTAGGCCTCAAAACCCTAATTTGACCACAAAAACCTGGCCTCTGGTGTTTCTGTTATGAGTATCGGATTCCTTCGGCTGAACTTGGCTGTTCACTGCCTGAACAAATTACATTAACAATACAGAGAAATGTATACAGGGCCTTAAAAACACTGCTGAGCAGGGACCAAAACAAAGACGGTGGTGTCCTAGCAACAAACCTCACCCCCCAGCAGCCTCCGGCCCTGCCAGGGATTGTAAGCCATTGAGCTCCTCTCTTCTCTGCAAACAATTAGGGACAGAGAAGTCACAATTAGAGATGGGATTTACAGCCAGAGGAGCAATCTATAAATCACGGAGCTCCCACCCCCAGCCATTCCCAGCCAGATAATCAGAGCCAGATGTTCGCCACAGCTGCTTCAACGTGGGTACACTGTCGTCCAACTCGACCACGCTCCTGCTCTGAGAACCGGCAGAGGCTCCAGCCAGCGAGCCCTGCCAAGCCAGAGGGGGCCTCTGCACCCTGGAGCAGGCCCAGCGGCAGGAAAAGTTGGGTCATGAGCGAAGTGTCGGGGAGAGTGACTGCAGAGGTGCACAAGGCGCTCTGGCTGGCGGGCAGCACGGCTCCCGGAGTTCCCGCCAACCCCGCACCATTCAGTAATGGGGGCGACAGTGACTGCTGGCGGCATTAACACTCACTGATCACTTGTGAAGTACTAAGCACTGAACTGGGTACTTTACAGCTGCTCCCTCGCTGAAGAGCTCTCAGTTCACAGATGAAGACACGGAGCCTTGCAGCGGGCAACACTGTTCTAGAAGGTTCCTAGGGCTACTGAGTGGCAGAGCAGCAAGTTAAACCTGGGTCAGCTTGACCGTGATGCCCCAATAACCTCACTGAACTGTGGAACGATGGAGAGACCGATTCAGGATGCGGGGCTGGCGGTTTCCAAGTTACTCTCTTGACTGTCAAACTTGGCAAGGGATTTGTTGTTATTTTATTTCTCCATAGGTGGCTGGTGTTTTCAATTTCGTGGCTGACCCACGGCAGATTTTTTAGGACCTGGGGCCATGAAACAGCAAACTCCAAGTGTAGTAAAAGCTAGACTATTCAAATGTCACCAAGGTGTTTCTCCTCATAGACCTCCTTCTGATGCACATGTTTTTCTTCATTTTCTTACTTATTTATTGAGATACACGTAATGTGCGCACATCTTAAATATACAGCTCAATTTATTTTTCTCTAGGTATCAATCCATGTGACTACCTCCAGATGAAGATACGGAACCTTCCAGGATCCATTTTACAAGGTTCTCACCTGTCCCTTTCCCAGTCAACATTCCTCTGCCCCCACAGTAGCCACTGTTCTAAGCTTTATCGCCATATAAAATTTTGCTTGTTTCAGAACCAACAGAATCACACATTGTGTCTTTGGGGTAAAAACAGGTCTTTTGTGCAGCTTTGGTTATTTTTGGGATCAAAGCAAGGTTTCCAGTGCAAAATTCCCAACAATGAAAACCTAAGACAACATCACTAGTTCTGTCTGCTACATCAGCTTTGAGAGACTATCCCAGGACGCTTGTAACTCCTCTTCCCAGACCCCGTTGGTGGTGTCTAAGACGCCCTGTCCTCAAGGGCTGGACAAGCCCCCGGCCGTTGAGCTTCAAGCACTGTCGGTAACTGAATCTCGTAGTAACAAGCTGTGTTTACCCCACTTGTCACCCTCCATCCTTTACACGCTGACAGCCACCACCTTTCTCTCCTCAGGAAGGGCAGCAGGGCATGGAGGATGTGGCTGAGGCCCTTCCCGGGAGGGGAAGGATTAAAGGGTCTGGAATGTCTGGGCTCCAAGGGCTCTCCAGGTTCGGGCTGCTGAGGCAAAGTGCTCCCCAGCCACCCTTCACACTGCTCAGCACCCCAGGAGACCCTCGGAGGGGAGCACTCCACTAGGGCAAGAGGAGGCCACCCACTCATCGACCCCACAGATGAGGAGCCCCTATTCAGTTGGGCCTTTCACTGGGAAATCTAGGCAGAAAAGCTAGTTGGGGGGGGGCGGGGGGATGCACAAAGTTTCAGTTCAGAGGATAAAAACAGCCAGTACAACAGAGATTCTGAGAAAGGCAGACACCCCTGAGGGCAAGGAGGGAGCAGGCTTTTCTTTCCTTGGCTTTCTCCCCACGGTCTTGACCACCTCTTGAAGCACAGCGCTGCTCACCTTAACTCCTTGGCGTGGCCCCAATTTCACTTCCCAGGGTAGTTATTTTTAGTTGCACTGAGCACCTGTTTGTTTCCATGACTGTTTAAAATTCTAAATCTGTTGGCATATTACGACATAGGACACTTCCAAAGGATCTAATACTATCAGCCGGAAGTGGCAGACCCTTAGGAATTCCAACTCTCATCCAAGTATTTATGGCTGACACATAAATACAGTGACCCTACCTTCCAAATAAAACATCGGGGCATGGGATTTCACAAAGGATATTTTTGGAGGTGTTATTTGGATGGAGAAATAGGAGAATCACAGCATATTCTTGATTTGTGGGGCTATTGTGGGGATTTGATTGTCTGTGAAGAGAACTGTTTGACAATTTCAGAACTGGAAATTGAGGGAGACAAAGGCCACTCCCAAATTTAGCAAGTTGAAGCTCAAAGCAGTCTCCTATCACGGCTGCTCGGGTCCCCAAAAGAGCTGGAGTCCATTCCCCACATCCAGCCCCTAAAAGCCCTCCCTTGCCCCGGGCACACAGGACAACTAGAAATTTCTCCTTCTCTTTGTTCTCCTCTTCATCTTCTGGGCTACCCTTGAGTCACCCCTTTTCCCTGTCTCAGCCTGTGCACCCCCCTTTTCCCACCGACTTTCAGGACTCCTCCATTCAAACACAGTCTCTTCTGCTGGGGGACAAATTCTGTCTTGCTCTAGTCTGGGGGTGGGGGGTGGTTTTCTAAAGGCTGGTCGGTTCCGAAGCCTGTAACTGACACAGGAGGGTCTTCTGACCCTTCCCACGACTCTGTCTGGACCCCACAGTGACCCTGACCACAGCCCGCTCAGCGGGTTGGTGTTGCTGTCCGGAGGACTGGGCACGCCCAGCCCGTAAATGAGCACATCCTTCCTCAAGGGCCGAAGATACTGACCTGCACCCAGGTCCAAGCCTACAGGCAGCTCACGTGGAAACGTGGAGAAACGCTCAACAGCAACAAGAAGACTGCATGCGTCTGCAGTCAGTGAGGTACCCCCACACTTTCCCACCTCCCAATGTCTACTCTTGCCGGTCCCTCCTACTGGCCTCCCCTCCCCCTTCCAGTCCAGGCTCTTCAATACACAGATCCTTGGAAAACACCATCAGGACCCCGGGCTCCAAGGAGCCTTCCTTCCTCAGAACCATGGGTCAACCACGGGAAGGCTTCCCAGGGCCAGGCAGGGTGTAGTCATGATACTAACAGCAGCCACAATAATAATTATCAGTATGTCCTAGGAAGTGGGCCCTGTGCCTGGGCCTTTCACATGGACTAACCCCTTAAATGCTCAACAAGACTACTCGGGAGGCACCATCCCTGCCCGGAGGTACAGAGTGGACAGGTAACTGGCTTAAGGTCACGCCCACTGCTAAGTGGCGGGGCCAGGGTTTGAGCCCAGCCCAGCCCTTCGCCCAGACAATGTGGCTCTGATGGAGGGGTGGGCACAGCCCGTCGGAGGGGATGCTGCTGAGCTTCAGCCCGGCACTGGAACACCGCTGACAACCTCTGTACCTCTCTCTCTCTCTTTTTTTTTTAAGAGGTGCTGGATTTTTACATGATATTTTTTAACTTTGTGGAATCACCGTTCTAGCCCCAACTCACATCTGAAAGGAGATTGGGACAGTGGGCACAGGTCATGCCTGCTCTCAACAGTGCCTCATGCATCTCACCAGGAACTGGTAAGGTCCTATGTGAGGGCTTTCCTTCTGGACCTGGAATTAGGATTTAAATGTTTGTGGTTTCAGACAGCCCTTCTTACCTAAATGATAAGCTAATGGAGGACAGGGGAGGGACTTACCTTTGCAGAGACCCTACTACGCGCCAGCACTGTTCTAGACCCTTCCATGTATCAGCTTGTTTAATCCTCACAAGGACTCGTTGAGTCCAGTAACAGTGACCTAGCCTCTTCTTTTTAAATGAAGGAAGATGGTGACGTTCAGAGGGGTTTAGTCTCTTACCTAAAGTCACAGCCTTCGGAGGCAGCACCACACATGCCCCCTGCCACCTCATGGAACAGAATGTAAATCACTGTGGATCTGCTCTATCTCGGTGGTTCCAGGCAGGGAAGTTAATTCTTCAATTAATTAACGAGGGAACTGTTTGTTTCAAAGGCTCTTAGAAGTAAAGTACTTGGATCCTTGGATAACTAATTCTCTGAGCTCTCAGGACCATGTTGGCTGCCTTGAAGCCTGAACACTGCGCTAGAAACACAGGTTTATTCAGCAATGTCTACCAAATCCCTACTATATATGTGTGGGGGTTGTCGTCAAAGCAAAGGAGCAGAGCCGTGTCCTGCTATGTGGCAGGAGGCAGTACCATGTGGGTGCAGCCTTGTTCAGAATCCTAGACTCTCCTATTCCTGAGCCGTGCCACCCCTGGGACAGCTTCCGCACTTCTCCACACTTCGGTTTCCCTACTTAAGAATGGGGAAGATGAGGACGGTGCTCACTAGTAGTCCCCATCTCCCAGGGCTGGTGTGAGGATTACACTAGTTGAAATACACGTTTAGAACCAGGTCTGGCACGTGGCAAGTACTCCAGAAGTGGTGTTATTGTTTAAAACCCCAAGCTGCTGCTCCTTTGTCATCACCAGAGAAGGGAGAGGTCCTACTAGACAAGGACTAGGGGTTAGGAACAGCCTGGATGAACCCAGCCCTCCACACGGTCATCTGACGCTTCCTTCAATAGCTTGCTGAAAACTCTCCCTGCCTTGACTATGTCTCATTGTTTATGGTGGATTTTCACTTGATCCTCTTAGGTTTTCCAGGTAGACATTCTGCAACAGTGGTTGTTTTCCAATCTTTATTGTCTTGGCTACCGTACCAATGCAACCCTGCACCCTCCCTTCCTAGCCCTTTGCACTCGTCTATCTTGTCAACCCGGCAATGACCCTGAGGCACTGCTAGAGATCCCTGCTGTCAGGAGAAATGCTGGGGTGCCAGCGAGGGCTTGCAGCCGTGCTAGGCCCAAGGCCTCCCCAGCAGGGCAGAGAGTTCCCAGGAGAAGCTGGAATGACAATGGGGACACTCAGCATGTATGGGGAAGGGGCAGGCAGGAGAGGAGGCCCAGGAGGCAAGGAATAGGCAGAGCTGAAGTCACTATAAGGAGCTGGTAATGGTCATATCATGGGGAGCGTCCTCCAGCAGGCCTGACACAGGGCTGGGACTCAAGAAGTACTGGTGAATCAACACGACCTGTGAAGATCATGTTCTGTTCCCATGGGCACAACCTAGGACAGGCCCTTCCAGATCCCCCCCTTCAGGATTTTAAGTGTATGGAGACCCAAAGGCTGTCTTTTCTTACCAAGAAACACTCATATCTCAAATGCAGATCCTTGCAAAGAAGGCAGACAGTTTCCTAATTCATTAACATCCTAACTGATTTCCCTGTCTGCTCAACTGGACTCCCTGGGAATGTGCACATAGGACATTTTGTGGGGGAAGTCATCTTATGTGAAAATGCAGTATTTGCAGCAGTAGGCTCCTAGGCAAAGGTGTTGCTCCCCATTACCTGGGCCTCCTCCCCAAGCCAGTGTCAATGTGGCACCCCAGGGTGATATAGGAACGTTCATTTCAGCAAGCACCCAGGATGAATCTGAAGCAGAGGTCCAGGGACCATACTTTGAGAATCACTGTCCTGATAGTTCTGCAAGTTTGATGCCTCTGAGCATCCTCCCCATGGTTCCCCACTCCCTCCTCTGACCCAAGAAGCCCCTCCAGATATTCAGGGTTCCTCTTAGCAGATCCTCCTAGGAGCACAGGCAATAGGCAGATCACAGGAAAAGAAGCAGACCTGCCTGGAACTCCTGGCATGGGCACCCCCACCCCCAAACTATGGGAGATGGAAGGGGGTACAGAATATCCAACTGAGCCCTCCTGTCTCATTCATGTACACAAACAGGACTAGTGCCAATGGCCTCATGTATAACTGTGTCCACAGCCTTGAGCAAAGGAAGGTGAAGATGCCACCTGGGTTTCCATGCCCCTGTGGGCCCTACACTAGAGTCTCCTTCCTCCTATAAATCCTCCTCCGGGGATTTATAGCCTTACTCACATCTAGGCCCTTCCTGCATGGCTCCCCTGCTTTCTCACTAGATGCATATATATTCATCTGTCTCACCTGGAGAAAACTCTCCTAACTAGGCACTGTGTTTTAATGGGGGCGCTTTTTAGGTTAAGAGAAATATTTGGCCCTGTTATTCAATGACTACTGTAAAATTCTATACAAGATGTGGAGGAAAAAGAAATCAATGACCCGCAAAGCCCAGAATATTTTGAAAAGCAACCTTGCTCTTATAATTTCATACTGACTCCCAAGGTGGGGGGGGGGGTCAGAATTTTGTGATCCATCACTTCCTCAAGATAATAAAAAACGAACTCAAGATAAAAAAAAATGTGGACCATAAATATCTCCCCCCCCCTTTCTGGAAATGTCTCTTCCATAAAAAGGCAGCTCCTACCATTCCAGAGGCTCCCCTCCACTGGACTGGAGTATTCAGCTCCAGACTTGTGGCAAAAACTAAAACTGCTGTGTGACAAGATAAACACATACCTAGAAATCACTCTGAAAACAAGGAATGGCAGGAATTTAGCTTTTCTGCGATGAATCAGATATGGCTCACTCCCTCACTTCCTTCAGGTCTCTGTTCAAACCTCACCTCCACGAGACCTTTCCTGACACCCACGTGTAAGGCATCCTGACCTTTACTCTCTATGGGCCTCGCACTGCTTTATTTTCTTTATCATCACCTGACACACTGTGTGTTTGTTCACTGTCTCTCCCCCCATCCAGAAGGTAAGCAACTGGAGAACGGACACTTTATTCATTGCTACATGCCCAGTACCTTGAAAGTGCCTGCCGTGTCACTGCACTCAAGCAGCTGTTGGGGCAAGGACCAGCCACCTGTCAATCTGCCCAACAGCCCGCCCATTCACCCACATATAAATGCCAACCATGATCGAGATGCCATGCTGGATTTTCTGTACACGGGCTAGAGACTAGACGTGGGTTTTGCTCCTGGACAGACAGACACCTGGCAGATAAGTGTGTGTGTGAGACAAATGTCTCAGCAGAATAGGCAGGAGCTATGAGAACAAAAAAAGGTGAGTGCTATTTAAGATCGGGGACCAGGGACGTCTTTCAGAGGAAGTGACATGGAGGCTGAGAGGGGGTTATCCAGATGAAGAATGGGGTGAACGGGAAGCACAAAGGTCCAAAGTGGGAAGAGCTTGGTGGCTGTGAACAAGGAAGAAAATGGCACAAAAGACAAGGAGTCAGACCACACCTGATCCTCTAGCATCCTGCCTGGCAGGTGGTAACACGGACCTGAATCACTCAGTGAAGATTAAGCATCAACTCTGCTTACAAGATGTATAGAAGAAGGAATAAACAATCCTGAAATGTTTCTTCCCACGCCAATTATTAAGAGTACCGAAATTAATTTTAAAATATGGGTTGAAATCCCCCTTTGTTTCTGCATCAATGCGGATGCTTCTTAAATCTCTGAGAAACCGTGGTATGAGGAATCAACACAGCTAAAACATTTTCTGGTGATACAATACCAAGGAGCTCCTTCACATTATCGTTCCAAGCGGCATTTCTGACCAGAGAGTGGAGTCATTGTTCACGGTCAGGAGACTGCCTTTAATGGACATTGTCTTAAAGACAAATCTTTAAAAGACTGTGTTTTCTTTTTTGCTAGAACAAAATATCTTATAGAAGTTGGTGTCCTGGGTTTATTTTCTCCTGCTAAGGTTATAATACACGCAACAATTTAATGTTGCATAAGATAAATGAGGGTCTCCTTACGGAACTATAAGCTCCTTGAAGGGAGGCATTATCTCTGGATTCCCAGCACCAAGAACAGTTCTCAGCCCATAAAAGATCCTTTAAAACAAGTTTAATGAGATGAAAGGGCCTCCATTCGCCAAGATTTTGCTAGTCTGGTTTTGCATAAATCCTGCTCTCAATCCCGTGTCTGCTACATGCTAGCTGAAGGATTACAGGCTTGGGAATTGAAATTCTGAATTGTTTTCAGAAAAGTAAATGCAGCAATAACTGATGGAAGAGTGACGCATCCAGAAGCCCAGCACTGGGCAGTTAGGAAGTGGGTTCATCAGTAAGAGGGATTCTTGTTTTGTCCCTAAAATGCAAGCAAAACCAAAGACTGTTCAAAAATTATTACCGTAACCATCTTTTATCAGAATCTGAGCTTGGCACAAAACCACTAGCCCACTGACACATTCTGAGGGCGCGCAGCCCACACAGCCAAGGAGGACTGCAGAGCCCGTCTGGACAAAAACAAACACAAAAGATCTCAGGGGTAGAAGGGACACCAGCAAGGCAAGAGCACAAAAGATCTCAGGGGTAGAAGGGACACCAGCAAGGCAAGATCAGCGCTGTGCGGCTGGAAGAACAGCCACTAACTCCCCTGCAAGGCGGATGGAATCCCAACAGACAAGTCACAGGGACCGCCCTGGGGCCACGTAACCTCATATTCCCTCCATGGCCACTGCCCCAAGCCCTTCCGGGCAGGATACAGGAGCCCAACAAGTGAGCGCTAATGTCCCTAAGTGGCTGTCCTATCATTTGGAACAGCCTTTCTTTGTCAATAATAAAAGGTCAGCTGTGAATGACAGACGGACATCATGCCAAGAAAAGAAAAGAACTGCGGGTCAGTTCTCAGCAACAGGACTCTGAAGGAAGCATCCCACTCGAGGACAGTCCTTATCAATGGCTTATCAAGCCCCAGGACCCAACTGAAGTAGTGATTTAATTTTTACATAATATCCACCGTTTTAGAAATGCACACGAGTGGAGAAAACCACTTGGAAAACCTGCTATGAACAAATTAGAATACAGGGCATGCGCTCACAAGCACTCCTGCCCACCGCCCTCACAGGCTTCTGTGACCTGTCGGTGCCCTCACAGGCTTCTGTGACCTGTCGGTACCTCCAGAGGGCACGCGCACAGCCATCTGCACACAAACCCGTCATCTCAAGACGTGAAATACTCAACCTTTAGTCGGCAATAGGTCCAAAAGGTGTGGTACCTCTAAGGCAGGAAAATGAAGATTTTTAATACAGACCTTACCTGCTGCCTCCAGCTTGAGGCCTGAGTGACAGTCACGCCCCCTTCACACGCTGCTAGCAGCCACGGAACACGGTGAACTATCCAGGAAAAGGACTGCCAATTCCTCAAACGTTGAAACACAGAGTTCCCCTCTGACCCAGTAATTCCACTCGTCGGTATGGGCCCAAAGTGTGGGTCTATTTTCACACAAAAACTTGTGCACAGATGTTCAGAACAACACTGTTCATAATAGACAAAAACTGGGAACACCACAAATGTCCATCAACAAGATGAGTAGGGGAACACAGTGTGGTACGTCCGTGCAATGGAATATTATTCAGCCATAAAAAAGTTACTTAATGCTGATTACTCCTATAATAAGAATAAACCTTGAAAGAACGATGCTAAGTGAAAGAAGCCAATCACAAAACGGCAGACGTTCTGTGACTCCATTTATATGAAATGTCCAGAATTGGCAACTCCACAGAGACAAAGGTAGATTAGCGGTTGCCGGGGTTGGAGGAAGAAGGTAAGAGAGAGGGCATGCCGGTAGAAAAGAGTTTCTTTTTGGGGTGATAAAAATGTTCTGGAGCGAGGTGGTGGTGATCGTGCGCAATTCTGAGCGTACTAAAACCGCTAAAGTGTTCACCTTCATAAAGGGGTGCAGTTTAGAGTATGTGAATAATATCTCAATTAAATAAATAAATAGGATGCATTTTTAAGCCATGACAGAAAGAGAGAAAAAGAAAAATGCTCTGGCCCAGTATTTCTGGGACTAAGGCCTGAAAATCTTTACATCCAACTGGCATACCCAGAACGATGGTTCCCAGCCCTGGCAGCCCATTAGAATCACCCAGGCAGAACTCTTAAAAACACAGTTGATGCTAACGTGCCGTCGGAAATGAGAACCGCTATCCTAGAATTTGAGCTTTTAAAAGAGTCCCTGGTGTCGGTTTAGATATCTGTTATTTTATCCTTTCTCATAAACATGAGACGGACAAAATTTTAAATGGCTCGCAGTCTCTGGCTGTTAGAACTGGAATTTTATTTTATTGTCTCTTCCACATTAAAAAAAAAAAAAAAGATCAGCAGGTTGCCATTTTATAGACCAAGAATCTGAAGTACAAAATGGCTAAGACACACACTGAGGTCACCAGAGTGAGTGGGGGTGCGGATCCGATTACAGTTTCGTCCTTGGGAACCTAGGACTCCAACCTGAACCAGCGGAACAGTCACCGGGCACGGTTGGCAGGGACAGGAAGGCTGGACGCAGCGTCAGCCTGGGTAAGCTGCAAACTCTCCCGTCCTTGGTCCTCACCTTCCGATCTGGGGAAACGGAACCACCCCTCTACTGCCCGCCCCCCGCCCCGCCTGGTCTCCCCCAAACAAACCTGTTCTCCTTGCAGGGCTGGGAAGAAGAGGTTAATTTCACCTCCTCATCTCAGGTAAGCTACCCCAAAGTGCCCACTTATCTGGAATACTGCTTATCTGATATTCATTATTTTCCCATAAGCCGGTGAAACCCCCGTCAGGTCCGCATTAGGCTCCACATTCATGTCAGGGCCCCAAAGCTGTTTCCAATTGGTAAAGTCATGGCCAGTGCGTGTTGTTCATTAGTATGTTTGTGGGAGGCTGTCCGGGCCCCCACCCAGTCGCTGGCCGTGGGAAATTCTTCCCAGATCAGAGGACCCTCCAGGCTGGAGACCAGGAAGGAGGGAGCTACCTGCGTCCCTCCCATGGATCCCTCTCTCAGCTCCTTCCCTACTCGCACGGAACACACACACAGTGCTTGCTTGGGTTCTGACTTGCTCCATGACTTTCTGTTCAGTTCCCTGGCTTCTCCACCCCAACTCTCCCTCTCTCAGCTGTTTTATAAGCGGAATTCTAATCTGGGTTTCTTCACAATGTCGCCTTTGACTACAAGCTAATAAAACCCCAAACGGGAAATTCAGGAGTAACGGAGATGCCACGTGACTGTAACCTAAGGTTGTTGGTCAACTTGCTTGGGTTTTCAAGCTTGTACCCCATCTGGGGGCTTCAGTCCCGCCCCCCCCCACCTTTGTGGCAATCAAGAGGGTCTTTGTCTTTTGTCACGCTGAACGTGGTGGGGCCCGAACCTTTCCACGGAGTCCCGTCGACAGCCTTGCAACACTCCGGGACCCCTGCACGCCTCTCTCCACCTCTGCCCCCCTGCCCGGTGCTCACGCAAGCAGCTGCCTCTCCAGTGCCCGTACCTGTCACCTAACCTGGCAGGACTCACAACGCTGGCCGCCGCGCACACCCAGGAGGCTGGTCAAACCCTCGGCAGGGGAAACTCTTCTGTTTTGAGCATGCAAATCCTTGACATAAAAATCAGGTAAATCAATGAGAAGAACAAAGGTGTTTCACCGCACCCTGAATTCCACGGTTATAGCGGAGAGTTGACTTGTAACAGCCACATCGTATTGTAATTTATTTCTGAATTTTGTTTTTAATTGCAGAGAACTGGGAAAAATCTTGATTTCCACAGATAAGAGGTAGCAAATGCTAACAGGCTTTCAGGAGACTGCCTTTTCAGGGTTTCTCGGCGTTTCTTTCATCATTGCCCCCCTTCAGGAGCCTTGGTAGACATTTTTGCCCAATTGTGCTCTCCTTCCTCTGTGAAATCTCAATACCATAGATACACTGTGTATCTCTTACTCTTAGTACAGTGACCCTATGGAGGTCTGTGTACCACTGTCATAGCTAGACTTTTTGTCCCCTTGGAAGCAATATACTCTGCTTAAGAATGCATGAGCTAAATTGATCCAAGGCTTGAAACAGTGGCAGACTACTTTTGTTTCAAAGTGCAATCATTACAATGATAGCAATACCAGAAACAATGGAAAATTCTTAGACAATAATTGTTACTTGCTAGACACTGTTCTAAGCACTTAACCTGTACTTATGTAAACTCATAATGCTATTATTATCATTTAGTAGATGAGGAAAAGGAGGTCCAGAGAGGTGCGGTGATTTACTACCCAAGGCCACACAGGTAGCATGCGGTAGAGCTGGGAATCAGGCCCAGGCTCCATACCCTGAACCACTAGGCAACACTGCCTTCCCACAGTACCAAACAACGGCTTGTTTCCTTATCACAAATACAGAAACCAAACAAGATGCATCCAAACCCTGCAACGGAACCACCCATCACGAGACACTTCCACAAAGGGACACATGCACATTATTAAACTGGCCGCTGAGCTATGAAGACACCCCCGGCCAGGGCCCCTAAGAGCAGGGCTGAGTATCTGCATGATGGCACGTGAGCAGACTACGCATGCCCGAATATTTAACAAACCTGGGGTGTGGCTACAAGCTCCCTAACCACTACCACACTTAACTGTAAGAATTCCAACAGACAGAACCAAGCAGGAGACTTACCTGCCCCAATGTGAGCTACTGTGCCAGCTCCAGTTAGCGCACCATTGGTCTCTACTATGTTGAAATGTGGGGTATTTAATCGGACGTATTTTATTTTCGTTGCACATTTTTACAGAGTGAAAACACAATTAAAAAAAAAATCAAGTCCAACATTTGAGAAACCCCCAAAGTACTGACCCATAGCAGAGACTCTGAAATCACCTGATCCCCGTCCAGGGCTCTGTGGTCTGGCTGATGGTGCCTGCCTGCACAAGCCGCAGCAGATTCACCCCAGCCCCTGGAGCCAGCTCCCGCTAGGGCATCCCACCTCTGCCCCCTCTGACCTTCCAGCCCATGTCACTCAGCTACACCCTCGCCTTCCCACCAACCACCCATGGCTGGCACCAGTTCGGTCCAAGTCTGTCGTCGTGCCCACTTTCAGAAGGTGACCCTAACTCTGAGCAAGATCAGAGCCAGCTGGTCCAAGCCCTTCATCTGCCCCTGGAAAGACAGGTCAACTTCATGTCTGTTCTTAGGCCCCATCGCTGTGGGAGCAGGGAGTTCTCCTGACTTTTCCAGCTGTGTGTGCATGCCTGCTCCTTACCGCTTTCTTCCCATTCATTCATCTCTAACTTACTGCATGCCAGCGACGGGGGAATTAAAACAGACAAATACATCATTGCGGGGGCCTAATTTAGAGTGGGGGCAGATGAGTGGAAATTTATCTGAGGAGTGAGGGTAACAACATTCTAGGCAGAGCAAACCCCAAGCAGGGAGACCAGAGACATGGCATTCGGACAATCTGAAAGCAGGCAGATGACACCAGGAGGCACAAGGGGACCAAGGAAGAGACAGGAGCCTCCTCTGTGTGTGTGTTGGGGGAGGGGGGGTGCTTGCTGCTTCCCCTCTCCATCTAGGGGTGCAGCCATGAAATCACTGCAGTTAGGGGTCTGAGCCAGGAGGTGGGACTGCCTTACTGAGTCACTATCTCAGATGAAATTAGGAATAATCCCAATCCCTACCCCACAAGGGGGTGGTGACTAATTG
This sequence comes from Ursus americanus, assembly GCF_024610735.1. Lineage (NCBI taxonomy): Eukaryota > Metazoa > Chordata > Mammalia > Carnivora > Ursidae > Ursus > Ursus americanus. The sequence continues at coordinate 47,540,724 of NC_142133.1, read as the reverse complement.
CATCTACCCTCTAGAGCAGGGGTTCCTGACCTGGCCTGTGCACTGGAATCCTCCCGGAGCCTTATAAAGTCCTGCTGAGTGGGGCCCACCACCGGGCCCGGCCCCAGCATCCCAAGTTGTCAAAGTTCCTGTGGTGATGGTGAGGCACCAGCTGCCGCAGGAAGGACCGCACAGAGCAGGGCAGGGCGCCGGGCACATGGCACGGGCTCAGAAACACCCTGAGCTGTCACCTACGGTGGTGTCTCCACTCCTCACTCCCACCCCTCTTCGGAGATGCTCAAGTTCCCAGTCAAAATCGTCCCTTAGCTCTCTGGCGACCACTCCCGTGTGGATGACTGTGGGGATAAAACCGTAACAACTGCTTAACCGTCCAATTCATAAAGACAGAGTAGAAAGGGAGTTGCCAGGGGGAGGAGGAAGAGGGAGCTGTTCAGCGGGGACAGAATTTCGGTGTGGGAAGATGACAAAAGTCCTGGAGACAGAGGGTGGTGATGGCTGCACACCGTGTGAAGGTACTTAACCGAACTATACACGTAAGCATGGTTAAGATGGTAAATTTCACATTATGTGTATTTTACCACAATTTATAAAAAAAAAAACTCCTTAAAATGCTGCTTACTTATATTCAAAATGTCTTTCAATGTCCACAGAATATAAGAAATATTACTGTGAACAATAATGAAAGGAATACATGTATACTTCTCCATCTCTAAGAATCTACGCAACAGAAAAGCCACTTTGCTGTCAAGATACATGTATAAGTGTGTCCAGTGGGGCATGCTGCAACAGGGCAAGAAGCATAAACAACCTGCAAGTTCACCATCAGGAGTGCGTGGGTAAGTCAAGTCCACCTTGGGAATACTATGAAACCACGAAAAAGACTGAGATACTGTGTCTCTGCGGACACCGACAGCTCGGACAAATAACAGACTAGTCAGGGAGACGCTGGGCCCCTGGCATGTGAACTCCCTCCCCATATCTAGGAATCCTTGCCCCCTTCAAGTCCTGGTGGGAGACAGGGTCCACCTCCCACCCTGGGGGCCACGAATGTCGGCAACGTTAACCACAGCAACAGCATCCGTCTGGTTTTGCGGTATAATGGTGGCCGTGGTCTGGGCTGCTGCCTGGTCTCCACAGACTGAGCCCTCGGCCTCCTCAGCAAGTCTGGGAACCACCCTGATGTCCTTTCAAGAAATTCCGTCTCTGCTGCTCTCAGCCAGTTGAGAGCTATTGCTTGCAACTAAGAACGCTACTGATGAAAATAGAGTAGCACTTGTTTTTTTAACAACAACAAAAAAATAGGTCCTTAAATACCAATAGATAAGGACTGCTACCATTTCTTGAGCAGTTACTATGTGCCAGGCCCTGTTCTAAATACTTTTCACGTGCCAACTCCCTTAGTGTCCACAACACCCCTATTAGGTCTGTTCGATTAATCTCATTCTACAGATGAGGGAATGCAGGCTTCAGTGAGGGTAGGTAACATGCCCAAAGTTACAAAGTTTGTAGGAGCAGAGGTGGTTCGTGAACCCGGAAAGTCTGGCTCCAGAGCCCACAAGCACAACCCTTCTGCAAACATGAAACCACAGAGATCTGAAGAAGGACTGGAGGGAGCTGTCCACACCTGTTGCCTCTGGGATGGGGCTGGGGGTGGGGCTGGAGGAGGCCCCTGGCCCGTTCCTTCTGTTTGATTTGAATCTTTTGCAACAAGAACCATTCATGTGCTACTTCCAGACAAAGTAGCACAGTGGAGTAACTGACTTTGAACTAGGGTGCCTGCACATCGCAGGCCCTCACAAGACACTCCACTGCCTACAGGAGCTTCCTGCTGCCACCCCCAAGGACCTAGGATTCAGCCCCAAATCTCCTGCCAGGGGCTTCCTCCTGGTTCTCCCACGACAATCCACGCCTACGATGTCCGCTGTGATGTGGCACACTAGTAGATGCTAGTCGTGTAAATCACACAAGCTCTTTGTCCTGGGTTCAAGGGCACCTGGGATCCCACATTCCACACCCCACTCTTCAAGTGTGACTGGTCCTAAAACACCACGTGGTCTCACCAGGGTCTTCTGACCTACCATCCACTGCCCTGTCTATCAGAACCCTGCCTGGTTCTCCTACAGTTTCACTATTCAAGGCAAAAGTTAGAGGCAATTCTCCCGGCAGCCCTTGGGTTCTCCTGTTCTCTGCCTACACCATTGCCAGAGTACTCCTTCCTGTTCCTGTTGGAAGGGTACCATGTTCACAGGCTACTTCTTTCTCAGTTTATCCACCCTCTCCGCCTTTCCTCACTCAGATGGTCTATCTCACTCCACTCCTGAGGGCCACCTGCACCCCCACCCTTTCACACGGACCCCCCACTACCACACGAGGGCGGGAGTTGCCAAATATAACACCTTGATCATGGGTCTGCTCTGCAGTAACTCTGACTCCTGGTGCCTCTACTTCACGCGGGCCCTAACCAGATGAGGGCTGGTTTGTCTGAGGGAGACTCCATGCCCCACGTGGGACTTGAACGCACGACCCTGAGATCAGGCGTCGCATGCTCTACCAACCGAGCCAGCCAGGTGCCCCCAGCCAGGTGCCCCCAGCCAGATGAGGTTTTGTTTTTGTTTTTTCTTAAATAATTTCAGACCTACCAAAAAGTAACAAGAGTAAAATGGGTTCCAACTACCTAAATACCCCCAAACGTTAACATTTACTCTGTCCTCTCTCTCTCTCTCTCCATATAGTTTATTCTCTGAACATTTGAGACTAAGTTGCACACAAGATAACCCCTTTACCTCTAAATACTTCAGTGTATACCTCCTAAAAAAAGACATTCTCTTACATTACCAGTTTATTTGCCTAATCAGGAAGTTCACACTGACAGAATACTATCATCTAATCTACAGACTTTATTCAACTGTTGCCAATTGTCCAAATGATGTCCTTCAGAGACAGAGAGAGAGGAAAAAAGAACAAACCCACGGTCTGGGATTCAGTCCAGGCTGAACGCTGCTGAGAATGAACTTCCCAGTTTCTAGACATGTCCATCCGGACTGGACAAGTCACTGTCCTCTCCGGGCTCCACCCTCTGTCACCAATGAAATTAAAAGGGCAGAGAAGCCAAGGGCAGAGAAGTCAAGGGCATTTTAGCCTGACTACTCGATATATTGAAGGCAGTCAGCCAGTGGGGTCGCTGTAATAACCCTCCACTTCCCCCAGGCCTAAAGACAGTCCATTCAACTGAAAAAACTGAAACTGATTTCACTGCATGTCCTACTTGTGTCATCTCAGCGAACCCCCCCCCATGCCTACGATTATCCCCATTTTGCAGATGAAACAGCCCAGTTTGTAGTGGTTGAGTCTTTTGCTCAAGGTCTTTCCAATGTGTACAGAATTAGAAATGAGGATGGCAGAGAACACGCCTTGTCACTGGCCGTCTGGCCCACCTCTCTAGGCTGAAACAGATCCCCAGGTGCAAGGGAGGCAGAATCTCTGACGAGAGACCCCCGAGGCTGCGGCGGCCACCAGCCACAGGACCCACAGCCACACGGCAGCAAACGCTCTGGTCAAACGCAGCACAGGGCCCCCCGAGGCAGAGGAGAAAGGGATTCTGCAACCATGGTAAAAACAAAACTACACCAAGTTCCACACTGCAAAATGCTTTCTCTTTGGGGCCTGGAGTTGAATTTTTGTCCCCTCCTATGCATAGCTTTGCCCTCTGCAGTTGAATAGGAAGTCTCGTCCCTTTGTGGGAAGTTGGCCATACCCAGGGAAGAAATCAAATTCTAATGCACTCGACAGAAGAGTACCAGGCACACACTCTGCATCAAGGGCTGAGTTTGCCTCTGAGCGTGCTACCCAGTTCCCAGCCAGTTCCATGACTTGCCCCGACCTGAGCTAGCCTGGGACACTCGTCTCCAAGTCCTCATGATGCGCTGGTGCCATGCGGGAGAAGCTGTGGGGCCTGAGGTTTTGAAGCTGGCATCACGTTAAGTGGATCCACGTCCTTCCATTAGCCGTGGAGCAAATCAACTCCCTTCTCAGGAGGAAAGGCCATGCTTCTGTCCCAGTGGGCTGCTGACCACCTCCCCAGGGGATGGGGAAAGCTCTTCCAGGGCTGTCCTCAGCACGGATGCTGCGCCCCTCCGGCTGCTGGCAGTTCGGAAAGTTTCTATGTTATAACATTTCCCCAGCTGAATCGTGAGGCTCTGAAATGCTTCTTAAGACTTTTTTTTTTTTTTTTTAATGCCATGGCCCCAATAAAGGTGTGTGTTTCCTTTTGTTCTTTTTTCTTAAAACTCAGTTTCTACTGAGGGGAGCCCAGAGTGGTTCAGTCGGTTAAGCATCCGACTCTCGACTCTTGGTTTCAGCTCAGGTCATGATCTCGGGGTCTGGAGATCCAGCCCTGCATCGGGCTCCACACTCAGTGGGGAGTCTGCTTCCCCTCTTCTTCTGCCCCTCTCCCCGCTCGTGCACTCAGTTTCTACTGAGGTAGAAATTATGACAAGCACTTGGTTCTCTGCACCAGAGTAATGCTTACAGCAGCGCTCACCTTAGCTGCTAAGAGCCTGAGCCCTTATCTCCACTGAATCTCAGCCACAAGCCTTAGGAGGCCACTTAATATTTCTGAGCCTCAGCTATTCCATCTGTAAACGGGAACAATAATCTTTCCTACCTTATAATGCATATATTTTACAAGTGCATGTGTGTGTGTGTGTGTACGTAAAACAGCTTAACAACTTAAGCCAAATGAAGTATCACGTAGAAAGCACTTAACCCAGTAGTAAGTTCCCAATGAATGGAAGATTCTATTTCTTCAGCTAATACCACTACTGCTGAGATCACCCAACACAACTCGGCAAAGCTGGGGAACACCAGGCCCCCCTGGCATTTTGGTCCGGGTTTTTCACTCCCCCACCGCTCTCAGCATGGTCCTAGGGTGCCCGAGACACAGTAAGGACACAAGCCAGAGCTGAGAGCCAGAGGTTTCCAGGGTGCTGGCTGCCAAATGGCACAAGCCACAGGGAGTCAACGAAGCCCCATGCTCCCAAATCCGCATCCACCACCAACGGGTTTCAAGCCAGCCCGAGGTACTGGCCCTTCCTGCAAACCATCCTATGGCTGACTTTCAGATTCCGGAGGCAGGCCACAGGATCCTCGGTGGCCACTGGCCACCTTGAAAATGTTCTTTTGTCCCTTCAGGGTCTCAATTCTACTGTCCCTCCAAACACGAGGCGATCCCAGTTCTTTCAGAGGATTGCCCACACCCCAGGCACAGAGGACACTGCAGCCTCTTCAAAGGACAGTAAAGTGCGTCTACATCTGTGCCCCCTTGGCCTAAATGGAAGGAGCATCGACCCTCAGCCATTCACCAAGCACTTACTGAGAGCCATGGGGAGGCAGGACTATGAAGATAAAAAAGGCAAGGTCTCCATTCTTCAGCAGGGGATCAGACGGCTGATCCACAGAGATAAAAGCTGAAGGTCAGAGCCAAAGATAAGCTCCACAGTTCCACGCTTGCACGGTCTGCCTGGGCTGCAAGGTGTTCCCACCCCTCCCTTCCCGAGCCCCCAAGCGCACAGAATGAATGAGCCCCCAGTGGCCGTCCAGCATCACCCCTCTGGGCTCACTCCTGGGCCCTGGGCTCCGCCGAACAATCGGGGCTTCTGGAGGCAGGCCGAGCAGGCGCATTCTCATGTGCAGGGCCCACAGCGCCCTTCTCAGCTGATTGTGTCCGGGCGGCCGGGGTCTCCGAGGCGCATGAATGCCCTTGAATGGGCCCATTCAGACTGATGGACAGGAGCTGAAAGCTGCGCGCACACAAAAGCCACTGGGCAGCCAGGAGCGCTCCAGCCCCGGGCTCTGCCCACGGGAAGGGAGGCCACCACTCCACAAAGCGCAGTGGGAAGACCTCTCTACATTTTCAACGGCATCTCTGGGAGCCAACTACACATACCTACCCCCCCCCAAAGTGGGTAACAGCAGCAGCCGACGGCCATGCATGGAGAAAGCTGACGGGCTAGAGGTAGAAATGAAAAGCCAACAAACAACAAATAAACAGAATACCCTTTTTTTTATTAGCAAGATGGGGCTCTGGGCCAGAGGAGCTGAAGGGCGCCTCCGTGTGCCTAGCTCGTACACTGGTCCGGGCTGCATTCCTGACACCCACGGCGACCTTTAAGGACTCCGGCTGACCTGAGATTGTTGAGCGCGTCACCAAGAAAAATGATCTCAAAAGGGTGCAAACACTATTTCAATGAGGACTAGAAAAACCTGGTTCCATTCTTGTGCCATTCACTTGGCCTTTTCCAAGGGGGGTAAAAAATCTCTGAACTGACATTTTTAAATCGGACCAGGAAGGGGAGAACCACCCACCTGGAATTCTTCTAATTGCTTCAAGGGGAGGGCAGGCTCTGCCGGTCGGTCGTAGGAGCAGAAGTCTATTTACACTGTTGAGCACAAGTATTTACGCTCACAGTCAGGTGGCTACTCTTGGAAAGGATGAGTCTCAGCTCCCGAGATCACATTACTTTAGAAACAACCCCCCAAAAAGATAATTAAAGATAGTTCCTCCTCATAATGCAATACTATAAAGAGCAATTAAAATTAAATTAGCTTGTCATAGTAAAAAAGATGGATTACATTCTTAGGCTTCCCGACCCAGAGTTAGTAATTCATGGAGAGAAGGAAGAAGTCTGTGAGTGAGTAGCAGTTTTACTGAGGAAATATTAAAATGTTCAGATAAGTTCTCTGAACAGATCAAGATAACATGGAGACAGGTATGTACCCTGGCACAATTATTGGTTTTCTTACATTTATTTCATTTTTTAAATAATGGAGTAATTCAAACATATAAAAAGGACAGAGAAAAACATAAAAACCAATAAACCCATCAACCCAAATTCACAAATGTTAACATTTTGGCATATTCGCTGTTTTCCTGGCTTTTTTTTTAAAGAAATAAAATGTTATAGAACCAGAAGAAGCCACTTGCCCTCCCTCTGCAGAGGCCACACGTCCGTATTTTTATAGGTTTGCCATTATTGATGCAACATAAACAGACTGTAACACTGTTTTGTGAGTTCTTTTTAACTTTTTAGTTTGAAACAATTACAGACTGACAGGAAACTGAAAACAAACAAATTGGGAGGTCCCATGCACTCTTCACCCAGACTCCCCCAGTGTGAACACTCTGCATAAGAAACTATAGTATAACTATCAAAACGAGGGTAGTGACACTGGCCCAAGCTACAGACTTACTCAGATTTAATCAGGTTTTTTTTTTAAGGTTTTGTTTATTTATTAGAGAGAGAGAGAGAGAGAGAGAGCACGAGCAGAGGGAGGGGCAGAGGGTCAAGCAGACTCCCCACTGAGCCCAATCCCAGGACTCTGAGATCATAACCTGAGCCAAAGTCAGACACTTAACCAAGCCACCCAGGTGCCCCAAGATTTCACAAGCACTTGTTGCCGCGGGGGGGGGGGGGGGCATGCAACTTGATCACATGCGTAGCTTTGTAGGACCACCACAATCAAGACACCAAACTGTCCTATCCCTACAAGACTCCCTCGTGCTACCCCCTCGTGGGGAAGACGCCAATCACCTACCCCATCTCTAATTCCTGACAACCACTAACCTGTTCCCATCTCTAATTTTACTCTTTCAAGGACGTTCTATAAATGGAATAGTGCAGTACATAGGCTTTGGAGATTGGCTGTTTTACATGGCATCATTTTGTTGAGGTCGACCCACATTGTTGCCTGTACTGGTCATTTGTTCCCTTCTGCTGCTGAGTAGTGTTCCATGGAGTAGATGGAGCACAGTTTCTTGAGCCATTCATCACTGAAGGACATTTGGATAGTTTCCAGTTTGTGGCTATTTTCAGTAATGGTGCTATGAACGTTGGCGTTTAAGTTTCTTTGTGAATAAAAGGCCCGAAAAGAGTCTAAATAATTTTGAAAAAGGATAAAGGAGTCCTTCTTCCCAATGTGAAGGATTACTAGATAGCTACAGTCATCGTGGCCGCATGGGAGTGGTAGAGGGATAAACACGTACATCAATGAAACAGCACAGAGAACACACAATCGACCCCACACAAATACATATGCCCAGGAGATTTTTTGTTTAACAGTGCAATGAATTCAATGGGGAACGTATAGCCTTTTCAACAAACAGTGCTGGAGCCACTGGACATCAAATAACACTGACATCAACTTCAATTTCACCCTTTATACAAAAGGTAACTCAAAATGGATCATGGACTTAAATATAAAATATAAAACTTTTAGGGAAAAAAAACAGGATACATGAAGATAACTAGAGTTTTGTAATTCACAGGACACCAGGAAGAGCCTCTTAACGCATCTTCTCTGGTGTGTCTCAGATGACTGAAATTCCACTATTAGAGAGTCATACCTTTGGCTTAGGGGCTCATCCAGAAAATTCCTTTGGGAGAGATAAGATATGAGTTTTAAATCCAGGGGTGAATCAAATTTCAAGAACTCTCCAGCTAACAGCTAAGAGGAGGCTCTAAAAAGAAATAAAATGAAAACATGCACTATATACTTGGGAGAAAAGAGGAGGTTAGAAAGGAGTCAGAGAAAAAAGATGACTTTCTGACAAGTTCCACCTACTTGACAATGCCAAGGTCAGTTCTTCCAAAATCTCTATCTGGTTCACAATTGGTGGTGGTGGTGATGCTGGTGATGAGTTTTCACCAAACTAAATTCACCCAACATGAGCAGTTGTTCATACAGGATGTGCACCAACTTACACGCAAAGAAGGATATGTACATAGGAGTAGCGGGTTGTTGATATTTCCTCAGTATAGAATAGATCTAGCTCAAAACAAACCACTTCTATTCTAAACAGGGTAGCAGTATGGAAGATGTACTTATTACCTCTCCAGCATCTTCTTTTACGTGGATGTTTTATGGAATTACTCAGGCAAATGCCTTTTGGGGGACTTGTTCTTGGATTATCCTAGTTACAGATACATTGGACATATCACCAACTTCAAAAGAATCAAAAACAATCAAGAGCTTTTAACCCTAAAACTGCAGAAACAAAATTGTCACCTATGCTAATCCAGAAGGCACGATGGATGCCATATGGTCATGTAACTGTATTTACCAAACCATGAATTTGTGTCATATAATCTGAGGGATAAGCATCACGGAAACAACAGAAATGAAAGTTTTTAAAGTCGGGAAGTGTGGTCCCATGAGATCTCACGCTACCATTGCTTGTTCCTCCCGTCCATGCAGGAAGTGTTCAGAGAGGAGTCATCAAGTCTCCACAGCGCCCCCTAGGGCAAGGAGGAGTCACAGCAGGTTACAGCAAGCTCTCAGCTTCTCCATGTCACACGTGAAAACATTTCCCAGGTAGTCTCTCCTGCCTGAGAAGTCAACCCTTATCTCCCAGCCAGGCTGCTCGGAGAATATGACGCTCAAGTTAAAATGAGGCAGCAGAGCATACAAACAGACTGGGAGGCTGGGCCTTAACCAACATGAGCCATACAATGAGGGCCTCTCAGTTCTGACCATGTTCCTTTCTACCAGCTAGCCGCAAAAAGCTACCACCGGCCATGAGCTGCCACAGTCGTAGTGCAGTGTGGCAACTCTGGCTTGGACAGTCATTCTCTCACTGAAGGCAGCCTCCTGAGAAAACTCACAAGCACAGCCCGGACAACCCTCTCGGGACCAAAGGCCACTCTGAGCCAAGCGAGCTTCTGTGAGGTGCCGGAGCCGCCCCGAGGTTAAGTGTGAGGTCTGACTCCTGCTGGGGACTGGGCAACGCCCCTAGCCTTCCTGTGCCTCAGCGGCCTCACCTGTCGAATGCTGTGGTGTGGATTCATGAGTCAATACACAGGCCTGCAGGTCCTCAGTGCGGGCAGCTTACTATGACCTCACTTCTTGTCCCTCCCGCACACTCACCCAAAGCTGATTTCCCAGGCGCTCTTCAGTCCCTGCCTAGGCAGTCACATTCTTGAGGAACGGGAAATTCTTCACCCAAGACAGAAAGTTTCTGAATGCTGGAACGAGCTCCAGATGTGGCGCCAGAGAACTGAGACGCAGGCTGACCTTGTCACTCAACTTCGCTGTGACATCTTGGGGCAGGCCCTTGACCTCTCTGAGATGGTCAGAGTCTTCCCGTCGTGAGAGACCTCACACCTGCCCAGAACAGATACTCTTGGGCCAAATCAAACAGCAAAGGCCAGCTTCCTACCACGGGCAGGCCCAGGCAGAGCACCACAGGACTGGGCACTCAAACAGAGGGAAACACAGCCACCGAAGCCCTGCCTTGCCCCGGCCCACCCCCATACCAAGGGCAGGGGACATCAGTGGGGCCACCCTCTCAGTCCACGCACAGAGGCATCCACGGGGAGAGGATTCAGTGCCACAGCCGTGTGCTTACACCCAACAAGGATGGGCCAAGAAAGGGCAGGCTGATGATATCCTCCACTGGGCTCTCCAGGTGAGGAAAATGGGCTCCAAGCTTCACACTCGGAGGGCTGGAGCAGTAAGGAGGCCTCTTTGTAATCACCATCATGAAGATGCCAGAACTACCAAAGACTAGAAGACCTTTCTCCTGCAAGCTGGCTTGTCCCTTCATTTCCCTCCAACACCCAATCTGGGCACTCGTCACCAAACTTCTAAAATCACCTTCAGGTCACCTTCCCCCTGGAATATCCCACAATCGTTAGCCAGACTCTACTTTCTGTAACTGCCTCTGCCAGGCCTGGCCCAGCCCCTCTTCCCCACTGTCAAGGGCAGCTCAGGCCATTCATTCCTCAGGCCCTTTTTTGTGCCCTACCCTCAGCGTCCCTCTGCTGACTAGAATGCCTTCCCCTCCTTGTTTTCCAGATTTATGAGATATAATTGACATATTACATCGGGTAAGTTTAAGGTGTACAACGTAATGATTTGATTGTGTGTATGTTGTGAAACCCTGTCCCCTTCTTCTATCCACCCAGGTCCCTGCCTGGCCTTTATAGCTTGGTGGAAGAGCCACTCCATAGAAAGATCCTTCTGGATTTCTAGCCCCCACACACATTTCATTTTTCTTTTAATCCAATTTCTCTCCCATAGACCTGGCCTTAAGATGGAATCAGCCACACTCGCCGTGGACAGTTCCGGTGCTGTGTCAGGCGGCAGGGCTCTACACTCCTGGACTACCACAGCGGTTCGAAAGCTCTGCTTCTACACTGGAGTCAAAGACCCACCTCATTCTGTCTGGCTCCCGCTCTGATCTCATCTTCCCCTCGTCCTCCCCCTGGAACCACTCATTATATCCCACTGCTTCCCACGACTTGACAACATCGCGGTGGCCAACATGCCCCATCACCTTCCACCTTCTCCAGCCCCCGGCCTCTGTTTGTCTCCCTATCATCTGTTTGTCTAAGACTTGATGAAACTGCAGCTCCCACAACTCAGCCTGAAGCCCCAGAACTGGGCTGAGCAGCGCAGAGTCATTAGGGCCCTTCTCTCCCTTGAGTTGGGCTCTGTCATTCGACAACGGGCCAACACACTTGCCATCCCCACTGAGCCCTCGCGTCTTTTATTTGGATTGCTTTGGCCTCGAGAACCAGGCAAGGCCACTGAAAATGGCCGGGAGGCGTGTCTTGCATCCTCTGGAGTGCTAGGCACAGGCAGGCATACAACTACCCACCGACTCACCCACTGATTCTACCCCAAACCAGGTCTGAACTAAATGACGTGCCTATTCACCACAGCCAAGATTCAGACTACAAAACACCTCCGGCCCCATACAAGTACCGGCCTGAGTCAGCAGGCGACGAGATGACGAAGACACCAAGAAGGAGCTGGGAACATCCAAAGCACAGTCCATCGTGTGCAATAATTACTTGACGACTGTTTGCAGCGTTCTTCCCCAGGCCTGAGACATGAAAGTTGGACTATGGATACCATGGACCATCCATCAAGGGACCTAAGACTCAAGGGACTCAGGTCTGTACTAACGCGGAGGGGGACAAATTGGAGATTCAATCACGCCCTCCATTCACGTTCTGCCTTCTCAAAAGGCACTTGTGCCACGAGTGCATGCAAAGCTTGGTTGATTTTCTCCACACATTTGAAATGGTTTTTGAAACTAGTATTTCAGGCAGGGATCAGGTGCAATCAGGATGCTTTTTGAAAAAGGATTTTATTTATTTATTTATTTATTTGCGAGAGCACGAGTGGGGTGAGGGGACAGAGGGACAAGCAGACTCCCCACTGAGCAGGGTGCGCGACTTAGGGCTCGATCCCAGGACCCCAAAATCATGACCTGAGCCAACGTCAGACACTTCACCGACTGAGCCACCCAGACGCCCCCAGGACGCTTTTGAATTGTGGCTGAGACAATGCCATTTTATTTTCCTCCTGGGCCCACAAAAAGATCACATTTCTCAGACTCCCTTGGAGTTAAGTGGGAGCACTATGACTGACTTCTGCTCTCTCTCCTCCCTCCTCCCCTGACTGGCTGTAGAAACTTCGTTGGAGAGCCGAGAAGCCCTAGAACGGTGGTTTTCCACAGGCAGTCCTCGGACCAGCAGCAGCAGGTGGAACTTGTTAGAAATGCAGGCTCTGTGGGAACGGGCCCCAGTAATCTGTCTTACTACAGTGACTCTGATACACACTCAAAGTTGGGAACCACTGCTCCGAAAGGTGACAGAACTTTAGATGGAAAGATCTAGGTCCCAGAAGGAAGTGCAGTGCTACAGACTTGCACTGGAGATAGAAATTAACTTGTCTTGGTTAAGCCACTCGAGGGATCATTTTGTAAAAGAGGGATTCTGTCCCAACAAAAACACCTCGAAGAATCACCGGGCTTCTACGCGTGAGGGCCATTTCCCACCTGGGATTTCCCAATGTCAAAAGCTGGCAGGGCAAGCTCTCAGGAGAGCAGGGAACTGGGGTTATTTTATCCCGGCTGTTGATAGCCCGCGCAGGGACCCTGTCTACCCACTCATTCATTCATTCCCAGTCCGGCTGGTATGTGAACAATGGGGGAAGCGGAAGTCACGGCAGGGCCAGGATCAGATGGCAGCCAGCTGCTGGTGTTAACACATTCCTGCCACCCTCCGGCCTCCCGCCTGCCACCGGCTGCCTGGCACCCCAGGCCAGCAGCATCCCGTTTGTCCTTTCAGGGCATCCCGAGCCTGAGTCTGGGCCCCGATTCACAGACGGCCACGATCAGGGAGCCTGTGCCATTCAAGTTCAGTTCTGAGGGCCTTGTCCCTCCTTGCCACTGTTGCCTGTCCTCTCCAAATGACATCCCACCTACTCCTCAAAGGTCTGCTTCACATCCTGCCTCCTCCACGAGTCCACGGACAGGCTCCCTTCTCCTGTATCCTTAGGCATTCTGTACCTGAAACGCTCCATGTGGCCTCAGACATCACCGGCCCACCCAAAGCGGTTTAACTGTGTTACACAGAGTTCTGTGTCTCCCCATTAAAAGACAGTTCTTGAGGGTAGGGGCTACATTGCATGCGTTCCCTGTACCCCCCCCCCCAGTCTGGGCACCAAAGGGCACTCGTCACACTCACTAAATGCCTGCTTAGTGCTCAAGGAGCGAGGTACTGGGGAGGCCAGTGGCACCCAGGTGCGCGCCCTGACGACACTGTACACAGAGCCGCAGGACCGAAAAACCTAGATTGAAGATGCAGGCCAGTGGGTGGGAGGGTGCGGTAAGTGGGCAGTAAGGAGGGCACTTGGCGTAATGAGCACTGGGTGTTCTATGCAACCAATGCGTCACTAAATCTACCCCCGAAATGAATAATACAGTATATGTTAACTAAGTTGAATTTAAATTTAAAAAAATATATATGCAGACCAGGTTTCTTTGCTGGGGGCACATACTGGCCTCAGACTTTCTCCTCCAAGCCGAGTCCCCTTCCCTCTCCTCCAGCCAGCCTCTGGCTCCTCTATGATTACTCCATCGCAAAAGAGAATGCTTCTCCTCTGCTTCAGGGGCTGCCCCGGATTCTCTTGCTGTGCTCAACTCTCTCCCTATCACATATTCCTTGTTCCCATGGGCTATTTGTCCCCTGTGCTGCTGTGCCCAGCAACCAGGGCCCGGGCCCAACATAGAACCACCCTTTCCTCGGAGAGCCTCCCAGACCTGCTTCTGCCTTCCAAAGCAGGCCCTTTCCCTGGGCACTTTTAGAGGACGTGGCTGACTTACTTACACTTCATTTCTGGCCACACACCAAACTGGACAAGAAATGCTTCCGTCCACGCCTCCCCCGCCCCCGAAGCATGCTGGCCACTCCTGTTAGGCAGGTCTGCTCACCAGGTGACCCAGCCCTCTTGCAGGTGCCCTCTGCTCGCCGTACTCCCCTCTTTTCTAAGTCTCTTCCCCAATCCCCTAAAAGAAACCCCAAGCCAGGCGGGGCCCCAGGGCAGCCTGCCTCAGAAATTTACGAAACCTGAATCTCCCAGCCTCCCCTTTATCAGGAGAAACAGTTGACTGCCCACATCCAGTAGCAGCTATTCCGCACGCCAGCAGAAGGTGGAAGTGGGTCATGAGCCCTTAGCAAGGTGGGCCTTCGGGCCAGGCCTGGGAATCATGTGCTTCAGACCCGCAAGGGAGGAAGCCATCTAGCTACTCGTTCTTTGCTGGCCACGTGCACTAAGCAAATCACAGACTCTCATTGCACCTCGGTCTTCCTACCTGTGAAACAGGGCTAATACGGTTGATAGGTACTACCCTCCGAGGGCTGTTACAAAGATGACGTGAGGAAATAAATACAGACACTTGAAACAGCGCCTGGTGCCTAGGGAATGCTCCAGAGAGGTCAGCTCTCACTCTTATTATGGTTATTATTTCCTCAAGCCTCACTTTAGGAGGTCACTAACCTCTGAAGAATGTGAGAGATGAGGAGGGGCCCTCGTGAGCCAGAAGATAAAGGCAAAGGGGTGCTCATGACCACAGAACCATCCAGAATCCATATCCTCCATAGAAGAGCACCCAACAAACTTCAGGATTATGATGCAGGATGGGGCTCAGTCCTTTTAAATCCCTCACCTCGGAGCTGACTGACTGAGGTGGCAGTGAGGGCTGCACATATTGAGGCCACTTAAACATTACACTCAAACACATTCAGTTCTGCAGATTTCTTTGTTTTGAAAAAAAAGTATGTACGTGTGTATATGTATATATATATATATATATATATATATATATATATATATACACACACATATATATATATTATATTTACATACATGGATTTTTGAACTTAAAAATATTTTTCACTAATAAGCACCAGGGAGGGCACCTAGACTCTATCAAGAATGTTACAGGGTGGGGGGTGGGGGGCGCCTGGGTGGCTCAGATGGTTAAGCATCTTCCTTCAGCTCAGGTCATGATCCCCACGTCCTGGAATCGAGCCCCACATTGGGACTCCCTGCTCAGCGGGGAGTCTGCTTCTCCCTCTTCCTCCACCTCTCCCCCTGCTTGTGTTCTCTCCCTCCCTCTCTCTCTCTCAAACGAATACATAAAATATTAAAAAAAAAAAAAAGAATGTTACAGGAGGTGCCTCGCAGGCTCAGTCAGTTGCATCCTAGTGATTTCAGCTCAGGTCATGATCTCCTGGGTCCTGGGATTGAGCCCCACATCAGGCTCCTCACTCAGCAGGGAGTCTGCTTGTCTCTCTCCCTCTGCTCCTCCCCCCACTCGCCTGCTCTCTCTCTCTAACATAGTAAATAAATCTTTGGGACGTCTGGGTGGCTCAGTCAGTTGAGCATCTGCCTTTGGCTCAGGTCATGATCCCAGGGTCCTGGGATTGAGCCCCATGTCAGGCTCCCTCGTCAGTGGGGAGTCTGCTTCTCCTTCCCCCTCTGCTTATGCTCTGTCTCTCTCAAATAAATAAAATCTTTAAAATAAATAAATCTTAAAAAAAAAAAAAAGAATGTTACAACCTGAGAGAAACCCAAAGGACCTCTCTCCTTTGTGGGGACACAGGGGAAAAGGTTGAGGAAGAGCCGTTGGGGGGGGGCGGCAGCGCACGTAATGGGCTCGAGTGAAGGGTTAGCAACATCTAGCACAGAGCCTGCCATACTGTTGGCATGCACCAGAAACATGGGACTTCTGCAGCGGAAGAGGGAGAAGAGTGATCCAGGCTGAGGAAGTGGTGTGAGCAAAGGCTGGACGGAGAGAACACACGCAGTGTGTTTAAAGAACAGGAAGGAGTCTGGTATGGCCACACTGCAGACAGCAGGGCAGGCAGTAGGAGAGATCAAGGTCATTCTGTTGGTAAATGTCAGCACGTGGACTCAGCAAACACGTGTCGAGCCCCTACTACGTGGCAGGCACATAGTGAACATGACAGGCAGGGGTCCCTGCCACGTATGGTGGACATTCTCCCACGGATGTTGGGCAGAGCAGCTGCCCGAACCCAGTACAGATTCCCGGGCCCCTCCCCCACAGATGCTGATTCAGCAGGTCCTGGCAAGCCCCAAGATACTGGGGTTTTTTTTGGTCTGTGTTTACTTGTATTTGCATTTATTTTATGCAGACCTTACTGCTGGGCCTAAGTTTTTGTTTCTTCAGTTTCTTCTGGGGTACCTTTTTCTTCTGTGCAAACTCGTCTTCTGGTTTCTGAACAATGTGCTCTTTTTCAGTAAGGATCATCTCGACGTGAAAGGGAGAAGAGCTCATTCATGTGTGAATCTGCCCGTGAGCCCTGTAAATTCTACACCGCATCTTGGGGGTTTTGCTCCATGACCAGAGAGAGACTCTACCTCTTTTTTTTTTTTTTTTAAGATTTTATTTATTTATTCGACAGAGAGAGAGACAGCCAGCGAGAGAGGGAACACAAGCAGGGGGAGTGGGAGAGGAAGAAGCAGGCTCATAGCAGAGGAGCCTGATGTGGGGCTCGATCCCACAACGCCGGGATCACGCCCTGAGCCGAAAGCAGACGCTTAACCACTGTGCCACCCAGGCGCCCCGAGACTCTACCCCTTAATCCTTAAGTTCCGCATTACTCTCTGCATTTTTAAGCATGTGCAGTAAAAGTTCAGCACTTTTTCTGGGCCACCGACCCTGTGTCCAGCCCCACTGTTTGGCCTGGGCGCACCTCCCAGCTCTGCCATTGCAGTGATGGAATGGCACACGTTGCTTCTGCAAAGAGACATCCTTCAGGGCTGGTGGCTTTTCGGATATGCATACCCTGGAGGGCGTGAGCAGCTTCCCGTGTGTTCTTACAGTGAACACGAAGATTTGAACCTCTTGATTTGCACGATTTTTACAGGGTTTTCTGGGTCAAAGGAATAGCGAATCATTTTCAGAGATCACCTCGGGCCACATTTGGGAAGAGGAAGGATACTGAGTATTCCGAAAGCATAATTCGATACACATTTGGGTAACACCCATCTGGATCCATCTAACTCCCAAGAGGGCCTGAATGTCCTCAGCAACATCCCTCCCTGGACCTGAATCCCTCCAGAGGAGGGCCTACCCCCTTCCATGTGAATGCTCTGTGAACTATACAGTGTCCCATAAAAAAATAAGCTATTATGATTGATGCTGTGTTATGACCCCACCTTTGGACAGATCTGACCTTCTAAAGAGCCGAATTTGCAGCCTGTGACACCCTTCAGCTGTCGGAAGCATAGCTCCTACCCCCTCCCCTCTCCTCTTTCCCTCCAGAGCTCAGGAAAGTGCCTTCTCCTCTGGAAAGACTCAGGACCACCGCTGCCCCTTACCACACCCAGGGCAAGCGGCAGTAGTTCTCGCTCCCTCTTAACATCTCGTCATGGCACCGACCCAATATTCGCCCCAGTGCTCGGACAGGGCAGGAGAACACTCTGGCAGCCCCTCCAACAGTCCTCCTAGACAGAGCCCTATTCCCCTCTTGTTTTCCATTTCCCTCCTTAACGGAAGGGAGACAGGCTTTGGGAAGCTCTTATTTTCTCTATCAAAATGACATTATGGGGGCACCTGGCTGACTCAGTCAGAAGAGCATGCAGCTCCTGATCTCGGGGCCATGAGATTAAGCCCTACGTGGGGTGCAGAGATTACTAAAAATAATAATAATAATAATTTAAGAAATAAAACACAAAAAAACTCGAGTTAAAAAAAAAAAGATATCAAGGATCCCAAGCATCAGGAACACTAACTTTCTACTTACTCAAAATGAAACTAAAAAGCCCATTTATTATCTTCAGCAAAGTTTTTCAATCTCCAACTCCTTCTGGAACTTCATCTTGTGGACCTGGCTGTCAGCAGTTTGGGCCCGCCCTTCTAAGGGTTAGCATCTCAGAATGCTCCAAGGGGCCCCAAACGAGCACCATCAAAACCAGACATTGGAAGCTCCCCAGGCCTCTTTAGCTGTCCCCAGGGAGAGCCAAATGCATGGAACGGGGCCCTTCATAGCCAGGCTCCTTATGACTGGGCTCTTCTCCCTGGCTTTCTCCCACTGCCTGTGACATGGCCTCTTCCCCCACTTCGCCAATATCCTCTTCCCCCTTCCTACTTGGGGCCAGAACGGCAAATCCTCTCACTGTGGGCTGTCCTCGGGCAAGTCATCAGCTTGCCAAATGTACTCCTTTCAGAAGCTGTCGTGACTGTCAAGGCCCTCACAAGCATCCCCGCTCTCACGCCGGCCAGACACCATGGGCCCAGATGGGAAAGCTCGGAAGCCAAGAAAACGAGGGTTTGGGGGAGCAGCGGGGGCCCAGCAGGTGCTAGCATGATGACAGTATTAGGAAGGGGACAGACTGGAGACGCTGGGAACTACTACAATAGTCTAAGTGAGAAACAAGAGCAGCCCAAGGTGGTGGCAGACACATTAACAAAAACCATGACCTCGAGAGGGTGGGGAGTCACTGGTACGAGGGCCAAGGGGGAATGCAGTGTGGAGAACTGAGGAGTTGCCAGGATGGGGATTACAAGGTACACTTGATGGGGGACGGAAACAAGCTAGGTCTGGCCACAGGAGGCTGAGATGGCCATGGTTCTCACAGGCAGACCCAACATGCAGCAGGGAATTGGGCGAACCCACTGCTGGCCCAGAGTTAACCAGAAAGAGCACCTTGCAGATCGAAAGCCTCGTGACTCAACATCAGACTCCCAGCCCCACGTCTCTCCTCCCCTGCCCCAAAGGGGGTCTCCTTGACCCTCCTCTCCAGTGGGTGCCCCTCTGCCCAACCACTTGGGTCTGGAGCTGTGCCCAGGGCCTTGCTGAGCTGCACCCTGAGCAGGAGACTGAGACTCCCCCTCATCCTTGAAGCCATTAAAAATTAACTCTAGAGGTCTTCTAGAGCTAAAGAAAGTCAGAGAATTTTAGAAGAAAAGAACATTCACTGCGTTTTTTTTTTTTATTCTGCATCTAACAATAGTTACGACTCAAAAGAAAGGTTGTATTTCTTTCGAAAAAGGGTAAGAAATCTTTTTTATGCACTTACCATGGAAAATGCTTAGCTTGTCAAATTCCACATGCTGAAAGGAGGAAAGCAGCACCGCACCAGGGCCCTCTCCACACCAGGACAGCTCACTCAGCCCTGTCCTAGTCCCTGCACTGGGTGGCAGGTGAGCAAGAGGTTCAGCCCGGGTTGGGAGGGAGGGGCAGGGCCAGGGGACCTAGCCAAAGTCTCCTGACCACTCTGTGCTAAAAAGCAGATAAATGCTCTTTTAAACAATGGGTCTCTACCACACTCACAGTGTTGGTTTTGAGGGGTGAAGAGGGGAACGAAGGCCTGAATCTGAGAGATGTTCTGGTATCGTGGTCCTCAAAGTGCAGTCCTGGACCAGCAACATCATCATCGCTGAAGCACTTGCTAGAAATGCAACCTCTCCAGGCCCCACTCCAGAACTACGGAACTGCACACTCTGGGGGCAGTGCCCCGCAACGTGTAACAAGGCCTGCAGGTGATTCGGATGCATTCAAGAACCATTACTCCCACATTTAGATTCTGTTTCATTCCAAGGGAAACCAGAAACTGTTCTGTGCCCAACTGGGAGGAAACAAACTCCAGGTGTTCCCAATTTCATTGGAAAGGTCAACATCAGGTTGAGTTCAAGGTAAGTGGCTCTACTGATTTTAACACGGCAGTAATAGGCAACTACCGTTATGGAGCAAAAGGAGACAATGTCTGCAAAACAGGGGGGGCTTTGGAGGGAATGCAGCCCCAAAATGACTAACATCAACTCAACCTTCCATGACCCACACTTTTCCCAGCAGGGGACTCGGAAAGGCCCCGCTGCCACCGGTGGCCACTTTTTCCCATCTTGGGTTAACAGGCCCTTTCTCCTCCTCCTATGCACCCTCTTCTTGACTGTCTCCTCCATCCAAACTCCACTCACCCCCAACAGGCTGCAATCGGGAGGCCCACACCCTAGCAGGGCTGGCTGAGGCTGCACTGTGACCCCTAACTTGAGACACCTAAGACAATCGTGTTTCAAAATGCAGTCCTGACCATCTCCAACAGGAGAGGCGGCAACCACAGTTAAGCCAGAGCTTTAGCTGAGGCCACGCCACTCTCTGATGCTAGCGACTCAACTAGACCTCGATTTCCCTATATATAAAATGGGCAAATACCTATCTAGTAAGTGCTCATTAAATGTCAGCATTCCTGGCCTGGAGAGCATGAGCCCTCAGAGAAGCTGGGTGGAAGCATCTAGATACTGGGATTCCAGCACCCACTGCCTTCCTACAACAACCCCCCCACCCCCACAGCCCCTTCTGGAATCTTTAGTGCACAGCAGGAGCTCAATAAATGGAGTGAATTGAGGGGTGAGAGGTGGAAGGGAAGAGACCCGTGAATTTATGACTCAGGCAAAGGCAGGATTGATCAGTGATGGTATTTGAGGGGGAAGGAAATTGCTAAGCAAAACAAACTGTGTTTACTACCATGAAAGGAAGCCAAAACAGTAACCAGCTAATATGAAACACAGGAAATTCTGGAAAGTATGTAAAAAGGGCACTGTTTTCTTTTTTCTTCAGAAAGATTAAAACAGTTTAAAAACTTATTCCTTTCTGCTCTAAAGAGCTCATTGTCCTACACATGGAGATGTTCCTGTGACACCAGAATGTGGTGCTACCTCCCGCGGATTTCTTCCCCTCCCCCCCAGGGCCCCTGCTTTCTCTCAGGGCTAGGGGGCCGCCACACCATTGATCTGTCCAGTCAGAACTAGTTAGTGTCACGAGTTAATAAGTGATTCTCTATCTGTTCCACAGAACAAGGTGCCCTCATCCCAACGCTGATGTGACCACAAGGTGTTTGTGTTCTTCAGTCTTCGTCGTGCTACGCCTAGGACTGTGCGGCAAATGGTTGCGCAGTGAATGGAGAAACCAAGAAACTCTGTGTAGATACTCTGAGTGTAACTATTAATATGGACTCATCAGAATAGAGATAAAGGAAACACTCAAAGGAGAACAGGTTTGTTAGGCGACAGGATTATCATCCTCTTCCCTTTTTATAAAATGCAGTGGATGTTGACTTTGGACTCCAAATTTTTAAAGAAATACATGGTAAACATATCAGGTTTCCAGGACCCACTGATCTTCCTTTGGAACATGTTACTCTTAGAAAGGCATTATTTTTGCCAGGACGTGTAAAGGTAAGAGCACAGCCCACAAAAGGACCAGTTACCCTGAGACAGGAAGGCTTGACAGCCAAGGATATGGAAGATGGTGAGACCTACCATGGGAGACTCCAGGGGTTGGGTGGGGGATGGAGAAGATACCAGGTGAACGGAAGGAGGAAATCCCCCCACAAGTGGAGCTGTCCACCATAGGAAGAAACTGCCCAGCCCCGCGTCCCCTGACCATGCAGATGTGGGAGAAGGGGGTACCGAGCTATCACCCACCTGCAGGAACTGGAGCGCTCCGGTGCTTCCAGAGAGCCCTTCTTACCACTGCTTCGAGGCAGGTAAGCACACAGTCAATGGAGGATGGGAGCCTCGGACCTAGATCTCAAAACCCAGACTGCTACACCACAGCTACCAACCCAGTCGGTGCTTCTTGGCCCCACAATGGGGTAGGATACATCTGAGGCAATCGGGGAGACCCTACCTCCAGTGCCTCTGAGGTTGGCTGCCTCCAGCCTTTTTGGTCACCCTAAAAAACCCTACAGTTTTTGCCATTTTGCCCCCTTGTCGAAAGGGGGAAAGTCTGACAGCACCTCACATCACAGCTAAGAGAAAAAGATGGCTTCCTACAAAAGGTACTGAATTCTTTATCAGAAGGAACTTGATACTGTCCCTTCCAGTCTCTAACTCTGATTCTAAGAGATCCATCTGGTCCTTTTGCTTCAGGAACAACAGCCAAATAAGAAAGAAAGAACAAAGAAGACTGACCTAAACATGTCTGGTAACAGTGTGGCAGGGAGACAGGCCAACCGGTAGGAAAATGCGGAGGGCCGGCACTGAGGTGCTCAGAAGTACCTGGTCACATCCTGCCTCATGTTTCCGCCAACGTTTGTTTACCAGGCTTACAGATTCTCTTCCTGCCCTTCCTAGCTTCCTAGTTTAATTTTCTTCTTTCTCTGCTCACTATTATCTCAGCAGACAATGAATACAGACCACTGAGAAGCAGTGAAAAAACTCAACCGAGTTACCTGCTCATGTCAGATTACCTGATCCTTTGGGAAAACAGAGAATGGCAAGTCTAGTAAGAATGGGGCCCCACCTCATTGTTCCTGATTTCATTATCTCAAGTCACACCCCGCCCCCCAATCCTAACTGCAAACCCTAACTCAAGTCTGTGACTAATAGCAACAGGAACGGGAGAGATCAGCAAAGGTCCCAATGCCCGGTGGCCGGGCACCAACTGTTCCTCTGTGGAATATACACAGATACACGTGGCCGGAAAGAAAACCCATAGTTCAAGTTCTGACTAAAATTCAGGTTACTTTCCCGCTCGTTCAGCCATGCACTTTCAGGAATTAATGAGAGGTTAAAGCAGGATTCGAAATGATTTAAACCTGATCCCTGCTCCAAAGACCATTATAAGCTGAGCAGATGCCTCCATTCACACTTCCCACCTCTCCAGGGACATGGCGAAGGGTCATGATTCCCAGACACCAAACCAGGCAGCATTCACAGACAGCCCACTGTGAGCGGCTCTGGGCAAGCCCAGGGACAAGGGTGTTTCACGACATTGTCTGTGCCCCAGTATAGGTATGGCTCGGCTAAGGCCGAACAGCAAGACAACAACATGAAAAAAGATGACAGTTACACGTAGAAACGAGAAAACACACTGTTTTGGTTTTTTTTAAAGATTTTATTTATTTATTCGACAGAGATAGAGACAGCCAGCGAGAGAGGGAACACAAGCAGGGGGAGTGGGAGAGGAAGAAGCAGGCTCATAGCAGAGGAGCCTGATGTGGGGCTCGATCCCATAACGCCGGGATCACGCCCTGAGCCGAAGGCAGACGCTTAACCGCTGTGCCACCCAGGTGCCCCGAGAAAACACACTGTTAAACACGGGTAACAGTTCGAGGTAGTAACGTCAAAAAGGCCTGAGGAGCTGGCCTAATCTAAGGGTCCTGAGGAGGACAGCTGGGATCGGGGCAGGGTCCTGAAGTCCCCGCTGCAGAGTCCCTTGCCCCAGAAAGGGAGAACAGGCGAACGCTGGGGGAAGCTGGAGGCGTTCAACAGGAGGCCGGCAAGAAACCAGCGGGGCAAGAGTGGAGAACGGAGGGACACTGGCGAGGCTACGGAGTTCAGATCTGGCGGACAGGCCAAAGGAGAGGAACCCTTTGGTAGTCACACGCATTGCACACCAGCACAGAAAGGCCACCGGAAGTGGGGAAGGCCCACGTTCGGAGTGGACGACGACCTGCGAGATGAGATGTCTGCGGCACTGCAGACCCTCATACCCGGTTTCTGGGCAACAGCACCTCGGCGGTAGGAGCCAGGAAGCTCCATTCCCATCAAGCCTTTCATTACCTTTCAAAATGGCTTAATGGTAGCCAAACACTAGAAAGAACCCAATGTGCATCAAGGCATGAACAGATAAACAAAATGTGGCCCAGCCATACCATGGAATATTATTCGGCCATAAAAAGGAATGAAACATTGACCTAGAACTACACAGATGAGCCTCGGAGACATCGTGCTAAGTGAAAGCAGTCAGTCACGACAACTGCCTGCTGATTATCCCACTTAAGTGAATGCAGAACACAGAGAAAGAAAGCAGGCTAGTGGCTGCCAAGGGCTGCGGGGTGGGGTGAGGAGGAAGGGTGATGAAAATGTCCTACACTTAGTGGTGATGGTCGCACAACTCTGTAGGGATGAGTTTTATGGTACGGGATTTATATCTCAATAAAGCTGTTATTTTAAAAACCGGCTCGATGGGAGTCTTTCTGAATACATTCGCTAATCCCCTATCTTCCTATACAGGCACAGTTGATTCAACTTAATCCCTATTAATAATGCAAGGTCATTGTTTCAATGATCAATCAATGGGCACCATGTGCTATAATAAAAAGAATATGCCCTCACCAAAGTGCTTCTCAGTATCCCTGTATGATGCCCCCTTTTTGTGTCTGTCTCCTGCCTCCGGTGCTCACGGTCAGGCTGTCAGCCAACACCTGAGCGCTGTGGGGACGCCTCCTCCCCCTGCACCTCGGCCGTGCAAGTGCGGGCTGGTGCTTGTGTCAGTGCTCGGAACGGATCGTTGCAGTCAGGCACCTGGGTGAGGCCCCCTCGGCTGAGACCAAGCACAAAAATGTGCCAAGAAGATCACCTTGTTATCTTCATTCTCCTTTTGAAAGGGCGACTGACATGATGAGTTTTTCTCCGGAAACAAGGTTTGTGGGAGAAAAGTAGGCGCATTTCAATCTTTTTAAATCCTGCTGCCACTAACTTATTAAAAATTGTTTATTGGGCACCTACTACGTACCTGGCACTGTTGAGGGTGGACGAGGCCAAATGGTGGGAGGTGTTATGGAGTACGACAACGCGGGGGAGGAAGAGGACGAAGGCTGGGGGGGCACCACGGTTTGAAAGAGGTGGTCAGGGAACTGAGGAAGCCACTATTAAACCAGAGCCACACAATTAGGGCGAACAATGTTCTCAGCGAAGGGAACACAGACCAGATGCCCTGAGACAAGAAAGTGCCAAGTGGGTTTGGGAACAAGGAGTATGGATCGAACAAAGTACTTGAGGGAGGCCTTGTTATTACCTGACCGTCGCTTCATTACCAGAACATCACCATCTGGTACCTGTCATACAGCCCTACTGGGTATGCTTAGCTGGATACACAGCGGAACGTGACTTGGGGTGGAAGGACCAGGAGGGTCTCACGGTGGTATGTGAGTAAAATCTGCCTTCTGGAGCAACGTCAAGGAGACGTTTCGAACAGGCCTTGAGGGATAGTGCTGTCCATCTCACAGGATGGTCCAGGAGAAGATGCAGGAGTGAGGTAGACTGAGAAAGTAGTCTCCGCAAGGTGCCAGCAGGACTCAAGCATAACAGAGAATGTTTTAGAGCCAGAAATGGGGTGAAGAGGGGCGCCTGGATAGCTCAGTTGTTAAGTGTCTGCCTTCAGCTCAGGTCATGATCCCAGGGTCCTGGGATCGAGCCCCACATCGGGCTCCCTGCTCGGCAGGAAGCCTGCTTCTCCCTTGCCCACTCTCCCCTGCTGGTGTTCCTTTTCTTGCTGTGTCTCTCTCTAATAAATAAATAAAATCTAAAAAAGAAGAAGGAGGAGGAGGAGGAGGAGGAGGAGGAGGAGGAGGAGGAGGAGGAGTGGGGTGGAGGGAGCTGGGGAAGGTTATTGCAATAGGAATAAAAACAGCAGCTACTGAGTACCAGAGACACTCAACGTGTGTCATCTCTATGCTTTACAATAATCTGGCAAAGGTGACACACGATCCCCTTCCTGCAGGTGACAAGATGGAGACTTGGAAAGGCCAAATGGCTTGGCCAAAGCCACAAAGCCAGCAGGCAGGAGAGCTCCACCACGGCCCAGGTCAGCCCCACTTCATGGGTCTTTCCCACCAGTCCTATCCCACAGAACTGCTGTTCATCAGCAATTTTTGAATTACAAGAATGGCTGTTTCCTACGGGCCATATGGAGAGGCCTGGCAACTCCCACCATTTACCCACAACAGAAGCTCTGAAGGTTCTTGACGGGGGCAGAACTTCTCATGAAGTTGGGCCCAGTGCATCGGGAACACACACCCCAAATTTCCAAGCCTGGCTGTTGTCACAATCACCCTAGGAATCCTTAGAGATCCCCAGTCCTGGCCTATCTGGATCAGGACAGCCAAGGGTGAAGTCCAGGAATCTGTGTTTTAAAACAGAACCCCCCCCCCACTCACCCCAAATCATTCTGACACAATCCTTCCCCAAAGTGTGAAAAGCCACTGCCCTGCTCTTCTTTTGGCAAGTGCAAATCAAAAATTTCAAGGAGTGCATTTTCCTAAGATGTTCCTAGGCAAGAAAATCCAAGGGAATTGTGCCCACAGCCTGCCTGCCCACCCTCCTACTGAGGCTCCAGCCGGGGGAGGGGACTACAGGGCAGAGAAGAGAGAGTCCTTTCACACCTACTGTGGGGCTGGCTTCCTGCGCAGGTGGGAAAAACTAATTTCCAAAACTCCACGCTGGGTGAGCTTCCTGGGCCCTGTTTTTCTTTCTGGAGATGTTCAGTACTAAGAGAGAAGCTGTTCGGATTAGCGAGAGGTTAAGAAGAATCAGAGAGAACTCTCGCCCTTTACATAAAGGAAGTCTTTGAATAGCAGCAGTATGGCAGCGGAAAAGTGACCAAGAAGGAGCTACTGAGTGTAGCAGGAAATTCTGGCCTGTATTAGAGCGGTATCATGGCAGCGGGGAACGCCCCGTGGTTGGGTACTCCATCCCATGAGCAGGGTTATTTGCGCCTTACAACTTTTTATCTCTATTTTCTATATTGCTCAATTTTCTTTTGAGGAAAATATAGGACATGGCCCCTCCTGCCCAAATTGACTTAACCCTACAGGCAGAGACTGCTCACTTTGTTGAAAATGCCAGGCTTGATGCTTCTGAAAAGGAGGCCCACCTAAGAAGCACATGGTGTCTGCCCCGCCCGTGAGACAGCACGGGAGAGGAGAGCCAGCTCTTGTCTCCACACTGCAGGGAAGGGTGTCCGGGGCACCTCCACTCACTGGGCTGAGGGACCCCTCCCCGAGAGTTAGCTAACAGTTGGCCCCCGGGACCTCACCTTCCTCCTTCCGAGATACTTACCTTTCAAACCAACCTTGCCACGCTCTAGACTCAAGTGTGTAGAAAGCTTGCAACTACCTCAACTTTTTTTTTTTAAGATTTTATTTATTTGTTTGTCAGAGAGAGAGAGCTCGGAGAGAGCACACAAGCAGGGGGAGCGGCGGGCAGAGGGAGAAGCAGGCTCCTCGCTGAGCACGGAGCTCGATGTGGGGCTCGATCCCAGGACCCTGGGATCATAACCTGAGCAGAAGGCAGACGCTTAACTGACTGAGTCACTCAGGCGTCCCTCCCTCAACTTTTAATTACAAGAAAATATTGTTCTTTTTTCTCGATTCTGATCTTTCAGTTTTCTCAAAGTGAGTTTAACTATCTCATACTCAAGTAGAACCAAGCCATTCGCTAAAATACCCTGATTGCCAGCCCCTTGCGTTCCAGCCTAACGACTACTGAACAGGGAGCCGGTAGTTATACACCCCAGTCCGCTCCGGAGGAGGCTACAGAGTAAGGACCCAGGCGGGAGCTGTCTGGCCCTTCGCGATGGGAGTCGGCTGATGGAGAGAGCACGGCCGGAGACTGCACACGGGTGCCCAGGGGTAGACCAGAACTACCGCACAGGAGCCCTGCCCTCCCCCTAGTCAGAGAGAGCCTAAGCACAGAAACAACCAGAGAACAACACAGTAGGCTTTGTCTTGGTCACGCGTCACATACAGATAAAAACCTAGAAGTCATAAGGCAATACAATGACGTAACACACAAACCAAGTGTATTGGACTATGAGGTACATAGGAAATGTGATAGCAGGCTCCTCGGGAATTCAGGTCATCAAGGCCAATGTTATTAGAAAAGGGACCGTATGTTGTAAGATAGCATCTGGAAGGGAAGCACGTGAAGTGTGGGGAAGGGGTAGGGTTCAGGACTGGTCAGAAGTGAGGCTGATCCAACTGTGTGAGGTCAGACGTGGGAGGCCTGGAGAATCAGGCGGGGAAGTTCAGACTCGGTGTGTGAAGCCGCTTTCTCGGAAATGAAGTCACAAAGTGACGGTGTCTTTCGAAGATGGAACTGATACGAATGGGCAGGGTAAGGTGACTGAAGGAAATGGGAGGCAGGATGTAATCCCAATTCGATTTCTGTCCTGGGACGGTGGCAACCTTGGCCTCCTGCCACAAGCTTAGTTTCAAAAGTATATTTACAGGGGCGCCTGGGCGGCACTGTTAAGTGTCTGACTCTTGGTTTCGGCTCAGGACATGATCTCAGGGTCCTGGGATCGAGCCCCGCATCAGGCTCTGTGCTCAGCACGGAGTCTGCTTGAGATTCTCTCTCCCCCTCCCTCTTCTCCTCCTGCTCATGTGCATGCGTGCTTTCCCTCTCTCTTTCTAAAACAAATAAATAAAGATTTTAAAAAAGTATATTTACAAATGGGTTTGGGGCCCTCCCCTGATAACCTGTCTGGGTCAGGGCTGTTGCTACTAAGTCTTGTCTACACCCGGGCAGGTGGTGCTTATACTTGGCAGCACTGAGGCTCTCTCAATTCCCCAGCACTGGCCCCACATCTCCTTGGGTTCACTGCACCCCTGCAGGGACTAGGGTGGGCCTTCCCCACACCGCCCTGTATCTCAGCCCGGTGTCCCCGCGTTTGCTTATGGGGGCTTGTCTTGTACCAGGCACTAGTTCTTACCACCCGGCAGCCCCACGCTGCTGGCATCAGCCAGGAGAAAAGGGGGTGCTGGTGCGTGACTGCAGGGGCGGAGCAGAGTGTTAGCTCCGACTATAAAGGTTAAGTACTTAGGGGCGCCTGGGTGGTGCAGTTGTTAAGCGTCTGCCTTTGGCTCAGGGCATGATGCTGGGGTCCTGGGATTGAGCCCCACATCAGGCTCCTCCGCTGGGAGCCTGCTTCTCCCTCTCCCATTCCCCCTGCTTGTGTTCCCTCTCTTGCTGGCTGTCTCTCTCTCTGTCAAATAAATAAATAAAATCTTTTTTAAAAAATAAAAATAAAGGTTAAGTACTTAGCTGAAAACCTTCACCAAAGAAACAGGAAAAACCCGCCAACAAAAAAAATAAAAACAGATACATGTGCACCAGCGTCCCCAAATCCCTAAAACCATAAACCCAGACACAGTAAGCACTGTTAGCCTACGTGGTTGGAGAATGCAGTGCTCAACTTCATCAGACGTCCTGGAGAGCTGCCAAAGACACAACCAACACAGGGCTTTGGGAGAAACTTACCACCTTAGTTTTGAGGGTGCCCTGGAATTTCTATCAAGTATCTTGCCTTCTACCATGGTAATCAGGCCTCACAACAGCAAAGGCAGTGGAGCAACTATGATTTCTATCCTGCATCTGGAAGCCACCCGGGAGTGCCATCAACTCAGGGATGCAGGGAAGGGCGAGCAGGGCCCCCAGGTACCTCCATGCCCTCCAAAATATGACCTTTCCCTACAGCCCTCACCATGTCTGCCCAGGCCTGGCCAGGGCGTCTCTCTATTCCCTAACTGTTCTCTCACCCCCATGAGGCTCTGGACCCCCAAGAGTTAGACGCTGCCCTTGTTCCCTGACTCTCTCTTGTTTTACCCCCACTCTCCAGCTCAGAGAAACACCCTGGTCCCAAACCCGAGATGCAGAATGGCGTGCCTACAGATCACGAGCACCACCGCCACCCAGGACTCCCGGTGCGTGGGCTCCAGGTCTAGATCGGACCTTGGAGACCGCAGATACACCTAGCGCGGGGTCCCAACGCTACACGGGCCTGCAGACGCATCCCATCGCTACGTCCAGCCTCAAGGCGGATGGGCAGTGCTTTCACAAAACGGGTAACAACTCACACAACTACATGGACAAAATATGTTCTGTAAACGGTTCTGTAATGGGATTATGGTGGTGGTTACACACACCCACGCGTGGGATAAAACAGCACAGAACTCTACAAACACACACGTAAGTGAGGGCATGAGAAAAATGGTGAGACCCGATTAAGGCCTGTAAACCAGTCAGCGTAACAGTAACCTACCATTGTCAGTGACCCGGATTTGAGCCTGGGCTTGAGCTACAGAAGATGTCTCTGCTGGGGGAAACTTGGGGGCAGAGATCCCAGGACTCTCATGTACTATTTTTGTAACTACCTGTGAGTCTAATTATTTCAAAAGGAAAGTAAAATAACAAAACCCTACAAAACCCCCCATAAACCTAATCATCTATAATCAAATCATTTTCACACCCACCAGGCCCTGGGAGCTGGCACCACCACCATTTTCCCGGGCCCCCCGGAACTGGTTCTGTGAGCCCAGCTTTCACGTCCAACACGGGCAGCTCAGGCACTGGTGTGAGGCCTGCACATTTCCAGAGTGACCAAGAAGAGCACGTCCCAGTGCACTGGGCTCTGGGAGGAGTAGGTGGTGATTCTGCCCAAGTCCCTCTCGGCCCCACTCAAAGGAGACTGACGGGCAGAGACAGGGAGTAGCTTTCCCAAGCAGGACCCAACACCACTGGAGGGCATATTTAAAGCTGGGCTTGTTCTAAAATGTTTCCCTAATCCTTGTCGTCTTTGAAAAGAAGACAAATCCAAGTCCGTGTGAGTGCACACGCGTGCACACACACATGCACATACACACACGGCTTAGCCCCAAGGAGCCCAAATGAAGGATGCAACTATCAAGTAATCAGTGATCGTCAAGACTGCAATCTGGAATTACCTCCACTGATAGGATTTACCCACCCACGGGGGACAGGAAGGGCTTAGTTCAAACACAAACCAGGGCTTCTCAACCTCTTTAATGCCACAGGACCCCCACCCTCACCCCCTTGGCAGCCTGGGGACGCCTGCAGACCTTCCACAGGATGGCATTAAATGCACAAATTAGATACACAGCATTCCAAAGGAAGCCAATTACAGTACATTGCGGTTATCAAAATATTTTAAAATTTTTGCTACGGCAACATTTAATTAACGTATTAAATAAGACCTAGCCGTGAGTCTCATAACCCCCTTAATTCTGAAGTAGTGATGAGGCTAACGAAACTTAGGGACATCTACAATGGCTCTAACATACTGGAAACCAATCTCTGCACTTCCTACCGGTGGTAGTCACAGGTCCTGCTCGTTCGCTATGGTTTACTGTCTCCACTCATAACTGAAGGAAATGCAGATTTTCAGCCGGTGAGAACGAAGTGTGATTTCTCTCCCTCCAAGCCTTGGGAGCCTCCCTGAATTCTGTGCGCGGTAGACTCGTGCGAAGGCGGCCTCTAGGGTAAGCGGTTGATGTACAACTTCCATGGGAACGAAACACTGCCTCCTCTTCACACCCCTTGTCGCTCCCTGACCTGTTTACCAATGATAATGTCTGCACATTCCAAAGAACTACCATCACCCAACTCGGGCCCTCTCCTCCAGAGCGTAAATGCAGGGAGAGCATCGCATGTGAGTCTGGCCTTTATCTGGGGCAGGGGAGGCCCAGCCCTCACAGCTCACCTCTCCTTTCAGGCTCTCAGCCGCTCCTGCCACTGTGAGGAAATGAGAGGAATTCTATCCATCTCTGGCG
Organism: Ursus americanus; assembly: GCF_024610735.1. Lineage (NCBI taxonomy): Eukaryota > Metazoa > Chordata > Mammalia > Carnivora > Ursidae > Ursus > Ursus americanus. The sequence continues at coordinate 47,509,050 of NC_142133.1, read as the reverse complement.
GAGCCTGAACGTAAACCATCATCCTCCAAGGGTACCCAGCACCGGGCGAAGGGATGTCAGTCTGTCAGCAAGTGAGTGCTGAATGCTGATTATCACGCAGCCCTGGGCTCTGGGCTCTGAGCATGTGAGGGTGTAAAGAAAACTGTGCGGCTCTGCCCATTCAAAACTGGAGTTAAGGGACAAAGCTTGGACGATAACAGTTAAGGTTGAATTGTACAGGTCTCCAAAAAGATGCCCAAGTCCTCACACACACCGGTACCTCAGAATGTAAGCTTAGATGGGTCTTCACTGAGGGAATCAAGTTAAAATGAAGTCAGTAGGGTGGGCCCCAATCCAATAAGGACTGGTGTCCTTATAAAGGGGAGAAATTTGCACAGACACACACAGAAGGAAGACTGTGAAGAGACAGAGAGAAGACGGCCATCTGAGAGCCAAGGAGAGAGACCAGAGCAGAGCCTCCCCTCACAGCCCCCAGAGGGAACCGACACTCTGACACCTTGATTTCAGACTCCCAGGCTCCAGAACCGGGAGAGTTCATTTCTGTTGTCAGCTACCCAGTTTGTGGCACTTTGTTACAGCTGCCCTCGCAAATTAATACAATATATGAAGTCAAATATATGGCCTGGGAAAATTAGACCTTAACTCGGCGCCCGTCAAACCACGTCTCCTTCTCCTTCTGGTGCCACTCATCAGTTTAAAATTAGATTCTGTTCAGAGTTTGCTTCTGGTCTCTGGGCAGGAGGGACGGTCCAAGGCCCTCTTTCGGAGGGTAAGACCAGAGGACAGAAGGGGCTTAGGGAATCCAGGACTGTACTGTTGGTAACTCTCCCACGAGCCCTGGACTTACTGGGGGGCCATCCCCTCAGCAGGCAGCGATCTTTGTAATCCTTTCATTCAAATATTCTGCGAGGAGCTTTGGCCTAGGGCAGTGGTTTACAAACTTGGCTGCATATTAGAAGCCCCTGGGGAGCTTTAAGAAAATTCCACGCAAGCCTGAGCCCCACCCCAGACCAACTGAATCAAAATCTCAGGGGGTGGGGGCTGGGCATGAACATTTTTTAAAAGCTCCCCAGATGATTCTAATGTGCAGCCAGGGTTGAGAGCCACTGGACCCTATGACCTTTGAGGGCCTTTCCTTCTCAGAATTCGGCGAGAGTGCATTTTGTGTTTATCTTAGTGGTTCTCAGGAGCGTGCTGGGGCTGGCCCCGGGTCTGGTTTCTTACAGGTCCAGTCTATGGCGGCCTTTATTGGGTATGAGTGGAGGAGTAATTCTGATACACTGGGGGGAGGGAGGGGAAGGGAGTTAAAAACGCCTTTCACTAAAACATCAATTTAATAAGATTTGGTTACGAAGTTCTGACGTGCCCGAAACTCAAAAAATGATCCAGAAACAAGCTGACAGCTATTCAAGTGAGGAGTGCCACAACTGAGGGGCACAGAGGGGCAGGGGGGGCAAGCCACCCCGGTGGCAACAGAAAGTGCCCCCAGAGATCGTCTTAAAGGAGAAACCAGAATGTCTTCTGTGAGAACAGAGGAGCACGGAGGGCTTGATCCATGGACTGAAATGATTTCGTTTAGCTAGACACAGAGAAGACGATACCTCTGAAGAGACCAAGCACACGTGAGAAGCACTGCTTTGGGAAGCCTGTATGGGTAAGGCAGTGCCCGATTTTGCTGCCCTCTGACCCTCCTGCTGGGGCTGGCTTCCGTCTATAGCCACAGAGCAGCCTGCAGACCCCACCACAGCCCAAGGCAGGGGGGGTCTCAACCCAGCTAGGCACCAACATTTAAAGGGGAGCCTTTAATAAATACAAGTTCTAGGGTCCCATGACCTAGAGATTGTGGGCACAGGGGTCAGGCATGTGTCCTTTCAAAAAAAAGGGGGGGGTCTCCAGGGAATTCTGATGAGCCAGTAATTCTCAACCTTTAGGGTATCTTACAGCTGTGATCTCCAAACTTCTGTTTCTGAGGGCAGTCCACCAGGACTATGGGCCACCACCGGCTTGCCTTGCGGGACCTGCCTTGTGAGACCTTCGGCCTCTGGCTCCCACATGGGACTGCTCACCTGCCTCCCAGCCCAGGCTCAGCCTGGCCACCAGAAGCTTGCGTTCCTATAAGGAGGCAGCCAGGCTGAGCCCCCTTCCAGCTCCGGTTCCTACTCTCAGGTCGGGGTCTTGACACCAAGTCTTGACACCCTTGGCCCACAGTGTGGAAAATCGTTCTCACCCTTGCACACGGACTCAATATGCACAAGAGTACGAACAGGGACTTCCTGTTACGGCCCGCGTGCTCACGTGTTAACCTGGCTCTCCAGACTGAAGACCACCAGCACAGGCGGCCATCCTCTGTACACAGAGGTCATTCCCTTCCTCTGACGTGAACCATCTGCTGCCAGGAAGCGGGAAGGGCAAGCCTCTCCCCCCCCCCCCCCCGCCCCGGCCCCCGGGCCCAAGGGAGGGCCTGGAGCTCAGCCGACCCCCCAGGGGCACCTTCCCTGGCTAACAGCTCAGCTTCTCCCCACCATCAAGAAAACCCGGAGACCCACATCTGTCCCCCTCCCACAAAAGCCAATCACTTCAAGTTCTGACACCAAAAGCCAAACACCCAAATGCCATTTTACTGACTTGACGTATGCTAAAAAATACCCTGAGTTCATTCAAGCCTCCCAAGTATCTAAGAATCTGAAAATTTACCAGGATGTTGGGCACCTGCAACATATCCCGGACACTAGGAAGTCAACACCTGATTTAACGGGAAAAATCTCCCATGAGGGGAAGCTGTTTCAGTGTTCGGGGAGACTTGGGCAGTGAGGGGAAGTAGATTTTTTCTGAGCAAGGTGGATGGTAAAGTCTTTGCTAGAAGGACACCGGCATAGTCCTCAAAACAGGCCCAGCAGGGGCATTCACGTCTGTGCACTGATGGATCACGTCTGGTCCTAATTCTTCCAGACGGGCAAGGAGAAGCCAGACAGACCCTCGACCACACCACTGTCCTACACCAGTTCAACAGGAACGAGTCGTGGGTTCTCAATGATGTTTACAAATGATCCCTGGGAACAAAATTAAGCCTCTTAACGTTCTTAAGATGTACAGGACTTCAAAAATAAAAGATGGGCTCAAATCCACTGTTAAGAGTTTCCTGTATACGTTTTTTCAAACTCCTCTTTCTTCCTTGGGCAGTCTCTGGCTGAGGGTTATGATTATTGACAGCGTTCCTTTATACTTAGAATTCATCCATGTCTTCTTACCACACATAGTTTTGAAGCCCTGGGCTAAGAGAAGTGTTTTTACTGTAAGCCGGAAAACAGGGACGGAACAGATAAAAAATGTCATGTGCTAGACCCGGCTGAGGCAGGTGGGGAGGAGGAAGGCTGGGTTAGCGCGGGCTTGTCTCTACTGAAGGAGCGCGGGTGGGTGGCAGAGCTCAGTGCAGTCAGGTAAAGGGCAAAGAAAGGTGGGAGGCTTTCCGCAGAGTGGACTTGGTTTTCATGTTTTTCTCTTACACCAGTAGGGACCAATGAAATTCTTGGTAAGATGCCCATAACATGGCCAACAAATCCTTGGTTAGGGTGTTAGAGACAGAGCAGTGGTTGCCAGGGCAAAGCGGGATGAGTTTTTAGAGATTTGTGACTGTCGCGGTGGTTGTGTGAGTCTGTGTAAGTTACAGTGCCTAAAACTGTGGGTCCCTGGGTGGCTCAGTCGGTTCAGCATCTGACTCTTGATCTCAGCTCAGGTCATGATCTCAGGGTCATGAGATCTAGAGAGCTGGACTCCGTGCCGTGCTCAGAGGGGAGTCTGCTTGGGATTCTCTCTCCCTCTCCCTGTTCCCCTCCCTGTGCTCACACATGCTGTGTGTGCTCTCTCTCTCTCCCTCTCAAACAAATAAAATCTTTAAACAAAATTCATAAAACTATACACCAAAAAGAGTCAATTTGCCTGTATATTAATTTTTTTTTAATTTGAAAAGAAAACAAAGCATCTTTAGGCAGAGGGACGACAGAGCTGGCAGAAGATAGGACACACAGCTAGCGCCCTTTCTCTCTCACGTGACAGTGTCCCAGGGCTCCACCTGGGCACGTGTGCGTGCTCAGGAAAGCTCTCTTCGAGTAACGGGCTCTGAAACCCAGAGAACCAAATGACCGCCAGTCCAAGCACATGGGAAGAGGAGTGAGCTGAGCCAACCAAGGAGCAGGAGAGACACTTTGGGAGGACACTAGGCCCCTAAGCAGCAGATGGAGAAACTGAGCCAAGAAGGACCTTGTGAGGGGCAGAAGGAAACTGGTAAGCGCATGGCAGGAGGAGGCTGTCAGGACGGCACGGCCAGCAGGACGCTCAGTCTAGGACCAGACCTGCCTCAAGGGGGGAGACCAGATGTCGCACTTCTCCTTAAGCATCCCCTTTATCGAGGCCATGGGCCAAGAAGACTTAAATATGAGCTTTCATTTCTTCTGGGCTTCTCCCATCTCTGATGTCAAAAGGCCTACACACAAACCAGCCAGAGATGGGATGCCTGGCTGGCTCAGTCAGAAGAGTGTGCGACTCTTGATCTGAGGGTTGTGGGTTCAAGCCCCACATTGGGTGCAGCAACTACTTAAGAAAAAAAAATCTTTTTAATTAAAAGGAAAAAAAGAAACCAGCCAGAGTTCAGGCAGTGATACAGAAAACAGAAGGAATGCCTGAGCCCACTTCATATGGTACCAGGTCTTCCAGAGTGCAGGCAGCCAGGTATGCTCTTCTTGTCTCCAGGGCTCCTTCCGGGGAGGACATCACTGACCAAAATGCAAGGAGCGAAGAAAAGCCCAGCGGGGCAGGCAGCTGCCCAGCTGGTGCCGAGCAACCCCGAGCAGCCGATGGCTAACCCGACACCAAGCTCAGAGCGGAGCCTCACAGGGGGCAAAGCACATCTCTTTGGGCCACAAAAGGGGCACAAGCCAGTTCCTGGAGGCCAGCGGTTGGTCCAGGGCACTTAGGGAGGCCGGGTGGCTCCAGGAGGGAGGACACCAGGCTCCAGGGCCGTCCAGAAGCCACAGGAAGGACAACAAGCCTGGGAGAAGCTGCAGAGGCTGCAGAAACACCAGGAAGAGTTTCCTGTGTCGAGCGCCAGTCTCTCTCATTCCAGGAATCCCCTTTTCCTGAAGCTCGCTTGCTGTTATTTATTTATACAAGGCCGAACCCCACCTTCCAGAGCTCTGCAAAGCGCTCCTCACCACAAAGCCCGATTGTGCTTCCACATCCTCACAGCCAAGGCCGAGACAGAAACTGGCCTGAGGGAAGACGGTCTGTCCCAGAGATGGAAATGCAGTCAGATTCAAAGGCGCGGTTCTCCAATAACAGAGAGCTTTGTTGGGCCGGAGAACACCCTTCGAACAGACAGCGCGGCGTGCCCGGAGCAGGGGGAGGGGGGGTTCCGGCCCATCTCGGTGCCAGGGGGCCCTTCAGCAGGTGAGCTGTGGCTATTGGGTTCTGGGCCGTCTCCAAAGAGCCAGGCCTCATGGCAGGGCTGGCTGAGAGAGAAACTAGCATGCTATTCTGCTCAATTATCCGCTTTGCAGACGGGCGCAGTAACATTTTATTAAGACAGGACACACAGATGAAAGCTACAGCGATGGGAAACCCTGGAATTTTTTTTTTCCAAAAGGGGAGAGGAAAACTATCAACCCCCAGAACTATTCTGGCCCAAACAACAATAATTTTGGCAATTTAAAACACAATAATTTTCTTAGGGCTTACGAGGTGGGTTTTCTCTCTGCCCCCAAACCTCTCTCAGGAAAAGGTTTGGTCAGAAATGATTTTTAAACAGGCTCATAACCTCCTCACCACAAATACATCTGTAAAGTGCTAACACAGCCCACGGGAAAGTGTGCGTCTTGACGCTCTGGGCAGGTTTCGGCTTCGCACGGAGTCACGCAGGTGGTCTTCTGGACACCAAACCCAAAAGCGGAGAGGGGTCCCAGAGGGGAGCGCTGGCCTATGTCTAAAGCACCCATGGCAGAGGGGCAAAGGAGGACAAGGAAGGCTGGCCGCTGGGCAGCTCCTCAGGGCGCCTGCCCCCGTCTCCCGCCCGCCCTGCCCTGCGCACACAGCGGTGCGGCTGCCCCCCTTCTCCCGGGGAGTCTCTAAAGCCGACCTCCCTAGAAGCCTGGCTCCGTACCTTCCTCCCTCCCCACAGAACGTCTGCTTTCCTCTTGGTCCTCCATGCAGCAATTGGACAAGAGTCCCCCGGCCTCTCCCGTCCCAGAAGGCACCTCTAAAGCCATGCTCCTTGTCCACACAAATGATGAGTAATTACCACTAATTGCCCCTCACGTTCTCCTAAGCCCAGGACCTCCCCTGAGCAGGGAAGGAGGGAGAAAGGAGGGGAAGGCGGGAAAGCCAGTCAGGGTCTCTCCCATCCTGCCCCCCCCCACCCCCGGGGCCAGAGCAGGTGTTCCTGCTCTCCAGCCGGAGGCCTCCTCAGCACCGCTGAGTGTTCTCCAGCTCGGGGCCTCTTACAGACCAAGCTCTGGCACCGCCTGCCCGTTTCCAGCAGCAGCTTTAGAATCAACTCCCGAAGGGACCTCGCCGGGTCACCCAGTCTTCAACGCTCAGGTCACGTCCCTCAGTCCCTCAAGCTCACGCAAGCCATCCGTGTGGCCCCAGGGGAGGTGGTGCCACTTAATTGTCCCAGAGCAGGACAATCCAGGTTCTCTGCCAGCCCCTGTCCCTGGAATGCTAGGTGGCCTCAGACGAGTCTGGTTTCCTCTAGAATGAAGCAGGAAAAACCACAGTCCCCACAGGGTCATTCTGAGGATTAAGTGAGTGAATGTACGCAATACTTCTCTGGGACACTCAAAGAACACTCAAAGAATAAAACTGTTATCACTGCACAAAGCACTATTCAGACAGAAGAGAGACTCAAGGACCAGTCATGCTATGTTTCTCACTAGCTCCACGAAATTAGCAACTCTCTCCACCCCTCTGGGCTCGGTTCCTTTCGACGGTCACTAGAATCCAGCTGGCATCTCCAAGGTGCCTTCCTAAAACACACACACAGATCCATTCACTCGGTGTATTCCACGTGTGTACGAACTGTGTCTGTACACCAGGGCTCAGCTTCAGCACAACAGACACTGGAGCAACGACATCTTCTGTTGTGAGGAACCATCCATCCTATACATTCAAGACGTTCAGCAGCATCCCCGGCCTCACCCGCTAGATGGTAATAGTTCTCCCTCCCCCGCCCCATCAGAACAACGAAAAATGTCTCCAGACCTTGCCAAATATCCCGGGGGGGGGGGGGCCAAATGGCCCCAGTGGAGAGCTAGTCGCGTGCACACAAACACACGCACCCACGCGCACACATGGGTAACAGGACACCCACTTTGAGAGTGAAGAGCGAAGCAGGGTGAGAACGGAGGAGCCGTCTCTCCAGGCACTGAGTCCCTGCACCGTGCTCGAGGCAACTTGGCTGCGACTGAGACCACAAGCGCACACGGTACCTGGGAGCGTCTCTACATCCGTGCAACAGTCACTGGGCTCACAGAGGCCGCTGCAGACCTCACTCGGCTTGCACGGAGTCCTACCGAGCGCGTTCACTTGCCAGGCCCAGCTCCCCAGGTCCAGTGAAAAGTGTGCTCAGGAGCTCGGCCCGGGGGAGAAGACCACGGGGTCCTGTGTGCTACCTCCCTGCACACTCACCTGGAGGTACCTAAGGAAAAGGAAGCCGCCTTGGGCAGCAGGCGGCTGTGGGCTTGCCACACGTGTGCTTCCCTCGGACGCCATGTGTTAGCGGATTTGCCGAAACTTCTGTTTTCCCAGTTCAGAAGAGCTAGGGGCTTGGGAGACAAGTCTTGTGTACCCACGGACACACGACCTTGTGTGCACACCTACCCACTCGCAAATCTACATAAAATGAACAGTAATCATAAAGATGCAAGAAAGGGATTAAGTGGAGGAGGGGAGGCGAACGTCTGCCTTAAAGAGAGGTCTGTTTACCCCCAAGTGTTTAAAAACGAGAATCCTGAACTCCCTTTCTACCTTATTATGACTTATTTAACATTTGTTTTTAATTTGCCCAAGATCATAATCTTCAGCGAGGACCACATACAAGCCAAACTCTAACTTGGAAAACCAAGCTGGACCTTTGCTCCGCCTGCATGAATTAGTGTACAAAGGGGCATCTCATTTCTCCCTCCCTCACAATCTGGAACACTAGTCCCTATGTATGTCACTAACGCTGGGAGAATGGGCCCTAAGACAGGCCTCAGGAAACGAAGGCTCTAATCCTGGCCGATTCACTTGTGTGCCACGGAGACAAGTTATTTCAAGTGCTGAGCTTCCTCTTTAAATACGCTGACAGTTCCCTGTTAGCTGGATGCATGGAGTAAATTAAGTACAACAAGGAAGACCTACAGAATCCTAGTTACTCACGCGGAAAAGTACTAAGAGTAGAATGGTAGCCCAGACCCACCCAGAGTTCCCAAAGTGGGTTTTGGGGAACACCAGTCCCATGAGATGCCACTTGGAAATAAAGCATTCTGTGGGTCCTTCGTTCATCCCACAAATACTTATCGAGGGCCTTCTAGATGCCTGGTGCTATGAAGACAATAGAGAGCAAAAGAGACCCACTCCCTGACTTCTGCAGTAAGCTGAGGATCCAGAGACTAGGTCACCTCTTTCCCAACAGTAAAGGGAGTTCGCACACAGGGAGCAAGGAACCACATCGAGGCTGGGAGGCGGAGAGCAGGAGGGGAGACGCATGCTGGTGGGGTGGGGGGCGTGGGTAGGATTCCAAGGGGCCGGAGGAATCCTGCACAACGCACCCCCCTGTAAGAGATTCATGGTACACACTGGTGTATTAACGGCCCCAGAAGTCCTGTCCTACCTATTAACATCCCAAGGATGTTACTCTGGGAAATGCTGAGAGAGGCATTATTGTTCTCGAAGACTACAAGAACCTTCCGTATGAAACAAAAGCTCTTGTTCGTATAACTGGAAAACTATGTGTCCTCTCAGAACAGCCAAAATACCTTGGGGTTGCTAATGTAATTCTGAAGTATTTTCCTTGGCACAGACCTATAAAAACATATGGCTGCCACAACTGCTGACATAGTCCCAGTATCACAGATGAAGGAAAACCCTTCAGCTACAACCAGCAGGCCAGAATCAAAGGTCTACCTCCAGCACAGACATCTGCTTTATTTTGGAAAAGATGTATGTACAGCCTAGGGGCACCTGGGTGGCTCAGTCGGTTAGGTGTCTGACTCTTGATCTCGGCTCAGGTCATGATCTCAGGGTTCTGAGATTGAGGCCCGCATTGGTCTCTGTGCTGGGTGTGGAACCTGCTTAAGATTCTCTCTCTTCCTTCTTCCCTTGCCCCTCTCCCCCCAAAAGATGTATGCATAGCCTCACTACTGGGATGAATTGAGAAAACCTTCAAATAAGTAAAACAAAAATGATCAACCACCAATGATCAAGTTATCAAAGATTATACCCTGAAAGATACCAGAAGTGAACAATGATTGCCCTTGTTAGTCTAAAATGTCCAGGAGGAAACAGATTTTGCTGTTTATTATATATGATCCATAAAGAAGAAAATGTAAATAAATAACAAATACTCACACACGTGCAGATTTTGTGTATAAAGTACTGTGTTAGGGGTGACAGTGATCAAAAGGGACAGATGACAGCCAGGGTCCTTAAGAACATGGATTCTAGAAAAGTAGCAATCCAAAACTGAGTATTAGTAAGTGCACAGGGAACGGTGTAGTATAATGACTAAATTCTACAGGGGCTAGGGAGGTCCTGAAAACCCAGGACTGCTAATGCCGATAATGAGTTTACCTTAACAGAGCCCTTATGGTACCAGACAATGTTCTCCGTGCTTGTGTACAACCTTATTTCATCTTTGCAACTATGAGGTAGGTCCTAGGAATATATCAAAATATGGTCTTGGCCTCAGCAGTCAATGGAAATCTGTTATTTGCCTTCAGCTTCAATCTTCAGAAGGCCTGAATTTCTGCCTGGTCAATGATCATATTTAATTAACCTAACAATGTGAGAAATAAGGAAATGAAGCACATTTGGATTCATCATCATTATTGGAACATGCCCCTTCAAAAATAGGGAAACAATCTTTTTTTTCTTTTTTAAGATTTATTTATTTGTCAGAGAGAAAGAGCAAAAGAGCAAGCGAACACAAGCGGGGGGAGCAGTGGGCAGAGGGAGAAGCAGACTCCCCGCCGAGCAAGGAGCCCTATTCGGGACTCAATCCCAAGACTCTAGGATCATGACTTGAGCCAAAGGTAGATGCTTGAACGACTGAGCCACCCAGGCGCCCGCGGGAAGCATTCTACGTGTAAAGTTTAGTGGAAATCTCCTTAAGAGCTTTATCTTTTGAAATGTTACCAGTTGGCAGAAGTATGTTATTTTTTCTTGGAAGAATACAATATAAACATGAAATATTAATCTCATATAGAAAACAATTACAATGTACAACTCCAATTCTTAAATAGGATTAATTGACTGCATTACTAATATAAAGAGTACATTAAAAAAGAGAACAGTATATACTTTTTGAGCAAGTGTTTATCAATGTTTTTATATTATAATAGCTACACTATATTCTACTTCTAAACTCTATAGAATTACGTGGTGTGCTCGTAACATTAAAGAGAATAACCTTTAGAAACTACATATGCACTGTTAGCATTCAGACTTTGGTCTCTAAATAACACAATTCACTAAAAGGAATCAGAGCTCCTTCTGGAAAATAGCTGATCCGGGAGGGCGAGAAGCACAAGATGAGCCTAGAATGTCCTCCCGAAACAGTAAGCAGGGCAGCATCAAAGACCACTAGGATTGTGTCAAAAGGACTCGGGAGCCAACGTGAAGAGGCTTCCACCAGCTAAAGATGAAACAACTGGAGTATCAGGAAGAATAATACTCGTAAATGGATTGAAACACATGAAATAGGTTAAAATCCATGAGTTCGTAATATTTAAAAACATAATTTCACTGGTCACTTTTGCAGATTTTAAGAAACCAAATGGAAAGCCAGTAAATAAAGGGAAAGACTCAAGCATTTAAATTACTTTCCCGATATGACCTCCAGGGGTCTGCATACTTCTCCTACAATGGGCCAGACCTTGTCAGTTCTGGGGGCCTAATACAGACTCCATGGCAACTACTTACCTCAGCCCTTGCATCACAAAGACCGCCAGAGACAATATGCAAACGAATGGGCCTGGCTGTATTCTAATGAAACTTCATTTATAAAAATAAGTAGCAGGCTGGATTTAGCCTGTTGAACTTCAGTTTGCTGACCTTCGATCTAAGGTAACTAATAGTTCACGAGGGACAGTTTCTCTTTTAAAAAGTAGTACAGGGCACCTGGGTGGCTCAGTCCGTTGAGCATCTGCCTTCGGCTCAGGTCACCATCCCAGATTCCTGGGATCCGGCTCCCTGTTTGGCGGGAAATCTGCTTCTCCCTCTACCCCTCCCCCCTGCTCGTGATATTTTACTCTCTGACAAACAAAATAAAATAAAATAAAATAAAATAAAATAAAATAAAATAAAATAAAATAAAATAAATAGTATAGATGAGGAGCCCCTGGGTGGCTCTGTTGGTTAAGCATCTGACTCTTAATTTCAGCTCAGGTCACGATCTCCCGGTCTCAGCTCTAGGATTGAGCCCTGAATTGGGCTCTGCACTCAGCAAAGTGTCCACTTGAGGATTCTCTCCCTCTCCCTCTCCCTCTGCCCCTCTCCCCGCTCATGCTCACTCGGGCTCTTCCTCTCTAAAATAAATAAATAAATCTTTAAAAAAATAGTACAGCTGATAGATGAAGAAGGAAAGACACAGGCTATCAGCACTTCGAAACTGCTAATAAAGTAATGGATGTGAATGATGGCCATTGGTGGCTGCTAATTTCACAGACAACCAGACCTCCAGTGTCTCGTAATATGAGGACATCATCTATGAAAGCGACTTTGAAAAATAAATTTAAAAGGAGAGAGGAAAAGAGAGAGAGAGAACCCTGAAGCTGGATCAAGAATCTAAATCCAGGGAACTCCCCCTACTTGCTGGATGGGATGCTGCCTGAATCATAAATCAATTAATAAAGTCCATTAGATTCTCAAATTAAAAAAAGAAAGAAAAAAGAAAAGAATCCAAATCCAGCTAACAATTTTCAGGAACTACAAGGGATAGAAAAACATGTTACAGGACATCGTAGGGTTGCATTTAACAAAATCCAGACGGTGAGGAACTCCACAGGAGTCATCAGATAAAAACCTAAAAACCTAATTAGGAAGTTCTTTTCATCCTATGAAGAGTGCAGAGCAGAATGTCAACTTTTCTACCTCAATATTTCACAAGATTTCAAAATCATGTACTGCCCTTTTTTGATAAATCACCTATGATCCAGGCATAATAAAGATGGTGAAAACTATGAAAAGAAGACACTGTCTTAAGAAAAAAACAAAAAAACCAACACCGAAAAGATCTTGTTCCTTCATCTATCTAGTATTCACAAATATGCGGTGGGGCATCGCAGAAACAATCTAGGCACTTACAGAGTCGTGAAATTATTTTTCTCGCACTACAATGTCAAACTTCCCAAATGTGACCATCAGTTTGGCCACAACAGAGTAATAACTATTTCTGGCAAGAAACATCAATGGATACTAAAAACAATGGAAGAAAGTGTGATGAGAAACAGGTTATTTACAGAGTCAGAAAGTATCTTCCCACAAAACACTTATTAATTACAAAGAGGAAAAATAGTTAACTTCCTTGGAGAAACCTGGCAGATGTAATTTTTACCAAGTGATCAAAATTAACATCAACTGTAGTGTGAAAAAGAGATGGTATCTCGCGAGAAGCAGAGAAGGACACGGTAGCAACCACGTAGTTTTCCTGCCTAAATAAAGAACCTGAATCTATTCATGAAGAAACATCTGAAAAAAAGCAGAATTCAAGGTCCTTCTACAAAATAAATGGCTTGTGATCTTCAAAAGTGAAGAACATAAGAGACATAAGACAAACTGAAGAGCTGTTCTAGACTGAAGGAGACCAAACAGATACAGCCAAGTGTAACACATGACCTTGGCTCATCTGGACCCTTCCCCCCAAATACTATTTTTTTTTTTTTGAAGATTTTATTTTTAAGTAATGTCTACATCCAATGTCGGCCTTGAATTCACAACCCTGAGATCAAGAGTCAAACGCTCCATGAACTGAGCCAGCCAAGTGCCCCCAAATTCTTTTAAATGTTTTCTTTTGCTACAAAAGACAGTTTGAAGACAAGTAGCAACATCTGAATAAGGTCTATAGACAACAGGTCTATGTTAATTTCTAGATTTGATAACCACATTGTGGTGATTGTCTTTGGTGGTAGGACATAGGCGTGAAGTTACCTAGGAGTAAGGGAGCACTGTATTTGCAACTTACTCTCAAATGGCTCAGGAAAAAAGTTATGGAAAAAGAGAAAGATAAAGAAAATATAGTAAATACTAATGTTTGGGGAAATCTGGAGGAAAATACGTGGGAATTCTTTGTACTATTCTGTACTTTCTCTGTGTCTGAAATTATCTCAAAGTAAAAAGTTAAAATTAATTAACATATATATTCCATATATATGAACCAACAGTATATATATCATTCTGTTGACACCTATTAGATTAAGAATTCACACAAACTGGCAACTCTGTTACAGTGATCTGTAACTCTTCCCAAAGGTAACTGATAACCATATAAATCAAAATCTGCACTAAGAACTGAAATGTGATGTGCCAATTACTTTTGTAGAAGCTTTTCTGGTTCTCCCGTGACTACACCATTTAATCATTTCCTATAAAAATATTTTAAAATACTGCAAGAAAACATCCACTTATTAAGATATTGCTTAAAGTTTTTGGCCATTAAACTTCTTAATAAAGTTGTAATAATACTATAAATTATCTGGATGACATTACTCATTTCTTTTTATATCTCACAGATTCATTCTATGATGCATTTAGTTTTAGTCTTGTGCAAATCCTGGTTTTAAAATGCTGTCTATTCAGCCAAAATGTTAATTCGGTAACCTTCAAATACACCATTATCCCCATTTTGCCAAAGAGCACCCTAGGATACTGGGGCACGGAGCCAGATGGGGGCTGGGCTGGCCTTCAAGGGCAGGCCAACCGTAGCCAAACGCAAGTCCCGGACCCCTTTAGCCATACTGCCTCCCCAAGAGGGAGGAGTGGCCTGTCTGCGGGATCTGCTCCTCGCTCCTCTCTCCTCCTTCGGTGCCAAGCAAAAGCAACTGTGTTTAAGGGGCTCTCTCGAACTCCAGTTGCTCTCACCATCCCAGCCCCTCCCTGCGCTAACTCTCCTTTCGAGAGCCTTGCCATCCTGATCCATTTCCCACTCCAGAATTCAGCACAGAGTCTCCCTCCCTGACGAGTATTTTATAACAGAAAAGCTTATGTTGTACAGTGTTTTCACGTCACGTATCTTTAACGCTCCTACTCTAATACTCTACCTCTCCTCTCTGCAGTCCTCCTAGGAAACACTTAAATAGATAATATAATTGATAAGCAAAGACCACATCCAATTTACACCGAAAATAATATTCAGGGCAACTGGGTGGCTCAGTCGGTTAAGAGTCTGCCTTTGGCTCAGGTCATGATCTCAGGGTCCTGGGACAGAGCCCCACATCCAGGGCTCCCCGCTCAGCGGGGAGTCTGTTTCTCCCTCTGCCCCTCCGCCCACATGTGCTCTTTCTCTCTCAAATAAATAAACACAATCTTAAAAAATAATAATAATAATACTCAGGGGCACCTGGCTGGCTCAGCTGGTAGAGCATACGGCTCCTGATCTAGGGGTTCTGGGTTCGAGCCCCACGTTGGATGTAGAGATTGCTTGAAAATAAAATCTTAAAAAAGAAAAGACTATTCATGCCTACACAAGCAAGTGGGACTTGGTCAGGAGTCGGAAACGGGCTCCAGACCAAGTCAACAGACGCACCTACAGTATTTTATATCGTGGTATCTAGGGAAAGAACTCTACCACCTCAAGACGTGAGAAGAAAAACACAAGGGAAATCAGAGGGAACAGAATAAATGGAGCCGGAGAGCACAGAAAAGCAGAGAAAGATTGAGGCAACAATGACCACTCTTTCTGAAACTGTGAAGGGACCAGACATTAAAGCTCTGACTACCCCAGGCAGAAGTAGGGATTAAAAGTCCCTCTAAGGGAAAGGGGTGGACATGCCACCGAAATGAATAAATACAGACATGTTATTCCTCACTCCTCTCTCGTTCGTACACACCATTTCTTTGTGCCTGTTCCACATGGCGTTTTCACATCAATGTGGTGGTCAACTCTCAGGAGAGGGGCACTCTAGCACTGTGGCCGGAATGATGGCTCTAACACTTTTCAGAGCAGCGACTCTGGGCCCCTCACTTACGCTGTCTCCGCTTCCTCCAGGATAAAACACGTGATGAGATCAGACGTGCGAGCATCCCATGTGCCAACAGTTGTACGCAGCGTGACAGAGTGCCCCGGAACACGGCCGGCGCCTACAGGGCTGTTTTTTAAAATGCTGATGCTTAAATATTCATGCCGTCAACATTCAACAAATGTCTGTGAGTCACTTATCCTGAGTCAGGTATTACGGTTTAGTAACAAAGTATTTTGAGTGCACTTTCTCTGTAGCACTGTGGGGCTCGCTGCAGATTCCCCCGAGTAGGGGAGAGAGGAAAGCCCAATGATGCCACTGAACCCAGTCCTACTGCCATCCTTCGTAACTATTTGATCCTGGGTGAGCTCACATCTCCCTGAGCTCGTGGGATGCTCCCGTCCAGCTTGGAGGGCTACCCGGGTACCCAGGCAGGGTCCGTGCACAAGAATCTCAGGGAGGAACACCCAACCCGCCCTTAGCAGGTATGTGTTGTAAGTCCATCTGACCTTAGAGACCCCGATTTATCCTTCTGGGAATTTACGGAGAAGAAGGTAGTCCCAAACATCAGAGATCACTACTGCCAACAAATCTGGACTTGTAAACTGATCAGCTTTTCACACCACTTATTCCTACTTCTTTTGTTTTTCTTCCTCATTGTTAGATTCAACTTTTTTTTTTTTTTTAAGTAAGCTCTAGGGAGTGCCTGAGAGCCTTAGTTATTAGTTAAGCATCTGCCTTCAGCTCAGATCACTAACCCTAACCCTAACCCCGGGGATCGAGCCCTGCATCTGGCTCCCTGCTCAGCAGGGAGTCTGCTTCTCCCTCTGCCTCTGCCCCTCCCCCTGCTTGTGCTCTCCCTGTCTCTCTCCCAAATAAATAAACAAATAAATAAATAAATAAATAAATATTCTTAAAAAAAAAAAAGTAAGCTCTATGCCCAACATGGGACTTGAACTCACAACCCTGAGATCAAGACTCACGTGCTCCACTGACTGAACCAGCCAGATGTCCCTAGGCGCAGCTATCTTTTTACTATCTCTTATATTCATGTCTTTTTGTTTTCCACATATTTTTTTTAATAGATGTTCCTACAAATAATGAACCGATTGACTGTATCAGGTGTAAGGCATTTATCTCATTAAGATTCAGTGTCTTGCAATACCCAGATCTCAGAAGGGCTTAGCTAGGGCCCCAAGTGCCTCCCCAACTTCTATCAGGCATACTCAGAAGCCCCTCCTGTTAATCTTCCCACCATGCTATTGTTTTCAGAAAGAGACCACCTGAAAGATAATTTGGGAAGTGAAGGAAAAAGCACTGAATGACCTGAATCCTAATTTCAAACCATCTTATACCCACACCCTCCCACACAGACAAAGGTGAGTAGGGAGGAGACTAATACCTTCTCTGGAATTCTTAAAATAATCCTCTGTGTAAATGTTCAGTATTTATTCCTTTAATAGTCAATTTATTGAAATAGTTATAAATGACTAGGACTGATTTTTAACTTAGAGAGCTTTAAAAAGGCAACCGATTTATGCGGTATTTTATAAAATAAACAATAAGGAAATAATATTTGCACGCTTGGTTCACCAGAGCTTGGTTTATTTTATTTTACTTATTTATTTATTTATTTTTTAAAGATTTTATCCATTTATTTGACAGAGAGAGCACAAGCAGGGGGAGCGGGAGAAGCAGACTCCCCACCGGGCAGGGAGCCCGATGCGGGACTGGATCCCAGGACTCTGGGATCATTGACCTGAGCTGAAGGCTGACGCTCAACCGTCTGAGCCACCCAGGCGCCCCTAGAGCTTGGTTTATTAACCAAACTATGTTGTAATACAAATTGCAGGGGAAGCAAGCAAGTTTACTCCTCCCACCTTCTTCTACACCAAAGACACACTTGTGTATTCTTCAGCCCTCCCTGATTTCAACAAGGAAAAACTGTCCTCAAGTTCAAAAAAGTGCTAATGTGAGTAGATAACCACTTTTCTCTCCAAAGAGGGTAATGTGCTGCAGTGAACTTCTGGGGGACACCCACTAAAGGTTATTTAAGTCCTCTGGGGTAGAGCTGGTAGAACAACTTAAGCCCCAGCCACTCACTTAGACAACTGTTTATTTGGGAAGGTGCATTCCCAGGTCCAATTTGTGAAGCCAGAACAAATCTACCCACCCTCCACCCCAACTGATAACTCACATCAGGATTTCTGAACCGAGAAGCAAAGGTCAGCTGTCCTCCCAATTGGAGGAGGAGCTGGTTACATCAGGCCTGCGTGTAGTCACAAGGGTAGAATGGGAAGACTGGACTTTAAACTCACAACCAAGTTCAACTCTTTGCACCAGTCAATTGCCCGTGGTGTGACCTTGAACAAGATACTTGACCCCTACTACTAGTCTGCCCGCCCAGAACCAAAATGGGAATAACAAGTACCTACTTCCCAGCAGGTTAGAAGCTTTGAGAAATATTAAGGTTTTCGGAGCCACTGCCAAGTGCTTTCCCAATGGGGCGGAGCTATGAACACCCTTCAGGAACAGCAAACGAGGGCACCCCCTTCACCAAACATTTGCCAGCATTTAAAAGTCCTATTAAGACAAAACCTCTGGTAATTTGGTGGGGGGGGGGGAGATTCTCTTCTTTATTAGCATTTTTTAGCTACTTAGGAGGCTGAACATTAGTTTCACATATGTGGTTGTTATTTGTAGTTTCTTCTTTGGGGAATTTTTTGTTTATATTTATTTTATGGTTACTTTTTACAATTATGGTGAACACTTGGGGCCTTGTTCCTCTTGAATGAAACAGATTTCTTTTCTTCCTTTCTTTTTTTTTTAAGATTTGTTTATTTGAGAGACAGCAAGAGAGAGAGAGAGACAGAGACAGAGACAGAGAGACAGAGAGAGAGAGAGAGAGAGAGCCTGCGCGAGCACATGCGCGTGGGGGGAGGGGCAGAGGAAGAGAATCTGGAAGCCGACTCCCCACTGAGATTTCTAAAATGCTATAGCACAGTTTGTGCGTATGAGTGTGAGTTCATTTCCTGTCCTGAGGACTCCAGGTAACTAAAGTTATCTATCACCCCTTATCACTTCCCCAAAAGCTCCTGAAAAGGGCCATGTTTAAGAAAACATTTTTATGGTTTTACTTTCAAACTCTGAAATGTATTTCTAAACTAATTGTTCATTTTCCCACGAAAATCTGTAGGCTATATACATAAAGAAAAGATTTAAGATTCTGACATTTATCTTAGAACCTTAAAAGTAGCTGTCAACGGACGTAACTCAGAGCATCTCTAACACCTTATGAGTCTAAGAAAGAAATCGACAGCACCCCAGAGTTGTTCACTGGGCAGCACATAGGGTACAGAGGACAAGGTGAGTCCCCTTTATTTCCCTTGTGTTCCCTTTATTGCCGAATGCCAAGGTTTTGGAAACTGCAATTTATTTCAACTGAAATCCAATCCAGTTGGAGAGAAGATAATAAAGCATGGGACATATAAAAACCTCCTCCAAAAATACAGATCAGATTAGCCCATTCAGGCAGTTTTCTACATGCTTTTAAGCGGTCAGTCGTTTCCCATCCCAATTATTTATCACATCCCAGTATCTGCCCCTGACCGCAAATGAGTTGTATTTTGATTCCCATTTATAACCTCCTTCAAAATCAGCCAACCTCAGACATTAAAACGAGGAAACATGTCCCAGATACGTCCTAGCTCTCAATCAATGCACGACATTTCATTATTTAACATGTAGGTAAAAGGTTCCCAAAGGTTTTGGGTTTTCTCACGGGGTGCAGAGGAAGGGCCTGTACTGCCAAAACGTCCAGGAGCCTCACCCTTGCCACCTGGCCCTTGGTTGGAGAACACCAAAGCTATCTAGCCATCCGATGCACTGCCCCTCCATCTCTGCCAAGTCCACCTCTGCCTTTTGCCACATCCTCATCTTCAACTCCAGGGCTAGTCTGTAAAATTGGGAGCCCATTTACCGCTGAGCGTCCTCCATCACTGAAACAAGACTGACCTCTTCCCAGTTCTAGACCTATCTCTTCTCCCTCCTGTCTTCTTCCCCATTCATCTTCCACCCTACCGGGCTGCCCTACAAACAAGCTCCCACACCAGCACCCCAAATATACTCTTCTCCATGGCCCTCTTCTTCCTTCCCTCTTCTTGTTGCAGCCAAACTTCTTCAATAGATTGTCCAGAGTCTGGTTTTCAACGACTTCCAGGTTACGGTAGACAGAAAATGTGTAAGGTACACAGGGGGCACGAGGGGAGGCTGGTCTGGGGCGGGAGTCTGGTCTGGGGTTCTGGCTGAGTGCGGGATGGGCCACTCCCTGGGACCAACCCACAGCACAGCACCCGGGCACCCACCTGGGCAGTGTTGAGCTGGTATCTCTGCCCCCCCTACCTTATCACCCCCACTTGCCTGGATTACGTGTCTCACTGGGCACCGATAACTTCCTAATTGCTAAATTCCCAAAGCTCCTCTTCACGCCACCATCTTCTTGCCCCTCTCTCTGTGGCATCTGACGCTGAGGACCAGCTTCCGGGATGTCACAGGATCTAGGCACACCTCTTACCTTGGCAAGGGCTCCTTTCCATGCTACCTCAGTGACTTCTTCCTCTGCCCTGAGCATCCTGTCCCTTCCTCTCTGGGCCCCCTGCTCTTCCAATTGCTGCAATTTCAACTATCCACTCATCATCCCCTCGGACCCCATGTGTCCCCGAGGAAACTCAGCAGTTCCTCCAAACGAAAGCCCCTCACAGCCTGTGTGAGTTCTGTTATGGCCAAAGTGGTCAATGAGCATCTGTCCAGCATGGGGCAGGCAAAGATGACACACCAGGACCCCACCTAGAAGAAGTCATTCCCCCAGGTCACCGAGGCTCAGACATTGACAGTTAACTGTGACATCAGCCACTTTCTGCAGCCAGTCACTATCCTTCCCCACAAAAATTCTATCCTTCCTTTCCATTCAGATACTCGTGGGCACTTTTCACCTCACCCTTGACTCCTAGGAGTCTCCTAACGTTTGTAGCTCCTTCTAGGTCCTCTCTCTCCCACACTGTGATCTAAGCACACACACCAGTCGCAGCACTTCCCAGCATAACTTTCAATGGGTCTCCGCTGCTTCTCGAGTAAGACCGGATTCTTTCACTGACATTCAAGGCCTCCCATGCCCCGGCCCCTCATCCATCCAGGCAAATGGAATAACCTATATTACCCCAAACAACCCTAAACTTTTGGCCTTTGCTCTCCCAGTGCTGGCTTCTACCTCATGATTGGGTTGAAAGAAGACTGTACGGTTTGTTTAAATTTTTTATAATTAACAAGAATCACCTGGAATTGAAGAATGACTGAGTTTCAGGGACTAGTTTAGGTTTCGGGGGGAGTTTCATTTTTAAGTAATCTCTACACCCAATGTGGGACTCGAACTCACAACCTCAGGATCAAGAGTCACATACTCTAGCGACTAGTTTAAAACACCTTCCTCTCCCTATATTCCTTGATCATGCTAGTCCAAAACAACTTTTCTATTCTCTTTCCTCTGAAAATTCTTCTCTGGACTTTGTTGACTCTTAACAGAGACTTCCTATTCGAGAGGTCTGCATTAACACCACTTCAATTTTTAAGCCCTGCAGGGCAAAGCGGGGTGTACCTCAAACTACTTCCCACTGCCCATGACAGGTCCTCAGTAAATGTCAGATGAAGTTGAGAAGTTATGAATTAATCTTAAGGGTGCCGATCTAAATTTCCTAGTTTGGCAAAGTAAAGTCTGACTCTAAACTAGAATATAAGTAGGATAGCTGCATCAAATATATTTGGATTATTGCAGCTTCCAATCAGTTAATCATTTAAATTATTCTTTAGGTCGCAATTCTTTGGGTAGCTTTGCACATCACTGTAAAGGCAGAAACACCGTTAAAGGTTAGATTTTTGTTCGTGTCCTAGCTTACTTTCTCCTCCAGAATCCCAAGAAGTGAGCTCAATGAAGAATGAGTCCGACCTACAACTTCCCAAAAGTAAAGCAAGTCAGGCATTCCTCCGCCGGATCCACTGACCTACCCAAAGCAAAAAGATGGACAGCATACAAGTTCCCTCCACAGAATTTGTCCCTCGTTGTCACCCCACCACCCCAGCAACCCAAGTGCCAAAACGGCAGCAACCCAGGCAGGACCCCTGCAAAAGCTCGTTCCATGTAAAAAACCCTCATTAAACCCTGAGTTATATTTAGGGGGGAAAAAAAATGGAACACAAGTTATATTTAGATGAAATGGCTTTAAAGAATTTTACCGAAAGCAGCATGTTTATACTGATCTTCCAAAAGAAAAGGATTCCCTTATTCGCTCTTACATACAATTCCCAAAGACAGACCACTTCTCTCTCTGTACACAAAGACTTCTGCCGGGGTTCCTTTGTGTCTGGAAGGAAGCAGGCGCATCCAGGATGCTAGCAAGACCGGCCATGAGCAGTGGAGGGGATACGAAGGACTGAAGACGAGCGCACATTTGGAGAACAGAACCATTTCCTACAGTAACCTGAGTTGAGCTGGTCTGACGAAGGTGCCAGAGGGTGATGCCTGAGCTGCACGACAGTAGCTCTTCAGTGTAGAAACTGGACCCCAAACCGTAGACTCCCTTGGCAACTCTACCTAGAACTGTTCTTTTCCAAAATGTCGTCGGCCTCACGTCGTGGTCCAACTCCTCTCCACTAGCTCATAGCTAAGTCACCGAACCACATTCAGCACCACATTCAGCATTTTCGTTTGGGCTCTTATTAGCCGCAGGCTATTTTTGACATCCACTTTCTTCCACGCTGGCTTACGTTTTCCTAACAAAAAACCAGTCAATGGTACCAAGGTGGTAGAGTAAACTTGTGAAGCCTTTTCGTGAACGAATGTGTAATTTCAGGGTGGCTACGTGAAGGAGAGAAAGACGGTTTGTGGCACTTTTTCATCTCTTCACAGGCCACAGGGTCCCCAGGGCTCCCGAGGAGAATGAATCATGGCTTGGAGGCTTGGCACACACCCCAGGCTGAGGGGACCTCTTCTCTAAAGAGCCTCAGGAAGAGGCCACTTCCCAGCCTCCCAGCCAAGCCAGAGTGCAGGGCAAAGGTAAGGCATGGGGAAGAGAAGGCCAAACTGCAGCAGGAATTATGCCAGGGGGTAAGGGTGTTGCAGTCCTGCTGCTTGCTATTCCTAGGGTCAATTAACACCCTCAGAACGCCTCAGCCAATCCCAACTTTTGCTTGTGGCTTGGTATTTCCAGAAAGTGTGAGAGCAGCAGAGAACTGAAGTCACCCAAATTTATACTACTTAAAGGCTCTAGAGGAGCAACGCCTAAGGTCGTGAAATGTGTTAGTAAAACAAAAAAAGACCTGGGATGCCAAAAGAGAGAGCAGATCATCTATTCCAGGCACCCCTCGCCTGCAGCAGCGACCCGCCCCCACCCCTCCTCTACCCCCTCTCTATCTACATTCGTTTGACCAGGCTTGGACCCCAACAGAGGGCCACTCTGTCTGCACCTACAGTTTGCCTACTGTGAGAATCACATTAATTACAACAATATAATCATCCACAGGAAAAGCATCATCTCAACCTCAGAGTCCAGACAATTAAGTGCTTAAGTGTTTCCTTACTTGCTTTCCTAAAAGCTCATGATGCTCAAGGATAGGGCAAAATTAGCAGGTTGTATGGAGCTCATCTAACTGCAGGAAACTTCCCCAGCTCGTCAATGAACTTCGTAACCAGGCAGGCCTGACACAGTTATGGGCACAGAAACTACTGGGAAACTGAACTTACTTCTGTCAGGGCAGTTCACCGGGGGGACAAGATGATGTATGGGAGTGGGACAGGGCACACTAAGTTCCTTAGGACAAGTCGACGGCAAGAAGACCTGAGTGTCCCTGGAGGCTTAAAAGGAGAACGGTGACATGGGCCCAGGCTGGCCACAGCTGCAGGAATAAGCAGGGACAGTCAGAGACAGGCAGAGAAAGGTTGGCTTCTCCAAGGAGAGCTCCAGAATTCCCTGGCAGGCCTGGATTTAGTCATCAGGAATCCCCTGTACCAGCGAAGACCAGCCCGTGGAACTTCTTAGGCAAAAGAACACGTAAGGTGGAAGAAGGAAGGGAGGGCGGCGGAAGAGGCAGTAAGAGGAAAGAAGGGAATGGACACGAACAGAAAACCTGTCCCCCTGGGGCTCTCGGGGTGGGGGTGGGGAGCAACAGATGAAGACAGGCAGTTGTCAGAGCCACGGTTCAAAGAGGAAGAATCAAAACCCCCCAAAGAGAATTGGGTGGGTGGAAGGAATAGCCCGCTTGAGGGAAATGATTGGTCACATTTGGGACATTTCTGGTGACTTTATCTGCACCAGGACCTGGATCAGTGCTGCTGACTCATGGACCTTAATGCCTCCCAGACTCCTCTTTCCAGACATCTAATGGCAAATGGAAAAATGGGACTCTGTGATCATCCCCCTCAACCCCAGTTACAGGGACCTGAGCAAAAGCGAGCTTTCGAAACTCTTGGGAACGGAGGTACATCTGTGCGCGGGGAAGGGAATCGGCGGAAACCTAAAGAAGTCGGGGCAGCTTGTTTTGCTCAACTTTTACTTTACCCACTTTCAATATGAATGAGAAAAGGCACCAGTCAGATGCCCATATCCAGCTTATAATCAGGACTTCCTGGGGTGCTCCAAAGCAGGGACAAAGCTGCGGGGCCTTCCCTGCTTGAAAGGTGAAGGTGTGTGGTCCCACGCCCCTCTCCCCAGGTCAGAGCCTCCTACCTCCATTTCCACATCCCTTCCGGCCAGGACAGCGCCTCCATTGAATCCACAGCAGTGCCTCCACTCTCCACCCGCCCTGTACCATGCCAGCAGGCAGTGCTCATTCACCCCCCCCCCAGCATTTCTCAGGCGGCCCTCAAATTATGATCGCTATTTAAGGACAGCTTAAGCAAAAAGTGCATTTGTCGGGCCTGCCCTCGAGGCGCCAACACCTCCCGCCCCCTAATCAAGCACGAACTGGCAGGCACCGGGAAGCAAGGAGAACCACCAGGGCGCACGTGGCACCCAAGGGACAGCGCGCAAGAGCCTGACACAGTCACAGCAGTGGGTGCTCACCGAAGATCTGCCATCGGACCTAGCACCTGGGCAGTCCGCCCTGGAGTGGGGTGAGGTGGCGGCTCAGGGACACAAAGGCCTCACCGGCCCAGGGCTGCGCCCCTCGCGATGCGGGGGGCGCGAGTTTAGGGCCAGGGAGGGGGCGATGGAATCCGCCCTCATTTGCACGTCGTCTGGGGCCCGGTCAATTTGCTTAATCACGGCTCTAAATGCCAGCGCGCAGCACACAATGCGCGCCCATTAACAGGTTTAAAGTGTCGCAGCGCTCGCTTTAAATGAGAAAAGCCGGCAACAAAGGGGGAAAAAGCCAAGTTCCTCAACTTGAAGAATGCCTCGGGTCACCCTCCAAATCATCTAGGCGAGTTTAAAATCCCAAGCTCCACAGAACAGTTGAGGCCCCTGCTCGATGGCTGGGGGTAGGGAGGGGGTGTGTGAATAATCCGCCACGAATACTGGGTTTCTTAGGAACCAACTCGCAGTCGCTCAGTGAAACTGAGTCGGGGGCAACGTCGCCAACCCAGCTCCCCCGGCCCATTGCCCAACTGCCAGGGAAAACTGACGGATTTCCAGGAAGGAAAGCGAGACACCCCCCCACTCCCGGCCAAAAAAAGCCGGCACAAATCCAAGTTTTCCTTTACTGCCAGCAAAGAATTCTGGAGGCCAGGGAAGACCCCCAGAACTGGACCCCAAAGCCTCTCCCCAGCAGAAGGGGAAAATGTAAAGGAATTTTACTTTCACCCAGACACTGGCCAGCGAAGCCCAACGCTCGGCCGCCACAGAAGAGTTCAACTCCGCAAACATGTTCTGCCCGGGATCCTCCCAGGACGGCCCCATCCCCCAACCCATCGCCGAGCCCGGGGGCGCATCCCGCCAGCCCGGCCTCCCACCCGCCCGGGCGCGGCACAGGCACTCACCGTGCGCGCTCCTCCGGGAGACAAGGGTCCGTTGGAGAGGTACGGACTGCTCAAGTCCGGGATCATCAGGAACGGGTACCCAGGGTACGGGGGGCCCTTAAAGAACGCGCCGTCCTGGGGCCTTCTCACTGCGGGCAAGACCGAGGCGGGGGTGAGGCCCGGGCCCCGGGGACAGCGCGGCGGCAGGGAACCCGGGGCGGGGACCGCGCTCCAGGACGGCTGTGGCCGAGGGGGGCGGAGAGTAGGGGCACGGCCACGGGGCAAGGGGAACCGTGGGCGGCCTGAGCTGAGGCGCTGGGCGCAGCGGGGCCGGGACTGGGGGCTGCCCCGACCCGCACGTACCTTCGGCGAAATAGTCCCGCGGCTTCTGGAAGGCGTCCCGGGCGGGCTGCGGGCGCCTCTCCGCCTGCGGAGGAGACACAAAGGCGAGGGCGGGTGAGCGGGCGCGGGGCCGGGGTCCCCCGGGGTCGGCCTCGGGAGCCTCCTTACCTCCGAGTCCGAGCTGCTGCTTTGGTTCTCCGACTCGTTGACCAGGGACGACTTGACCTCGTCCAGGTCCCGCTGCGCGGAGGCACTGTCGCTGCTCGGCTCCTGCTCCTCGCCCCCCTCGTCTTGGAAAGGGATCAGTTCGTCGTTCGCCCCGAGGTCGTCCCCTCCGCCGGCCGCCCCGGCGCCCGAGCCGCCACCGCCGCCGCCGCCTCCCCCGCCGCCGCCGCCGCCGCCGCCGAGCTGGGGCATGGTGGGGCCGCGCGGGCCGGGGCCGCCGCTCTCCGAGCCCCTCGCCGCCCGCGCCCGGCCCGGCCCGGCGCCCGCCCCTCCCTCTCTCCTTCTCTCCCTCCCGCTCGCCGGCCCGCTCGGCTCGCAGCCGCCGCGGCCGAGGCAACAAAGTTTGACAGGGCGTGGCCCGGCGGGAAGCGGGCCGGCGCGGCCGGGCCGGGGCGGGGGCGGCTCGGCTCGGGCCCCTCCGGCAGCGCCCAGCCCAGGGCTCCCCAACTCGCCGCCGCCGCCGCCGCCTGCTCCGCCGGGGCGTCCCAGCGCCTGGCCCGCCGGGGAGGGGCGAGCGGCGGAGGAAGGAGGGATCGCCGGTCTGGGCAGGGGGGCCGGAGGGAGGAGCCCCGGCTGCAAGCTGACACCCGCGCGCCTCGCGGAACCCGGAGAGCTCCGGCGCACACACACTCACTCGCATTCACACTCGCACACCACTCACTCACACCTTCCGGGGGCTGCGCCTCCCCGCCGCGCGTACCTCCCTCGCCCCCCACCCCTTCCCGCCTCGCCCTGACCCCCTCCCCTGGGCCTCGCCCCGCACCCCCGGCGCCCCGCCTGCACCCTCCGGCCCACCGCCCCCACCGCTAGGCATCCCCTAACTTTCTTCCAAAGAACCCCCAGAACTCCGCACCGCTTCCACACCCCCTCCCACCGCAGCGGCGCGCCGGCGGGCGGCACTGCCCCCTGCGGGAAAGCTTCGGACACACAGACCCGGCCGCGGACACTCGCAGCCTGGAGTTCGTCGGAGCACGGGATCCCGCCAGCCTGCTCGCCCTCGCGGGATGCGTAGGACAGAGAGGATCGGACAAATTTATGGCACCCTGGAATATACCGGGCGGCCTTGTACTCCTCCTTCCTGTGGGGTTCCAACGCACCCCCTCCCTAGCCCAGGTTTTTGACCTTGTTCAGGTGTCTAAAGTCACCCGCCGCTGAAATCCCGAAGATCACCTTTGCCCCATAGTTCCGGACCAGGTCAGTCAACGAACTCGTAGTCCTAGTTTCGGAAAGGATTCGGATTTGGTTCTTTGCGAAGGAAAATTGTGTGTCTGTGACCTCTGAAGCCGTTCACAAAGCTGCCTCGGAAGCCAAGGAGCATATAAAAAATAACCCAGCCAGCCTCGTGCTGAAAGAAATGCCTCTTAGAATTGCATTAAAATAGCATCCCTCTCCAACCAGTTTGGGAAAATTTAAAAAAGTGGATCTCGGGCCATCCACAGTGGGAAGTGTTGGCAAGAGCATCCATCTTAAAAGCAGACTTAAAGACAGTATGGGAATACCTAGAACTGTTTTCAACGCCACTGGCAGGGGAGTTTTCTGTGGCGATTCCCCCCCACACGGACAAAGTCACAGAGACAAGGAAGTTCAGAGCAGCAGGGAGGTTGGGAAGAGGGGTTCTGGGTCTCATAGTGGGCGTCTGTGCAGCAACCAGCTCAACAGAATGAGACCGCTGCACATAGGGATCCTAGAATGATTCCGGAGGAACATTAAATGAAAGACAGTATATATGGCACTCGTTCATTTTGTTTTTTGAAAATTAAATATATTATTTATTTATTTATTTATTTATTTATTTATTTATTTATCTTTTTCAAACAATATCCATGGATCTCATAGTATCTTGGGTAAAAGGTAAAAGTCCCTCTTTCCACGCTTGCCACCCCTCACTCCAGTGAGACACTGTTACTGGTTGGGTGTACGCTTCCAGACATTTTCCCAGGCACATGTAAACACATACACAAATGTTCAGATTTACTTCCACATTAATAGAATTATACTGTTCATATTATGGTGTGATATTTTTACGTTTCTAAAAGAAAGGTTTTCATGTGGTCCGTAAACATATGAAAACCCGATTGTATTCGTTTCCCAGGGCTGCTGTAACAAATTGCCACAAACTTGGTAGCTTACAGCACTGGGAAGGCATTCTCTCCCTGTTGGGGAGGCCGGACATCCAAAATGAGTTTCACTAAATCAAAATCAAGGTGTTGGCAGGGCCAAATGCCCTCCTGACGCTGTAGGGAGAATAGATTCCTTGCGTCTTGCACCTTCTTTCTGGTGGCTGCCTGCGTTCTGTGAGAGCCCATCACTCCAGTTTCTGCCTCTGTGGTCACGCTGCCTCCTCTGTCCAATCTCTCTCTGCTTCCTTCTTATAAGGAAGGACACTTGTGATGTCATTTAGGGCCCACCCAGGTAATCTTGGATAATCTCCCCACTCAAGTTCCTTAACTTAATCACATCTGCAAAGACCCTTTTTCCTTAGTAGGTGACATCCACAGGTTCCAGGGATTAGTACGTGGACAGATCTTTGGGAGGAAGCCATTATCAGCCAGCCACACCTATCGCCCTCGAAGAAAGGCAAACTGAAACAGCACAGAGATACCATTTGTCATCTATCAGATTGGCGAAGGCAGAGACAATTGCACCCAGCACTGGCCCCTCTGCTGGGAAACATACAGCTGTTGGGCAGGGCTGTAACATTTCTGAAAGGAAATTTGGCAATAGCTATGAAAAACCTTTAAATATGTACACCTTTGACTCATCTATACACGTCTAGGATTTTATACCAAGAAAATAACCAGGCACACAAGTAAACCTGTACAAGTGTATTCATCACAGTGAAAAGCTGGAAACAATCTCATTGTCCCCAGATAGGGAATTGTTAAATAAAATCATGATGCATTCATTGGATGGAATGCTATGATGTTGTGAAAATATATTTGTCAATGTGGAAAGAGGCTCATGACAGTGAAAGTAGCAGATTAAAATTAACGTATATAGACTTCTGGGTTGCCTGGGTGGCTCAGTGGGTTAAGTGTCCAACGCTTGATCTCAGGGTCCTGAGTTCAAGGCCCGAGTTGGGTTCCATGCTGGGCATGGAGCCTACTTAATAATAATAATAATAATAATAATTTAAAAATGTATATAGACTTCTGCTCTCCATTCTAATGGAATATTAATGTCAGATTGTCTTTTCCAACAAAAACCACTATAAATGCTAGGTAAAATACTGAAATAACAACAATAAAACCCAGCTGATTTGAAGGTATCAGAGTCAGTCAAATCAGCCAAGACTTAAGGAGTCAAGATACCAAAGAGAAGGGAAGTTCACTGAGGTTTATATTTACTACTATTTTATCTGCTCAGAGCATTTGGTATTTTGCAATATCAGGCACAGAGGCCAAATAAAAAGCAACTGTCTAGAGCAGGCAAACTCTAGCCTCCTGCCTGGTTCCATAGGGCCTGTGAGCTAAGAATGTTTTTTACATTTTTTTAATGGATCCCCAAATAAATCAAAGAAGGATAATAGTTTGTGACATGAAAATTATATTGAATTCAAATTTCAGTGTTGATAAATAAAGTTTTACTGGAACATAATCATACTAAATTACATATTGCCTATGGCTGCTTTCAATCTATAATGTCAGAGTTTAGTACTTGAGCGAAGATTATACGTCGCGTTCTCATGGCTTTACACCACTACTCTCTAGACCACAAAGTAGAGATGAAGTGTTTCAAGTGCCGTGTATATCGCTCAGAGAAATGTACAAAGCTTGTGGAAAAAACAAGGTGTTTATAGTCTGTAGTATTCATTATATTATTCACTTTGCAGAAAATATTTACTTTCTGTTTTTGGATTCCTTTTACAAAGCATTCATTACCTGAAGAAATTTTTTCCCAGATTGTATTTTCTGGTTTACTATTTCTGAAGGAATGAATATTCCTTCCAGGTGGTTCCAAAGTTGCCTGGCATGTAACACCAGCTTAATATAGAAGTATATGTTTGAAGCCTGTTCATATTGCTACAGTCTGTTCATGATGTGTCTGCTGTGGTTCATAATGAATTTTCCCAGCTATGTCAATTAGCCTTTTTTAAATATGGAGTTAAATCATTTTATGGGTGAGTGGAAATTTGAGCAAGAGGACACAGCCTACTCATTCCATGAGTTGTAAGAATTTTCCCATGTATAAAAATCCCACTGAATCATCCCAATAAATGATTATTAAGCATTCTTTAGATGTAAAAAAAAACAAAGTTGTGCAAGAATCCCATCTTCCCTGCCGTTCTTAAGATGGAGACCCAAAGTCATGAGGATTTTGGTTTGCGTTAGGCTTCTGATAGCTGCTGTGTGACTCTGGAAAGGTCAAGTTCGTATCCTGAAGCCTTGGTTTGCTCATCTATGAAACAGGGAAACAGAGCCCCGGGATGCTCTATCAGCTCCTGATTATACAGCCAAATCACCTGACAAGGACACTCCTGGCCTAATTTCCAATTGGGGAAATAAGAAAGATGGGGTATAGGGGAGATGACAGTCCATCAGCGTAAGTTTTATGCTTCCATGTTTTCCTCTAACAAGTTCACTTTCCTTTTTCAGTTTACTACAGACTTTCCAGCTTCTGATCATTTTGTCTTATTGTTCTCGGCAAAATTACATATGCTTTATTTTCTTTTTCTCTCTGATTTTGAAAGAGGAGGTGGCACTCTAGTCCTTTCCTCTAATACAGCTTCAAACGTCTTCCAGTATTGGGGCACCTGGCTGTCTCAGTGAAGCATGCCACACTTGATCTCAGGGTTGTGAGTTTGAGTCCCTCACTGGTGGAGATTACTTAAAATCTTTTTTTTTTTAAGATTTATTTATTTTTGAGAGAGAAAGAGAGCAGCAGGGAGGGGCAGAGGGAGAGGGTGAGAATGTTTCTAAGCAGACTCCATGCTGAGCGCGGAGCCCAATGCAGGACTTGATCTCACAACCCCGAGATCACGACCTGAGCTGAAACCAAGAGCAGACGCTTAACTAACTGTGCCACACAGGCACCCCCAAAATAAAGTCGTAAAAAATCCAGAATCTCGAAGTGGGGCATATCCGGTTTTGATAAGGGAGTTCATTTTTGCTGCAGGAGCCTGATGATTAGCCAAATTCTAGTATAAATGTTCCAATCCCAATTCTTGCCATCTTTTGGGTTTTTCTTTTATTTATTTTTTTAAAGGAGGCTCCACACCCAACATGGGGCTTGAACTCATGACCCTAAGATCAAGGGTCACATGCTCCACTGGCTAAGCCAGCCAGGTGCCCCATCGTTTTTAAATAGTACTTACTATTATTTTTCCAAATTATGAAAGGAATATTGGTCCCACAAAAAATCTGAAGCAATACCTACCAAGCAGTAAGCAGTGCTATTTTCTGGAGAGAAGCTAATAGGGGACTTTTTACCTTCTACGTTTTGCATGTGTGTGTGTGTGTGCACGTGCAGGTGTGGGTATACATGTATTAGGTTCATAAAAATAACATAGGGAAAATTGTGCTTTATATAGAAAATGGACAATTGGTAAAATGTTGAAAACACAGTGAAAGACAAAAGGATGCAAAAGCATGTTGCAGAATTGATGTGGGCAAGACCCACTTGCCATGGCTGGCACTGTACACCAGTTTCCACCGCACACATTGCTGGCCTTATAGATGTGGGACTCGATCCCAGGACCCGGGATCGTGACCTGAGCCGAAAGCAGATGTTTAACTGACTGAGCCACCCGGGCGCCCACCTCCTTGCATTATTAACCCCTGATTCAAAGTCCAAGGTGAATGTGTCTATTTTCAAGGTCTAGGTCATCTACCGTGTATCACAGCTGTAAGGAAGAGTGGGAAAATGAGAGCTAGAAGAGCGGACACAGACCCTGATAAGGAGATCTGTGTGCCGGTTTATTGGGGAATGAGCTCAGGAACAATATCTGCTAGTGAGGGACCGAGGCAGGGTTAGGTTCGATGGAAAAACTGAACTGCAAAGCGGTTGCAACACAAGACTCAGTCCACCCCACAGAGAGCTCTAGAGCAGGAATATTCCTTAGGATTTGCCCCAAATTGAGGCAAGGGGCCAGACCTTTGTTCTCTCACACTGACTAGTCACTGAATATGGGCTGCCACCAGAGTGGGGCCATACTCGTGGGCAAACCAACTCTCCTATGCCCAGAACAATTTCTAGGGAAAGGTTCAGTGGGGCACCATTGGCAGCCAATACTCCTGGTGGCTGAGGAAATGAGCATCTCGGTCCTGAAGGGGAATTCTGTGTGGCATACCACAGCATCCACTACAGTCTATCCCTTGCACCATTTGGATCTGCTTCCTTTCTGTAGTCCGTCACTTCATCTGGGAATAGCTCAAGGGTTCTGAATGATCTCATTTCCTGGGAAAACTTTTGTGAGAAAGGGTAGCAGGACAAACTACAGCCCTCACTGCTTCAGCTCATCTCACATCCTCCCTACCACACATTCCAGTCTAGAGTCCAGATTTCTCTCACCTTCGGTCTACATGGCTTATCCGATGGATGGCCTAGACCCTCACAACTGGAGTGGTCTGAGCCCATAGTCACCATGCTTTTCTTCGACTGCAGCTGCTTCTTTTGTCCATTTACCATGAATATTGAGCAGGGAGTAGCAAGAGATTTTTCAGTGAATCGCTTGGGTGCAAAATGCATTCTTCCCTACCTGGATTGAGTAACAGCAATCCTATCTCCTGATGATCACAATCAATTAATTACCCATGACAATATGGTTATTTCTTTCCTTTCTTGCTAGTCTCTTGTCACAAGAAACCCAAAGTGACTGGGCAGTAGCTTTAGGGAAATTTTACTCTGTCCCCTAGAGGAAGCATTGTCCTCTGGGTACCAGGAGCTCCAGAACTTAAAATTGAGGGGATAGGAGGCTCAAATTTCCCAAGTGGGTCAGTGGAAGTGATGGAAATGGAGCCATTCCTACTTATATTCCTTGGCTTCCTAACTCATGTAGTCTATCTGTTTGGACACTATACCATATAATGGTCATTGACTTGAGGTGTATATTGCATCCTGGAGGATGATGTCCCATTCTTATTGAATATCATCTCTAAATTTGTACCTCAGCTACGTCTTCAAAAAGCTATTCCATAACTTTATTAGTCCAGAAGCTTTTTAGTGACATGGTATGTGATAGGATCAATAGATCTCCTTATCATGTGGTCATTGCCACATCTTCCTTGCTGTAAATTGGGTTTCTCGGGCCAGAAGTGATGTTATGCAGAATTAATTCCCTACTGGTAGATCATGCCCTAAGTCTTCAGATAGGGTGTTCCCCAAGGCACTGCAGGCAGAAAAGCAAGCAAGACTATACCCATAACATGTATTACCTCCAATCAAGAGGAAGCAACACTCCTTTCAGAGGAGCCCAATAAGCAGCTTGGCACCCAGTGGCTGTTGGGTTTCCTTGAGGAATGGCACTATATCGGGGACCCAGCGTTGGCCTCTGTTGCTGGCAGGCTGGGCATTATGTAGCAATAGTAGCTAGATCAGCATTGGTGGGTGGGAGCATCTGCTTTGGGGCCCATTCCGAGTCTCCAAACCTGCCACGATGACTATTCCGTTCCTGAGCCAACTGTGTCAGCACCGGGGTAGATGATAACAGAGGTTGGCTGGCATCAACCTGAGTCATTTGTCTACTTGGTTGTCTGGTGGCTCTTCCGTGGGTGAATGCTCTTTTGTGGTCATTGAAATGCAATACAAAAATATTCACACTTTTGCCCACTTCCTTGGGTCCATCCATGGGAGGCACTGGCAAACTTAAAGCCCACAGACCAAATCCACCCAGTGCCTGTTTGTAAATAAAGTTTCATGGGAACAAAGCCATGATCATTTATTTACATACTATTGTTTATGGCTGCTTTTGCATGACAACGGCAACGATATGGCCTATAGGTCTAAAACAGTTCCTCTGATCCTTGAAATAAAAAATTTGCAGACTATGATCTACTACTTTCCAAGACCTTGTCCCCAGTTTCTTTTCAGGTCCCTGATCAGTTAAGCCATTTGACACCACCTTCAGCTCTGTGTATATTTTTACCTTCCGTCACTTCTCTTTCTACACAGAGTAGATGACTAGATGTATTGCCCAAAGCTCTCACCATTGGAAGGATCTCCGCCAAATATTTTTTCGGGGTCACTCCTGAGTGAGACAGTACTGTATCAGCAGTCTGCTTGTGGCTTATACCCACGTATCAAGGCAATTCACCCAGGAATCAACCTTAACCTTGTGCTTCTGTCAACTTGTAATCTCAGGACGAAGCGTCAGTGCATCAGTGAAGGGTAACACTGTGGTCTACTTGCTTGGGTAACTAATGTTGGCCTCTGGCCCCACTTGATATGTAGTACTTAATGGATTGCTGCTGGGCTCCCTCAACCTTATGACTTGGTAGGTCTGACAGAGACCAGCTCATGATAGGCAATGCTGGCCACACGGTCCCTTGATGTCTCATAGTCAGATGTTCCATCTTTGTCATGAGCATTCCAGGAGCTGTTTATAGTCTTGGACTTGCCATACACTCCTCACAGGTCTTCTTTCACCACAGAAACCACTATCACAAAGTCTCCTGGATTACATGATCCAAGTAGCAGGGTTGCTTATAATGTCATGTGAATCAGGTGTAGAGACTTTTCTTGCCCTGGGCCCCCCCGATGTTGTTAGTCTTCCATGTGATCCAATAAATAGGTCAGAGCAGTTCTCCCCAGTGTGAAACGTTCTATCTTCAAAACCCAAAGAGGCTACCAAAGTGTGCGCTTCCTTATCAGCGGATCCCTACACTCTGTACTAATGCGGTAGGCCCCAGAATCTCCCAAGGATTTAAGTCCCCTTCTTTGGAGAGCATGGACAATAGACTTGCCATGTCTTCCTCACACAGTCCAATTAGCACGATACATTGTCATATTGTCCCAAAGTGATGTTCTTCAGGATGTTCAGATAGTCCAGATCTATCGGGACTATATTATGATGGTGTGCTGACATTTAAAACATGTCCACAAATTCAGCAGAGTGTGCAACTCTTGATCTCGGGGTTGTAAATTCGAACTCTACATTGGGTGTAGAGATTACTTAGAGAGCGAGAGAGCACAAGCAGGGGGAGCAGCAGGCAGAGGGAGAGGGAGAAGCAGGCTCCCTACTGAGCAGGGAGCCTGATGCGGGGCTCAATCCCAGAACCCTGGGATCATGACCTGAGCTGAAGGCAGATAATTAACTGAGCCACCCAGGCACCCCGTTTCTCTTTCTTATTCCTCACTCTTGTTCCCTGAGATCGCCTTTCCCAAAAAACTATCTGCACGGAATCTTTTGTTTGCTTTCAGGGAGACCCACAAGATAA
Source organism: Ursus americanus (assembly GCF_024610735.1). NCBI lineage: Eukaryota > Metazoa > Chordata > Mammalia > Carnivora > Ursidae > Ursus > Ursus americanus. Next base: position 47,473,681 of record NC_142133.1, on the reverse strand, counting down.
AATAAAAAAGGCCCTGGGCATAATTCAAACCTGATTTTATATATTTAACTGCCCAACAGTTGGCATCTTACCTTACTTAATACGGAAATATTGAGGTCAGGAATGTGCTACCACCTCCTCCAAATCATGATTTAACAGGATTTGGGGAGTATTAGCCAACACACACATAAGAGAAAGCATTTTAAATAAGAAATATAATCACTGGAAAAGAAGAGAGAAAGGGATCTCTATTTAGCAGCTTACCGGGCAGTCGGCAGATCTGTCCTTTGCTTCAACACTGTTTGGATGGAACGTATCCCGGGAATCCCCTTCTTCCCGCCTTGGAACGCAATATCCTCTCCGTTCGCAAGCTCAGACCGTCTCCTCCTCCATTCCCTTCCCCCCAGACCAGCGAACACCATTTTTGTGTGTGTGTGTGCTTAGCTACCCTTATTGCCAACGGACCTGAGCTCCCAAATTTGAATTACTCAGAATAATTCGCATAATTCAGAATTAGGCCACCGACATGGAGGCCGCTGTCACCCACTTGGCTAATCTGCATCAGCTGGCCTCCATCTGTCTCTCCTGGGCTATTTTGACACGCTGTGTCTCTGGAGGGGGTGGCCCTCCTTCAGACGTGCAGAAGCTGCCCCAGGGTGAGTGGGGCAAAGCCCTGGACACATCGAAAACACGATGCCCCTGGAGGAAAACCCGAACCAGGCCCCCTGGCATCTGCAACCCGGGCTTCTGGCCACGCACACCCCCACGCACACCCCCACGCACACCCCCACGCACACCCCCACGCAGACCTCCGCTCCTGGAAGAACCGCCTCCTAGACGAGGAGCCGAAGCTCATCAAGAAAATGGCGACCACCTGACTCACCTCCGCCGGCCGGGCAGCCACCAGGCTGGGGGAGGATCTCTTCAAAAGGCTCACCCCTCAAGTAATACTAGGAGCCTGCAGAACCTGGCAGCCTATGAGGGCCCCCTCTGGCAACCCCGTGGTGTCCCGACTTCTGCCTGAGCCTCTCCCTGCAGCCACCAGGGGGCTTTTTAACCCCCCCTTGGAGCTCCTACCCAGGCCATGGACCAAATGGAAACAATGTTTTTTTGCAAACAACAACAACACACAAAGAACAAACAAAAACCTATCTCTGTTTGCAGATAATATAATTATTCAGTTGGAACATCCAAAAGGGTTGAAAGGAAAACAATCACAAGGATAAGAAAATTTAGAAAAGTAACATGATATAAAATTAACATGTAGAAATCAAGAGCCTTCATACAAACAGTAAGCAATTAGAAAATACAATGAAGGGGCGCCTGGGTGGCTCAGTCGTTAGGCGTCTGCCTTCGGCTCAGGGTGTGATCCCGGCGTTATGGGATCGAGCCCCACATCTGGCTCTTCCGCTGAGAGCCTGCTTCTTCCTCTCCCACTCCCCCTGCTTGTGTTCCCTCTCTCGCTGGCTGTGTCTCTCTCTGTCAAATAAATAAATAAAATCTTAAAAAAAAAAAAAAAAGAAAAAAAAAATACAATGAAAGAGAAGATCCTTTTAAAAACAAAGGGGTGTCTGGCTAGCTCAGTGGGTAGAGCATGAGACTCTTGATTTCTGGGTGGTAAGTTCGGAGCCCCATATTGGACAGAGAGTTTATTTAAAAAAATTTTTTTTAAATCTTTGTTTCTTAAAATTGTTTTTTTTTTGTTTATTTGAGAGACAGAGAGAGAGAGCATGAGCCAGGGGAGAGGCAAAGGGAGAGGGAAAGGTACAAACAGACTCCCTGCCCAGCACCAAGCCCAGCGTGGGGCTTGATCCCAGGACCCTGAGATCATGACCTGAGCTGAAGGCAGACGCTTAACCCTCTGAGCCACCCAGGTGCCACTTTTTAAAGTATCTTTTAAAATAAAAGCAAAAAGGGGCATCTGGGTGGCTCAGTCGGTTAGGCGTCTGCCTTCAGCTCAGGTCATGATCTCAGGGTCCTGGGATCGAGCTCTGCATCGGGCTCCTTGCTCAGAGGGGAGTTTGCTTCTCTCTCTCCCTCTGCCCTTTTTCTCCAGCTTGTGTTCTAGAATGCTCTGCTCCCTCTCACTCTCTCTCTCTCAAATAAATACATAAAATATCTTTTAAAAAATAAAAATAAAAGAGGAAAGAAACTAAAATATCTGGCGTAGACCTAAAAGAAATGTGCAAAAGCTATATTAGTGAAAACTACAAAACACACATAAAAGACACAAAAGTGGCTTGAACAAATGGAAAGATATACTATCCTCCTGAATAGAAAGACTTATTATCATAAAGATGTCAGTTCTCCCTAACTTCTGTGATACATTAATCATGATTTCAATGGAAATTACTATCGGGTTTTACTTGTTTTATAGAGCTGAACGACCTTATTATATAATATATTTATATTATAAAGCTCGTACATTTCTTTAAGAAAAACATGGAGAGACTAGCCTCCAAGACATTAAAACATTAAAGTCTCTATAATTAAAACCGTATAGAAGTGACACATGAACAGACAGACAGACCGAAGGAATTGAATAGAAAATCCAGAAATAGACCTAAGTGCAAAAGGAAATTTGGCATACAAGAAAGGATGTATCTCAAATCAGTGGGGGAAAAGACAAACTTTTAAATAAGTGGTGTTGAGACAACTGTGTACCCATATGGAAAAAGATAACATGAGATTCATTCTTCTCGTGTACTGGAATAAACGATAAATGAGTAGGAGACCTAAATGTGAGAAACGAAAATGTATAGATACTAGAAAGAAACCAGACTGCATTCCTTTATAACCTGGGAATGGGGAAACATTAATAATTTTACAAATCAGAAGAGACACAAAAAACATTAGTAAACTTTACTATATAGATATAAATATGCTTTTGCAAGAGAGACGGGGAGAGAACATAAATTTCCAAAAGACAAATTGACAAACTGGGAAAAAGTATTTACAATTTATATCACAAAGGGCTAATACTCCTAATATATGATATGAAGTATTCCTGATTTTTACAATGAGATAAATAGATGAACATAGAAAAAGAAATGCAAATGGCAAAGACGCGCAATCCTTTTTATAATAAAGGAAGTGCATATTAAAATTCCCCTGAGATAACATTTCTTCCCTATCAGATTGGCAAAAATCCAAAAGTTTGACAACATACTCTGATGGTGAGATGTGGGGAGTTGGGCTCTCTTAAATGTTCTCATGGAATGCAAAATGATACAATCTTTATGGAAGGCAATTTGGCAAAATCTAGCAAAATTAAATATGCATTTACCCTTCAATTTAGCAATACTACTTCTAGGAATCCACCCCAAAGACTCACAGGTAAAACTATGATCCAACATACAGACAAGAAGCATTTTGTAACACTATTTAATAAAAAAAAGACTGCAAACAATGCAAAGATCTATCAGTAAGGAACTAGTTGAATGTTATATTCATGCAATCTAGTACTGTATAGATACAAAAAGCAATGAGAATCTCTATTTCTACGGACTGAATTGCGTCCCTTCAAAATTCACCTCTTGGGCTGCCAGGGTGGCTCAGTCAGTTGAGCATCCGCCTTCAGCTAGGGTCATGATCTCGGGGTCCTGGGATCGAGTTCCATGTCAGGCTCCCTGCTCAGTGGGGAGTCTGCTTCTCTCTCTCCCTCTGCCTCTCCCCCAGCTTGTACTCTCTTTCTCACTCACTCCGTCAAATAAAATCTTAAAAACAAAACAAAACAAAATTCACCTCTTGAAGCCTTCACTCCTAATGTGATCATGTTTGGAGATGGGGCCTTTCGGAGGTAGGTTTAAATGAGGTCATGAGTGTGGGGCCCTTATAATAGCACTAGTTTCCTTATTTATTTATTTATTTATTTATTTATTTATTTATTTATTTATTTGAGAGAGAGAGCACAAGCAGGGGGAGCAGCAGGCAGAGGGAGAGGGAGAAGCAGGCTCCCTGCAGAGAAAGGAGCCCGATACAGAACTCAGTCCCAGGACCCTGGGATCATAACTTGAACCGAAGAGAGATGCTTAACCGACTAAGCCACCCAGGTGCCCTAGCATTAGTGTCCTTATAAGAAGGGACACCAGAGAGCGTATTCTCTTTCCCTGCCATGGGAGGATACAGTGAGCAAGAGGTCATCTACACGCTAGGGAGGGAGCTGTCACCAGAAACTGACCATGCTGGCATCTTGATCTTGGACTTCCAGCCTCCAGCACTGGAAGAAAAGTAATGTTTGTTGCATAAGCTATCCAGGCTATGGTACTCTGTATGGCAACCTAAGATGCCTCAGATACTTACCTACCTCTGTGGAGTGATTCCAAAATGCTAAATGGAAAAAAGCAAGATACAGAATAGTGCATAATACGCTATCCTTTGGGTAAGAAAGTGTGGAAATACAAATATACAAATGTATTTGTTGATATTTTCGTAAGGAAAAAAATGAGAGCGTAAATGGACACCTACACTGCAGTCTTTCCCAACCTTTTTGCTCCAGAGGAACTCTTGGAATTTTTTTTTTTTTTAAGTAAGGTCTTGCCCAATATGGAGCTTGAACTCACAACCCTGAAATCGAGAGTCCCATGCTCTACTGGCTGAGCCAGCTAGGCACCCCTTGGAATGATTTTAAAGTCTCAGGGAATCCTTGCATAACAATTGTACATACAATCATTATACATTAGCATGATTAGTGAAACGTAGACATAATCATCCAATAATCAACGATGCTCTTTTGAGTAAAGAATATTTTTTCCGGGGCGCCTGGGTGGCGCAGTCGTTGGGAGTCTGCCTTCGGCTCAGGGCGTGATCCTGGCGTTATGGGATCGAGCCCCACATCAGGCTCCTCCACTATGAACCTGCTTCTTCCTCTCTCACTCCTGCTGCTTGTGTTCCCTCTCTCGCTGGCTGTCTCTATCTTTGTCAAATAAATAAATAAAATCTAGAAAAAAAAAAGAATATTTTTTCCTATGACGTGTGTATTTTGCTTAACTACTTAACACACTTTTTTGTGTGTGATTCCTCCAATCCACAAAGGATGTCAACTCCACTGCAAGTTACTAATGTAAGTAAAGAGAACTTAAGTCTTTCCTTTAAAAGAGATTCTTACTTGATTACATTATCCAAGAAGATCTAAAGTCTCATTACAAATTTCTACTAGAGAAGATGTTAGTGAGGTGTGATACGTGGTATGTGTGCCTTTTCCCCGTTGAGAACTTTTTTGCCAAACTTCCTTGAAAAAAGTTAAAAAAAAAAAAGTTAGCTTAATATTTGATTTCTTTACACAAAATTTTTATTTTTATTGACTTTTATAAAGATTTTATTTTTATTTTTTTACATAATTTGGGTCTTTTTTGGGAAAGATTTATTTATTTATTTGAGAGAGAGTGCAAGCGTGCACTTGCGGAGGGAGAGGCAGAGAAGCAGACTCCTGCTGAGCATGGAGCCCGATGCTGGGCTCGATCCCACAACCCCGAGAACCCCTGAGATCATGACCTGAGCCCAAATCAAGAGTCAGATGCTTAACCAACGGAACCACCCAGGTGCCCCAATAGCATACATCTATTTTTAAGTAATCTCTACACCCAGCATGGGGCTCAAACTTGTCACCGAGAGATCAAGAATCACATCCCTACCGACTGAGCTGGCCAGGGGCCCCTACGCAAAATGTTTAAGCAGCTTTATTGAGATGCAAGTCACATACGGTGCAATTCACGCATTGCACGTGTTCAATTCAGTGGCCTTTAGCATATTGCCAGATAAGGGTGACTGTCACCACAGTCCATTTTAGAACATTTTCATCACCTGAAAAAGAAGTTCCAACCTGATGGGAGAAGCTGCAGTCATACTGCAAAGGGGCACGCATACAGGAATGAAAGGAATTTGTGATCAGCCACCAAAAACCAACCAAACAAACAAACAAACAAAACCCTATCATAAGCAGGGACATTACATTGTGTCAGAAAGCACAAAAGCTGTAAAATACAAATGGAGTCATTTCAAAAGGACATAAGGAACAACCCGAAGGGGCTTCCACTGGCCTCAGAAGGGACAACTGGAATTTCCTTTAAAATACTGCAGAAAGAAAACAAAGTTAGGGTATGGATAGATGAAATAAGATTGGCAGAATGAAGTTGGAACTGAGTGATGGACACATAAAGGTTCATTTTACTAGACTCTTAAACTTTTGCTATATTTGAATTTTCCTTAATACAAATTTTTTAAAGTAATATAGTTAGAGTAAAAAAAATAAGAAATACAGGGCACCTGGGTGGCTCAGCCAGTTAAGCGTCTGCCTTTGGCTCAGGTCATGATCCCAGGGTCCTGGGATCGAGTCCCATATCGGGCTCCCTGCTCACCGGAGAGCCTGCTTCTCCCTCTGCCTCTGCTGGTCCCCCACCCCCACTTGTGTTCTCTCTCTCTCTCTCTCACTCATTTTCCCTCTCTCTCAAATAAGTAAATAAAATCTTTTTAAAAATTAGGAAATACAGAAATATAAAGAGTATAAAAACTATTGGTTAATCCCACTGCTCAGAAATAGGGTAACATTGGACTGTTCCTCTAGGCTGCTCCTATTCACTTTTGCAAACCCGGGCCTCTCCGGCATTGCTCAGGAGTGTCATTAACCACCATCAAATAAGTTCAGCCCTCTGCTGCTCTCCAGGCAGCTGCACCTCATGGTTACCTGTGGGAGAAGCAACTTGCTTGCCAATTGTCACCTGCAACTTGGAGGCTCTGTCCTTGGCACTGTGGTTTGGGGCAAGTGTCTGAAGCCAGTTTTTTTTTTTTTTTGCCTTGACTCAGGATCTTACTTGGGCAGGTCCCTTCTGGCCCTCACACAGGTGTCTCCTTGGACTTGCTTAGCTGCCAATCTCTGCACAGTCTACCAGGCCCCATACCCACAAAGGGAATTGTAAGCATGCCATAAACACACATACATATATAAATATGTTTTCATGTAAGCTCTGTGCCCAACATGGGGTTTGAACTCACAGCCCCAAGATCTACCGACTAAGCTAGCCAGACACCCCATAAAGCTATATTTGAATTCAGTCCATCCTAAACATACCCTATACATTTAGAGAGACTCTGTCCCCCCTTTATATATTACTGGGTAACAAGAAGACTGAAATTTTTTAATGTATATGGATTTATTTTGCAAACTTGACAAATCAGGATCATACCCTACTTTGTTCACATGCCATGAAATATACTTTATACCATGATTTTTAGTGCTGGCATCATTTTCTGAAGCCTGCATGTTATACATCCAAATTTTCCACAGCATTTTTAAAAAAGATTTTATTTATTCATTTGTCAGAGAGAGAGAGAGAGAGAGAGAGCACAAGCAGGGGGAGCAGCAGGCAGAGGGAGAAAGAGAAGCAGGCTCCCTATTGAGTAAGGAGCCTGATGCAGGGCTCAATCCCAGGATCCTGGGATCAGGACCTGAGGCAAAGGCCATGACTTAACCAACTAAGCCACCCAGGCATCCCTTCCACAGCATTTTTCACAGCTCTAATGCTGTAATGGATGGTTTTGTAAACAAACCTTCCCTACCTCTGTATTTCCTTAGGATATGTTTCTAAAAATGGGATTACTGGATCAAGGCATTTGAACATTTAAAAACTCCTCATATGCACGTGTGTGACATTTTCAAATGTTGTCAATATGTGATGTGAAAAACGGTATCTTCCTTTGATCTGCTCTTCTTTGATTATTACTGAATACAAAGAAGCATTTTAATGATGTCAGGGAAAGCTCAGGAGATATTAAAGGGAAAAAGGACACTGAGCTCTCTCTTTTGCAGGACAACTCTTTCACTGTGTGTCATATCAACTTTAGCGGTAGGTAGAAGTGAATGGTGGAGTGTTGGGGCCAGACAGACTTGGGCTTGAAGTCTAGAACTTTCCGGAGGTGACCTTGGACAGGTTTCTTGTCTGTTTCTGCATCCGTAAGAACAGAGTCATGGGAGTACTTCCCTCCTTGTGTCCTGTGGAGATCTCCTGAGGCAACCCACCCACGGCTCAGCTTTATGCCTGCCCTGAAGTAAACACCGGACACATCACTGTCAGGGTCATGACAAGTACGGACATTTTGGAAGTATTCCGAAATGTTAGCAGCGATCATAGCTGGGTGGTAGTATTTTGTGTGATTTTTTTCTTCCCCTGTTCTGTATTTTTGAAGTTTTTTTAATATTGATTATATGTTCCTTTAATGCTTTCAAAAAACTTTTTAAAACCTGTTTTTTTAAAATGCAGCACTTCCCAGCTGGAAGTCCTCGCTCCCCAAGGTTTGCGAACTGTTTCAGCACCGACCGCCCCCCAGACAGCTGACCCCCGCGCCACCTGCAGCTGCCGGCCCCACGTCTCGGGGCCGCCTGCCAGGTGCACAGCTGTGACCCCTTGCAGCTTGAGCTGCTCTCGCCCCGGCAGATCGGGGCCTGGCTGGCCCGGGAGAGGGTCCTGCAGGAGCTGAGCAGGGATGAGGGAGCCTAATACTGCTGCGCCAGCCCCAGCCCCTCCCTACCACCATCTGTGTTTTGGGCCGGCAGTCTCCGGCAGGCCTTGGATTATTTTTAGAATTGACAGAGGCCTTCCAGATCACCTAGCCTGTGGCTCAGCCTAGGCTGCACGTGAGACTCATTCAGGAAGCGTCTTGAAACAGATGGATGCTCAGGCCCCACTCGGGACCTAGTAAAACGGCCGGGGGCGGACCCTGCCGCGGGCGGGTGATTCTGACGGGCAGACTCCGCGTTCCGCGGCCGGGAAGCCAAGCAGCATCCCACGGCACGCTGGAGGTACCCCAGCGACCTCAGCCTCGTGCTGCAGACAGATCGTCGTCCTCCTGTTGCACTGGGATTTCCTCAGACATCATCTCTGTGAGTCCACATAACACGGGGTAAGGAAGGCAAATAGATATGATCTCTGCTTTGAAGACCAGGAAACTGAGGCCCGGATGCGTGAATTCCAAGTCTGAGATAGAGCCAGAACTATCATCCGACTAAATGCCCAAGACACCCGGAGGCAGGAGACGCTCGGGTGAGAATGTCTTGGAGGGCTTGCATTCCTGAGCCCTGCCCCAGACCCACCGTACCAGCACATATGGGTGTGGGAGAGAGTGTGTGCAATTTCTAGAAACTCCTCAGGGGACTAAAAGTTTGAGGATCATTTCAAGTGCATCCACTGTGGTGACCTGAGGCTAAATAGCAACAGAATATGACTACTTAAAATTTAATTTTAAGGGGGGGGAGGCAGACTTTTAAATTCAAGATGGCTAAACAAAAGAAACCCTCAAAGAAATTGTAATTAATACTCTCAGAGAGATACAGTACTACATTTATTAAACTAGAATAGGATGGCATTTCATTTTAAAAGGAATGATAACACTGAAAAATAAGCAAAATTCTCAGTGACAGTGCTTTTTAACCCAAAATATTGGCCTAGCCACACTATCAATTAAATATACATAAAGACATTTTCAGACTTTCAAAGTAAAAAATGAACCGACCTGCAAATAAACACACAAAGGATTGTGTCCTTTCTCGGAAAGCTACTGTGCATCGCACCCAGAAACCAACCAGCTCAGACCGGAGCAGGGGACAAAGGACAGAGGAATGTGGGATGGAGATCTCCGGGAAAACAATGGACAGGGTACCTGCGAGCCTACGGAAAATTGTACTAAGAGGCACTGTATGGAGCTATAGGGGAAGCCTTGCCCAGACAGAGAAAATGAAAGAAATGAGAAGGAATGAGGCAGGGCTGCCTGGCTGACTCAGTCAGAGGCATGCGACTCTTGATGTCGGGGTCCTGAGTTGGAGCCCCACGTTGGGTGTAAAGATTACTTAAAAATAAAATCTTAGGGGCGCCTGGGTGGCACAGTCGTTGAGCGTCTGCCTTCGGCTCAGGGCGTGATCCCAGTGTTCTGGGATCGAGCCCCACATCAGATTTCTCTGCTAGGAGCCTGCTTCTTCCTCTCCCACTCCCCCTGCTTGTGTTCCCTCTCTCGCAGGCTGTCTCTATCTCTGTCGAATAAACAAATTAAAAAAAAAATCTTTAAAAAAAAATTAAATAAATAAATAAAATCTTAAAAAAAAACTTAAAAAATGTAAAGAGAGAAAGAATGAGGCAAACACAAAAGTAATGTTAGAAAGGTAATGCAATCTAGGGACGCCTGGGTGGCTCAATCGGTTAAGCATCTGCCTTCAGCTCAGGTCATGATCTCAGGATCCTGGGATCGAGTTCTGCATCGGGCTCCTTGCTCAGTGGGGAGCCTGCTTCTCCCTCTGCCTGCTGCTCCCCCTGCATGTGCTGGCTCACTCTCTCTCTCTCTCAAATAAAGACTTAAAAAAAAAAATCCATAACCCCCAAAGGTAATTCCAAAAATGTTTGACCCTGGCTACCTGGCCGGCTCAGTCAGTAGAGCACGTGACTCTTGATCTTGGGGTTGTGAGTTTGAGCCCCACACTGGGTGTAGAGATGACTTAAAAAAGAAAAATGTTTGACCCAATAGCATCTTGGGTTGAATATCAGAAAAGAAGGAGATATTTACAGCACATATGCCAATAAAAGATTTTTAGGGAGACTATGTAAAGAATTCTTCCTTATCATCAGTAAGGGGAAGGGGGATGCTGAATCCAAAAGGAAAATGGGAAAAGATATAAACAGGAATCCACGAAAGGCTCACAAATCTATGAAAAGTTTCTCACTAGAAAGCAGAGACACAAATAAAATAAAATAAAATACCATTAATAAAAATGAAATACTGGGACACATGGGTGGCTCAGTCATTTAAGTGTCTGCCTTCGGCTCAGGTCATGATCCCAGGGTCCTGGGATCCAGTCCTGCTTTGGGCCCCTTGCTCAGCGGGGAGCCTGCTTCTTCCTCTGCCTGCTGCTCCCCTGCTTGTGCTCTCTCTCTCTCTCTCTCTCTGACAAATAAATAAATAAAATCTTTAAAATAAATAAATAAATAAAAATAAAATAAAATGCCATTTCTTTTTTCCCTTTTTGTTGACTTTTTAAAACAATGACATTCTAATTTTGTTTTGCCATCTTTTCCTTCTGGTCATAGGGAGTTTATATACACTTTTAAATTCTTTTAGTAGCTATTTTGGAAAACAGCGTGGCTGTTCATCAGAAATTTCAACATAGAGGGGCACCTGGGTGGCTCAGTTGGTTAAGCATCTGCCTTCAGCTCAGGTCATGATCCTGGGGTCCTGAGATCAAGCCCCAAGTCGGGCTCCTTGCTCAGCCGGCACTCTGATTGTCCCTCTTCCTCCCCTTGCTCCTGCTCTCTCGCTCACTCTCTTTTCTCAGGTAAATAAATAAAATCTTAAAAAACAATTTCAGCATCGGGTTATCATATGGGCCAGCAATTCCACCCCTAGATATACATTCAAGAGAAATTAAAACATGTCCACATGAAAACTTGTGTGTGAATGTTCATAGTACTGTTATTGGTAACAGCCGAAAAGTGGAAACAACTTAAATGCTCATCGGCTGTTGACTGGATAAAGAAAATGTGGTATAGCCATACAATGGAATGCTATTCAGCAGAAAAGGAAGCAGAAACAAAGAAAGAAAGGGGTGAAGTATTGATCTATACTATAAAGTGGATCAACCCTGAAAACAGGCTAACTGAAAGAAGTCGGACTCGGGGACCCCATTATAGTATGATTCCATTTATATGACATAATCAGAAGAGGAAAATCCAAAGAGACAGCAAGCAGATTGGTAATTGCTTGGGGCTGCGGAAGGACGGGGGAGAATGGGGAGTGGCAGCTACTGGATACGGTGTTCCTTTTGTGGGGGATAAAAATGTTCTAAAATCAGGCTGATAGTTGCACGACCCCGTGACTATACTATCAACACTGAACTGTACTTTAAATGGATGAATCATATGGCATGTGAATTATATTTCAATAAAGCTACTTACAAGAAGATATCGATCCGGCAGTTGAATTCCTTGGTATTTACCCAAATGAATTCAGAACTTGTGTCCACACAAGAATCTGCACAAGGCTGTGTGTAACAGCTTTATTCGTCATTGCCCAAACTGCGGAGCCGACCAGACGCCCTCTAGGATAAATAAACTGCGGTACATCCAGACGGTAGAATATTCTTCAGCGCTAAAAAGAGATGAGTTATCAAGCCATGAAAAGACATAGGGAAAACTGAAATGCCTGTAACTAAGGGAAAGAAGCCAATGTGAAAAGGCCACCTACTGTGTGATTCCAGCTCTCTGACATTCTGGAAAAGGCAAAGCTATGAAGGCAGTAAAAAACAATCAGTGGTTGCTAGGGACTGGGGGCGGCAGAGATGAAGAGGCAGAACAGAGGGGTTTTAGGGCAGTGGAGCTACTCTGTACGTTACAATGGTGGATACATGTCATTGCACCTTTGTCAAAACCGAGGGAATGTTCACCATCAAGAGTGAACCCTAACGTACACCATGAACTCGGGGTGATAGCGATGCGTCAATCAATGTAGGCTCAACCCACGTCACCAACGTACCACTCTGGGGCATGTGTGGGGTATCTGGCCGCTCTGTACTTTCTGTTCGATTTTGCCGAGAACCTCAAACCGCTCTAAAATTAAAATCTGTTCTAAAAAGAGAAAAGAAAACAGTGACAACCACTTATATTGTTAAGGACAAGATATTACACCATCTTCTGGCTTCCACAATTGCTTTGAGAAATCTACTGCCTAATTGTAGTTTCTTTGTAGGCAACCTGACTATTTTCTGTGGTCTTTTGAAAAGATCATCTTAGATAAGCTCCATCTTACAAGTTCTGCAGTTTCACTGCACTGTATCTAGGTGTTGGCTTCTTTTTATTTGTCTTATTTCCTGCAGCTGTGACTCTGGTCTGTCCTCAGTGCTAGAACTTTCTCAGCCATTCTTCAAAGATGCCTCCCTTCCAACCTCTCTAGTCTCTCCTCCTGGAGTCCTGACAGGCATAGGCTGGACCTTCCCATTCCACCCTTCTTGTTTTGTGACTTTCTTTTTGTATTTTCCATCTCCTTGCCTCTCTCTCTTTCCCTTCTGGATCATTCTTCTCTTCATCTTTGTGTAATCTGTTTAACTCTTGCGTTAAGGTTTTTTTTCCCACTTTTTATTTTGAGACAATTTAGATGCATGCAGTTTTTAAAAATGGTCCCATGTCCTCTTTACCCGGTTCCTCCTATGGTGATATCTTGCAAAACTATAGTGTAGTATCAACAACGTGAATGGACCTACAGAGTAATTATGCTAAATGAACTAAGTCAAAGACAAATACCATGATCTCACTTTTATGTGGAATCTGAAACAAAAAAAAAATGAACAAAGAAATCCAGAAACACCATTTTTTTAAGAGGCAGGGCAGAGGTAGAGGGAGAGAGAGAGAATCTTAAGCAGACTCCATACCCAGTACGGAGCCTGACATGGAGCTCAATCTCACAACCCTGAGATCATGACCCGAGGCAAAATCAAGAGTCAGACGCTTAACCAACTGAGCTACCCAGGTGCCCCCAGAAACACAACCATTAAGAAGAGAACAAACTGCTGGTTGCCAGAGGGGAAAGGGGTGGGGGATGGGCAAAATGGGTAAAGGGGAGTCAGGGGTACAGGCTTCCAGGTATGGAATGAATAAGTTACAAGGATGACAGGTAGAGCACAGGGAATATAGTCATTGGTGTTATATATAAATGGCATCACGCCACGTGTAATCCTTTTGAATTGACTTGACTCTTTTCACTTGCATAATTCTCTAGAGATTCATCTCCTCCTTATTCTAGTTTTCTGAACAGCTGTTGAATTTTGTCAAATACATTTCCTGCATCATTTGATATGCTCACATGATGTTTCTTCTTTAGTCTATGAATGTGGTGGATAACAGTGATTGATTTTTGAATATTGAACCAGCCTTGCATCTCTGCAACTCCACTCGCTCATGGGATATAATTTTATATATTGCTAAATTCTATTTGCTAATATGTGTTAAAGATTTTTATGTCTATATCCATGAGGGAGCTTGGTCTATCTGTTGATGTTTTGTTTCAACAATTATATTTTAATTTCTAAACATTCTATTTAGTTTACTTTAAAAACTGCCTGTTGTTGACCATCTCTTGTCACTTTCTCATTTTTGTGTTTCTATGGTGATAACAGATCATAAACTCCTGTTCGGTTTATCTTAATCTGGGGAAATCCCAAGAGCTTACATTGGGCATGGTTTCCTCCAAATAGATTTGCATTTCTTTCTGCTGGGGGCTGCAGAGCCCATCGCCTGGGACCACTTCAGCCCCCTTTGCGCCCCTTCCCACCGGAGTTTCAGGCTCAGCTCCCTATCCCGGCAGTTTCTCTCCTGGCCCAATATTCAATCTCCCAACTGGAGCGCTTGTGTCAGCATTCACTGTCCAAGCAACTCTGCCTCTTTGGACTCTTCCCCTTTGAAGATTGCTTTTATTTCTGGTGAACTCAGCAAAACAGTACAAATGATGGTCTTTGTGGGAGGTCCTTTAAGAATATTTAGACCATAATGCACTCTGGTAGCAGAACGAGATTCCATTTCACATCTCTCAGCATGGCAAACACTTCAATGCCTGACAACTCAAGTGTTGAGGGCATGAGCGGATGAAACCCTTACACGTGGTTGTTTGGAGCATAAACTGGGACAACCACCTTGAAGACCTAGTTGTTATTATCCAGAAAAATTGAAGATGCCCATCTTCTTCATTCTATTCCTGGTATATATGCTAGAGAAATTCTTCCACATGTGTCCTGATAGGCACATACAAGAATATTCATCATGCATGGTTTATGAGAGAACTCATGAGAAACAGGCTAACTGTTCTTCCAGAGCATACATCGTGGTATATTTATGCAATGTAATACCATGCAGCAATGGAAAGGAATCAACCAGAACCTTGTGTGTTCATATCGATAAATCTCTCAAACATAATGTGAGCAAGTTGCAGAAAAATACATGTAATATGATTATGTTTGCATAGAGATTGAAACGTGGAAAATAATAGTAAATATGGCTTATGAATGCATATATATATAGAGAGAGAGAGAGAGAGAATATGAAGAAATGCATGATAGCAATCGACAACAAACTCAGAACAGCAGTTGCCTCTAAAGAGAAGAGTAGGGATATATGTGGGCCTAAGGACCCAGGAGCTTCAACTCAATTAATATTGTTTTATTTCTTAAACTGGGCAGTGAGTTTGTGGTTATTCACTATATTATTCTTTGTATCATTTCATAAGTCTTGTCTCGTCATCTAGCCGGATTGCTACCTCTTAAATACCTCTAATGGAGTGAACCCCAGAGTCACCAGTAGAAATAAGATTGAGCCCAGTCAGAGAGAAGGTTTGCTGTGAAAAAAGAGGACAGCTCAGGTCTAGCAACATCTCTGAAGGCTGAAGCATGGAGGACTTAGCAGGTATGGAACTAACAAATCCACAGAAGAGAATTTCAAGAATGTGTAGTTGGCAGCTTCTGAAATGGCTCCCAATGATCCCTATCTCCTGCTATTCATGTCCTGTGTATTAACCTCCCATTAACCACAGGATAAACCCATCACTTGATTCCAACAAACAGAATACAGCAGGGCGCCTAGGTGGCTCAGTCGGTTAAGTGTCCGACTCTTGATTTTGGCTCAGGTCATGATCTCAGGGTCATGAGATCAAGCCTGGCATCAGGCTCTATGGGCATGGAGCCTGCTTGGGATTCTCTCTCTCCTTCTCCCTCTCCCCTCCCTGCCCAAAACAAAACAAAACACCAAATAGAATATAGCAGAAGTGATGGGATGTTGCTTCCCAGCTTACAAAAGAATGTAACTTCTGTCTTGCTCAAATTCACTCTCTCTCTTGCTCATCTCCTGGCTTGCTCTGATGATGTGAGTTGTTATGTTGTGAGTTGTCCTGTGGAGAGGCCTGCATGACAAGGAACAGGGGTGGCTGCCAGCCAACAGCCGGAGATGAACTGAGGTCCTCAGTCCAACAACCGATGCGGAACTGAATCCCGTTGACAGCTACTTGAGTAAACTTGGAAGTGGACCTTTCCTTTGTCCAGCCTTCAGATAAGACCATAACCCCGTGTGATAGGCCCTGAGCCAGGGAGTCAATGAACCTATGCCTGAGTTCCTGACACACCAAAACCAGGAGGTAGTAAGGGTTCTTCTAAAACACTATGTTTTGAGGCGATTTGTTTTGCAGGAATAGCTAACGAATACAGATTTTGGCATCTGGAAATGGGGGGCTGCCATAATTAACACCTAAGTGTGGGAGTGGCTTTGGAACCAAGGTGAGCAAAGTCTGGAAGGGTTTTGAGGAGCACCTTAGAAAAAGCCTAAATTGCTTTGAGTAGGCTGTTAGGAGAAACCTGGACTTTGACGAGGCTGCCAGTGAAGGCTCAAAAGGAAATGAGAAAATATTACTAGAAACTAGAGGAAGTGGGGCACCTGGATGGCTCAGTCAGTTAGGTGTCTGACTTCATCTTGGGTCATGGTCTCGGGGTCCTGAGCTCGAGCCCCATATCGAACCGTGACTTGGGCTCCGTGATCAGCGGGGAGTCTGCTTGTCCCTCTCCCTCTGTCCCTCACCCTGCTCATGCTCTCTCTCGCTCTCTCAAATGAATAAATAAAATATTTTTGTTGTTGCTGTTTTTAAGATTTTATTTGTTTATTTGAGAGAGAGCACAGACAGGGGGAGCGGGAGAGGGAGAACAGGCTCTCGGCTGAGCAGGGAGCCCAATAAATAAAATCCTAAAAAAAAAAAGAAGAGAAAAGAAAAGAAAAGAAACTAAAGGAAGTGGGGTGGAGTTGTTACATAATGACAGAAAGTTTCATGAGCCTGTCATCTGCAACGTCAGGGAAGGTAGGACATGTGCCTAATGAACTTGGAGGTCTAGCTGAGGAGAACTTCCAAGCAAAGCGTTGAAGGTGCTGCCCGGTTTCTTGCGGGTCACAGCAAAACACAAGAGGAGAGAGATCAATCGAAGGAAAGACTGTGAGAGAAAAAAGAAGCCAAGACTTGATGGTTTGGGAAGTTCTCAGTCTCTGTAGATGGCAAACCATGCTAATGTTAAGAAATGACTTCTGAACACTCTTGGAAACAAACGAACAAACACGGCCTGGAAATCAGAGGCAAGGGTATGACTATACAACGGTTTGTTAAGACCTCAGCAAAATCAAGCAATTGGAGTAGTTTTCAGTCACACGGAGGGAACTTTCAATATTTTAACGATGTCCCTCCCAGACCCTCTCCAAACAAGCCATAGGGCCTCTAGGATGTTTAAGGGTCCTGCCCCCAGCAGGGGCCCAAGATAGAGAAGGCCTCATCCTCGAGATCTGTGGGAATGGCTTCGGTGGCGTGGAGTGAGTCTGAGTGAGATTCTCAGAAGACCCACAAAGTTCCTGAGGAAACTATAGAAGCAGAAACGCTGCCAGCTTGGACTGAAAAAGAGAGATGTACAGAATGAAGAAAGGCTGTCAGATCTCTAAAATTTTACTGAGGGAAGCAGGCTGAGAAAACTCTTCAGAAGCCAAACGTCATGCAGAATTATTCCCAGGCCTTGAAACCTAATCTAGGAACTTGCCATGTCTAGCAAGCTGGATTTCAGGATTTCTGTGGACCAATGATTTCCGTTGCCTCTCTCTCTCTTTTTATTTTTGGTTTTTGTTTTTTTTTTGGATTTGAACTATAGCAGTTATCCTCTCTGTCCCACCTCTGCGTGTGGGGGCAGGGGGGCACATACCTTTTCTCTTTCATTTCACAAATTCGCAGAGCAGAGCCGCGTTTGAGAACCGGCACTACACCTGAGGCACTCCAGGCCCGGATGTCAGGGTGGGACACGCGGCCCTGTGGCGGCAGGTTCCCTGAGAAGGGCTGATGGAGAGGAAGCCCAGACATCTCGGGGCGGCTCCTGAGACCTGCCCTGCTCTGGCTCTCCCCCAGCCCTTCTGTCTGCAGCTTCATGCCTCCTGCCAGGTTCCCTCCGCTCGTCCTGCGAGAACACTACCTCCTTAGGCAGCAAGCTCGATGCTCTCCCCCCAGAAACCTCACACTCTGCCGAGGAGGAAAGCAGTCTCGGCCATCTTGGAAGAGTCAGGGAAGAAAACCATGCTGATTTTCCGGGGCCCTAGCTCTCCTTAGAGCCCAGGATCCTCATCCCCAGAGGTCGGGACAGGCGCTGGCCCCTGGGCAACATTGCCGGGCCTTGGTCACCGCCGGCCCGCCAGACCTGCTGTTGCCATGCCTGGCGCCTTTGTTCACAGCCTCTTCCTAATACGAGGCCGGCTGGCAGCCTGGTGACTGACAGCTGGAGCTCCTTTGAGGCTCATTAAGGGAGGCTGGGTGGGGATCCAGGCGAGCGAGCTCTCCCCTGCCAACCCCAGACCCAGGCAGTGGGCTGGGAGCAGGGAGGACAGGCAGTCAGATCCCCCTGGGCTGGATGTCCTCTGCCTCCTGCCAGCTCAAGGCCCAGCTGTGCCCGCTGCCCAGGGTGAGGCTCCACTCCTAACGGCCCAGCAGAGCAGGACTGGAATATTCAGAAGTGCCAATGCCTCCCATCCTGCGGGTTTTCTCAGAGCCCCAGCATAGGCCCTTCACTGCCCTGCATTCTAGAGCCCCACCAGCTCCTCAGCACCGCTGCCAACTCTTCCTCCTCCTGGTCCAAACCCTCTTTTCCCCCTGCTTCCCGGGCTTGTGATACACGGGGCCTGGCTGCCAGCATTGTGATTTGCTGATTTAATCTCCAAAGAGCCGGTTCTGATCTGTAGCGTTAAACACTAGACGTCGGGGTGCCTGGGTGGCTCAGTCAGTTCAGCGTCCAACTCTTGATTTTGGCTCAGGCCATGATCTCAAGGTTGTGCGATCGAGCCCCACAACGGGCTCCGTGTTCAGAGGGGAGTCTGCTTGAGGTTCTGTCTCTCCCTCTCCCTCTGCCTCTTCCCCCACTCATGCTCTCTCTCTGTCTCTCTCTAAAATAAATAAGTAAAACCTTAAAAAAAAAAAACTAGATGTAGACTCTATGTCTCCATCTCTATTCTTAACATGGGCTAATTTTCCATTTCTGTTTATCCCCTTTTATGTTGCTCAAATACTTTTATGTCTCTTTAGTTGCCTTCAAAATCAGGGAAAACAATGGATATTTCCAGTTTGGAAGGTCATTATTTTTTCTCCTGGGGAAAGTACTCAGGAGGCCGCCTGACAGCATTCAGACCCTGTCCTGGGCAACCTTGGGCAAGATACTTAATCTCTCTGAGCTTTAGAATCTTCACATGTAAAATACAATTAAGGACCTTTTCTCCCTCAGGGTTGTTGGAAAGATTAAATGAGTGAATGTGTAGAAAGCCCTAAATAAGTATTTGTTAAATAAAAATGGAAAATTCATGGGGCACCCGGCTGGCTCAGTCGGTAGAGTATGTGACTCTTGATCTCAGGGTTGTAACTTCAAGCCCCACGCTGGGTGGAGAAATTACTTAAAAACGAAATTAAAAAGAAAAGCAAAGAAGAAAGAAGGAAAGAAAGAAAGAAAAGAAAATTCAGCTCAGCTCAGTTGCCCAGGAAAGGAGGTTAGTCAGGTTCAATGGCTCCCATCTCAGCCACTGCTCCCGACTCTCCCTACCCACTTCTGGCTCCTTCTCCCCAGGGTCTAGATGTCAGAATTTATGCTAGTTCCAGGTCCTACTCCAAGCTATTGGCCCAGGACCCCGCCCAGTCCCAGACCCCTGCAGGCCCTGTGCACCTTTGTCCACCTCTGCCTGTGAATTCCACCCCGATGACCATCAGGGCCTGTGGATAGGCCACCCACACCCAGCTCCCTGACTTCCCTCTCCGTCCCTCCAGGGCCATCTTGGGGCCATAGAACTGTCGTGACCCTGGACCCTTACCGGAACCACCTGATCCTCCACCAGCCCCAAGCCAGTCCTTTAGCCCAACCGGCTATGCTGACCCCCCACCATGGCGCACAGCAGTCTAGGACCAAGTCCCAGCCTTCTTGCCTTGCTCGAGCTTGAAGGCCACCCGTCCCTGCTGGTGAAGCCTGTGGCTCCTTCCTGGAGGCCCACCTCTGTCATCACCATCTCTCAGCAACCCCCTCCACCCTGCCCACCCCCTCATGCCTCCAGTTCTCTTGGAATTCACCCAATACTTGACTGTGCTTGAAGGATCTGCTTCCAAGCGCTCTCAAATAGTTGTATCCAGGCTATTTTTCTGAGGGTCTCAGTTCTTTACTGGCTGTTGGCTAGAGACCTACCATAGTTCTTTGCCATGTGGACCTTTCCATAAGGCAGCTCATAATATGGCAACTGGCTTTCCCCAGAGCAAGCAAGTGAGAACACCAGAGGGAGCCCCCAAGATGGAAGTCAAAGCTGTTTTGTAACCTGTGACAAGTAAGAAATACATATTTGGACTTTGTCCCCCATTCCAGACACAGAGCTCCTAAATCACAGAGCTCCTAAATCCCAGGGAATTTCCTGGTAGGAGAAATGAGAGTATCTTTTGTTCTAAGGAGGCAATTTTTTTAAAGTAGGCTCCACACTTAACATGGAGCCCAATGTAGGGCTTGAACTCACAACCCTGAGATCAAGATCTGAGCTGAGATCAAAGTCAGATGCTTAACCAACTGAGCCACCCAGGTGCCCCCCTAATGAGGCGATTCTTAGCAGGCCTATAGATAGCTTCAGGATGGGTGCTGGTCACCAGAAAGACAAAGGCATGATTAGGGGATTGGAGCTTTCAGACCTACCCCCACCCCCCACCCCCCCAACTTTGGGGTAAGGGAAAGGGGCTAGAGGTTAAGTTAATCACCAACTGCCAATGATTTAATCAACTGTGCCTACATGATGAAAGCCCCCCCAAAACCCCACAATGACAGAGTTCAGAGAGTTTTTAAGTCGTTGAAAACATTGAGATGCCAGGAAGGTGGCACCCCAGAGAAGGCAATGGAAGCTCTGAGAACCTTCCACCATACCTTGCCTCAGGCATGTCTTTTGTTGGCTGTTTCTGAGTTGTATCCTTTTGTTGTTATTGTTGTTTTTAAGATTTTATGTATTTATTTGAGAGAGATAGAGAGAGAGAGCATGAGAGCAGGGTGAGGGGCAGAGGAAGAAGCAGACTCCCCGCTGAGCAGGAAGTCCGATGTGGGGCTTGATCCCGGGACCCTGGGACCATGACCTGAGCTGAAGGCATTCGCCCAACTGACTGAGCTACCCAGGCACCCCTGAGTTGTATCCTTAATAATAATTTGATAATAGTGAGTAAAGTGTTTTCCTGAATCCTAAGAGCCATTCTAGTAAATTATCCAAATTGACAAGCTGGTTTATCAGAAGTGCAGGTAACAACTGGGGACTTGGGACTGGTGTCTGGGATTAGGGGGAGGGTGAGAGAGTCTTATGGGACTGAGCCCTTAACCTGTGTGATCTGTGCTAACTCTGGGTAGTTAGTGTCAGAATTGAATTAGGGGCACTTGGTGGCTTAGTCTTAGGCATCCGACTCTTGGTTTGGGTTCAGGTCATGATCTTGGGGTCGTGAGATCAAGTCCCACATTGGGGTCTGTGTTCAGCATTCAGCGGGGAGTGTTCTTGGGATTCTCTCCCTTTTCTTTCCCCTTCCCTTCTGTAAACTGCCACCCCCCCTTGCATGTCCTCTCTCTCTCTCTCAAATAAATAAATAAATAAATAAAATCTTAAAAAAAGAGAAAGAATTGAATTAAATTGTAGGACAACCGTTTGGTCAGAGCGATTGCTTGTGTGGAAAAAGCTCACACTATTTGGTGTCAGAAATGTTGGGGCGCCTGGGTGGCACAGCGGTTAAGCGTCTGCCTTCGGCTCAGGGCGTGATCCCGGCGTTCTGGGATCAAGCCCCACATCAGGCTCCTCCGCTATGAGCCTGCTTCTTCCTCTCCCACTCCCCCTGCTTGTGTTCCCTCTCTAGCTGGCTGTCTCTATCTCTGTCAAATAAATAAATAAAATCTTTAAAAAAAAAAAAAGAAATGTTGTGAGTAAAAATGGCTCATAATCTAATCTTGGTAGCAAGGAAAAGAAATAAAAGGCATAGAGATTGGAAAGGAAGAGATAAAACTGTTTCTATTATCAGATAACATGATTGTCTGCATAGAAAATCCCAAGGTCTCCACAAAACAAAACAAAAAACAAAAACAAAAAAACCACTCCTTAAACTAATAAGTGAATTTGGCAAGGTCACGGGATACAAGGCCAACACACAAAAAGAAACCATATTTCATTCTATATGCTAGCAATGTACAAGTGGAAACCAAAATTTAAAAAAAATTAATATTTATAATACCAAAAAATGAAACGCTTAGGTATAAATCTAATAACATATGCCAGGAAAACTACAACATTCTGATGAAAGTCACAAAGAAGATCTAAATAAGTGGAGATCTAAATAAGTGGAAAGTCATCAAAGAAGATCTAAATGCCTGGCTGGCTCAGTCAGTGGAGCGCAAGACTCTTGATCTCAGGGATGGAAGTTTGAGCCCCATATTGGATGTAGAGATTATTTAAAAATAAAATCTTTAAAAAATATAAATGGAGAAACATACCATGTTCATGAATTGGCACACTTAACATAGTAAATAAAGATGTTAATTCTCCCCAAGTCCATTAAACTCAATTCCAACAAAAATCCCATCAAGATTGTTTATAGACATAGGGGCACCTGGCCGGCTCAGTCAGTAGCGCATGCAACTCTTGAAATTGGGGTTGTGAGTCTGAGCCCCACATTGGGTGTAGAGATTACTTAAAATACAATCTTAAAAAAAAATAAAATAGGGGCGCCTGGGTGGCACAGCGGTTAAGTGTCTGCCTTCGGCTCAGGGCGTGATCCCGGTGTTCTGGGATCGAGCCCCACATCAGGCTCCTCCACTATGAGCCTGCTTCTTCCTCTCCCACTCCCCCTGCTTGTGTTCCCTCTCTCGCTGGCTGTCTCTATCTCTGTCAAATAAATAAATAAAATCTTTAAAAATAAATAAATAAAAATAAAATAAAATAAAATAAATAAAATTGATATGAAAAGGCAAAGAGTAGCTAACAGAGTCTTGAAAAAGAAGAATGAAATTGATAATGTAATGACACAACCCATTTTAAAGCTATAGTAATCAAGGCAATGTGCTGTTGGTGAATGTTTAGATATGCAGACCAATGAAATATGGAGATTTGATTTTTGACATTAATGCAATGGAGGAAGGATAATCTTTTCAACCAATAGTTTTGGAACAATTCTATATCCATATGCAAAAAAACCCAAAAACCCCACTTTGACTTAAACTTCATGCCTCATTTATTTTATTTTAAAGATTTTATTTTATTTTTATTTTTTTAATGTTTTTTTATTATGTTAGTCACCATACAGTACATCCCCGGTTTTTGATGTAAAGTTCGATGATTCATTATTTGCGTATAACACCCAGTGCACCATGCAATACGTGCCCTCCTTACTACCCATCACCGGTCTATCCCATTCCCCCACCCCCCTCCCCTCTGAAGCCCTTATAAAGATTTTATTTTTTAAGTAATCTCTATACCCAAACTCGGGCTCAAAGTCACAAGCCTGAGATCAAGAGTCGCATCTCCACCAACTGATTTAGCCAGGCACCTCCTTAGTGCTTTATTTTAAAAAATTAAGTCAAAATTGATTACAGAGACATTAAAAACATTTGTGCATCAAAGGACATGAATAGATATTTCTCTAAAGAAGACAAATTGCCAATAATGATGTGAAAGACGTTCGACATCAGTAGTCATTAGGAAAATGCAAATCAAGACCATAATGAGATTACACACCCGTTAGGATGAAGATAATTTAAAAAACAGAAAGTACCAAGTATCGGTGAGAATGTGGAGAAATTGGAACTCTTATACTTTGCTGGTACAAACATACAACAACACAACCACTGTAGAAAAACAGTTCATCGGTTCTTCGAAAAGTTAAACGGAATTACCACACGATCCGGCAGTTCTATTACTAGCTACTTACACAATAGAACTGAAAACGAGTACTCAAGTAACTATTTGTACATATATATTGTGTTCATAGCAGCACTATTCATAACAGTCAAAAGATGGCAACAACCCAAATACCCATCAGTGGATGGATGGATAACTAAATTTCAGCATATGTAGATGATAGGATATTATCGAGTCATAAAAAGGAATGAAATATTAAAAAAAAATTTTTTTTAAGTAAACTCTATCCCCAATGTGGAGCTGAAACTCTTGAGTCTGAGATGGAGTCCCACGCTCCACGGACTGAGCCAGCCAGGTGCCCCAAAAGCAATGAAATACTGACACCTGCTACCACATGGACGAACCTTGAAAACACGCTAAGTAAAAGAACACATGTTGGGCGCCTGGGTGACTCAGTCAGTTAAGCGTCTGCCTTCAGCTCAGGTCATGATCCTGGGGTCCTGGGATCGAGTCCCATGTCAGACTCCCTGCTCAGCTGGGAGCTTGCTTCTCCCTCTCCTCTGCCCCTCCCCCACCTTGTGCTCTCTCTTGCTCACTCTCTCGAGTAAATAAATAAAATCTTAAAGAAAGAAAAAAGAAGAACATGTATTATTTGTTTTCATTTCATGCAATGTCCAGAATAGGTAAAGCCACAAAACCAGAAATCACGTAGGTGGTTGCCAGGGGATGCAGGAAGAGAAAAATAGGTACAGGGTTTTATTTTGTTTTGTTTTGTGAAGTAAAATGTTTTGGAACTAGATAGAGGTTGTGGTTTCATAATATTATGAATGTACTAAAAGTCATTGAACTGTGTAGTTTAAAATGGTTAATTTTATGTTCTGTGAATTTAAACTCAATAAAAATTAATTATATAGTTCTTGGATCATGTAATAGAATTTGGTGGTAAAATAAATTTGATTATAGATAAAAATATACAAAGTAAAACTATAAAACTTTTAGAAGAGAACGCTGGAGACAATCTTTGTGACCTGAGGTTAGGCAAAGAATTCTTAGCCATGATACTGAGGGAACGATCCATAAAAGGAAAAAACAGTGAACTTCAAAATTAAAAACCTTTGCTCTGTGAAAGACACAATTAAGAAAATAAAAAGATAAGCCACTGGGAAAAATTATTTGCACATTCTCTATGTGATAAGGGCTTGTATCCAGTCTATATAAAGAACTGAACTCAATAAACAAACAACCAAATTAAAATATGGGCAAAATAGGCATGTCACCAAAGAAGATATGCAAATATCTAATAAGCATATGAAGATACTGAATATTATTAGCCAATTTGGAAAAGTAGATTAAAACCACATTGAGATACCATTACATACCCATCCAGATGGCTATAATGAAAAGAACTGTAGGGATTAGGCCAACTTTCAAGGATGTCTATTACTAATATACATGGGGAGACTGGGGAAATGACTGCTGGGTTACACAAACCTCGACACATCTACTCTTTTGAACTGGACTTTGGCCAGAGCTCCATTTATTGCTATTTATTACCTGGCCCCTATATGCTCCTATTCTTCTTCTTTTTAGAGATTTTATTTATTTATTTGACAGAGAGAAAAGAGAGAGAGAGCACAAGCAGAGGGAGAGGGAGAAGCAGGCTCTCCACTGAGCAGAGAGTCTGACGTGGGGCTCGATCCCAGGACCCTGGGATCATGACCTGAGCCAAAGGCAGACGCTTCACCGACTGAACCACCCAGGCGCCCCAAAGGATTTTACTTTTAAGGAATCTCTACACCCAGTGTGTAGGTTGTGACTCACAACCTCGAGTCGCACACTCCACCATCTGAGCCCGCCTGGCGCCCCGAACGTGCTCCCGTTCTAACAAGGAACCATGATCACACTGTGGGTCTCAGGTTATCAAAGCCAGCTGGGAGTCTGGCCAATTGTCCTCAAAATTTTAGGTATTTTCCTTTTCCCAATGCCCAATTACCCAAGTAAATAACCGTAAGTCCCTCTGGGAGAAGGCCAGAAGGAATCATTACCAAGTTCAACAGCCGTGTGTTGCAGGGTCCTTCAATCCTGGAGTTCCAGCCTCTTCTTCAATCAGTGGGTTCTGGGTTTGAAAACTGACTTTGCATAGAAACTGGGCAAGGGGGTGTGACTTTCTATTGGAGCAACTGCTTTTATCTTCATCATCATCATCCTTTTTTTTTTTGGTGGTTCAATTTGAAGAGTACCCTTGTTGGCTCACCAACTATTGCTCCGCTGATTACACCAAGTTCTGCTAACTGCCTCTGTAACTCTCCTCTGCTCTGGCCCCGCCGGCTGCCGTCTCCATCTCGCCGCGCACCATGATCCTTGCCGCCCCCTGGCTTCAACTAGTTAAGCGCGGCCACCTGTCCGCTGTGGCTTTGGGGTCCTCTTCGGCCAATGCTCAGTGAGCCACTGCAGAGGAGGAGAACAGGTCCGCAAGGGGAAATGATGGAGACAGCTTGGATATCAGGCAGCAGGGCCCCAGACACCACACTTTTGCCCAGTTCCCACTACTGCCTGCCAAACCTGTCAAATAAATGTTAAAATGACCCCTTGGAGGCCTTCAAGGGCTGAGGGCTGGGCAAGGGGCCGCCTTTCCGTTTCGTGTTGATGCACTGCCCCCCTGTGGCCACATCCCGAACTTCATCCTCATTTGTCCCCAACCCCGGTCTGCCCTCCAGATGCAGGCCCTTGCTGTAAAGACCCTCCAACCTCATCCTGGGGGGAAGCACACCCCTTCTGGCTTCAGAAAGCACTGTGTGACCTGGGATCGGTTCCTTATCCTCCTGGGCCTCAGCTCCCTCCTTTCTAAAATGGGGTGAGGATAGCAAAGTAAATGAAATGATGAAATAAAATAATACAACTAAATTCCTGGATCAATAAGGGCCCAATAAACACTAGCTCTGGTGCTGTAATGCTCGGTTCTTTTCTAAATCAGGAGCAGCTGCGGGCGCCTGGCTGGCTGGGTCGGTGGGGATGTGACTCTTGATCTTGGGGTTGTGAGTTCGAGCCCCACGTTGGGTATAGAGATTACTAACAAAAATTTAAAAATAATCAATATATCGATTGATCAATCGATCAGGGGTGGCAGCAGTCACCCTCACACCCGTGCTGCAGTGGGTGAGCTGCGACGTCAGCTGCCAGTCCTGGGGCGCAGCATTCAACGCGAGGTCACCCCCTTTCCAAGGTTCCTTGAGAAACGTTCCGCTAGACTAGTTCGGGTCTTGCTTACTCAGACCACTGCTGAGTAAAAGGCATAGAAGTTGCTGAGATCATGGGAGGCCTGGCTCACACCCTGATTTTGAGACTCGGGAAGAGAAATCCCTCACCAGAAAAAGCGCTACTGTTCTTGAAGCTGAAAGGACCTTCATCCCCATGGCGGGGGTCATGGCAGTGTGTGTTTTCCTCTAACCTCTCCTTCCTGCACCCGTTGTTGGAACCTCCCAGGGGCGAGACCGCCAGGTGCCTTCCCGGACAGGATTTCTGCCCTTAAACAGCCAGGCTGGGGACAGCCGTTAGCCCCTCTGTCTCACAGAGCAGGAGACTCAGGCTCGGCGATGAGGAACCGCTCCAACCCCACACGGCCAGCCTGGGCCTGGGCAGGGATTCAGTCCCAGATCTGGCTCTTCCCATGCTTGGCCCTGGGTCACTAGAGCAGGGCCTCCCTGCCTCCTTGTCAACATGGAGCCCGTTCAGGAAGACTGATGGCCAGCCTTGCTTACCGAGAAAAGGAGCCCTGCCCCCATCCTTGCTGAAGCGATCCCTTCAACCATAAACACAAGCAGAAATGTTTCAGGAGCCACGACCCTTCTGTCCCAGCAATTAGCCAGGCTCGTCCATCTGAAGGACAGAAGAAGCAGCTGGAAAATCGGGCTGGTAATTGAAGAAGGCCTAGGTGAGGTGCCGTGACTTAAATGTTCCTGATGGGTGATGACCTCCAGCCTGTGGAATGCTCCAATTTGGGGGACAATGTTCAAATATAGCATAAAGGCCACCAGTTCAATTCCTAATCTTGAGAAAGAAATTTATGCATATTGCAGGACCAGTTTGTAAAAGTTATTAAGTGGCTTTACGGGTCTACCCACAAATTTTCCCAGGGATGATTTTCTAAATGTTTCCAGAGAGACTCTTCTGAATTCTTGGCTCCTCTGAATTTATCGTTGGAAAGATAAGGCAGAAATTTTGAAGGGGTTAGAGAAGAACGTTCAAAGAACAAATCATCTTGTGTTTTCTAGAAACGTCCTCATTTTAATTTACTGTCGTATCAGGTATCATGCCAACTGGATTTTATTCTGATTTGAGTCAGACCATCTGGGTCAGGGGCTTGGCTCTGGCAGGGACGAGACCCGGAAAATCTATTTTACCTCCGCATCTGAGTGTGAAACCTTCCCCCGCCGCAGCGTGGTGGCCAGCGGGACCGTGAGGACCGTCGCTGCCGCGGCTGGGCCGGCGGCCACGCTTCTCCCGACCTGGCTCTTCCCCACGCTGAGCGCCCACGGGTTCCGACAGGATGGTACGTACACAGGCGGCCAAAGTCAGCAGGATGTCAGCTCCCTGTGTCCGGAGTCCCACGGGATGACGCCGAGCTGGGGGTCCCGAGAGCAGATGGCCCGGGCAGCGAGCCGCCGTGCTGTGCAGAGACGCCACCTGTCGCCTGGAGCCCAGAGGCCTCATGGGTGAGGCAGAGGCCTGCAGACGTCTTTGGAGGCAGGGGGACAGTGGCAAGGGCTACCCCTGGGAGACTGGGGAGAGAGATGAGAAGGCCTCATAGCAGGCTCCAGAAAGATCAGGGTGGGTGAGAATCAGCCCCAGGGCAGCAACTCCCTAAGCCTCTTCGCTCCGGCTGCTCCGGGATGAACTGCAGGGCCGGCCACCAAGACCTGGGTCAGACTGGCCTGTGAAGACGTGCAGGGTTGCTGCCGCAGGGCAGAGATCTCCCCTGAACTTACTTTCACGGACTGTAAGATGGAGAGATTAAGACTATCTCACATCTTGGGGCGCCTGGCTGGAGGAGCGAGCAACTCTTGATCTTGGGGTCATGAGTTTGAGCCCCACGTTGGGTGTAGAGATCACTAAAAAGTAAATAACTAAAAGTTAAAAAAAAAAAAAAGGACTCTCTAACATCATGTGGGTTTTTGTTTTTTTGAGCTAAAGCCCACATAAGGGTGCCTGGTTGGCCCTGTCCGAATGAATTCGAGCCCCGTGTTGGGTGTAAAGATTCCTTGAATAAATAAGACTTAAAGGAAGTTCGCGTAGAATTCACTGTTTAAAGTGTGTCCAAGTCTGTGGTTCTTAGTATGTTCACGGCTACTTCTTCTAGAACATTTTCATCACTCCAAATAAGAAACCCCTTCCCATTAGCGGTCAGTCACTCTGCACTCTGCTCCCCCAGCCCCTGGGGACCACGAATCCACTTTCTGACTCTCTGTATTTGTCTATTCTGGTCATTTATTTAAATGGAACCATACACAGGGGCGCCTGGGTGGCTCAGTCAGCTAAGTGTCCGACTCTCCATTTCGGCTCAGGTCATGATCTCAGGGTCGTGGGATGGAGCCCCGCGTCGGGCTCCGAGCTCAGTGGGGAGTCTGTTTGGGACTCTCTCTCCCCCTCCCTCTGTCCCTCCCACCCTACCATGGGTGTGCTCTGGCTTTCTCACTCTAAAATAAACAAATAAATCTTTTTTAAAAAAATTAAAAAATAACCAAAAATAAATGGAATCATATAATATGCGGCCTTTCGTGTCTGGCTTCTTTCCCCTGGCACACTGTTTTCAAGGCCCTTCGGAGCTATGGCACGGATCAGAGCTCCACTCCTTTCTATGGCCACGTGATACTCCCTTGTGTGGCTGCGTCGTGGTCCGTTTGTCCCTCCATCACCTGAAGGACATTTGAGTTGTTTCTGCTCTTTGGCTATTATGAGTAATGCTGCTGTGAACGTTCATGTAGGAGTTTTTGTGTGAACATATGTTTTTCAGTTTCTTGGGTGCATACCCAGGAGTGGAATTGCTGGGTCATACAGTGGGTGACTCTTTGCTTAATGTTTTGGGGAACATCCAGACCCTTTTCCACAGTGGCTGAGTATTTTATATTGGTATGTACTTTTAAAATCATAAAAAACACTTTTTTAAAAAATTTATTATTATTATTATTATTTATTTGACAGAGAGAGAGAGAGAGGGGGAACACAAGCAGGGGCAGAGGGAGAGGGAGAAGCAGGCTCCCCACAGAGCAAGCAGCCCGACTCGGGGCTCGATCACAGGACCCTGGGATCATGACCTGAGCCGAAGACAGACGCTTAACGACTGAGCCACCCAGGCGCCCCCATAAAAAACACTCTTAACGGAGCCTGGTCCAAAATATTCATTCTTTCATCCCTTAGATAGTTGTGGAGTACTTACTATGGGCTAAACTCTGTCGTAGAGAAAGTGGTGAAGGATGGAGAGCTGGTATCCGTGTGTGTGTGTGCATGGGTGTGTGATTGTATGTATATGTGTATGTTGCTATGAGTGTGTGTGTCTGTGCAGGTGTGTCTGTGTGTATGTTACTGTGTATGTGTGCGTGTGTGTGTATGCGTGTGTCTCCATGTGTCTGCATGCATGCGTGTGTCTGTTGGGGAGGTGATGCTGATAGAATTATCAGGAAGCGGTAGCAGGAAAGGGGCTGGGAATTCTGGGCGGGCCCAGGATGGCCGTTGCTACTTGGATGGTCAGGAAGGCCTCACTGACAAAGGGAAGGAGCTGAGGGAACGTGGCCCTTCCCAGGAAAGGCAACTGCGACGGCTGAAGTCCCAAAGCTGGGGCGCTCCTGCGGGACAGCAAGGGGGCCCGCGAGCCCAGTGGGGCGGGAATAAAGAGCAGCAGGGGCCGAGCACAGCAGAGAAAAGGAACCACAGCCTGCGGGGCCTCAGGCCACGGTGAGAACTCCGGCTTCACCCTGAGAGACGTGGGAGCCATCGCGGGGAATCGAGGCTCGTGGTGACGGGAACCTCCCGGGTTCCAGTGAGATCATCCAGCAGCTGCGTTGAGAGGGAGCGGGACGAGATAGGGATGCCGGCTGTGGCGATGACCTCGGTGGCAGAGGAGGGTGGCCTGGGCCATGGGCGGCCCTGGAGGCGGTGGAAAGGGGCTGGTTCCTGGACAAGTTGTGGGAAGACAGCCGACCGGATTTGCTGACTAAATGGATGTGAAGTTCAAGGAAGAAGAAAAGTAGAAGATGATTCCGCCAGATGGTGGCCCAGCAACTGCAAGGACAGAAAGCTGGTATTTAGAGGGGCGTCTTGGCTGTGCTCATGGCAGAACCCCGCGTGCCGAGAACAGTGCCTGGCACTCAGTAGGGTCAACCAACTGAGCAGATGGAAAGGTGGCACGGTCCTCAGGAAGGTCTCTAGCAGCCCTTATTGTTTGACACCTGTGGTCACCAGACCTAGGATGACACCTCCCTCCCCCCGATCTCAAACTCTACCGGTAAAGAATCTTGGGTTTCTGTGATTTTTAGTAGGTCCCTGATTCTCACGGAAATTTTTGCCAGAATCTCTCACAGGTGTTTGCAGTGGGCAGGCTAATTGAATCAGTGTACTGCCTTTACCCAGATGCATGCATTCTGTCTTCTAGAATTTGGTCCCGTGAGAATCTTATGCCTGTTCTCTGCCTTCTCACCTACCACCTACCATTTACTGAATGGTCACTGGGTACCCAACACTATGTCAACCTATTATTTTTTTTAAAATATTTTATTTATTTATTTTAGAGAGAAAGTGGGGGGCAGAGGGAGAGAGAGAATCCCAAGCAGACTCCCTGCTGAGTGCGGAGCGTGGTGAGGGACTCAATGCCAGGACCCTGAGATCGTGACCTGAGCCAAAACCAAGAGTCAGATGTTCAACTGACTAAGCCAACCAGGCGCCCCACAACACATTATTTAATACTATTATTAGCTTCGTTTAATAGTGAGGAAATAGGCACACTTTTTAATGAAGGTTAACTTGACCAAGATCATACGGTTAGTAAGTGGAAGATCCGGAATGGAAACCTGTCTATGCTTGCTCCCCCCGCGTTTTATTTTCTCCCTGTTCTGGGGCGGATGTTCACATGTCAGGAGTGTTTCCATGGGAACTCCTGCATTCAGAGGGAAACTGGACCTTTCCAACTCTAAGCTTTAATTTCAGAGGTCCATTCTCCAGGTGAGGTGTTTGTTTTTATTTTTTAAGATTTTATTTTTGGGGGCACCTGGGTGGCTCAGTCATTAAGCGTCTGCCTTCTGCTCAGGGAGTGATCCCAGCATTCTGGGATCGAGCCCCACATCAGGCTCCTCCACTAGGAGCCTGCTTCTTCCTCTCCCACTCCCCCTGCTTGTGTTCCCTCTCTCGCTGGCTGTCTCTATCTCTGTCAAATAAATAAATAAAATCTTTAAAAAAAAGATTTTATTTTTAACTAATCTCTACACCCAACATGAGTCTTGAACCCGCAACCTGGAGATCAAGAGCCACACGCTCTACTGACTAAGCCCCAGCCAGGCGCCCCCCATTCTCTAGGTTTTTCCCAAACTTCACCTTTAACTCAGCTTGATTTCGAGCCTTATCCATTGTCCTTGACACAAAACTGTGTATCTCTTGAGCTCACCATGAATTTCAAATTTTAACCTTTGATCAAGGAACACGATCTTTGTTCCTCTTCCTCCTTGGGGCGGGCGACATCAGTAATCCAGGGCATTCTGCAGATTTCAGGCTCCTGTCCAGAATGGACTGACCTATTATTGCCCAGGACCTGCCTCCTAGTTCAGGCATGATTTGGGCACTTTTGAGGTAGGAGAAGGAACCTCAAAATGATGAGCTAAACCCTAATTTCTTTTCTGTTTCTTTTTTTTTTTTTTTTGAGATTTTATTTTTAAGTAATCTCTTCACCTGATGTGGGACTCGAACTTACAACCCCAAGATCAAGAGTCACATGCTCTACCAACTCAGCCAGTCAAATCGCCCCTTCAACCCTGATTTCTAATACTGAAAATTCGTATCAATTCTCATCATTCATTGTAATCTTTCCAACCACTTCTTTCCACCAATCTTATTCCAGCCTTTCTCCTGATTCCCATCTGCTATGGCTGGTTACAGAGGTTAAGACATCTAAGAGCTGAGTGCTTCCAGATACTTTGTCAAACACTGCCCTAAAGTCTACCTGAAATGCCTCATTACCATGTGCACAATGTCTACCTTATAGCAATATAATAACATGTGAAAACCAGGATTTGCTGCATCCTTTAAGAAATCTTAGGAGCACCTGCCTGGCTCAGTTGGTAGAGCATCTGGCTCTTGATCCCGGTGTCAGGAGTTCAAGCCCCACGTTGGGTGTAGAGATTACTTAAATAAACAGAAACTTAAAAAAGTCTTCGGCAATCATTGGCTGAAGGCAGTTTTTAAAAAGATTTTATTTATTTATTTGAGAGAGAGTGAGAGCTAGAGAGCACACACAGAGGGAGAGGGAGAGGGAGAGAGAAGCAGACTCCCCCTGAGCAGGGAGCCTGACATGGGGCTCCATCCCAGGACCTTGAGATCAAGACCTGAGCTGAGATCAAGAGTCGGAGGCTCTACTATCACTTTTAATGCTGTTATTACCTGGAAGCAGTCGGGTGTTCAAAAGGGAGAACCAGGGGCGCCTGGGTGGCACAGCGGTTAAGCATCTGCCTTCGGCTCAGGGCGTGATCCCGGCGTTATGGGATCGAGCCCCACATCAGGCTCTTCTGCTATGAGCCTGCTTCTTCCTCTCCCACTCCCCCTGCTTGTGTTCCCTCTCTCGCTGGCTGTCTCTATCTCTGTCGAATAAATAAATAAAATCTTAAAAAAAAAAAAAAAGGGAGAACCAACAACAACCAAGAAGCCAAGAGGGACCCTGAAGAAGAATAAAAGATTAATGAGGAGCAAAGCCTTGTACCCTATCTGATCCTGGGTGGGACTCCTATTCATGCAGATGAAGAAATTCTGAGGGTTCTTCCCAATTCCCTCTTCCTCGTCTCACTTGTCCTGTGAAGTTGGAAGTAAGTTTAGTAAGTATTTCAAAGTCCTTTGCTGGACTGCGGACCGAGGCCATACCTCCACCTCTCAGGCTCGGCATGATCTTCCTGGTCTTCCCAAATGACACCAGCAATGGGTCTTAGGGTAACCTGGGTGGGTCCTGAAAATTCTGTAGGCAAATGTAGCTAAGCTTCAGGTGTCACTGGAAGCATTAATGAAACACACATGCACAGACAGAAGACAGAAGGAAACAGGAGAGGAAGCAGGGAGGGACAAGAGGAGAAATAAGATATTCACGGGGGGTTTAAAACTACAGAAATTCCGGGGCGCCTGGGTGGTGCAGTCGTTAAGCGTCTGCCTTTGGCTCAGGGCATGATCCCAGCGATCTGGGATCGAGCCCCACATCGGGCTTCTCCACTAGGAGCCTGCTTCTTCCTCTCCCACTTCCCCTGCTGTGTTCCCTCTCTCGCTGGCTGTCTTTCTCTGACAAATAAAGAAATAAAATCTTAAAAAAAAAAAAAACAACTACAGAAATTCCTTGAGGAACAGCTAAGACCCTGGACCACAGATGTCCAAGTCTGTTGCTGGGCACTACTGATATGTTAACATGATACAATTTAGCCATTGGAGTCAAGCTCTGTTATCCACATGAATGAAATGGAAAGTGATGTGTGTAGCACAAAGTTTATTTATATATGTACCCAAGAATGTATTCAAATCAAAAAACACAGGAAAGCTGGGTGGCCAAGTGATGATGTTATAAAGGAGAATCCATATAAGGGTTCAGTGTAGTCTGGGAGCCTGTTGTAATGTCTGTAATTTATTCTAAAATACTACTGTATCCTCAGTGTGATATTTTCCAAGGTAGCTTTAACTCTAAGAGAAGTCAGCGAACAAGGTGGCTGCCATCCAACGGGGCCATGCTCCAGCGGCAGCTCCGACATGCTCTTTTGCAATTCAACAGACTTTAATTAGCATACTGCATATCCAAAAAAAAAAATTTTTTTTAAGATTTTATTTTTAAGTAATCTCTACACCCAACATGGGGCTCGAACTCATAACCCCAAGATCAGGAGTCATATGCTATACTAACTGAGCCAAGTAAGTGCCCCCCCGCCAAAATGGGTTTTTATTGTGAAACTAGTGTCAATTGTCATGAGAGGCTGTCATAGGCAAAATGAAAGGTATTCAAAACTGGTCAGAATAGTTTACGTGACTAGGGTGTAAGAATCCACGAAGTCTTCAGGCCCTAAAGATAGTGGCTGAGGCCTGCTCCCGAGTGACCTGGTTCACTTGCCGATTTAGGAGGATTGCAAACTCCTAGGAATATGGCTGCTTCTACCTCAAGGAAACCTTTTACACGGGGTGTGGTCAGAACATCTGAAGGAGAGCTGGGAGTTCATCCAACTTACAGGACAGGACACCCCATCTGCTCGGGTGCCGGCTTTACTATTAGATGCAGACTGATGTGTTCTGGGTACGGCAGAATTCTAAACGGGCTCACATCCGACAGCAAGATTTAAAGGAGCAGCTCGCACAGCAGATCAGATCGGACACCTGATCTACCAAATGCAACAGGCTTGGGGACCCTGAGACGCTCCCAGTTGGGAGAGGGAGAAAGGCTCTTTTAGGAAATTGTTTCTGAAAAACTCTCTTGTAGGGAAACGTCTGTAAAAGTCGCAAGTTGTAAACGATGCTTCGGCTTAGCCCGAAGCTCTGTGCCTCCTGAGAGCTCAAAAAGAAGGAATGATGAGAGAGGACAGTGGCGATGGTGTTTATGGAGACAGAGGAGCCAACGAACCAACCACAGGCCACATCCAGCCGTCTACATAGGACACAAAGCGAAGACCAAGTCCCTGGTGCTTTGGAAAGGATTAGTAAAGACCTCTTCCACTAGAAGAGAGCAAATGTCAGGCTAGGTCTGAGGAAAGCTGCCCTTAGCGGGGTACAAACCCCACGTGGCCCACGGGGGTTTTCGAATCATATGTGCTCTCACCAGTGTCTGTGCACGACCTGTGTGCCAAGGAGCAGTCTCGGGGACACACGGTCATACTTAAGGGTTTCTCTTTGATTCAATGATCTTTTACCAGTTGCTGTAAAGTTCAACCGACCTTGTAAAACCTGAGCACTTGCAGGGAGCACCCTACTTTGTAATTGGAGGAACCTCACTAGGGCGCAACCCACCTGACAAGGGACTCAAATGCCATGTGGATTTTAGCGTCTGGGCCAGCTTCGCGGGGAGATGAATCATCTTTCAAATCTGAATGTTACCCAAGTTGAGGGAGTGGCAACAAACGTCTGCATACGAGATGTGCTGTGCGGTTCCTTACATAAGGAACTCCCCGAGCTCATCTATTTATTCACAGAACAATTATTTAAACAGAGGCCGAAAAACCGAAGCGCACGAGCTCACGAGCACTCCTCGAAGACGGAGCACGGCTGACGCCGACGGGCACGAGAAGTGGCTCTTCTCACTGTTCTGAAAAAAGTCACTTAACAGGACTTTGCAATACCGGGTTGAAATGACGCGGATAAAAGCAGGTTTAAAGCCACAGAATTTCCTAACACTGTCACAGAAGACAAGCCTGCCTGCCAACTGCGGCTCGTCCTGCACGCTGGGGACGGGGTGCGGGTGCCACGCCTGAGGGAGACACCCAGGCGGCCGAACGCGGGCCGGGGAGCTCTGGGCGGGCGTGCACATCGTCAGCCCGTCACTGCGGCAGATGTTCGTACCTGGTGTTTTACTTACGACTGCACGTGAAAGAAAGTTTGCGTGTGCTCCAGACTGTGCGAGCCTATCATTTAAAACCACGAGGTATTTTACACAAACATCACAGCAGGCTTTCCTCTGCAAAACGGATCCATCTGTTGAAGAGCTTTTAGTGCCTACTCCTCTGTTAGACCTTGTCTTTATGGGGTCCGGTCTCATAGCGCTGTCCTAGCCGCATCAGCCTCCGGGGACATTAGACTTCTTACTGAACCTTTCAGTGGCAGGGATCCCATTCAGAAGACCCTTTTCTCCAACCACCTCCTTCCGCTACCCTTCCTCTTGATCACCTCCCTTTTGCTTTAAATAGATAATGGGATGAATGTCTGTGTTACTTCTCTGATTGTAATAATGTATCTGCTATCCTAAGCTACATTTCTTTGGGGGCCATAGGGAGAAGGGCTATTACCTGAGTCCAATAAATGGAATAAGAATGGACTACTCGATAGTAACAAACCTGGGCTCCAATTGTTTTTTTTTTTCTTTCTAAAATAACAATACAATCTAAATATAAATCCATATATTTAACTGTAGCCAACAACAGAAATGGAATCTTACGACTGTAGCTATAAAAGCATAGGTATTTCTACTTGTTCACAATAGCTGAAATATTTAGGAGACTACACGAATGAAAAACAATCTGAGGAAGTAATGAGGCAGATTCGACATTTCAAATTCCAAATTCCATTGTTCTCCATGATGAAGTATCCAGGAGTGTGAGGTCTATCGCTATCCTACACACAATGATGGCTTAGCAGGAATTCATTTGGGATTCTTCAACACACTGTATATTCTACTCCATAATTCACACAGAAATAGAAACAAGTATAGTTTCCAACATTCTCCGTAGGTCTTCTTCACTATATTTTGGGGGTTCTCTACGAGTCATGACATTAAACTCCTAGAACACCTTGAGCAGAAAGACTTAAATTATTTCCAAGCAGGAAGCAGAGACAAGCACTAGAGAAAGAACACTTCAAACTTACACCCTGACACTCAAAACTCAACAAAAACCTTGCAAAACTCAGGATCTGGTCCTTAGAAATCTGAAGGTGAAGTAATAACAAACAATGGTATATTGATTTTGACTCCTCTGCATCAAAATCTTTGTAATTATTTTTATTCAATAAATCCAATAGTATGATGTTAATCCGGAAACTAAAGAAAAAGGACACAAGAATTTGAAGGGCTTAAATATATTTTTTATATTGATAGTCTGTGTCTTTCTACCCTAAAATACATTATTATTGATTACATACAGGACGAGGTGAGGTATTTGTAAAATATCTGGTAAAAAATAATTAATATACAGTATTCTACATGAGATGGACTCTTATGAACCTTTAGGTCTGCTGAAGTGTTCAACTGATCATCTAAATTAAACTGCCCTGAATGGACTTACAGTTGTTCCCTCAAACCATGTTAAAAAAGGAAGGATCTTACATTTTCCCAGAATTTGTGCAGAAAAGGGAAAGCACATTATTGGCAATTTCTATTTCTCACATCCAAAGTAATGCATTCACACAAAATCAGGACCTCCACGTTTAGCATAAAAAGGAAAAAAAAAATATCTTGGATTAGAGATATAATAATATCCCTGCATAAAGGTTAGGCTAATTCACCAACAGCAAAGAAATTCAAGTGGTCAACAGTCTTGAAAATGCTTTATTGAAATGTGTGACTTATGTGCAGAAGATGTGTTTGAAAAGACCACAGCTTGAAAACTGGTTTTTGAAACGTCTCAACAACCAATTGGAAAAAAAAAAAAAGAAAGAAAAAGAAAAAGAAAATCCCTACTGGACTTGACTTCTAGTATAACCAGAAGCCTGGTGTAAAATTTTCCTTTAAAACATTTTCCATCACAGAAACTAAAGAAAACAAAGCTATTATATTTGGAAATTGTTGGAGTCTGAAGTTTCAGAGGAGAAGCAACAGTTTTTAGACACGTGGGGTGACTTCTTTTTTGGTTACATTTGGACGAACATGGACTTCACAGTTCTCGGAAGAACACCGGAGGGTGTTCAAGTCCGTATGCTTGTCGTGTTGGAGGGACGGAGGAACACAGATGGGACAGGAAAAGGACGACAGGAGAAAGAGAGGAGACTTGAGAAAAGAGAACTGGAACAAGACATGATTAGGTTAAGTCTAGTTATAAATTTATCAGAAGCTGTGCGCACCTTTTTTAAAAGTCCTAAATTTACATTCCAAAAACTGCCCCCCAACCCCCAGACCCGCTGTCCCTGCCTTGGGAGCTACTGTGAAAGTCTATGCACAAAAACTGAAACAGGAAATAAAAAATATCCCGGCCCCTCCAAATCCCAAAACAAACCCCAAAAAGCTGTACATTTTTTTTTTACACATAGGATTAATAATATAGGCATATAGGTGGCATGATTCAATTAAAAGGCTTTACTTTTTATGCCAGAAAAAACCCAATAAATAAAAGGTGCTAAAGTTAGCATTAAGAATTTGGTTGTGATATACTGACAAAATCTGGGAAGGCAAATCCTCAAAGCTCCCCTGATCTGATCTGATCTGTCGCAGCAAACTATGAAGCAAGTACATAAATAACGCAAAATATGATTGCGAATGTGAGATTTTCAAAAACAAAGACAACATAATTCAGGTTAACTCGGTTGAACAGTGAATAAATGAAATTCATCTACACCTGAATAAAACATATTTAACAATTGAAAAAAACTTTTCAACAACCACAACAAGTAAGAACTTTGAACATGTATGAACAGGATGGGTTTTAGGGCACACGCAGGCCCTGCAGCGGATTCCGACAGTCGCTTTACTGGTGTGTCCTCTACAGTGGAGTTCAGAGAGACAGGCCGAGCTCCGCACAGGCAGGATGACTAACAGGGCGACAGGACAGCCACACGGGGCGGAGGCGATCCCTGGCTATGACCCCCAGCCTCGGCTGCAGAGCCAGCTTTGCGTGTAGGAGGCACACAAGAAAGGTGACCCGGGCAGACATTATTCAAAAGCTACTTCCGCCGCGTAACCATTGAATAATGCTCAGGAAAGCTTTGGGCTTTTTATGTTTGTTTAAGTTTTACTCCTTGTATTTAATTTTTTAAATAACAAGGTCACTAAAACTCATGCACGCTGCAAAAAACCTCATGCAGTAGTTAAGGTAAACCATCCAAGCAGTTTTTATTCATTAATATTCATAAATACACACAGCAGCTTCATTAGAGATTTCAATTTTCCTCTTCAGTTTGAATGTGGAGTATTAGGAGAGCCTTTGCATGTCACGGTACAGGAAGCAGAGATCACCCCTGCACTGCTACCTACATTACCTGCTAGAAGTAAAAATTAGTTAAGTGGAAATGATTATCATATATATTTTCTCTCTTCCTTTGAATGTACACAATGTAACAAGAGTGACAGACCTGAAATTACAATCACCAAACAAACCCAAGATAGTTGTTGTCCACTTTCATTGGCAAATACAGCACAGAGGACATTGTCTGCGAATTGGGATGTCATCAAAGAGGAGGTGGCGGAGGCTCATTTCCTTTATTACTCTCTTTTAAATTTAGGTTTTCTAAAGCAACATCTAAAGGCATAATATCTACACAGCCCATAGCACCAAAATCTGCCATCTCCCCCCGTTCATCCTCGTCGGAGGACGAGCTCTCTTCGCGCACTAAAGTGGACAGAAGGAGCTCTTGGACGAACAGGCTGCGGTCTGCGCGCTCGCTTTCCATGGACTGGCGCTCTGTTTCAGACATTTTAGGATCGTTCAACCTGTGTGAGTTAAAAAGAAAAGATCTTATTGGTAAAATGGCAACGAACGATGGCAGGGTCAACGTGGATGATGTCCGAGCCCGAGCTAGCTTCAGAGTGGGCAAAACTCAGACTCCAAAACCTACTGTTGCAACTCTTGGCTCTCAGTTGTCACCTTCATTATGCTGCGCTGAGCTCCCCACACCTGCGGCGACACTGTCACCCTCAGGTGCAAATCTAGGCTTAATTAGATTCAGTGGGGAAAAAAATATTCTTAGACTTCTCACACCCCCTCTGGGAAAAACGGTGGTGCACATTTTCCCGAGGAAAACAAATTTCCGATAGGTAATACGCTTGGGGAAGTAGTGATTTCCTAACCAGAATTTCACCTGTGGGCAGGAAAAACAGGGAAAGGAGCAACCCTGGTCACGAAAACTAGTGACTAGAATATTCAGCTGAAAGAATCCTAAAGGTTCTTCTGACTTTTCTATTATTTCCATCTAATTCTTCCTGAAGTGAAGATCTGTCCCGAAGCCTGAGAGGGCAAGAAAACACACACACACGGGCACCCACCCCCACCCCCCATTTCTCTTACGAACGACCGAGCAGCAGGCGGACTAAGAGCCCGGTATGCTCATCTGATGATACATGCACTGCCGAGACCTGCGTTATGCTGGGAACTAGGCTCGTCTGCACGGACACTGAACACACGCGAGAGCGGAATCCTTGTTACTAACCTGATTAATGACTTAAGCTGAATTCTGCTTAGTTTCAGTATTGATTTTATTTCTCTACATCTGTAGTGTCAGAGAAAGAAAGGGAAACAAGCTGGAGCCCTGAGGGCAGGAAAAATAACCAAACGGGGGAAAGATGGTGACCGTGCAAGGGCACCCAGGAGGCACGCACGGCAGGTGGCTCTCCCAGGGGAGGCGCACTTCAAGCCCAGGTTCTGCCAGGGACAGGTACCTGCATCGCGCTGTCGCACCCATGCTGAAAGGCGCAGGGGCATCCCAAAGTCACAACAGATACTGGGTCCTTACTATGGGTCAGGCTCTGTGCTAAGTGCTTTTTACAGGTGTTGTCTCTTAACTCCTATGAGTTAGGTCCTATTCTTAACGTTTTATAGGAAGAGGAACCTGAAGCAGAGATTAAGTGACATGCTCAAAACCTCACAGCTGTCAAGTTCAAAGCCACTGAATGATTAGATCTACGGCTCAGAAACAAACAAAAAGATCTAAATTTCAGAACGTAAAGAAGGCAAAAGGATCTGGAAGGTAACCGTAGAAAAGCCACTAAACCCACAGCGAGAGGCAATGACTGATGCTACACAGAAGGCTGCCGACAGTGAGCGAACCAGAGACATGGAGGCTGAGGTCCCCAACCCTTTGGGGGGCATGTAATTAAAATACCACTATTTGTTTTTTTAAGATTTTATCTTTAGGTAATCTCCACACCAATGTGGGGCTTCAATTCACAACCCCGAGATCAAGAGTCATACGCTCTACCAACAGACCCAGCTAGGCGCCCCACAACATTAGTTTCTATTTTTAGGAAATAACTGAGAAAATATTCACTCGAAAAAGGCAGATAAAATCTGGTACTAGGGCTAGATCCCCAAATGGGCCAAACTTCATTTGGGATCTGGAAATAACTGCAAAGCTTGTGAAGATCTTCAAACTGGAGTTAGCAAAACCAGCTGACTCCATTACCAAAGACTGAAATCTGACATAAGCCCTGAAACAATCACTTTCTAAAAGGACAACAGTTTTGGATCCCAAAGAAACTGGTGGGTTTCCCCACCATGAGTTCCAGGGCAACATGCACAAGAATGGTCCCTGGTCAAAGAAGCCAAAGACAAGGCTTGGGCCCTACAAACATCACGTAATGGCTACACGACCAGAGACCAGGCTTTTCCTTTGGAAACACCGCAGCCTTGAAGGTTCATAATGCATGTTAAGATAGTAAAGTTCTGAGAAGCCCAACAATAAACTACTTTTGTTACTTAGTTTTGCCCAAAATTATTCGTCAGGAAAAAAACTGAACATAGTAACTATCTATTTCCTTAGAATAATATATCAAGTTCCAGGGAACGTTTTTGGGAAATATTGCCTAATATAAATCATATGAGTCAAGAGCAAATGATACAATGAAAGATGGGGAAAGTGGTCTGCAAACTGCAAGGTTCTGTGCACCGAGCGGTATCGGATGACTGAAGTGGCTCTTCAGGAAGCTACGACCAGAATCCAAGGAAGGCAACTCAAAGGCTACCCACGCCATGCCCTGGGAGCTGGGTGTCTGGTGTAGAGTAACCACAGAGAGGAAAACCCCAAATCCAGCCCACTGAGTTTGGGGCTAAAAAAAGAATGGGTCAAGGATGGGAAGATGTCTTTTCCAAAGACATTCATTCTACCACAGCTCAGTGAACTCTCACGGAAACACACAGTTAGGTTTCCGGTTTGTGGTAAGCATCCGGCTCTGGCAAGCTGGTAGGTCCACACGGGTCAGGTTCCGTGGTAGGATCCACCTGTGGCTCAGTGATGGAGACTGAAGCAACACTTATGGTAATGACTCAGCACAGTTTCTGACTTTGCAGAGATAATCCAAAGGCAGACTGCCCCACCTGAAACTCCTCAGATCCATAACAAATGATCATCATGGGGACCACTCACTGGGCTTTTCTTCTATGCCAGATACTGCGCCAGGCCATACACGTCCTGAAACTGTCTCATCCTCAAAACAATTCTTTCTCGTAGGCCAAACTCAGGGGCTACTGATGATAAAACTGAGGTTAAGAGAAGTTAAGTGACTTGACTAAGGTCCAAACTAGTAAGTGGCAAACCTGGGCTCTAGACAGGGGTCTGCCAACATTTTTTGTTCTGCATCCACAACAGATTATTTACAACTACGCACACGTGCCACTGCACTAGCAGAGATATTAAAAAGTATGACGAAAATATACAGAGATAATACTGTCTTCCACTGCCAATTTGGGGATAACTGATACATTGTACTAATTTTCTCATTCACTTCACGGTTTGTACTTTATACTTCTTTCTGCTCCATTAAAGGTCCAGAT
The DNA here is from genome assembly GCF_024610735.1 of Ursus americanus. NCBI lineage: Eukaryota > Metazoa > Chordata > Mammalia > Carnivora > Ursidae > Ursus > Ursus americanus. The sequence goes on along the minus strand of NC_142133.1, from coordinate 47,430,174 downwards.
CAGTCCAGGTTTATTACCTGCTGAGCCTAAGTCTACTCATCACTGCTTTTTCTAAAATCCTTTATATTCTTAGGAGTCACAAAAAATGCAGACCAGCTTGGGAGAAGAATATATTTGGTGGCTAATGATAGTTTTCTGAAGCAGGTAACTCTATTGCATCCAGTAAAACCATTTACTGTGTGTACTATTTTTTACACCATGGTGAACCGTTTATTACTTTTGTTTGTGGCAACTGTAAGAATTTAAATCCTGCTTCTTTGGAAATTCTAAGAAACTATTATGTTATGAAATCCTCTCTCATACCTTTTAATATTTCACAGCTAACTGAAATTGGCAATTAAAAAAAGGCAAGGTTAATTATGACAATAAATGGACCTAATATGTCCCCAAAATGTAATGATATGGGGTTTCAGTTTTCAGTTTTTTTTTAGGTTTCAGTTTTATGGGCAATATAGGAGAAAAAATATTCACATTAGGTAATTCGCTGTTGGAACGAGACCACCAGCATTTCTACTTTCTCTAAAATAATCATTATTTTTCATATTCTTGGGCAAATCCTGAATACGCAATTTTGATTAGATTTGGGAGTTTTAAGACTTTGATCAAAGGCCAAGTCTCCAAGAACATACATAAGGCACAAAAGAGAAAAGATCATTGCGGACTGTGTAGTGCTCAATAAGACATTACTCCTCAAAGCGGTATTGATAAATGAACTACCTTGTTAAAAGAAACTGGGAATTCTGGACAGTTTGCGGACTGCTTTCTGTGTTAGCTGTGTTGGTGGTTGCCGTGGATTGCGTGATTGTAGTGGTGACACTGCTCGTGTTCGTGCGCCGGGTGGCGTTGCGCGCCGTCTCCAGCTGCTGTCGCGCCGCCTGCGCGTGCTGCCGTTCCAGCTGCAGCTGCATCTGCAGCTGCTGTAACTGGGAGGCGGAAGGGCCGGAAGAATTAAGCTGTCCTCCTGCAGAACGTCTCACCCCTGATAACTGAGATAAGAGCTCTGCCAATGGAAACGAAGGCGATTAAGGTCTCCTTAAGACACCATGGAAAACAAAATGCTAAAGATCACTCTTCTAGAGGAACATTAGAAATGACTGACAACAGGCAGGTATCCGTGGCAACGTCAAGTTTCAGCTTGGAGCTCAATACCTTTTATTTTTATTTGTTTATTTTTAAAGTAATCTGTATATCCAGTGTAGGGCCTGAACTCATGACCTCAAGATCAAGAGCTGAACGCTCTATCAACTGAGTCAACCAGGTGCCCCAGGAGCTCAATACCTTTTATTTTATTTTATTATTTTAAAGGTTTTTTTTTTAAGTAATCTTTACATTCACCATGGGGCTTGAACGTATAATCCCAAGATCAAGAGCTGGACGCTCTACTGACGGAGCCAGCCAGGCGCCCCTCAGTATCTTTCAGAATGCCTCCTGGAGGTAGGAGCTGTTGTGCACCGGGAATGCAAATGCAATTAACCCACATACAATTATTTTCATTTTAATAAAACATAACAGACTGTTGCTTAATGGACTAACTGTTATACTTTCTCTTAGTATTTAGTAAATTAAAGTGGATCACCTGCTGGTCCAATCAGAATATACATCGTCTCAACACAAGCTCCATGAAAGCAGGGATCGAATCTACCATGTATGATACTCCCAGCTCTTAGAACAGTGCCCGACACGCAGGAGGCCTCTAACGTTTATTCAATGATTGAATGATGACCAGAATTATATCCAAGAGACCTGGACCATTTCTATCCGTGACCCTTTGCCCACTCACCTCTGCCTTCTTTCTCGTCCTTTCTGGTACTGATATTTGAGAGTACCAGAGTACCACTGGAGTGAGTACCACTGGCGATGCTCAGTAAGGCTGACTGTCTCCTGACTGTACGGCCTAGTTAGTGGCCTGTTACAATCCAGACTCTTTGTTTCAGTAAGGTTGTACTCATCAAGGGCAATGTGGACCTCTGTCCCTGAGTTCTCATCTAAGTCAGGTGCACAAATTGCCTTGCCCCGTTGAGCGGGGGCAGTGGGAGGGTTCTCCTAGCTTCATGGGATTGACGACTGCCTCACAGACATTCCCTGGCTGGCAAATGCTCTTCATCATTAAAACTCATTAACAAGGTACATTTCTGTTTTCTTCCTCACTCTTGTTTTATCCCAGGGATTCTTATACCATTCTTTCATAGAGTCCATCACTAAAATAAACGGACAGAAAAAACTGAATGGAGAGAATTTCTCACTTTTGAATTTTGCTTCTAGAAATTTAACTTTTAGAGCCTGCTACCAAAAACAGCAGGTAAATATTCTTTTTGAATGAAGACGTATTTTTTAAAATCCCGAAAACTCAGTTTACAGGGCTTATTGCATATCCGGATGCCCACAGCACACTCGGAATTAAGGTTTTCTATCTGTATGCCGTACATTTTTAAGACCATTTATGAGTGGACCTGTTCCTAATTGTTATCACAGATTTACACTTACCAGTGTTCCAGGGTGTTCGGCGAGGTGCATCACAACTTCCAGATATATATTGCACCACACGCACACATTTCAGAACTTGTACGGGCTTTCCAGGGTCTTACTACCTGTCTGTGCTTGGTGTGTCTTACGGTCCCAGGCTACTGTGATTTCTGCCCTTATATTTTGACTCCCAACCCCTCTGCTCTGTTGCTGGCTTCCCAGGGGGGCCATGTATTAGACCCAGTGGACCTGGCTATGAACTACATGTTCAAATTTTGTTTTTTTAAATAAGATTTTTCTAGGCTATTAAAACATGTACTTTTCAGTATGTTCCCTAAGAATATAGTTCTCAAATCAAGACCAAGAACAGAGAAACTCCTACTTGACTTTCTTCTATGAGAAGAGCTTAACTCTTTAGTCTTGTCAATTAGTCTTATTATCTGTGTGCTTGTGGACGTTGAACCACGGGATTCTGGCAGTCTTTCAACTCTGAAATCTTTTATCATTTTCTTGGGTTCCAACAGAAGCCACAAATAGAGAACCCAGAACCATTTCGTATTACCTTCTGCTCTAAGTACTTAAGGAAATGCCAGAATATTATAAACTACTTTATACGGTCTACTTTTACAATATTTATAAGATTTGGGGGAATTCTGTGAAGGAATACAGGAGCATGATGAGAGACTAAAGACACAAATCCCACCAAAAACTTTTAGAGCGCCGCCCCCTCCCTGGTCGTTTCCTTTATGATCAGGCAACTAACTTACCAGCTATAGGATCCATGGCTTCCCTATTGCTTGGAGAATATGAACTCTGAGAAGAAGAAAGTCCACCAGTAGAACTGCTAGTAAAGTGCATGTTTGATCTACGAGCACGAGGACCTCCTAATCCCCGGCCAGGGTGAAACATTCTACGTACGTGTCGAACACCACTCGATTCATCATAACTCCAAAGTTAAGAAAAGAACCCAAGTATTTCACAGAAAAAAAAATCACTTGAGCCCTTGCTAGATAGACACGCAGATTTCCTAAATTGTAAACATTTAAAAACAGCACATTTAATTTAGAATGCAAATGTCAGAACAATATCTATGAGCGCTATTAACTCAAAAAAAAAAAAAAGACTCTTAAATATAAAGCAATGAGTGAGTGTGTATATATTGTGTGTGTGTGTGTGTGTGTGTTTTCAAAGGGGAAAAAGGTTTTCCAGGTGGAAGAAACTTCTTCCTAGGGTCCAGCTACAATAACCAGAAGGGGTGAGAGGCACTGTCAGGTCGGACACCCAGGTGAGCCATCTCCTAGCCCTGACCTCAGCACTGAATCTCACGTACATCCATATTGAAGTAACCAGAACTGATAAGCATCAATGTTAGTACCTGAGGAGAGTGGTGCTAATCAAATCTCAATTATTATCGGTAATAAGAAAGGAACAGTAGGAATAATTTAAATTCAGGAATAAAAGACTCCTTTCGGTTATTAGTTTTGATCAGTCCTCAAGTTCTTTTTCAACACTGCTGCAAAACAGAAAACTAGAGTTGAATTTCTGTAGAAGTGGACACACAGAGTCATACCACATTTCTCAACAGGTCACATTGCCAGCAGCCTCCCCCATCTTCTGCAGCTGACTCAAACTAAAGGACGTCCCGAAGAGCACACGGCCGCCCAAACTCATGAAGACAATCTTGCATTTCCACGCTGGCCAGTGTGTGGGAAAAGCCAGCTCTCGTCGTAATAGAGACTTTTGTTTCAAAGCAGCACACAGAACATCTGTATCGTGCAGAACAACTTTCTGCTGGCTTCCCAGTCTTCAGCTGATGATCGTGGAGTCATTGAGGGACAGGCTGAGGGGCTCCAACAAGCCCTCAGGGGCCACCAGTATGTGCGCTGTCTCATCATGGTATTCAGGATCATGGCTCGGGTTCTACAGGAAGTGATGCTGCGATCATTTTATCTTGTCCTTTAAAAGCATCTGGGTGTAACAATTACACTTTAGGAAGAGTTCCATCAGAACAGTTGACAAGAAGAAAGTTCTGGTGCTTACAAGGCTTGGCGAGAAGCCACGCCCTCATGACAAACAATGTCACCACACAGCAGCACTTGAAGTACCTGAAAAATCAGTATATTTCCAGGATAACTGCAATGTCAACATTTGGTTTTACAGAACCTCATGGTAATATAGGAATCTCGAATGTAACATATGCCTTCTCTTATTCTTATATTTTGCGTAATTTAATCTTCTTCTGATAACCAGAGATTCTTACAAAAATTTCACAAAAATGGATGGAGATGATATGGGACAGTCTACTGAATGGACACCAATTTCACTAGAGGCCCTTGAACTTGCTGACAAAGTTCAGGATAAAATAAAAATATTCAGGATAACAGCTTGGCTTTCAGTTATTTGCCTAGCTTCTCCATGAAGACAGAGTGAAACAGGGATCAAGCATAACCCTCTGGGTATGTTATAAGATTCTTTTATGTAAAATGTGAAGTGACTCAAAGACGTAAGTATTCTTGGCCCATCTGGGTTTCCTTATTCTCTTTAAAAAACAACAAACCACACGCTTTCTTCATTATGCTTTCAGTGTCCGCAGCACTTAGCAGAGAGGAAAAGTGGTTTCCTTGATTGGCTCAGGTCTGGCTGACATTCTAATCTCTTAGGTTTGTTCCATGTCCTTATCTTTCCATTAGTTTTCTCATCTTCCCCTAACTCTGAGGGACCATATTTCCAATTAGAAAATTAGGAACCGTAAGCAAGGGATGGGAGCTGTGCAACGAGAAAACCATCAAACCAGTTTCTTCCTCAATAGGACTAAGGCTGAATTATGATTGTCGGGAGGCAATCAAAGGAATCAGAATGAAGTCTGGCAGAGAGAAAAGTTGTAATTAGCTCTTGAATTGCTTCGTACTGCAACGAACACTGAAACCTTTACATGAAAACAGACCCCTAAGTTAATAGGTGATAGTCATAGAAAAACAATTCAGAACTTGAAATAAGCACGGAGGGTACAAAATTAATTACTCTGGTGGGCCGCTCATGTCTTGGATTACAAGGAACATCACCAGCCACTGCTGAGAGACCGACTTGTGAAGGGGAAGCAGAAAGAAAAGCGGGAAGGACTCTGGAGCTGGACCTGACCTCATGCTGACCCACTCAGAGACTGGGCGGGGAATGGCGGTCTCTGGAGAAGGGGACTCCAAAGGGAAAGCAGCCCCAACATGCATCCTTGCTCATCATCCCACCGATTACAGGATAAGGCAACAGAGCACAAGAAGGGGAAGCAAATAAATGCGCCTTATATATACTTAGATTTTAATTTGGATTAGCATTTTCCTCTTTTGTATGAAAACTTATAACCCTGTTAAGCGGTCTTAAAAAAAATCTGACTGTAATGAAGTGAAGAGATGAGCAAGGCAACTTTCACTTAACGAGCACTGGTCACGGGACAGTCATGGCGTATAAAGAGAGAAATGAACTGCATCTCAACACTGAGTCACTTTCAGGAAAGGTCAAAAAAACTAAAATAATTTGGAGATTAGTTGTTCTCTCCGGGTATATTGTCCTTAAAAATAATCAAAATAACAAACATTACAAACAACTTGAACCCTTCTTGCCTCTTAAAAGGATATTAAATCTCTAGGGGCTCTGTGTTCAAGTGTCAGGTGAGCGGCGAAGTCATCCGTGACATGATTAGGGTCGCCTCCAGGTAACGCTGCACATATTGGACAAATCTGAAATGAAAGTAAAGAAAGCAGATTTAACAGATGAATACTGATCAAACATCTTGCTGGATGAATATTTTACTCCGACTGAGTTTCAACCAGGCCAAAGCACAGCAGAGATGGTGCGCTCGTCAAAAGCACCAGAGGCCTGCCCGTGACCTACCGCACATCCGCGCTGGTACCTCAACTAAAACAGACCACGTCAGAGTCAGACCCAACAGCTCTCAACGAACAGCTCAAACTTGAGCTCTGGCAAATCCTTTCAACAGCCTGGCCAATGCACCTGCATGGTCTAGCAAAATAGCTCCCCCCCAAAAATTTAAGATGTAAAAAAAAAAAAAAAAAAAAGATTTAAGATGTGCTCTTCAGAAGATGTGCTATTCAGTGCCCATTCCCATCTGACTCAGTCCGGTCTTGAATGGTAAAGACTGACACATCAACGTCCCCCAAGTAAGCTAGATTTGAGAGCCAATCTCCAAATATGACAGCAAAACTCTTATTAAAACACAACTATACAAACTCAAATATTAAGACAGCGTTTACTGATAACAGCAAATGCGCTCTATACAGTCATGAACAGGACTTCCAAGGGAAAATGGGGGTGGAACAAAACGCCAGGGAGTAGGAGACCAACTTCCCAGTACGCCTTAGGGCAAGGGCCAGGACAAAGGAGGAAGAACACGGTGCGTACATAGGCAGCGCTCAGGGGAGACTTCATAGGTTGGGAATACTGTTTCTGAAACAGCAGTGTCAGGAAAGTGGCGAAATAGGGAGAAGAGGGGAAGGATTGAAAGAATGAGGCACTTTCAGAGGAAATGCCCTTTCTCTTCTAGAAATCCAAATGGGAAGATGATGGTCTAAGAGTGGTAGTAGCCAAGCCTTGGGGTATGAAGAACTTTAAACAGCAGAGCCAAGAAGACAGGCCTGACGCAAAGGAGCACAACCAGTGGAAGCCCCAGGAAATCACAGAGGTTTAGGCTTGTGTCTTTCGAGGGACGAAAGGGCTGAGGATGGGATATGTGATTCTTCCTGCCAGTACATGTGTTGTGTGGCTCAGTTCTTTCCCCTGGAGTAAAATTCAGGCACTCAGTTGACCTTGCTGCCTGCTCGTGGCAGAGGAGAAGATGAGAATGGCGCTGGAGACGGGGAGGCAGGGGCAAGGTGAGACTTGGAAGGCCCGCCCTGGGCCACAGAGGGGAAAACAAACTGATTCCCAGAGCCTAAGCCAACACACATCCCCACCCTCTGGTGACTAGAAAGCAGGAGTCCCCTGAGAGTCTGACTCGGATTTGATCCCAGTTCCTCTTACGCCCAGTCCGCTGTCCTGATTCTCTCCGCCTCAGGAGTCTGAGTAGCAGCCTCAAGAAAACCTACAGACGCTCATGAGGATAACATTTAGGCAGGACAGTGTGCGAAAGAAGCAGGGAGGGGGTCACACAGGGATGTGCCTGCGAGAGAAACGAAGAAAGAAAGTAGATAGACATGTGCGTGCCTTTCTTAGAAGATGCCAGAAAGGTGGTCAGACATTCTGTCCTCTGTCAGAGAGAAAAGCAATTGTATCTGTTCATAAGTTCACCAATTCTCAAGTCTTGCCTAGGAATTTAGGTTTTACTGTCGGTATCATTCCTGTGCTGCAACATTGCAAGGCGGCGTCTGGTACACTTATTTCTTGCGTGTTTCTGTCTTGCCTGGCCAGACGGTCGACAGTTTTTGAGAAATGCAGGACAGCGTGATTTGTTTCTTGTTTGGGAACTGTGACCAGACTTGCTGACAGCAAAAAGACCGACAGGTCTGGAGAAGCAGAAACAACCACCAGTTATTTAAAAATCGAACAAACAAGCCAGGTTAGGTATCTTTGAGACTGTTCCGCAACACTAACAGGTACTGGGCTACGGTGTTATTACAATACCACTGACTGCAAGTACGAGACCTTTATCCAAAGAAAAAATAACCATTAAGAGGAAAAGGCACCTTCCTTCTCAAATATTCCCTTTAGGCTGACCTTTGGATAAAATCTATGTACAACTTGAACTCCACAAAGAGAGCTGTAGAAGTTTCGGTACTTTGAGGACACATGTAAATGTTCTTAGAGGAGAAAAGTCTCCTTGAGGATTTGCATTCCTGGAAGGAAGACAGCATGGGGAAGTACAGATACCAAATGTACTAAGAATGCCCTAACAGGACTGACAGTCTCCTACAAACCAGAAAAGCACCTCTGAGATGGGGATGTGGAATACTGTTTAGTTTTGAGTGTGTCTTTACTTCCACATGATGATACCTAAGACCTTTTATAAGACAGGAAAATTCCACACAAAGGATAAGCTATTAACTCTAAAATTATGAGTTTGTCAACATTAATATTTATCGTACTTCCACTGCCACATGATATAGTAACATCTATTACTTGAACAAGAAAATTCCATGTAACACATTAGCTTAACATATGACAACTTGCCAACATTCAGGCACATTGAATTGGCATAACTTGGTGCTTCCTGAAATTGGCTGAGTATATAATTCATCTGGAGCATTTGTTAAAAATATAGTTTCCTAGGCCCATGCCTGGAAACTGATTTTAGGAGATCTGAAAATCTGTTTTTGACAAGGGTTCCAATTATCTTATAATTAGATAAATTTGGCAAATACAGCTTGAATATACAATGGTATTGAAAAATAAGAAATATTTACCCTGTGGAATGAAACACGAAATGTTGTTTTACTTACTATCCCCTTGCTCAAATTTTTATGACAAATGTCTTTGCTATTTATTTGCAGTCTTGTCTTTGCTGCTGTGCGAGTCTTCCTCTTCTGCTTCATCTCACTACTGAAGCTCACCATCAGTCCTGCTTTTCATCTGCAGCCCTCTGGAAGCCTCTATCAATGTACCGAGATGAAATCCCATGCCAAAAACAGAATGGAGTTTCCAATTTTCCACGTGGCCCCAGTGCATGACTGCCAGCAAGCAACCAGTCAGCGTGGATTCTTTTCTTTTTTTTAAGATTTATATATTTATTTGAGAGAGAAAGAGTGGGCACATGAGCAGGGGGTAGGGCAGAGGGAGAGAGAAACTGAAGCGGACTCCGTGCTGAGGTGGAGCCTGATGTGGGGCTCCGTCTTCTGACCTGAGCTGAAACCAAGAGTTGGCTGCTTAGCCGACTGCGTCACCCAGGCGCCCCAGTCAGTGTGGATTCTTACCACAGGTGGTCACCCATGTCTACACCATACCTTCTGCAGTCATTATTTCACGTACGCCAGGTCAGTACTACATTTATACAACATTTTTCCCTGTGACAGGTTCTGTACATAAAAGTCATCTAAAATCAGCATGCTCGGTTTTTGTTTTTAAACGAGAACTCCACACGTTCTTCCCATGCAATCACCAACCGGTCTAAAGCAAGGTCACACCCCCTGCAGCCGGGGCATCCTCTCTCCCGCTACCGTGTAGCGCCTCAAGAACGACAGAGGACGGAAGTTCTCCTGATGTGGTGAGCTCTTCTCCTTTCCTCGGGGGACGGGTTTCATAGCAAGTTTCTTGCCCACTCTGTTCACTGCTACAGAGAAATGCACTTAAAAAAACTGCCCACCTGCCCCACGCCTCACGTGGCTTCCCCCGTAGCTGGACCGCAGCACTAGAGAGATGGCTCTCACCAGTCAGCGCGTGCCGATGACGAGCTAGACTGGTTCTTTACCATGAGGCTGACCCACTCGGAAGCATCATCCTCCCAGGCCACTTGAAACTGCCCTTGAACTCAGATTCTGGGATACTGCGTTTCTTGTTAATGGCAAGCACTTTAAGAGAAATAACTGCCTTGCCAACTAGTATTTCTCGACTAGGTTTCTGGATCACAAACTTGATAAACTCATGTATTTCTTTCATCTGACTAACTTTACATCCATGAGAAATATTTTCTTTTGAGTACTGGTTCAAAAGCTGTGCTCTCCCTATATCGTCATCTATGGTTATTTTCTGGTAACCCCAAATGTTTGATGCACCATTTCTATGGCAGCCGTGATCTGGTTATGGCAGCACAGCTTCTCTGTAATTTCTGTTTTGGGCCCTTTTGAGGATTCATTTTCATCCATACAATCATTCTGAATAGGTTCGTCCTGTCTCAAAAGAACTACAGAATCACTCATGCTCTACCATCCTTCCATTCCCAAATAACAGCCTACGAGGCACGATGATGGAGAAAGTAATGCTATTCCTTTGTACCAATGCCAAGCCTTCTCTTTACTGTCTACCCAACCAAGTGGACAAATGTTCTGGTTTTAACGGTTCTCTATTATCTGGTCTTACTCAGCTGATTCCATTTTATTTCCCACAACATTCACTGACTTACCATAACTTCCACTTCCTACATTTCTTTCTCAAAACCACATCTTCGTCCGTGTTGTCTCTTTCCTCTGAATAATGCCTCTCTTTCCCATTCTGTCCACTTTTTGAAATCATACCCATTTTTCAAGGCCTACGTAAAGTCACAATGCCCTCCGACTCCTTGTGCGTTATTCTCCAGTTGCATCAGATAATCTAGGGTGGTCTTCAGATGTGCCATAAAGTCTTGTGTGGGTTGAGGCCATGTTTTAAAGTTGGTATGGTAACAGCCATTGTGCCTTACTTACTCCAAGAATTTAGGGACTTCAGAAAGCAATAATTCACACTTCACATATTAAATGTAATGCTCTTGGTTAATACTTGGAGAGACATATTCAGTCATGAACACTTATCTTGAGAAAGGCCAGTAAATATCTTCCTTTCCAAGCTGTCCTTTATAACTGACCTAGGAATGATCTAGAACAGACTTTCTTCTGACATTATTCTTCTGAGGGCAAAGAAATAGGGCTAAAGTAAATGTGTTCCTCTCACCCTTTTCCCATGTTAACAACTAACAACTCAGTTAATTTCTCTCAGGCACCTATGCTTGTTCTCACATAACACCCTTCTACAGCCCCCATTTTCCTGTTTCTTTGCTTTTTGTCCAGTCATCACTTGAACTTTCCTTCTCCTTTTTCCCGTTCCTTGTTCCTTTTCTCTACTACAGCTATGGGTCAAGTTGTGAAGTTAGTCATGGTTGAAAAGATGAAAGGTACTGCTCTTGTATCTGAGGAGTTACGGGTTCTGGAGCAAAATTAAGATGTAGTGAAGTCTGGGTGCTCAGTTAAGCGTTTGACTCTTGATTTCACCTCAGGTCGTGACCTCAGGGTCATGAGACTGAGCCTTGCATAGGGCTCCATGATCAGCGCGGAGTCCGCTTGAGATTCTCTCTCCTTTCCCTCTGCCCCTCCCCCTTCCCGTGCTCTCTAAGTAAATAATAAATAAATCTTAAAAGCAAAAAAAAAAAAAAAATGTAGTGAAGAATCACTGCCACAGCTCTACTGTCTTCGTAAAAGCTGTTTACTTATTCATCCTTATGCAAGTCTGCCCCCCTGCCACACACACACACACACACACTCATAAGCACAAGAAAGATAAAAACACAACTTCAAGTCAAATCATTCTCCTCTGTTGTTTAATACCATACTAGCTTTCTAATACTAGGTTACACAGGCTTTCCCTAAGCAGCTTGAAACTCTGGTTTCAAGCTAGGCGTCCAAAGGGCATTGACAAAAATAGCTTCTTTTTAAGTTGGGGTCTTCTTTATGTTACATGTGTAGGCTCTATAAATTTAATGAAAACATGTAAGCAAAGCCTCGTGAGTGTCATTTAAGATACAGGCACCTTCCAAACTACAATAAGCACAATTCTTCTTGTGCCACTCTTTACAAATGCATGCATTTGTAAAGGAGCTATTCTATGAAGTCCAGGTGGCCATAAAGTTAATTGAGTTCTCACTCGTTAAATTTGTTATATTGTATAATTTTGTTACTATGGACTATCTAATTCATTAAGTATTTACTAAGTACCAAAGTCAGTGTTCATTTAATAGCCTGGGTTATAAAATCATCAAGAAATGAAGATAGTGAAATGACCAAGAAGTGAACAATGGTAAACCTGCCACCATTCAAGTTCTTATGAATTTCATCTCCTCTTAAAAACTGGGATGTATTTCTCATTATTTATTCAAACTGGGTTACAATTCATGTCTCTTCTTTCGAAGGGCTCTTAAACTCAGTTGTTTTTTTTTTAAGATTTTATTTATTTATTTGAGAGAGAGAGATTGAGAGCAAGACCACGAGCCAGGAGATAGAGGGAAAGGGAGAAGCAGGCTCCCCACTGAGCAGGGAGCCCAAAGCGGGGCTCAATCCCAGGACCCTGGGATCATGACCTGAGCCGAAGGCAGACGCTTAACCCACTGAACCACCCAGGCACCCCTTAAACTCAGTTCTAGAAATATCTCAGGCTTGTTCTGTTAGGCAGACTTTTCTGATCACCTGCGATATAATGGGGTATTTTTTTAACGAGAGTTTCTTCTACTGAAAAGTGATGATCCAAAAAGAGCTATTAGAATGTAAAGCCAAGACACATAAAAAACCTTCACACGCACAGTATTTTAGTCCTTACAGTTTAAAAAAAAAAAAAAAGTCAACATTCTACTGAGCTAACTACTGCTGAGGCTAACTGGTAACTTCGGGTTTTTTATCTCCTGCCCAATTAAAAGTAGTACATCTTATAAAATCTGCAAATATAATAAATATAAGACTTAACGCTGGAGTTTTGCTTTGAGGACATAAACAAAGCAGTACTGGAAAATCTATGCCACATGGTCAATAAACTTCTTCTGCCTTCTAGAACTATCTAAGTTACAGCCATTTGCACCTTAGCCATCCACTATGAGAATACAGATATAGGTACTTTCTCAAGAGCTGAGTGAGCATACTGTTCGACTGGATTACAATCTAATTTTCTGTTGTTGCCATGGAACACTGAAACTAACTTATAATGAAGTATGAGTTACTTCATATTGAAATTATTTTTCTTCTCAGCTCCATTCTCCCCATTTTAATGCTTATGTTGGAGCTGTCACATGCTTCTGAAGAACAGCATATAGAACTTCAGGGAGTTTTTGTTACATACAAAAGTTTTAATTTTCCTTACATTTTTATATGTGATTTCAAAGTCCTAAATAACTAAGTTTGGGGAGGCGCCTGGGTGACTCAGTTGGCTAAGCATCTGCCTTCGGCTCAGGGCATGATCCCAGGGTCCTGGGATCGAGCCCCGCATTGGGCTCCCTGCTCAATGGAGGGCCTGCTTCTCCCTACTCTCTCTCTCACTGTTGCTCTATCTCAAATAAATAAATAAAATCTTTAGAAATAAGTAAGTTTGGGTTTAAAACATTTTATTTATTTATATTTTAAAGATCTTTAAGTAATCTCTACACCCAACGTGGGGCTCAAACCCACAACCCTGAGATCAAGAGTCGCACGCTCTACCACCTTAAATGTATTTCTTACACAGAAATTTGAATTATATGTGTATGCTGATGTCCTGGGAATTCACAAAACAAAAAAATATAATTTAGCAACAATAAGAAATAACTCAGAGCTGTCCTTTTTTTTTCCTTTTTCTAATCACATTCTTCTATTTTTTCAAAGATTTTTATTTATTAATTTGAGAGAGATAGAGAGAGAGAGCACAAGCAGGCGGGAGGGGTGCATGGAGAGGGAGAAGCAAGTTCCTCACTGAGCGCAGAGCCTGATGTGGGGCTCGCCTGAGCCGAAGGCAGACGCTTAACCAACTGAGCCACCCAGGCGCCCCAGAGCTGTCCTTTTTCTTTATCCTGCCCACAATTCACTCTAGATATAAAGCACCCATACTTACCTAGAAGAAAAATCCCATTGTAAGTGCCACTTTCTCCATCTACCCTGGGGTAAGCTATATATTTTACTTGTAGACTTTGAAAAAGAAAAGAAAATGGGAAGCTCTTACGGCTTAGTGGTGTCAAGAAGAACTTGAAAGCTGCAGGGGGACAGGGCCAGGGAGGCAGTGCTCTAAAAGCAAGCAACAATTTTTGGGAAGAATCAGACATAAACTCTACTTAAGTTAGTGGGTTTATGTTGTTTACAGTGAGTTGAAGTTAAGAGTCTGACGAAGACAGAAGCTTTGTATGTTCCTCTCCTCAAGGGCATAACCAGTTTGTCAAGTGAGGCCGAGTTTGCTTAGAGCTTCCTAGAAAAAAATGACCTCAGCTATGAATACCAAGACTGGTGTCTTCAAATAATTTTCTTAATCAGTTTTTGTTGTTTTACTGTTTGTTTCGTTTGTTTTTTTAAATCTGAAGGGCAGGTCTGGAAAAGAAGGGATGGTGGGAGGAGAAAAGACAAAGCTGACACCCACTTAAAGAATTTCTGAGCCACCTTGTAATTTGCCAACAGTTGCTGGAGAGCTCCATCTTTATACCACCTTCCCTACAAATCTTCCTACAAACCCTCCAAAACATTTCTTTGACCTGAAGTTAGCTGTCTGGACACTGAACTAGACAAACCAGTATTTCATAGGACAAAGAAGAAACCAGACCAGTGGCTAAAGAAAAAAAGAATTCAAAATGAATGTGTCTGACAGCTGATGTCTTAGCCAGTGCCCCCTGCACGTTAGGCATTGTTTCCATTCAGAATACTGCCTGCCTCCCTTCCCCTACAGGATTTTAATTCAACTTCAACAAAGAAGAAAGTAGAAAGTAATGAAAAGCCCATCCGGGGATAACAATGTACTCTCAAATAGCACACACAGACCCTTCCAAGAAAAGCTATTATCTCATTTTCTCAATAATTTAAGTAATTCCCTTCTTGGTTTTCATATCATCTTGAGAAACTGATTTCTCACAGAAACAGCTTTTAAAAATATCTGAACACATGCATATAGGATTATCCCAGAACAAACCTGGAACCCCCAAAGTGTCTCCTAACATTTCCTTCCCTGCTCACAACTTAAAAATCTGCTGGGATACTAATGGCTCTATCACGCTTAAAATGGAAAGTATTACGATCTGATTTTAAACAAATAAATGTATTCAAAATAACTATTATTTAAAAATGTGCAAAGACAGGCAAACACTAAAGATAGAAAAAGGTGATTTATAAAATAGAAAGTGTTTGGGGTCAAAACTAATGAAAAGCACAAATGATAAAAGTACCAAGCCCTAATCTTCTACAATCTCTCTAGCTGAATGCAGCTGAGCAGTGACAATATGGTTGCCTGTAGCAACTGTACTTTTCAAATCCTATCTATTTCTCCACTATTATTAAATAAAATACCCTTGTTAGTTCACAGAAAAGCAGACAGCATCCAACTGCATTCTTTGATAAAGAAGAATGTAAGCAGAAGTCAAAGCCTATTTTTTTCTTTTAATATATATTTGGCTTTTAAATGCTTACCTTTATCTTGGTTATCTGATTAAAAGGGTAAACAGGGAATTATAATATTTAAGAAAGTATATAAAATTAAATTAGAAGATTTGCAAAAACTGTGGTTCACTCCACCATTATTGCTCCTTAATAAGGAAATAAATGTGTTGGGAAGTTAGGTCTATAGATCTACATATTAAAATGGTCTCTCAGGGTGCCTCGGTGGCTCAGTCAGGTAAGTGGCTGTCTTTGGCTCAGGTCTGGGATGGAGCCCGAGTAGGGCTCCTTGCTCAGCGGGCAGTGTGCCTCTCCCTCTCCCACTGCTTGTGTTCTCTCTCTCTTGCTCACTCTCTTTGTCTCAAATAAGTAAATAAAATCTTTAAAAAATAAAATAAAATGGTCTCTCAATGAAATAGATATATTGATGATCAAGTCTTAAAAGTCCTATAGACAATTTAAAACATGTCATTTCTCATAGCCTTCATGCATAAATCATATCTACCAATGTTCATCTGGTCTGCAGATTTGATCTAATACTTTCCTGCTTGTTTAGAGATCAAATGCATCTACTGTTTATACACAAATTGCCACAACGATGATAATTTATTTTATTTTATTTTAATTAATTAATTTATTTGTTTGTTTGTTTGTTTGACAGGGAGAGAGACAGCCAGCGAGAGAGGGAACACAAGCAGGGGGAGTGGGAGAGGAAGAAGTAGGCTCCCAGCGGAGGAGCCTGACGTGGGGCTCGATCCCAGAACACCGGGATCATGCCCTGAGCCGAAGGCAGACGCTATTTAATAACTGAGCCACCCAGGTGCCCCAATGATGATAATTTCTATTTTGTGCTCCAGACAAACAACTGTTCAAATATTAAGTAAATTATCAGCTAAAGCCGATTATTCTGAATTACTAAAAAAAACTTAAAGGTCCTTTTATGCTATCATTTTTCTCTGTAAGAATTATTTTTTTTTAAGTTTATGTATGTATGTAATCTCTACAACCCCAATGTGGGGCTCAAACTCACCACCCTGAGATTGAGTCGCAAGATCTTCCGACTGAGCCAGCCAGGTGCTCCAAGAGTTATTACTCAAAAATGTCTAAAGTCAGACTGTTGGAAATTTCCAAAAAATCATTCTTTCTCCTTGATTTTTATTTCTTATAAATGGAACACAGTACCACCACGCTATTTCAAATGTAATTCATTCTGTTATAAACACATCTAGGTCTTCATTAAAAAGGGAGGGAAATGTATCATTAACATAAACGAAGAGCACTTAAATGCTAGCCACTACCCTAACCCCCATTCTGGAGAGTAATGAAAATGAGTAAATACATCAAATGAAAAGTCGAAAGCCAAAATTTCCCAGCAATGACCTATTAGAGCCCTGCTGTTAATTGCAAACAGAATAGTTCTGTTCATAATTTCTGGAAGTGGGAAGAAAATGCTGGTAAACCAAAAAGTGCTGTTATCTTTTAAGTATAATATTCTACAGATAAATTACAAGAGATTTTATTAAACAAAGAAGTGAAAAATTAACTACATATCATTAACGAAACATAGCAGCATGTTTCATCTAAAAACAACAACAAAATCCCTGAAGGCTTTCTAGTCAGCTGCAGTGCAAGCTGTAGTGGAAGATTTAAGAAAAATTTTACAGTCACTTCTCAATGCCCTTTTACATCCAAAGAAAAGCTTTTCTACCTACCATGTTTCTTCCACCATCCTACTACTTCCTCAGTAATCCATATTTGCAATCCCATTTGACAACGACTGCTCACTTCTACTACCAGATTGATAGATTTTAAAATTACATGCTGGGCTCCTTCCCCTCTGAATTCTTCCCACAACCAAAATCCAGTTAGTTGTTCCAATCTACCAAATCTCACTATAAGTATGAGGGATTTTAAGAACCTGTGCTTAATTTCAAAACCACATTATTTAGCATTATTTGGTGTTTACATGAAGACGACTGAGATTATAACCCAATCTGCTTCCTACATTTTGAACTAGTCATCACCTTCACTATGCATTCTGTAGCAGATGTTTTTCACAGTATCTGGCTTTGAAGGGTTCCGTCCATACCCTCAAAATCAAAAGTCTCTTGAGTAATTGCAAATTAATCTTAAGAAGGGGAGGCAAATCTTAGGTTGGGGCCTTAGAGTCCCTAGCTGAAAAAGGAAACAGAAAAATACAAACAAGGTTACAAAGTTGTCTACAAAGTTGTTTTTTGAAAATTAACCTTCAGGAGACTTTCTTGCTCGCTGTGTCAGGTATCAGTAAATGCTTTCTAGTGGTGACAATGACATTTGCAGTGACATAGCCTCTTGCCCCTAAATGTTCCAAATGGATGCTGGTTAGAGGAGTGAGATCCTTAAGTCCTCTAGGAAGATACAAACTGCTGGCCTAGAGGACACATGCAGGAAAACACAGGGGCAAAAGCGAAGACAGCACACTGAGCATTCAGAAAGAAAAATGTAAACAGGAAGAGAAAAGGAGAGACAGTCAGTTGTTATGTGAATACAGTCCCCCACTAAAATGACATGAGTCACCCTTGAACTCCAGAACTTTTCCATGTTTGACTAACCATGACTTTGGCAAAACACTGGGGTGAGGGGTGGGGTGGGAGGGGACACCTAGTAACATCACCTGGACATTCACATACAACTGTAACGTTATTAGAGCTGATAACAGGCTCCACACGTATACAGAGAGGCACTCAAAGTATTTAGTAACTGCGGTGACATAGGCGCCAGTCCTCCGGTGTGGACACTAGTCAGGAAGCCATACGTAGTGCCAGCCAGGGACTGAGAAGGACATGACTCACATGATTTGAAGAAGAACTAACCCTGTGCCCTCATAGCAAAGATTCTTGTTTGCTTGCCATTTTTCACTTGAAATGCCCGGGTGGAAACACAGGGCAGATGCGGTGTTCATGCAGACTAAGGGCCAGTGAGGAGGCAGCAATCCCTAAAATACTCCACTAATACCAATCGAAAAATGGCAAGGCCACTGTCTTGAGCCATGTGCTGAAAGCCTGGGAACTTCATAAAGGCGCGTGCTGAGCAGGACCTCTGAGAGACACACCATGAAACCATCTGTGGACGGCAAGTATTTCATTTCCAAACTGTGGGTCAGGTACAGAGGAGCGTAAACAAATTCTGAGTATTTACTCTTAGGAAAAAAAATAAAGGCAAAGCTGCTGAGGCAGAGCTACTGATTCCTATTTTAAAGAATTAGTTTTTCATTCATGGAAAGGACTTAACTTTCTGCTAGATTCTCCCATTTCGGATGTGGAAAGTAGAGTAGCCGCCCTGTCCAGGTGGGGTGAGGAAAGTACCGCACTAGGACCTACTGCCTAGTTATGATTTTAAGTGTATCTCTAGTATATCTCTAGTGTATCTAGGTAAATAAAGTACCCAAACTTAACAGAAATTAAGTCAAAAACAAATTATTCCCACAACAACCAGGGCAGAGATGCAATCAAGTCCCTGTTCCTCAGACCAGTACCTGGGGCTGTGCCAAAAGGAAGCAAAGTCACCTCTACAGAGTAAGAAGAACAAATTACGAACAGTAGTAACATGTGACAACAGTACTCTGAGGCTGCAAGACGGTGCAGGACGAAAGCAGTTCTGAGCTGCTGGAGAGTAAAATTTGGCTGGAGGACAAACGTCATGTAAATTTACCAAATGTTTGAACTATAAATCTTCGAAGCGACTTTAAGCATCCCACTAAGCAGTGTAAACGGGAACAGAAGTGAACCTGTCCTACGCACAGCTGCAAGAGCAGAGCCGTGGCAGAGCTAAAACAGCACCATGGTGAAGCAGGGACAACCCAGAGGGACGCTGGCTGAGTTCAAACCCTGGCTCTGCCCCTTAGTAGCCGTGGGTCCCTGGACACACTATTTCTCTTGAGTTTTAGCTAATTTGTCTTGAGTACACCTAGGGGCTTATTAGTTGATGGAACGTGCAATTGCTCGTGCCAAATTCTCCAAATTCCAGACCTGGAGTCCATCCCTCACTTTATCTATTATTCCCAATGGTAAAGGGGGGAAGGGGGAGTCTTTGGGTACACTTCATCATTTCTTAAAAGTTGAATATACGCTGACTTAAATATCCAAAGAGCTTTCAAGGCAAGATTTTCTTTGTGCATTATTCTAGGTCCTTGCCTTTTAGCCACTGGGAAAGATTAGACTAGAAGGACCATCTGAGGACCTTAGCGCTTTGACCTGATGAAAACCAAGTAAGTGGTCTGTTACGAGATGTGACAATGGATTACTACACTTAATGACTTAAGATTTAAAGATTTCCTTACAAAGGTTTCCTTGACAAAGAGAGATGAAGCAGGTAGCAAGAATACTCTAGAAAGAGCTGTGCTGCAGTCTGGGGTGCTTTTACCCTGTTCACAGGGCATTTGCTAAGGGCTCCTGAATTTGGTCAAGATTCCATACTGTGCTAGTGTGAACAAATGAAGCGTGTTATCTTGCACACGTGCAGCCTCCTAGGAAGTGTAAAACTTGCTGTAAAAAGACAATTTTAATAATTATTATGCCAACAGTATCAGTCCACTTAGCAGGAGACAGAGGATAGTCGCCTAGCTTTATTTCTGTAGAAATAATGTACTTTAACACATCCTTTTAGACACAAGGATGCTTCACTTACCACTTCTGTTGATGTTTCTGCATGTTCAGAAGTAACGTGTTCTTGAAGAGATGTCTCCGTATAGCCCATTTTTCCACAATAGGGACAAGTAAAAGACTGTGGCTGCTCTACAGAGAAAGCTTCCCCACCATAGTACAAATCTGAAAAACAAAGCGGAAGTGTAGTGAGAAATAATTATTGTGTTTTTTTAAATATATAAAAACGTAAACAGATGGTACAATAATGTAAAACAAAAGAATGCCTGAAATCTCCAAAAACCTCACTCTGTCAAGGAGTGCTCAGGTGCCTCTCTGCTCACATATGCAACAACTCCGTGACACCCCTCCAAAGTTTCTTTTCTACCCATATAGCTATTATTGCCTTAAGAGAAAAACAAAGCAAGTAACTTTTTATCTCTTCATTTAATTTTGAGGGTTTTTTTTTTCTTTTTTGGGGAAGATTTTAAGTAATCTTTACACCCAAGGTGGGGCTCGAACTCACGACCCTGAGATCAACAGTTACATGCCCCTCTGACTGAGCCAGCCAGGCACCAACCCCTTCATTTAATTTTGAAACACCTCTCATTTCACATCTAGTTCTAATTTTACTGTAATTTATTTTTTCTTTGTCTCTGTATGTGTAGCAATGCCAGTGTCAACACAAAGAATTAGCAGGGTGAGAGGTACCTCGTGGCTCAATCGGTAGAGTATAGAGATTACTTACAAATAAAACTTTTTTTAAAAAAAATATTTTTATTTATTTATTTATTTGACAGAGACAGTGAGAGAGCACAAGCAGGGGGAACAGCAGAGGGAGAGGGAGAGGGAGAAGCAGGCTCCTTGCTGAGCAGGGAGTCTGATGCAGGGCTCGATCCCAGGACCTTGGGATCATGACCTGAGCTCAAGGCAGATGCTTAACCATCTGAGCCACCCAGGCGCCCCCTAAAAATAAAATCTTGAAAAAAAATAATCAGCAGGGTGTATCATAATACAAGAGCACAAGGGCTCAGAGTAGGCGACTGTGATCAGTATGCCAACTCCCCGATGCAGTTATTTGTCTAAAGCACACACCATTCAGCAAGAAGGATCCTAAGCACTGAGTTCTTGCAAAATGCTAACCTGAATGGAGCACTACCACGACAAACTCTGTCCAAACTCGTTACTGAAGAACTGACCAATTAGTGATAGTCTATGCAAATAATTTGTTTGCCTCATTAGTACATCTCAAGTTCTATTTTTCTCCATTAGTAGCACAAAAGGAATTACAATTGCAAGTATATTTAGTATGCTACATCTCTTCATTATAAAGAACTAAATTTAACATGACACAAACACTTAAGATATGATCACTTTTGTGGGAAGAGGAAATGAAAGTATTCACTACATAAGAGATTTGTTCACATTCATTTTTAGGAAGATTTAGACTACCTTAAAAATATTTACCCATTTATTATATGCGTAAGACTTGCCAGGTGGTTTTAGGGTAGGTGGGGATAAATATATAAAAATGAATAAAACTTGTTCCCCTGATAAAGGGCACGTACAAAACACCCATAGCTAACATCATACTTATGGGTGAAGGACTGGATGTCTTCCCCCCCTAAAACCTGGAACGAAGACAAAAATTTCCACTCCGGCTATTTCTTTTTTTAAAGATTATTTATTTGAGAGAGAGCAAGCCCACACAGGAAGAGGGGCAGAGAAAGGGTGAGGGAGAGAATCTCGAGCAGATTCCCTGTAAGCCTGGCATGGGGCTGGATTCAAGGATCCCGAGACCATGACTTGAGCCAAAACCAAGAGTCAGAAGCTCAACAGACTGAGCCACCCACGCACCCCAACTCTTGCCATTTCTATTCACTATTTTACTGGAGGGTCTAGTGATTAGGTGAGGAACGAAATGAAAAGCAGCTAGATGGAAAGGAGGAAGTAAAACCATCTCTATTAGCAGATGACATGACCTTCCACATAGAAAATCCTAGGGGTGCCTGGGTGGCACAGTCAAAGCATCTGACTCTTGATTTTGGCTCAGGTTATGATCTCATGGGACAGGGGATCGAGCCCCACCTTGGGCTCTGCACTCAGTGGGGAGTCTGCTTAAAGGTTCTCTCCCTCTGCCCCTCTCCCCAACTCTCTCTCTCTCTTAATAAATCTTTAAAAAAAAAAAAAGGAGAAAAACCTAAAAAATCCATTAAAAAACCATCAGAACTAATAAACAACAAAAACATTACAGGATATAAGACTGATACACAAAAACCAATTGTTCTATACACTTGCAGTGAACAATCCAAATGTAAAATTTTAAAAATCCATTTACAACAGCAAAAAAGAATAAAATACTTAGAACAGATTTAATGAACAAAGTGTAAAACTTTTCCTCTGATAAATACAAAACTTTGTTGAAAAATATCAAAGATGACCTAAATAAATGGAAGAACATCTCATGTTTATGGACTGGCAGACTTAATACCGTTGCTCTCCGAAGTCACCTACAGATTCAAAACAATCCCCATCAAAATTCCAGTTGGCTTCCTTGCAGAAATTTGATGAGCTGATCCTAAAAATGTTTCACAGAAACTCAAGGGATCTAGACTACCCAGAACAATCTTGAAAAACAAAACAGAACAAAAGCTGGAAGACTCACGCTTGTCAATTTCAAAGCTTACTGTAAGTTTATAGTAATTAAGACAGTGTGGTACTAGCTATAAGTATAGCTGTAAAGAGAGAGCTATAAATCAATGAAATAGACTAAGAATCTAGGAAAAGACATACTTATGGTCAACCAACTTTTCTTTTTTATTAGATTATTGAGATATCTTAGACATATAAAAATTGTGTATATTTATGGTACACAAATTGATATTTGAGATATATATATATATATATATACACTGTGAAAAGATCACCACAATCAAACTAACGTATCAACCACCCCTACATAGTTACCTCTGTGTGTGCGTGTTAAAAGACTTAAGATCTATCCTCTCCAAAAATTTCAATTATGTGATATTGTTAACTATGGTCCCATATTATACATCAGCTCTCTAGAGCTTATTCATTTTGCATAATGAAACTTTGTAGCCTTTGACCAACATTGTCCCATCTCGCCAACCTTCTCACCTCACGTCAACTGATTTTTAATGAGAATGCCAAGGCAATTCACTGGGTAAAGAACAGTCTTTTTCAATAAATGATGCTGGGATGACTGGATATGCATATGCAAAAGAATGGTCTACCTCATCATTCCACAGACAAAAATTAATGCAACATGGATCAAAGATCTTAAGGTAAAAACGAAAACAATAAAACTTTTAGAAGAAAACATAGTTTTAAATCTTCATGATCTTGACTGGCCAGTGGTTTCTTAGATATGACACCAAAAGCACAACAAAAGAAAAAGTAGATAAACTGGACATCATCAATATTAAAACTTTTGTGCTTCAAAACACCCATCAAAAAAGTGAAGACACGGGGTGCCTGGGTGGCTCACTCAGTTAAGTGTCCAACTCTTGATCTCAGGGCCCTGAGTTCAAGCCCCACACTGGGCTCCACGTGGAGCCTAAGTTAAAAAAAAAAAAAAAAGCGAAAAGACAACCCACGGAATGGGAGAAAATTTCCGCAAATCATCCAACTAATAAGGAAACTTGTATAAAGAGTATACAAGGAACTATTAAAACTCAAATAAAAAGACATATTACCCAATTAAAAGATGGGCAAAGGATCTGAATAGACATTTCTCCAATGCAGATCTACAAATGGCCAGTAAGCATAAGAAAAGATGGTCACTAGCATTAGCCATCAGAGAAATGCGAATCAAAACCCCATGAGATACTACTTCACAGCAACTATGATGGCCCTAAAGAGAAAGATTACAAGTGCTGACTAGGTAAGAAATTACAGCATGAAACATTTATAGCTTTTCCTATGGCTTAACAAGGTCTTCTAATCAACTGTAGAAACAATCTGCTTTCTGATAACCAGAGCAAGAATACTTGTGTGCTGTTGGCAAGAACAGTCCATTGACTTTACTCCTTCTTTACTGAGGCACTCTTCCATCTCCTACTTTGTCAGTTTTATAGATCTCTGAATGGCTTTCATGAACAATTAAGGTATGATTAAGGGAATTATTTAGAATATAAAAGATTCATGTTATTTTTAATGTATCCTATTGGCAAGAATCTTGGAACATTCTGCCTTTACTTTTTCACGCACATACATACAAACTTCTACATGACAACCCATTAAAATGTGAGTTAAATACATACCAAAATCTACTCTCGTTAATATGCACTGCATTGGGTGGTCAGTTGTATGCCTTGTTGTTGTTGCACCACTTTCATAACAAGATGCACAAAGATCGTAATCGTAGCAAATTAAACACTTATATCTGCGACCTCGAAAATTTCCTTTTAAACATGCATCACAGCTGACACCTATTAAAAAAAAGAAATATCATTAATTAGCAGCTATAATAGGCCATACTCCATCTCATTTTTATAAATTTTTTAAAAACATTTTAAAAAAATATTTTATTTATTTATTTGACAGAGAGATAGAGAGAGCACAAGTAGGCAGAGCGGCAGGCAGAGGGAGAGGGAGGAGGAGGCTCTCTACTGAGCAGGGAGCCTGACTCGGGGCTCAATCCCAGGACCCGGGATCATGACCTGAGCCGAAGGCAGACACTTAACTGACTGAGCCACCCAGGTGCTCCTATAAATTTTTTAAGGTACACATTTAACCCCACATTTCCTTCCTAAAATGACTAGAAACAACACAGTAAATGCTACAGGAATTTCCAATGATATGGTGGATCTGTTACTCTGATTTATATTCCTAATGAGAATAACTAAAAAAAATTATGCCATTTGCAACAGCATTAAAAAAAAATGCCTATGAATAAATCTAACCAAAGATGGGCAGCCCTTTATGAAGCAAATTAGTAAATACATACTCAAGGGTGCCTGGCTGGCTCAGTGGGTGGAACATGAAACTTGATCTTGGGTTGTGAGCTCGAGCCTCACGATGGGTCGTGGAGATTACTTATATATATATATATACACACATACACACATTCTCTCTCTCGAAACATTTAAAGGACTTTATTTATTTTTAGATTTTATTTATTTGAGAGAGAGACAGAGAGAGTCAGAGGGTGACAGCGAGAGAGAGAGAGAGAGAGAGAGAGAGAGAGCATAAGCAGGGAGGAGAGGATGAAGCAGGTTCCCCACTGAGCAGGGAGCCCAACGCGGGGCTCGATCCCAGGATGGTGGGATCATGACCTGAGATAAGGCAGATGCTTAACTGCATGAGCCATCCAGATATCCCTAAAGGACTTTAAAAAAATAAAAATATCAGGTTCACAGATGAGACGTTTCAATGAAATGAATGTCAATTCTCCCCAAATTGACTGGTGGAATCAATGCAATTTTAATCAAAATCACAAAAGAAGTTTTTGTGGAACATGACACGCCGACTCAAATTTTTTATGCAAGTTGCAAAGGGCCAAGAATAACTAAGATATTCCTGAAGAAAAATAAGATGGAAGGATTTACTTAATATATCATAAACTATTATAAAGCTACAGTCAGGGGCGCCTGGGTGGCTCAGCTGGTTAAGCGATAAGCATAGGACTCTTGGTTTCAGCTCAGGTCATGATCTCAGGGTCCCTGGATCGAGCCCCACATGGGGCTCCCCGCTCAGTGGGAAGTCTGCTGGTCCCTCCCCCTCCCCCCTGCCCCTCCTCCATGCATGCTTGCTCACTGGCACTCTCTCTCACAAATAAATACAATCTTAAAAAATTAAAAAAAAATAAAGCTACAGTAATTAAGATAGGATACTATTAGCACGGAGACAGATCAACTGACCAATGAAATAGAACAGAAAGCCCAAAACAGATACACACATGCTGAAATGTATTTTATGACAACAAAGTCCCTAGAGATCAGTGGGAAAAGGAGGAAGGAGACAGTGAATGGCGCCAGGACAGGTGATTATCCATATGTGGGGAAAATAAATTCGGATCTCTGCCACAGATCCAACACACAAAAATCAATTCCAGACTGTTTATAAAGACAAGTGCCGAAGGAAAAGGGGGGGGGGGAATCCCTGGAAGACAATATAGGGGAATATTTTTATGAGTTCTGAGTAGGAAACAATTTCTTAAAACACACACACACTGTCCAATCCATGGGTTTAACCACATTAAAATTAAGATTTTTTTCTTTACCTTTAATGTCCTATAGTGCTGGAAAGACAAGAAGGCCCCAAAACTGGTGACATGTACAACATACACGACAGACAACAGTTTGGGGTTCAGAATACATTAAGAACTCTGACAGAGCAGTAAGAAAATGACCAACATCTAAGAGAAAAATGGGCAAATGGGCAAAGACTTGAGTCCGCGCTACAAAGAACAACAAACACAAATGACCAGAAATACATGAACTACGCTCAGTCTCATCAGTCATCAAAGACATGCAGGTAAAACCATCACGCGCTACTGTTTTACATCGACCACTCTGGCAAAAACCTAGAAATCTGATGATTTCGAGTGCCAGTGAGGACACGCTAGTGAAGATAAAACAGAACACTTCTACCCTGCTAGTGGGAGGATACATCAGTACGACAACTTGGAAAATTTTTGTTCACATTCTAGTCAAGTTCAATCTGTGCAATTCCTGGGACTCTGTGATTTCACTCTTAAGTAGATTCCCTGCAGAATCTTCTGTCTATGTGTATCAGAAGAATGTAGAAGAATGTTCACAGCAGGTTTTGCAATGGGGGCGGGGAGGTGGGGTGTTAACAACCCAAAGGTCCAATAGAAGTCTATTACAGAATGAATTAGAACATGCATCATAGCCACAGGTGAGAACTTCAAGAATCTCACATGACTGAAAGAAAGTCTCAAAGATACAGATATAGATAGTTTAAAGTTCAAAAACACTATCTACTTTAGGAACTCAAATATGCAGTGAAACTATACAAAGAAAACAGGGAATGATAAAATTTTGGTCAGTGGGGGGGGGTATGGAGCCCTCAGGGATCTTGAAAGGTTGGGGCTGACACTCTTTTAGATCTGGCAGAGGGGGTCTGTAGTACCACTCTTGTTTTCCTTTAAGTAATCTCTACACCCAACGTGGGGCTCAAACTTATGACCCTGAGATCAAGAGTCGTACACTCCTCTGACTGAGCCAGCTAGGTGCCCCTGAAGGTCTTACATTATTTCATTCAGATGTAGTAAGATTATGTTCTCACATTTTCTGGTATATAACTCAATATCAGTACTAGTATATACAACCTTTTAAATCAGTCCTCAAAATACCCTTCCAGATAGTTAAGATGTCCAAAGTTGTACTGAGATCTCACCAAGTTACACTGAAAGCCGAATGATGGCATCAAGCCAACAGTTTTCCAGCAAATTCAACAAGTATTGAGCGCCTACTATGTTCTAGGGGGTGGGGACAGAGCAATAACAACACAGACAAGGCTCTGTCCCTGTGAAGCTGACATTTTAGTGGGTGAAGCCAGGTACAAAAACAAACGAAGCCGCAAAACTAGAAGAAAGTGCTACAGAGAAAATGAAGCAGAAAAGGAAAAACTGTGTGGGCAACAAAGCTTCACAGAAAAGATGGTATTTGAGCAAAAAGATGGAATACTTCAAAATTTGCTCATTCCAAACAGCTGCCAGGCAGGACAATGCTTCCAACATAACATTACAAATACTGAAAAGGGGTAAATAACTACTCAGATTCACAAATGGAAGTTTAATGTAACTGGATACAAAAAACTCTGCCAAACAAATGGAGCATGAACTGTGCTAAAAAGGTGCCAGAAAGGTAAACCCAGGTTTGAACACTAACTTCTGGTGTGTGCCGTCTTGTGGTTACTCTGCAGGCCTGGTTTTTCTTTTTTCTTTTTTTTTTTTTAAGATTTTATTTATTTATTTGACAGAGATAGAGACAGCCAGCGAGAGAGGGAACACAAGGGGGAGTGGGAGAGGAAGAAGCAGGCTCACAGCAGAAGAGCCTGATGTGGGGCTCGATCCCGTAACGCCGGGACCACGCCCTGAGCCGAAGGCAGACGCTTAACCGCTGTGCCACCCAGGCGCCCCCAGGCCTGGTTTTTCTTTCCATAATGCGGGCACCTGCTGACTAGTATAATGAACAGAACTTCCAGCAACGTGGATGCTGACAAAGCCACGCTCGGCAACCACCACTTTGAGTAGGAAGGTCTGATGATGCTTGTCCCTTGCCTGTTTTACTCTTCCGGCATAATTCTAAGTTACCCAAATCTAAATGCCCGTAACTCTCCTGCAGGGTGAGGGTGTAGGTGGTGGGAGGCTTCCCTACAACCCAGCTGGAGTTCAGTAACTGTCAGACCTTTAAGAAATAGGGTTGCAGGGGTGGCCTGGCCGGCTCAGTCAGTAGGGCGTGTATGTGACCCTTGATCTCAGGGTTGTGAGTCTGAGCCCCATGCTGGGTACAGAGATTACTTAAAAAAATAAAATCTTAAGAAATAGGGTTGTTGTTATTGTTGTTTTTAAAATTACTATTTTTTGATGGAGTCATTTCTAATTTTAGTATATCTGCTGCCAAAGCAAGCATGATGGAGTCATTTCTAAAATGTATGTTTTCTAACTTAAAAAAAAAAAGATTTATTTATTTATTCATTTGACAGAGAGAGAGGAGAAAAAGACAGCGAGAGAGGGAACACCAGCAGGGGGAGTGGGAGAGGGAGAAGTAGGCTCCCCATTGAGCAGGGAGCCCAACACGGGGCTCGATCCCACGACCCCGGGATCACGACCTGAGCTGAAGGCAGACGCTCAACAACTGAGACACCCAGGTGCCCCTCTAACTTTTTTTAAAAAAGATTTTATTTATTTATTTGAGAGAGAGAGAGAGAGCACGAGCAGGGAGCAGGGGGCAGAGACAGAAGGACAAGCAGACTCCCCGTTGAGCGGGAAAGCCTGACTCAGGGCTCCATCCCAGGACCCTGAGATCATGACCTGAGCCGAAGGCAGATGCTTAACCGACTGAGCCACCTAGGCACCCCATATGTTTTCTAACTTCTTAAACACTAAAGACTTTAACAACGTTTATGATTCAGGGTTATTATTTCAAACACAAATACTTATTTCAGCCACACCACCA
Organism: Ursus americanus; assembly: GCF_024610735.1. Taxonomy (NCBI): domain Eukaryota; kingdom Metazoa; phylum Chordata; class Mammalia; order Carnivora; family Ursidae; genus Ursus; species Ursus americanus. The sequence goes on along the minus strand of NC_142133.1, from coordinate 47,400,924 downwards.
AACATTATGTTAGGTAAATTCTCAGCAGGGTTTCTTAAAATATAAGAGTCACTTTATAATGATCTATGGTAGCAAGTATGCTAGGGAGGGTTTTTTGTGTCATTAGTGGACTATGAATAAAAAGTCAAAGATGTTAAAATGTTTTATACCACATAGTTTTCCATACAGCCTGCCCTTCTCATTGTAATAGCTCTGCCATTTAACACTTCTAGTTTAATACTTCTCATCTGTCAACATAAGCTTAAGTCAATACCTAATGAGTCAGTATCTAATTTTATAGGAGATTCCATACCACCTTCTGACTTGACAGTGAAGCATGGAGCAGGCATAGGCTTTGCGGCAGTTTCTCAACAGCAACCACGTGTCCCCCCACTCCCACTCAGAATTACCAAGCCTCACGTAGCCTTGAAAAGAAGCCCAGATTTCCCAGGTAAACTAGAGTCCCTTCTAAGTATATAGAAAGGACTGAATTCACTGTATAACACAGACTAACAAAATTTGCTCCCTCAGTGTCAACTACAGGCAATCTGCAGTTGCTACTAGAGAAAAGAAGTTAGCTCGTTGCTGCACAGTCCCCTGGGTTAACAGCTGCGGTCCTACCTGGTACCAGGAGGCTCGGGAAAATCTGAAACATAACACATCTGCGGCATATGTAGAACTACCAGTTCTATGATAGGAAGAATGGAGCTGCTTCTGATTAGATGTTAAGAATTAAAGTTCCTACAGAAAAGTGTGATGTCACAACAAAAACAAGAGTTCAAATATTGTCAAATATTGTCAAATAAAATAACTGTCCTGTGAGGCAAGGCTAGAGGATCACTGGGTGTTAGCACTGAGATCTACTGGATTAGAAACAATGTTTGGGTCCATTTATCCTATACTAAATACATCCTGCAAAAACCGAGGTAACCAAGTAATAAAATAGGCAACCCACCTTTGAATAATCTAGTGTTAGCCACAGTGTGTCATAAATAAATTTGGATAAGCACTGGTTTATCAAATGGTAACTACACAAACTACATCATAAAGTTATGGTGGGATATTTGTGATCCCCATCTGACCAAGCTACAAAATAAAAATGCTAGGACATACAGTTTAACCTCAATTTTGATACTGGCCCCGGTGAGACTTAAATGAAGGGAATGTGTATAGCCGACAACTCCTCTCTGTAAGAGGGATATCTGAGCACATACATAGCCTCAACTTTTACCTTTTTATTTAACAGTTCTGTAAAATAAATACACAAAAGCTATGAACTAAAAAATCAAAGGAAAGAATGCCCTCTAGTGGGAACAGAAAATAAGTTTTAAAAGCCATTGAAATAATATGTAAAAAGTCTTCCCCCCCAACTTTCTAAAATTAAACAATGAGGTTTTTATAGTTGTTTATTTACAGTGATTAATTTATTTTTAAAGATTATTTTTAAGTAATCTCTACACCCTACGTGGGGTCAAACTTACAACCTTGAGGACCAAGAGTTGCGTGCTCTACCAACTGAGTCAGCCAGGCACCCCTATTTACAGTTTCAAAAAGGAAAAACCCAAAGGGTGATATAGCCTTTTCATCTGAATAAATTTTTAGGTAGGGAAGAGTTGATGGGAAGGGAAGGTCAATAAGCGGCAGCGACGTGTCAAGGAACGCAGTGACAAAGGACACAGAAGGAAACTGACCCCACCTGGAATTTGAAGGCCTGGGATTATATAGTATTTGTCAATTTATTTCTTTATTTGACAGAGAGAGAAAGAGCACAAGCAGGGGGAGCAACAGAGGGAGAGGGAGAAGCAGGCTCCTTGCTGAACAGCAAGCCCAATATGGGGCTTGATCCCAGAACCCTGGGATCATGACCTGAGCCGAAGGCAGATGCTTAACCCAGGTGCCCTCGTCAATGATAATTTATTTTGACTTCTAGTGCAATGTAATTTGGGGAGTAGACCCTCTTTTTACTTTAGCAAAATATCTAAGTACCATGCATTTCTAGTAAGTGTAACTTAAAGAGGATATTATATTATATATGCTACACAATAATTTTAATACTGAGAACGGTACAGAGAACTACGCCATTAAAACAACTTTACAATGATAAGGACAATTCCCAAGAAGAGGCTCTTTGCATTTAGGTGGTTGAAAAATCATGCAACCCTTGGAGAGGATCTCAGATGAACTTGGAAACAATTAAAGAAATGAACTATTATAACTCAGTGAAAAGCAGGAGTAACCAGCATTAAAGAAGACGGTTGAAGGATATTTCGAAATATCTGGAGAAATATCTCCAGCAAAATTGCTGGAGGAAGGAATTTAAGATATATTTTAAAATGTTTCACAAGCTGGGAGCCTAGACCAGGAGTGAAAAGCTTTCCCCTTTTCTATTAAAGCATCACGGAGGAAATACAAACAATAATGCTTTGCAAAGGTAAAGTCAAGTCAGTTAAAAAAAAAAAAAAAGCCCTACTTAATTATTTTTAGAATTAGGAACAAAACCAAAAAGAATTAAATACATATGTAACTCTATACATGTTTATTTTTAAAAATCTCTGCCATATGGTTAAGGGAGAAAGTCAAGAGGAGAGAAAATTGGGTAGAAAGATACCATTCAAGAAAAGACCTATGGTTAAAGAGAGTCCAAGGGCAGAGAAAGAGAAGAAATGAGAAAAGTATACAGCTGGGGGAGGGCAAGATTCAGAAGGAACAGCGCTGGGTGACCAAGAAGAAGACTGGAGTAGGGAAAACATGGAGAAGCTTGGTAAGTAGGTTGATAGTCCTGGTGCTTTTCACACTTAAGAGACCCGCTTGAAACTGATACATTTACCTGGCAATTTAGAACCCTTTCTGTTTGGAGACTTGGCTTTCTTACTTTTATTTTACTGTTTTTAGATAGAATTCTGTAAGTTCTGTCATATGTAACAATAAGGAGCATCTGCCCATCCTTTCATTATTTTTTGAGTATCTACTATGTGCCAGATACCGCAGTGAACACAAATGTTGGCCACACAGAGCTAATACTCTAGTGGTATGAAGTAAAAACTTCTATCATTATTTACTGTGACCCAGAAAGCTTACATATATGGCTTTCTTAATCTTTACAACAAAGTTATGAGGCAGTTGCGGAGTGTGGTAAAACTTCTTTTGTGGCTAAGTATGATTCAAAGCCAGTTCAAATCTGCCCCCAAAAAGTGGACAGAGAGGCAGGCGCTGGACATGATATTAAAGAGTTCCTTATGCATTTTGTCAAGAAGAGAAGTTAAATTCATCTCGAGAAGTTTCCAATGAAGTTGGAACATTCTGGAATAAATGATCAGTTTGCTTGGTTTTAAAGAACTGGTCTACCCTCTAATTTCATAGAAATGCATCCCTGGCCTGCAAAGGGAAACCTATCTTAGTAACAATGGACTTGCTCACTCATGAACTGACGAACGGCTTTTCAGAAACTCTTATCTGGAAATAGAGAGGCTTCTATCTTACTCAATCTATGATTATATTCAGCCATGATTAGAGCTGTTTTCTGACTCACACATAACATGAAGGAAGAGGAGGTATATAAGGGCTTCAATGAATATCTGTCGAATGAATGAGAAGAGGACATTTTCCTAGAGTAATTAGATAAGAGCTCAAAAAGAGAGAAGGGAAAAGGAATTATTGTGTGTCTATAATAGACTTCTTGATGCAGGAATGACTGAATGATGAAAACTAAGGGGGAAGAGAAAGGGGCTGAACAACAGGTACTCGTTTCCTATGGGAGAAAAGAAAATGAGTTAGGCACAAATGCTGCGCCGAGTATTTCTGGGCCCCAGCCATCAGCGAGCAGCATCAGCCCAGCAGAGCTTGGTTGCCAGCTGTAACAAATGACACGACTGGTGATGGGAAACATGTTGGTTACTGACTGTCACTCGCAGTTTCATGTGTAAAAATAAAAAAATAAAACCCCAGTATTCACGTATCTATGTGCAATTCGGCGTAGTCGCCTTAAACAACACACACTGCATAGAAACTACCGCCCTGTCCGCAGACCCTCCCCAGGCCGGTCTCTGGGGCAAGGCAGCGTGCTCCAGCCCTCCCAAAACAAGTATCCTGAGAAGGGGGTCATTGTAATGAAAATATCTGGTGCTTATATTTTGCAGACATTTGGAAAAGAGAATACTAGTAAAAAAAACACTAAATTTCAAGCCTGTAGGGGTTAGTCAAAAGAAATTAAAACACTTAAATAGGCGTAACACGACACAGGAGAATCTCCCTCAACTCACCTCTACCCAGCAATGTTCCTTCAATAACCAGTCGGTGTTTAACTGACCTTGATGCCCCAGGCACCTGCCAAGAGGCTTGGTCACTGAACTGTTGTTCTTTTACAGATAAATAAATGGAGGGCACAAGCACTAAGCACCTTGCTCCAAAAGCACCCAGCCATTAAGTGGCAAACCAGTGACTGCTACACAGGGTAATCTACCGAGGCATGCCTGTGACAACAATAAATCTGTTGTTGTTTGTTTCAGAAGTGGGTATCTTCGGCAATTTTTATTTGCTACGGTGTAGAGATAAGTAAAATTTCAGAAAGCTGGAAACATGTCCGGCCTCACTCTTTCACATCACAGCAGAACAATCAACATGACTCTTGAATATGTAGTTTATTTTTCACTTTTGGTCTTTTCAAACATAATCAGGAAATTCGGTATACATGCATCTTCAGACATGGGAACCGACAACCTATGACATGTGACACCACCACACCCAGCAGTACTACAACACTGCGCTCCAATGAGCTACTAGACTTCCCTGTATCAACGTGCACCACTCCCCACAAAAAAAACAAGTAGTAAAAGGATACTATACTATACGGAACCACTGCCGTAAGTATAAAAATACACAATACAACATTCTCTGGACACATGCATATGTGGAAAGCATACGGAAAGGTAGACAGAAAGGATACACGTCGATTGCAAGAAGTGCTACCTCTGGGAGGTAGAGAGATGGAAGGAAATAGAATGGAATCAAGAGGGGCGCCTGGGGGGATCAGTCGTTAAGTGTCTGCCTTTGGCTCAGGGCGTGATCCCAGAGTCCTGGGATCGAGCCCCACATCTGGCTCCTCTGCTGGGAGCCTGCTTCTTCCTCTCCCACTCCCCCTGCCTGTGTTCCCTCTCTCGCTGGCTGTCTCTATCTCTGTCAAATAAATACATAAAATCTTAAAAAAAAAAAAAAATGGAATCAAGAAAGGATCTAAAGTGGAATTCGCCTGTACCTGCAAAGACTTAATTCTACGTTTAAAATGTTTTCTTAAAAAAAAAAAAATCAACCAACATGGACAAATTCCTCATCTCCTCTTGTAAGATGGAAGAGAACTTTTAGACACAGGATGGCTGGTTGTGTGCAGAGGTATAAACGGGTAAAATAGCTGACCTGAAATTATGAAATAAAACCTTTCTTTTTTTTTTGGCCCCAAAGATGGGTTCTACATCCCATCCCTGTGAATTCCTGCTAAAGTATAAATAAGTCACTGAGTTTCGAGCCAAGCATTTAAGAACGACTTCTCTCAAGCACAGTATGTGACCTGGGCGGGCTAAACAACTCAAAGGCAGTGTGACAATCATGCCGCTGGACACTGCCAACAGGGTGGAGGAACGGCTTAGAATGCTGTCCCATCATATGCTCAGCCAATATATACCAATAGCAGTAGGGGACTTCCTGCCTGGAAAGACAGACTAAACGTATTTGTATAAGAAAAGAACATCATTTCAAACAACTAAAAGGTGAAACATACTTAATGGTATCACTCCCCCCCACACACACAGCGTCCCTTCACCCCCACCCCTTGAACTTCCTGGCCTATGGTTTAAACATTTCAAAACTAATTTTCTGCAACCGTTTGAAGGAAAAGGGAAGAAAACCGGAAATTCTTAAAGTACCACAAGATGAACAGGAAGGGAACAGAAAACATGTTTAATGATATCTATTTAATGATATTTGAGCTAGAAATATGTGCACATGCACTTGTGATAAATTCCCAGACAAGCAAGGCACACGACAGCTCTTTCTATTGTAGTGTAAAAGATCTGTCCTGGATCAATATGAGGAGCTAATTTTGCACTGACTTACCTAAACACATTATCTTTTTTTTTTTTTTTTTAAGATTTTATGTATTTATTTGACAGAGAGACAGACAGCGAGTGAGAGAGGGAACACAAGCAGGGGGAGTGGGAGAGGAAGAAGCAGGCTCCCAGTGGAGGAGCCTGATGCGGGGCTCGATCCCAGAATGGCGGGATCACACTGTGAGCCGAAGGCAGATGCTTAACCACTGAGCCATCCAGGCGCCCCTAAACACATTATCTTAATCAACAAAAAAATTTTGACCACCTGCAGTACCCATTTAGTGCTTAAAATTTAATTGGAAATAAAGATAATGTAAACAAGCACACTACAATATGAAGAGTGACTCATGGACACAGAACTATGGAAATGAATCCAACATAAAAACAACAACAATAAAAGATGACCTATTCTGGGGCACCTGGGTGGCTCAGTCGGTTGAGCATCTGACTCTTGATTTCAGCTTGGGTCATGATCTCAGGGTCGTGGGATCGAGCCCTTCATCAGGTTCTGTGCTCAGCTTGGAGTCTACTTGTCTCTCTCCTTCTGCTCTTCCCCCTACTCTCTTCTCCTGTGTGCTCTCTCAAATAAATAAATAAAATCTTAAAAAAAAAAAAAAGATGGCCTTTTCTAGTTGAAAGGGCACAAGAGAACCCACAGTTAGCCTCCCTCTGACACAACTCTTTGTCTCATGCAGTTCCTGAGGTACCTTTACTTCAAAACACTGAAATAACCACCTCAGGTCCCTTTCTTCCACATTACCTACACATAGAACAGTTACTCTAAACTCATTCTCAGAAACCCACCACATAGCTTTAAGACAAGAATTCAGTCACTACCTCCTCTTGTCTAGGCTAACCAATTTAAAACCTAACAGGTCCTCAAAAATGTTCCCTCAACTGTTACACTATTTTTCTTTATGTCTGCTCCAGTTCCTTTACTGATTTTAAACTAACGGGACCCAGAGCAGACATAAAACTCTGGAGAGGACTAGGAATAATTAACACAAAGTACAGAGAATGCTCTAGCAATGGGAGAACAGAGGCAGTTTACATCGGCTTTCAGAAGCATACTAGTCTAATTCTAGATGTTATCTTTGCGGTGATAATGAAACATGTAAGCAGAAATATATTTTCAACAGTTACCCTGATCTTTGGGAGAATCCCCTTAAGAAAGCACACATCTCTGTATCAGGGAGAGTGACATACAATAGTACGGAACAGAAAGGAGGAAAGGACAAAATGAGGAAAATGAACACGCTTACAGAGTTTGAAATAAGTCTGTAGGAAATCAACTGGTATTCAAATATAAGTATCCAAAGCTAAAAATAAAATAAAAACATTGGCTTTAATATAAATATGATTCATCTAATGTAAATATTATTCATGTTTCTTCTTCCCTCCATTTATGAACATTTCTAAGCCATGATTCTGAGCAGTATGACCCTGAGTAGGCACCATACAGAATATGCATCCAGGCTGACAATACAGCAACAACGACTCTGAAATGCAACACTCAAAAGAGCAGTTCACCCACTGAAAAAAGGAATGGCAAAAACTCCATACTGCCAGAGCAAACGTTATGAGCAGGTAAACAACTGTTGGCACAGATTTGAATCCTGCCTGACTGCAAAGAGTCTGTTTTCATCAACTAAAGGGGGGGGGGAGCATATAATAATCTTTCTATACTGCAGGGCTGTCACAGATATATAAACATAAATTTCTCTTCCCTTCCTTCACATTTCAAGGACATCAAGGACATCTGAATTATAAAATAGGGTGTGGCTTTCACTACTGTTTCTCAGCTTCAAGCCTACCCTTCTGTGCACAGCTCTGCAACGCTGGGTCTCGGAGGTGGTTCTTAATCATTTTGTCCCCCAGGGGATATCTGCCAACATATGGAAACATCTGGGTTGGAGGGAGGGAGATACTGGTATCAAGTGGGTAGATGCCAAGTTTGTTACTAAATATCCTACAAAGCAGAGGACAGCCACCTGGCCCAAAATGTCAATGGTACTGAGGTTAAGGAACCGTGTCTAGGGTCTGTAAACTGTAAACTTATTCAGACTCCCTTGGCAGGTGGCTTCCGGTTTACATTCTGCCAATGGGAGGCCCTAAAGGAAGGGAGAAAGCATCCCTCCATCAGAAGAGGGGCTCCGGCCCCTGCATTCTCATCACTAGCCAGTTGCATTCTGCTCATAAAACTCTAGTAACAACGTTTTTCCTTTTTCGTAAAGATGGAAATGTCTGTATCTGTACTGTCCAATGCAACAGCTACTAGCCGTTAAAATACCTTGTCAGCTGAGAAAGTCTAGAAGCAGTGATGATCCAGCAGCAATGAGCACACACAGCACCACGATCTTGGTTTCTAAACAGCATCCTCCACTAAGAGGAACCAGAGCTCCCTGGAAAAATGGATGATTTCAGGGGTTGGGGTAGTGCAAATACATGAGCCTATAATATCTAGTTCTACAATGAACGATGCAGAGAGAATGATGGATACATGTCAAAAGGATACAGAAGAAACCTTGAAGAGGTTTCTTTCCTTTTTTTTTTTTTTTTTAAGATTTTATTTATTTACTTGTCAGAGAGATAGAGAGAGAGAGCTAAGCAGGGAGCCAGACGCGGGACTCAATCCCAGGACCCTGCGATCATGACCTGAGCCGAAGGCAGACGCTCAACCGACTGAGCCACCCAGGCGTCCCTTGAAGGGGTTTCCATTGGCCAAATCTGGGATAATCTGAGCATTAAAATAAATAATAAAAGTACTAGATTATAACCCATTGCACATAGGAATCCATGTGTCCATACTGATACAAATAAGAAAGTCAAAGAGAAGGAAATAGGGGGAAAAATTCCTATGGTGAAGGAAATAGGGGGAAAAAACCCTTCTTCCTTATGGTAGATTATAGATTAGATATAGAGATTAGTTACTCCCAATTCCTTCTTCACCAGCACTGGACCTGTGCTGTCCAGTCTGGTAGCCACTAGCCACATGTGACTTTTTAAATGTGACTTTAGATTACATATAATTTAAAATTCAGTTCCACGCCAGCCACATTTCAAGTGCTCACATGGCCAGAGGCTACTGCACTCTACAGCAAGGTACTGGACAATAGCATTTGAGACTGAGCCATAATTTTGTGAAGATAAAGTCTAGAACAGATATCAAGGTATGATCCAATTCTGTTCTTTTCTGAAACTCTTAAAATTTAGTATTGGAATTTAAAAAATGACAATTTCATAATGATAAAGAGTAAATAACAGCAACAAAATCTGGAAGCCAGAAAGCAGATGGATGAGTGGTAACAGAGTTAGGAAACTGAAGACAGCTGAATCCTAATCTGGGCAAAGGAGAAAGCTAAGAAACAACCCAGTTTACAGTGCAGATGCAACATTATGTCCAGGACTGGCAGCATCAGGCACCACCAGAACAAAAGGATGGAGAACTGTAGAAAGATGGAAGAAGTAAAAGCTCTTTAGAAAAACTTACATTTCTTTTAAGTTTTTATTTAAATTCCAGTTAGTTAACATACAGTGTAATATTAATTTCAGGTGTACAATACAGTGATTCAACACTTCCATTAACACTCGTCGCTCATCACAACACGTGCACTCCGTAATCCCCATCACCTATTTCACCCATGCCCCCACCCACCTCCATTCTGGTAACCTTCAGCTCTCTCTCTATAGTTAACAGTCAAGAAGCAGTTAAATTTCTTTTTTAAAAAAATATTTTATTTATTATTTATTTGAGAGAGAGAGCACGAGTGGGGGTAGGGGTCAGGGGGCAGAGGGAGAGAATCCCAAGAAGACTCCTCACTGAGCACAGAGTCTGACGCAGGGTTCAATCCTACATCCCTGAGAATCATGACCTGAGCTGAAATCAAGAGTCGGATGCTTAACCAACTGAGCCACCCAGATGCCCCAAGAGGCAGTTAAATTTCTAAGTTGCCTCTCCAACAGTACACTCCAAGTGGGAAGTAAAAGTTTATTCATTAAAGCGGGTAAACCAGGAGGTCTCGAACCGAGGGAACTCATGGCATCGTTGACAGCAGAGCAAAGTGCATTCTGTACTGAAAACGGGAGAGTTGGAGTTAAGTAACTGAATTGTTTTCAGGAGAAGTGGTGGGGGGGGGAGGGAATACAGCATTAAAGAGAAGAAAATCAGAACACTTGTCTAGAAGTTTCAATATCCTAAAAGTGAGAAAATGGAGGGGAGGAAGTAACCAACAGAATAACTGAAGAAAACTTCTCAGAAAAAAAAGAATATGAGTTGCCAGACTGAAAATGCCCATAGAATACCCAACACAGTGGATAAAAGGAGACCTACCAATCACATTTCAGAAGAGCAGACAAAAAGGAGACTAATTCTGCTGGCTTCCAGAAGAGGGGCAGGGAGAGGAGAGGAGTAGAGGTCACACAGAGATCAAAGATCTGATGTTTGCAATAGGAACACTGGACACTGAAAGGTGATGCATTACTGTCACCAAAGTTCTAAAGGAAAGACTTTTCAAATTAAAATTCCACAGCTAGGAAGGTTATCATTCAAGTATGAGGGTAGTATAACAACATTTTCAGGTGCATTAAGTCCTTAAAAAAATTACTTCCCATGCACCCTCTTTCCTAAAACTACAGAAGTATATGTTACCAAAAGAGTGAGAGAGGAAAACAATGGGGAGATAGAATCTAGGAATGAGAAGACTGAATCAGAAAATCCAATACAATGGGGCACCTGGGTGGCTCAGTCGTTAAGCATCTGCCTTTGGCTCAGGGTGTGATCCCAGCGTCCTGGGATCGAGCCCCGCATCAGGCTCCCTGCTCTGCTGGGAGCCTGCTCCTTCCTTTCCCACTCCCCCTGCTTGTGTTCCCTCTCTCGCTGTCTCTCTCTCTCTGTCAAATAAATAAATAAAATCTTAAAAAAAAAAAATCCAATACAAGAGAGAAAGAAGCAACAACGCAGGAAGCCAGACGGTGAAGTGGGAAGCCCCGAATCACTAGTCCCCGTCAGAGCACTGACACTCAAAAGCCATGTATGCCGAGTGGTCATCATCCAGACCCTGAGGCCACAGGCGTGTTTGTTTTACACTGTTTCCTGAAGTTTAACACTATTTAGACAAGTACACAAATCATCAACACACAGCTTGGTTTTCACAAAGTGAACACATCCTGTGTAACACCTAGACCAAGAACCCCAAAAGTGTCCCTCATGCCTCTTCTAATACCCAGCCAAGTTACCATCTTGACTTCTAACATTCTAGGTTAACTGTCCGTCTTGTTGACATACACGTGTAAGTACATGTACGTATGTATTAATACTTGCAGGACTCTCACAGTCATTTGTGTACATTACCAGCTGAGGGTAAAAAAACTCAACTCTCCCTTCTTGTTTCTGCCCTCATACTGTAAACAAGTGTCTTTTTCATGGTCTATTTGGTGCCATGTTTTTCACCTTTTTGGACTGTTTATAGGTAGTTTCACCATTTCAAACAGCCCCTAACAGTACAGCTGCCATGCTGTCCGGTGTTCCTACACACCATAAGGTTGTGACGTGTCTTACAGAGAAAATCTATGTTAGATAAGCTTTGTTCAGGCATGAGTTATGTTGCTGCTGGCTGTGAGGTCTATGCTCATAAATCAACAATGTATATCAAATAAGTTGTCTTTCAACAGAGTCACTTATGATAAAATAAGACTGATCTATTGATGAAAATGTGATCAGAGGCCTACAGGAACCTAACCCTGAATTTCCCCTAGGAGCAATTATTCAGGATTTGCTAATTCACTGTTCATGGAAACTTTACAGAACAGAACTACCACAGGTAACAAGACCCAACTATATACACACACGATCAGAGAGTACTGTACATTTTTTTGTGACTCTGATGAAGCTCCTGTTCTCCCTTCCAGGACAGAGGTTCAGCTGAGGACCCTCATTTCACCCAAGTGCAGGAGAGCAGGGGGTGGGCCCCAGGGAACAGCCATCCTCCTACCACACCTCTGCTGTAAAGCTGCCCCCGGGCCACACAACCGCCCAGCCGAATCCCCCCATCTGTGGCGGCCCTGAGTGCCAGTCATGACCTCACCCAATGACTGCTCCAAAGAGTTGCTCAGAAACTCTCAGGGAGGCTGAAGGCAGACTGTTCAGCTTCTCCTGTCCTCAGAGATTTCACCCAAGAGCGCAAACTGCCTTTTCCTCACACAGCGAGACTGGAGTTTGCTACTCTGTGTTTCATAACTAAACAATATGTTGCTTAGATAGGAATAAATATATCAAGGGCTAAAGTATAGAGAAAGACAAGAGATGATCAAGACAAAGGGCCAGACAGTGGTGTGTGAGATGGTCTACTTTTTAATATGAGTGATGGAAACAAAGATCTTTGTTTTATCTTTTTACTGAATACACGTTTTGTACACTCCTCTGAACGCATGACACATTTCTCACACGTACATAAAAACAACATTTTTAAAGAAAAGGACTGACTGGCCACATATCTTAAAAATGGTTAATACTGGGGCGCCTGGGTGGCACAGCGGTTGGGCGTCTGCCTTCGGCTCAGGGCGTGATCCCGGCGTTATGGGATCGAGCCCCGCATCAGGCTCCTCCGCTGTGAGCCTGCTTCTTCCTCTCCCACTCCCCCTGCTTGTGTTCCCTCTCTCGCTGGCTGTCTCTATCTCTGTCAAATAAATAAATAAAATCTTTAAAAAAAAAAAGGTTAATACTGTTTAGATTTTTTTTTTTTGGAAGAGCTAGAAACTTAAAAACTGTAAGAGGATATTCTTATTACTTCTTAGTGGGTGAGTAAGGTCTGTCTGAGCAATACAGGGAACCTGAAACCATAAATGGGGGGAGGGCGAGCACACTAAATTTGATGAGAGATATACAACTTTAATATCGGCAAGAGACTCCACAAAGTCAAATGACAACAGATGAGGAGAAACATTTACAATAAACAAACAATGATAGGCTTAAAACTTAAGAAAAAGACCAACAGGAAAAGAAATTAAACAATGGGAAATGAGATATGACCAGGCATTACTGAAGAGGAAGTATGTGATTCAAGTACATCCCTGGTAATAAGAGAAGCATCTAAAGTCCTCCAAAATTTTCAATGCCATTCAGAAAAGGCCTAATTCAAGTAAGGCTCATGAAAATCTTAAAGTAGAAGATTCAGGCATGACCAGTAAAATGAAAAATAGGCTACCAAGTTTGTGAATCAAAAACTGGCTTCATTCTTAGGGTAAAACTGACCCTCCTCCTACCAGACCTTCCTCCAAAAATTTCAATTACTCTCATTTTGCAAGAGTTCTAGCTTAGGCACCACCCACAGTCAACACGGAAGTAAGACGGAATCAAAGCCTTCCCTCTTGGCTAACAACATTTTAGCTCCCTCACATAGTTACATACTTGCTACATCTTTTCACTTGCCCACTTATCTTGCACCATTGTAAGGTCCTGTACCTGACCCTATTTATCCAATGTTTTTAACAGTGACTTGGAAAACGACAGAAAATATACTTATAAAGTTTTGTGCATGAAAGCAGCAGCTAAAATACTGGAAATTCAAGCAAGGTGAATGGGTGTGCCAAAATATGATACATTCTTAAAGGCGTCTCATGAAGTCTTGCCTTTAGACTGAACAGCAATCCATGGGCTAAAAAATCCAGCAAATAAACAAGCTCAGGTAGTATTAACAAACACGTAAGATACATTACTGTAATATTTCCCCAACGTTTTACTCTTGTTGGACCACATGTGAAGACCTTCATTCAGTTCTGGGTGTCTTGTATTAAAATGCGAAACAAATACGGTATAATGACAGAATGGCAAAGATTCTAGAAACTAAGTCAAGAGAAATTACTAAAAGACAAAACAAGCTATTCAGCAGAAGAGCTGAGAGTAGGTAATGCACAGGGGATGTGACAGCCTTAAGCAGAGCTAGCCTAAGAAAGTAGAGAGTTCACTGGTCCCTGCAGCTACTGAAGTCCAAACCAGGAGGCACTAAATTCAACATGCTACCCTATACTGGATCCTACAACAGAAAAAGTTTATTAGTGGAAAAACTAGTAAAATCCAAGTGAGTCTGCAGTTTAACAATAATGTACCAATGTCAGGGTAGTATTTTGACCAATATGCCAGGGTAACATGTGAACATTAGGAGAAACTGGGTGAGGGGTATATGGGAAGTCTTTACTACCTCTGCAAGTCTTCCGTAAATCTGAAATTACGACAAAATTGAAAGGTTATAAAAAGAAAGAAGGCAGATGGCTCAACAAATGACTTTCAATAGTGTAGTGAATGCTCTTATCAACGCATGGGTTGTGTTCAGAAATTAGACAAACTGAAATGCGCCTTTGAAAGGATATCTGCATATTTCATGGCATACTGTTACCACTTAAACTGAGGGTCAAATGAATTTAGTAGGGCCACTAATATCTACTTGGAGTCCAAACACCGGAATGTGAAGAACAAAGCTAACTGAAGCAGATCCATCAATACTAGGGAAAATAATCTTGTATTTCCAATAATGTTGCAATTGATTCTTCTTCTTCTTTTTTCCTTCCTCTTTTTTTTTTTTTTTTAAAGATTTTATTTATTTGAGAGAGAGAGATAGAACAAGCTAGGGGGAGAGGCAGAGGGAGAAGCAGACTCCCCAGTTAGCAGAGAGCCCAAGGTGGGGCTCAGTCCCAGGACCTTGGGATCATGACCTGAGCTGAAAGCAAGATGCTTAACTGACTGAGCCACCCAGGCACCTCTGCTAGTTGTTTTTTTTTTTTTAAGGATTTATTTATTTGAGAGAGAGAGAGAGAGAGAGGGAGAGAGAAAGAGTACAAGTGGGGGAGGGGCAGAGGGAGAGGGAAAGAGAGAATCTCAAGCAGACTCCCTACTGAGCGTGAAGCCCGAGGTGGGGATGGATCTCATGACCTGAGCCAATATTAAGAGTTGGAGAGTCAACCGACCCAGCCACCCAGGCGCCCCTCTTCTGCTAGTTTTGAAGAAGACCCCAAAGCCTTCTATAAGTGTTTTTCCAACTATAGGTCAGGACCCAATGAAATCAGTTTAGTCACAGTAACTCTCCCTGGAGGTAACATTCCCAGGGGGCATGCTGGAACTCTGATGGGTATTTTTTTTTTTTTATAATGATTTTTTATTATATTATGTTAGTCACCATACAGTACATCCCCGGTTTCCGATGTAAGGCTCGATGATTCATTAGTTGTGTATAACACCCAGTGCACCATGCAATACGTGCCCTCCTAACTATCTGATGGGTATTTTTTAATCATCACGATGATTGGGGGGGGTACTACTGGAGTTTATAGGGGAAAGGTACCAAAGATACTAGGTGTCTGGAAATGCAGTAAAGAACTGTCTAGCATCCCAATAAGATATGCCAAATCTCCCACCAGACATTCAAGTACAAAATATAATAATAATAATAATAATAATAATAATAATAATAATAATAATCACCTTTAAAATTATCTAATCATACTACCAAAGTCCATTTCCCCCATAAACACAAAATATTTTTTGCAGCTTTAGTACACACTTATTTTCCAGGTAAGCAACGTGATGGACAATATTACACAGTGAAGAACTGTTCCACCTTTCCCATGGCTTTAAAATGTCCCAATGGGGGGAAATGTCCCAGGGGAGGGACACCTAGCTGGCTCAGCTGGTAGAGCATGTGACTTCTGATCTCAGGGTCTTAAGTTTGGGCCCCACATTGGGTGTAGAGTTTACTTTAAAAAATAAAAATAAATAAAATGTCCCAATGGAAAAACCTGTTTATGGCAACTTGAACTTAGAAGCTAAGTCATTGTTACATATAGATACTAAGTACTTTTTGAATGATTTTAACATGCATTGAAATCACCAGTAATACAACCGTTTGGGTAAATTGTTTAGAATTTGACACCATGAGTTGTTCAAAAAGAAACTGCATGGAAGGCAACTTTGCTGAAGGTATCTCATGTGCCAATATGTCTTTTAGGGATTTGCATTTGAGGCTGTCACATTCACAGTGATTCTGTGGATAGGTACAACCTCTTTTGTTATTTCCTCTAATATAATCATGCCTGAGCATTTACATCTTGAAAGACACATTATTTTGTTTTTATTTTTCCTTTGTATTACAGCATTACAGTGATTTCTTTAAAGTATGCAAATAAGAGTTCTTTATAGAAAAATTCCAAAGAACAGACACAGAAAAAATAGTTAAGAGCTGGAAAATCAGCATCTTGCAACCACTATGAAACAATGGATCCAGGCAGCTTACATCAGTGACAGCCAATGGAGAGACAGGCTGACATTGGAACCCACTGAGACAACCAGACATTATGGGCCTCTCAACGTGATATAATAAGAAGTATTATGAAATATTTAGCACCCATGAAACATTCTTACCAAAACAAACAAACATCTGAATCTAGCCTCTAGAACAGAGTACCACTCTAAAGAAATATGGAGAATGAAAGGATATGTTAAAATGACATCACAAAAATGTAAGCCAGAATGTGGGAAATACTATCAAAGAAACAGTCCAGTTTCTTCAACGAATAAATGGCATTTTTAAAAAACGAGAGGGCTGTTATAAATTAACAGAGATTTTATTAAAGGACATACCAACCAAATGTAATATGTAGACCTTGTTTAAGTACTGATTTTAACAAACTAACTTTAGGAAGGCACTTTTGAGACAGACAACTGGGAAAACTGAACATGAACTGGGTATTAGATAATTATTACAGAATTACTGTTAACTTCATCAAGTATGATGATACTGTTGCTTCACACACAAGTGTGTCTGTGTGTGCGTGTGCGCACATGTATGTGTTTATAGTACATCCCTATCAGCTAGAGATAAATATTGAAATATTTGTGGATAAAATGACATGTAGGTCTGGGATTTGCTTTAGAATGTTTAAACCCCAAAAAAGGGACGGGGTTGGCAATTGATATAAAAATGGCAAAATATGGATGTGTTGAAACTCGGTAATAGAACAGGGTAATATATAATGTGTTAATTTCGGTTGACTTCTTTAAAGTCCTAGAACAGAAAAAAGATACAAAATCATCTCCTTAGTTCCGTCTTTAGGTTGCCACAAATCTATGGGTCAACACGCTGTGAGCTACTCAACCAGTGAGGAGCTCTTACACCATTATCTAACAAATCTAACCTGTCATCTACTAAATCTATCCTGTCCCTGAGGACAAGGACAGTCTTGGTCTGATATACCCTAATGAAAGAGAGATACTGTCTATAGTGATACTTTGATATATCTATTTTAAGCAAACTCTACGCCCAACGTGGGACTTGAACTCACGAGATTGAGACAGCCAGGCGCCCCTTGATATACCAATTAAGAAGCCTAATCAGGGGCGCCTGGGTGACACAGCGGTTAAGCGTCTGCCTTCGGCTCAGGGCGTGATCCCGGCGTTCTGGGATCGAGCCCCACATCAGGCTCCTCCGCTATGAGCCTGCTTCTTCCTCTCCCACTCCTCCTGCTTGTGTTCCCTCTCTCGCTGGCTGTCTCTATCTCTGTCGAATAAATAAATAAAATCTTTAAAAAAAATCATTAAAAAAAAAAAAAAAGAAGCCTAATCAAAGGGGCGCCTGGGTGGCACAGCGGTTAAGCGTCTGCCTTCGGCTCAGGGCGTGATCCCGGCATTATGGGATCGAGCCCCACATCAGGCTCTTCCGCTATGAGCCTGCTTCTTCCTCTCCCACTCCCCCTGCTTGTGTTCACTCTCTCGCTGGCTGTCTCTCTGTCAAATAAATAAATAAAATCTTAAAAAAAAAAAAAAAAAAGAAAGAAAGAAACCTAATAAAAAAAAAGAGCTAAGTTTGGTATGCTTGGTCTTGGTATATTCTCCAAGGATCCTTTTCACTATAATCTTTCATGCGCAATCCTTAGCAAATTTGTTCCACTGTTCTCAAAATCTCCTGTGTGTTTTCCTGCCTTGGCCTTTGTATTACATCCTCATTTCTGCCTACGGCATTGATCTGGAATGTCTATCCTCTTCTACTCTATCCACTATCCACGCAAGTCCCTTCTCCACAAAGCTGGCTCAAATCCCTTCTCAGTTTCCATGCCTTCATCCGAACACTTTGATTTACAGAATGTCAGAAAAGGAAGAGACTATTCATGGCTCTTCTCACTGGCCTTTTAATTTTAAGTAGGTAAGCCTTTTGGTATCTCCTGTATTTTTATCCTTCCTGCTCCTTTAGAATGCAAATTCCTTGAGTGGCAGGGACTATATCTTCTATAAGGAAATATACCTGGCATATTGTTAGCACTCAAATTACATGCAAAGAATTTAGAAGTATGATAAACAGCTGTTTCTTTTTTTTTTTTTTTAAGATTTTATTTATTTATTTGACAGAGAGATAGGCAGCCAGCGAGAGAAGGAACACAAGCAGGGGGAGTGGGAGAGGAAGAAGCAGGCTCCCAGCGGAGGAGCCTGATGTGGGACTCGATCCCAGGACTCTGGGATCACGCCCTGGGCCGAAGGCAGACGCTTAACGACTGAGCCACCCAGGCGCCCCTAAACAGCTGTTTCTATATCCTCTATATTCAAGATGAAAATGATGAAGACGGCTCAAATAATGAGTCCTTATCACACACCGGGCACTAGCCTATTTTATATATTATAACCACCAACCACCCCGAGGTTAGTAAGCATTATGCCCACTTCATGAAATGATGCAGAGAGAGAGAAACAACTTACTGCTCTCACAGTTAGTAAGTGACCAAGGGGGGTTTGAACTCAGGCAGTCCGGCTCCAAAATCCCATTCTTAAATTTACTATTCAGCATCTCAGAAAAAACGTGAGTAAACAGGAAAATTTTATCCACTGCAGAAGTCTAGCCTCTAGTATTAGTCTACAAATAACAAATAAACTCTTGAGTCTACAGTTCTGGGTCACTTCATCTCAACAGCACATACAGTAGAAAATGGGCTGGAATAAGTCATGGGAGCTGAATTCTAGTCCTCACTAGGATCTCAAGTAGTATGACTCAGCCCTTCTAGAACAATTTTATTTTGGGGGGGGGGAAGGAAGGTTGATTTCCTTCTGGACCAAAAGGTCTATTATTCTACCTACCTCTTGATTTTACTGGTGAGAAAAAAAGAACCGAAAATAAACTAATTCGTTACCCAGCTGCCAAGCCGGCCTGATTCCCACAGTGAGCTCTCTCGGTCTAGACCTGCATCACTGAGCACCGCCGCAGGAGACACAACTGGGCTCTCTGCCTCTAGGCTGCCTCTTCCCCGCTACTGGGAGAAGGGAGAAAAAAGACAAGGTTCGTAGGCCCCGAAACAGGCATTTACCTAATAAAAGGTTTGAGGAACTCAGGTCACGGTAAACTGGAAAGAGGAGCAACACAGTCACATCAAGCCTTGACTTCAATATCTCTAGTGACTCTGCAGAGCACGTGCTCATTCATTCATTCAGCCAATTTAACTCCAGGTCACTCCTCCAGATGCCGGACACACCTCCACTCGAACATCTAACAGACATGTCCCACCTAGTATGTCTGAAAGAGAACTCTTGACCCCCACCTCCAAAAATGTTCCTTCCCTCTTCCTGCCTTCCCCGTCTCAGTAAATGGCCCTCTTCCTACCCACATGCTTTTGCCTATATTACACCAGCAAGTCCTGGTAGCCCCACATGCAAAGAATTAAGTTCAAATGTTTCACCAGGACTATAAATGCCCCCATATAATCTGAACTCAGTTTATCCCTACCTTGTTTTCTCTCCTTTTCCTCCCTGCCTAGTCGGCTCCCAGCCACTCTGTTTCTCAAACAACCTACTTTATTCTAACCCCAGGGCTTTATACTTGATGAAGTTGCTGCTCAAAAGGAGCACATCTGGGGCGCCTGGGTGACTCAGCTGGTTAAGCCTCTGACTCTTGATTTTGGCTCAGGTCATGATCTCAGGGTCCTGAGCAGTGGGCTCTGCGCTGGGTGTGGAGCCTGCTTGGGATTCTCTCCCCTGCTCTACTCCCAACCATCCCTCCCCTGCCCCCTCATGCTCTAGCTCTCTCTGGAATGAAGGGAGGGAGGGAGGGAAGAGCACATCCTCTGAAATACCTTCCTGACCACTCTTTTAAAAACAGCCACATAGACCACTCATTCGCTTTTCATCATATTCAATCCTTATTCCCTCACTCGGCTTTACTTTCTTCAGAGTATTTATCATGAATCAGAACTATACTACAAGTTTCTTTTCTGCCCTCCTCTCCCAATTAAAATGTAAGCCCTACAATGAGAACTTCTTTCTATCTTCCATTACTCTATCCCCAGTTTCAAACACTGTGTGCCTACTGGCATAGTATTTACTGAGTTAATGACTTCTCCCAGTCTCTAATACCTGCCAGAACCTGCCCCAGGTGCCAGGGAGAACTTCAGTTGTTGACATCTCTCCTCCCCTTCACAGCTCGATCTCTAGGTAGCGTTCCTAACTTCTCACGCTCACTGAGGATGAACGCCCTACAGTCTGGGCTCTCTGGTCCACTCCTCTGAAAGTGCTCACTGAGTTCCACAACTTCCTCGCTGCAACAGCTCCGGCCGATGAACGCTTGTTTCCTGTCTTCTTGACCTATCTGCAGCAATAATGACTGAATCCTCCTTCCCAGAAAATCGCCTTCTCAAGTTTCAATGCCAGTGCTCTCTCCTGGTTCTCTTCCTACTCTCCAGGCTATTCCTGCACACAGTCCCCTGCTCCTTACATGTTAAGTCTTTCCAACAGCTTAGGGATCAGTCCCCCCTCATCTTCTCAATCCATATGTTCTCACCATCACTGAGGAACCAAGTCTACTACCATGGATTAAGTCCAAACTCTTCTGAATTCCAGACCCACATGTTCAACTGCCCCTGGACATCTCTACCTGGATTTTCCATGTGTATCTCAAACCCAAGACGCTAAAAAATGGAAATCACTTCTCTTTCCCCTGCTTCCTACCTTCTCCCTCAAAGCACGTTTCTCTGTGTTACACATGCATCTTGGTGAATGGCACTGCCCAACTATTCAAGCCAAGACCCTGAGTCTTCCTAGACTTTTCATTCTTCCAAAAGTCTGTCTAATTAATCACCAAGTATGTCTCCTATCTGCATGCACTACAGCAACTTTCCTATCTTACGGTAATTTAACTGTCCCCCTCCTCCCTGCAAATCCGTCCTTCAGAGTTATCCTTCTAGAACAGAAAAATCAAATTCCTGGCTTAAAATTTCCTAAAAATTCACTCCCTATTACCCTACCCTCCGGACGAAGTTCATCTCCTGGAATTAGCACCCCCCCCCACTTCAGTAATGCTAAATTTCTTATGGTCTCTCCTCAAAGGAAACCCTTTCTGTTTAAGTTTCCCTCCATGGGATCCTCTCCCCAATACCACAACACCCCGCAATTCATCAACTACCAGTTCAAATACATGACTTCTCTTGGGATGCCTTCATGAATTCATCCAAGAAACAGAGAGCCTCCATTATCTATCGACTATATACTTTAAGTATAAATTTATCATACTTCTTACAATATTGTATTATAATCACCTCTCTCATCTTAAGAGAGCTGGCTTTTTCTTTTCTTTTTTTTTTGTCCCAAGTGCCCAACATAACATCTCCACTTAGAGATGGTATTCAAAATATACTTATTAAACAAATGGATTAAACTAGGGGTCACAGCAGGGGCACCCAGCTGACTTGGTTGGTAGAACATGAGACTCCTGATCTCAGGGTTAAGTTCAAGCCCCACGTTCAGGGTAGAGATTACTTAAAAATATATTTTTAAAATATTTTATTTGAAAGAGAGAGAGTCCACAAGCACAAGCAGAGGGGAGGGGTAGGGGGGAGGGAGAAGCAGACTCCCCACTGAGCAGGGAGCCCCACACGGGACTCGATCCCTGGACCCCAGGATCATGACCTGAGCCAAAGGCAGATGCTTAACAGACTGAACCACCCAGGCTCCCCTTAAAAACAAAATCTTTTGGGGCGCCTGGGTGGTGCAGTCGTTAAGCATCTGCCTTCGGCTCAGGGCGTGATCCCGGCGTTCTGGGATCGAGCCCCACATCAGGCTCCTCCACTATGAGCCTGCTTCTTCCTCTCTCACTCCCCCTGCTGTGTTCCCTCTCTCGCTGGCTGTCTGTCTCTGTCACATAAATAAATAAATAAATCTCTAAAACAAAACAAAACAAAACAAAAAAACAAAATCTTCAAAAAGATAAATAAAATCAAGTAGGGGTCAGCAAACCATGGCTCATGGGCCAAATCTGGCCCACTACCTGTTTTTGTACAGCCTGCTAGCTAAGAATAGTTTTTACATTTTTTAATGTTTAGAAAAGAAAAAAAATTTAAGAACAATATTTGGTGATGCCCGAAAATTATATGAAATTCGGGTTCCAGAGTCCGTAAAGCTTGTTTGGATCATAGCCACGCTCACCTGCTTATGTTTAGTCTCATGGCTGCTTTCACACCTCCACAGCAGAGTCGAGCTGCAGCAATGGACGCCAGATGGCCCACAAAGCTGTATTTGCTATAGCTTGTACAGAAAAAAGTCCGTTGACCTCCAAGTGAAATATAAATGAACATGGGCTTTAGTTTCTGACAGAACTTGGTTCAGATCCTGGCTTGACCACTTACGATCTGTGTGGCCTAGCACAAATAACCTAACCTTTCTGAGATTCAATTTCTTAATTTGTAAAATGGGTTAACATATCTTGCTGGATTGTTTTGAAATTTTACTAAGCCTTTTAATCAGGGTCCCTGCTGCAGGAACCCGCCTATAAAGTGTTTGGTACAGAGTTATATCTAATGTTGAGAAGCCAGGCCCAGGTTGGAATCCCAGCTCAATCACAGACTGTATGACCTTGGGCAAGATGCTTAACTTCTCAGGGCATCAATCTCATCTGTAAGGCGTGGATAATAATATATATTTCACAGGACTGTTGTGGGACTTAAATGGTTCGGTACATGTGAATGCTGAGCAGTGCCTGCAGATAGTAAGCGCTCAATAAATACTACTATGAATATAGCAGTATTAATGGTTAATATTAGTTTTTCCCTTCCTACATCCACTCTACCCCTCCCTCCTACTCAAAGAAGCCTGCATCTACAGAACGAAGTTCATACTTGCATGACAAGTGCTATTACAGAAAAGTGGGTGGTCAGGAAAGGGTCTCTGTGGCTTGCAAGTCACATCACAGTCATGGTTCTCTTAGGTCTCCGATCCTCCCTTTTCTAAATGTTTTCTTCCTTAGAAATCTAGCAAATCCCCAGGCTTCAAAGTAGGGAACTATGAAATTCTGATCCCTAGCCAAGATTTCTCTCTCTTGAGCCCCAGGGTAGTATTTCTCAACTTCTGATTTCTACCGAATGGCCTAGCATCACCTTAAACTGAAAATGCCAAAAGCTGAAAATTCTTCTTCTCCCCAACTGTTCCCCGTCTCGCCCCTCCTAGCTTCCTCATTTACTAGAAGAACCTGCTATTCTTCCATTGCACGGGCTGCTTGTCCTGAAATTATACTTTAGTTCTTGTTCTCCTGCAATAAGACTATCTCAAGTCATCTTTTTCCTTTTGTTCCTACTGCCTGCCACTGACTACTTCGGGCCCCTTTAACTTTGAGCTTATTCCACCAAAAAGCTCTGATCCATCTCCCCACCACAGGCATCACTCTCTCCCGCATGCGCTACCACACAAATCTTCCTAAAACACACCACTCTTCACCCTTTCTCTGCTTAAAACTTTTGGTGTACTACCCCACCTTGCATCCCATAATCTATATGGAAAAAGGCAAAGATCGACTTCAGTGTGGCAATCTAAATCCTTCCCTAGCTACTTGCTCCAGTCTTCCTTTTTAATCTTATTCCCACGATAAAAATACCATCACCTTACATTTATGCAGCACTTTATTTTACTCAGAAAACATTTTTACCTGGCTGGCGTTTCATCTCCACAATAACCCTTGGAGAGAAGCTCAACAGTAATTAGTGTCTTAACAGACCTCTAGCGCCGAACTAGAGTCAGAATGAATGGATCCCTGTCCTATTCCCCCCTTGGCTTCCCAGGTAAATCAATCCAACTGTCTAATACCTCACTCCCGCAGCTTACATACAGGAGTCTTCTGTTCCAGAAAGTCCGGTTTTGGTGCTGTCCCATCCACCTCTCTCCAACACACCTCATGTTTTCTTAGCTCTCTAGTTTATCCCCTACCATTGCTTCACTTGGTAGGTGGCCCTAATCCCCAACTCCTGTTATAAAAATACAGTAATACAGTATAAGGAATACAGTCATTAATACTGTAAAAACATTGTACGGTGGCAGATGGGAACTAGACTTGTGGTGATCATTTCATAATGTATGTAAATATCCAATCAGAATGTCATACAAATGAAACTAGTATAATATTCTATGACAATTACACTTCAATTTAAAAAACCCAGTTATTTCTTCAAGTCTTCAGTTTTGGGAATGCTTTCTCTGACACCCAAAAACATTTTACTCTGCTTGCCAACACCATGGAAGTTGTCATAACTGATTTGATACCTACTGTCCCATGCATACTACAGCTAGTTTATCTAATATACTTAGGCCTTCTAATAACACCCTCCCAAAGGAAAAATTGTTAAGAGTTCTCTATTTCTCTCTGTACCTATCACAATACTTTGCATGTAAGGACTTGAAGTTTTGGATTAGACAGCGTTGGCCAGTGTTTTTCAAATAGCAAGTCACAAACCAGGAGTAGGATGTGAAATCAATCTAGAAGGTCACAACTAGTATTTTTTTCCACCTCATATGGGTAACGTGCCGAGGTGGTAGCAAGGTTTGAGGGAGACACAGGTTACACACACGGCGTGAACAGCCAATGAACTACAAAAAGGTATTTTGTTTTCAATCAAACAACAGAAAAGAGACCACATCTCTCATTGTAAAGATGAGTGCTGTTTTGTGAAACTCTTATTTCATTACATGTGTATGTAACTGCTGGATCATAATACCAAACACATTTCCTACTTTATGTTGTATTTTTTTAAAAGTTTGAAAGCTGCTAACGTAGATGACCCAATTTCTAGGCTCGAGGGTTTTACATTTAAACCAAGGAGACAGCTGCTTTCTACCAAAGCCTACTCCCTACGAGAACCATCAGCTAAATAGAGGACATACATACACAGGAGCTGAGGAAGACAAAAGAGTAATGAGCGTAGGGGAAAGTTTGTAAAGAAATGTTTCTTAGAGATGCTGGAATGTGCTACAACACTAGGTGTTTAGTTTCCAGCCTCTGCCACTTGTTTAGCCAAAAAGAACCCTTTATAGGAGGGCTCTGAAAATGTATTTCTCAATACTCAAAGTTAAAGGGTCCTCACCAGAGCCCACACTACAAGGGTATGTAGGATCTGGCCCTGGCTATGGCAACTTCATTTCCTATCCCTCTCTCTCTCAATCATGGTCATCCAGCCACAGCGGCCTCCACGCTACTCCCAGAACATTCCAAGTTTCAGCATCTCTGTACCTGCTCTGTCCTCAGCTGCATCCTTCCTTCTTTAGATTTTATTTATTTATTTGACAGAGGGAGATAGCGCACATGCAGGGGAGGGGCAGAGGGAGAGGGAGAAGCAAGCTCCCTGCTGAGCAGGGAGCCCAACTTGGGGCTTGATCTTAGGACTCTGGGATCATGACCTGAGCTGAAGGCAGATGCTCAGCTGACTGAGCCATCCAGGCACCCCCTTCCTTCTTTAAATATCATTCACTTCATTCAATTTTTTTCTTTTAATGTCCCATCTTCAAAAAGGCCCTCCCTGACCACGGTATCTGAGGTAGGCCCCCACTCTCTATGACCTTAACCCACTGTATGGTTTTTCATAACACTTGTCACCTCCTAACACTCTATTACACATTTATTCTTTCATGGTCTACCCCAGAGATCCACAAGCTTTTTCTATAAAAAGCCAAATAGTAAATATTTTAACCTTTTCTGTCACAACTACTCAACTCTGCCATTATAGTATAAAAGCAGCTTAGATAATGTGTAAATGAGCAGATGCCGCTATGCTCCAATAAAACTTTATTTACAAAAATAAGCAGCCGGATGGGTTTGACTCAGAGGCCATGTACCCCTGATATATTCCTTCTAACAGAATGTGTCATTAAAAAAAGGAAGAAGAAGAATATGAGTGTCATAGGGGCAGGAATCTTCTCTGTTTTGTTCATTATGGTATCTTTGAGGCCAGAATACACCTCGCCCGAAGTACACATTCAATGAATTCAACAAATATGTGCTGAGTAAATGAACAGAACTGATCTGGAGTGGGGAGCCACAACTCTCTTCCACTTCCTTGTTGTTCAAGAAGAATGAGGCCAGGTCAGCAAGTGTACTTCCATTTGGTTAGTATCATACCATGAAAAATGGTACCACAACCATAGTGTGCCCCTGTCACCAGCAATAACCATCTCACACATAAATGACTTTGGTCATAACTGGGTCCAGGCAGAAGCCTGTTAAAACACAAATTCCTTGGCTCCGCCCCCAGAAGCTCTGATTCAGTAGGTCCAGGGTAGGATCCAAGAATCTGCATTCCAAGTTTCTAGGCAATGCTAATAGGACTGGTCCTAAACTACTTTTTGAGAACCAGTAGGTAAGAGCACCCAAAAACCATATAGTACTAGTGTTTTTATACTATTAAAGAAAAAAAAGCCATAAATTCCTGATGTTCCAGTGATCTGGTTGCAGGGGGACTGAAAAAGAATAGACCCATAAAAACCGACTGTTCCGTGGAAATGTTGCTTCAGTGAAATGAAGGCAAAACCCACTAGGTCTTTAATTTTTAACAGACTAACTCCCAAACGCTCACGCCACACAGGTAAAAAAGAGAAATCACCTGTGGCTGGCTAGCCTTGATAGTGTGCTATTAGCTCATAATCAGTTTTCTTAAAATTACTTAAAAAAAAATTTTTTTTTTAAGTAGGCTCCACTCCCAGGATAGGGCTTGAACTCAGGACCCTGAGATTAAGAGTCTCATGCTCTATGGACTGAGCCAGCCACATGTCCCAATTTTCTTAAAATTACTTTGAGGAAGAATCGTAACCACCTGCCTCTCTATTGTTAGATGCCACAGGCAGAAGGGGCAGAGGGGAAGGAAAGAGCATCTCAAGCAGATTCCACGAGCGGAAACCAAGAGTGGGTCCCTTAACCAACCGAGCCATCTAGGCGCCCCCCACCAGAGAACCTAAAATTACATGTGGCTTGCATTACATTTCTATTGTATAGTGATGGCCTAATCCAATTCTGCAAGTAGACTTGCCACCTCCTCTTCCTCTGGGTGATTTCTAAAAAGCTTGTAGAAAATGACGTGGAGCAGTGCAAGAACATGAAGCTATGTGGTATGTCTGACATGGGATGTCAGGAAAACCATGGGTCAGGTGCTCATCCACTGTCACTTCAGGTCTAATCACCATTTTTCCTAGGAAAGGGAAGATCAGTCCCTCCTCCGTGACCACTACGTATATCCACATCTCTAGCCACACACACAAATGGCACACTTTACATTAATTTCAAACTGCAATTAACGTACCTGAATCCCTAGCTTATCAGGCTGAATATTAGATCTCTGATTATGAAAACTACCTGGTTCCCAATACCTAAACACCCCCAGCTCCCAGTATGTATTTCATTCTTATGGAAGAGACACATCTATAACAACTCCTTTATTTTTTTTTTTTATTAAAGATTTTATTTATTTGACAGAGAGAGCCAGAGAGCACAAGTAGGGGGTGGGGGAGAACAGCAGAGGGAGAGGGAGAAGCAGGTTCCCCGCTGAGCAGGAAGCCAGATGTGGGGCTCAATCCCAGGACCCTGGGATCACAACCTGAGCTGAAGGCAGCCGCTCAACTAACTGAGCCACCCAGGTGCCCCTATTTTATTTATTTTTAAGACTTCATTTATTTATTAGAGAGAGACAGCACGTGAGCACGAGTGGGGGAGGGGCAGAGGAAGAGGGAAAAGCAGACTCCCCGCTGAGCAGGGAGCCCTGAGATTCCGACCTGAGGAGAAGTCAGACTCAAACCGACTGAGCCACCCAGGTGCCCCTGTAACAACTCCTTTAAATAATCTCTGCCTGTATTACTGCAATGTCCTTAACTCCTAATTTAGAAAGTTTCTCATTTCCTTGCACTGCCAAACCTCTACAACCATGGAGGATACCAGAGGAGAATGCTGGGTGAGGAAGAATACCAAAAAGAAGTATAGTCTAGTTACTCAACAGTTGCTATATAACCATTAAGCCTTTGCACCAAAAAAACCTAAACTGAATACAAAATTTAAACATTTTATCCCTTGAGCTCTTTTCTCTCTAAGCATCAAAAAGATACTTATAAACCTATGAGGAATAACCTTCTTGAACATACTTTAACATATCCAGATGTGTGTTGAGACTTCTCTAGTCTAAGGACAATATTGTTAAGGAAAGAAATGTACTGCTGGGAAAATTAGAAGAACTGAGAAACTTAAATGAAAATAAGCTTAAAAAAGAAAAAGAAAAGAAAAAGGTGGGGGAGGTGAATATTGCCAAAACATTAAAATACATATATGATTTAATTACCCTGTCACAAAATATAAACTTCAAGGACTAATTCCAGCATACTGGAAAAGAACCACAGCCCGTGCGGCAGGAAAGCATTTAATTCCCAAAGGTGTTTCAAACCCACTGAATAGTATCATCCTGCAGCAAGGGTCAACAACTTGTGGCAAGCTCTGGAGATGACTTTGAGTGGTGCTCGAGTGGGAAGTCCATAAATATCCACTGAATGAAGAACTGAATGAATCAGAAAACTCACGCACGGTGTAATTAATATTCAGAACCCACAGCCGGTTAATCCGAAACCAGAGCTAGAAGTAGAACCAAAAACAGTACCTGAGTCTAATCCCAAACCATTCCCCCAGGAGTTAGCTCCCCTTAAGTTATGCATGGTTGATTCATCCCCTCTTACTTTTATGAAAGTTCCAAATCCTCTTTCCCACATTCTCCCTCCTCTTTAACCAGCTTTCCAGATAAAAACAGAAGATAGCAGTTTCTGGTCTCACAGTTTTTTAGACAAGTAATAACATCTCTAACAATCACCCACAAGTGTTCAGATGTCTGGCCTCCCAAAGGCCAGACATTGTGCTCGGTGGCAGAGGCACAAAGGTTAAGTGTAGTAACACTATACCTACTTTTCAGGTAGCTTCTTGGGGAGGCAGACAAGCAAACAATTACAGCATAAAAAAATGCTTGAAGCATAAGACAGGAGTGCCACTAGAGGGACCCTTAACTTTACTGGGTGGGAGGGGAGGGTGACAAGGAGTCTTCAAGGAACAATAAAAGAAATGAAAGTCAAAATGAAAAAATAAATTATAATTGAACATGCCTGTGACTGTTGTACTAGCTCCTCAGATTAGCACTCTAAAGTGACTCTAATGAAAATTCTCTTACTATAAAGAAAAAAGCTGAAGTTCATGACACTGGCACTAAGTCCTAGCAAGAAGAAAAAAAAAAACCCACACGATTCAGCAGGACATAATGCTAAACCTAATTAGTCATGATGTCAAGAGGCTTCACCCATTTATTGTCTGTCCCTCCCAGCTGAAGGTGACTTGACTGACCCACTCTCGTGATTTCAGTTGGTTTTTTCTAGCAGCAGTGATAGACTTGCAGGGCTCCATCCATACTTCTGATACCCCTTGCAGCCATCAGCAAAATCTGCTGGGCTGCTGGTTGGCACTGCAGCCATAGAAGAAATACACTGACCATGTCCATGAACTGGATGGACCCATACTGCTTTGTTACTATTCAGAAGGACAACTAAAACCACCATTAGCAAACACTGTGGGAGGGTGCTAAGAGAGAGAGTAGGGATGGCACCCAGGGAAGCGCCTAACAAGGAAATTCATCTCTTGCTAGTTTCACAGGACACTAAGTTTTCACCTCCTGGTACTCAGCCCTTAGGACATTTCATCAGGCATGAAAGTGGGTCTTCTGTTTCTAATTCCCTGTAGCTACAGATCATTTCTAAGCTTCATGCCCACCTTGCCTAACTTTCCTCTGCCAACAATGTCCTGTCCTCTTATCCTTACCATTCCAAGAACATCCTCTCTTCTTGATCACTCACTTCCCTCCCATGGAAACTAGGTAATATGTTCCCTTGGGAAACTGTCTGCCTTATCATGTAACTCCATCATGAATCGAGACTTGGCTAATATGTAAAAATTACCACATTTTTTAAAAAGCTCTGGTTGTACACTTCTTAAAGGCTCTTTCTTCAATTTTTTTAAACGATTTTATTTATTTGAGAGCGAGAGAGAGAACGTGTGCATGCAAGCAGGGACAAGCAGACTCTGCGCTGAGCCATGGAGCCCATGAGGGGCTCAATCCCACGATCCTGAGATCATGACCTGAGCCAAAATCAAGAGTCGGATGCTTAATCGAATGAGCCACCCAAGTGCCCCTCTTTCCTCAATTTTAATGAATAACTTCAGCAACTGAAAAATCTATACCTTATCACTTAAAAAAACAAAAACATCATGGCTCCTAGCACAACACTAAAATTAATATGGAATTAATTTTTTACAAAGATTTTAATTATGAACAGCAGTTTACTTTTAACTCTTTGGTGGGCGGGGGGCGGGGAGAGAACCGCACAAGTATCCACACTGGAGGGGGCAGGAGAGGGAGAGAGACTCCAGGCTTCACACCCAGTGCTGAACCCAGCAGGGGGCTGGGAGACCCTGACCTGAGCTGAAATCAAGAGCCTGAGGGAGGCTTAACCAGGCGCCCCTTAACTTTTATGAATATAAAATGTAGGAAATGTTTCCTTTTGAGTTCATGCTCATGAAAATAGCCCCCCAGGAATATTTATAATGTAATTTAAAAACACACTATTTCTAGGATAATCCAATGATACCTCAACCTTCACTAAAAACAGCTTTTGGAACCTCCAATTTAAAACAAAACACCAAAACCCCCACAAACCTCAGCAAATGTACATGGTAAATGTTATAAAGCTGATGTTTCGAAAATTATGACTCATCAGTGCATGGATTTCTTCATTTTTAAGATATTGCAAGCCTAATCTAGGGATTTGTTTCACATCAGAAGTTTATTAAGTTTTTATTGTAAAAAAAGTTTTCAATCTTTAAACAAGATTGCTGCTAATACATCTTAAAATTCTAAGACTGAAAGGAATATCTTCCAGATTAAATTTCCAATTTAAAATAAGAAAATTATATTTTATGACATTTTAACTTAAACACGAACGTCAAAATATGGGGAAAATGAGCTCCAAAATCAGCTTTTTATGAAATCATGAAATCAAAGACCCCAGAAATTAAAATATTTACATTCTTATCTATCCTTTATTGAAAGTCAAGGTAAATGTAATTCATGATTTATTGAATTGAAAAAGTCTTAAGTAAGAATGTCATAATCTTTTAACAAATCATAGTTAAAATAAATGGTCTGATATGTTGGTAAAAATCTTTTCAGTGGGAGTCAATTTACTTCGCTTACAGGAAGGCAAAAGTCACCGCATTAAAATCACAAGCCAATCACCAATCCTGGCTTTGCAGTTCCCAAATCCCGAAAACAAAATTATTGCACTTCCACTCTGGGATTGTCTGCATGTATGCTTTTAGTGTCGGTTAACATTTGTAGAGAAGAAAAAATTTAAATCTACTAACAAGAGTGGCACAATTTCAAAAAATGGTACAACTTTCAAAAGCTAGATTAATGGCCTACCTACTTTTGTACTTTACAGTTTGAAAATAAACAGTATCAGATGCTTCTGAGAATAATATAACATGATCACCTACCTGTTCACTTACTCGCTATCACGTTTACATATGAGAATCTTCTAAAAGCTAGGGGAACTGTAAATGCAGTAAATATAAGGACTCTATTCGAAATCTCAATTTTTTCCAAAAGCAAGAGTAGCCCACCAAAAAGTTAAGAAGGCACTCGAGAAGAACAGATTCCCTCTCTGAAGTGGGGAAATGTGGTTAAGAGTTGGTAATTATTTTGTTATCAATTTGTTTATCCATTCCTTATGGCGCAGACGCTGTGCCACCAAACTCAAGGTGAGGCGCTGGGCCTCATTCATTCACCCCCACATTCTGTGTTCCTAGCAAAGTGCCCTATGCATAGCAGCAACGGAAAAGAGGTTGACTGAATTAAGGCAGTAAATGTGTTCCTAACTGCAGGTAATCAATTAGGCTCAAACTCATGCAAGAACACTCATAATTTCATTTTAGCTAATAAGCACTGAGTAATCTGACGTGTTTTTAATTTGCCAAGCTACTAAATGGATTTTAAGCTCTGAATAACACTCTTATTTTTTAAACATGTTCAAAAGAAAGTGTGTAGTGATTTAAAAAAATATTCTTACAAATAAAAAAGGCAACGATTGGTTTCACTGTGTATTACATGGAACTAGATGGTGTTGGTATGGTGAACACAAAGTGACCCGGCACCGATATAAAAGGTTTGTTAACATGACAAGAACATTACAAAGAGAATTAGAAGCTGGAAAAAATGGAATTCTGGCTAGAAAAGTCATAGTGGGCAAGTAGGAGACTTAACTGATACAGAGTACTGCCATCCCCACTCAGGGTCTTGGGAAGTTGGGAAGCCTGTTTCCCACCCTGAAGAACAATTACTTCCCTACCCATCTACACGGTGCTGTGGGAAACTGAGGCACAGACCGTGGACTGAACCGGTTACTCCCCATTATAATCACCCAAAAGAAACGATGGAATGAATACCAAGCAGAATGGGCCCTTTATGGGCTCCCAACAATTCCAGTTCCATCAACTCTCTGGTTGAGAAAAGAAGTAGGCAAATTATAGCCCACAGGCCAAACTGGGCCAAATTCAGCCACCTCCTGTGTTTGTACGGCCTGCAAGCTAAGAATCGTTTCTACATCTTTAAATGGTAAAACAAAGACTCATTTTTATGACACATGAAAATTATATGAAATTCAAATGTCAGCGTCCAAAAATAAGGTTTTCATTGGAACAACGCTGTGCTTATTCATTTACATGTTGTCTATAGCTGCTTTGGTACTACAATGGCAGAGATGACAGAGAACTTACAGCACACCCAGCCTACAATATTAACCACCTGGCCATTTACAGAAAAAGTACGCTGAACCCTGGCTAGACCACTGCTTTATGCTCCTGGCTGCATCTCCTTTCTCAGAGGTGGTCCACTGCTTCACAAGGTAGAGACTCTAAGCTTGACAGATGTCCATCTTGGGGCTGTGTTGTCCAAAGTTACATCATTACACACAACATCCTGCAACTCTTTAGGGTGGGCACAAAGACAAAGTAACAAATCACATGCATTCGGAAGGTCCTGAAAAGGTAGCATAATCCAAACACAACATTACAGGCAGCACATTTCAGATCTTTTACCAGACTACTACATCGAGTTCTGGGTCACACGGTGAAAGGAAACAGGAACCACAGAGAATTTGGAGGTTGGATAGATGATTATAAGAGCTCAAAAATCATACCACTAAAGAAATGCTAAAAGAAATGGAATTCATTTGCCCAAAAAAGAGAAAGGTGGGAAAAGAACTATAATAGTGAGGGTGTCAAACGCTGCATTTTTTGATAGATTAAATTTTTACTGATGAAAATAATGGCATCCTGAATTAATACTCCACAAAACACACATCTTATGAATTAAATGTGATTCTTAATGAAACTGCCACTCCTGCCTTAGGCCATAAACTAGCCCCTTAAAAGATAATCACTTGTCAAATATTGTACTGTAAGTCTTCAACTGACGGATTATAGGAATGTTCCTTTTTCAGAAACATCTGGCATTATGTAAGTTACCAGAAAAAGTGTGCTATTAATGTGCTGAGGTTCAGTAATATTCAAGTAACTAAAAGGTAATGTAAGTTTCATAACCATATGCCTTTCCACAGGACCAAATAGGGGGAAATGGGCTTAAGTTACAGAATTCGCGTTACATTCAAGAATGTTCACACTGTGGGATTTTAATTACTCTAAGAGATTACTGAGGGTAAAGGAATCTTCCCAGGACACCATTCAATTAGAATGGAACTATCTGGATGTTTTTCTGAAGCAGAAGAATGGGTCTCAAACCAATTCTTCCATTGCTGATTCTGTAGTTTTAACTCTCCCGGTTCTTAGGAGTAAAGAGAGCCTGCAGTCACGCTCAGTTTCATTTTGTCTTGAAGGTGGTCCATGTACATACAAATACATCTGACATAAACTTTAAGATCCCAAATTAAAATTTGGTTGTAGTTTTAATAACAACTCCTTTTAAATTACAGAGATAGAGAATACATTCCCATTAAGTAGGAAAAATTGGGAAAATGGGCATAGTTTCCAAATTATTTCTATGGGCCTAAGTACCTTATTATCTCAAAATGTCCAACACTTTCACACAGTAAATGAAGACGGTTTTCAGTTTTGAGCTTTTTAAAATACAGAATCCTTGAACACAAAATTTTCTGAGTCAATCTCAACACGGTAATTAATAATACAAATTCTTGAAACTTGCTCTAAATATATTTAATCAATCTGAGTTTTTCAACCTCGAAATTCTAAGGCCGGCACTTCCCTAAGAAAACCCTTGCAACGGTGTGAAGCACACACTAATCTGACTCACTAAACTTTCTCCACTCCTACATCACCTATACAGGATTTTAAAATCAAGAGTACACAATACTTGCACGCCACTTCTACAATCTTGCATTAACCTTACCCGGATAAACTTTTCGTCAAGTCTCTTAACACTTTTTTTATTTATTTAAAGACCTGTGGTAGTGAAACAAAGAAAACACAACCCCCTCCCCCTTTTCTAAACCATATGGCAGTAAATTGAAGTTAACTTATTTTTTACCGGCTCAACGCCTATACATCGGTCCTAAACATGTTTCTCTTTGTGCCCTGGGGCTGGGCTAGAACTGTCTGCTTATTTGCAACTGTACCCCAATCATGTTTTTAGATCGAAAAACAAGTCCAAAACGCCCCTTGATCATTAACAGTCCTCACCACGGTCATTTACCAAAACCTGGTTAGAAAGGTAGTGCACGCTGGGCGAAGGGCCCGCGGCCCGCCCGGAGCGAGTCCCGCTCCCTGACCGGGTGATCGAGCAGGGAGTTTACTCGCCCCGGCCGGGCCGGATCCGCCCCGGGAACTTGGTTACCCGAGCCCAGGGACGCGCCGAGGCCTAGCCGCGAGGCCGGGGCGGGCTCCGGGTGGCGGGGGCTTCCCGTTCCCCGGCCGCAGAGCCTTCCCGCCCGCCCCGCGGTTGCCCGCAGGCAGGGGCACTCGCCGTCGTCTCCCGGCGACCGGACGCGCCTGCCGGGTCCACAGACGGCTCCTCCGTCTCCCGCCGCCGCCTGCGGCCCCGTTCGGCGGCCGCACCGAGCCCTTCCGGGGCGGCGGGAGCGCTAGGCCGCGCCGGAGCCCGCGGCTCCGGGGCCGGCCAAGCGGGCCGCGGCGTCCGGTATCAGTCCCGAGGGCCGGGCTCCCGCCGGTAACGGGCCCCGCCGACTCCCCTCCCCCTCCCCCGCCCCATGACAGTGCAAACCCTCCGGCCGGCCCGGCCGCCCCGCCTCCGGCACCAGGCCCAGCTCAGGGCCGCGGCCGCGGCCGTGGCGGCGGCGGCAGCGCCGCCGCTGCTCTCCGCCCTCGCTCGCTCGCTCCCAGGCCAGGCGCCTCGGGCCCGGCTCGGGCTCGACCGAAGTCTCCGCCGCTTCCCGGCCGCCCTCCGCGGCGCCTGGCCCGGGCGGGGTAGGCCGAGGCCCTGGCGGTGGGGTGGGGGCGGGGGCTCCTCTCACCTTCATGTCGGGACATCCTAGTTCAGACGGTGGCGGCGCGGCCCCTCCCGGGCTCCGGCTGCAGTGTCCCCGGCGGGATCCCGGCGCTGCCCGCGCCGGCCGGCCGACTCCCACTCGACTCCCGGGCTCGGCCGCGGGGGCGGGGTGGGCAGGGGAGCGCTCCCGCGGCGGCGGCGGCGGCGGCGGCGGGGAGGCGGCGCGGGGCGGGAATGGGGCCGGGCCTGGCCGGGGCTGAGCTCCTCCAGGAGGCGGGTCCGACGCCGCGGCTCCGCCGGCGCCCGCCGTGACTCGGTCACTCTCGGGCCCGCCGGCTCCCGGCTGCGGCGCCGCGCTCCGCAAATCCCGCTCCTCCCCTCCCCCGGCCCACCCCCCGCCCCTCTCCCCCGGCTCCCGGCCGCCGCCTCCTCCTCCTCCTCTTCCTCCTCCTCCGCCTCCTTCCGCCGCCCGCACGCCGGCCCCGCCTCTCGCTGCCCGCGCCGGGCCCAGCCGCCCGGAGGCCCCGCGGCCGGCGGTCGCGGCGGGGGCGGCGCGGCGCCTGCCCGCGCTCGCCAGCAGGCCGCGGTCGGGCGCCCGAGGCCGGCCTCGGCCTGGCCTGGCCGCCGCCGCGCCGCCGCGCAGCGCGTAGGGAGGAAGAGGAAATGCCCGGCCGCCGGCGCCCGCTGCTCGCCGGTACTGCCGGCCCGCGTGGCCCGAAGGGCGCCCGCCTGCCTGGCCGCCCCAGCTCCGTCTGGGCCCTACCCGGGTCCCGGCCGTGGGCGACCCCGCCGCTGCCCTGGGGTGGGCTGGGCCGGACTGGGCTGACCGCGGGCGGCGGGCGCTGCCCGGCAATGCGCCGCGGGCCCCGAGGGGCTCTGGCTCTGGGGCGCATGGCTGTCTGGCCGGCCGGGGAAGCGAGCTGCGGGCCCCGACCCCGAGGAGAGGCTGCGGACTGCCTGGGGACATGTGTTTGTGTTTCTTTTTAAGCCAGCTGCTCGGAAGAGAGAGGCGGCTGGCCTCCGGTCGTCGTCGGGTGTTGCCCGGCCGGGTGACTCGCGGTCCAGGGAGGGCGTGGGCGCAGGAGGGCGCGGGAGGCGGCCGGCTTGGCTACGGTGCTCCTAGGCTGGCTCCTCGAGAAACATCTCTTTGGAGGCTGTCCCCGCCAGCCTGGGTGTCCGATAGGACCCGCGCAAAGTTTGATCCAGCGTCTTGGCTCACCCTGAATGCGCTGCTTGGAAAGCTGTTGGGGGAGGGAGGGTTTGTATTTTCCTTTTTAATTTCCCTGCCCGTGAACCACGTTTTTATTTCTCCTTTACGTTTTTACCCTCTTCCTTGTCAACTTTTGTTTTCAGGCTTATTAATTCAACGAATATGTATACTGCCCCTTACCACGTGTTCGTGGTAGAGTGGTTTGGTGGAAATAGACCATGCTTTGGAGTCAGATCAGCCATCGGATTCTGGTTACGATAT
Source organism: Ursus americanus (assembly GCF_024610735.1). Classification (NCBI taxonomy): domain Eukaryota; kingdom Metazoa; phylum Chordata; class Mammalia; order Carnivora; family Ursidae; genus Ursus; species Ursus americanus. Next base: position 47,363,556 of record NC_142133.1, on the reverse strand, counting down.
CCTCTGTGTAACCTTGGACAAGTTATTTAACCTTGCTGAACCTCTGTTTCTTTGTCCTATGTTTGGTTTTGGTTATTTTAATTTATTCTTTTATGTTTGAAATTACTCTGGGTTTTTTGGTGTGTGCATGTGTAAAATTCTGTCTTTAGGCTAAGGCTGCTCTTAATCCTGTACACCATTACTAGCTGTGTGACCTGGGGCAAATGACAGCCTTCCTATGCCTTGATTTCCCCAACTTTAAAATGACCATGATTACCGATGATATTATGGCTACTAATGATAATAACAGGTAGGTATTGGGAGGATTAAGTGCTAAAATGTATATAAAATATCTAGCACAGGACATAGTAAAAATAGTGTTTACCATATTTAATTAAATTTGGTTTTAAGGCACTTCCTGATTTCAGACATACTAAAAAGCTCCTCTTAAAGTCAAGGAATAGGTATTAGGTCACTCAGATCTAGCCAAGGGCTGTATTTGGTAGTAACTGTGATAAACTAGATATAAGCCAAATAAGGTTTAAACAAACGGGGATTTAAACAAAGACTTTGTCACCAGAGATATTTCCATTGCACTTGGGGAGCTTTTGCCTAAATTAAATCCAGCACAGCTGTTGAAGAAAGAGGTCCATCCAGGCCATAATTGGGGGTTGGTGGGCTAGAGAGTACTGGGCTTCCAACAAGGCTAGCCAACACTTAACTGAATGCTTACCGCCGTCTTTCTAAGCACTTTACAGTATTGGTGTGTGTGATCCTGGGTACCAAACGCTTAAGGAGCTTCTGTTTCTTGTGCTATAAAAGTGAGGACAACACCACCCTACTGTTTCGTGATGAGCAAATGATTTCTGGAAATATATTAAGATACAGAGGTTAAGGCATTGTCAATAATAGAGCATGCTGGAGCGGGTAGGAGAACGGGCAAAAATACTGCACTCCAGGAAGGAGTAAGAGTTAAGTACAGAGATTTAGTTTGTTTTGGTTTGGGGGGTTGTTTGCTAATTCTGTTTAGAAGAGCAAACAGATAAGTGTCGAAACCTCAAGGGAATATCAGATCTCTGACAGTTACTCCATTGTTTTCAATTAGTCAAGAGTAAGAAAAGGAAGAAAGTGACTAAACATTGTTCTTCGCATAAGACTAAACAGGAATATGATAGTTATTTGGGGTTTTCTTGGATGCAGGTAACATTTTCTCAATTCAGTTAAAGGTCAGGCCCTTCAGTTTAAAACAGCCTGCTTGCTCTCCTGTCACGTGGGAGATTTTATTTCTGAAAAGATTAATTTAAGTGCTTATACTAAGTTGTCTATCAAATGATTTCTTTTCTCCAGAAATGGTTCCTCCAGTCCTTTCCCAGTATCTCAAGTTCTTCTTGGTCCTTACCTCGCCAGCCCATCTTCCATACTGTGGAATTACAGTTCTGTTCAGTAAAACAAGCTAATGCATGGGAACCCTGGTGAAATCTGAATAAGATCTGTAGTCTAGTTCATTGTATTGTGCTAATGTCCACTTCCTGTCTATGCTAATTTTCTGTAGTCCTGTAAGATGTTACTACCGTTGGAGGGAGCCAGGGGAGTGTACGTGCACCCTCCCTGCGACTTCCTGTGGGTATTATTATTTCAGAGTAAAAAATTATAGACATAAATTGTTGCCTGCCTCTGAGGGGGCTGAGGATTGACTACAGAGAACTTTTAGAGGTGATGAGGATATTTTAAGTCTTGATTGTCTTAGTGTTTACTGGATACATTTGTCAAAACCTAAAAGAACTATACACCCAAAATGGTAAAGGTTACTTCTATTTAAATTACACCTCAAAACTGACTTGAAAAAAAGGAAAGCAAGCTGTTGTCCCCCCAGCCTCCTGTGGCCTGACTCTGTAAGGCCCAACAAATTTTTCCTTCATCCGCCAGTGTATCCTGAGCTGTCTTATACTATATTGATTCCTGTCCCCAAGGCTTTGCACTTGCTCTTCCCTTTGCTTAAAGAGAGCACAGGAAATTCAGGCCCAAATTCAGATTCCCTGCGCCCTGTTAAGCCTTCCTTGCCGCCGTTGGGCACACTAGTGCCTTCCTCTGTTCTGCTCTTAGTCTTTCCTATAATTTTTAATTGGCTTTCATCTCTTCTCTTAGCTAAACTCCAGGGTAGGCAGTCACATGATTCATTTCTATCTCAGGGATCCAGTAGTGTTGAATGAGTGAATTGAATGATTGAAAACTAGAAGAATGCTTATTAAAGTAACTTCTCAAAGTGTGGTCCAGTGTCCTCAAGACCTTTCTAGAAGGTCAGTGAAAATGCTTGGATTTTCTTACATACTTCAAACAGCACATCTCAGTAGATTGAATGTCAAGGCAGATAAGGTCATCTAGCTGTCTTCAGTTAAGCCAGACTATTAAAGGTATTTGCAAAACTGCAAAACATTGTCACACCTCCAAATGTTTTTGTTTTGGAAAATAGTTATTTTTCTTAAAAATATTTGTTACTATGAAATGGGTTTAAAGTGTGTAAAGAGATTCTGAGACCAAAACATTTAAGAATCTCTACCTTTAGAGATTCTTACAAGCCCCTTATTGTTGGGGTGAGAAATGGTAATGACGCCAAGGTTTAAGTAGTGCTCTGGTGCCTGAGGCAGCCGCTGTTAGAAGCCCCCTACTTGTGGGTGCGATTCTGTCTGTATTTTACTCATAAGGCAAGTGAGGCACAGAGAAGTTAATTGACTTGGCCACATAACCTCATCACTGGTAGAGCCCGGATCTGGGCCCCTGTGGTTCCAGAGGCTCTGCTGCTAACTAGTCTTCTGCCACCTCCATGGAGGCCTGGAAAGGATCAGAAAGGCCCATGCTATCTGGTAACCGCACCCCTGTATGCTCTCTAACTAACCTCATAGTCACTTCAAGAGTCACTGAGGCTTTGAACTTGCTTTACAGTTTTCATTTCAAATTCTGCCACTCTGAGTATTTTTAAGCATGGCCTTGCAATACCCTGATTTCAGATCTAACCATGTGTACCTACACTTCCCAACCACCCACTCCCCTCTCATGACCATAACCTGGAACTTGGATATACAACTTCCTGTTTTATTATAACTTCCTGTTTTTCCAGTTTACTTAATCTATCACTAAATATTTAGAATCCCAATCCCTCGGACTTACCATTTGGCCCTTACTTTTTCTTTTAACCCCATTCTCTTCCTGACCCAGCGGGTACCCTGTCAGCAACTCAAGCTATTCTCTTTCCTAACCTTTGACTCTTTAGACCCCTCATTTTCAAGCTGCACCAGCTCTGCAGCTCCCAGTCCTGAATCAGTTGCATGACTCCATTTCTCCCCACCTTAGGGTGCAGAACTTAGGGTGATGGAAATGTACGGGGGGCAGCGGAGAGCTGTTACAAAGTCCAGTGGGTCCGATTGCAGTTGGACCTCAGTATTGTTCAGTAGTCCCTGTCTTTGATCAGCACCGCTTCAACTGCTTATGCATCCATATTCCCAATACATAACCTCGCCTTCTAATCACAGAGTAAAGTTTAAAAAGTCAGAACTTCTTTGCACTCTGAGCCTCCAAGAGAACCCGTACGTTTATGTCCTGCTGCCTCCTGCCCTCATTCCCATCCCAGAAGAACTGAGGTGTCCCTCTTTCGGTTCAGCCCACCTCTGCTTAGGACCCCACTTCATCCCATCTTGGATCACGCTCCTTTAGCCACCCCCTTAACATCTGTACTTCCAACTGCTCAGCCTCACTGGTTCATTTCCCTTGTCCCAAAACACTCCAGCCCTGCCTGCATACTCCCTCTAGTTACTGTCCTGTGTCTCTTCATAGTCAAGTTTCTTGGGAGAACTATCACTTCTCAGCTTCCTAACCTGATGAATCTGGTTGCTCGGTTCCTTACCTGCGACACCACTCCTCACTTCCTGCCACGTCTGTGCTCTTCTGTTCCCTATTGAGTTGAGCACAGTCACAATCAAAATAGTCACCCAAGATGAAGCCAACAGTCATCCCAGACTTCCCTCCCACTTACCTGTCATGGCCAATCAGTCAACAACAGATTTTACTCATGAAACCGGTCAGGTTTACCCCTTTCTCCGCCCGTGGCGGCCAAACCACTGCAGACCACTATCATCCATCCCTGGGACTCCGAGGGACCCTGACTCCTTACCACTAATCATACACCTGTTCACTGTCCTTCATACCATTTCCAGTTAGCTTTTTTTTCTTGTTTTGACAGGATTTCTCAAAGTAGGGGCACCTGGCTGGCTCAGTCAGTAGGGTATGTGACTGCTGATCTCAGGGTCATGAGTTCAAGCCCCACGGTGGAAGCAGAGCCTACGCAAACAAAGCAAAAAACTGTAAAAGTAATACATGTTCTTTGAAGAAATTTTGGAAAATACAGAAAAGCATTTTAAGAAGTTGCTTATAACCTTAGCACCCAGAGATAAATAAACACTATTATATTTTGATGTGTGGGAAGGAGTTCCCAGAGCTATCGTTGAGAATCACAGATCATATTCCACTGCTTCAAGCCCTTCAATGGCTCACCTTCAGTGTCCTATCTCTTAACAGATGATAACTCAAATGCCTACCACGGTCTAAAGTCTGTATTATAGGGCCTGCTGTACTTCTCCAGCTTGTCTACTGCTCCCTGCCCTGGGGCAGCGTTACCCACCATGTGGTCAGTGTTAAGTGGGGCACCCTGGCTTCAGTGTGGTCTCCTTTTCTGCTTTCGGGGCCTTTGCATTTGCTTCTCTGGCATGTCTGTACCGGATTCTTCCTATGACAGGCTTTAACTTAACATCAGCTTGCAGAAGCCTTTCCTGACCATTCTAATAGAAGACCCTCCCACACACTGATTTTTTTTTTTTTAGTCCTGTTTCTTTTTTTTTTCTTAAAGATTTTATTTATTTATTTGACAGTGAGAGAGCACAAGCTGGGGGAGTGGCAGAGGGAGAAGGAGGCTCCCTGCTGAGCACGGAGCCCAACACGGGTTCAATCCCAGGACCCTGAGATCACGACCTGAGCCGAAGGCAGACGCTTCACCGACTGAGCCACCCAGGCTCCCCAGTCCTGTTTCTTAATATTTATTCATATGAATCGTTACAACCATTGCAAAACAGGATTTCAAGAACCATAGGCTTTTCCCCATTCTTTGATGCAGGAGTCAGCTTCAAGACATTTAGCCTATTTGGATTATGACTGATACCTGCAAAGATTTTAGATACAAGGATGTTTATCACAATGTTCTTTTTAATATTTAAAATTGAAGACAATCTAAATAAATTACGCTTTATACAAGCCCAAAGCAGCTAGAAATCTATTTGTGGTACGTTTTCAGTGAAAAAAGCAGGTTTCAAAAATACATGCTGGTCCTTTTCTAAATGATGCCTTTTCTAAATGGCATCACGCCATTGTTGTTTTTAATATAGACTGGATAGATACCAGATTCTTAATGTGGTTTTAGGGGGCACAACATGAATGATGGATGTTATTCATTCAATACATACTTATCGAGAGTCTTTTGTGTCTACCAAGGACACGAGGATGAGAAGGAAAACCATGTCCCCATCCTCGAGGTATTCACATTCTGGCGACAAAATTAATTGAATTGAAGTACTGTTCTGAGAAGTATTTTAAGAGCTTCTGATGCAGGTGTGAAGGGCCTTTTCCCCCTTAGTTTTAAAAATTTCTATAATGAACGCGTACTAGTTTCATAGCTCTTTTGTTTCTTTTTTCTTTTTTTATGTTTAATAAAAAAAAAATTGGCATTGAGGGGCACCTGGGTGGCTCAGTCAGTTAAGCATCTGACTTCGGCTCAGGTCATGATCTCAGAGTCCTGGGATTGAACCCTGAGTTGGACTCTGTGCTGAGTGGAAGTCTGCTACTCCCTCTCCCTCTGTTCCCTCCCTCCCTGGCTCGTCCTCCCTCTCTCAAATAACTAAAATCTTTAAAAATAAATAAAGACTGGCACTGAACTAAATGGGAGCTAGAAGGTGGTAAGTGGAGTGCAGCCTAGAGTGAAGGGAACAGCTCTGGTTCCGATTGCTTTTGAAATCAGAGAGACACCAGCATGTTTAGAGGCTGAGAGGAAGACGTGTGTGCTCCTGTGTGTGTGCCCATGTCAGTGGTCAAGTGGGGCAGGAGGAGGATGGAGTGATTAGGAGCCCAGATGAGACTTGCTTTCACACTTCATCCTCTGCTGACAGTTGTCAATGGAGATAAAGTCAGTTTGGGGAGAGCAGGAAGCTGTGGCAGTCATGCCTCATGACCTTCATTTTCCCAAAGTGGAAGGTAAGGTCATACCATTTTGTGCCTCTGTGCCTGTAAGTTTCAACTCCTTCCTTTAAAAATCAGCTGTACATCTCTGCCCTTGTGACCCATTTCCTGACCTCTTCCTTCAAGTGGGCTGGGGCCGCATCCCATAGAATTACCTGGGGGGAGGAGGGGCTTGTTAAGCTTTCTGAGGCCCTGAACACTCTCTGACTGAGTTAGAATTTCCAAGGGGTGGGGCCCAAGATCTACATTTGAAAGAACACCCATGGGGAATCCCAGTGGGGCCATAAACTTGGAGAATCACCTCCCCTCCAAGTGCTCCCAATTCATTTTGCAACTGTCCCATTGTTGAAATTAAACCATCCCCTTCCCCTTGGGAGGGAGTGTCTCTTCATTTCCATGCTTCTAGTACAGCCCTGCCCTAGGTAGGCTATGAGAGAGGGCTTGGGTTTTGTGAAATTCATTTGTGCAATGAATAATGTGTCTAGATCCCGAGCTCAGGTGTCCTGACCCCCAGACCTGCAACTTCCCTACACCAACATGTGTTTCTCCTCCCTAAGTCTCTGAATTCTTCATGAAATTATTTCCTGCTTTGACTATGTCTAAAAATCCTACGCAAACTTAACCTCACATGCCCACATAGAGAGATCCTGGGAAGAACGGGGCGTACGTAGGATTGGTTGTTTTAAGGAAAGTCAAAGTGTAGCTGGGCCATAGGGGTTCAAGGGCACTTGGCTCCAGGGGTCCAGACCAGGCTTGGCCACTCACCGCTGACAAAATCCAAAGGCAGAGAAGCTGAGGAGTGGTGAAACAAAGGGATTTATTTCCGTGAGGCCAGCACCAGGAAGACCGAGGACTCTGTCTCAAAGACCATCTCCAAAGTGCTGAAAATACTCACAGGTCTACATAAGGGAAGGTCGGTGGGTACTTGCAGGTGGGCAGTGAATGTCAAGTCATTGTCTTGGGCTCAATCACAGGTGGGGTCTTGCTGGCTCAGGACAGTCCTTTTGCTTAAGGGGGTAGTTTTGGTTCCCATCAGGGGATGCTTTGCCCTCAGGGTCTTTTGCCTGAGTTAAGAGATAAGCTGGAAATAAGAACTTAAATTAGAAAGTTTGAGGTCAAAATGGAAGTGGTTGAAGTCCTGTTTCAAACTTGAAGTGAAGTGAACTGAGTAGAATCAACACGAATTTATATGAACAAGCCCCTACAGCCAGCGGCATCTATTCAGAGTGTGTCACCCAAGTCTCCCCCAAACCCATTAAGGAGTAAAAACGTACTCTGGAAAAGAGCCCTGGAATGTAACAGTTAAGGTGGGGGCTTGGGAGGCAACGAGTCCTAACAGAAGGCTTGTGTGTGACTTGCCTGGAGAAATTACAGGGTATCTCCCACACTACCCAAGGACAGAGATGCTCTGATGCTATTGGCTAGTGCTGTTCATTGAGAGAACTGGTCCACAAGAATGGCAATTCATCTTAGGAGAAATCGTGATAGCTCCTAAGAACAGCTAACCCCCTTTGTTTAATCGGAGACGTTATCGAGCACCTCCCATCATGGGCCAGGGGCTGGACTGGCTGCCAGGGACATGACAGTGGGCCAACACACAGTACCTGCTCTTACAGGAGTCACAGCATTTTCTCACTCACTCACCCAGTTTCCAGCCTATAATTTGGTAGGCTTTGCGGATTTGCCTGGCAAGGCGCAGGACTCGGAGCAAGTGAGCAGAGCCAATCATTTTGCAAAGGGCTAGCTCTCCTGTGCTCACACTAAGAGCATTCTAGTTTTGAGTCACCTGTGACCTGGGTGAATGTGAAACGGCCCGTTTCCCGGAGTGTGGCCTCCGGTGGACAGATGGCTATAGAGCTGGGTCTGCTGTTGGGCTCGACACGCTAGCCCTGCCCTGGGAAGCCCAGCAGTGGAGACTGGCCCGCCTCCAGTGGCTCTTCATTACTGCACTGCCTCGGCTCACCCCCACCCCCTCAGGACTGCAGGTGTCCTTTCCTGCCCTGATGGCCCCCTGAGAGGTTGCTGAGGGGATTCTTGGAGCCTTGAATTCCAAAGAGCTTGAGTCAGAGAGACCTTAGGGCTCTGGGCTGACTTGGAAGGAAGAGGGAGCAGGGCCGCTGGTGGTAACGGAGGAGAGTGGACATAATGGGAACAGACTCTGCATTGGCCACACTTGTGACTTTGAGGACACCCCCCAGGTTCTTAGTTCCCCTGAGAGAAACCTCAAGAGCCAAAACCCAAGATCTTTAGCCCCTAGGTAATTCCTACAAAGGGCATTTAACAGATCTGGCTCTGGAAAACATTCACTCAAGGGCAGATCCGCCTTTGGGTGCCTGAGGCTTACATATTTCCGAGGGGCAACTCTGAAGAAAGAAATACAAAATTAGACACAGGGCATTAGAAGGGCCTGTCTCAGGAAGCCAGGGACCCAGAAGCTTCAACTTCAATAGTTGCACAGTAAAGTCGTCTTCGCGTTCATGCTAGAGGGTAAAAGGATCGGGTGTCTGATCCCAGAGGATCAGAGGGTTCTCTCTGGATGTGTAAAGGAAAGAAGGAGGCAGGGATGAGAGCAACTTTGATGTTTTACTTCCTTGTTCTTATTAATCACATTTTTTCCTTCATCCCCCATACCCAGTTATAGGTCTAAATGCTAGACTGAGCTATTCAGGGATGGGAATCATTTGTCACTCATCTGTGACTCCCCAGTACTTCACACACAGCAGAAGCAAAGTATTTGTTGAAGGAATGAATAGATGAGTGAATGAATGACTGAGTGAATGAGAGAACGCTCCCGGGGCCCTCAGAATTGACAGTCCTGTATATCCCTCTCTTTCTTCCTTCTTTTTTTTTTAAAAGATTTTATTTATTTATTTGACAGAGATAGAGACAGCCGGCGAGAGAGGGAACACAAGCAGGGGGAGTGGGAGAGGAAGAAGCAGGCTCATAGTGGAGGAGCCTGATGTGGGGCTCGATCCCTTAATGCCAGGATCACGCCCTGAGCCAAAGGCAGACGCCCAACCGCTGTGCCACCCAGGCGTCCCTCTTTCTTCCTTCTTGACCACCTGCACGAGGTGGCATGAACTCACAAACGAGCATGAGCTCTAGAGTCAGACCTGAGTTTGAATCCCAGCTTTGCCACGCACCATCACAAGACCTTGGCCAAGTTACCGAACATCTCTCAGCCTCAGTTTCCTTATCTGCACCATGGAGCTGATAATACCTCCCTGCAAAGTTGTGAGAATCAGCAATGTCTGTAAAGTGCCTGGTACATGGCCTCAATCCACCGTAGCTGTCCTGTTATTTAGGTCAAGGGTAGGCAGACTGCAACCCCGGGCCAAGGTGGCCCCGCCGCCCTCTTTGTAAATAAAATTTTATTGGAACACATGTTTTTGTTACATGCTGTCTATGGCTGCTTTTGTGCTAGAAGGACAGAATTGCGTAGCTATGACAGAGAGGATGTGGCAACCAGAGGCCTGTATTTACCATCCGGCCCTATACAGAAAAGGGTTGTCAACCTCTGGTTTAGGCCTTCATTACTCCCAACTTGTAGTAATTACCTCCTAACTGGTCAATGGAAAAAGCGCTAGAAAGCTCCAGAAAGGCTCCAGAAAGCCTCTGGTCTTTTTCTCATTCTGCTCTTTTGATTCCGCGGCTAGACGTGTTTCTAAAATACAAATCCCAGTAGGGTTTTACTCCCCCAGACCCCTTCGTTGGCTCCTTATTTTCTGCAACTCCCAAGTGGAGTCTTCGAGATTTGTCACGACCCGGCCACGTTCTTCTACTTCAGCCTGGTCGCTTCCTTCTCCCTCTTCCCTCCGTGTCCTGCACACCAGCCACAGCAGACCACAGATCACGTCAGTGGCCCGTGCAGCTCTGGAACTGTGCCCCCATCCCCTCTCTAGGGTGCCTTTTCCCTGTTCTCTCCTGGCTTCTCTGTGAAGCCTGTCCTGGTCTCCTTCCCCTATACTCTCATATGAATCAGGCTCAGTAAACTATGTTGAAGTAACAAACAACCCCACATGACTTAAAACTACAAATCAATTGAACCAAGAACAGCATATACACAAAGTGCCCCACTCCCACAGTGCTCAACAAGCATGGATGATGGGGTTTTTTTCCTCCCGAGAATGGAAAAAACCCAGCCTAGCCTTTTGTGTGTGTGTGTGTGTGTGTGTGTGTGTGTAATATGCATGCAATGACTACCTTACTAATGGATACTTGTCATTTTGTCTGAAACTTGTCATTTGGGCACTTGTAGAGGTTGTGGTTGATAAACAATTATAAAAGGAGAACTTCATTTAAGGAAGAAAGACTGGCATCTGGAAAGATGAACTGTAACTAAAGGGTCATGGTTAGAACTGCTTTTGGCCACAGGGAGAGCTCCAGAAATGTTGGCTTACAGCTGGCCCACTGCTGCGCTCCCCAAATCCACTTCTTGAGCCAGTCCCAAATGGTGGGGAGTCTGGGAGCAGCCTCGGGCCCGGTTGTGCGGTTGAGTGAGGAGGGAGAGAGGAGCCAGCCTCTGTCCGAACTGGAGTGATGCCCTCATTAGTACCCTCTTCCCAGCTGGGCATAAAACCATGGTTGACCTGCTCCAAGTGGCACAGGGGAGTTTCTCCAGGACTGTCTCCTCTCTCCATTCTGGATGCACTTGCCCTATCCTGACATCTCTAGTTCTTGTCCCACCCCCTGATTTTCAGTCTCTCCCTAGCCCCTTCAGACTGGCACTTTGGAGAGGCTCCCTCCGCACCTGTTCTGCAGCCCATTCGCCCCCCTTCATTCCCTGAAGCATGTGGGGAGCAGACATGGCTCTGCCAGCCCTGGGCTGATTCCTGAGCTCCTATATTGCCATTTCCATGTGTTTGCTTTATACTCTGGGCTCAGGAGTCTCTGGCCCAGGGACACCCACTGAGCCTACACGTTGTTTCTGAAATTATTGCTTGCCCTTGCCTATGATCTCCATCCTTGGCTTGGCTTTTTGTGGGGGGGGTCCTACTGCAGTGTCTTGCTCTCTTCCCTGCCCTCCCTGTGGACTGGATCTTTGACTCTGAGCACCACCCGGAGCCCTGATTCCTGTCCCTGCTCTCCCAGGCACTGCCCTATCAGAACCAATTGGAAAACAGGCTTGGAAATCCATACCAGGGGCGCCTGGGTGGCTCAGTCGTTGGGTGTCTGCCTTCGGCTCAGGGCGGGATCCTGGCGTTGTGGGATCGAGCCCCACATCAGGCTCCTCTGCTGGGAGCCTGCTTCTTCCTCTCCCACTTCCCCTGCTTATATTCCCTCTCTCGCTGGCTGTCTCTCTGTCAAATAAATAAATCTTTAAAAAAAAAAAAAAAGGAAATCCATACCAGCGTCATCCTGGAACTCCAGGGCCATTCTGTGCCTCAGCCCACATTCCTCTGGCCCCATCTTACTTGATGTGCAGCCCCAAGAACTCTTGATGTAGACCCAATTAAATTTATCATGCTTTATTGGGTTTAGGTGTTGTAGCACCAGCCCCTCTATGGGGTGCTGAACACGGTCCCCTTTGCGGAACCCACCTCCCACTCTGACTTCTTTTCCAATCCCAGTCTGTGCAACCTGGTTCCTGATTTTGAGATTCACCTTGTTCCTGTTACTGGACACTGACCCGGGCTGTCCTCTATCAGGCTTCTGAGTTGCCTTTTTTTTTTTTTTTTAAGATTTTATTTATTTGAGAGACAGAGAGAGAGAGACAACAGAGGGAGAGTGAAAGGGAGAAGCAGACTCCCCGTTGAGCGGACAGCCCAAAGCAGGACTCGATCCTAGGACCCCGAGATCATGACCTGAGCCAAAGGCAGAGGCTTAACTGACTGAGCCACCCAGGTGCCTCTGGCTTCTGAGTTTTCTTTTGATTCTTTTCAACCTGGAGCCCTGTGCTCTCTCACTGTGCCACTGCTGCCCACCATCCCAATGTTGGGGCCAGCTCTTCAGAACTCTCATGGGGAAACCTCAGGGACCACTGGTCTACAAGTATAAAGAGTGCCTACTCCCAGCCAGTAAAGTTTATTCACTTAGAGTCTGGCCTAGAGTGAGCCTGTCTAAGTGTTGTTGTTGTTGTTGTTGTTGCCATCACCCTATAATTAAAGTAGACAAGGTCTGTTCTCCAAAGAGGAGGGCATACATAACAGCTAAACATAGTAAGCCATACTTTAAAGGTTAATGGACACCCCCTGACTCCTGCCATGTTGCCTCAAATCATGCTCCGTGTAATTGGCATGTAGGATTCACCTTGACCTTTTGTGAACTAGGACTGTTGTTCTATTGATTTATTCCTTTGCCTTTACTCTCAGTTTGTGACCCAATGATCCCTTTTATCCAATCTGGTGCCCCTAAGAAGTCATCTCTCCTTCTCCTCTCTACAAGTCACCCTCCACCCAAACGAAGACTGAGACTTGCTAACTGCTCTTCCCTAATGACCTGGCGAAGCATGAAGAGCTGGTAACTTAGAGAAGGTCTAGAACCTACTGGCTCCTTTTATGATGAATGAACTGTGGGCTCTAGGCATCTCCCAGGCCGGGAATTGGACTTCAGTGTGCACAGGCTTTGAAATAGGAAAATACAAGAGTGAGCTTCAGGTTGCCAGAAGCTGACAAACTCCAGGAACAGAGAACTGCCATCGAGGCCACGTGGCCACTGGGGAAAGTCAGCTAGAATGTCAGCTGGGAATAGAGGAGGGAGAGGAGCTCTACCGAAGGGAAGAACAAATCTGAAAGAGAAATGATGTGGCTTCCTCAGGGCCTGGTTCCGTGCCTGGTCCATAAGAATAATGTATGAAAAAAAGAATTGGGGCGCCTGGGTGGCACAGCGGTTAAGCATCTGCCTTCGGCTCAGGGCATGATCCCGGCGTGATGGGATCGAGCCCCACATCAGGCTCCTCCACTATGAGCCTGCTTCTTCCTCTCCCACTCCCCCTGCTTGTGTTCCCTCTCTCGCTGGCTGTCTCTATCTCTGTCGAATAAATGAATAAAATCTTTAAAAAAAAAAAAAAGAAAAAAGAATGAACAGATGAATGAATTCAAGGAGGGAAGGACAGAGAAGGAAAATAAAAGATACTATCAAACCAATGAAATAAAGGAGTCAAGAGCAAGATTTGGCCTCTAGTGATCTGGGACCTTCCTTCTCTGCCTCCCACCTCCCCTCCCTCACTTCTCTCTTTCTCTCTCTTTCTTCCTTCCCATCCTGAAGTGGCACTTCCCCATAAGGGTGGCAGTTTGCTGAGCAAGGCACCATGTGCAGAAAGAAAACCAGCGAGCTTGGTCTGAAGGGTGGTGCGGGGCCTGCAAGGCCTAGGGGAGAACCACAGTCTGAAGCAGTCCCTTTAGTAGCAGGGCTGAGCAGAGCACTTGGTTTCAAAAAGCAACTAGCAGGATTAGCTGGAATGAGGGCCTAGGTGAGATGTGCCAAAATTTAACAAATGAAGCAAATGTTCTCTTTCATACAGGGAGAGCTTTGGGATGAAATGTTAAAGCAAATCACTGATCAATATGGTTCGCTGGTATAACAGTGTGTAAGTGTTAAAAGGATTTTATTCACATACCATATAATTCACCCTTCAGAATGGTGTTTCTAGTATATTCGGAAGCAGTTTTTAGTATATTCACAGAGTTGTGCAACCATCCCCATTATCAGATTCTAAAAAATTTCATCATCCTGGATCTATTTGCAAGAATTCCTCATTCCCCCTCCCCCCTACCCCTGGCCACCACTAATTTACTTTCAGTCTCTGCATTTCTCTCTTCTGAACATTTTATTAAAAATGGAATCATACAGGGGCACCTGGCTGGCTCAGTCAGAAGAGCATGTGAATCTTGACCTTGGGGTCGTGAGTTCAAGCCCCACACAGGGTGTAGAGATTATTAAAAATAATAATAATAAATTGGGGCACCTGGGTGGCTCAGTCGGTTAAGCATCTGCCTTTGGCTCAGGTCATGATCTCAGGGTCTTGGGATCAAGCCCTGCATCGGGCTCCCTGCTCAGTGGGGAGCCTGCTTCTTCCTCTGCCTCTGCCGCTCCCCCTGCTTGTGCTCTCTCTCTCTCTCTCAAATAAATTCATTAAATATTTTAAAAAACCAACCAAAGAAAAAAAAAACCACAAAGCACATTCTTGGGTCCAGGGTGAGGTGGCAATAAAATGTACATACTAGCAATCGATGGCCTACTCTTGATGGTGGCAGGCCATAAGGGAGCCCCAAAAAAGGAGGGAAAGAAAGAAATTAACAATTACCAACTGTATGCAAGACACACAGGCTGAATATTCAGTACGTACACGCGGTATTCCAAATGCTAACTAAACATCATGGCATGGGCATCGGCCAATCAGAACAGATGCAGACCTTAAATAACCAGTGCTGCTGAACTGGCGTGAGCCACTGAATATCATGCTGTTCATATTTAATACTCCCAATTTAATCCCCTTAGTAATATGCCACCTGACAGCTGAGAAAAGCCACTTGGAGGAAAAACATCAACCCACACAGCATTCCTTCAAGGAATAGGATAGCGTTCCTATCCCCTCCACTCTAACCACTGCTGGTAACTTAAGTAAGCAATTATCAGAACTCACGCACTGTACTAGGGAATATGGTTATGGTATAGGGTTAAAGTCATATATTATTTCAGACATTTCTCAAAAGGAGATATACAGGTGAAAAGATGCTCAACATCATTAGTAGAAAAGTACAAATCAAAGCCGCAATGAGGTATAGCTTTGTACCCAGTAGGACAGCTATCATAAAACGATGGACAATAACCAGTGTTGACAAGGACGAGTGGACACGGGCACTCTCAAACGTTCATGGTAGGAAGATAAAATAGTGCAGCCACTGTGGAAACAATTGAGTAGTTCCCTAAAAACATAAACCTAGAGTTACTTACCATACGACCCAGCACCGCTACCCCTAGGTGTGTACTGAGGAGAAAGGAAAGTGTGTCCACACAGACACTTGACACGAATGTTCATGGTAGCATTATTCGTAATAACCAAAATGTGGAAACAACACAGGTGCCCTTCCCCCGACAGAGGGGTAAGTAAAATGTGCCCTAGCCATACACGGAACAGTATTCAGCCAGAAAAAGGAGTGAAGCCCCGATACAGGCTACAACATGGGTAAGCCTCGAAAACATCATGCTCCAGGAAATAATAGACACAAAAGGCCACAGACGTATTGTATGAGTCCATCTTTTAGGTTTATTCACAAGCAGGGGGAGCAGCAGGCAGAGGGAGAAGCAGGGTCTTATGCGGCAGGGAGCCCAACGCAGGGCTCGATCCCAAGACCCTGGGATCATGACCCGAGCCAAAGGCAGATGCTTAACTGACTGAGCCACCCAGGTGCCCCACCGTTCTGGTTCTTTATCACGAAGATAAGCACTCTCTGTATAGCCCTTTGCTTGCATGACTTTGACAACCAATCCCAGAGTCCCCCCTTCAGACACCTGGTCTGTTGACTTGAAGACCCATTTTATTTTATTTTAATTAATTAATTAATTTAGTAGGCTCCACTCCCAACCTGGAGCTCGAACTCACCACCCTGAGATCAAGAGTTGCATGCTCTACAGACTGAGCCAGCCAGGAGCCCCTTGAAGACCTTATTTAAAGGTAATATTTCTCTGTGGACACATTGAGTTCACAATGGGTCAGGTTCTCACTCACTGATACCAATGGTGGTAATCCACTGCGTCATGCTGACAAAAAAAGTATTACTGGTGGGATTGTTGGTAACACTGAGCAAAGGACAACAATGAAAATGTTATTAATAGGGGAGCTGGTTAAAGAAAGCCGGGTACAGCCATATATCGCAGGGGTTGGCGCACGTTTTCTATAAAGGGCCGGATAGGAGTGTTTTAGGCTTTGCGGGCTACAGAGTCTCTGATGAAACCATTCAGCTCAGCCGTCGTAGTGCAAAAGCAGCCAGAGACCATACATAAGTAATTGGGCGTGGCTGTGTTCCAGTCAAGTTTTATTTAGGTGTTGGGCCATCTTTGGCCTGCAGGCCATGGTTTGCTGACCTCTGATATAATGAACTCCTTCTATGTGGCTATGAAAGGATCAAATAGAATTATGTGTATTGACAAAGACGTCCATCAAGTTCTTTAAATACATATATGTAAGTATATTTTTAGGAAGGAGGAGGGCAAAATTACACATACACTTGTCCAGGCCCAAAAAAAGAGTCTTAAAATGACACACCCAACCGTTAACAGTAACACACAGAGTGACTGGGATTGAGGAAGTGGGAGGCTGGGGCAGATGGGTACTTTTTTCCCTAACTTATTGCTTGAATGTTGTGCCCTGAAAGAGCCTTAGTTTTGTAAGTAAAATAGAATTCGATTGTGGTGCCTGCATGGCTCCGTCTGTTAAGCCTCCGACTCTTGATTTCACCTCAGGTCATGATCTCAGGGTTGTGAGACTGAACCCCTGTCTGGCTCCACGCTGGGTGGGCATGGAGCTTGCTTGAGATTCTCTCTCTCCCTCTCCCGCTGCCCTCCCCCCCCAAATAAAAAAATAATTTGGGATTTTTTAAAAAATTGAGCTTTACTGGTCTTATTCATAAGTGTGTGTAAACTTGTATTCTACAGAAAATGTAACAACTTCACAATCGTAACAGCCACACAATCACCACTACTCATTGCTTCTAAGCTGCAGAATCTCATGGTTATAAGCGGGAGTCTAGATGGAACCATGGACAAAGGGGAGGCTGGTTTGGAGGAAAGGCCAGGTCAGAGCCTTGGCTGGGAAGCATGACGCTGCATCTGGAAGCCAGGGTCTGAGGCAGAGTTGGGGACAGACGCAGCAGGCTCAGTCCAGGCCTTCCCTGGTCAGCAACCCTATCGTCGGGCTCCTTCCAGGTCTGAAGGGTCACCGGAATGTTGTAGCAGCTTCTGCTTTCCGGGTCATTAGATCACTTTGGCCTGAGCCAGGAGCTGAAGGTGGGCTGCAGGCCAGCCCTGGGGCGATCGGGAAACAGGTCTGTGTCCCCGCAGTGGAACAAGCAGCAGACTAGTTAGTGGGTGAAGTGCACGGCTCCGGAATGTGTGTGCCCACAGGGGAGTGCAAGTGGGAGGGGATCTTTGTGCAATAGGTCACATCTGAGTCACATCTGAGTCACTCTGAAGGATGAATAGGAGTTCGCCACATCAACCCCAGCAGGGCAGGAAATTCCAGGCAGACAGAAGAGCAGAGATGAAGGTTCAGAGATGCGAAATACTGTCAAAGTCACCCTAAGAAGTTTGTGAACAGAGGAGAAGCTGAGAGACTGCGGACTAGGAAGGGGAACCAGCAGAGGGCTGCAGGCAAGTGGAACAGGAAGCCACGTCTGAGCCTCAGATTTTCTGGCGGTCACGGGGGAATGGGGGGAGAGCCCTCAATCATCTCTCATCCAGGTGAGAAGTGACAGGAGCCTGGATTCAGCCCAGGAGTGGATTTAGACCATGCTGCCCCCCACCTCTCAGCTGTCCCCTCTGCTTGCTATGTTCCTTTCTCTCCTCTTGGCAGTCTTCAAATTTTTAAAACTCAGGCATCAATCCTCCCTCCCCCAAGAAAAACTTACAGACACTCCCACTCCACATCCTACCGCCCCCAGCTGGGTCAAGGACCTCTACTCTGGGCTCTCTAAGGCTCTTTGTTTTTTCTGTGCGAATCCCATTGCTTTATGATTGTATTTGGGTTTCTGAATTATCAGTACATGTCAGTGATTTCCTTAGAAGTTAGGTCTCACTAATCTTTGGGTCTCCTCAGGGTGCCTGGGTGGCTCAGTCAGTTAAGTGTCTGCCTTTGGCTCAGGTCATGATCCCAGGGTCCTGGGATGGAGTCCCCCATCGGGCTCCCTGCTCAGTGGGGAGTCTGCTTCTCCCTCTGCCTCTGCCGCTCCCCCTGCTTGTGCTCACTCTCTCTCTCTCTCTCTCTCATTCACTCTCTCTCAAATAAATAAATAAAATCTTTAAAAAAAACCTTTGGGTCTCCAAAGCACTAGCAAAAAACTTGGCATGGAGAAGGGAATTAGTAATACCTGCAACTGAAAGAATGAAGGACTGAATGAAAAGTGGAGTGAAGATGAGAGGTTTTGGGGAGGCTGAAGCAGGACAACCTGCTGTTTTATGTGAGGCAAACTAATACTCAGACTGAGCTTGTCTTTGCCAGCCATTTATTTAACACTGTGGGACTTTCACAAGCCAATAGCATACAAACCAATGGTAGATTAATCACACTATTGTTCCAGGCAAGGCGAGCTGAAAAGAATAAAGTCCAAATTGAGTTAAGGTGTACCCTTACAGGAATCGGTACCCAGGAGAGATGGCTTATCCAGCCAGAGAGCTGACATCCGGCTGCCAGGGCAGAAGTAAGAGTCCGCTGTTGCTAGGGCTCGTTGCTAGGGAATGATGGCGCAGGTGTTGACCGACAAGAGGTAAAGAGTCGCCTTCATCTCCCCAAGGCCTTCAGAGAGCTATTCAGATCAGCAAAGGGTTGCCTTGCCCAGATTGAACACTTGGATAGTCCTCGCAGACTCCCGGTATTTATAGGCCAAATGTCTCCTTGACATAGTTGCTTCTCTGTATGTTTTTATTGGTAAGTCCCCAGCGGTGCCCCACAGCAGCGGACCTACTGAGTGCTTATCAATGAGAGCAGAGGAGATGATGACCTCCTGCCACTGTTTCCTTTACTCCTTTACCAAAACAGTTTTACTCTTTTTTTTTTTAAGATTTTATTTATTTATTCGACAGAGAGAGACAGCCAGTGAGAGAGGGAACACAAGCAGGGGGAGTGGGAGAGGAAGAAGCAGGCTCATAGCGGAAGAGCCTGATGTGGGACTCGATCCCGTAACACCGGGATCACGCCCTGAGCCGAAGGCAGACGCTTAACCGCTGTGCCACCCAGGCGCCCCCAAAACAGTTTTACTCTTAAAAACAACTTCATTTTTATTTAAAGCAATACTAATTAACCAAGGATGGGTTTTTGGCAATACCGGAGGAATTCGTCAGGCTTCATTTTTAAAATCTTCAACTCATATTGCATATGATACGCTTGGATTCGGGGAGCTTAAGCGAAAGCTGATCATCATGTGTTTAAATACTTGATCAACAGGTATGAATGTAACTTACACCAGCATATTTTCATCATAGTAGTGAGATATCCATTTATACAATTTTGTTCTTCGTAATTATCCAGTACAAAGGCATCGTGTGTTCATTTTTGAAAGTGTATTTAAATAAGCATTTTCTAGTTCATAGGAAAATAACCATAGTACAGGATGATCTGTGCCTGTATAAAAGTTAATTAGACTGTACGGTTAATTTTCAGTTATATTTATGGTACTGTTACATGGGTAATACCTTTTTCTTTTTTCTTTATGCCTGCCTAAGTTCCGAACTGGGGCTACACTTCGGTAGTTGTAGAATTATTGATACTAATTCGTTTTGGTAGTTAGTGTTTTGTTGTTTGGATCTGCAGTTTCGTTATTGCACAGAAGTCATTTCTAAAAATCTGAATAATTGCCAAATATTAGAAGAAAGTTATTCTTCAAGTAAAGAATAATATAGTTTTTAGTCAAAGTGGCCATTACCTCCTCTCTTTCTGTAGTAACACAGACACTTAAAAAAGTCACGGTCATGTCATACGCCAAGAAAGTTCTTTTCATTGGTGCCTATATTGTGACAATTACTTTTAACGCATTGTATTTTGAAGATTTTACATATTTAACAGAGAGAGAGACAGCGCAAGCAGCCTCCCTGATGAGCAAGGAGCCCGATGCTGGGCTCGGTCTTAGAACCCTGGGATCATGACCTGAGCCAAAAGCAGATGCCCAACCAACTAAGCCACCCAGGTGCCCCAACACATTGTATTTTGAAGGAATGGGTTCGGTTGAAATTTTCACCTGCTATGCGACTGAAACGCAATTACAGTTTATAATGTATAGAGGTCTAGACATAATTTTGCAACTCATATCATGGGTTGAATGATTATTTTTGTAAAAGCAAAAGCAACAAATGTATAAATGGATTATTTGAAACCTTACAACACCGCTGCATCATGGATAGCAATTATATTGCTTATTCATTAGATTTATTAGTCCTGTAAACTGTTACTAGGTGAAGCAAACTCCAGTGTTGTGGGGGCTTTAAAAATAAATATTTCAATTTCCAAAAAAACCCACCCCAACTTAACTTTTGTCATAAAGAAAACCAATACACGACCGTTGTCAAGTGATGGGACAGGGCTAGTGGGAAGGTGGGCAGGGAGAGGGTGGCGGCCAGGATGCCTCCAGGTCCTCTGGCTTGGGAGCACGGGACGTGTGAACTGTTTTTACTCACAATACTTCTGACACCCAGTGTGTGGGGTGTCTTCCTTACACCAACCATTTCAATACAGTTCTGATACCATCCACCCGGCGCTAGTGTCCGATCTCACAGGGCGAAGGCTAGTCCCACCAGACGGCGCTCACCATGGCAGGTCTGGGTTCTCAAGGGTACCCGACCTACTGGCTATAAATTGGGGGTTTCCACAACCCCCTGTCCAGGTTCAGTAATTTGCTCTAAGCTTCACAGAACTCAGGGAAATGCTTTGCTTAGATTTATCAGTTTATTATAAGGGATACAACTCAGGAACAGCTGCATGGAAGAGGAGCATAGGACCAGGTTTTAGGGGGTGAAGAGGGGGTGGTGACATGGAGCTTCTCTGCCCTCTCTGGGTGCTCACCCTCCTGGCACCTCAATGTGCTCACCAATCCAGAAACTCTCTGAACCCCATCCTGAAGCTTTCTAGGAACCCCCATCCACCAGTCAGCTCATTAGCATACAAAAGATACTCATCACTTTAGCGATCCCAAGGGTTTTAGCTGCTGTGTACCAGGAACCCTGGACAAAAATCGCATATATATTTATCACAGGAAGTGATACTAGGTTTAAGCAAGGCAGGAGATCAGGGAAGAAAAGCAGATACGAGAAGGAAGATTGTTCACTCATCTTTTGTGTAGTGACACAAAACAACAACGGCCATTTGTTATTAGCTTTTGCAGTAGCGGGGGTTAACTGACCACCCCCAGTCCCACTCCTGGGCCAAACTGAAAGGCCCTAGATCCTAGGTGTGGCTTCTGTCTGACCTGTTCTGTGTCCCACACATCTGTGGTATCTCAGTGTAGGGCAGAATGCCCCTTGCCAGCTTTCTTTAGTGGCTGTGTGCCGCCCATGTATTCCAGGAATTCTTTCTCTAAATCTTTGCAGGGGGCCTCTTATAGACACCCAGACCTGGATGCTCGGGGCCTGGGCAGCCTTGTGAAATGACCTTTCCCCTGTGATCTGTTGTCTATACTTAGATGGGCCACAGGGTAGGGTTCGTGCTTGCCTCGTACTGGAAGCCTGGCGTGCATAGGTTTCAGCAAACAACAGAATTGATTGACTCACATAACTGAAAATTCCAGGGACTGGATCTTACTTTAGCCATGGCTGGATATAAGTGTCGGGACTGTGATTTCAGTCTCCGATGATTTAGTCTCACTCCCTGGCTCTAGGCTCTAGGCTCTGTGAGTTCTCCCTGTGTGGTGGTAAAGAGGGGCTGCAACAGCTCCAGTGCATTCCTTCCCAGCCCAGTCAAGCCAGAAGGAGCAAGCATATGATCTAGAAGGGCAGGCAACAGCCTTGAGAGTCACTCTGATGTGTGACCAAACGATACTGGCTGTTCTCTGGCTCCTGAACCCACCTTTGAAGTCTGGGGCCAGCAGCAAAGTCTTCTGCTGGATAAGGAGGGATGGGTCCTTGGGGGGTAGAGGAAGCAACAAATGTGCACCACAGGTGGGGGTCCAACACTCTGAAATCCCACCAGGGTGGAGCTCAGATAGCCAGCACGGTGCCTGGCACTACACCGCTCTCAGGAAATGCTTCCACGCTACATGAAAATATGGTACCACAAAGCCACCCCTGGGACTCTGGCCTTACGGTGAAGCTGGGCCCAAAGGGTGGAGATGCCTGCGGGCTGAGTCAAGATACTCTAGAGTTGTGCAAGGCACAGACTCTTTTTGTTTTTGAGATTTAATTGCTAAACTCCGGAGAGAAATATAGGCAAAAAAGGCAACCTGCCCCCATCCCCTTCTGCCCGCACACACGTTGCAGAGAATCAAGTCTTTAAAGGTTGTTAGAGCCATAGTGCTTATTCTATAGTTTTCAATTCTTTTCCTAGATGGAACCTACTAGCCCAATTTATTAATTTGTTCATTCATCTGAGAAGCATTTATCGATCACCTACTCCGGCCAGACACTGGAGGTACAAGGGTGATTAAGGCCCAATCTTAGCTCCTGAAGCATTCATGGGTCAGAAGAGGGGAGACAGATGGAACAAATGACCCGTCTTCGATGATCACGAACAATAAAGGTATAGAGGAAGAGCTCTGGAAGGAAGGAGCCGCCCTTTCCCCCTGGGGCCCCTTCCTCTGTGCAGTTCCTCAGAACAGTGAGGCTGAAATCACCTCCCTTCATGCCTGCTGCACTGCCCTGTATTGCAAATGGAGGGTAAAGTTGGCAGGAATTGTACGGAGGGCACTCTGGCAACAACTACCAAAATATTTCCGGCATTTTCTTTTCTGGGAATGTACCTTTCCGTGCATGTGTAAGAAATTACATACGTATGAGGTTTTTCACTGCAGTGCTGTTGGTAGTAACGAAGGCTGGAAATAACCTTGAGGCTCGACATTGATAAAAAAAGATGGTTGCCACCACACAAAGGAATACTGTGCAACCAGAAAACCGACTCAGTAGATGCTGATGTGGAAAGTTTCCAAGACACCCTGAGAAGTGAAAAAGCAAGCGTCTGAGCTGTGTTCTAACACGCTGCCTTTTTCACGCACAAAAAAGAAGAAAATGATATATTTTGCTTATACATATAAACTTACTCTGGAAGGAAACAACAAAAGCCACATAGTTCCTTTGGGGGAGAGGGCGTGGGTGTCTGAGGGATGACGAGAGGGACCTCACTGTGCCATTTTTACCACCTTTTACTTTTTACTGTATTATCTGTTTGAAAGAAAGCACCCCTCGCGGTGCCTGCGTGGCTCAGTCGGTGAAGCGTCTGCCTTTGACTCGGGTCATGATCCCAGAGTCCGTGGATCGAGCCCTGCGTTGGGCTCGTTGCTCAGTGGGGCGTCTGCTTCTCCCTCTCCCTCTGCCTGCTGCTCCCCTGGTCGTGCTCTCTCTCTCTGTCAAATAAATAAATAAAATCTAAAAAAAAAAAAAAAAAGAAAAGGAAGAAAGCACCCCTCTCCCTATGCCTAGCTGAGGGCCGGAAGTGGGGTGGCAATGTGTGTCCCTGGGAAGGGTGGCGCTGGCTGATTTCATGTCGGCGATCCCCTTGTCCTCCCCCAGAAAGGCCATCTTGGGGCATCTTTCTTCAGGCAGGAGCTCCGCGCCGCTCGGAGAGCTGCTCCACTACCACTAGCTTTCGTTTCCTTGTCCACGCCGCCCGGCAGACGTTGCGCTTTGCCAGACCTCAGGGCTCGGTGTGCGAAGGTCCCGAGGCTCCGGCCGGCCGGTGCGCGGCGGCTCCGGCGGGGGCGGCTCGGCCGGCGCTCCCGCGCTCGACGCTTTCGTGCTGCCGGCTCCCTGCTGGGCGGCTGCTCGGCCAGCGCTTCCTGCCCCGCCGGGAAAGTCCCCTCCGAAGCCACGTGCTGCAAACTGAAACCGGAGCGCAACGGTCACCACCGAGCGCCTCCGCAGTCCTCCCCGCCGTCCTCTCCTGCAGGACGGTCGGGGCCCGGGGGGCTGGACGCCGACAACGCAGTTCCGCCATCTCCGTTTGTTCTCCTTCCAGGCGGGGGTTTTGCCCTCGGCCTCTCCCTCCCCGCGGTGCCTTTTCTTGTAGGATTCACATTTTAAATGTAGCCAAGAGCTGCAGGACATTTTCTAAAGGCGAAAAGAAGCCATAAGGGGATCTCCTCTTTCTCTTTCAAACCAAAGAGGACGTTGAGGAGCAGACTCCCCCATTTCCCTTAGATTTCTTCGGTGGGGGACAGGGGTTTGCTTAGCGGCCAGGCAGGTGAAGTCAGTTAGACTGGCCATCCGGGAGTCAGGGAGTCGTGGGGATAGGGGTGCTGGAATCGCTGCGGACCCGGGCAGCTGCTGCTCTGCTCCAGCCCGTATTGGGGTACATGGGATTTTGTGTTTTTTTGAGGGGGAGAGGCACGGGAGATTTCGATGTGCAATTCCATGCATCTTTAAAACATGGTGAGTGTCCCAATCCGGGGTAGGCCTCCTGTGCACAGACTTCTCCAGGAAAAAGGCTGCCGGCTGCCGGCTGCCCCTTGGTTGGAAGGCTTCAGGGTGTTGGGACAGCCTTAGCTTGGTCGCATGGTACTTGACCTTTGTCTTGGTCTGCTCAGGCTGGTATAACAAAATACCCCGGACTGGGTAGCTTAGAAACAACAGGAATGTATCTCCCACCATGCTGGAGGCTGGGAAGTCCAAATGCCTGGGGCAAGCAGATTCATCTCCTGGTGAGGGCCTGCTTCTCAGTTCAAAGACAGCTGTCTTCTCTCTGTGTCTTCACATAGAGGAAGACGCTAGGGGGCTCCGTGGTGTCTCTTATAAGGCACTAGTCCCATTCATGAGCCCCAAAGGCCCCACCTCCTAATACTGTCACCGTGCAGGCGGTAGGATTTCAACATATGAATTCTGGGGGACACAAACATTCAGACCATAGTGATCTTTTTTTTTTTTTTTTTAAGATTTTATTTATTTGACAGAGACAGAGACAGCCAGTGAGAGAGGAAACACAAGCAGGGGGAGTGGGAGAGGAAGAAGCAGGCTCATAGCAGAGGAGCCTGATGTGGGGCTCGATCCCACAACGCCAGGATCACGACCTGAGCCGAAGGCAGCAGCTTAACCGCTGTGCCACCCAGGCGCCCCAGACCATAGTGATCTTGTACCAGAAAACTCCCTCCTGCCCCGTGGAATCAAAGGCTGTTGGATCAATATGCCCTCTCAAGGAGAGGTCAGTCCTGGATTTGAATGGTTTTAATATTTGTTTTGGTTGTTTTTACTATTTAATCTGTGTTTCTACCGTCTAGCATTTCAAAATCATTTTAATTGCTTATAACTTTTTAGATTACTTAGAGATTTTTCTTTCGTATTTACTGTTTTTGGTTAACAGCTGTATTGAGACAGAATTCATGTACTGTACAATTTGCTCATTTAGCTTGTACAATTCATGGCTTTTAGTATATTCAGAGCTGTGCAACCATCACCACAATCAATTTTAGAACATTTTTTTTGTTGTTGTTTCCTTTTTCTTTTCTTTTTTTAGTAATCTCTATGCCCAACGTGGAGCTCAAACTCACAGCCCTGAGATCAAGCGTCTCAAGCTTTACTGACTGAACCCGTCAGGCACCCCCCATTTAATTTAATTAATTTATTTTTTTAAGATTTTATTTTTAAGTAATCTCTACACACAGCATGGGGCTCGAACTCACAACCTCAAGATCAAGCATCGCATGCCCTACTGACTGAGCCGGCCAGCTCCCCCAAGCCCCAATTTTAGAACATTTTCATCACTCCAAAAAGAAATCCACTTAGCAGCAACTCCAAATTTACTCCCCAGGAGAAATGTTCCTGAGCCTCAGGCAAGCCACTAATCTACTCTGTCTCCATGGATTTGTGTATCATGGTCCTTTCATATGAATGGAATCATGCAAAATATGCACTTTGTGTTTGTTTTCATTTAGCATGTTTTCAAGGCTCATCTATGGTGTAGCATGTATCAATACTGTGTGTACATTCAGTGCTCTTAATTTCTTTTTTAAAAAAATTTCCCTTTAAGTACCGCTCTCAGTGCGTCTCACAAATTTCGATAAATTGCACTTTGATTTAGTTAAAAATATTTTACAATTTTAAGACTTATTTTGAGACTTCTTTAACCCATATGTTATTTGTGAATTGTCTAATATGTTCCCTTTTTTTAAAGATTCTTATTTATTATTTGAGAGAGAGACCATGAGCACAGGCAGGGGGAGGGGCAAAGGGAGAAGCAGACTCCCTGCTGAGCAGGGAGCAGGAGGTAGGGCTTGATGCCAGGACCCTAAGAATCCCAGGACCCATGACCTGAGCTGAAGACAGACACTTAACCAACTGAGCCCCCCAGGCGCCCCTGTTTAATATATTCTTATATTAATATATCCATATAATGGTTATAATATATACTAATGTATCCAAATATTTAGGGATTTTCCAGTTACTTTACTGCTGTGGATTTCTAGTTCCTATTCATTTGGTCTGAGAGCAAACTTGGTATGATTTCTATTCTTTTAAATCAGTTGAAGTGTGTTTTACGGCCCAGGGATGGTCTATCTTGGGGCATGCTACATGTGAATTCGAGAAGAATGTGTGTGTAGTCTGCTGTTTGGGATGAAGTGCTCTATAAATGTCCATTAGAGCCAGCTGATTGATGGTGCTGCTCGGTTCAGATACATCCTTACGATTTCCTGCCTGATGGATCTGTCCGTCTCGGAGAGAGAGGGCTGAAGTCTACACCAGTGAATCTGTCTTAGCGCAGGTCCGTCAGTTTTTGTCTCCTGGATTTGAACGCTCTGTTGTTACGTGCACACAGCTTAAGGACTGTTCTGTCCTCCTGGAGCACTGACCTCTTTATCTCTGATACTTTCCTGTTCTGAAGTCTGCTTTGTCTAAAATTAACAGCTTTCTTTTGAGTAGTGTTCGTGTCGTATGTCTCTCTCCATCCTTTTACTTTTTTTTTTTTTTTAGGATCTAATCGGCTTTACTAAATAATTCACGAGTTGGGCAGCATCCCATCTAGCGAGTAGAAGGGAGTTCCTCCATCCTTTTACTGTTCATCTGTCTGTGTCTTCCTATTTAAAGTGGATTTCTTGTACACAACATATAACTGGGTCTCTTTAAATTCACTGTGACGGTTTCCGTTTTGTAGTTGGTGTATTTAGGCCAGTCACGTTTACGTTGATTATTGATGTAGTTAGACGAGTAGCCACCATGTTTGTAACATTTTCATTCACGACACTTGTTCTTTATTTCTTTTTTTATTGTGGTAAAATATACATAACATAAAATTTACCATTTTAACCATTTTTTAAAAGATTTTATTTATTTATTTATTTTAGAGTTGGGGGTGGGGAGGAGCAGAGGGAGAGGGACAAGCAGACTCAGAGCTGAGCACAGAGCCTGATGCCGGGTTAGATCCCACAACTCTGAGATTGTGACCTGAGGTGAGATCAAGAGTTGCACGCTTAACTGACTGAGCCACCCAGGTGCCACCCAGGCGCCACCCCTCCCCCACCATTTTAACCATTTTTATGTGCACAGTTCAGTGGCATTAAGTAAACTCTCAATGTCATATAACCACCACCACTATCTATTTCTAGAACTTTCCACAATTCCAAACAGAAAATCTGTACCCATTAAACAATAACTCCCCATCTCCCCTCGCCCTTGCCCCAGGGAGGCTCTATTCTACTGTTTGTCTCTAGGAATTGGCCTACTCCAGGTACCTTACAGAAACAGAATCATGAGGGGGCGCCTGGTGGCTCCGTCAGTTCAGCGTCTGCCTTCCGCTCAGGTCATGCCCTCTGCCCCTTTCCCTTCCTCATGTTCTCTCTCTCTCTCTCTCTCTCTCTCAGATAAATAAAATCTTAAAAAAAAAAAAAAGAAATGGAATCATGATATTCAATCTTTTGTGTCTGGTTCACTTAGCATAATATTTTTAAGCATATTGTCGCATGCATGAGAATTTAATTCCTTTTTAAGGCTGAATAATAATCCATTACAATGATATACACATTTTGTTTATCCATGCATCCGTCAACGGACATTGATTGTGTGGGAAGGGTTGTTTCCACCTGTGGCAATTGTGCATAACTGATGTTGCCAGGAACGTCCATGCACAGATATCTGAGTCCCCGCTTTCCTTTCTTATCTTCCCTGATTTTTCTGCCTTTTCTGGTTTTGAGTACTTAAAATTTTTTTTTCTCCTTTCAGCATATCAGTTATATTTCTTGAAAAAACTCCTTTTAGTGGTTACCCTAGAGTTTGCTAGAGTTTGTTACAATGCCTCAAAGCCCACTTTTAAATCACTCTACACCAGTTCAGAAGTATCACAACTAGTGCCAAGTACATGGCTGCGATGATAACTTCAAACAATTATCTTAGATCAGTTAAGAATAAGAAAAAAAAAACCCTTTATTTTACCTTCATTTATTTTTTCTCTAACACTGTTCTTTATGTAGATCTGATTTTCTAATCCGTATCATTTTCCTTCTCGCTGAAGAACTTCTTTTCACATTTCTTGTGAAGATGAAGGGCAGGCCTGTAAACAACAAATTCTCTCAGAAGCGACAAAACCATTGGCCAGGGAGACAACTGCAAGAATCAGCAAACACAAACATTCCATTCCAAATATTACAATCCTTAATTAAGAAAACATCTGAGCCCTGTGGCATCTTCTCTTGCAAGTAGCGTGGGGAGAGGTCACAGGCCCCGTACTTTCCTCAAAAGGCCTTCAGACCTGCCTGCTGTCTGTCTCCTGGTGGTGGTCAGCAGTAAAGGCAACACGAAGGACCCATGTGCCTGTGTTTGGGACACACACAAGACTTTACCCACTCAAATCAGGCTCGTGTTGAGAGATGGCCAATACAAGCGTGGGAGCGCGGGTGGAAAGGCAGCTTTGGGAAGGAGGAGAACAGACCCACGGGAGACCCAGCTGAAGCCCTGAAGGCTTCACTGACACCCTATTTTGGGGTGCAGGGAGTTGCTGGTAGGGCAGCACCCTGGAAGATAAGAGGCCTCCACAGAGCCCACACTTAATCTGAAGTGGAGTCAAAGCAGGAGGAAGCTTCACGAAGACCTCGAACAATGGTGGTCGGGAACTCAGAGAGGATCGTCCACACCACACCCTGCCAACGCTGGGGGTGTGCAGGACTCAGGCTCAAGGCCCATGTCAGCATTCCTGGGCCCTCTCTGTCCCCCAGTGGTCAAATCAGAAGGGGACACCAAGGAAAACTTGGGGTCTCCTTCCTCCGAGTGCTTCTCGGGGCATCTGAGCCACAGGACTCACTCTGATACCAAACAAGGGGATAAGAAGCTACTCAGCACTCCTCAAGGAACACACACACATGCCAGGTGTGGGAGACAGTTCCAGAGCCAAGGCATGACCCCACACAGCCATGGGTGCAGGACTGGTTTGGCTAGGTTTGGGAGAGCACAGGAGGAAGGCTTTAGCTACACTGGAACATGGAAGCCATCCCCTTTGAGCCTGGTCTCCAAGGAAGAGCAGGTTCCTGCCAGGAGGGAGGGAAGGGCATTCAGACAGAGGAATAACATTAGAGGGGTATGTGTGACTGGGGAACAGAGGCGAGGTCAGTTGTGGCAGAAGAGGGAATGCTTTGTTTTGTTTTTAAAGATTTTATTTATTTATTTGAGACAGAGCATGAGTGGGGGGAGGGTGGACAACAGAGGAGAAGCCGGCTCCCCACTGAGCAGGGAGCCCCATCTCAGGATCCTGGGATCATGATCTGATCCGAAGGCAGTTACTTAACCGACTGAGCCACCCTGGCGCCCCAAGCAGGAATGTTTTGAATTTGTTGTTTCTGGTCTGATGTGGCCCTTAGGTACTCCACTCCTCTCCGGCTTTTTTATAGTTCCTCTATGTTCCTGGGACAGAGAAGAACGCAATGTGTTCCAGTTCTCTGTTGCAGAAATGGCCACCAGATGGCGCTCCTTCCCCCTTCTAAGGTCCCTGGTCTTGGGCACATTGCCGCCACCTTGGCCCTTACACACCTGGAGCCTGCAGGCCGGTGGTGTGAGTGCCTGCGTGGGGGAGGTCTGGTATCCGTCTAAAACATCCAGTGCTTTCCTGAGAGGAGACAGAGTCAAAGGGAATGAAATCCTGAGCCAGGGAAGAAGGGGCAATTTTTGTTTTTTTAAGATTTTATTTATTTGTCAGAGAGACAGCAAGCACAATCAGGGGGAGTGGCCGGCAGAGGGTGAAGCAGGCTTCCCACGGGGCAAGGAGCCTGATGCAGAACTGGACCCCGGGACCCTGGGACCCTGGCCTGAGCCGAAGGTAGATGCTTCACGGACTGAGCCGTCCAGACGCCCCGGAAGAGGCAGTTCTTAACATAGACGTGACCAGCCAGGGTTGATCTGAAGCAAGGACAGGAAAGCAGGACCGCAGGACTCCGTGTCCCCGGCGGCTACGGACCACCAGCAGCCTTTCCTTGAGAGTCTGGGCATCTCATGTCATCATGTAGTGATGATGACGATGGGGGGAGCACCTCACCCCATACCATCCAGTGCGGAGGATTCGATGGCTCATGCCCCCTCCTACTGGCGGGCATGTCTCCTTCCTGTCAGTTCCTAGGTGTGCTAGAAGCGACACCCCGGGACTTTACAGCATCATAAACCCACATGCTTTGGGGGCTGGGGCAGCGGCGTATACGGGTGGTGGGGGTCTGATGAGAGCACAAGCACCTCTTGACAGCATTCCAATTCAATTTTTCTTAAAATACGGAGCTGGCTTAACAATGCCCATCCGCCCGCTACCTGGATCTAAAATGCCTGGCCCAGGATCAAGTCCAAGCTCCCCGCCCTGGCTCTGGGGACCCTTCACAGCTATTCCCATCCTCCTTTTCCTCCCCACCTCCCACCTGCTCCCCAGGCACTTATGCTCTGTGCCAAGCCCTTCTACAACCTTCGCCCCAGGCATATGCCCTTGGTGCGGAAGGCCCTTGCTCCCCTTCCTCACCTCACTCAAGAACCAGCTCAGGTGTGGCCCTCCCCTCCGCCGGGTTGTGCCTACGTCAAAGGCCGACACAGGCAGGACCACCGCACCGCTTCGCGCCAAGCGGCGACTTCAGTTTGGATTCGGCGAGAATGGCGCCCCCTGGTGTTCCGGGAGCTGAGCGACGCCGCCGCGGGGCAGGGAGCTGGTACTCCACGTGATTTAAGTTCCCGGGGTCACGCTACTCTGTGCACACCTTCACGGAGAGCCACCAGATGGCGCCCGTCTATTCTTCTGGGGACTCCGCAATCACAAGCAGATGGTGACTGGGGAGCGGGGTTACGCACACATTTCTGGCACTCTTGGATCGCAAGCTTCTCTTTGTTCCAAATGGCCCCTGGATCTCTCGAGTCCAGCAGAGGCCGGCTTGAGGTGCATTTCTACCGCATTCTGCCCCACAGCTGATCCTGATCACCCTTAGCCTCATTTCCTCACTACACGGGTGATGTTGGCTCAAGAAATTGCTAGCTGAGTCATCAGACCCTCTCAGTGATGCTTGAGCCGTGAAATAACAGCCCGGTGCATCCCACTTGCCTGGTCCTGCCCTGGATCAGCCTGTGCGCTCCCAGCTTGGGGAGGTCCTACACGAGGCCTGGGGTCCTGGTGGACCAGACTCCAGGGGACTTTCTGCAAAGAGCCTCCTCAGCACCCTGAGCCTGTGGGCGGAAGAGGGGAAGCACCTCCAGGAGGAGCTGGGCATTAGTAATGGGAACAGTGGTGGCCCAAGGGCTGTTCATCTGTCTTGTTTCTATCATTACTAGGGCCTCTAGAATTTTCTTTCATTTTGTTTTGTTTAAAGGGACTGGGGCAGCAATCTAGTTGGAAGAGAGTGGCCTGGGGGGTCGGAATAAGGGAGGCACCTACAGCTCTGCTTTGTGCCTAGGAAGGACACTGTTTTTGCAGTTTAATAAAGCCGCAATATTTTCTAGAGATGTCTTTATTACGTTTACATGAGGATATTATTATAGGTATTTATTTTATTTATGAGGTTGATGTAAATTATGGCGGGAATTACTCCGTTTCACTGTTAAATAATATATTGGCTGTTAGTATGAACCAGGTAGTTTTATATCGTATTAAGAAGTAATCCGTCTATTATTAGTTTACCAAGAACTTTAAGAAATCAGATATAGCTGTTGAAATTCACAAAGACAGATTTTTGGGCTCTTATCAAGATATCTATCTATCTATCTATCTATCTATCTATCTATCTATCTATACCTTTCTCCTTTTGTCAATTAATGGGCTGAATTATGACAATAGATTTCCTGATACTGAAATATCCCGACGTTGTTGTAATAAACTTTAATTAGCAACATTGTAGTAGTCCTATTTTAACGTACTTCCTGATTAAATTTGCTAGTATGTATTTTATTTAGAATTTTACAACAATATTCATAGTAGATTTTGTTTTCAGGATCTTTTTGGCTTTGTAAAATGTATTGGTAGACATATGTCCTTTTCTAGCTACTGAAACAAATTTTGAGGTGTTGAAGTTATTGCTTTCTTGCAGCTTTGAAAGAAATCATCTGTGAAACCATCTGGGCCTGGCACTCTACTAAGTTACAACGATGTGCGAAGTGTGTGTGTGCGTGTGTGTATGTGCGCCCATGATGTTATTCGGGGCATAAAAGCTTGTGGATGTTTTAAAATAGTGATTGCCAATATTAAACAACACTCTTCAATTATTTACTGTTTTCTGACTTGAATTTTACTTTGTTTAATATTAACACCCTGTTTGCCTTTCTGAAAACTGATGTACCTTTCTTGAAAAAATATGATTGAAAATGGCTTTGACACTGAGAGTCCTTCACAAGGATTTTTTAAAAAAAGATTTTACTTATTTATTTATTTGAAAGAGAGGGAAAGTGTGTGTGTGGGGGGGGGAAGGAGCAGAGGGGGAGGGAGAGGGAAGGGGAAAAATCTCAAGCAGACTCCACACCAGGCAGGGTTTGAGTTCATGACCCTGAGATCATGGCCTGAGCTGAAACCAAGAGTTTGATACTTAACCAACTAAGCCACCCAGGCACCCTCTTCACAAAGAATTTTTTTTAAAGATTTTTAAAAAAATGTATTTATTTGAGAGAGAGAGAGTGAGCAAGAGAAAGAGCATGAGCACGGTGGAGGGTCAGAGGGAGAGAGATAAGCAGACTCCCTGATCAGCAGGGAACCTGATGTGGGGCTAATCCCAGGACCCTGAGATCATGAGCTGAGCCAAAGGCAGCCGCTTAACCGACTGAGCCACCCTGGCGCCCCCACAAGGATTTTAAAAACATTTATATTTATGGTAACAACAACAACAACACAACTCTCTGGTCTTATTTCTCTCATCTTGAATTATGCTCTCTTTTAAAATAATCATTTTAAAATAATGCTTCCTTGGGGCACCTGGGTGTCTCGGGATCAAGTCCCATGTCAGGCTTCCTGCTGAGCGAGGAGTCTGCTTCTCCCTCTCACTCTGCCCCTCCTCCCGCTTGTGCTCTACCTTTCTCTCTCTCTCAAATAAATAAATATTAAAAAAAATAAATTAAATAATGCTTCCTTGTTTAGTCCTTTGTTTTCTTAAATGAGTTGTTCTCTTTGTTTTCCTTAGTTGTTGTTGGTTTTTTTTGTTTTTGTTTTGTTTTTTTTTTTTGGTATTACATAGATTTGAGCTCCATTGCACATAACAGAAACCCCCTAAAATTCAGTGACTCGAATATCATAGTAGTTCTTTCCTCTTTCTCATAAAGAAGTCTAGAAGTGGGCAACCCAAGCCTGATAT
Source organism: Ursus americanus (assembly GCF_024610735.1). Lineage (NCBI taxonomy): Eukaryota > Metazoa > Chordata > Mammalia > Carnivora > Ursidae > Ursus > Ursus americanus. The sequence goes on along the minus strand of NC_142133.1, from coordinate 47,329,738 downwards.
AGAGGCTCTGAGGTTGATTCTCAGAACGGAGGCTCCTCCCAGCTTTCTGCTCCACTCTCCCTCGTGTAGTTTCTATCTTAAGGGTCATTTCCTGGCCCTAGGCTAGGGGGGAACCTGACTTCTGCTTTCTGTGTTCCTTGCTGGAGACGAGGCCTGCTGGAATCTGGTGCCTATGAGGATGAAATCACAAATCAACCTCAAGCACTGTGCTGGTTAACTTTATATATCACCTTGGCCAGACTGTGGAGCCCAGTTATTTGGTCAAACACCGTCTGTTGCTATGGAGGTATTTGGTAAGTGAGTAACATTTACAATCAGCTGACTTGAAATAAAAGAGATTACCCTCCATAATGTAGGTGGGCCTCACCCAATCAGTTGAAGGCCTTAAGAGCAAAAATTGAGGCTTTCCGGATAGGAAGGAATTCTGTCTTAAGATTGTAACATGGAAGAACTGCTTGAGTTTCTAGCCTGCTGACCTGCTGTATAGATTTTGGTCTTGCTAGGCCCTACAATTGTGTGAGCCAATTCCTTAAAAAATCTTTTTCTCTCTCTGTATGTACACACACATATATATGTAGGTGGTGTGTGTGTGTGTGTGTGTGTGTGTGTGTGTGTGTCTGCCTGGCTGGCTGGCTGTCTTTACTCTCAGAACCGCATGCCCCAGCCCTGGTTTTTTGGTAAGAACATTGGGAATAAGGGCCACGATGACAAAGAAGTTAGGTGTTCTCTACCAGTTCAAGTTTGTCTACACCAGGGTAAGGCTCATGTAGTCCCCAGGGGCTAAATATGGAGTCTTTATATGCCAGTTTAGTACATGACTGTGGTGAACAATAATGAGTCTGGGTGCTTAATATCCATTTACCCTGTTCTTAATAATAGTCCTTAATTTTCATTTACAAATCTACTCGAATTTTGTAACTTTGCATGGTGACAGATGGTAACAAGGCTGATGGTGGTGATCATTTCACAGTGTATGCAAATATCAAATCATTATGCTGTACACTTGAAACTAATATAATGTAATATGTCAATTATACTTCATTAAAAAAAAAAGAAATCTACTCCATCTCTACTGGATATTCCTGTGATTCTAGGGAGGCTGAGCCATCCCCTAACAGGCATAGCCTATGACCTAGGTTTAAACCAAGCTGTGTCCTGGCCAGTGTGATTGGGTCAGGGAGGGGCACCTGACCTAATTCAGGCAGGTGAAAGTTAGGGTCTAGGCTTTTTTGTTTGAACTGAATGAAGAGACGTTCTCTCTTTTCTGCTGTTTTCCCACCTTGGGGGAATGTGGTCTTTGAGCTTCAGCAGCTGTCTTGTCACCATGAGGGGGGAGGCCGGGCTGAGAAGAAAGATGCAGAACTGAAAGACGGAGAGAGAGAAACCAGGTCCCTGATACATCATTTGACTATCTCCGTCAGCCACACCCGAAGCAAAACCTACTCCCTGGATCTCTCACTTACATGAGTAAATAAAACTTTTTTTTTTTTTTGCTTAAAACAGGTCAGATAAGATTTTTTTTTAAATCAAAAAACCAAAGAATCTGCATGGTATGATTCTGCATTCTACTGATTTTTTTTCTAAGAACAAGTGAGATCAAATAACGTGGCTTCTGAGAAGCAGGAAACACAGTAAGGGATAGCTTGGCATGAGATAACATTTGGACAAAAACAGTGACTCAAAGAACAGGTTCTTTTTAGCTACTGATGTCTCAGAGGAATGTCTTGGGGCTGCCCTGATGCAAGAGTGGGAGCTTTTTTGGGCAGAATTGCCTTCCTAGAGAATAGGATTTCTCCACAACGTAGAAAAATTCTTAGCTATGGGGTGGGTGCTTGACAACTGTAGGTAGCATTCATGGGGCCAACGGGGTTTTTTAAATCTTCAAATTAATAGCCAAGTCCTTCTGATCTTATTGACTTTTATGAAATACATCAATTTAACGTTACAGAGATAGACACGAATGCCACGGACATTCAGAGTGAATGCTGAATAACACCAGGGCTGTGTCATGACCAGGGCCATCTCTTCATCCTAAGGGCTCAGTCTTCTGAATTTCACTGGAGAGATAAGAATTAAGCTTGGTGCCCATTTAGTTTTAAACCAGAATACAGTATCCCAGGATCTTGTATTTTGTCATTAATCCAGGGTACCTGTTTTTCTTACCTGTGAGAGAATGAGGTCCAGGGGAATCCACTTTGTCTATCCTGAGCGACTACCTAGCCTGGGACCCAGTACTTAGCAGATGCTTAATAAATTGTGGTTCAGTAAGCGGAGAAAGCAATGGATCGATGAATAGCAGTAGCTTCTCCACTGTGGCTGGCCCTACCTAGCATGTTGCTTCTGGCCAACCATGCTGCTTTTTCCTACCATGAGCTTCCACGCAGCCTCCCACCAGCGGCAGCTTCCAGAGTTGAGCCTGATGCGGGTTCTCTGATACTGTGATGCCTTGCAAATTCACCCTGCCCTCCCCCGGGCTCAGTGCCAGAGACACCCACTTTATCACGGACTCATTTTATTGTCTCTCTGTCCAATGTGTTGGCCATAAAACTAATTTATGATACTGACTCGGGGACTGTGGAAACTCTCTCCAAAGCAGTACCGTGTCTCCTGATGTGCTTTCTGGGAAGCACCCGGCTTATTGAGTTCCCCTCTGGAACTTGAGACACACAAATGAAGTCACACAGACCACTAGCAGTTTCTGTTTGTCAGAGTACAACTTCTGTAATTGCCCCATCATCTGAAGTCTTGCTAGTTCTCCCGCTGCAAAGTGTTTTGTATCCGTCCTGATTTGCCGCGCCCGCAGCCCGTGGTGTGCTAGAGCCGAATGGCGCTGACTTGCAAAGATTCAACTGTTACATGTTCAGAAGGCAGCAAGCCGATGGTTCAACCCTTGACAGCTTAAAGTTGGCAATATTTACACCGTAGAAATCAGCAAGTGCTACGGATCAGCTCTTACCTACGCCCACCCTGACTGAGAGCTGGTCGGTAAACACTGACCAGCATCGCACCGTGGACGAACCAGCCTTTCCTTAACTTCGGTCCTCATTACTTCTTGCCTGGATGGTTATAATATCTTCATAACCCTAACTCTGCACCCAGACTTCCCAGTGCAGATGATCGTTGTAAAAGACTTTTGCCTGCAAGTAAGGAAACCTAAGTACAGATTTCTTAAGTATAAGAAAAATGTATTATCTCACATAACAAAATATTCGAAGATAAGGTGCTTTCAAGAAACCTCAGCATCTCAAGAGCTCATCGAATACACAGATTCATTTTATTTCTCCACTTTGCCACTCAGTGTGTTGCATTTCCCTTCATGGCTTCAAGAGAACTGTCATGGTTTGAGAAGCTGTCACATCCTCACACAATGGCCTGTAATGCTTTTTCTGATGTCCTTCCTCAGGAGCAAGTCAGTCTTCCAGAAGTCCCACAGCAGGCTTCCTCGTGGGTCTTCTTGACCAGAATTGCAACCCATCTCTATTCTTTTTTTTTCTTCTTTCCAACCCATGTCTATTCTTAAGTCAATCATTGCAAGGGTAATAATAAAATTACCACGATTGGTTCCGACCGCTAGTTTCCAGCTGTTTAGAACCAACATCTCCTTTTGCATCAAATATTTTATAACACTTCTCCTTCCCGAAATGGAAATCAAAGATAATATAATCTATCCTCACACATACTTTAGAAACAAATCAATACAAGCCCTTGTTGGAATATAAAGGTGAAATAAAGAAATAGAATTTACAAAAAATTATATATATGCATTTCAATATATATGGGAAATTGTATTATCGTGACTCCCATTTTTTTCCTGCCTTCCCTGCAACAGAATTATACGTACCAACCTGATAGCGTGTGACTGGCAGTGCCTCACCCAACTGATGTCAGGCTTGCTTAATGATTTGCTTTGGTCAATGGGATGTGAATGGAAGTGCCACATCTGAAAAGAGCTTGAGAAGCCATTGCACGGCTCTGCCATTGCTCTTTCCTTCTGCCGTAACAAGAGCATGTCCCAGGCAGGGGCTGTCCCTGTGACTTGGCTCTCAGAATAAAGACAGGTGCAACAGGCACAGAGTTTCAACTGATGTCTATATGGATAAGAATACAGTTTGTTGTTGTAAGCCATTGAGATTTTTGGAGTTTGTTCCCGCAGTACGACCTATCACAAGCTGACTAATACAATACAGCACAGTGATATCCTACAGCTAAAGAAGCAATCTGGGCTTTATGTCTGTCTGCACCTACACACGGCCTTACCATGAATCCGCGGCTTTAAATGAACACCCATATGATTGCGTTGTAGCAACAATTCAAAAGCCCAGGAGAATATCGCTATCAGTGCCACAAACTCTTGGGAAAGCTCTGAGTTAAAAAACAAAAAAGGTGTCCCTCAATTTACATGTACAGGCTAGTTGCATTCTTGGAAAATGCAATTTCTACTAAATTTGTGCAGAATTCATTTTTGCTTGAGCTATATAATTATGAAGAGATACATAATCAATTCAAATGTGTAGTAATTCATTTACAAGTCTACTTCGATCAAGTTCAGAAGTAGGCAGAACGTACGTACACGTGCTGTTAGAAGTTAGGGTAGGTAGATGACGATCCCAGGCACTAGGGTATGCTCGGTTTGTGAAGATTCATCAAGCTGTACACTCATTTTTAAATTAAATTAAATTTTTAAATTTTTTCAAGCTGTATACTTGTGACCCGTGCATTTTTCTATACGCGTATTATACAACAATAAAGAGTCTTTAAAGAAACTCATGTAGGGGACACCTGGGTGGCTCAGGCAGTTAAGCAGTTAAGCATCTGCCTTCAGCTCAGGTCATGACCCCGGGGTCCTGGATCGAGGGCCCCATCAGGCTCCAAGCTCACCGGGGAGTCCGCTTCTCCCATTCCCTCTGCTGCTGCTCTCTCTCTCTGTCAAATAAGTAAATAAAATCTTAAAAAAAAAAGAAGGAAATCATGTAGGGCACAGCACAAACCTTTGATGTGTGGAATTGTCCCGTGCCTTGCCAGATGTATTCCTCCCCTGTTTATGAGCTGTCAGTAGTGTTCCCTAATCATTATGATAGCCAAACTGCAACCAAGCACCCTCAGAAATGTCTTATGCTCAACCCCTGGGTGCCTCATATTTATACTAATCAAACTTTGCTCCTGGAGTTGGCCCCTTGAAGCTTGTCACCTGCTTCATATCTACATAAAACTGGGCTTCTGTGTACCACGAGGAAGGCAGGATAGAAGGGGATGAGGAGTGGGTCGTGGTGGTGGTGGTGATGGTGGTTGGGTAGATAACCATCCATGTTGGTCTCGACATCCTTCACTTGCTATCGAATACATCTCAGATCACTTTGTCTCAGCCTCCAAAATCTGCAGTGGCTCTCAACTGTCTACGGGATAAAAAACTCAACGTACCTTCCTAGGCGTTGTGAGGCTTCTGCTTTCACCGAACCACTCCGTCTGCCTTAGTGGAACATGGTATCACTGTGCATTGCTCCACCTGTTCACAGAGCCCTGCTTCTACTCTCACTCCTCAAGGTCTTCAAATGCTGCTTTTTCCACGAAGCAGCCTCCTGTCCAGAGTTCCCACTCCTTTGCGCACCTCCTCTCCAGCATTTGCTTCCCTCTGCCTTTTGTAGAGTTGGTTGGCTCCCATCTTGCGTAGCTTCCACAGGCCTCGTACAGCGATAAGACACTCACGGGATGCTCAGAAAGGCATGCTGATTAAGCTGAACAAGAACACAGCCCCTGTATTTCACAGACATCAGCGGTCCAATATCTAAAATCTTTTAACTGGTTGAGACTCACCGTTGCCGTCTGGATAATATACAGCCTTCTGTCAGTAGTCTCAATTGTGAATTACCTGTATTTCCCCTCCTCGTAATAGGAATGTGTCCTGAACTGGGCTCTGGGAGGAAAATGAAGATGTTTGGCTTTCTTTTAAGACTTTTTTTTTTTTTTAAGATTTTATTTATTTATGTGACAGAGAGACAGCCAGTGAGAGAGGGAACACAAGCAGGGGGAGTGGGAGAGGAAGAAGCAGGCTCCCAGCGGAGGAGCCCGATGTGGGGCTCGATCCCGGAACGCCAGGATCACGCCCTGAGCCGAAGGCAGCCGCCTAACGACTGCGCTACCCAGGCGCCCGATGTTTGGCTTTCTTGCACCATAACTTGCACATACCCATCATGCTTGGGCTCTGTCGATGCGCAATAGGACCAACATTAAGACTGTGGTGGGCCTGGTAGCGGCGTGGCTTTAGTGTAGCCAAGATGGAGTAGGTGAGGCCAGGGGATATTTCGGCTATAATTCAATTGGTATTTATTGGATATGCATTATGGGCTGGCTACTGTGTATTACATGCTGGCTTCAATTAATAAGAATCCTTCTCTATTCAGTCCAGCCGAGAAGTAATGTATGTGTCCAGGTACCTGCAGGGAGGTGCAGATAGGAGCTGAGAGGAGAAAGAGAATGTCTTTGGCTGGGAAATCCAGGAAGGCTAATCAGAGAAAGTGGTGACCGGTAGGGCCTTGTAGGATGGCTAATATTTGACTAATTAGAAAAGAGACAGAGAGTCACTCAAAGTGGGGAAAATATTCAAGGGGGCTTGTTTATACAATTTTCAGCTCTTTTCTCTGAATTAATGGTACATGGCTTTAAAATCTGGGAATCCTTAGCTCTTCATAGGATTCAAAAAATGGGGTGTCTGAGTGGCTCAGTCAGTTAAGCATCTGTCTTCGGCTTAGGTCATGATCCCAGGTTTCTGGGATCCAGCCCAGAATCGGGCTCTCTGCTCAGCTGGAAGCCTGCTTCCCCCTCTCCCTCTGCTTGCCACTCTGCCTACTCGTGCCCTCTCTCTCTCTGTCAAATAAATTAATAAACTCTTAAAAAATAATCTTCTCACTCTAGCTTCAGAGCAAGCCTCATTTGTGATTGGACTAGTAATTGGTCCCTGAATTCTCAGAAAGGAGGAAGAGGGTATGAATCAGCAATTCACTGTAATTCTCCCGAGGGCGTTGGTATTCCCAGGTGGCAAGAGATAGAAATGAGAGGATAAGAGGGCCTGGGGTGCCTCAGTGCTCTCGGATATCCCAACTCCGGGTTCTGGGGCTGTCCCCACTGTCATTTCCCCGTGATCCCAGGGGCTCGATCACTGGGAGAGAGGCAGAGCCTAGGAAGGTGGGCCTCTCTGCCAATACTTGGCCTTTTTGGTTTTAACATTCAGACCTCAGGATGTCTAGATGTGTGTGCCAGTGTGCAGCTGGGGAGCCGAGATGGGTCGGGGAAGGCAGCCTTACCTTATAAACTGATGCCGCGTTTAATTAAGACTTCTGAAATGGTAAATGACCTCCCTCTCCTACCCGCATTTCCTTTCCCCACCTTGCCCCTGGCCCCATCCAATCAGTTCATGATCTTAGAGTGGAAAAGCGAAAGTGCCCTAAGGCTCCTCTGGATCTGTCTTCTTAAATTCTTAGGAAGAGCAAGGCTGTCATCAGCACCCCACAACCTCAGCATAGGATTTCTGGGGGAGGGGGTGAGAAAGTCGTGGGAATCTTGAGAGTAAGGGTGCCCTGGGAAATGGGGTTCTGGACTTGCTCTCCAGGGTGAGCCCGCTGGGGTCAGGGAGTCTCTGGGATCCACAGGAATGGAGCATGTGATTTGTGTCCCAGATAGGGCCCCAGAGACAAGGTTGGGGCCAAAGAGGCCTTAGGTGTGCCTGCCCAGACAGGATTCATCATGCCTGTGAGGGGCACGGATGGAGCTCCAGAGGTGGAGGGTGCTTGGGGGCGGGGGGGGGGGGGAGACACCCTTCAGCAAGCAACCTTGTGACAGTTGTCAAGTACTTCAAATCTGCCTGCTCCACCTCCTGCCTTCTCACCCCTCATCTCCCTGCTGCTTGCTCACTCCATTCCACCTTCTTGTTCTTCCTCAGATAGTCCAGCACACTCCTACCTTAAGGCCCCTGCATTTGTGTTCCCCTCCTGGAACCTCTTGTCTTATCCGAGGCCTCCGACTGCCTATTGAAAACTGCAATGGAGTTTCCTCTCCCTCTCCCGCACCAGCAGGCTTCTCCCCCTACCCAGCCTTTCCCTCCAGAGCCCTTCTCAGCAGCAGACCTAGCATGTTACGGTTTGAAGGCAGTAGAGATTTCTTCTGTTTCTTTTTCTTTAACCTCCCAACAATAGACCCCAACAGGGTCAATTATACTCACGTAGTAAAGGCTTATGAAATCTCATGAAATGTTTGACACAACAGATGTTCCAAACCTTGGGTTTTGGCATCGCCAAAAGCACACACTTGGTCCAAAATTCTGGCTCCACTATTCACGGCTATGTGACTTCAGCAAATCCCTAGTCTTTGACCTTAGCTTCCCCATCTGTAAAATGGGATAATTATCATACTGCCTTAAAAGAGTTCCTGAGAACTAAAAATCCTAATATAATGCCTGGCTCACAGAAGACACCCAATAAAGGTTAGTGTCCCTCCCCCCGGGGGCTCCTAATGTGTTTCTCTTCCCTATCCCTGCACCCCAGCAACCCCCCCCCCTCCACCCAGGCACACTTACCCTCCACAGCACAGGTCTCACTGCTAAGTCACTCCTTTGTGCAAAATGGGCAGTGGCTCCCTCAGCCTAGGTGTCCCTGCTCTGGTCTGCTGTGGCTGCCTGTCTCACCCACCAGGATTTTAAGTTCCTGTGTACAGGGATCACACCTCATTCAAATTACTTGCCCTCCCCCAGTGTCCAGCCCTTTATGGTCAGACAAAAAATGTGGGACAAATCACTAAGCAATGTGTCCTCACCTCCGTTTTTAGAAAACTTCACCTCTAGAATCATAAGCCAGTTTCTTTTGTTCCAGAATGCCCTGCAGCCTCTCCACCACCCATCCACTACTCCCCTCTGGGTTGGTCCCTCTTCTCAGGGGTCTAGAGGGTGTGACCGTGTGGGGCTCTGCTGCCAGCCCCAGCCCCTCCCTCCACACACCCACCCTTCCTGCTGCTCCCAGCACTGGTGGCTGCTCAGCCCAGCACTCCCTCTAACGGTTAGCTTTTGTGGAAGGTTCTGCACTAGGGTTGAAAGACAAAAAGCTAGGCTGTCCCCTCCAGCTCCTCCAGCTCTGATGTTCCTTCTGTGGTTTCCCCTGGATCCCGCCTTTGTTTTCCTTCTACTGCCTCATTTTTTAAGTTCCAAGAAAGCCTCCAGGAGACTTTTGCCACCTCACCCAATTTCCAACATTCCAGATTTAGCCTCTTACCCCTTTCTTCTCAGACTTTAAATCACTGTTCTCTTTCCGGGTGTGAATCAGAACTATGAGGCCAGAGAAACAGTGGACGGTAAAAGCTTATCAAAACCAAATCCTGCTCCCCTGAAAAAGCATTTTCCCAAAGAGCTTCCAGGAATGACAAAGTGAGGTTACATTTTATATGGAGTGCATTATAAGCATTATAGGAAGCTAATAATAACCCACAAAAATCTCATGGAAAAGCAGGTAAAATCGAAATTAAAAATGGTCCGTCCAAACCGGCCGTTCCGCGACCCCCTCCCACTCTGCGGCAGCAACTAGACTCCAGCGCGTGGGGCTTTGCTGCGGCGACACTGCCCACGCGTTCCCAACTAAGACTCAGACCACGCCAGCCATGCCACGAGGTGTGTTTTATTTTCATTAATCATACAAATAATTTGCTATAATATCCCAGGGCAAACCGGAGAATTTGGCAGTCCGATTGGGGAGGGTCCCCTCAAGAGACCCGCAGGCCGGTGGCGTCGGCACGGAGTGCCCGGGTTCACAGTGCATCTTGTCGCTCGTGTCCATCTTGCAGGTGGCTCTTCTTCCTCCACATCACGACTGGGGTGTCTCGAAGATGACGGGGGTGGGGAATCCTCTCGGTTCTTAGGAAATTTCACTCCGCTTCTCCTGCTCAATGGCTGTGAAGAGCAGGAAGCACATACTGGAGGATGAGGACACCTTGCAACCCCCCAGCTGAGGCACCCACGAGGTCTGGGGATTTAAAAAAAGGCTTGGGGCTGGGGGAGACATACGCTTCGTAGAACAGAAAGGGGGCCGGGGCCGCTGGGACCCGGCGCCACGGCCAGGTGGGGGTGGGGCTGGGTTCTCGGAAAGGGCGGGGTGGGGGGGCTGGGCTGGGGGCACGCGGAGGCGCGGGTGCACTCACTCTCTTTGGTCGGCAGGGTGTTCTTCTCCTGCGTCTCCGTTTTCTTCAGCTTGGCCTTATCGAAGCTGGCGATTTCCCCCATGTCCGGCTTGTCTGCCATTTTCTTAAAGCGATCCTGGTGGGCAAAGCAAGGCGGTTGGCCTGTGGCCGGGGCCAGCGTCCCCTCCGCCTCTCCGCCGACGCCTCGCGACGTGGCGCTCGGCCGGGGCGTTCCCAGCACCCGCAGGCCGAGGATCTGGGCGCGTCCCGCACCCCCTTCCTAGCCCTAGGGCGTGGTCCACCGACCGGGCGTCCCGTCGGGGAAGGGCGCCTGTTGCGGCTGCCGCGCGCCGGCCAGGTACACCCGCTCCGACCCCACCCGGATGGGGCCCCCGCCCTAGGCAGTGCTCACCGTGGAGTTCCGCTCCGAGCCTAACGCTTAGTGCTCCCACTCGCGTCGCTGCAGCAAGAGACAAAAGAGCGGCGCCCGCCCCTCGCCTTATATACGCCGCGCCCCGCCCCGCCCCTCGCCCGCCGCAGCGGGGGCGGTGCTGGAAGGCGATGGGCGGGGGCGGCGCGGGCCGCTAGCTTCCCCGCCGCGCCCTCCGCTAGGCTGCCTCGCGGGCTGGGCGCGGCTCTTCCTGTGCGGGGGCCTTAGCCCCCCGGCGCCCCCAGGTCGTCGTGACCCTGCGGTGGAGGCTGTGGGCGCTGCCGGGTGGGCTCTGGGCTCTCGCTTTCCGTTTGGGGCTGCGCTCCCCTCCCCGGGAATCTGCTGCTCCCCTCCAGAATGGGCGTGGGGGCCGGCGGGGGAGGGGTGTGTGTGGTGTGTATGTGTAGTATGCAGTTGTAGGTGTGGATGCATGTGCGGCCTTGCGCGCGTGCTCTGCGGTAACCCCAGCTCGCAAGAGACCCCCCCCCATCCCTGTGCATTCCCCGTGTCTCATGCCAACCCCCGCCCCCCGAGCCCCGCAACTCCCCTTTTCCTCTCCTCTGGGAGGCTGGGCCCTTGCGTAGTCTCGCACTAAAAGAATCCGAGAAGAGGGTTCCTGGTGATGAAGGGACAGGGGAAACAGGTTTCCACGGCTCTTTGCTCAGATTGAGGCCGGTTTCCCTCTCGTCGTCGTCTGCCTTCCCTGAGCTGGGTGGCGGATGTTCTTAAACGCCCGTCGTAAGCATTGTCTAAAGGGCGGTGGGGGGAGCAAGCAGGCCGAGAGGGCTCTCTCTATTCTTTCTCTCACCAGCTCTAGGAACTCTGTGTTCAAGGGTGTGGTTTTCCTCCTTGAAGTTAACCTTGAATATATCCCCGCAAACGTTCTTATTTTCCTTATTAACCCATTGTAGGAGTGGTGTAATGCGATTGTTCAAACCTTTCTTAGAAAAGTTGTATTTTCAGTTGTATTATCTAAAGATGTTTGTAGAGAGTAAGTTCCATAAATTAACAACCCCAGGAGGTGAAGCTGGTTGTTTTATTTATCCAGAACTTTTTCCTTTTTCAAGAGCCAGAGTGTATTATTAGCATTCTCTGTTAAAGTGGGATTTGATGGAAACATCCTAAATCCTGTCCACGCCTTCCTGATTTGATCTGCTTTTCTCACATTTCCTCAGTGTGTTTGGAACAGAAGGAAGAGCATTTAGACTTACGGATGTGATACACCAAACTCCTTGTGTGGCACTGGGCAAGTCTTTTCCTACACCTCCCTTTCTTCATCTTTAAAACAGCTTTAGCATAAAGCTTAAGTGAGGTAATAGAAAAGGCAACAAGGGAAGCCTAATACGGCAGTCCCACCAGACTGCCACACTCGTACTTCATTAGTGTATGAGTCAACTATCTCCACGATATGCCGTGTAACAAACTACCCCAAAGCTCAGTGGCTCAAAATAATAATCGTTTATTTTTGCTCATCCATCTACTGGTCAGTCAGCTGCTGCTGGGTTGGGCTAGGCTGGGCTTGGTTCCAAGCTGCCAGTTGGATCTCATCCTCTGGACCAGGATCTAGCTGGTGCTTGTTCTTCTCGAGGTGATGGCAGAACAGCAAGAGGGTGTAGCACAGAAGACCGTAGAAGTGAGGACGTGTGTGTTAAAGTGTATTATGTCACCTCGTGTCTATGAACATCCCATTGGCCAAACCCACTGTTAATGAGTGGAGAAGTATATTCCACCCGTGGTGGGGGAGGGAGGGGAATGAATATTTCCTGAATAAAAATCCAACTGCACAGTCAGGGTAGGCAAACAGCTGTAGCAAACAGCCCCCAAAGTGGCTTAAAGCAATAAGAATTTATTTCCCATTCACGTAGCAACACTATATGCTGGTGTTTCTGGTCAGGCAGCTTACCTCCATGCAGTAGCTCAGGTCCCCGGGCTTCTCTCTTGTCACTCTGTCCTCCTCTAGGTCCTAGAAGTTTACTCCTCCAGCCAGTGGATAGGAAAAGAGGAAGAAATACAGGAATGTGTTAGAGTTTTTATGCACCAGACTTAGAAGTAGTCTGCATTATTTCTGCCCTCATGTCTTTGGCCGGGACTTAGTCACATGGTCTTATCTAACTGTGAGGGAGGCTGGGGGTGTAGTCGGGCTGTGCACCCAGGAGAAAAAGAAAGCGGGCTTGGATGGACTTGGAGCATTCTCTGCGATGCACTGTTGAAGCATCTGCCAAACTTGAGCTTGAAAGTATCCAGACATCCTGAGACATTGACTGTTTGGAGGGTCTCATTTGCACTTGATTCCGTTTCACACGCAATGCCAAGCATTATTTAGGTATTACTTTACAGGGCCCCACCATTGGCCTGAGCATTTGTCCCAGTTTGGACCCATGGTGAACTCCAATTCCAACTTTTATTTTGGAAACAAAGGAATCTATTTCATCTAGAGACAGCTATAGCACACATTTCAAACGCATTAGGCATGCAGGATTCCTAAAGAAAGGAGCTTAAGGGGACTTGGAGGCATTCCTTATTCGGTTTTGTGGCCCATCTCTAAGAAATTGGGGAGCTGCTTTGGCATTTGTTACTTAAGAACACTGTCAAATCTGTTGGTCTCATCCAGTCCCATGGGTAGTGTTTTTAAAACATCTGCATGTTCTTTGACACTTTTCCCACCATTTCTTCCTTCCTTCCTTCCTTCCTTCCTTCCTTCCTTCCTTCCTTCCTTCCTTCCTTCCTTCCTTTCTCCCTCCCTCCCTCCCTCCCTCCCTCCCTCCCTCCCTCCCTCCCTTTCTTTCTTTCTTTCTTTCTTTCTTTCTTTCTTTCCTTTCCTTCTTTCTTTTCTTTTCTTTCTTTCTTTCTTTCTTTCTTTCTTTCTTTCTTTCTTTCTCTTTCTTTTTTTTTTTTTTTTTTATTTTATTTATTTACTTGAGAGAGAGAGAAGTTCCTAAGCAGGGGGGAGAGGCAGAGAAAGAGGGAGAAGCAAAATCCCCCCTGAACAGGGAGCCAGGCTGGCCTGGGCTCATGACCTGAGCCAAAGGCAGATGCTTAACCGACTGAGCCACCCAGGAGTCCCTCCCACCATTTCTGTAGTATAGATTGTCCTTTATGACTTTCTTCTATTTAATGAAATATGGTAGAAGTTATGCTTTTCAATGAATGAAGTTAAGACATAAAAGGCCACAGGGCTCTGCTTGACTCTCTCTCTTTGAGAAAATCAAGCTCCTACAAGGAAAGGCTACTTGTAGGCATTCCAGCTACAGCCTCAGCTGAGGTCTGAGGCAACAGCTAGCATCAACCAATAAACAGGCAAACAGATGAGCCTTGAACTGGCCTGGCTAATGCTGGGTGGAGCAAGTTGTCCGGGGCCAAATAACAGGTTCATGAGCAAAAGAAATTTGTAGTTGCTTTAAATCACTAAGTTTGGGGATGTTTGTTATGCAGCAGCACCATGAGATGGAAAAATCATAACTTAGTGGGGTCAGGGCCTCAGGTCCCATTTGGGGATTTTTCCTAAATATCTTCTGCAATACTCACACATATACTTATTCAATAAACATTTATCAAATATCCATGAAGTATCTGGCAGTGTCCTCTGGATGTGGAAGATACAAAGATGATGAGACTCTTGAGTTACAAGTCTAGTGTGGTAAAGGAATTACTCTAAGTCAATCAACAAACTCAGGCTCATGGCTTGCATTTACTTATGACTTGGGTGTCATTTATGTCTGACAACATTTCAGCCTGCTGCTTGGAACAGATTGTATACTGTTAACAGATGGTATTGAGAGAGCTGAACCACTCAACTCCAATTACATTTCCATTTCTTTGTTGAGAAGGATGCTTTGGAAAATGTCGAGCTAATAAGAGGGAGCTAATGGACTCTTGATGACTGTCAACTGCAGGGTGCGGAGGTGGGGGAGGCAGTTGGTGGCAGGGGAAGCCTTTGGAGATTTGCCGTGGGGCAACATTCCTCAGGCCTGTTCAATTTGACTTTTTTTTTTTTTAATTGGGGACTTGAATGGGGATGTAGGTAGATTGCTAATTATATTAGGAAGGATATAAGTCTGTAAACGCTAAGGCAAGCTGGATCCAGTGGTGATATGGACAAAACATGATAAGATTGGACCTGATAGGGGCAGATGTGGGGCCTGCTTGGTCTGACCACAAAGCTTACAGGTACAGACAGATGTGAGTAACATGATCACCTCTCAAGAGAAAGTGAATTCTGTGGCTGTGTGAATAAGAAGAGAGAGTTTAGTCCAGGTTTCCCTTGACTGTAAGGAAGACACTGACTCCACTTCAGGGTTTTTGCCCTTGCTGAAATGCTCATGTGAGATGCACCTTAGCCTAGATCTCTACACTGTGCACCTTCTTATTTAATTTAGAAAGTTGCTTGCTTAAGTGTCCTCTTCTCAGAGAACCTTCCTGGACCACCAATATAGAGTAACACTCTCGTCATTCTCTCAACTTTCACCTTGTTTCATCTTTCTTCATAGAATCCATCTCTACCAAATGTGTTATATGTTCATTTATTTGTTTATTGTCTCTCACCCCACACTAGGAAATGGAAGACCTCGTCTGTCTGGCTTACCCCTGCAGCCCAGCACCAAACGCAATGCCTGACACCATGAGTGCTCAATCAATATTCTTTGAACAATACATAAAATTATTTTGTTTTAAAGATTTATTTATTTAGGAGAGAGAGAGAGAGAGAGGACAGGAAGGGGCAGAGTAAGAGGGAGAGAGAATATCCTAAGCAGACTGTATGCTGAGCGCAAGCCCAACATGGGGCTCATTCTCAACGACGCTGAGATCACCTGAGCCAAAACTGAGAGTCAGACGCTTGACCAACTGCACCACCGAGGTGCCCCAATAAATAAAATTTTTAATCAAAATGAAATAAGCTATTCTGAGAGAGGTGATGAATTCTCTGTCGTTGGAGGCATTCAATGAGAAGTGAATAGCCAGGTATGGGGACTGTTATAGAGACGATTCAGACCTTGCAGTGGAGTAGACTCACGGGTGAGCAAATCTACTTCTCCCCAGATGACCTTTCTGGTCCTTTTCTTGCTGTTATTTCAGTTGTGAAACGGCCTCCTTTTGGGTACCAGTTTTGCCAGCCTGAGAACTGTGGTGTGACTCTCACACAAGAGAGGTATGGGGAGCAAAGAAACCAGGCTGTGACCTCTGTATTCTCCATGCCATCAAAACTGTAGTTCTCTTTGTAGTCATGGAATTTCAGGACTTGTCTGAAATAAAATTGTGAAGAAGGGAAAGCAGGCCTTTGAGGTTCAGTCTCACTGATGATTGTTCTGCTCTATAGATACGTGGAGGAAAACCCCTTATTTAAACCTTGGCAGCTGCTTAGCTTGCCCAGGCGGCTAATAGCCATAGTGTGCGCGGGAATATTATTGCTCGGTTTTCATCTCTGGTGCTAGAATAGCAATAATCATGGCTACCAACATTATGGAGCGGCTGTTGTCTCCAGCCCCTGTGCAAAGGACTTCTACGGATATTATCTTGCTTAATCGTCACTGAAGCAGTGTGAAATGGCACTATTTTGATCATTTCTGCTTTACAGCATAGGACCTGAGACTTGGTCAAGGTCACACTGCAGATAATTGGTGAAATTTGAATTCAGGTTTAAATTTTTAATTAAAAATTTTAAAAAAGATTTTATTTATTTATTTGACAGAGAGACAGCCAGCGAGAGAGGGAACACAAGCAGGGGGAGTGGGAGAGGAAGAAGCAGGCTCCCAGCAGAAGAGCCCAACGTGGGGCTCGATCCCAGAACTCCAGGATCACGCCCTGAGCCGAAGGCAGATGCTTAACGACTGAGCCACCCAGGCGCCCCATAAATTTTTTTTTAAAGATTATTTATTTATTTATTTATTTTTATTTATTTGACAGAGATAGAGACAGCCAGCAAGCGAGAGAACACAAGCAGGGGGAGTGGGAGAGGAAGAAGCAGGCTCATAGCAGAGGAGCCTGATGTGGGGCTCGATCCCATAACGCCGGGATCACGCCCTGAGCTGAAGGCAGACGCTTAACCGCTGTGCCACCCAGGCGCCCCGCCCCATAAATTTTTAATTAAATTTTAACATGGAACGATTTCCACATTAAGATTTCTGTTTTCTCATGGCAGCATTGTGATTAGCAGCTGCACCTTGAAATGGGCCATGTCCTGTTCACTTTACTGGATTCTCTACCACTCCCTAATGTCTTCCCAGCATGGAGACCCAGAGCAGTTGTCATTTCTCATACATGTACTGGTGTTTTCCTTATAGTAGAGAAATATTTCTTGTGCCCAGTTCTCTCTCTGTGGAAGTCAACTTTTAAGATGGTCACCAATGATCCCACCTCTTGTTCCCACCCTTGTGAAATCCCCTCCTCTGTTGTACCAGGAGGGGGTCTGTGTGACCGATGTTATATGGCAGAGGACATCGTATGTCATTTCTGAAGTTGAGTTATAAAAGACTATAATTTCCATTTAGGTGCCTGGCTTTATCTTTCTTTCTCTCGTATCTCTCATTCTGGAGAAAGCCGGCTGCCATGTTTTGAGCAGTTCTGTGGAGAGGACCATGTAGTGAGGAGCTCAGGTCTGTGGTCAACAGCCGTGAGGAGCGGAGGCTATCAACAAGTGAGTTGGGAAGTGGGTCCTCTGGCCCAAGTGAATCTTCAGAGGGCTGCAGCTCCGGGTGACAATTGGACTGTAACCGCGTGGGAGACCCTGAGCCAGAACCTCTGAGCCAAGCCATTCCCAGAAACTGTGAGATAATAAGTGCTTGCTGTGTTATCTTGCTAAGATTTGGAGTCGTTTGTTACTCAGCGATAGATAAACGAATTGACTATCACAAGTGGGGAGAACAGAGAGATCAAGAGTACCCTGTAGTTAAAACAATGAAGAGAGAGCCTATTCATCTGTGGAAGTAAAAAATACTTACATCGTTCTGAGGCCTTCCATTGTAAGAACTGGGGATACGGGAAAGATGAACCATGACAATCTCAATGAGCCAGGCCCGTTTTACTTCTTCACGTGGTCCACCTGGCCCCTCTAGCTCTTTGAGTCTTTCAAGCTTGCTGTAAAGCCGTGGTTTTCAAACTGTTTTTGACCTTGGTGATTGCCTCCCTCCCCAAGAAGGGCATTAAGTGCCTTTCACGCTGTGACTCCCATGAGCACACACAAATGAAACAAAAGTTCCCTAGAACAATATTCACTTTCACTATGAGTGTTGTCCTCTAAGCTTCTCTGTTCTATTCATTTTCATTTTTAAAACCTTTTCATTTTGAAATGATTATCGACTCACAGAACGTTGCGAGGATGGTACACTGAGGTCCCCTGTGTAACCATAGTGCAGTATCAAAACCGGACAACTGACACTGGTGGAATCCACAGACTTTTCCAGATTTTACCCAGTTATTATGTGCCTGTGTGTGTATTTCTCTGCAATTTTATCACATGTTCTGAGTTGTACAACCACCACAATCCAGATACAGACCTATTCCATCACCACAAGGGGAATCCTTCGTGCTAACCCTTTATAGTGTCCCTACCCCCACTCGACCCCGACTCATAAGCACTGGCAACCCCACTCTGTTTCCCGTCTCTAAAACTTTGTCTTTTGAGATTGGCTTTTCTCCCTCAGCAGAAGGCCCTTGAGATCCATTCAAATGGTGGAGTGTATCAGTAGTTTGGTCCTTTTTATTTCTGAGTGGTACTCCATGGCGTGAATGTACCTGGTGAAGGTCCTTTTGATGGTTTGCAGTTTTCAGCTACTAAAAATAACAGTGCTATGGACATTTATGTACATTTCTCTGTTGTGCATGGACATAAGGTTTCATTTCTCTGGGAAAAGGTCCAGGGGAGTGGTTGCTGGGTCATATGGGGTCATACGGTAAGTGCATTTTAGTTTTGTAAGAAATTGCCAAACAATTTTCAGAGTGGCTGTACCATTTTACATTCCCATCAGCAATGTGTAAGAAATTCGGTTTCTTAGCATTCTCACCAGTATTTGGTATTGCCACTATTAAAAAAATTTTTTAAAGTTTTATTTATTTAAGTAATCTCTACACCCAATGTGGGGCTCGAGCTTAGGACCCCCAGATCGAGTCCCATGCTCTTCTGACTGAGCCAGCCAGGCACCCCTCATCAAAGTTTTAATTTGCATTTCCCTAATGGCCCCTGATGTTGAACTATTCCTTTTCATATTATTACTTCATTAAAAATATGATCGTGGCCTGCCCGCCGACTTGATTTTATCATCCACTAACTGGTTGTGAACAACAGTTCAAACCCTGCTGTAGCGGGATCCTTTCAATCAGTGGCTTAGTGACTTTCGTTTTGAAATCAGCCCTTTAACTTTTAAATTCTCCTTAAACATCTCCAGACAGATGTTTCTGAAATTTTATGTGTCACCCAGATGTCTTCTGGGGTCTGAAAAAGATCTAGATAAGAATGATACCAACTCCTGTTTGATGCTTTCCTGGGGTTTCTCTGAATTTTCTTATGGTTACTTCTGGTCTCTCTGAATTTTTGTGTCTCCACGATGATGCACATCCAAACATGGCCAGCCCTTGGCTTTCATTGCCTTTTGCACAGCAACTGTAAACATAAGACTGGTTTGTGCAGTACAACCTTTTTTTTTTTTTTAAGATATATTTATTTATTTATTTGAGAAAGAAAGAGAGAGAGAGCGCTTGCGCCCATGATCAAGAGAAGAGGAACAAAGGGAGAGGAAGAGAGAGAATCCACAAGCACATACCCCGTTGAGCACGGAGACCGATGCTGGACTTGATCCCAGGACCCTGAGATCATGACCTGAACCGAAACCAAGAGTGGGAGGCTGAACCAACTGAGCCACCCAGGTGCCCCCACGGTGTTTTTCTCGCTTTCACTTAAGCATAATTACTAATTGTGTTGTTATCAAGATTTTCACATAACTGGCGTTCTACAGATAGTATGATCTAAACAATTAAAAAATAAGATGTAATTGTGTTCAAAGTGTACAAAACCCGAGTGTATATACAGTCAAGTCTCATTATTTAGTGTAGTTAGTCCTATCAAGTCACTGTGGTTGCTGAATTATTGAGTACGAAATCATTGCTCCTAGGACAAACGCAGTTAGGTTCCTGCGAGGTTTTGGTCACAACATTTGTGTCAGCTGATTAGTACATAATCTTGTTTTATGTGTTTCTGTTGAATGACACGTTATTTAGTATATATTGTTGTTCATTAACATTAAACTCGCAGCCAAAGGCACTATAAAATACCCGAATAAAGCTTATCTGACTATGTATTGTCTCTGGGAGGCCCATCACAGCTTCCTTGTGCTTGAGAATACAGACGGCACTTCGGCTCTATGCATGGGGCCATTTTGAACAATGAAACCACGAACAAAAATGAGAAAAGTAGGGTACTAAACAGACCAGAAAAAGGATAGTTGTTTACGTTATGAGAACTAAAATAAGAAGGCAGAACATTGCCTTGTTTGGCCTCAGCTAGAAACATGAGCATTAGGGAACCTAGATTTTTTGGCACTCTGTGCCCGTCCTCAAATGACCACAAAGTCGCTGTGGATATTGATTTTGGGGTTACAAATAAATTTTAGGAAGTAAGTGAATTCTCAAATAGGGAATCCACAAATAATGAAGATCGACTGTGTTTTCATAAAAGGTGTGAGTTAAATTTAAAAATGTTTAATTTCATATATATTTTAAATAAGATACTTCCCCCTAAAATATTAATATTATCTAGTATTCTACTGCAAAATACAAATAATTAATGAATTTCAAAATTGGAAGCCAGCCTCATTTAAAAATAAAATATTTGATTAGAATTTTTGTATATGTAGTTAAATGCAATAAATAATTTTTATAAAATTTAAACTGTCCACAATTCTAGTATTCAACGCCTCTCTTGTGGTCAATATAATCTGTATATTGCTTCACACGTGTTATGTCCGGACCTACATAGGTACAAATAGAAGGATAATACGAGCTATTTACTATTACAAAATATTGCTCAGCTGTCCTATACTCACTTGCTGGGAATACTGTGCTAATTTGTGAGTAGTTCCTGTAGCTATAAGAATTTCTGTGCTAATTTTGGGAGCCACAGACTGAAATAGGAATAAGGAGCCAGAAAATGGGCGTTTGGTAATACTGGGAATTACAGTTTCTGAAGAACCTGTGAGAGAAGAGGTTTGAGGGACCCAAGTGCTTAGGTAAGTGCTTCTGTCACTCCGATTATCCCTAATCTCAGGGAGTGTTTCATCTTCAGGGCTGCCAGCGGCAAAGCCCCGACACCTCTCTGTGTGGCATGGAGGTGCAGTCAGTCTTTGCTTCCAGGATACAGAGGGAGCCTGTGTGCGGGTCTGCCTGGTGCTCGCGTGTACGGGGTGGTCTAAAGTGCCAGCCCCTCTTGCCTGGGTCTGTGGAAGGGACACCTACAAGCGATGCGGCAAATGAATGAAAAACAGAATCTGGGCAAGTGGCTGTGTAGGGTAAATTCTGTGTCTTTGTAGTTTTTGACCAGTTTTCATGTATTTCTGACTTCTTTTTAATTTGGATAATTTCTGGAAAACGAGCCCCTCTGCATACTACATTTTTTATCCTCCTCCTTTAAGAATATGCAAAACTGCCATTTTCTTTTCAGTGAATTTGCTCATTTCACAAGGCATATTCCTCTTCTGTCTCCTTCTTGCAATGTGTTGCTCTTTGGCTTGGAGCCAGATTACTAAGCTTCCACCAGTCAAGCCTGATAAAAAGACAATTAAAAGCTCACTGGGGAGGGAGTAATAATTGATAACAGGCAAGGAGGCAGAAAGGTTTTGCTTACTCTCACGGCACCTCCAGAAAGGATTGTGGCAGATGTGTGCTTTCAGGCAAGCCCCCTCGGTGGTAATGAAAGTGTAGACATATTTATGAAGCACCTCAGAAAGCACATGGGGGTCAGGAGACCTGGGTTCAAGCACCGGCACCACTACCTACCAGCCCTGGGCCTGCGGACGGTCGCATCGTTTCTCTGAACTCCGATTTCCTTGTCTAAGAAATGGAGATCGTTATTGAGCTGTCACGAGGATCTGTGAGATCAAGTGTCTGAAAGCATTTTGTAGGTGAGATGTATTATGTGAAGGGGAGTGGTTCAACTACTTTGGTTTCTTTTTATAATTTCCCTGCACCATGCTAATTACTTCTCCGTAGTACTTTCCCAGCTAGTCTCAGTATTGTTCTACTGTCATCATTCCATGCTCCCCAGTAAATGCTCCTGAGCTGAATATTAATGCCTCGAAAGAGGTTTCTGGAAATGTTAAAGGACGGGGTCATTTTCAAGGACACAGTGATTATGGATGGAAGAAAATGCCAGAGTTCTGAAATTAAGATCAGATGATATCTGGAATTGACTGGGAATTGTTTGCCGGGAAGCTAGGGGAGGTTTCCAAGGCCGGAAGTGGGAGGCTGGCAGGCACTGGGACCTTCCCACCCTGTTGGTTTGCGTGGGCTGCCATAACAAAATGCCACATACCACAGACTGGGAGCCTACACAACAAAAGTTTATGTTCTCAGAGTTCTGGACACTGAAAGGGCAGGTCTCCTTGGCTTGTCGATGGCCGCCTCCTCACTGTGTCCTCTCATGGCTGTCTTCCTGTGCATACGCATCCCTGATGTCTCTGTCTGTGCCCATCTTTCCTCTTCTTACAGGGACGCCAGTCAGACTGCATTAGGCCTCTACCCTAACAGCCTCATTTTAACATAATCATCTCTTTAAAGGCCTTATCTCCAAATACAATTACATTCTGAGGTATGGGGGTGTAGGACATATGAAATTTGAGGGACACAATTCAGCCCATAACACTCATCAACAGTGAACTCACGTGTCAGCACAGATGTTGCACTTAGCCAGAGCAGGAACTCTGACTTCTAGCCCCCGTGAACTGATGCAAACACATGACTTCTTATCCCCAAGGCAGGTACCAATTCATATTGTGACCAGTCGAATAAAGCAGGGAGCTCTCAGCTGGGAGTCCGAGTTTCATTTGACATGTTCATTCTTTCATGTGCTCAGGTGTTGATTCAAGAAGCATCTCCTGGGTGCCTGTCAGGTGCTGAGCACTAGGCCAGGTGGAGGGGATTACAGGCCATTTTGCCCTCTGACCTTGAGCTGTTCAAGGTGTGTAATGGGAAATGGACACGTAACTAAGTGGATGGGGTGATGTATGATGGCTGTAACCTTCGGTGGGGGCATAGGCTGATCCACATGGCTGTGGGAGTTTGAGCTGAGAGTTTAGCAATGCGCAATGCCGCTGAGAGTGGTAGCGGACATTCATGGGATCTTCGCCATGTGGCCGGCTTGGTGCTACATGTTTTACTTGTATTATCTCAACAATAGTAATCTCAACCGCATCTCCTACTGG
Organism: Ursus americanus; assembly: GCF_024610735.1. Lineage (NCBI taxonomy): Eukaryota > Metazoa > Chordata > Mammalia > Carnivora > Ursidae > Ursus > Ursus americanus. Next base: position 47,306,752 of record NC_142133.1, on the reverse strand, counting down.
GTAGTTGTGTCCTTATGGTTACCCCGGGAGCAAGTATTGTTACCTTCATTCTACTGATGAGGAAACAAAGGCCCAGGGAACTTGTTATGGACTGAAAGAGTCCCTGAAAAATACATCTGTGGGAGCCCTAAGTCCCAGGGTGATGATGTTAGGAGGTGGGGCCTTTGGGGGGTAATTAGGTTTAGATGAAGTCATGAGGGGAAACTCTCATGATGGGATTCGTGCTCTTATACGATGAGGAAGAGACAGGAAGGCTGTCTCACTTTCTCTCCACAAGTGCCCTGAGGAAAGGTCACGTGAGCAGAGAGTGACGAGGGGCTACAAGCCTGGTCTACAAGCCAGGAAGAGGGCCCTCACCAAAAACTGAAGCCCCTGGCACCTTGATCTTGGGTTTTCCAGCCTCTAGAATTGTGGAAAATAAACGGCCGTGGTTTAAGTCACCAGTCAGTGGTGCTTTATTCTGGCTTCCCAAGCCAACCGAAACGGATCTAAAAGAACTCGTTCAAGGTCTCCTGGTCCTAAGTGGCAGGGATGGGATCAGAGGCCACGGTGGTGAAAATCGCAGCAGAAGCAAGGCGGGGAGGAGCGGGGAAGAAGGTGAAGAGGGATGTAGAGGGTGTCCTGCCTTGGCCTCTCTGTGCCTTGGTGTCCTCATCTATAAAACGGTAACGACAACGATAGGATACACATCCCAGGATTGCAAAGTGCTTGGAACAGCACCTGGCGCGTGGCGAAGGCTACACAGGGGTTTGCTCTTAGCGCATTGTCGATGGATTTCATGGATGCAGGCAGGTTAGTTAGGAGATTGTCACTATGATCCACGTAAGGCTCACAGAGTGGTAGTGGCGATAAAAAGCTGAAAAATTTGCAAGTTAATCACCATAGAAAATAAGCAGTTGGTGGCTGTGATGTAGTGGGTGACAGAGAGGGGTCTCCAGCTGGCTTGGGTGACATAGTGACATTAATAGAAATAACTAACACTGTGTGCTAGGCTCTGTGCTAAATGTCCTCCCTATGTATCCAGAGCCTCACCCAGTTTGATTATTTTTTCATAACAATTATCATACTACCTGACATATGTATATATATAGTATAGTATATACCATATATTTACGTAGTGTAATAAATAGTTGGGGACTGTAGCCTAGCCAAGATGACATATCAAAAAAGTCATCACAGGAGCACCTGGGTGCTCAATCGGTTAAGCCACCGGCTCTTGGCTTCTGCTCAGGTCATGAGCTCAGGGTCATGAGATGGAGCCCCACTTCAGGCTCGCACTCAGAGGAGTCTGCTTGAGATTCTCTCTCTCCTCCTTCTGTCCCTCACCCCACTCACGTGTGCACACACGTGTGCTCTCTATCTCTCTCAAATAAATAAATAAATGAATAAAATCTTTGGGGCACCTGGGTGGCTCAATGGGTTAAATGTCTGCCTTCAGCTCAGGTCATGATCCCAGGGTCCTGGGATCGAGCCCCATGTTTGGCTCCCTGCTCAGCGGGGAATCTGCTTCTCCCTCTCCCTCTGCTCCTCTGCCTGCTTGTGATCTCTTTCTCTCTCTCAAATAAATAAATAAATAAATAAACAAATAAATAAATAAATAAAAATCTTTTAAAATAAAAGTCATCACAGAGATCGGGCAGCCTGGCTCTAGAGAGCAGCCGGTCCCCATGACCTGCTCACAGAATTTAAGGGGTCTAGGAATCTCCTTGGAACGCCAGGAGAAATATAGAAGCTGAGAGGTTGGCTGATACCTTTGCAGGGGTTGAGGGTGTCAGCACAGTAGGGGTGAACTGGCCCTGTGAAGAGGGCCCCAGGGAAGGATGCCCAGTCCAGAGATTTAAGGAACATGGAAGTTAGATGTCAGTTAATCTGCAAAATCGGGAACGTCAGCCAAAAGAACAGACCCTGAGTTACACCAGCAGCAGGTCCTTCATGGATGGGGGCATGTTAGCTTCTGGATCTGGGACCTCCTTGGCCAAGAGGGAAAGAGAACGAACCCCCAAAGACTTTCTCCCCGAGGGTCTGAATGAAGCCCTAGGAGACTTTGAGCAGGAAGATACTGAGTTACCTTTAATGTGCTGGAGTGGACTCCCGGGTCCTCCCAGAGCAATAAACACGGCTTCATTCCCTGCCCCCAGCCCCCTATGGGCTGTATGTTCCCTGGACATATACAATGTAAAAGTCTCTCCCATTTGCTTTGTCTTTCTTCTCTCTCAATATCTGTATGTTTTTTGTGAACGAGGCACAGTAGTCATCACAGCCCCAATATGGTGACCCCGCGGTGATGGTGTTAACTGTGCTCTTTAGATTGCAAGTCACTGGGACTTCCTTCTTCTTCTTCCTTTTTTTTTGAAGATTTTATTTATTTATTTATTTTAGAGAGAAAGAGAGAGCGAGCTCACGAGTGGGGAGAGGGGCAGAGGGCGAGGGAGACAGAATCCCAAAAAGACTCTGTGGTGAGTGTGGAGCCTGACATGAGGTTTGGTCCCACAATCCTGAGACCATGACCTGAGCTGAAATCAAGAGTCCGTCGCTCAGCTGACTGAGCCATCCAGACGCCCCATCACTGGGACTTCCTTAAGGGAAAAGGGGTGTTTCGGCTTGGGTTTCATGTGCGGGGTATTTATTAGGGAGTGCCCTAGGGTTAACGTCTATGGAAGGGGAGGAAGGGAGTGAGATGGAGCAGAGGGAGAAGTCAAGCTTGGACAGCCTCAGTAACCCCGACACCCTGGGGGCCTCTGGCGCTAGAGTTGTCCCAAGATGTGCTGAGATGGCCTTGGGAAGGGCAAGGTGGCTCCCTGCAGCTGAGACAGTATGGAGGGCCTGGCCCCTGGGTGCGGACAGTGCCCCTAGCCAGCTGGGGCAGTAAGCCCTCCCTTGAGGGAGGATGTGGCAGTGCCTCTCTGTGTGCATCACAGGGGATTTAGGGTAAGAACGCCTGAGGGCTGGAAGTCAACTGCTGCCAGGGGTCCCCAGAAACTCTGAGTTTCTCCTGCACTCCCCCCTGATTTTCCTCACTTCCCTGCAGAGTTTCCCTCTTACCTACTGTCTGCTTCCTCTGTGGGTCTGACCTGCTCTCTCCTGGGCACCACCTGGACCATTCTTACCGTGTTCTTCTGATCAAGTTCTGGAAGAGTTATTCACATTGACCTGGGACTGTAATCCCCAAACTCTTGCATGGAACGCTGGTTCTGGAAATGTTAATGTGTCTTTCAAAAGCTGGATGATACCTACATGCAGGTTCATTGTCCTCTTCTCCCTTCTTTTGTGTATGTTTTTTAAAAAAACTCCTTAATAGAAAATATACATAAACAAATCTCCCTCTGGAAGAAAATGTTAGCTGGTGATGGGAGGAGGAGGTAGAGGGTGGGTGAAAGTGCGGATTCCGAAGTTAGAGCGTGTGAGTTGGAGTCCAGCCCCTAGTGCACGGACGGTCTCAGCAAGGACCTCACCTCCCGAGGCTGAGCTCTGCTTCCCCAGCAAGGGCTGTGGGCAAGCTGGCCCACAACAGATGGGCGCGTAGGTGTCTGGCGTACCCATGGCAGTTCTTTCATGGACAAATATCAAGTATGAAGCCCAAAATGTACTTTTTCTTTTTTTTAAGTGTTTATTTAAATTCCAGTTAGTTAACATACAGTGTAATATTAGTTTCAGGTGTACAGTATAGTGATTCAGCACTTCCATCCATCACCCGGGGCTCATCACAAGTGCCCTCCCTCATCCCCATCACCTGTTTCACCCCTCTCCCCACCCACCTCCCCTCTGGTAACCATCAGTTTGTTCTCTGTAGTTAGGAGTCTGTTTCTTGGTTTGCCTCTGTCTCTCTTTTTTCCCTTTGCTCCTTTGTTTTGTTTCTTAAACTCCATATATGAGTGAAATCATATGGTATTATCTTTCTCTGACTGACTTATTTCACTTGGCGTGACACTCCCAGCTCCCCCCATGTTGTTGCAAATGGCGAGATTTCATTCTTTTTATGGCTGAGTAATATTCATGTGTGTGTGTGTGTGTGTGTGTGTGTGCATGTGTGTGCGTGTAACGCATCTTCTTTATCCATTCATCAATTGAAGGACATTTGTGCCGTTTCTATATTTGGCTGCTGTTGACAATGCTGCTGTAAACTGCAGGGTGCATGTGTCCCTTTGAATGAGTACTCTTGCATCCTTTGCGGGAGCACCTGGTAGAGCAATTGCGGGGTCGTAGGGCAGTTCTATTTTCAACTTTTTGAGGAACCTCCATACTGTTTTCTACGATGGCTGCACCAGCTCGCAGTCCCACCAACAGCGCGTGAGGATTCCCCTTTCTCCACATCCTTGCCAACACCTGTTGTTTTTGTGTTGTTGATTTTAACCAAAATGTATTTTAAAAAGTTGTACATGTATGTATAGAAGGACCAACTGGAAAAAATAATTTTAGTGAGGCTTCATTTCTGGGGGACTATCCAATATATTTTTCTCTGTAGACCCAGATCTCCTTGGGGTAAGTGTGTGCATGCACGCTTGGAGGAAAGCCTCCTCTAGGGCTGGAAGGCTGGGCCCATGAGGAGGCGCCACAGGGACCTTAGGAGGAAGGAAAGCAGGTCACAGACCCTCTGGCCAGGATGGCTGGTAGCCTGCTGGTGGGAGGGGATCTGGGGGGAGATTCTCCCTTACGAAGGCTACTGACATTAGTCTGTGAGGCCAGCCCCATATGGATTGCCATTCACGTGGCAAAAAGAATTTACTACCCTGAAAAACAACAGATCTCTGGCAAGGAATGAAAGAAGTAGGGATGGAGATGCCTCCCCCCTCCGCCATAAAAGTATCAGTTGCCAGATGCCAGGGCAGCATTCCAAAGGCTCTTGGGGTCTCAGGGGCCAGATGGGGGTCTCAGCAGACAGACAGCAGAGAGGCGGCGGCTGAGGCTGCTGGCAGCATATTGCGTCTCTTAGGACCGGCCAGGCCAGCAGCACTCTGGGCCACCGCTCCTGACAAACGAGTTGGAATAACAAGAGCGATAATCCTGATGGTTTTTTCCACACTGATTTTCTTCGATGCACTGTCCTCTCGAACATCGTTCCTGTTCAGAAAAACGGCATTGGCCTTGTGAAGAGCTGGCGTGGTAGCTGGTGGGAAGAAGGAATCGGCTGTTGGGTTTTTAAGCACAGGGCCTACTCCCAGCGGGACTCGTCACGGAGTACGTCCTCCAGAAGCATTCAGTTTGAAAAATCGTAAAATTAAAGAAATTATCCCCCCCCCAAAATCAGCAATACAGAAGCATAGAGAGTAAAAACTAAAGACCCTCTTTCCTTCCCTCCCCCACCCCCCACCCCACACCAATCTCTCTGTCCCCAGAGAAGAAGTCAGCAGTTCGGTGTGTGTCCTTCCATTCCACCACATAAAGATGTACCTCATTCCTTCAGGTGCCCGCGTATCTTTTCATTACAAGGATTGTTTGAGATTTTTCACCATGATAATGCTTCGGCGAACCTAGCTTGGTGATTCCCAAACTGTGGCGTGTGTGTGTGTGTGTGTGTGTGTGTGTGTGTGTGTGTGTGTTTGCACGTATGTGTCAGTATTTCCTTAGGACGGGTCCTTACAGTGGAATTTCTAGGTCAAAGGGCATGTACATTTCAAGTGGTGACAAATTGTCTTACAAAAAGCCTTTAATGCCTGCTGGCATTTCATTTTTGCCAATTCGAGAGGCAAAAAATGCACCTCATGGTTTTATTTTGCTTTATTAAAAGAATATTTATTCCATTTTTTTAAAAGATTTTATTTATTTATTTGACAGAGAGAGACAGCCAGCGAGAGAGGGAACACAAGCAGGGGGAGTGGGAGAGGAAGAAGCAGGCTCATAGCAGAGGAGCCTGATGTGGGGCTCCATCCCACAAAGCTGGGATCACGCCCTGAGCCGAAGGCAGACGCTTAACGACTGCGCCACCCAGGCGCCCCTATTTATTCCATTTTTAAAGTTATGGTAGGCTCTACCTGGCATTTACCATTGCCATCATTTCGAAGCGTACAGCTCTGTGGCGTTAAGTACGCTCGCGTTCTTGTGCAACCCTCACCACCATCCTTCTCCAGAATTAATTTGCTTTTATTGGGTTAGCTGATGAGGATCTTTTTGTCTATGGACTATTTTATTTTTCCTTCATGCCCCTCACCCTCCTTCCTCCTTCTTTTCTTCCTTCCCTCCTTCTCTTTGTTTCTTTTGCCTTTTTATGATCTTTGTAGGTTTTCTCACTAGGTCGATGTCCTTTTTCTTTCTCTCTTTTTTAAAAATTAGGAATTTTTCTGTATTATATGATCTATTTTCAGTTTTATCTCTCTTGCTTGGCTCCTTATGTATGACATTAGTTTCAATTTTTACAACATTTCTGCAAGATAAGTATTATTATTCCCATTTTGTGGATGAGGAAGCTAAAGTTTAGAGAGGTCGTGTGACTTGCCTGAGGTGACATAGCTGAGGTGGAGACAAGATGAGACAGCTCTGTCTGGCTTTTCCAGTCTCAGGCCACAGGGAAACTCCATGAGTTTGTAAGTAAGACTCTGACAGAGCGCAAAGCCAGCTGGGTGCCTGGGAAGGCCGGGGCAGCTTAGGGGGCCTACGGGGGAGGCTGGGAGGATCTAGAAGTTGGTATTGCTAAGCAGGGAGGGACTCAGAGAGAGGATCCCCTCTCGCCCTATTGTTCTTGCTGCACGGAGAGCCATCGAAGCACATATGAAATTTGGGTCTGTGGGTGTTCACTCCCCCCTTACCGCGTTGGCGGCAGGGCAGAGGCCAGAGGGTGTGGTCTAGTCCTTTCTGGGCACTAATTCCAGGCAGCTTCTTGTTCCTCCTCCCTCCCACATCCAATCAACCACTAGCTGGGTGGGTTTCACTTCCTCAGTGTCACTTCTCATCTTTTCGTCCCCTGCCAGAACCAGGCCCAGGTCCCCTCTGTGTCTCCTAACTGGTCTTACCATGTGTTCTCTGGCTCCCTTCAGGTCCCCTCCATGCTCAAGCCCACATTTGGTAGTGCAACTCCTCTCCTTGGACGGTGCCTAGGTGCCTCTCACGCGGGCGCCGAACTCCTCAGACTGGCCACAGGCTCTTCACCCTCAGGCCCCTGCTTCTTTCCCTTTCTCACTGTTGTCTGCCTGGGTCTAGGTGTCAATCAGAACAAATTCTGTAAACATGGCTAACTCTCTCTTGTGCCTCAGGGCCTTTGCCTATATTGTTCTCTCTCCCTGGAATGCTGTTCCCTGGCTAACTTGTGCTCAAATGTGGTGTCTCCCTTTAAACAACATTTCACTGGGAAACCCTGGAATGATGGGCTCAGTTATGGGCTGTGTGGTTGCACACATCCTACCATCTTATAATTTTCTTTTTGTCTGTCTGTCTCTGGACCCTGGCTGCATATTAGTATTACCACAGCTGCTTTTATTTTTATTTTATTTTTTTAAAGATTTTATTTATTTATTTGACAGAGAGAGAGAGAGCATGCACAAGCAGGGGGAGAGGCAGGCAGAGGGAGAGGGAGAAGCAGGCTCCCTGCTGAGCAAGGAGCCTGACACATGGGACTCAATCCCAGGACCCTGGGATCACGACCTGAACTGAAGCCAGACACCCAACCGACTGAGCCACCCAGGCGTCCCAGTTTTGTTTACTTTAGATTCATAGTAAAAATTACACATTTAGCCACTTGCATGTGATTGGTTCCCCTTTGGAAGTCTTCTCTCTTCCCCAGGCCCTGTTGAAACCAAATGCTATACTGTCAGAGGCCCCAAAACCCACTTCTGAAAGGTTGGTGTGTAATTTAAATTTCATGGAAAATTTCTTCAAATTTTCATTGCTTATGAAGAGTAAAATGTAGTAAGAATTCCCTGGCCACCATCTCTGCCATCTTATCCCCCAGCAGGCTTCTGCAGTTTCCTTGTCTCCAGTTTCTTCTCCTTTCCTCCGTCTCTGAAAAAACCAGTTCTTGCAGACGTGGTGCAGTCCCGCTCTCTCCCTCTCCTTGCATATGCCCTGCAGTCTGCCAGCTGCCCGTGAGCAGACCGCTAGCTCCAGTGCTCTCCTGGCAGGCCTCAGTTCACCCCGACGTACTGCTCAGCCCTTTCTGTCAGGAGTCAGTCATACAGGCACCAACATTGCACCAGGCTCCTGGGAGTGAGATACCACTCCCCTCAGTGCAGCCTCACCCCTGTGGCATGTGGGCAGGGGAGAGGCAGGAGAGGAGGAGGGAGAAGAGTAAAAATGTGTCAATATGGGGAGAACTTCTCCTCACGCAAGGTCTGATGCAAGACCAGTGGAAATGAAAGGGATGGCTTAGGGGCGGGCTGAAGTTGCCCCAGGTAGACAGACACTTACCAATGCCTGTTAGCCGAAGACCACCGGGGACACACCTGAAGTTGAATTAGTTAGACTTAGTGCTCTTTGCAGAGAGGAAAAGCTTATACCTTGGGAAACCGGGGGGCATCTCGGTAAGAGGGTAAGGGGAGAACTTGTTATAGAATTTGGTTTGTTTTGTTAGATGACTCGGGGGAAGGTTCAAGGAAGCAGGGCTCAGCTCTCCATTGGGTGTTCTGAGGAAGTGGGTATAATTCTGACTGGACATCTGCAGTAGCTTGCTCTGGTTCCCATAACAAAATGCCACAGACTCAGTTGCTTAAACAATAGAAATTTATTTTCTCACAGGTCTGGAGGCCAGAAGTTCAAAGTCAAGGTGTCAGCAGGTGTGTTTTCTCCTGAAGCCTCTTTCCTTGGCCGGCAGAAGGGCCGCCTTCTTCCAGTGTCCTCACATGGCTGTCCCTCTGGGCCTGCGTGTCCCTGGTGTCTCTGTTGTGCATCCAGATTTCCTCCCCTTACATGGACAGCCACCAGATTGGATTTGGGCCTACAGTCACCATCTTATTTTAATCACTTCTTTAAAGACCCTGTCTTCAAATACAGTCGTATCCTGAGGTACCGGGGTATGGGCTTCAACATTGTATTTTTCGGGGGCACACAATTTGGCCCAGAACGGTATCTTAAAACATCTTTGTCTATAAGGTGGGGGAAATCATAAAGACTAACGCTGGGATTGGGGAAGAAGCAACAGTCACTCATTAGCCAGGACATGGGGATGTCTGGTCCTTTTTGTGGCTTGGACAAGGTTCATGTGTAGTCTGTACGGAGACACGATTATGGAGTCATCTGGTTTTCGTCTTCCTCCACCACAGTCTCAGAGTGACCTTGTCAGTTGCTGATGTGCTGCGAAATTGTTTACGTTCAATATACGAGGATCAGTAGGAGAACACCACGACCTGGCTGTGGATATTGCCAACTCCTAGCAACACCAAGGCCTCGCTGATAAAGCTAGACCACTCCCTGCTGTCAGGGAGGTTTTCCCTTTCCCAGGATCTAGGTACACATAGTGTACTTGCTAAGCAGAAGCAGCTGTGGGATAATTGCTACCCTTTCCCACTTACAAATTCTGGCGCCAATACCGGTGACCAAGAGAGCGTGGCAGAAGTCTGGCCCCTCTTTGGGAACGCATGGAGCCTGAAGGCCTGGACAGGCAGGAAGCAGGTCTGCAGTGCCTCCCTTTGAGCGCACACTCGGATGCTAGAGCCCCCGGCTGGAATTCCCGGCACTCCACTTCACCCGGTGTATTAGTTTTCTGTTGCTGCGTAACAAATCACTAACCCAGTGGATTAGAACAGCACACACTTATTGTCTCACAGTCTCTCTGGGTCAGGAGCTCAGGCATGGCTTAACTGGGTCTGTGTAGGGTAACACAAGGCTACAGTCCAGGTGCTGCCCAGGACGGGGCTCTCACCAGAGGCTCTACTGGGGAAGGATCAGCTTCTGTGCTCACTCAGGTTGTTGGCAGAAGTCATTTCCTCATGGCTGTAGGACTCATGATGGCCATGGAGAGACTCTAGCAAGACTGGCATCATGTTCTCGTGTAATCCCATACAAGGAACCACGTACATCCCATCATCTTTGTCACCTTCCATGGGTGAGAAGCACGTCACAGGTCCTGCTCACACTCAAGGGGAGGCAATTCAACAAAAGTGTGAATACCAGGAGGCAGGATCAAGGGACCTACTCTCCACCCCTGGGCTGTCCTGACCATCTTAGGAAGTGTGCAGTGTGTTAAGTGATTTAGGATTTGAATGGCTGCAGGTCGGTCAAGCTAGGCTGGCCGGGCGAGGCCGGGCGAGCACACAGAGATGTAGTGGAAGCCACCGCAAATCTTCTGTGCACCCTGAAAACTTTGTTTCTGAGGGAAGATCTGATTTTGGGGAATGAACGAATAGGCCTCTGGCATATAATTTCCTCAGGTGACTGCTGTGCAGGGGACAAGCCTCACAAATTTGTGTAAATTCAAGAATCCATTGGTAGGGGCACAGAAGGAAGAGCTTACGAGTACATGGACATAGGACATGGACATCAACTGTATATGAAGGAGAAACAGAAAAAAGCAGGGAAAAGTTTAGGAACATCCAGGTCTCTGGCAATGGGATGCGAGGACAATACTCAAGTCAGGACTTGAACTGGATACAGAAACTCTGTGGATGGGCAGAGAGGAGGCTAGGGGATGTTTAACATCTCCTTCCTAACCACGAAGGGGAAGCCAGGAAGGCCAGTCAGCCTAGGAGATAGGTGAGGACCCAGTCATGCCAGCCTGTGAAATCTGTGGAACTCAGGAATGTCTGTATAGACAATGTATATTGTGTAGTGTGAATTTGTTGAATGTTTGGACGTTGAATATCTTACAGAATGAACTTCACTTAATGATAGGTCTAAGGCAGTAAGCTCCACCTAAAAATAGTATTAGAACCAAACAAAATTATTCATACACTAGACATTTCAAATTCAGTGTATGATCATATCCTGGGCCATTAAACAAGTCCCAGTTAATATAAAATGACTGCAATAATCTGAGTATGTTCTCAGATTACAGTGGAGTTCGATCAGAAATCATTAACAAGATGTCTAGGAAAAATCTGTAATTTGAAAATTAAACAACATACTTTTAAACTATCCATGGTCAAAGAAAAAAGCCACCAGGGAAATTCGAAAATATTCCAGGGGCACCTGGCTGGCTCAGTCGGTTAAGTGGCTGCCTTCAGCTCAGTTCATGATCTTAGGGTCCTGAGATTGAATCCCCCGTCAGGCTCCTTGCTCAGTGGGAAGCCTGCTTCTCTCCTTCCCTCTGCTACTTCTCCTGCTCGTGCTCTCTCCCTCATGTTCTCTCTCTCAAGTAAAAAAATTAAATCTGGAAAAAAAAAAGTATTAGAAACTGAATGATCATGAAAGTACAGCTTTTCAAAAATCTGGGCAATGCAGCTAGCAGTACTGAGAGAGAAATTTATAGCTTTAACATGCTTATATTAGAAAAGAAAGGTTTAAAGTTAACGACCTAACATGGCCCCTTAAGCAGCCAGAAAAAGAAAAGCAAAATAAATTCGAAGTAAGTAAAAGGAAGGACATCCTAAAGAGCAGGAATCAAGGGAATAGGGGAGAGACAAACAATGGGAGAAAACTAACAAACTCAGCGTCTAGCCCCGTTTCCCTCTAGCCCCAGCTGATGGGTGGAGACGTCGTCTGGAGTGGGGGAAAGAGCATGAGGTAATAGTTCCTGATGTTTTCATCGCACAACCAGAGAGAATATTTTTGCCAGTAGGTGGCAGTGCTGGTAACCTGAAAACCCGGACACGCTGTACTTCGGGTCGCTTGTTGGCGGGGGCGGGGGGGGGGGGGAGCAAGGTTTGCTGCCCTGCTGAAAGGGGGTCGTTTGAAGACCAGAGAGTCAACTCCAGAAAGCAAATCCTCACTGAAACTTAGAACAGGAAAAATGTAGCGATTTCACCAAAACACCTGAAACTTCAACGCCTGTGGAAGGAAAGCTCGAAAGACTGGGTAAAGCCAGGGGTTCTTTGCTGGAGTATTGTAGAAAACGCCCCCCCTTTTCTTGTGTAAATCTAGGCCACTGCGCCTGCTCTCCCAACACCCCCCAATCCCTCCCCGCCTTTGCTTCCAGTTTCTATCCAGAGAGTCTCAGAATGGACAGAGACTTAGAATTAGGAACCCCTGCTACACTCCTCAGAAGGTGATCTCGCCCAAGTCTGGGTTGTACAGAAAGGTTGGTGCAAAGTGCACTCAGGCCTCAGGGAGGAGGTGGCAGGGGCTGGGCACAGCTGGTGCTTTGATATTTTTTTCTTCCTGAAGGATCAATGCTGTGAAAAGGCCCTTGGAAAGTTTCGGGCAGAAAGGGAGCAAATACATTTTGCACGCTTTCTATGTGCATCAAACAAGATGCTTTCCATCAATGTCCTCATCTAATCTGTGAAGTAATCCCGACTTTGGTGTTCACATGCTTAATATTATTACCCCAAATCCCTTAAGAGGACACTTAATAGAGTGCCGGCTTTCGTGGTTCCGGACTTTTAAGTGTATGCACACACTGACTATTCCCCTCTTCTACAGACAAAACTTCAATGCCGTTTCCTTCGTTGAAATGAGCTTTCCTTTAAAAAATAGCCTATGATTTGTTTCTTCGGTCTATCTCTTTCAATCAAGACCCACCCTCAGAACTGGTAGCGTAAACACGGACGTGAGGATGGAAGCCAATAGGATTTTTGTGTGAGGCTGGAAGACGGCGCGGGAGCTTCACCTTTCCCTTCTGGCCGGCTCACACCGAGCGCCGCAGCTCCGGCCGGCTCTAGGCAGGGGAAGCCCGGCCGCCCAACTGCCGCGGCCGCTTCCGCGCGGAGCTGAGGGGCAGCGGGGTGAGGGGTGGGGAGTCACGGCCCGGCCCCACGTGGCCGCCGCCGCCCGGCTCCCCCGGCCCCTCCCGCACGCGGCCGCGCGAACTGCACCGGGAGCAGACGCCAGGCGCGGGGCGGCCGGCCAGCGCCCCCGGTCCCCCGAGCCCCGCGCGCCATGGCGGGCGCCCGGCTAGTCCGCAGCTCCGCGGCCGCCGGCCAGCCGGGCTGTGCGGTCCGTGCTGCCTGACCCTTTCCCCGCGCGCCCCGGGCGTCCGAGCCGCGGTGGGGAGGATGAGTCCCTGGAGCTGGTTCCTGCTGCCGACCCTCTGCCTCCTGCCCACGAGCGCAGCTCCGCAGCGCGGCGCGCTTGCCTCCGCCAACTGCGAGCTCAAGCCCCAGGTAAGGCGCGCGTCCCGCGCGGGCGAGGCGGTTTTCCCGCACCTCGCGAGGGTGTTTCCCAAGCCGCGAAGCACCGCGCGCTCGGATCCCGAGCCCCCTCTCCCGGCCGCGCCTTCTTGCTGGCTTCCCCTTTCTGGCGGGGGCGCAGCCCCCGGCCGCATGAGACTCTGTCCCCAGCCCTCGCCATTGGGCAGGGCGGCAAAAGAGAGTCCCGGCGGGGTCTCCTGGGTCTCTCCAGCCGGCTTCGCGGGCTTTAGGGGACGTCGGTCGGATGAGTCTTCGAAGACCGAACGGTGCAGGGACTTGGCACATTGACTTTGGAAGTTTGTTCTGCCTCTTTTCCCTAGCGTTTAATTTCTCCAGCTCTTATCGAGATGGTATAAGCGCCCGCAGCTGCTTCACTTAACCTTTATATATTCAGTTCCTGAGTTAGAAGGGATCTGGGGGAGCTGAAGCCATTTCCTTTGTTTTACCGATCTGGGAAACTGAGGCTCAGAGAGGGACCTTTTTGCCCTAGGTCACAAAGCGCATTCGCGAAGTAACTGCATCTGACAGCCTCGCGTTCCCGCACAGGCGCTTCCCTAGATATTCGCATTAGCGTTTTGCAGGTGAGGGGAGCCCAGGCGAGGGAGTCCCGGTGACCGGCCCAGGTCCACCCAGCCCTCCAGGAGCAGAAGCCGAGCGGAAATCGGACAGTCTAGCGTCTCCGAGGCTGGCCCTCTTTCGAGATCAATGTTTCCTTCTCCTGATCAGTTTTCTTAAGCCTGGAATTTTCTGACGTTCTCAAGTTCTTCTCTTCCGAGCTCTGTGGAGGTTGATTTTTATGTTTGTATCGGTGGGTCTGATCCCCGGATCTCTGGAGCTGGGGAGGGGGGTGATCCTAGGCTCGTCCTTTGGATGGCCTGTGCGCCCTCGGATCCTAGGTCGGCCCACCTGTGACACCTGCGCAACATTGTGGGCCCCGTCACCCTGGCTAGTGGTAATTTTATTCATGGCCCTAACCACAGCAAAGGAGAGGGTGACCTAATTGAGCCTTCCTGGCCCACGGGGCTGACCGGGGAGTCACACTGACCTCCCTAACGCGTCCGGGGCTGCGGACCGGCGGAGGCTCTCCCTCTAGGAAGGCAGGAGGCGCGGTGGCTGGAGAGGGAAGTCCGCAGCAGGGATAGTCTCGAACGTAAGGTAGGGCATCTGCGCTCTTGTTATTCAAAACAGAAGTCCATCCTTTCCTATGAAAGCAAACGTTTTTCACTTTTGCAAATCCATTCGTAATTATAGTGTGATGAGTGAGTCTTGATAAAGTCACTGTTTCTCTTGATTCTTGAACCTGTCTTCATGGCCTTTTTACTCTCTCAGTTCTCAAACTTTTTGATTTCAGGACCCCTCTACATTCTAAAAAAAGTATTGAGGACTCCAAAGAGCCTTTATGTACGTGGGTTAATGAAAATATTAGTAAAACACAAGAATACATAAGGACACATGCTATTAACCATCATAGCAGTGATGTTATCCCACGCCTGTAGCCTCTAGAAAATTCGATTTGTACACTTGTGAGAGAAAGAGAGCAAAAGAGGAAAATATCTTAAGTATTATTATTGAAATAGTTCTGACCTTACAGACTGCTCGGAAGGGTCTTGGGGACGGCCACAGGTGCCTGGGCCACATTTTGAGGGAAAATCTCTGTTCTGTGGGCTGTCTTATCCCCTGCAGAGGTCAGGTCAGTCAGTGGCAGGACTGGATGCTCGACCCCTCTGTAGAGGGCACTGTTGGGGGGGGGCAGGAGGCTGGGGTCTTAGATTGTAGAGTAAAGCTCCGGAATCCAGCCTCCAATCCCGCGCAGCAGCTTCCTGGGTAGCATTCTGCAGCTCGAGGGCTGGTTTGGTGTCCAGCTTTTGGTAATCATTACAGAGAGGTCTTCCAGGCTGGTCTGTGTGCAGACACTGCAGGCTTGGCGCTGAGCGTCACGCAGGTTGTCTCTTCCTTATCTAACTCAGAACTCGGTAAGTGTTCTCTATATTCCTGCCTCTGTTCTTTCACATGTGCTCTTTCTTCCCCCAAATATCCACATGCTTGCTCTTATACCTCCATCTGGTCTCTGCTCAAACTCTTTGACAGAGACCTTTCCTGATTATCTATATTAAAGATGATGTCAACCCCCTGAGCCCCTGCCCTCCTGTCTGCCTTTCCTGCTCAATTTTTTTCCAGAGCACTTAACTGATAAAAATGTGTTTGCTGCTGCTCCCCTGCCCGCCCCCCCTCGCCTCCATGTACTCTTCATAAGGGTAGGCATTTTTGTCTGTTTGGCTTGCTGCTGCATTCCCAGTGCTCAGAGGAGTGCCTGGCCACAGTAGGTGCTCAATATATATTTATTGAATGAAGACAGTCAACTAAAGCCAGCTCACTTTGGGATCATTCTAGCCGGTGTGCTGAAGAGTACTTTTGGAAAAGTGCCATTATCACAGGTCCCAGGAGGCTGGGACGGGAATGCTGAGGGGTGCAGTCGCTAAGGGACTTAGCCACATTGCACAAGTTGTCATTGTGCTCCTTTGTTTCATTGCAGGGATTACAGATGTGTGTGTTAAACTCACCAGTGATTCAGTTGACAGAGCTGGTAGCTTCTTGGGTCTGTCATCCAGGGCCGTGTCTTTTTCTTGCAGGGCAGTTGCAGCAAGGTTCAGAAGGGGTGTGTTTATGGTGTTAAGTTTCTATTCTACTCATAGTCATGATGTTTTTCTTTTTAAGATTTTATTTATTTATTTGACAGAGAGAACAAGCAGGGGGAGCACAGGTGGAGGGAGAAGCAGGCTTCCTGCTAAGCAAGGAGCCCAATGCGGGATTCAATTCCAGGGCCCTGGGATCATGACCTGAGCCGAAGGCAGACGCTTAACCCGCTGAGCCACCCAGGTGCCCATCCTTCAGTCAAATGTTAAAACACATGGCTTCAACTAATAGCACGTGGTGACCACAGTTACACTGAAATGGGGTACTAGAACAATTTCGTTCTTTTCCTTTTGTGGAGACAAAACAGCCCCACCCCTGAGTATAAGGGCGGCAGGGGCAGTTGCACCCCTAGGACCAGTGCAGTGACCTGGGGGCCTGCTGGTGGGCAAGGCACGGGAAGAGCTCCGGGATCAGAAGCCCTGAAGACAAATTTTCTTTCAGCTCGTGCTCTACCCAGGGCATGCCTGGGAGGGCGCTGTCAGTGGCCGGCAGAGGGGCTTGCTGGTGCTGCGTGGGACGGAGAGTACCTCCTTGGCCAGAGCAGGGCTCCACTGATTGAGGAAGCCCTACAAGATGGGCAACATTTCTTTAAAAACACTTTAAAACCCCTAGTTTAAAAAAGTGGGAAAGCCCCCCCAGATGGTATTATTTTGAAAAGACAGAGTGGGAAAAGGTGACAGTCTGAGGATTTAAAAATGGGTCGCTCAGTCAGTAAAGCGTCCAGCTCCTGAGTTTGGCTCAGATCATGATCTCAGAGTCGTGAAATCGAGCTTTGTGTCGGGTTCCATGCTCAGCACAGAGTTGGCTTGAGATTCTCTTTCCCTCTTCCTCTGCCTCTCCTCCCACCCCCGGCTCGTTCTCTCTCCCTCTCTCTCTCTCTCTCTCAAATAAATAAATAAATAAATAAATAAATAAATAAATAAATAAAATCTTTAAAAAAATGGTGGTGTGGATTTATTTGGGGAGGTCATGGGCCCAGGGAAGGGGACCTGGACAGAGCCTTTTCAGGTTCGGAGTCAGGAAGTGCTCCTGAGCAACCTACTAGAATATTCATGGAAAGACATAGGACACTGAGTCATGAGTATAGTGTGTTATGTGTTAACGTCACATAATGTGATGTTTTAAACCCAGGGCTCAGGAGCCAGACTCCCCGACTTCGAATCCACTCAGCAGCTACGGGAACTTGCGTAACATCATAAACGTCTCAAGGTCTGAATTTCTGCACGTGGAAGTGGCCAGTGTCTTAATTAGCTGTGTATCTTCTCAACTGCCTTTCTTCCGATTCTCACCTGATTTGGGGGGAGAGGTGCTGGCAGGCTTTCACTCCCACCATACCACCAAAACTGTTCTTGTTTAGGTCCCCAGTGTCCTCAGTGTTGCGCCATCCAGAGGTCAGTTCGCAAATCCTTGTCTCATCTGGCCCACCAGCCACGCTGAACCCCTTGCTTAGATTCTCCTCCTTGAAGTGCTGTCTTCAAGTGGCTTCCCACTCTTTCGATTTTCTCAGCAACCTCAACGGTCACCTCTCTCATTTCTCTTTTGCTGGCTGCTCTTTTTTCCCCTTGACTTTGCATGGTTAGATTACTTCTAGACCTTTTCTTTCCTAATCTACACATAGTCCCTTGGAAATCTTATTCAGTCCCATGACTTAAATGATGTCTAAATGGTGACAGTACCCTGTGTTTATCTCTGGCCCAGGCCTCTCCCAAAGTCCAGACTCCCGCATCCACCTCCCAGCTCAACCTCCCCACTTGGTTGTTTGCTTGACATCTGGACTCAGCAGGGCCCAAGCCAGACTTCTGATCTTCCCCTCTGCTCCTGTTCCACTCCGTCTCTCTTCTCTCTTTTCAGCCTTTTAATTAGCCAATTCATCAGCAAGTCCTATTAGCTCTAGCTTCCAGAATATATCCAGAACCTCCTCACATCTCTGTTCTGTCACTACCAGTATGTTCTCTCGCTTGGATGCTTTTGGTAACTTCCTAACTGACTTTCTCGCATCTGTCCTCATCCCTCCACAGTCTGTTCCTCACACCTGCCAGAGTGGTCCTGTTCATGCGTGAGGTCGGCTCCTATGGCTCCTCTCCCAGAAACCTGCCCTAGCTCCAGTGTGGGCTGGCCTTGCTCACCTGTCTGACCTTTCCTCCTGCTTTGCTCTTCACTCATCCTGCCTTAGTTATGATGACATCCTTGCTAGAACCTTTCTGCCTCAGGGTCTTTGCACTGCTGTTCCCTCCTCCTGGAGGGAATGCTCTTCTCTCAGATATCCCCCGGGTTTGCCCTTTCACCTCCCTTCACAGCAAGGCCTAAATCTCCTACCAGACATTCCATGATTTTCTGATCTCCTTATTTGGCGCTGAATATCTCTTCCACCAGTATTCCCTGTTCCCTTTCCTGCTTTCATGTTCTCCACAGCAAATATCACTGACATAGCCGAGGCAGGGACCTGTTTTTCTTTCGCTTGTATTTCCAGTGCCCTAGAACACCCCAGCGCCTTGTGCCTTCCACAGTGCCTGACACATAGTAAATACTTGTGGAATAAATGCACGTTGAACAAATGTAGTAGGAGCATTCGTGTGCAATGCTTGGATGGTCCCTGGTGCACAGCGAACATTTCACAGCAGCTGGATGTTCTTAGCAGCATTATTGTTATTACGAGGCTGGATGCCAGAACGTGAGTCTTGTTTTTTGTTTTTAAATAGCAGTTTTCAGCAAAAAGATTGTACAACTCCATTTCTAAACTAATACTAATTGAAAAGGCAGCAATAAATAATTAAAAATGGATACATATAGTTGAACAGATTTTATTTAAAGGGAAGTGTAAAAGGAGTGCCTGGGTGCCTCAGTCGGCTTCTGCCTTTGGCTCAGGTCATGATGATGGGGTCCTGAGATTGAGCCCCGCCTCGGGCTCCCTGCTCGGTGGGGAGTCTGCTTCTCTCTCTCCCTCTCTCTCAATAAATAAATAAAAAATCTTAAAAAAAAAAAAAGAGAAGTGCAGGTATTTTGAGGTAGGATGAGACTTTAGGGAGAATAAGGGTATTGAGGAAAAACAAACCCAAAGCGAAACGAAACCACCCCTCCCACTCTGCCTACCCCCAGCCCCAACCATGACCCTGCAGTATGGGTTGGATTTTCCAGGGAATGTATTTGTTTGATATCACAGTCTCCTGGTAAATGACAATCGGTTACGTGCCCATGGGTTTAATCATAGCATTTTAGCTCTTTGCTGTGTCTCCCAGTTGGAAACTGTGTAGAAGTCCTTTGGTAGACTGCGTGGAACTTGTGTGAGTAGGTCCCTTCCAGAGGTCAGTGGTGCCCAGTCATATCACCATCTAGGGCCCTTCAATTAGCAACTGTTTCCCATAAAATGAACAGATAAACCAAACTAAACCTTTGCCTAGCAAGACCACCTCTACCAAACCAGTTGCCTTTATAGGTCATCATTTTGTGACCCGTTTTAAATGAACCAAAGCATAACTGTCAGTCTTGGCTTTCGGTTAGCATCTAGTTAACCGGTGTTTTTCTACCGGCTTGCTGTAACTCTAACAGTGAGACATTTGACTGCTTAATAGCCTTGGTAGCCATTGTTTTAGATAGAGTTTCACCTTGGCTTTTTGATGTATTTAAATAACCCTGGGGACAGTCATTACTCCATAAGAGGATGCCTGAGGGCTGACCGGAGACCCTGGATTTGATTCATCTCTTAATATCAATTCCATCATTAATAAGTTTTAAAAATACATTCTTTCATTTTTCATTCACTTAACAATTACCTGTCTAGTTTGTTTATTCCGATAACCTATGACAGATATTGTTATCTCACTTTTAAAGATGGAGAATCTGAGATACAGAGAAATTAAGTGGCTTTTAAAAATCTCAGGGAGGTAGCTGAGACAGAAGCAGAATTTAGGCTCCTCTTACCAATTAGTACAGTCTTGGAAAGGTGTGTGTGTGAGCAGAACTGTAACTTAAATACTTAAAAAAAACCCCCAAGGTCACAGGCTGGGGATTCGTGAGATATGTTCTGTTTGGCTTGCATGGGATTTAAGAAAACAGAGGCAACATATTCCAATTGGAATTTTTTTTTTTTTTTTTGAGAGAGAGTGTGCGAGCTGGGAGAGATAGAGGGAGAGAGAGAGAATCTTTTTTTTTTTTTTAAGATTTTATTTATTTATCCACAGGAGAGAGAGAGATAGATCACGAGCAAGGGGAGGGGTAGAGGGAGAAGCAGATTCCCCACTGAGCAGGGAGCCTGATGAGGGACTCCATCCCAGGACCCTGGGATCATGACCTGAACCGAAGGCAGATGCTTAACTGACTGAGCCACCCAGGCGCCCCTCCAGTTGGAATGTTTTATTTAAACTCAAGATCTGTAGTTACTTTTGAAAAGCCTGTTCTGGAGCACTAGGCTGGCTCCCATGTGGCCAGGCCTGGCTCAGCTTTCTTCAGCCAATAGTGTTTATCCAGAGCTGGGAGCCTATCTGCTGCCGACCTTCCCCCACCGTTGTCTCGAGCTCAGCTCTTGTGTTCTCTGCCCTCCTCTAAGTGGTCAGAAGGTGCTTTTGCGGAAGGTGGCCGGGGGCAGGTGGAGAAGAGAAGGTTGAAGGCTGTGAGAATGGGGCCCCTGCATCAACCAGCTTTTGTCTTAGATTTTGAGATTCTGTGTAACATTTCATTTGAAAATAGGTAGCTGCTGCTTACTTAAACCATTAACACACAAATGCAAATACAGCTAATCCTCATTATTTGTAGATTTCATATTTGTGAATTGGCCTGCTTGCTCAAATTGATTTGTAACCCCAAGGCCTGTGGCACTTTTGTGGCCATGTGTAGCCATTCCCAGAACTGGGAAAAATTTGAGTCCCCCGATGCACACACTCCCAGCTGAGGTCGAGTATATTGATGCTGTGCTTTGTTTCAGCTCTCAACAAGTAACGGGTGAACAGTGTCCTTTTGGTGGTCTACCGAATGCTACTTTTTTGCATTTTTGTGCTTCTTATGGGTGATCTCACTGTTTAAAATAACCAAGCACAGATACCGTCTCGTGTTCCTAACCACAGGGAGGCTGAGAGGAGCCTTAGGGAGAAAATGGATGTGTGAGATGAGCTTCGTTCATGCATGAGTTTTAGTGATGTTGGTCATGAGTTCAGTGTTCATGAAATCAACAACGTGTATTCAGTAAGGTGCTTTTCAACAGAAGCACATACAAAACAGGGCTCTGCATTGATCTGTCCATGAAAGTGTTGTGACCAGAGGCTTGTAGGAACCTAAGCCTTGTATTTCTCCTAGGAGCAGTCGTTCATTATTCGGTAATTGTGTTTGTGGTGACTTAGTGGAATGTAACTATAACAAAAATGAGAGCTGATTCTAAGTTGAAACTCCACAATCCCGGGAAGCATGTTACTTAAAAGGCTGCTGAAATTAAAGCTTTTTGTAAAGAAAGGTCTTTTCTGTAAATCTGGATTTTCACATTTCTGGGTTGCTCGATGTGGGGTTCACCTCATGAGTCTATCTGACCTTGAGGCTTGGAGTCCTGGAGGGCGGCCCTGTGCACGTCTGTGTATGGGCTCTCTTAATAAACAGACACTTCCTAAATGCCTGCTGTCGAATCTGAGACGCGCAGGGCACCATGGCTTGGCCTCAGGTGGTGTGCCTCGCTGCTCAGCCTACAGCTGCTGGGAGAGGATGTGCAGCTGTGGAGAGCCACTGCTTTTGAAAATGTTGGATTTGAGACCTGCAGAAGCAGACGCCATCAGTCTGCCTACCTGGGAGGTACCAGTGGTTCCCTCAGCTGTACCAGTGTGCCCTTGGAGTCCCTTGAGAGTCCCTGCTTTACCTCCAGCTCAGTTCATTGTTAGGGCAAACTCAAGGACTCCTATTACTTTTTCGACTTCAATCAACCTTTGGGCGGAAAAGGGGGAAAATGCTGCCTCGAGGACTCCTGCTGCTGGCAGGTGAATCTACCTGGACTTAGGAGTGTAAATCGTACTTTGATCATTGTTCTCCTGCGGTGCAACTTGTCTCTCCAATTCGTTTTCTCCTGTCAGGTTTCTGACCCTCCATATCGTGACTTAATGTCCTTTCTGTTCCTTTCAGCAGAGTGAATTGAATTCCTTCTTGTGGACCATAAAGCGAGATCTGCCATCTTACTTCTTTGGCACGATCCATGTTCCGTACACTCGGGTTTGGGACTTCGTCCCGGACAACTCCAAGGAGGCTTTTCAGCAGAGCGGTGTTGTGTACTTCGAGCTGGACCTCACCAACCCCTACACTATCTCAGCCCTCGCCCGCTGTCAGATGCTGCCGCCGGGGGAGAACCTGCAAGACGTGCTCCCCAGGGACATCTACTGTCGCCTCAAGCGCCACCTAGAGTATGTCAAGCTCATGATGCCCTCGTGGATGACCGCAGACCAGCGTGGCAAAGGTCTCTATGCCGACTACCTCTTCAATGCCATTGTGGGGAACTGGGAGCGCAAGAGGCCCATCTGGATCATGCTCATGGTCAACTCCCTGACGGAAGTGGTTGTTAAGTCCCGTGGGGTGCCTGTCTTAGACCTGTACCTTGCGCAGGAGGCCGAGCGGCTGAGGAAGCAGACTGGGGCCATGGAAAAGGTGGAAGAGCAGTGCCATCCACTGAACGGGCTGAACTTTTCACAGGTAAGACCCTCTTTGCCTGAAGGACTTGGCCTTGGATTGTGTGTGAATCCACTGAATTATAATCTAGGAGATGGACCATAAGCATAGTTTAATCCAAAAATTGTCTTTGCTCAAGAATGTTATTCTGAGGATGCCTAGGTGACTCAGTTGGTTAAGCGTCTGCCTTGGGCTCGAGTCATGATCCCGGGGCCCTGGAATCGAGTCCCGTGTTGGGCTCCTTGCTCAGCGGGGAGTCTACTTCTCCCTCTGCCTGCTGTTCCCCCTGCTTGTGCGGTCGCTTGCTCTCTCTCTCTCTGACAAATAAATAAATAAAAATCTTAAAAAAAAAAAAAGAATGTTATTCTGAGGATTAAAAAATAAGCCTAAGAGTCAGTTGTATCACTTACGTGTGTATTACTGAGAGAGAAAAGGATTTTTTTCCTTGTCATCTGAGCAAGTATTGGCATACCTTCATCACTTGTTTTAACTTAGGTTATTCATTAACAAGCACTGAGAGGGTGTGGACAACGTGACTGTCAGACTGACTATCAGAGGGTATGGCCTGGTTTGAAAATGAGACTGGCCATGGCTGTTTTTGGTCACTATGGTCCCTCTGAGATCATTGCTGTCGCTCTTCAGGACACCCCCCCCCTCCGCAGGAAATTCCTTTGTAAGGCAGAGTTATGTCCCATAGTTTCTAGCCCCTCCCTCAGGACACTGGAATTTAAGTTCATATTCAAGAAGTTCTTCATGTCTCATAAGACAAGTGATGATTGAAGTGCTGTTGTTTAATCGGGTTGGTGAAATTTGTTGTTGTTAACGTTTTAAAGTACAGTAGATGCCTCTGGGGGCCAGTGGGAATTTTGCGGTATGAAGTGAGTAGTTTTTACTTTTTAAAAACTTTTAATTGAAGTATAGTTGACATATAATATTACATTGGTTTTAGGTGTACACATAGTCTTTCGACAATTTTATACATTACGAAAAGTTCACTGCAATAAGTATGGTTTCCATCAGTGAGCATGCAAAGTTGTTATAATATTATTGACTGTATTGAAATAAGTATTCTTGTTTTGCAAATATTCTCAGTGGTTGGCCTTGGAAGGTTGGACCTCAGAATAAAAGTCAACCCTCTAGGTCTTACTGGATCTTGAAATGCTGTACTTAGGTTGTTACTTAAAGAATTTAAGGACGTTCAACCACCTAAAAATCGTATTCCTGAGTTGATAATAAAATTTGTGGGGATTTTAATTTATCTTGCCAAGAGTCTATATTAATAAAATACAGTATTTGTTGGGCACATTGAGATTATAAACAAATTCAGGGACCAATAATTGTCTGCATTGATCTCCTGGGAGAGTTCTTTTGCATTATTTTGAAACCTAAAGAGCAGATATTCTAATGTTTTCAATGTCTGAATTTAATATAATGTTTTCTAAAAAGCAAGTGCTTTGATTTAAAGGCTCATTGATTTTGACCTTACAAGCTGGAAATCTGTGAGCATTTTTGCCTGAGCTAAGCCTTCTTTCATACTTCCAGTTGGGAGGGGAAAAGGCTTGGAAGTAAAATATTATCTTAAGCAAGGTATCTTTCTTCTTTTTTTTTTTTAAGATTTATGTATTTGGGAGAGAGAGAGAGAGCGAGCACGCACATGAGCATGAGGGGCAGAGGGAGAGGGAGAGAGAATCTCAAGCAGACTCCGTGCTGAGCGTGTAGTGGGTTGTGGGGCTGGATCCCATGACCCATGAGATCACGACCTGAGCCGAAACCAAGAGTCGGACGCTTAACCAACTGCACCCCCCAGGCGCCCCAAGCAAAGTGTCTTTGAGGGAAGGTGTGTAGCACCGTCTCTTAAGATAATAAATACATTTAAGAGACATTTTATTTTTTTTTTAAGATTTTATTTATTTATTTGACAGAGATAGAGACAGCCAGTGAGAGAGGGAACACAAGCAGGGGGAGTGGGAAAGGAAGAGGCAGGCTCATAGTGGAGGAGCCTGATGTGGGGCTCGATCCCAGAACGCTGGGATCACGCCCTGAGCCGAAGGCAGACGCTTAACCGCTGTGCCACCCAGGCGCCCCAAGAGACATTTTAGAGCACTATGGTTATATACTAGAGTGTCCTTTTGATTTCATGACACCTTAAGGTTCAAGTAGGTATTTAATACTTATAAACTAATTTTTTTTATAAGACCTTGAGGCTAAGCTAGTGAGGTCAGAGTTGTTTAAATTTAGGGGAGACAATTCTATGACATTCCTGGGGTATAACTGCCTATGTTTCATTTATAAACAGTAAAATACAACCTTAGCGACCAGCTCAACGACATTGAACATATACATTTACCCATGTAACCACTACTCAGATTGATTTATTGAATTATTTCCATCACCCCAGAAAGTTAGGATGAAGTTTTCTTGTGGCATAACTATACAGAAAAGTGCACAGGTTGAATTTTCACAAACACAGTCATGGGCCCTGCACTCAGGGCCAGAAACAGAACAGCACCAGCTTCCCAGAAGCCCCTTGACCCCCCCCCCCATCTACCCCTTACCTCCCAACCAAGGATAACCACTATGCTGAAAATCTTTGAGCATAAATTAGTTTGACCATTTTAGAATTTCACATAAATGGAATTACCCAGTCTGCGCCCTTTAGGGGGTTAGGCTTCTTTTGCTTAGCATTCCCCTTGTGATTCACCACGTTGCCATGTGTAGCTGTCCATCATTCGTTCTCACGGCTGTGTGGAATTGAAGAATTCCATCAGAGACTTTGGGGTGGTGGCTGATGGAGTCTCCCTTCTCAGTAAGTCCAGAGAACGGTAAGATCAACTGCATTCATTTTGAGAGAAGATGACTCGTTCCCTTGGGTCCTTTTCTTTTGCCCCTTTGAGGAGTGGCTAGTGCCTTCCTCTTTGTTCACCGTAGCTCTGAAGAAGGACGTCGGTGGGTGCCTGGCTATGCACTGAGCCAGGGAGAGGGCCAGGCCCTGCAGCGTCCTGAGCAGCCGCCAGGAAGAGGCAGAGGAGAGCCTGAGTCTTCCCTGAGGCCGGGCAGGCTGCCTGGGAGGAGTCCTGTGGCCCTATACTCCAGACTGTCCACCCTCCTCCTGGATTGTAGGGTGGAGGCAGCTGGAGATGGAGGCACAGCTGAGGCTGGAACGCTGTGCTGCCAGTGGGAGAAGCAGTGAACCCAGAGCCGCATGTACGGGGGTTAGAACTCCTGCACCATCACCAGTGTAGGACTTTGAACTCTTTCCTTAACTTCTCTGAACTTTGTTTTCTCATCTTTAAAGGGGGCTAATAATACTTGCCCCCTACCATCCTGTGGTCAGAAGCAAATCAAACAGTAACCTGGGAAACACTTCATAAATACTATACAGATAGAGGGGGGAGAGCTAACATAGAGGGCCCCTATGAGCCAGGCCTCGTCGGTAATTTTATATTAATCTGCAGAATTTCACGAGATGGGCAAGCACCATCCCTATTTTATAGATGAGAAAACTGAAGCTCAGTGAGCTTAAGAGACCCGCCCATGATTGTATAACCAACAGATGGAGGAATTTGGGTTTGATTCCAGATGTATTAAAGGTCATGGTGACTTTGAGTCTCCAACAGGTTGGGGTCAGTGTGAGACCTTGGAGATTTGAGTTGCGGTGGAAGATTCTGGACTTCTGTTGTCTAATTCATTAGCCATTGGCCACATATGACTGGGTTTTCAGCACCTGAAATGTGGCTAGTGTGACTTAGGAAGAGAATTTTAAATTTTATTTCATTTTAGTTAATTTGAATTAAAATTTAAAAACCGATCATTGATCCAATTATTGGAAAACTTTTACGTGCATTTGGAACAACTTGGGCATGTGGCTCTCCTTTCTCAACTGTAAATATTATGAAATTGAACTGCAGATCAAGTGTTTCTGATGCAAATTAAGTATCCAGATTGAGACGTCAGGTGAGTGGAAAACACATAACAGATTTCGAAAACTAAGTATGAAAAAAGAGTGAATAACTTTTTATACTGATTACATGTTGAGATGATGATGCTTTGGATGTATTGGGTTAAATAAAATATATCATTAAATTTAATTTCACCTCTTTCTTTTCTTTCTTTTTTAATGTGGCTACTAGAAAACTTACAATTAGATATGGGGTTCACACTATGCTTCTGATGAGTAGCAGTGATCCAGATTGTTTCTGATGCGTGTGTCTGAGGCAAGTCCGCTTGGAGTCCAGGCTGCCCGTGATGCGTCCCCTCACTGTACCCTTTGCCCGTGTGCCTGGTCAGGGCTCGACTCTGGGGAGCCTCTAAATGCCGATGGCTGCCCTTTCTGATGTAACTGGCCTGCGTCAGCTTTTCTCCATGGACTTGCGATGCTCTTTGTTTCTAGCATATCATTACACACGCACATTCTCTCACACGCACACACCGTGAGCACATGCGTGCCCTCCTTCTGTTTCTGGCACTTCCCGTTCTGTTCTGTGGCTCACTTTGCCCCTTTCTGCGTTAGTATCACGTTCTTAGCGACTGGATTTAACTGTCTCCTTACCGAGTTTCATGATCATTTTGATGATTTTGGTAATTTTTAGATCAATGTGGGCAGAACGGACATTTTTCCTCATGTTAAGTCCAATAATCCAGGAACATGCCATCCTTCCCTTTTATCTGATTGTATTTTAGTCTTCTTTCTTACTTTGTAGAATTTGTGATCTAGATTTTGCTCAACTCCTAAGTTTATTCATCGTTTTTAATAAAAATCTTGCTGGTGTAGACTCTCTTCTCAATATGTTTTCTGTCTGGTTACTGATTTTTATATATTAATTTAACCACTGAGTTGAAATTGTGTATTCTAACAATGGTAGTTGATCCTCTTGCTTTCTTAGTGACCAGTTAGATCATTGGCAAATAATTATTTTGTCTTCACCTTTCTGCAGTCTGTCTCACAACCAACTCATGTGTTGGTTAGGATACCTAAACAGCATTTAGTAGTAGTGGTAACAAAGGGCATCCTTTCTTCCCCCAACTTGAATGAGAATGGCTTTATTATTTCACCATTAAATGCAACACTGGTAGTTGATTAGTCTTTCTGATGTGAATGAAATGTCCTTGGATTTCTGTTTTACTAGGAATTTTTTAAAGTTTTTTTTTTTAATTTATTTGTCAGAGACCACGCATAAGCAGGGGGAGTGGCAGGGAGAGGGATAAGCAGACTCCCCACTGAGCAGGGAGCCCAATAGGGCTCGATCCCAGGACCCCAGAATCATGACCTGAGCCGAAGGCAGACGCTTAACCAACGGAGCCACCCGGGCATCCCTGTTTTACTAGGAATTTAATCAGAAGTAGTTGCTGTTATTAGGGGAAGCAGTTGTCGAGTTTCATTAAGAGGTTTTTTGGGTCTCTGTTGTGATGTCTTTTTTTTTTTATTGAGATGTAGTTGACACATAACATCAGTTTCAGACGTACAACATAATTATTCGATGTTTGTACACATTGCGAAATGGTCACCACAGTAAGTCTAGTTAACATCCGTCACCGTGCATAGTTAACAAAACTTCTTTTCTTGTGATGAGGACTTTTAAGATCTCTTCTCTTACCAGCTCTCAGTGTTGTCTTGATCTATGGTTTTCTTTGTCCCTCTATCCGTAGACTTCTCAGTATTAAACTATCCCTGCCCAGCTGACCCTAAACTTCAAAAACCAGGGTGTGAGTTCACTAGGAGTTACCCTCCTAGCCGCCCATTCCTATATTTATTTAGTCAACACATCCACTGAATCCCTACTAAGCGTGGTGCTACGTAGAAAAAGGATAAAACGTAATCTTGTTGTTGCTCCCCAGAACTTGAGGTCTTTATGACACAGGTGATCAGCCTCACTGGGACGGGATTCTTCACTTAACTCCATGGCCCGCACTTGGTAGATGCTCAGTCAGCTTCTGTGGGGTAAAGGATTGAAGGCCTCTCTCTGTTCTAGATCCCTCATGATTCCATTATTTCCCCTACTTCTCTCTCCCCCTTCACCTCTCCCCTACTACCTGAGAGCTAACGGTTCCCCTCAGCTATCTGGGTTTGGCATGAGGGAAAGGATGCCTACTTCCTGTCTGGATTTGATCTTGCCATCTCAGGGCAGACGCCATGTTTCCCGCTCCAGAATGGAGTCAGGTTATAATGTCTGTTCTTTCACCCACAGTTCTTGTCTGCTTGGTACTGTTTGCTGCACTGCCATTCCTTATGTGCAGAAAGCAAGTGAACTTGGAGCTGGAGACTTAGTGATGCCGGGCTCACCTGTGAGTCCCCTCCCTTTCTTCCCAGCTGAACAGATGGGTCCCCATTAAAGACTTAAAGAGTTCCCTAGAGAAATGATCTTCCTAAATCCCATATCCATGGTCACACATCACCAGAACATCTATGCACAAGCTCAAGGCATGGGGCGCTGTCTGTCTGCTTCCCCTGAGGGGCTCACCAGAACAGATTTGTCTGACCATAGGATTCTCCCGCCCACTTCCCAGGGATGGACTGGATGTCACGGTAGGGTGGGGTGGGAATTTGGAACAGCTTGGTTCTTCTCAGCATTGGAGTCTGTCCTTTGGGACCCAGTCGCATCTAGGTTTGGGGTCTGAGTCACGGGACCCAAAAGCTAACATGAATGAAGCCAGGAGGCCTGGGCTTGCCCTCTGCTTTCCACGTGTAAAGCCTGCATCTTTGGGCTTTCTGTACCCCAACACAGTGCCGGTGGTTGGATGTGACCGTCCTGTGCCAACCGCAGAGCGCTCTACGGTTCTCCTGATCGGAATCGCTTTGTGCAGACCGGTTCTGGCACTGTTTACTCTTGCCAATAGATGGCACTAACATATTTCCTAGTCGCCGTTTCACTTGTCACTTCTGCCGTCCCTTCTGGCAGCAGGTGTCCCCGCCTGTTCTTGCCCTCTGCCCTAGGACTCCAACAACTCATTCTCTCTGCTGAAAAGCCATTTTTTGTTTTTCACAAAGTGAAACCTGAAAACAATGGTTTGGGCCCAGGGGACATACCTCCCGAGTCTCATGGAAAAGTGCATTTCTTGAGTCACAGTCTTGGGGTGTTGGGGAGATGGGGATTTTTCTCCTTTGGAGCAAATTCTCTTTAGATGGATCAGTTCCCGAATAGAAGAAGCCACTGGCTCTAGGATGGGGCTCTGGTCCAGGTGGGGCAGATTCCTAGAAAGATGCCGTCCGTGTGTCTCCATCTCTGGCTGTTAAGGGCCGGATAGGTGTAGGAGAGGCATGAGCTGGGGAGGTGCTAGCTGGTCTGAGAAAGCCTCCTGAGTACTTAGGGTCAGATTCTTAGGAGGGTGTGGACCCTCCAGGCCCAGGATAGCCCAATCCTAGGAAAGCATGAGGTGCCTTGTTTTGCACTTTGCAGGCCTCTCCACTCTGTTCCCAGAGGCCACGGCAAGAGTGCTGGGGGGTCAGTGAGCAGAGGCCCCACTGGGGTCAGTTTCCTATTGGAATAAACCTGGCGAATGGCTTGGGGGTCACGGTGAGACCAAGCAGGGCTGGCCCGGGCTCTCTGGTCTCCTGTTTTCTCCCATCTTAAAATCCCAAGCCCAACTCTGTTTAGCTTCCGAGATCAGCCGAGACCCGGCGACTTTAGGGTGGAATGGCCATAGACTCCGGTTTTCTAGTCCAGTTTGGCTTCGGAGTGCTGCCACCTGCCAGATTCACAGGTCGGACTTGCTGAGGGAGTTCCTGCTCCCTAGTCATAAATCCCAGTAAAAGCAGATCATCTCATTTTTGAAATCGATCATGATACTGATGGGTGACTTCTTTACATCTTCCATAATGGAAATGGAATGCGCTTAAAGATGGAGATCTTGACGTTTTATTTTTCCTGGGTAGGTTTGGCTTAAAATAAAAGCCTAGAAAAAAATATATGAGCTCTTGGGGCGCCTGGGTGGCTCAGTTGGTTAAGGGTCTGCTTTTGGCTCAGGCCAGGATCTCAGGGTCCTGGCATTGAGCCCCACGTCGGGCTCCCGCTCAGCCAGGAGTCTGGTTCTCCCTCTGCACCTCCCCCCACTCGTGTGCATGCATGTTCTCTCTCTCTCTCTCTCTCTCTCTCTCTCTCTCTCTCTCTCTCAAATTAATAAAATCTTAAAAAGTATATAAGCTCTCTGAAAGGGAACTGGTTTCTAAAATATGGATAGATTTGTTTGCGAACACACTCTCAATAGTGACCTCTTCGAGGCATGTGAGGTGTGCCGTCCCTCCCGCGGGGAACCCTTCCCCCTGCTGTTGCTCAGGCTGGCTGATTAAGCTTACACATGATTTCCTCTGTGAAGAATTCCCAAGGCCAGAGTGGACCGTCCACTGTTCATAGCGTCCCTGTGGAAGCCTCTGCTGGAGCCCTGACGACTGCTTCTCTCGAAGGTGCGGGCTTCTTGAAGTCTGGGCCACGCTTTCTTGGCCCTCGCACCCCTGCTCCTAGCGCAGTGCCTGGCGCATGGGAAGCGCTCACGACTGGTTCTAGGATAACGGGTGGGCCGCCACGGAACGTGTCAGTGAGGCCCGTGGGAGACAGTGAGCTTGCCGATAACTTGGCTGAAATGGGGCACAATGTGAGTGTGGGCTCACTGCTTAAAGGAGTTGAATACAGCCTTTCTAACCGTGTTAAGGCCAGCATGTTAAAATACGTAGTATGTGTGCTCTTTTCTCTTTTACTTCACTCTTAAGCTTTTTTACATTCTTCCCCACCACTGTTCTGTGATATTTTTGTGTTCTTATGCATGGCGGGGTAAACTGCTGTGACATCTCGCCCCCGAATCAACCTTGGGCCTGCTGGCACACAGAGCATCAGCACAGCCACTGTGAAGGACGCTGGCTTCAGACATGGGACGGTCCAGGCTGGACCGTAAGCCCACCCAGGGAGGACTTCCACGGCATTTCTTCACCTTGGACTTCCCTTTACTTTCTTATTTTTGGACCAGAAGTGGAAAATTGAATCAACTGTGTACCTGAGGGCTGGCTGTGATTTTCACGAGCTTCTAGACGCAGACTTGAGCTCCGTGTTTCTACCTGGGAACAGGCCTGCTCAGGATTTGAGTCTTGGTCTTTTTTTTTAGTGGCTGGTCTTTATTTGGGACACATTTCTTCAGCACTCAGCATGGACTTGGCACTCTGTTTCTTATTTTAGGGACTCAAAGACAAAGCTGGTGGTGATCCTGCCATCGCCTGGCTCTGGCTGCCTCTCTAAAGTCCAAAGTGAACTTAAAAAAAAGTAGGTATTTTTGTACACTTGCATGGACGCCACACGTGCTGCTGGCGTTCTGACCTCAGCTGGATCTGACCCCACTGTGCTCCCTTTGGGGTCATAAGAGAAGCACTTCAAGGGATGACGAGGTCTCATTTCTGCTCCATGTCCCTGCCTCCTACCTGGTGGACGAGGCTGGGAGCGGGGCGCTCCTTTGACACCCCAGCAGCCAGTTCTTCCATGGTGGATCAGCTCCAGGACACCGCTAGACTCTAGGAATAACTCCCAGCGTATCTCTTTAGGAGGGGACGGGAGAGTGTCCTCTCCACGGCCCACCTCCCAAGCAGGGGTGGGGGAGGCGGAGTCTGCCTTGCTTGGAGGAGATGGGGGAAGGAGCTGGGTGGGACTGGACCACCTGTTCCCTGGGGCCCTGCAAGGAGCCAAAGTCCCAGCAGGATGAGGTACTCTGTGGCCCAGTGATGGAGCGAGGCTGCCCCGGGACTCTGGAGGGGGACGTTGGTGGCATTGTATAATGTCACACCTTGGGCATTATGGCACTTCCCTGCTTCTCCACTATCCCTCCTGACACAGTTTGTGCTGCCCTTCCTCCCCGCACTCTTCCACAAGGCCCTTCCTTTCCTCTCGTGGTCATTCAGGCCTGCAAAGGCAGTGAGGGGGGCTGTGGTGCCAGTCTCAGCAAAGGCTGTGGAATCATAAAATGTGGATGACAGCATGAGAGATCTGAGGGGTTGCCTCCCTGGGTTCCCTGACTCCATTTCAGGTGGGCCTCTGCTCTCAGCGGTTACATTGGGTAGGTGAATTTGCTTATCACTAAAGAGAATATCCTCGTGGGGTGTTGCTGACTGACTTCTCAGGGAGGGAACAGCTCTGGGATGCTCTGTGCTGTCTGGGGCTTCAGTGGGGCCCCCAGTTTGCCCGGGACCAGGCAGCCATGTTTGCATTTGCAGTGGTCATGGTCAAAGACTGGACACCATCTGATGAGACCGCTGATATTGTAGACCCAGCCCAGGCCCAGAAGTGATTCTGGGATGCTGGGCAGAGGGAACATGTTTGTAGACATTTGAGACAATCTGTGACTGAAGCCAAAATCAGGGGCCTGATAGCTGGCTGTGCCCTTCCCCACCCTCTCTCCATTCCCCTGCTGCTCCCATCTCCCTTCCTGGATTCGACCTTCCAAGGTCCTTGTCAGCAACTCCTTTTGGACTCCTATTCTTGTCACCTTGCCCAAATTCTGCAGCTCTACCTTGGGTCCCTATTATGGACCAAATTGTGTCCCCCCCCAAATTCATATTTTGAAGCCCTAACCCCAAGTACCTCAGAATGTGACTGTATTTGGAGATAAGGTCTTTAGAGAGGTAATTAAGTTAAAATGAGATCACCAGGGTGGGCTCTCACTCAGTATGACCAGTGTCCTTGTAAGAAGACATTAGGACACAGACACACACAGAGTGAGGACCATGTGAAGACACAGGAAGAAGACAGCGTCTGCAAGCCATGGAGAGAGGCCTAAGGAGACATGAACCCCACCGACACCGTGATCTCTGACTTCCGGCCTCTAGAATTGAGAGAAAATACATTTCTGTGAAAATACATTTGTGTTTAAGTCACCCAGTCTGGGGTGCTCTGTCATAGCAGCCCCGGCAAACTAATACAGTCCTTTATGTCTGGCCTTTCCACTTCACCTCCTAGGAACAGACCAGAAAGGCAAGAAGAAAACTCGTGCTACCAGGATCCATTTACAGATCCTCCCTTCTTCTGCTTATTTCCTTCTCTCTCTCCTTGTCCTCTGTTTCTCTTTTCTACCTTTGAGGCAAGAATACCTATATTCTGAACTGTCACTCCCACCACAGAGCAGAGAAAGGAGAGGGGGAGGGTTGGGAGAGGTGAAGAATGTGTGAGGTGGAAAGGGGAGGGCCAGAACAGCAGCCCAAAAGGAGGGGCTGACAAGGACCTTGGAGGGAGGGAGAGACAGTCTCAAACAGGCTCTGGGCTGAGCGGGGAGCCCATCGCAGTCGATCCCATGATCCCGAGATCATGACCCCGAAATCATGACCTGAGCCGAAACCAAGAGTCAGATGCTCAAGTGACTGAGTCCCCCAGGCGCCCCCCCCCCCCCGAGTCTACTTTAATATTGAGCTGGATTTTCAAGGGGAGTCTGGGATTGAGACAGGCACAGGAAAGCGAGGGAGGTATTTCCATGCGCCAACAGTGCAGGCAAACCCGGGGACAAGCATGCTGTGCTGGCCAAACGGTGGCAGGCTGGGCGGGCTCCGTGAGCGCTTGCGTAGGCCGGGATGGAGGGCGACGCTGGAGAGGGTTTGAGTGGGAGGCTGGGAAGTCTCCGTGCACACCGAGCGGTTTTCGGGAGAAGTGGGAGCTCCGAGAGAGCAGTGTTGCAGGTCAGTGCGTCTGGCAGCCGAGTGCGGGCCGGTCCCTACGGCAGGCTGCTGGAGTTAGCCTCTTCGCTAAGAGCTTCCGCCGTGTTAGTCCAGGCCCGGGGCCAGCAAGGGGGAGACACCGCAAGACTGGGCGCTGGGCTCTCTGTGGACTAGAGTTTGTCGTCATGTAGTGTGTAGCCATTTAGACGAACTGCTTACCACTTAGGCCTGATTAGGCCCAGTAACAGTTCCGAGTGTGGCTAAGGGGGTGCATTTAGCTTTATTGTGCTTTTAATTTGGTTCTTCCCATGATTCTTCAGCGTCTGTTGTTCTTAAAGCTTGTCTGTCTTGTCAGAACTTTAAAAAATGTAAAGGAAAGTTACCTTTCAGCGCCCCAGAAGTTAAAAGAACGGAGATTTCTGGGGAGGGGCTGAGAGCCTCGCAAGCTTAGCGGAGGTGGTAAGTTGCACCAGGCCTTGGAGATGAGAGCTCGGTATTTGTTCTCAGGGTTACCGCAGCATTGTGTGGGATTTAGGGGAAGGAGGTGTCTTAGTTGCTCGGGCTGCCATCCCAGAATAGCACAGACGGGGGAGCAGAAATTTGTTCTAGAGGGTCAGAGTACGAACTCCGGGTGCTGGCAGGTGGGTTTCTGGTGGAGGCTCTCTCAGCTTGCAGATGGTCGCCTTCTACTGTGTCCTCACGGGCCCTTTCCTCTGTGTGTGTGTGTGTGGGGGGGGGCGGTGGGGGGGGTTCCTCTGGTGTCTCTTCCTCTTCTTATAAGGACTGCAGTCCTATCGGATCAGAGCCCTACCCTTATGACCTCATTTAACCCTAATACCTCCTTAGAGGCCCTATCTCCAAATACAGTCACATTGGGGATTAGGGCTTCATCGTGTGAATTTGGGGGTGGGTGGGTGTCACAGTTCAGTTTGCGACAGGAGGCCCATCTGACGTCAGGGGCAGGATGCGGACTGGGTGGAAGGGAGAGAGAGTGGTCAGGAGGCCTGACCAAGGAAAGAAGGAGAGGAGAGGCGTGGAGGGTGTTGAGGGGGTGGCAGGCAGAGAAGAGGGAAGGCCTGGTCGGCCTGGTGCGTTCTGCCAGGTCTCTCCATGTTCTCTCCTGCTCTTCAGGAGCCAGCGTCATTTACCAGAAGACACTTCTTCAGGTTGGAATGTTACCGAAGACCAGTTTCTCTCATCCTCATCCTTGAGTCCTTTTGCTGCAAAGAGCTCAGGTCCAAGTTCTTAGGAGTGCTTTATCCTCACCTCCCTCCCCCACCCCAGGAAAACAGAGCTCAGTGTCCAAAGAAGTGTGTGGAAGCTTTATCTCCCATGTCAGGCAGTATGTATTAACATGACAAGAAAAGGAGCAGGATTTCTCGCCATCTTGCTTTGAGGGGCCAGTCTAGACTACTCCATGGGAATGGTCCCCTGTTAGGTACAGAAGGAGGAGGGGTTTTACAGAGTGGCTGGGAGGGAGAAAATAAATGAGCTTGAGAAGGACATCCCCACTGCCTGGATACCCAGGTGAGATGGGAGAGGCAAGGACCAGAAATCCTCAAGGGAGGCTCGAAACAATATTGGGGAGGAATGTTCTGAGGACAAGGAAGACCTTCCCCTACTGCTCTCCAACTATACTTCAGGGGGCCGAATGGCTCTCTAAAGTGAACTAAGAAAAAAGACACAACAACCCACCGCCCCAGAAGGTGAGGTCTGCGCCTGAACAGATGCGAGCCCCTTTGTTCAGGGCGCTGGGAGGCTGGTGGGGTGGTGCGGGGCTAATGGGAGCCGAAGAATGGGCGGCGCCTTTCATATGCAGAGCAGCCCTTTGATCTGAAGGGGATGAAAGTGCTGGAAAGTGGAGAGGCTGGATGGGGGGCCTTTGTCTTTGACAAAAAAGGCATCTGCGGGACTCGGACCCCCTTGCTCGCTCCTTCAGCCCATGGGCTCCCGCAGCAATGCCCCAACTGGGACCTCGGTCTCCCCACAGCTGAAGAAGTCTCAGGAAAGAGAAAGAAGCATGCTGCAAATGTTGGACAGGGAGCTTAATTGATTCTTTCCACCGCCCAGAAAGAGAGGGAGAGAGAAGGGCTATAGGGAGGCAAGGGGAGAGCGGAAGGGGAGACATGGGTGGGGGGAGCGGGACGGGGTGGGGGCGGATAGCAAGAAGGAAGGGTGGCATTTGAACACTGGAGTAAACTGTCCGGGAGTAAGCCTGTTACTTTCCCGAAGACAGTGCAGATGGGGTGAGTATGTGTCATTGGAGGGATGGAGAAGAGTATTCAGCTAATAAGACATGTTTTGGGGTGGACTGATACTTTTTTAAAAAGGCAGTATAAGGCAAGCACTAATGTGAGAGCGGACATCCATCCGGCTCACTCTGTCTCCAGAGGGGAAAAGAAAGTCCCTCTAAGTCTCTGTGCTGTCAAAAACTCTGTGCTAATTGTAGTAATTTCCAATAGTTCTTCCTTTCTTCCTGTCTCTCATCCTCCTTGAAGTCTTAACCAATACTGAAAACAAAGCCCTTGGCATTTGGCCTAGAGATTTTCTGCTTGTGGATGATTTTTTTTTTTAAAGATTTTATTTATTTATTTGACAGAGATAGAGACAGCCAGTGAGAGAGGGAACACAAGCAGGGGGAGTGGGAGAGGAAGAAGCAGGCTCATTGCAGAGGAGCCTGATGTGGGTCTCGATCCCACAACACCGGGATCACGCCCTGAGCCGAAGGCAGACGCTTAACCGCTGTGCCACCCAGGCACCCTGCTTGTGGATGATTTTTGAGTCTGTTCTGTGGGGTGGCAGATGTACTCCTTGGCCATAAGTCTGATGGTACTGTGTCATGGACGGGACGTCCGCCTAGTTGTCATGGGCATGGCTTGAGAGGGAGTGGACAGGCATGCCTTAAGTAGGGCTGTCCCTTCAGGGGCTATGGTTTGGGTAGGGAGTGGGAGAGGAGGGAGCATGGTGATTTTGGCATCTCTTATCTGCCTAGCAGGACAGAGGGTCTGAAATAAGAGGATTGACCTGACACAGTAGTCTCTGGGTGAGGGGCATTTGTTAATAGACACACAGAGTGACTTTGAGGCTGTCTCTGAATCTTTACCTGCCCGGTGCTGTTATAACCAGGATAGGTTATCCAGGAGAAGTAGGTATACTGCCTGTCCTTGCTTAGAGGGGCGTGGGTCCGAAGCAGCTGGGCCTTGCCTTGCAAGAAGTCGGTTTTAGACGCCTTGGAGAGGTCAAGGCTGCTCTTGCTGCCTCTCCTGCTGTTCTTCTACCCAGCTTCTCACTGGAAAGAGCATGAACTTAGGAGGCCATGGACTGAGTTTGAATCCTGACTTCCTCCTCTTTCTTTTCTTTTTGACTTGGGGCAAGATACTGAACCTTTCTGAGTCTGTTTTCTCATCTGTTAATGGGGTTGATGAAACAGACGTCATAGGATTGTAGTGAGGAATGAACGAGAGAACCTCTGTAGAGGACCCAGTGCATAACGGACATTCGATAGAAGCTCGTGGTTGCCTTTGCTCCTGCCACCCTAAGTGGTTGGGCTTCTTCGTACCTACTCAGTCTGCTCTTACACCCCGTCCCTGTTGACACATCTTTACACCCTTGGTTCCTCTTGCCCCATTTTATTCCTAGGCATTCTTTTCACCCTAGCAGGAGACACCAGGACGGCACGGGGGGTTGAATTTTTTTTCTGAACTCAGTCATTTGCCACTTCACTTGCCTTTCCCACAAGTGTCCATCTTGGAGTGATTGGTTCGGGAGCCGACCTTGTCAGTGATCAGCTCAGGATCCTGGTTTCAAGCCAACCAGCACGCAGAATTCTTCTGGCTTCTCCGATTGGTGTAGGTGTGAGCACGTGTCCTAAGGTGGCTCAAATAGATGGAAGAGAGGAGAGGTTAGAGTAGAGGTGCTTGTTTGCCGTGGCTCGATTTGAGTTTCCTAGTTACGAGGGTGGTCCAGAAATAAGCAGGTGCATAGACCAGGGGAGCCCTGCCCTTACTACGCTCCTCTGCTTTTGGCTTTCCGCTGTGTGAAAGTCTGTTTCCTTATGATTTAAACCAACTTAGGCTCTGTTCATCCTGATTCCCACTGTCCCTGTAATTGCTCCATATAAACTCCCCATTCCTTACCTGAAGTCACCATTTTTCTTTACAGTTTTATCAAATATGTATTTTAAACAATATGGTGTTTGGTCTTGTTTTCGACTTACTCTATAAATGGAACTATACCATATACTTTCTTCTGTGTCTTGCTGGCTAACCCAGACCGTGCGACATTCATCCACGCTAATGTGTGTGGCCACTGTTGATTTTCACTGTTGTGTGGCATCTACCACGGTTTTTAGTTCTCTTCTTGGTGGACTGTTTCCAGGGTTTTGCTGTTTCAAATAATTTTGCTATAAACATTGTCATAGTAGTCTCCTAGAACACGCATGTGAGAGTTTCATCCCCATGTGCTACGGTTTTCCTTTCTATTTAATTAAACTGTGGTAAGGAAAGCTGGGATGGCTGTCTAGGGACACTTCTATGAGGCTCGGTCTTCCTGCTCTGATTCCTCTTTAATCGGCTTCAAAGGTCCACTGTCTCCTTGGTCTCAGGGATTAGGTACCTGTGATCTCCAGCCACTTGCCACCTTCTGCTAGCTCCCCGAGGACCCCCTTGCTGCTCCCCAGCACAGTCTTAGACACAGTATTTCCTTTTACCAAGAGAGGAGACCACTGTTTTTATAGTAGGACTGTAGGACTGGCTTCTTCAAATTCTTTGAGAGCCGATGCAGCTGGTTCTCTCACCTGCAGAACCTGACCTAGCCATAGATTGGCTCCTCCTGTTTGTGAGATGCCCTAGAGCCTTCCTGGTCAGGCTGTGGTGAGGGCAGGAGCTGGGTCTGTTGCCCCTGCATTCGTTTCCTAGGGCTAACAAAGTCCCACAGACTGGTGGCTGAAAACACCAGAAATGTATTCTCTCCTAGTTCTGGAGGCTAGAAGTCCCAAGTCAAGGTGTCGGCAGGGCTGCACTCCCTCTGAAGGGCCTAGAAGAGAGTCGTCCCCTGCCTCCTCCAGCTTCTAGTAGCTGCTGGCAGTTTTGGCCTTTCTTGGCTTGTGGATGCATCCCTCCAATCTACACCTGTGTCGTCATCACACCACTGTCTTTTCACCATGTGACTTTCCAGTACCTTCCCTCTGTGCGTTTCTGTCTGTCCACATTTCCCCTTCTGGTAAGGATACCAGTCTTGATGGATTAGGGCCCACCCTAACGAACTCATCCTAGCCTGATTACATCTGCAAAGACCCTATTTCCAAAAGGTCATGTTCACAGGTAATGGGGATTAGGACGAACATATCTTTTGGGGGGAGAAAAGTCAACCCATAACATCCTCTGTTTACCCCCTCTGCTGCCTCTGTGGCTGGTTAGGGAGATGTTCTTTGGATTGACTTGTCTTGCCTGACCTGCGGGGACTTCCACTTGTTGTGTGGTGATGGGAACTCCTTCTACCAAGAGATCTAGCCTCTGTTTGCCTTCTTTCTTTCTGGGCTTCGGCACTGGCCCGGGCGACTCTGGCTTCCATACCGTTCCCACATGGAGCCTTCACTCCGCCCAAGTGAGATGATCACTGGACGTTTAGCTTTTTCTACGTTGGGCTTACTGGTTGTCTTTGCAGTTGCCACACTCCTGCAGCCCTCTGGGGAGGGACTGGCTCCTGATGACGTGCCGCAAGCAGCCTCCTAGGACGAGCTAGCACTACCCCCGTCCATCCTGTTCGGGCTCTCTGAGGCCATGCTGCCCCCCCCCCCCCTTGGTTGTGCTGGCTGTGCTTCCTCCTGGACCTTGCTGGCTGTTGCTGTCATCACTCCATTCGTCTGTCCCGGGCTTACAGATTTGGTTGCTGCCACACTCACAGCTCTTGCTGCGGTCCTGTGGCCGCCCACGCTGCCGCCGCCCCTGTCGTTGCCCCTTTGCCAGGGCCTGTAGGCCCCGTGACTGCAGAAGAACGTATGCTCGGGGTGGGTACACTGGCCCTTCCACGAACAGAGGCTTGTTGGGGGTACATTGGATTCCCTCGCCTCAGCTCGAGCAGAGGAGGTGGCTCAGACACCACAGGGACCGTGTGGAGGCTCCTAATGGGTGCCTGACCTCATTCCTTTCTCCCTGGAGCCCTGCGGCCTGTGCCGAGGGGAGGAGAAATGGTGGAGGCCGAGAAGGCAGAATGTGAGACCAGAAGGGTCTGCTCCCCTCCCTCTCTGAAATGGAACATATCAAATGCTTCCAAGTGGAAGAGCATTTGAGGTCATTACGTGCAGTCTCCCCTTTAATGTAGGAATCCCCTCTCTATGGACATTCCAATTTTAATTGAACAGTCGCAGTGCCATGGAGAGCAGTATTACAGCTCCCCGGGGAACATCTGCCACACTTCTATCGCACACGTGTGCCAGCATTTCTATAGGAGAGGTTCCTAGAAGGAGGACACACATGTTTTCTGTGTGGATGGCTGCTAACAGACTGTGCATGTATGGAAACACACATTGTATTGATATATACAATAACGACTACACGGCAATCACAGAGAGACAGGGAGCTCAAAAAGAAGAAAGGACTTTCTAATAGTTAAAAATGTCCCACAGTAGAACAGAGCACCTGACTTGAGATAGCAAGCGTTCAAAAAGAAGAGCTTGGTATACCCTGGAGAAGCACTGGGAACCTCTCCAAGGTGGCAAGTCCCCCAGTGGTGGTTTATTTGGCCCTGAACCGTTCCAAATGTGAGCCTCAGAGAACAACAAAGGTTTTGCAGGACCCGTTCTGAAGCACTCTGAGCCCGTCTCCTTATGTGTTTGCAGAGACCAGCCACAGGGCTCTGCTTGTCCTCTGTCGTAGATCGGGGCATGTCCATTGTATCCCCAGCTAGGTTGGCCTGAGTTCTTCCAGGAGCCTCCATGGGTGGCCTCAGGACATAAACGAGTTTTTCCCAACAGGTAAGAAGTCCTGCGTCCCTGAAGATAGCAGGATTGGTCAGTTGCAAGCTTCACGCATAGCTGCTGTTTCATGTGGTCAAGGACAGAAATCTTGGCAGGATTCAAGGGAAGTGGGCTGCTTAGCTCTAAGGTCTCTGGGGCCTTTGGTTCCTTTGGCCCCTGGTGACACGTGTAGCATGCTTTTCATGGTCTGTGGCTGGTCAGGCCAGCAGCGTGGTGCTAGGTCGTGGAGAGTGGGCTGATGGGTGCCACGCCCATGGTCGCCATTTGGGAGGTGTTTGTGCCCATCGGTCCGTCTCTTACGTTGCTCTCAGGCAGCGGTGCGTCCTTGAACACATGCTCTCCTGTATTCTGGCTGCTGCAGCGCCCCCGCGAGGTGCTGAGCTCACCCACAGTGTGGCTGCCGTGGGCCGGGTGATGCTCTAACACAGACTGGCTGCTCTTGGCACCGCCTGTTTTTAATGGCAGGGGCCAGGTAGGGACTGTGATGGCCCGTCTCTCTCTGGAGTTTCCACCTCCGCCTAGACTCCCACTGGGTGTTCATGTATCCTCAACTGCCCTCTGTGACCTGTTGCCATCACACAACCTTTTGTTCTGTCCCACTTCTAACGGGCACCCCCTCAGGACCGCACCAAATCTCCCCCAAATGCAGCTCCACTTCCCGGAGCTGTGGGGGGGTGGGGAGGGGCTGCTGCTGTTATTATTATTATAATTATAATGTCAGCACATCATGCTAATGACTTAGCTGACCCCCTCCGGGTGCTCAGAGGTCTAGTATTCTACCACCTCCGCCTCTTGCCCTCTTCCTGGTGCCTCTTGCTTGGTCCTCAGGTGAAAAGATAGACCGCGAGTGACCAGGATCTAAGTAAGGTATCTGCCGCCTGGGAATTTTTAAGAGAATTTGTTGTTCTGCATCAGCCCAGGTAGCTTGGCAAGATAGTCACGATACAGGAGGCATAATTCTTGGTACTTCCCGTGCACCCCAAAAGCCGGACTTGAGAATTTAGAACGTGGATTTCTTCTGAAATGACGTTTCAGGTGGTGGTTTCTAGGTTCGGCCACAGAGAGTTTTGTTTGCGTGAAAAGACTGTAGAAGCAATGCCATTTCAGAAGCTTGCCGGTCCCCCAGCCCACATCCTTCCTGGTGGGGGTAGGAGTCAGACTCCAGAAACTGTGCGGAGGGTCCGAGAGCGGAGCCAGGAGTTGACTTCAGGGCAGCGCCCACCAGCGGCTCTCTGGAGACGGTTCACATTTCAAAGATTCGTTTCTTCAGGTTCCTGAAGCTCTAGCCCTGACTTAATTCCGTCGGTGGCTCCCAGCCCTGCCGGCACAGGGAGTCGTCCGCGGGTGAACGTAGGTGGCGGTTCGTAAGGGGTGGTTGCACGCGCTCGTGGCGGTCTATGTGCGGCTGTTAGGATGCACGGAGCAGCCCTGGATGCACGTACGGACGGTTACCCAGGATTAAAAGAAATAAGCAAGCTCCAGAGCAATGGGTGGAGCCTGCCAAGTTTCATGTCAACAATGAAGCGGCGGATAGTGAGTTGCAATCTGTGGTTTGGAAAACACTGGCTTAGAAGGTTCCTGGGAAAACCAGGCCATCGGAGTAACTGGGGGAGAAGGCTTATCTGAGATCTCGGAGAAATGAACCTGAGTCCTTGTAGGATTGTCTGAAATCTTCACCTGTGGAATTCTGCCCGGATTTCTCCTTGGGGCCTGCCTGGGTCAGCCTGAGCCTAGAGCAGAGGTCCTGGTGATGAGGGAAGCAAAAACATGTTCATTTTTAGCCCAGAAGGCTGGCCTATAGCCTGCATAGTTGTTGTTTTTTTTTTAAGATTTTATTTGTTTGGTCAGAAAGAGTATGAGCAGGGGGAGCGGCAGGCTCCCCGCTGAGCAAGGAGCCTGACACAGGGCTTGATCCCAGGACCCCGGGATCATGATCCCAGCCGAGGGCAGATGCTTAACGGACAGAGCCACCCAGGCGTCCCAGCCTGCATACTTTCAGTAAGGATCAAGTACGTGCTGGTTGCTACATTCATAAAGGGTCTCGTGACTGCCTGTAAATCTCACTGGTAGTTAATATCGAACTGAATGATAGGCACCAGAGAAATCCTGCGGAAGTAGTCTTAGGAGTATAAGTTCGAAGAAGACATTTATGATCTCATACTCCCTGCACGTCTCCTTGCTCCCCGGGCACTAAGCATATAACCACCAGCTTCCTACAGCGGAAGAGCAGCTCCCTGTGCCCGCGGGTCCCGTCCCCATGCTACTTAAATACGCGTCCTAAGTCGCACTGTGCAGCATCTCAAGAGTTCCTTCTTGGCCGTAGTGCTCGACGATCCTGCCACACTAGGACAGCTTTGGATCGGGGGCAGTGGGGACACCTCTGGGGTGCCCTGGGGGCCTCTGCATCCAGCCTGCTTTCTCCCTGGAAAGGCTGGAGGAGACCTTCATTTTGTCCCTTCTTGCAGTCAGAAATTTCCCTTTTCCTTTTTTGTGATTTGCTCTAGTCAGTAATGTTATCTTAAGGATAAGGTTACGTCTCAGGCTGCATGGACTTCAGAAACCATGGAGGATAAGCCTGTTTGCCAAACCCTGGCTTTCTAGCCCAGGGTTGTTTGTCTTACGTCATAATGGATAGCTTCAGTATTCGTCCATGGAAAGGCATTTATTTGAGTGTTTCAAGGCCAAAGGAGCACAAACAGAAGAGCGGAGGAGATATCCCTACGTTTCTCTATCATGTGTCATTTGCCTATCTGTTGGCTTTTACACACCGAGACTGTCCCTGGAAAGATACACAAGACACTGGCCGCAGTGATTGTTTTTAGGGAGGGGGATTAGGGTACAGGAATAGAAGGGAGCTCTTTTCCTTCATGCTGTTTGAAATTTTTACCATATTCATATGAACTATTAAAAAAAGAAGTAAACTGAGACTGACATGTTTTGACTTGTGTCTCCAAATCCTTACATTGAAGTCCTAACCCTCAGGACCTGAGAATGTGACCTTATTTGGAAATCGGTCTTTATAGATGATTTAAGATGAGGTCATTGGGGGTGGGCACTAATCCAGCATGACCGTGTCCTTACACAAAGGAGAACTTTGGACGCAGACATACATGGGGTGTGTGCCATGTGGAGATTGGAGTTATGCAGCCACAAGCCAAGGAACGACCAGAAGCTAGGAGACAGACCTGGACCAGATCCTTCCCTAAATCCTTCAAAGGGAGCATGGCCCTGCCAGCACCTTGATTCTGGACTCTGGTCTCCAGAACTGTGAGACAATACATTTCTGTTGTTTAAGCTGCTCAGGGTGTGGTCCTTTGTTATGGCAGCCCCAGGAAACTAAGACAACATGTGAGAAAATGTCAGCAGAGTCTCCAAAGAAAGGGATTGACTCCTTTGCCCTGCCTTCCCTCCCTGGTCGCCTGCCTGGGCTCTCAGTTGGACAGGCTGCCGCTGTATGTGGGCTTTCTGGCTGCCCAGGAATAGCGCCAGATGAAATCCTGCAACGCCGGGAGGCTAGGTCAATGACAACGCTCCATCAGGATCAACTTCCTGGGACAGGCCCCTGTGCTCAACGTAACCGAACACAGTTGTTTCTGAGGAATTTGCCAAGCTGTGAGTCACTTCCTGACAC
This sequence comes from Ursus americanus, assembly GCF_024610735.1. Classification (NCBI taxonomy): domain Eukaryota; kingdom Metazoa; phylum Chordata; class Mammalia; order Carnivora; family Ursidae; genus Ursus; species Ursus americanus. The sequence goes on along the minus strand of NC_142133.1, from coordinate 47,262,056 downwards.
CCCAGATTTGTCAGACTGGCTCAGACTTGGCCAGGCACAGCAAGGCGAGTGAATTGCCTAAGAGTGACCAACAATCATGAATCCTGTCAGGCCGTGGGGCCTTTCGAGGTGCCCCAGCAGGTCTCTGAGGAAGCTGGGTCTGGACCTCCATGGTTTCAGCTGGCCGAGTCTGGGGCTGTGTATTGTTTTTGTGTCTCTGTCTTGTGCTCCCTGATGCCTGCTCCGGGGCCTCGAGACTTGCTGCAGAGGACCAGGGGGTAGGTAACTCCTACAGCCGCGGAGGCAGACACAGAAGGCCCCCCGGGTTTGGCCCAAAGAAGGCCCCCCCAGCCATGCCTCAGGGCCCTGCTCCCAGTCGCATGGAGCTTGATCATCAAAAGTAAACGTAAGAAGCAAAGAAAAACATCCCAGCGAGGCTTTGGAAGCTTGTTGGGCAGGTGAAATGTCTTTAGGGTAAATGACATTTGACCACATCAAGAAGGGACTGAATAAACAAACGTCAGATTTAACCTGCCAGGCGGGCCACGCCATCTTCTCCATTTTGCAGATCGGCCTGTCCAGTAAGACGGGTGGCTCAGTCTTCTCAGAATACCAAGAGCACCTTCAGAAAAGCATTTCAAAGTCAATGGAAACTCTTGGTGGAAGGTCTGCCAGCAAGTGATACCTGGGCTTGTCCCGAATGGCTTCGGGAGGCGAGCAGAGTCCATCAGCACGCTTTTGTGAGCCAAGCAGAGCTTGAGAACTTGGTTTGGATGAGACACTGAGAGAGAATGTGTGAGACCTTGGCCTGGGCCCGGCAGACCTGAGAGGGGCTTCATTCTGCCCCTCCCCCTCCTCTCCAAAGATCTGTTCCTCCAGCTAATCCAAAGAAGGCATTTAGCTGTTCTCAGTGGTGGTGGGGAGGTCCCGATTGTGTGGCTTTAGAATGCAGAGGCTCCTCTCTGTGGAAGCCTGAGTTTCCTCACTTAGACCGTAATTTGTGGACATGCACCTTGGTGTACCTGTCTGTCAGCTCATGTCATCAGTGGAGGGGTGGGGACAGGGCATGGCCCAGAAGGTCCAGGCCTGACAGAGAGGAAGAAGGATGTTTTGAGAGGAGAGGAGGGGATTTTACAGAGAGACCTGCCCCCACCGCCTTTGGTTAAGGCCTCAGGCCAGGGCCGGCCATTATCAGAGTGACCAAGGGAGACAGGGCCATGGGAGGAGAGCATACAGCAAACGTGTGCCTCCATGGCCTGTGGGAAGCAAGTCAACAAGCCCCCCTGCCTCTCTGCCCTCAGAATGAGGAGGATGTGTGACAGGAGAAAGTAAGGGGGTTGGGGCTGCGTAGGGTCATTTGCTGACTTGAGACATGTAATATGTTGTCTCCAGAGACTTGAAAACTTCCTGCTGAAGACCTCACAGAGTGCTCAGATGGACCCTGTCTGTGTGCTTTTCAGCGAATGGGGAGGGAACATTCCAGCCAGGCAGTATCTGTATACCGATTACTGGGGCAGCACGTGGAAGGGCAACTGTCAAAGGTGATATGTCTGCATCCGCACCTGGGGAGAGCAAGAGAGAAAGTGCCAGGGCATCTGCAATGTTGTCAGGAACCTCATGGAGGGTGGCCAGCCCCAGTCCCACCTGGTGCCAGAATCCCACCACCCCGCCCCAGCTCTCCAGCGCTGTGGAGAATCCACTATTTTGTAAAATTCTTTGAGGCTGGATTTTCCCAAAGGATATGTCTGTGCACCCTTCTCTTGTGATGTATGCCTCAAATAAGCTTGGGAAACCTGGCACACTCTCCCTTTGGGAAGAGCCGCAGCTCACGTTAGTGTATCAGAGACTCTGAGAAACTTGTATAGATAAAAC